>NC_055689.1:25836981-27257396 GCF_017639745.1 Melanotaenia boesemani | reverse complement strand
TGCATGTGCTGATCACTCTTAGAGGAGACCGCTGCTTCTTTGATCTTGCCGCTTCGCCATGTGCTCCACCCGCGCAGATCAGTCCGAGTTTTCACTATAATTCTTCCAGGTACAGACGGACACAAATCGTTTCCTCAACTGATGAATTTATTGAAGCCATCTTGGTTGACTCATAAACACACCGTGAAAACTAAAGGACACAGACAAAACGATAATTAGCTTAAAGAAAATAAATACGACTGACAAATAAAACTATTGCCACAAAATAAACAGACAAACAATACCTCATTGGCTGAGTACCGTGAGAAGAATTAGCATTGGTCTTCTTGTCTCTTCTTAGGGAACTTATTTCTCCTTATTTTTACACCTTTTCACATATGTCTTCTCTTCTAGATGTCGCTTCTTCTGACCTAATTAACTCTGCACACAAAGCTTTTTAGTTTCGCCACAGTGCCACCTAGTGGTGCTCAACCATACTAAAAGACTAAATACACAGAAAATAGAAAATGAAAATGTGGCAGTTACAAAGACAATGGACATTTTTTCACAATGTTTTGTTATTGTTTTTTTGCTGGTAAAATGGCAATATGTCTCAAAGAATCATTAAAAAGACTGAAACGAGACAGGATAATGTACAATAAATAAGGATACTACATCATAAAACTAAAACAACTTTAACAGTAAACTGTATGGCTCCTCCATGTGTTTAACACTGTCGCCTCACAGCAAGAAGGTTTTTCTGGTTCAAGCATCGGCTGATATAGGGGTTGAATCTGGCTTTTCTGTGTGGAGTTTGCATGTTATCTCTTTGTATGCATGGGTTCTTACACAGTACTCTGGCTTCCTGCCACAGTCCAAAGACATGCAAGTTAGTTATTGGCGTATCTAAATTCTTCCCTAGGAGTGAGTGTCTGTGTTGGCCCTGTGATGAACTGATGACCTGCCCAGGATGTACCCTGCCTCTCGCTTAGTAACTGCTTAGATGGATGGATGGATGGATGGATGGATGGCTGGATGGATGGATGGATGGATGGATGGATGGATGGATGGATAGTGTAACGACATGTACTCATGTTGTTTACACAAACATACAGTATACACAACAAGACTGCAGTAATAACAAACAAGAGTTGACAACAAGATGTGAAAAATAAACTACTCAGTACCACATATTATTTCATCACCAAATTCTCTTTATAGCCAAAAGCAGCATAACATGCATTACATATTTGTCTCTTAAAAAGTGACATTTTTACATGTTAAAAACAAAAGCTACAAGTGTTAAACTTATCAAATATAGAAATACACCCAATCATATTCACACATAAATGTACACACACCCACACATGCTCACCCTCATGTCCGGTTTTAATCTTTAATAAAAAAAATAAATAAAAAATAATAGAAATACATATAATGGCTTTATACAACAGCTGAACTGGGTGAGGAAACGTTCTTATCTTAGGCATTTGTCCACAGCCCTCTCCACAAACACAGACGGCATTATCGCAGTAAAAACTAGGATGAGGGCAGACAGAGGTCCACATTGTTACAGTTAGACTGTGGTGCAGGATTCCCAAACCTTCCAAACAACTACAACCACCAACAGGGTTGTCTGCAACCACCCTGCAGACTAAGCAGGCAGGCAAAGCTTCCAGCATGGAGAACCACTTTGACTGTGCTAAAATGGTTCTATTTGTGCATGTTGAGTCTTGTAAATACATCATGTTTGCGGTTTTTATCTTTTGGCGTTGTCATGTCTTTGAACCTGTGCGTACACTGTCTCTGACAGGCGTGTACTTGGATCTGACGGGGTGTGTTTGGTCTCAGCAGGGTTCACAGGTCGTGGGTCATTTCCTAAAAATGAATCAGAAAGGTTTTCTTTAGGGAAAACATTTGTCATCATAAAGTTACCCTGCACCATGGGTCACCAACTCCAGTCCTGGAGGGCTACCATCCTGCAGGTTTTAGTGTTTCCCTGCTACAACCTTGCAGGATGGTAGCCTTCATTATTATTATTAAATTAAATAACTTATTAAATAACTGCTTACCTGAGAAATGGCATTCCCTGTATTTGACTGATTTTTTTTTCAGTTAACTGACCTATAAATAAAGTAAAAGAAAAGTAAAGTGTTTGAAACATTAGATTAACAAGATGACCTCATTTAAGTCAAGTCTTGGTTGGTTGAGCTACAGTAGATTTGCATGATGTGTTTGAAACCTAATAAAATTTTTCACTTCAAAGGAGAAAACAAAAGCTAATTTAAAAAAATAAATAAATAAATTTGTAATTTATTGTCATTATCCACCCAGGGGTTTATAATCATACATTATCTATTTTTTAAGCAGAAAAAAACTTGAATGTCATATATGAATCTACAATCTTCTTAGATCTGTGGCTACAGAAGCTTAAATTAAAGGTACATCACTTGGGATGGAGCAGCAACTTGTGAGAATTGTTCTCCTGTTATCTGTGCCTGTTTCTTTATTCTACAAGTTTCGGTTTAGTTTGGTTAAAAACTTGGACAAAACAGAAAATGATAAACCGAATTTGCCAGGGATCAAGGCAAACAAGATTTTAGACCCTGATGTTCTACTTTTTTATGTCAAGTAGTAATACAGACAAACAGGATTATAGAGGCTAAACTTATAATATATGTATAAAACAGGATCCTGAAGGTTTATGTGCAGGATGTACAAACAACTTCAATCTCCAGGTGACCGGATCCTGACAATATGGTTAAAAACAAAAATCCAAAAATTAGCACAACATGCCAATTTTACATTCTTTAAGACCTCATTAGAAAGTCAGCATTTTCAAAACTTTAGAAAAATCTATCTGTTGACACATTTATATGCTGACAAAGCCTGCAGCACAACGTCTGGAGTAATACAGTTTATACACACTCAGACATGAACTTGGTTTAAATCACTTTGTGTTCATTAGATGCCAAAATCTTCCAACCAGTGTTACATCTAAAAGATCTAAAACTAAAATCTTTCTCATGTACCTTAATAATAGCTTTGAATTAATAAAATACACAATTGTAAATTGTTGTTTTAATGGTGTTGCAGTGATACTTATTGTCTTATTAATTCATTAATCCACAAAGTCTGTAGTTATTGTCACCTCTCCGTTTTGCTTTGGCTGCAGCAGCCATGTTGCTTTTCAGCCTGTCAGGAATGTGGGATTGTGATTGGTGATCTGGTATCATCCATTTTACATGAACATGCAAATATCCAGAGTAATTAAACCTGGATAATTAGCATCAGCTTAAAGGTAATTTAAAGACACCCCAGATTTGATGAATCTGCGTTGAATAGGATGAGAAATTCAACATACAAACATAAAAGAAACATCATAGAGCTCTTACTCATTTCTTTTTTTCTTGCTGTTTAGTTTTTGGCACAAATTATTGTACTGACAACTTGGAAAGCTTGTTTATGTCAAGCTACAACACATCATTTTTATTCGATTCAATTCACTTGCTTGTCTAAACTGACTTTGAGTCGATTCGTAACAAACTGGAAACTCCACTTTTCTCATCCATGAAATTTAAGTAGAACACAGCAGAAACATTATCTTTAATAAACAGTGTTATTGAGTCAGTTTTAAAAGAATCACCTCATTTGACCTTTCCATCTGGACTTTGTACACAGAAACACAGATGCCAGGATTTTATATTAATTAAGAAAATATTACACTCCATTTTATATCACTCCACTAACAGCTTGCTTCATCTGTCGTTTCACACCATCGTGCTCTAACCTTCACCCTCTCGCATCTCAGCACTTCTGTTTTGTCACCTCCATGTATTTCAATAGGAAATACTATGCAAGAGGAATTTGGGGTGACATTTCTGAGTTAAAGTTAAACTACTGCAGCTTTGCTCACTGGTGTTTTCACCATAAAGGAAGATGAAACTCAAAGTTGTGTTTTATTTAAAAATACCTACCTGCTTGAAAAACTGTTCATACATGTGTGTTGTGTGTCTCAAATCACCCCTATGATGATGAGAAAGCAAGGACCAAAGTATTTATACTTTGTTACTTGACATCTCTGTAAGGCACTGGGTTTACACTTGGATCATTTCTCAAGTGGCTGGCAAAAGTGACATTATTACAAGGAGCCATTTGGACATATTCAACAGAAAAAACATCTTTTTGTATAGACCCCAACGCTAGCCTCTCCACAGAGAGCAGCTGCCTGAAAGAAAAAACTGTCATGCACTGGCTGATTCCTTCAACATTATCAGAGTGAAAGGAACTATATCAGTGCTTAAAGATGCCAGGTTTTTAATAGCATTTTCATTAAAATACTTTTGTAAAACATCTCAAATAAAACTATATTATACCATATTACAACAAACATCAAATTCACCTGACTTCCACCCTTGAACTTATTTTCTGTGACGAATATATTTTTGTGATACTGTAAAACAGGATTGCAAAAAAAAGAGAAAGTGTTCACAAAATTTTAAAATTTTAAAATTAATTAGTTTTTAACTTAATTTTGATATAAGCACAAGTAAATAAATTAATTAAATAGACCATAAAAGTGAGATTCTTTTCATTCTTAGTCTGTGAGGAACAACAATAAATGATAGATTGATGTAAGGAAATGTTGTTTTTAACTGATGAGATCAAAGTTTTGCTGTTAGAAGTGCAGCCAACATCTGCTTTAAATACAACACTGTTAAAGAAAACTGCTGTTAAGAAGAGAAAGTTCTATCAATGATGCAACAAAAGTGTGCTGAAGAAATTGTTTGGGGGAGAAAAATTATGTGTTTAAAAAAACAAAAATATGTTTGTTTCTCAGAAAACTTTAGCAGAAAACAGCACTAAATTGATTTAATCATGTCTTGTATAAAGGCTTTCATGGTCTTTGGATCACAGTAAGCTGGTTTTAATCATTTAGTTTTGGACTTGCTTGCGTTTATTTTTTTGTTTGTTTTGTTTTGGGGTTTTTTTCTCTCTCTTTCTCTCTCTCTCTATTTGTCTGCCCCTTTTTCCCACCAGAGGTCACCCTGTGTCTGTTCTCTCTGTGTCTCAATTTGCTTTTTTAAATTTCTGTTTCTCCTACATTTCTGCATGGAAGCCCATTCCTGCCACTCCTTGTTTTTCTTCTTTATTTATTTATTTTTTTGTCTCTTCTCCATCTTCTCTACCATGATGTGCATTTATCCAGAGGATCATATTCGTTTTAGTAAATAAAAACATTTCTATTCTGATTTTAGTTTTTTGCAAATACAATTGTTGGGATTTTGCCTGACATAATTATGATTACTCTTTGATAAAGATACTGTCATGGTTTAAAAATACGAGGACCTAAATGTAGGACGAAGACGCATGAGGCAGATGGGTGCAGAAATAAGGTTTTAATGATAAAGAACCAGAAGACTTACAAAAAATGACGATGATCTGGCAGGTGATAAATAAAACCAAAGGCTATATACACAAAGGTGAGCCAACAGGGAACAAGTGATGCAAATGAGCAAATTAAACAAGGTGTGCCAAAGAACAGGAAGTAAAGCAAACAAAAACACAAAGGGGGGGAACTAAAAACCAAAAAATTGGAAACAAGACAGAAACTAGGCGACAGCAAAATTGCACCACTAAGGATCAGCACGGCATGACATCTGAAAATCACAGGATGCCCAGAGAGCTGCAAACCCCTCAGACATGCAAGCTGGAAACAAAACAAGCGAGCCCAGCCTGTGACCCCATCAAGGGACCTTATTGGAAACAGGAACTACAGCAGACGGGGAAGCATCCCATACCGGGACCCCCTTAAAAATAGGAACTTGAAAAAGTGGCATGGTGTTGTCCACAGGACCCCATGCAGGAACAGGAACAGGAGCAAGGCTTGGCAGGGGTGGTGTTGGCAGCATGGAGCAAGGCTAGGACATAGGTACCGTGGGATGCTGAAGCACTGAACAGGACCTGGGCACCGGTGTGGGATGCTGAAGTGCTGGAGATGATACTGGAGACACAGGCCATAATGCTGGAGACTACACAGGACACTGAGGTCGGGACTCTGGAAACAACAGAGGGCACTCAGGCCGAGACGGCGAAAACAACCAGGAGACGCCTGCTAGGTCACCTGAGCTGGAGACCGGGAGGGTTTCTGCGAACCCTGCCAACCCCTTCTCAAGTGTCTCCTCTGTTTTGGCACCGATTGTCCCCCTCGGTGTCACGGTTCTGCTGCATGTCCTTCTCTACCTGAGCTTTAGGTGGGGCTGTGCAGGTTTCAGTGAGCTTGGGGCGGAGTCCGGTCTGCTCTTTTCTCCGCAGCTGCGTTCCATCAACCCTCATCAAGCCTTCCTTTATGAGGACTGCAGGAGCAACCAGACCTCGCCAGATTAGACCAGGCCGATACTAGTAATTCTATTGTTCCTGTCTAGTATACTTACCTTTGCTTCCTCACCTCTTCTCCAGCATCGATACACTCCAGCATTCCAGTGATCTGACCTCCAGTCTTCCTCCTCCAACCACCAGCTGTATACCTCGCCACCTGCCTGCCCGCCCTTCACCCTTCAGCTCAGGATCAGCCGTGACAGCCTACCTCCTCCTTCATTCCGGAGTTGCATTTGGATATAGTAAGCCGCTCACCAGCTTGGAATCACAGGACTTTGTTGAATAGAACTCCACTCACCATTTTCCTCTTCCCCCAGAGAACCTGAACCCCGGACCCTCTCCAGCTCAGACCACCCAGATCCCTCGTGTTTAATAAACCTGTTCTGCCATTAACGATTCTCACGTCTGCTATTTGGGTCCTGCTTTCCTCCCTCCGACGGCTGCCGGTTCAGCCGTGACACTCGGAGGCTTTTATAAGAGGCATCAAACTGAACCTCCTTGGTGACTGCCACATCAGAGCATACAGAGACACAAGAGCCAGGCCATCCATGAGGAGGCGTTCTGTAAGCCACTCTGGTTCCCTGTAAAGGTGACTGCTCAGGATACTCCACCAGCTCTGCCTCTGCATCCAGCCCAAAGAGCATTCCCACCAGTTCACCGGACGTCATGCTCTCTGGATCCTTCAGCATATGACACCTGGAGGGTCTCTCTGTTGTGGATCTTATGGGAGGTCACTTGGTCATCACGGGGTCAGGTTCTACAACAGTCAGGAAGCTCTTTGCTGCCTCTTGGCAAAGAGATTCAAACAGTTATCCTTTCATCCGCAGGGTCAATGGTGGCAAGAACATACTGTCACAGTGCAAGAATATGAGGACCCAGTTGTTGGATAAAGAGGCAAGAAATAGATGGATGCAGAAATAAGGTTTTAATGAAAGAAAAAAAAAAAGGACATACAAAGACGAAACTAGGGAAACACAACAAGGATCTGGTTGGTGATAAATGACACCAAGGGGTATATATACACAGAGGTGAATTAACAGGGAGCAGGTGATGCAAATGAGCAAATTAAACCAGATGTGCTGACGAACAGGAAGTAAAGCAACCAAAAATACAGAAGGGAGAAACACACACCAAAACCAAAGACTCACAGATCATGACAGATACCTTTAAACTTTTCTCTGTGCTCTGTAATGTTCCATCCTCAGAGCTCCTAAGATTATTCAAAAGCTCTCACAGATTTTCAAACATCTGAACAAACCTCGCCTTTAGGCATCACAGCAGTTTGCATTTTTAAACAAAGACAATGGACATTTTTTCACAATGTTTTGTTATTGTTTTTTTGCTGGCAAAATGGCAATATGTCTCAAAGAATCATTAAAAAGGCTGAAACGAGACAGGATAATGTACAATAAATAAGGATACTACATCATAAAACTAAAACAACGTTAACAGTAAACTGTATGGCTCCTCCATGTGTTTAACACTGTCGCCTCACAGCAAGAAGGTTTTTCTGGTTCAAGCATCGGCTGATATAGGGGTTGAATCTGGCTTTTCTGTGTGGAGTTTGCATGTTATCTCTTTGTATGCATGGGTTCTTACACAGTACTCTGGCTTCCTGCCACAGTCAACATGCAAGTTAGTTATTGGCGTATCTAAATTCTTCCCTAGGAGTGAGTGTCTGTGTTGGCCCTGTGATGAACTGATGACCTGCCCAGGATGTACCCTGCCTCTCGCCTAGGATGGATGGATGGATGGATGGATGGATGGATGGATGGATGGATGGATGGATGGATGGATGGATGGATGGATGGATGGATGGTGTGACGACACGTACTCATGTTGTTTACACAAACATACAGTATACACTACAAGACTGCAGTAATAACAAACAAGAGTTGACAACAAGATGTGAAAAATAAACTACTCAGTACCACATATTATTTCATCACCAAATTCTCTTTATAGCCAAAAGCAGCACAACATGCATTACATCTTTGTCTCTTAAAAAGTAACATTTTTACATGTTAAAAACAAAAGCTTTCAAGTCACAAGTGTTAAACTATCAAATATAGAAATACTCCCAATCATATTTACACATAAACACACACACACACATATGCACACCCTCATGTCCGGTTTTAATCTTTAATAAAAATAAAAATTAAAAATGAATAGAAATACATATAATGGCTTTATACAACAGCTGAACTGGGTGAGGAAACTTTCTTATCTTAGGCATTTGTCCACAGCCCACTCCACAAACACAGAGGGCATTATCACAGTAAAAACTAGGATGAGGGCAGACAGAGGTCCACATTGTTACAGTTAGACTGTGGTGCAGGATTCTCCAACCTTCCGAGCAACTACAACCACCAACAGGGTTGTCTGCAACCACCCTGCAGACTAAGCAGGCAGGCAAAGCTTTCAGCGTGGAGGACCACTTTGGCTGTGCTAAAATGGTTCTATTTGTGCATGTTGAGTCTTGTAAATACATCATGTTTGTGGTTTTTATCTTTTGGCGTTGTCGTGTCTTTGAACCTGTGCGTACACTGTCTCTGGCAGGCATGTGCTTGGATCTGACGGGGTGTGTTTGGTCTCAGCAGAGTTCACAGGTTGAGCTGGAAACTGTATCATGGAATAAGTGGTTGTAGGATGAAGATCTGAAGCATCATCAGGTCTCTGATATACATTTTGACTCATTTCCATTTCCTAAAAATAAATCAGAAAGGTTTTCTTTAGGGAAAACATTTGTTATCATTAAGTTACCCTGCACCATGGGTCACCAACTCCAGTCCTGGAGGGCTACCATCCTGCAGGTTTTAGTGTTTCCCTGCTACAACCTTGCAAGATGGTAGCCTTCAAGAACTGGAGCTGCTGACCTGGAACTCAGATGCAACAAATTGTTTAGTTCTTTTAGTTCACAGCAAGACATTTGGACAAAACAAAACACCACAAATAAAATATGAGGAGCAACAGGAGCAGGATTAGTGGAGCAGCTGATGTCGGAAAGAGATTAATGCCATTTAGAAAGACAGCCAAGAGATAAAATGATATATATTTAAGCTGCATAGTTGGATGGACAATTAATTAAGAAGTGTGTTTTCTGTTCTTTTATATTTTTAAATATAAACAGATTTACTGCAGCCTGTTCTCAGTTTCAGCTTCTCACAGTGAAGATCTTCCGTTTGACTGGCAAATTGGGAGTTTTTTTTTTTTTATTATTATTCAATTAAATAACTTATGAAATAACTGCTTACCTGAGAAATGTCATTCCCTGTATTTTCATTGCTTTTTCTTTTACCTGTGGGTCAGTCATAGAAAATAAAGGTTTTATGCCTAAAGTTGATTGAACTTGTTGTTTAAAGAGAAAAAAATATATTGAGCTGCACCTACATACACAGAGAAGCAGTAGAAAATGTTTAAAGTTTAACATGGACTACAGATGTTGGTTAATAAAATCTATTTAGGTAAAAACGTTTTAGTTTCAACCCAATTTGTCAGCATACAACAAACTGAGCAGGCTGTCAGAGCGGTGATGGGCAGTAAATTGTGTAAAACTCCCTCTTTTTGCAATCATTTTGTTTTTCTTTTATTTTTTTGGCTAATTTTAAAGGTTTTTGTTTTCTCTGTATACAGAAGTGAGAAGAAACGCAATATCTAAACTATTATCACACTAATTATCATTTAAAAAGAAGTAAAAACTGCTCCAAATGATGGTCTAAAATGTATTTTTCCAAAAACATTTAGCAGATTTTTGACCAAAATGAACATAAACTTCAAAAACTTTTCCTTTCCTTTCTTTTGCTGGTTATGATATTGCCAAAAGTCATTAAATTCAAACATCAGGTGCTACAAAGTGCTGCTGACAGGCTGCAAAACAGTGTCCAGACTGTACACAGGCTTTTAAGTAAGGTTTGCACTTGAATGGACAGGGTAACATTAGTTAAAATAGGGGGATGCAATAGATAAAAAACCCATCAGCATGGTGAGCTGCAGCAGAAATAAACCGACTCAACTCTGATTAAAAAGCACAACCCAAAGATCTTTTCACTGGAGAAAGAAAATTCACAATATTTAGATTTTAGGGTTTCAGTAGCAGCACACAGCACATGATGGAGGGGCCAAATCACAATTTTTATTTCCTTCTTCTTTTGGAACAATTCATTTCACAACTTGCATCTAAAGTCAGTTTAATTTGAATCATTCAGACAACAAAGATTATTTCTGGGGGAAGCAAAAGGAGCCAATAGATGGATAGATGGATGGATGGATGGATGGATGGTTAGATAGATAGATAGATAGATAGATAGATAGATAGATAGATAGACAGACAGACAGACAGACAGACAGACAGACAGACAGACAGATAGATAGATAGATAGATAGATAGATAGATAGATAGATAGATAGATAGATAGATAGATAGATAGATAGATAGATAGATAGATAGATAGATAGATAGATAGATAGATAGATAGATAGATAGATAGATAGATAGATAGATAGATAGACTTACATTTTATGTAGACAATGACAGTACAGGCCACAGCCAGTATCGCTGTTAATACTCCAGCTGTAATTCTAATGGCTGCAGAAACGATGGCATCTGTAAAAACAATAAAATGGTTAAATCATCAAAAAACAGTCAACAAAAAATGTTTGCAAGTCCTTCAAAACGCCAGTATGAAATTTATTTGAAGAAAACTGCAATTCCCAACCAAACTTTTTATTTGTTTTCAGCAACTGGTATTGAGAGTTTATGTGACATCCAACATTCAGTTAAAAAATGTAGACATTTTTAAATCCAGGTTAAAAACATTTCTTTTCTCATGCGCCTATGCATGAAATCTGCATGTTAACTTTTTAACTTATCTTGCTTTTAATCATTTTAATGTAATTTATTATTTTATTGTGATTTTGTGTTGATGCCTTTTACTATTTCTAAATATCTGTAATGCCTTTGTTTTATGTAAAGCACTTTGAATTGTCCTGTACATGAAATGTGCTATACAAATAAACTGCCTTGCCTAATTACAATACAATTTACAATTGTAATTCTTTTTTAATTCCATGATAGCAGCTGGTGTTCACAAGTCCTTCAAAAGTTCAGTAGGAATTTATTTGGAGAAAACTGCTATTCCCAACCAAACTTTTCATTTGTTTTCAGCAACTGGTATTGAGAGTTTATGTGACATCCAACATTAAGTTAAAAAAGCAGATAAAAACTTTTTTTCAAAAGCTCTCGGTTTACTGCTTGTATGATGTTATAATTTTACATTTACCTTGTTCTGTCTTGCAGTAGGATTTGAGCTCCTTGTTATTATGTTTCCAGCTCACTTGGTTGCTATGGTTACAAATGATGTAGTCTTGCTGCAAGTAGACAATGATAGAAGAAGTTTGGACTGGAGGTTTCAAGTTTGGTTTTTTCACCAGAGAGCAGGTCTGGTTGTCACAGTGGACAGCTGTGCTGATGCTAGAGTCCTCTGTGCTGCAGGTCACAGTCAGGTTACAGGAGGAGGAAGAGGAGGAGTTGTTGGGGGTCACGGTCAGTTTTACTGAAGACACTTTATCTGAGGAATAGCATTAGGTGTGAATAGTTTGGAAGCACATTGCTATGATATGTTGAATATGAAAATTAAAAAAGAAAAGTAAAACAAAAAAGAAACATAAGCAAAAGAGACTTACCTTGGATTGTGAGTCTGTATTCAGTTACTATTACGTCTTTCTCCCCACTCACTACTGCCTTATAAATTCCACTGTTGCTGTGTTGTAGATTTTTTAGTTGCAGAGAGTAATTTCCTTCACTAAAGTCAACGTTTTCTTTATATGAGGGAAAAATTGTTGTTTGTTTGTTATGAGTAAATCTAACTACTCTACTGTCATTAAATTTCCATACAAAATAAGTTTCGTCTGTTAGTTTAACAGGTTTCTTTACATCCAGATGTAGGTTACTTCCACGCAGCACAAACAGTTCAGAATCTGAGGACAAATAATGAAAACACACTAACATTAGGGTCATATCAATCTGATTCATAGTAATTACAATACAATTTACAATTGCATTTTTTTTAATTCCATGATAGCAGCTGGGATTTGCCCCAACCCCCTCAGTTAGATTTAAGAAAAATGGATGGATGTATATCATCCATAATGTTACAGTGGAATTAAAAACTTTAAAAACAGAACAAAAATCAGTGTGTAACAAAGTGGGAATGATAATCTGTTGGACAACAGTCCTCTCCCAAAGGCCCAGCAGCTGGTCTTAATTCCAAGATGTTTATGAGGAAGATGAGATACTCCACAGTGGTGAACATGGACCTGTCCCAACTTCTCTCAGACCTGAACCAGTATTTAGTAAAATGTTTCACTGTCAACAGATTATATGTTTTTATGTTCTGCTGTTAATAAAACATTGATTTGACATTTTGAGCTAAAAATATTTTTGCACAAAAAATAAATTAATCTGAGAAAACAAAAATTAATTCTGTGCACACGACATGAATTCCTATGTTTGCTTAAATCTGTGTAGATGTGTGCGAATTGTGTAGTATGCACACTGCTACACCCCTGTTTCACTGTGGGTACGTTTTAGACTAGAAATATATAAAAACTATGACATCTAGTATCCAAGTTAGGTCTTTGTCAAGACTTAATGTGCATTGTGGCTGGATCTAAATGAAGTTTTGTGAACATGTAGACATCAACTGATTTGACGTGATGGTTATATATGACTATTTCTCTAAATGTCTAAGTGACCCTGATTAGTTTCACAGT
Organism: Melanotaenia boesemani; assembly: GCF_017639745.1. Classification (NCBI taxonomy): domain Eukaryota; kingdom Metazoa; phylum Chordata; class Actinopteri; order Atheriniformes; family Melanotaeniidae; genus Melanotaenia; species Melanotaenia boesemani. The sequence goes on along the minus strand of NC_055689.1, from coordinate 27,244,265 downwards.
GACTGGGGCAGCATATTTCAAAAAGAGTCTTAAGAAAATTAAATAAAAGTTAAAACTCTACTAAATTTGTGAGAGGAAGCAGTTTATTGAACCAAAACCAATTTGCATGTAAGTTAGTTTGAGTTAATGGACGTTTTTTTCTTTAAGCTCCAACCTTTCAGGGAAAATCAGCAGTTAACCGAACAAGGATGATTTTGGGCTGTAAACTCATGGGGACAACATGCAGACTCTGCATACTCAAACCCAGTCATGGTTTAAACCAGGAAACACATTTTTATTATTAAAGAACTTCATGCAATAACATTACTCCTGGTTTAAACCAGTATTTTGATAAATTTGTTGTCATAGACTAGATTGTTTTCTTGTTTTATTTTTATTTATTTTTTCTTTTTTTTTTTCTTTTTTTTATATTTCTGCCACCATCAATCAATCAGCAACACTCAAGACATCAGTGACAAATATAGGGTGTGTTCTGTTTGTTAGAAAATAGTTTCACCCCACATACTGTATATATTATTATGTGTGAAATGGAAAAAGTAACAATAATTACATTTATTTGTATTTCATGGTTACAAAGAACAACTATATGTTACAATTACAAAAAATTACAGAAATAAATACTTTTGCTAAACCACTGTAAATTCACATAGATGTAAAATATTAATGTATATGTTGCTCATAAAATATCCACTTAGAAAATTAATCAAAAGAAATTCTTAGATCTGAATACTGATGGTCCAAAAACTTTTACCGTCATTTCAAACATTTCATTCTGTTCTGCATTAGTGAACAGGGACAGTGTATTTTAATGTGCTGACTTCAACATAAGTCTAATAATTTACAACTGGATCAAACCTTCTGAGGGGAAAATGTGGGGGGCAGTTTGCTTTTCACAAAATTTCCAGTAAACTGCTTTATCTTTATTCTTTTTTTATTATTATTTTTCACATCATTTCTGATACAGTCATATATTAGCTTATCTTCTATTGATCTGAACACGTAACTTTTTGTGAACTATTTAAGATACTGACACATCACAGAGTTCTTTCAGTGGAGTTTAATCCCCTCCTGATTTAAGATGATTTTGACATAATACAGAGGAACAACAAAACTAATTCTGGCAGATAAATGTAAGTTTTTACCTTGTGCTTGAAGTGGATTCAGCAGAAAGGCAACCAGAAGAACAACAGGACCCGCAGCCATCATGTGAATGAAGAAGTAAAGTAGAAAACCTTCTTCCGTTCAGTTCATTTCCTCCTTCTGTCATTGCGTCAAACAGTCATTTCTATGATGAATCTCTATACATAGTTGTGACAGCGTAAGGAAGACTAATTTTTTTCAGTTAATTGACCTATAAATAAAGTAAAAGAAAAGTAAAGTGTTTGAAACATTAGATTAACAAGATGACCTAATTTAAGTAAAGTCTTGGTTGGTTGAGCAACAGTAGATTTGCATGAAGCATTTGATACCTAATAAAGTTTTTCACTTCAAAGGAGGAAAACAAAAGCTAATTTAAAAAGAAAAAAATGAATTTGTAATTTATTGTCATTATCCACCCAGGGGTTTATAATCATACATTATCTATTTTTTAAGCAGAAAAAAAATATTCCTTGAATGTCATATATGAATCTACAATCTTCTTAGATCTGTGGCTACAGAAGCTTTAATTAAAGTTACATCACTCGGGATGGAGCAGCAACTTGTGAGAATTGTTCTCCTGTTATCTGTGCCTGTTTCTTTATTCTACAAGTTTCGGTTTAGTTTGGTTAAAAACTTGGTCAAAACAGAAAATGATAAACTGAATTTGCCAGGGATCAAGGCAAACAAGATTTTAGACCCTGATGTTCTACTTTTTTTTATGTCAAGTAGTAATACAGACAAACAGGATTATAGAGGCTAAACTTATAGTATATGTATAAAACAGGATCCTGAAGGTTTATGTGCAGGGTGTACAAACAACTTCCATTTCCAGGTGGCAGGATCCTAACAATACGGTAGATAAATAAATCCAAAAATTAACACAATATGCCAGTTTTACATTCTTTAAGACCTCATTAGAAAGTCAGCTTTTCAAATCTTTAGAAAAATCTATATGTTGACACATTTATATGCTGACAAAGCCTGCAGCACAACGTCTGGAGTAATACAGTTTATACACACTCAGACATGAACTTGGTTTAAATCACTTTGTGTTCATTAGATGCCAAAATCTTCCAACCAGTGTTACATCTAAAAGATCTAAAATTAAAATTGTTTTAATGGTGTTGCAGTGATACTTATTGTCTAATTAATTCATTAATTCACAAAGTCTGCAGTTATTGTCACCTCTCCGTTTTGCTTTGGCTGCAGCAGCCATGTTGCTTTTCAGCCTGTCAGGAATGTGGGATTGTAATTGGTGATCTGGTATCATCCATTTTACATGAACATGCAAATATCCAGAGTAATTAAACCTGGATAATTAGCATCAGCTTAAAGGTAATTTAAAGACACCCCAGATTTGATGAATCTGCGTTGAATAGGATGAGAAATTCAACATACAAACATAAAAGAAACATCATAGAGCACTTACTCATTTCTTTTTTTCTTGCTGTTTAGTTTTTGGCACAAATTATTGTACTGACAACTTGGAAAGCTTGTTTATGTCAAGCTACAACACATCATTTTTATTCAATTCAATTCACTTGCTTGTCTAAATTGACTTTGAGTCGATTCGTAACAAACTGGAAGCTCCACTTTTCTCATCCATGAAATTTAAGTAGAACACAGCAAAAACATTATCTTTAATAAACAGTTTTATTGAGTCAGTTTTAAAAGAATCACCTCATTTGACCTTTCCATCTGGACTTTGTACACAGAAACACAGACGCCAGGATTTTATATTCATTAAGAAAATATTACACTCCATTTTATATCACTCCACTAACAGCTTGCTTCATCTGTCGTTTCGTGCTCTAACCTTCACCCTCTCATATCTCAGCACTTCTGTTTTGTCAACTCCATGTTTGTGACATTTCTGGACAGAAAAAGAAAACACGCTTTTAATAAATGTCTTCTGTTGGTAATCTGACAGTGTTAATAGCTGCGCCTCTGTCACCCAGAGGCAAGAGTTTCTTCAGTGTTTAAAGAACAATCTGCAGCTACCAGATAGGCAATAACATCTATGCATGTGCAACAAATGCTAGTGATTATCTACAAGAAAAAGTTTGTCAATTCATTCAAATCCATTGAGACACTTAAACCAGCTATTACAATCATCTGCTTTGAAGTTTACCTGAAATGCTTCAAACTCAGTGATTTTATTATGTTACAGTGGTATTAAAACATTATGCTACTCAGGTAAAGTTTCACATATAATCAGCTAAGCTCCTGAAGGTGCAAACATACACCGCATACATTCATAAAGTGCTAAAACTTAGAAACAGCCATAATCAGCGTACATCATATGTCACTGGAAATAAAACAACATGAAAAGAAACATCTTAAGGAAATTGTTAAAACATAAGTTTTGTTCTACATTCCACTTGTGGTGCTACATTATCAACAGAATTTCCTAATGTGCTTCATTTCAGTGTTTCAATAGGAAATACCATGTAAGAGGAAGTTGGGGGTGACATTTCTGAGTTAAAGTTAAACTGCTGCAGCTTTGCTCACTGGTGTTTTCACCATAAAGGAAGATGAAACTCAAAGTTGTGTTCTATTTAAAAATACCTACCTGCTTGAAAAACTGTTCATACATGTGTGTATTAAACTATTTCCCTACTGGGTTATTAACAATGGCTCTGAATCTTACATTAGTTTAAAAAAAAAGAAAAAACAAATTAAAAGTTTCTTCTGTTGTTTTGTGTGGGTGAAATAAGTGGGTGTTTTCTGCTCACCTCATCTCCCCTAAGCATTGTGTACTCCCCTACCCATGAAATTTTGGAAAATATGAACTCAGACTATCCCACACTTACTTTTCTCAGTATAATTTTATATTTAGTAGACTGAAAAGTACCGCAAAAAAGCCCCTCAAGATTTCCTCTGTCTCATCTGCTTGATTTATCATGTGTGTGTCTGCGTTTCAGTGAATAAATTACCTTACATGTTGTTTTTCCACTTAAAACAGAAGTTTATACAGACGTAAATACAGTAGCTGAGGCAGTTGGACTGTCTGTCATTACCATACGAATACAGTCAAACCAGTGTAAAGCATGTATTATCCCATAAAAGCGTACAATACCCAGTTTTCCACGGTTCTTTTCCTTAAATCCTCATGATTAAAGTTCATTACAGTCTAAACAGAAAGTCTTCCAGTCTGTTTTGATATGTTTCAATGATTTTCTACTGACTTGGCAATCTTTTGTGTAGCTTTCTATGAAATTCTCCCTTCTTAACCAGTTCACTTGTTCAGACATTGCTGATCCGAACACTAAGAGGAGCGTCCCTGACCCGGCCACGGTCTTCGCCTCGCTGGTCCCTGTAGCTCTGCTCCAGACGAATCTTCTCCGGGTCCAACACTTCAGCCACAGGCCCACCTCCATTGCTCTGGTACCTGTGCTCAGAGCTGGATGGTTTGAAGAGGGGGGTGGTCTTGGTCTTGGCCACTTTGTCGAAGAAGGCGAAGTTTGCGACATATTTGCCGGACGGGGAGAGGGAGACTACAGGGGGAAATTCGTAGCCCCACAGGATCTCGTCTGACAGGTAGGAGGTGCGAACCTGGCAGGTGGCGGATGTTGGCTCCACTGTAGCGCTCATGATCACCAGCAACTCAAAGTCAGCCTGTTCTGGGTCTGTCCAGCCACCACCTGGTGAAGGTAAATGATATGGACAGAAAATTACATTTTAAGAAAGAAGCAGAGAACGTGCTGCACTGATTTTAAGGCATATAGAACTCTTAAAAAGTGTTGTCCACATATGTCATAGGTACAAAATTTTTACATAAGATGCAAACTGAAACTGGAACTGAACAGATGAAAAACAAGCACATTAAGTGTAATTATGGAGCAAAGAACTTAAAGTAAAATTATATATGGGCTGTTTCTTCCTGCATTCTGTAGTTATGGTGACCGGGAAGTGCAAAATAATATCAATAAAAATCAAGTGAAACGCTTACATTTTTGTGACACACATTTACAACCAATGCACTTTTACATAATAAATAACATGTTTACAATTACAAAGCACTTTTACCAAGGGCTAAACAACTTTACATTTCAGGAAAAGACAGCCGCACACAGTGTGAAACACTTTTAAAATCTCTGATGCAACCTTACAAAATTGCAAAACCCTTTTATGAAATTCTGAATGCATTGCTTAAACACTTTTAGCAATGACAAAGCAACTTTACATTGACACAAAACATTTTTTAAAATCTTTGTAACAGTTTTACGTCTTGCAAAACACTTTTACAAGTTTACTGAAACATTTTTACAAGTTCTGGAAAACTTACAACAAAATCTGTGACCCATCAGAATCAGTGACCATAGGGGGGGCGATAGCGTATATTTCTCTGCATGAACGTCTTAGAAGACAATTAAAGTCCTGAAAGCACTCAGACTATTCAAGTCTGAGTTCATTGTAATCTAGGAACAATAAAGTCACACATTCTGATGGCTGTCAGAATGTGTGACCTTATTACATGCATTCAGAAAGGAGGGAGGGTGGCATAGATCACAATTTCTAATAGAATTTAGGCATCATAAATGTTTTGTAAATGTAAACATGGTTTCTATGATGTAAATGTGCATCACGACAAGGTAAAAGCGTTGCAGTGGATGTAAGATTGTTTTGCACTTCCAGGCCACCTTATGTAATGAACCACTTCCCTAACAGGCAGCAAGCGGGAAATAGGACTCATGAGAACATAAACATGGTTAAGAAAAAAAAAAAACATGGTAACTGAAGATGCTATTTTTCTGTTAGATGTGCAGAGGGGCACTTTGGGTTCCTTTGGGCAAATACAACCTAAGTAGCAGAAATAGTAACAGGTTTCCTAGTGTGTAGTCTTCCTGCCTAACCTGTTTTCTCTGTCATGATGTCATGTATGCATTAGTGGTCTGAAGGTCAGAACGAGATGGTTGAATATGTAGTAAAGAACCACAAGCAAGGACCCAAACCCAGGCTGGCTGTAATGAGGAGGTTTTGAGATCACTTTCAGCTATAATACTCTCAAATGTAAGTCGCTTTGAATAAAAGCGTCTGCTAAATGACTGTAAAAGAGAATATGAAAAATAAAATAAATAATTTTCCAGATGCTGTTTGACCATGCCATAAGCAGTTTGTTTGAAGCAATTGAAAGATTGCCAACCCTTCTGCACATGCACCAGAAAAATTCCTTCCTTCTTCAGTTACCAAGTGACAAAATCAACAAATTTCCACTTGGTCAGCCAAACCCACCTTTGGCTGCCCAGGCTTGCAGAGGGCTGTTTTCATCAATGATATGATAAAAGGTAAGGGGCAGGATGAGGAAGGGACTGTCACTGGAAGTGTCCACCTGAAAGGGTACATTTCTCTGATCCAGACGAACCGTCTCTCCTTCCTTTGTCAGAGATGTCTGTAGCAGTTTTCCAGTCACCTAAGAAGATGCAATGTGTACACTTTATTTTCGATTAATGGGTTAACTGCTTTACAAATTTATCCAACCTGGTCCCAGTTTTTGTTTTGTTTTGTTTTCCAGAGCTTCCATCACAAAATGAGGCAACATGACCATATTAGACACCTATAAAAAATGCCCAGTTTTTTTGTAAACAATCAAGCAATCTTTAGTCTTGAGTCACTAGGGGAGCAAATATGAAAGTATTTTTTCCATTTCCTTTTTTTCAGTTTCCTTTAACTTGTTGAGTCCCTCCCTGTTTCAGCATAACTGCAGCGTTCCACACTAATACTGCATGGTTTCTCTCTCTATGAATTTATCACCCCACATACATAAAACTTGTACTTTGATGTTTTAAAATTCCAAACAGAGAAGAACCAATATCTGCATCTCCATATGCACTCACCTGACACCCGAGCAGAAGACTCTTGCGCATGTTGGCCACCCTGATCATCAAGCATGGTTGGCCCTCATGGGTCGACACCACGGCATGTTGACTAAACTTCACCGTCTCGCCTCGCTTCTTCGGGCGTGCGAGCTGATTAGGAAAAACTCAATCAGTTCTGGGTTTCAGCAGGTAAACTTTGATGACATTTGTGGATATTACTCAATATTGGTAACAGAAAAAACTAGGGAATGCACTGTAAGGCACAAATGCTTTTGTTCATATACACTCATAAATCCCTTTATTAGGTATGTCTTGCTAGTATCAGGTTGGACCCTTTGAATGCAGCCATCTGAATATAGCAGCTGAAATGCAGACTTATCAGAGTGCATTTCCGCTGGTTGTGCTGCATTTTTACAACCTTTTATTGCCCAATTTGTGTGTGTGTGCGTGCGTGCGTGCGTGCGTGCGTGTGCGTGTGTGTATTTTGTCTGAGTTTCCTGTTCTTAGCAGAGAGAGGTGACACCCAGTGTGGTAATCTGCTGCTGCTTTAAGGTTGGTTGTGTTATGTTCAAATATAGCGTTCTGCATACTTGAGTTGTCATCAGTGGTTATTTGACGTTCTGTTGGGTTCCAACCAATCTGTCCATTCTCCTCTAACCTCTGTCATCAATAAGTTATTTACTCTTAGAAAACTGCTGTTCACTGAATATTTTCTCTTTTTTTACCCTGAAGATGATTGTGTGTGTGTGAAAATCCTAGTAGATCAGCACTTTGATATATTCAAACAAATTTGCCACATTTAAAGTCATTTAAATCCCATTTCTTTCTCATTAAGATGCTCAGTTTGAACTTTGCCAAGTCATCTTGACCATGTCTACAAAACTAAATGCATTGAGCTGCTGCCAGAGTGATTAGCTATTTGTGTTAATGTTACGACCCCTTCTTCTTTTGTGGCTTTGTTAATTATGTTTGTGTGCAGGTGCAGCTGGAGTATTCGGCGGGGCGTATATAAGACCCGCCTACAATCGGCCTGCTCTCTTCTTTCTTTGCTCCGCTCCCAGGCCGGACCTGCGCCGTTGCACCTCGCGTTTGTGTTTGGTTTAGTTCTACATCATACAACACTGCCTGCATTATATTTGTACACACAACCAAGCACGCCCTGACATTACTGATATTGCAGACAATCACACTTCATGATTATATTATTTTGTCTTAAGTTTTGGTTTAATAAATAATTATAATTGGTTTTCTTGGTTGTTCGGCGTTGTTTTGTTATAACCGTACGGCTGGTTGTAACAGTTAACAAGCAACTGAACAGCTGTACCTAATAAAGTGACTGGTGAGTATATACATCAATCTCCATGACTGAAGCAATCCAATTATTTTTAACTTTACACTTGAATCTTTATGTTTAGCTACCTTGGCCAGAAAAGTACCAGTGATGAAAATTTCCATGAGCATGGTGATGACCAACTGGACTATGAGGAGGATTATGGCAGCTGGACATTCTTCAGTGATGCAGCGAAAACCATAACCAATGGTGGTCTGAGTCTCCAAAGAGAAGAGGAAAGCTCCTGTCAGGCTTTGCATCTGCATCACACAGGGTGTGTGGTTCGATGGAGGGTCAAACTCTGGAGGAACATGTTTGAAAAGAGGAAAAGCCATCGGTTATTCTAAAGTGGCAAACAGATGACAAACTGTGTGTTGTTTGTTTTCTACCTTTTATTTAGACTTTTATCATGGGGTGCAAGTCTTTTTTGTAACTGAGCAAACACTGGAAACCTGAGTCATAAAGGAAGTGTGGAGGTTGCAAGGTGGGGGAGGAGGCTGGTGGTTTTTTGAAAATGTTAAATAAATTCTTGCTAAGGCCTTCTCCAGTTTTGGTTATGCTCAAATTCAGATTTATGAAATACCAACAGCTACCTCATACAGCACTGATCAACCCACAGAGAATGAGAAGACCTAGAGCTGCAAAGACAAGTAGCCCAGGCCCATAACACCATGTGTTTTGATTTGCATCTGCATTGCTCAAATTAACACATTCACTCAGCACTAGCTGCTAATGGCTCATGATAACTGAACTGGTGAGACATCACCCACTACCAGACATCACACCCTCCACTGTGCTGCTTCTCACTTCTGGTTTTTCTAAAGGTATCCCATCCGTCTACCCTGCCCTTGAGACTTCTTCTATTATATGATTAATTTTGAAAAAGGACTGACATCTAAAGCTTTAAACTTCTTTGAAAATTGCACATTTATTATATTAATGAAACTCTTTCAAATACCTTTTTGGATAATGTTAACATGGCTTAGAGGTAGTTTGATCAGAAAGATAATGATTAGTTATAACACTAAATTCTAAAATAAATTAATTAAAACAATGATTAATGTTAAAAGAAACCATTTTCACATAAGGAAGCGTTGAATTTTACATTAATACTTTTTTCATTTTTTGCTTTTTTGTTTCAGATAAAATGTCTTAAAGATCCCAAAAAGCATTACTGGGCTACACGTTAGACTTTAAAGAGGTTCTGCTTACTCTCAGATGTAAGTCGCTTTGGAGAAAAGCATCTGCTAAATGACTGTAGAACAGGATCTGAAATGTCAATTTCCAGCTTTATTTTTTATTTTATGTTATTTTATTTTTTTTTACTGGGAGCCTGCAAGGATAGCTTTAAATTATTCATAGTCTAAATAAAAGAAAAATCCGTTTCCATCTTATATTTGTGATTCATGCAGCCCCATCAGTCAGTTTTAGTGCCTGTTTCTATCAGGCCCCCCATCCCTGACCGCCCTCTTCTTATGAAAGGCTAACTTGTGGAAGCTGGTTTGGGGCACCAACCAGTTTTTGAAGGCTGTACAGACTTCATTCAACGCAGTTTGCTGCAGAAGAATTACAAGTTTATCTTTGCTTGTTGTAAAAGATGGAAACATTTTTTTTAAAATTATTATTCTTACAACTTGATGGTCATCCTCAATTCAGTTTTATATTTCAGATCTAGTTACTCATGTTAGTTTTTGTTTTGTGTGTTTGTTTGTTTGTTTTTTTTTTTTTTTTTTTTTTTGGTTTTTTGGTTTATTTCTTTTATTTGTTTTTTGGCCTCCTTAAGAAGCTCTATTTTTCTACCCATGGCAACATTTTCAGTAGGACTGTGACTGGTCCAAGAAAAGTTCAAAAGTCTCACAAATCAGATAAATTATGTGCATATGTATAATTCACATCACAGGCTTCTACAATATTTATAGATTTTAAATGATTATTTTAGCTTTCAGTGTGCTCTGGCACATTTTTGTTTTGAGTCAGCGGCTGCAGTTGACTCATGAAATCTAGTGCAAAATGAAAGTTTGTAAAGGGATGTGTGTCAAGTTTCTGTTAATCCAAAACCACCTTTTTTTCCATTCCTACCTTGATTTTGAATATTGTTTCATTTTTAATGTCATACATTCTGACTCAAACATAATGTGATTTGGATTTGAAAACAGTGTTAGAAGCTTAAAGAAAAACTCCAGAAACAAAGTTCTGGAGTTTTGGGATAAACCGTGATGTCGGCTTTAATTAAAACTGAAATGGAAACTGTTTAAAGTAAGACACGTGAATCTTTTATACCAGGAATCACCAATTTTGCAGAGGAAGTTCCACCTCCCATCTGACATGTTAAAAATGTTTATATCCACTACAATGGAAGCATGCCAAGATAATTCCACTACCGAAAAACAAGAAAATTACATTTTCAGGAGCAAACTGCTCCATTTAGCCTCTTACCTGTACTAAGTGGAATTATTGAATGTGTAATATTTGAACAAATCACAAACTACTTGTCTCTGAATACTTTCATAAGAGATGTTCAACATCAGCTCTAACTCAAATGATGGATGACTAAAAACTTGAATGTAATGGGTGTGAGGTGTCTGCATTGTCCTTTTTTTTAGAGTTAGCTAACTTAGAGAAGACTAATTGTTTTCTTTAATGGTTGTTTTAAGGTACTGTGTCTTGTGGAGTAGTTGTTTGGGGCCGTTATTTTTTACTTTTTTACTAATCACTTACCATTTTTTCTGAAAAACACAAACATAGGAGTGTATGCTGATGACTCAACCTTATATGCTTCTGCACTCACAACCAATGAGTTAAATTTGGTTTTTAAAGAAGATTTAAAAGCAGTTGTGAACTGGGTAAAAAACCACAAACTTGTTTTGAGTGTATCTAAAACCAACTGGATGGTAATTGGCTCTCATCACAACGTCAGTAAAAACCTTCAGTTAAATCTGAAAATTGACAAGTTATTTATCAACCAAGTAAAAGAGACCAATCTGCTGGGAGTTGTTATAGACTACAAACCTTTATGGAAAACATATATAAATGAAATTGTTAATAAAATAAGAAGAAGCATCTCTGTCATTAGAAGATTCAGGATACATCTGTCACTAAAATCAGAATTAATAATGCAAGCTTTATTCTTGCTGAATCTTGACTGCTGCCCAGTGGTCTGGTCTAAAGCCACATGATCAATAAACTTCAAGGAGTGCAAAATAGAGCCTTGTCCTTGGTTGTGATTTCAGAACAAATGTATTTAAAATACATAGAAATCTCAATTGGTTAATGGTAAGAGAAAGATTCATTTATTCATTACTAATATTTATAAGATATGTATCCATATCAAAACCCCACAAGTTCTATACAAAAAACTAGGGTACAGTTTAGAAAATTATAGCTATAGCACAAGACGTGCTGTCAAAGGTCATTTTTCATGACCAAAGTTAAAGACAAACTATTGTAAAAAAAAAACAAAATGGTGATGTAAGAGCCATGTCTGCATGGCTTACTTTCCAAAAGCTTTGAGCAAAACATTAGAATAAAAGAATTCAAATTGTTAGCAAAGAAACATCTAATAAATATTTCTTGAAATTGGTCATTGGCTCAAGTTAAAATTATACACTTTTAGAATTTTTTATGCTAATTATACAATATATGAATATGTATTGTTATGATTTAATGTTAAATGTCTAACTGGATGACTTTTATTTTATTTTATTTTGTTTTTATTTATTTTATTTTTATTTTTCAATGATACCTCTTTATGTTTGCTTTTATTTTTGTTGTAATTTTCTACATATTATGTATCGGACTCCAGGAAGAATAACTGCAGTTTTGCTGAAGCTAATGGGGATTCAAATAAAACAATAAACTCTGGACTTCTCAAGGTTCTGCAGGTTGTCAATGTTTTTCTTCTGCAATACGCCTGACTCAAATAATGGGTCATTCAGAGGCTTGTGCAGAACTTGACAGCAAGTGGTTGGAGGATCATTTCATTTGAACCATGTGTGTTGCAGCAGGGAAACATGGAAAACCTGCAGGACAGGCTCAAAAAGTCCAGAGTTGGTGATCCCCGATGTAGACTGAGACTGATACTGAAAATGTCAGCCATCACATTATACTGCAACTTATCATTAGTTCCTCCCTTTTTCTTTTTTTCAACATCCCCTTTCTCACCCAGCAGGTCTCCGTGCACCAGAGCCACCAGGTACCACAGCACCCCAAACAGGAACCAGGTCCCCGCAAATGTGGCAGTAAACAGGAAGAACTTGTAGCGCCACTGCATTTCCAGAAATGTTGTCCAAAGGTCACGCATGTAGAGAGCACTCCTTCCAGTAACATGCTCGATGCGTACATTGCTGCGGCCATCTTTGGATAGGACACGCCTCCTTTTCCTTAAGGCCACACCACACGTGCCGCCACCCAGTAAGGGTTTTAAAACATCTGTCTGCGTCTGAGAATGGCACACTTTATGAGGGGAGGAGCTACGAGAGGAGGGAGGCGTAGCAGATGTCATCTGGTGAATAAAAACAAAACATTAAAACTTAATCATACTCATATTCTCAGGCAAGCATCTTAAAATTTCATAAATACAGCTTTACCATCAACAAAAAAAAACCAGCTTTCTGATAAGAATGTTGACTTTCTGTGAAATTTAAGAGAAAAGCCACAGAGTTTCCACAATGACTCAGTGAGTTTTGGTAACTCCCATGCACCCAACTGCTCTGTGAGGGGGAAATAGTCGAATCAACATCAAAGAGGCATTGTCGCTATCTTGTTCTAAAATTAAATAAAGGCAGTTACAACTAAGATAAGCTAAATAAGGCACTAAAAACACCATGCTGTTTATAGTCTTCCCATCCTATATTATTAGATTCTATGCAATACGGATGATCGACAGCCTAAAAACACACACATTCACACACAACATTGCTTATTGTTGGACAAAACAGCTGATTGGTTTTGGAAATTCACGCAGTTTTGGGGGTTTGATTTGTTTATCACAATATAGTTGAAAAACTGACATACTATGTAAAAGTTGCTCCATTTTTCTTTCATCATTTCATCATCGCAGTGTTTTCTTGCTGCGTTAAATAAAAAAAAATCAACTATATAACCACATGTTTTGCACAAAATGTGGAATACTATGATCTATTACTATGTCTGAAGTAGTCAGAGAGGAAAGTCAGAAAGTGTAACTACAAAAATGTGTGACTCATTTTCTCTGTCTTTTGTTTATTAGAATTTACAAACCCCCTTTTGAGAACCACTGGAAAATAAATCAAAACCAAACAGGATGTCAAAATGAAAAGAAAAGGGGCAAGCTTAACATACACTACTAAGTATACTAATGTTTATGTGAAACCACAAGACTTTTCTGTAACAGCTCAATGATATGACTAACAACAGAAAAACTCTGAGTTTTACTGAGTTAATAAATTTAAAGTTTATGAAAATCTGTTATTTTTCCTCATAATATGGTGGCCTAGAAAACCTAGCTAAATAAAGCAAATTAAATAAATAATATTCAACATATAAAAAAAAATTTGGTATAATTTGATCATGCTTTGCTAATGTAGATACAGAAATAATCCGTATATAGAAACATGTGAATCTGGGGGTCATTAAAATACACAGACATGTAGACACAGGATACTTCATGCACAGACCATTTCAACTCATAACTTGAATTGTTAGGTTAAAGATTATTTAAAAAGAAATTTAAACTATCGATTAAGATAGTATAGACATTTGCTAAACTATCTTAATCGACCAAGTTAAGATGTCAAATAGCTTATTAGCTTAACCCAGCAATCAACAATAGGTAACTAGGACTACCCTGACTTTAAATAAGAAACAATCACAATAAATAAATTTATAAAATTGTACATTTTAATCTCTGTAACTTGAAAGAAATTAGATCATCACTGCCAGTAAACGTTGCTAAAATGTTTCTTCATTGTATTTTTGCATATTGAATATTGTATTACTAACTGGTCATTGACAAACATGGAGACTTTAAAACCAATAAAATCTTTATACAAAAATATTTGATAGAAAACTGTTTTTCTTTCATCAGTGCTATACTTCAGAAATACAATATTCTAAATTTTTAAAATTTTACTAAATTTAAACTGCTGTCTTTGATTTATAAGGTTTTTTATGAACTCTCTTCACTATTTTTGGATGTATTCATCAAGCTCAAATCCAGTCTAAGTGGTAAAGTATCCTGTAGCTGCTATCAGTGAAAGGAACTGAAATTTGGAAAAGCATCCCAGGTGATATTGAAGACAACATTGGTGCAACATTCCAAGTATTTAAAAACAAAACTCAAATTTCAGCTAAAGAGGAACCAGACATGTAACCAAGGACTACAGATGGAAAGTAGCCACTGGCATATTTACATGGTTTTGTCCATTAATATGCATTGTCTCTTTTAAATAAATAAATACATCCTCCTCATTTGTACCTCCAATACTTTGTTATTTTGAAAATCACTGTTAATGCATCTATTTTGTTGTTTAGAGGTTTGGAGATGTGCTGTCTTCACTCACCTGCTTTCAAGCTGATACATTCCCATCCCAACCCAAGAGCATTAATTACTTCATAAGAAATGTACATGTCTGCAAACTCAGTCAAATCTGTTAGCACGAACTTGGATCCTACCCTTTATCTTTAATTAAGCACTTTTAAATATAGCAAATATAAATGAAAAAAAAAATCCTCCCAGGCTCTAAAATGTCACAGTACTTTCTCTGTTTTGAGTTTTGTATGGTGGGTTTTTGCATGTACTGTAACACAGAGACACACAGTAACTGTATCTCCCACACAATTTTACATGCTCACTTACGTCCAACAGACCATGCGGGCCAAAGGAGAGGATAGGCCACAGAGGAGGAAGATAAGGGGGAAGAAAGAGAAAAGAGAGAAGAGTAGAATTAGGATGACGATGCGGTGCATTAACGCAGCAATACATCCACACAGAGACTCATTTGTTAGTCAGAGAAGAGAAGAGAAACCTGAATGAGTCAATTAAAGTACTAATCTTTGTTTAAAACTCAGACATCTATCTAGATAAGGCTGATTTTTAAAAAAGAGGTTTCTGTTAATCCAAAGGAGAGAGCCTTTGGTGGACAAAGAGTGAACTTTTAAGTGGAAACTGGAGACATTAGACTAAATAAAAAGCCAGCTTTGCTTTCTGTGTGCTGTGCTCAGCTCTTTCAGGTCTTTTTCTCACGTTCTTTGTTTTGTTTTGTTTTGTTTGTGTTTTTTTTTTTTAGTTTGAACTCTGGACTTTTTGGTTTTAGATTATAATCTTTAAGAAGAAGATAAAACTGTTTCTGAGTAACATTGACTGGTTAGAAATGAGATTTTTCCTAACATTACTTTGAGTGTAAAGAGAATATGTAATTCCTTAGTTTGTAATTTAGTTGTTGTGAGTGTGAATGTGCATGTATTTTAATTAATGATAATATTGTAATTCAGGTGATTTTGGCAAGACCCCAGGAAGATTAGCTGCTGTCAAAGGTCAGCAGCTAATGCGGATCAAATAAAACAAGCAACCAAACACTGCCTCCTCACAAGGCCTCTCTGTGAGACTCTCTCGCATCACAGCAGAACACAATGTTCTAAGAAGTATCAGTTTTAGATACTTGGCTACAAGGATTTAACCTCATTCATTCATTTACTAAGTCCCATTATAACAAAGTTATACACAAAGCACAAATGAAATCATTTTAAATAACTTAAGAGGGATGTGTATTTGTTGTGAAACTCAGCAGTATGTCAGTGGGAGGTTTACTTCATGACAACGCCTAATTTTACAGATAAGGAGAAATTCATTGCTCAGTGAGTCAGAAAAGGATGTTTTTAATGTGTATTTAATTTTTTAATTTTATGTGAGCTGATTTATTATAGGGCAAGACACAATGGCTTCTAAACCTTTTAAAATCTGAGATCCTTTGACTGGGGGACTGGCCATTTTGGAGATCTCACCTACTCACCAACTGTCTAAACTAAACCTCTCTACTTTTGCTCAGCTTCCCTTATCAAAGTTGGCCTTTACAGAGATAATACTCACATACTGTACTATGATTTGATAGAGTTTTAAAGCTACAGCTGTGTCAATCCAAACACATATGATGTGTAGGTCTTTTTTTTTTTTATCTTTTTTTCATTTGTGATATGTGCCATCTTTACACATATCGATATTTACACATCTCAACAAATCTCATGTGTTCTTTTTACTACAACTCCTAAAGTATATTAAAATATATAATCAAAATTGACCTTGTGGTTGCAGAGATATATTCATTTCATTATGGGTATGCAATTTTTAAGCAGAGCAAAAAAATGGGTGCAGAGCTTAAAGGATTAACTTTCAACAAGTGTTTTTTTTTATATATAAACTTTCAACAGTGAGTGAAAAAATAAACTAAAACTGTAAATGATGTGCAAATTAAATTAATTAAAGTACTCCAGGTAGTAGTCAAATATAGGTCTGTTGAATATCTAGATATAATATAATATTATATATATGTTATAAATAATATAACAAGATGCATCTGTGGGGTTGTTGATAAAAAGATGTAGACAAAATTCAATGAAAACAACGGCACATCAGCATTTCATTTTTATGATTTTGCAGTTTTTGACATTTTATTAACCAATGGCCTTCAAACAGATACTGAAATTAAATCAGCAGTTTAAGGAGGAAACATCTCTTTTGGACAAAGGTTTACATTTAATTCATTTCATTCATATCTGAAGCGTGACAAGTGGCCCCCGACTCCGCTGATTGTTTTAAAATATGTTAACAAGTTAAATCTTCAATAGAGTGGAAAAAGCAATTAATTAGGAGCAAAAATGCTCAAGTCAGTCTACTGTAAACCGCACGGCACCTTAGTGAAAGAATTTAATTACTTTCTGACATCAGGCTTGGCTTGTCGTCAGCATTTGTTTATACCCAAAAGATGAGGCTGAGATTAGTGTTCCCACAGTTGGACATTAAAGAGTTGCCCAAACAATATGTGTACCGGAGAAAAGATCCAGAACGGGTGTGTCCATCTACTTTTGACTATAAAAATCAAAATAGGTCCTTTGCTGTTTGATCATGACTTATATAACCAATCAGATCTAATTACATCAAATCTTTTGTTATTATGCAAGACTGAGCTTCATTATTACAATGAAACCATTGTAAACTTCACTCTTTCAACTCTGTATCACCCTCACCTAGTTTTCATTTGTCACTGACACACACACAACTGTACCCACACATAAACACACACACATGCAGTTACACTCACGTGTCCACCGGATGCAAATATCAGATAACTAATGGACTAAATGGGAGTATATTAGAGTGAAATGAGAGAAATATTTGGACCAACCTGTCCAGTAGGATGTATTCCATCTCCATGGCAACGCCACAACTTTACTGTACTGCCCTGCAGCTTCAGTGAGCCAAAATCCAAAAACAGAATCAAAACTTTTTTTTCTTTTGCTAAACAAAGCAGTGTTGGATGTTTCCCCTGATCTCCCTCCCTCTTCCTCCCTCTTTCTACTCTCGTCTTTCTCTCTCCCTCCTTCCCTCTCTCCTCTGTGTACACAGGAATGCTTTGTTGGGTCCTGAGATAAAAGAAACAAAAGATGCCATTGACAAAAACGACTCAGTGCCCATCAGTGTGTGTGGACGTGTGATTATGTGAGAGTAGGATTGCAATTACATACGTTTTTTGTTTTTTTGTTTTTTTTATTTGTTTCTGCAGGCATGCAAGTTTTTTCTTTCCAAAAATAGTTCAGCAAATGTGTCTCTTTGTGTTTTAGGTCATGTTGTGAGGACATAAATCTGTTGGGATTGACAAAGTGAGAACTCTACTTTTTCTCTGAAGTCAGAAACTAAAGATAACAGTCAGTATGAGTTATGTAATGTCACTGTGCGTGTGCATGTGTGAAAGAGGGGAGAGGTTAGTGAAAGGAAGAACGAGGGAATGTGAGAGAGGAAGAGATGGAGAAAAAGATCTCTGACAACAGGCCTCATTAGTATTCTGGAGAGACGAGTAATCCTCCTCCATCCAACCCTCCTCCCCTCTCGAACACACGAAAAGAAACACAAAGTTTTCTATTGACCCCCTCAGATTGTTTTGCTCCTGCCTACAGCACCTTTCTGTCCATAACTTCAAATAGTTTGACTTCATCTGCATTACCACAATTTTACGACACCCAAAGACAACCAGATTTCTTAGATATAAATAAACTTTAGTTTTTAACTTGTTTCTTTTATTTTTAATTGACTGCCCCTTTACTTTCAGAAATTTCTTAAACAGCTTTTCTTCCAGGTTGCAGATCTAAAACTGTAAGATCTAAGCAAAATGAACAATATACCACTATACTGTGCTAGTGATGGGGGTGCTGAGAAGAAAGCAGCAACTAAAATCAATTAAAGCATAAATAACATCTGCAATAGCTATTTTAGATTTTTTAAAAGCTCTGCAGATTTTTTAGTTTTCCTTAAATCCATTAATCCAGTTGACTGATGTCTGATGGTCCTGTGCTGGATGAGGAAAATAATCTTCTGAATCTCATCTAAATTTCACCAATGAAATCCACAGATATTTCAAATTCAGGGTATAATAGTAAACATTTAAATTTGCCATGGATTATATCGTGGTAGTGATATATCAGGTCAACTCTGAGCCATGAACTTAAACAATATAAGCTATTATGTGGGAAATAACCATTATCTTCTATTTATTAATCAATTTCCCTAAATATTTTTTACTTTGCCACATAGTCTCATGGGTTTGAATCAAATTCCTTCTCAATACAGAAAAATAAAATAAAATAAAATAATATAAAAATAAAAAATAAATGTACAAGGAAATGTATATTTTTAACATTCGTTTCTAATTTTAAAGAATAAAAATCTTTCTAATTTAATGTATTAAACCAGCAAAATGAATTAACTTTACACAAGTAAAAAGTATATTAATGTGCTTAAAACTGCACAATATTTGTTCTCTTAAAAAGTATAAAAAGGAAACGGAGGTTAAATATATCTACACAAAAATATGCAAATTAGATCCTATTTATTTGCTGGAAGAAAGTACAGAATTTTTCATTTGTTAATTAAGAAACAAATCAATTTGATTGCTTTATTTCTGTATTTGCACTGCACTCTGTTGAGAAATTAATTTGCTTACCTTTTCAGGGTGGACTTCAATCTAATTGACTGGTGCAGAGAGGATTTAGGAGCCTGGAGCCTCAGTCTTTGGTCCACATGTCTTCTTTGTTGTCATACACATGCTCACAGGACACATTTGGGACTGTAATTCTGCAAGATTTACTTCATCTGCCTGCGTCCTACGAGACAGTACACCACTGGGAAGAATTATGGGACAGTCATTGGCTCATCAGGCTCCCGTTTCAGAACCAAAGCCCAATCTCAATGCCCGCAAATTCTTCCCAAAGTGGCAGGACTTGGCTTTATAAAAGGCCTCCCTCTCTCAGTTCTCCCTCTGTGTCCCTCTCTCCCTTGCTCCTGAACTCCTGTTGTATCCAGCTCATGTCTGTGTAATTGTTGCAGTAATTTATACAGTCTCAGTTTGGTTTGAAGATATCACAAAAAGACCATATTTACAGTACCAGTGCCTGTCAAAAGTTGAAACACAGCTATCACTTTAAATGTGTAGGGGCGTCTAAACTTTTGAATGGTACAGTGCAACATCATTGCATCTTAAAAATATCCTAAAGGAATAAGTTTCAGTACATAAATTGCACGTCAATTACAATTATCTTTATTTAAGATGCTTCATGTGCAAAAGTGTGCATGTAACTTCACACAAACTAGTACTGATCCACGTGTTTGGGGCTTCACGTGGATCTATGCATTCTCCACTCAGGCTCATGCAGGCATGCCAACACATGGCTCTAACAAACCACCCCCTGCAGAAGGCACACACACACACTCACTCATGCACACATATAAACACACAAAACCTCTTTTTAGAAGAAACCACAGAGCCCCCTATTCACAGTTTCTGTGGCCAGCGTTTGCTGTGTCCAAGAGCATCTGTACGGAGTGTCCTGTTAAGCTCAAACACATAAAGAGGGACGTCCGTGAGGTGAATACAGCCCCTAACTCTACCCCAGGAAAGAGTGACGAAGCATTATTTAATTGAATCATTGAGGACCATTGGTCAAATGTGGTGAAGAGTCCTTGTCACAGTGCTTGGTTCAAGATGCAGAAGAGGCCTTTTTTTTGTTGTTCTCAATAAATCATCGTGCACCTTCACTTTACCATGTTACAATATTTTTTCTGCTCTACAAGCCACAAGCCTCTCATGATTCACTAGGTATTCATTTTACTGCTCAAGAGCACTTCAGTCAAATAGTCATATATCTGCCTGTCACCATACATGAGAGGCGAGGAGGAGAGGTTGACACCTCACCATGAGCCTCATTTCCTCTTCAGTCAAATATAGTTCACACGCTGCATGACAAGAAAATAGCTCGTGGCTGTCCTTATTTAGCCTGGTGCATGACAGAAAAATTACAAGACAGAGTCACAGAGACCAACGGTTCCCAACTTGGGGCTATTGACCCCACAGGAGATCCATAAGGTTTTGTCTGAACCAAGCCCGCATAATTGTTAAAAATGGTCATGTCCACATGGAGATGAGTTTAGACACTATATATCCAACCATATTATCATTTGGGCATTTCTTTCACATGGAACCTGGGTTTTGGGAGCCTGAAAACACTAACTTTTGAAACCAGGTTCCAAATTGAGTAAATGGGAGTTGTCACAATTTGCTATACAATATTTTAGAACATATATCCATGCAAATTAAAAAAAAAAATACTTAGTAGACTTCATCCATGTTCTGTGTGACTTATCATACAGATGGCGGTAGTTGCAGACAAGGTTCGAGAGACGGTCTTCAAAACTGTCCGCCGCTGTGGTTGCCTCTGACTTCGTGTTCATGCTCTTATTTGTATGAACACCTTCAAGTCAATATTGCAACTCGCACATGTGAGTCATCGGTTTTTATCAGTTATAAAATGTGAAGAGTTGGCAGTTTAGATTTTAGTTAACATTATCTATGCACTTTTTTGTGAGCTGTCTGCTGAAATAAGCGTCTTAATAACTACCTCGTTCTCAGTAGTTTCTAAAATTATAATTCAAGGAATGCTTGAAAAGCAAATCACTTCCCAAAGTTACTAAAGTTTAATAACCTTGTATAAATGGCATATTTTAAATTTAGTCTCAGTAGCTAATTTCCCCTTTTGTCTCCACAGTCTTCACATAACCCAAAATAAGTCTTAAACTGGCAACTACATTTGCTGTAAACAGACTAAAGATGCTTCTAAAATTACTCTTTAGATTCCCCTTTCCTTAAAACCAAAAAATTTTATAAGATATTTACCATAATGTCTGGTACTTCTACACAATCTGAGCTTGTCAGTTCTAAATTAAGGTCATTTAACTTTGCCAAATAGAAATGAGCCATGTTTTTACATTGCAACACTTGCTGATCATGAGTTCTCCGGTCACTATTAGTCAGCCTGCAGAGATTAATCAATTCATTTATATATTTAATTATGTTTTTCTCCTTTATTTTCATTTTAAGATTTTCTTCTTAGTGCAGATGTTAATGTCTTGTCTTATTCAGTCATATCAATTATTGGTTTTGTCCTGTGTAAAAGATGTTAATTTAGTCTATTTGAAGACATTAAAACTCACACACACAAAAAAATGCTGTATCAGTGATTTTCACCTAAATAAACAGGTAAATTTAGGCCTTGTAAAATATGCTGATATTTTCCTTTAATGGGGGAGCCTACCAGTTGCGGTTAGATGCTTCATTTTTTGTCTTTTTTTTTTTTCCTCTTGCCTCTCTCACCACATTCAGGGTTTGTTAGAAACCGTTTGTCACTCCCTGCTTGATGTTCCACCTACTCAACAACAGGCATCAGGTGACGTTAAGAACGGGCCGCCTGGTTTCACAGCGATCCAAGATCATGTAGCTCATCCAGAAGAGCTTCATGCAGGTTTAATGTTGGTTGATTTCTATATTGTAACTGTATCAGGTGATAACAAGTATGAACTCCAGTTGCTCTTAAGTCCAGGTGCCATAGAAACTAAAAGAAGTTGGGTAAAACAAAAACAGCACTACCTAGTATCTGCAGCTATATGCATGTTGTTGCAAAATAACTGCAAAACCCTTCAATTAGGGTGAGGTGTTAAACCCAATGCACTTTAAAAAATAACTTGTGTATGACTAAGTTATTCTGAGGAGTTGATCTGTGGTCAGCTTGATTAGCCAGAGCTAAAGAAACAACTTCTTTTCAGAGCAACAGTTTTGTTTCAGATGAGTCAAGTCATCACCACATTAACGTTTGACTGTCATGCGCTACATGTCTGCAGAATTAAGTTTCTCTTAAATATCAGCTTTCAGTTCACCCATACGATTTTAGTTTTCTCACATAATAACAAGAATTAAACCACCATCATGTCAGATGCTATCGAAATACAGCAGAACTGTTCTAAGTATTATCATTACTCTATCTTCTAATTGTGCCTTGAGTAGGAAGTTGTACATTTTTAGTGTAGACTAGGTCACAGCTCTTTCCCGTAACTGAGAGGTATGCAGTGTGGTTGAGGTTTTGGGGGAAGTTACATCTAACAGCTCAATAAGAAAACAATTAAACATCTGTTTCCTTCACATGCAGATCATTTCAGTTTGTGTGAAAGGACTTTCAGTGAGAAATGACGTGAAGTCATTATGTGTTAGGGATGACTTAGGCGTGATATTATCATGGGTTAATGGAGAAGTTGGTCATGTTAAAAGAGCCAACGTGTTCCTCTCACTGCAGCTGATTTGTCACTACACACCATGTTTTTACATGAACATGTGATCTGCTTGGTAGAAACCTGAGGCTGGAAAAAAGAGTAAGATGTTCACCACATCCATTCAGCAGGATGGTGAGAGTGTGGGTGCATGTGAGCGTGTAGGGGTCAGTCAGTGCTTTTGGCTCATTTAAAGTGGTGGTGTTGCTGGACTTACCTCAATTTTTATTCATCCTTAGCCCCCCCCCCTTCTAGCCCTTCATCCAGCACTCTCTGTTCTGCATCCTGCATATTTATCTTTCGTCTTGCTTGTTGATTCACTTCCTTCCTGTGCTGCTTTGGCCTGCCAGTTGAGGTGAAAACACTGACACCAGGTCATAGAGTTTGGAGGCATGCTGTGACTTTCCATCAATCCCAGCCTCATGAAGTTGGCATTTGCTTAGGAATTGATCTTTGTTTAGTTTTTCACTTGATTTTTCATTATGTTAATCATCCATCCATGGGAATAATAAAAAATATGAATAAAACTAGAAGCATTCAGAGCACAGACCTCCACCAAGACTTAGATGACTTAAAAAAAAAAAAAAAAAAAAAAAAAAAAAAGACTTAGATGTTGTAATAGCAAAATTATCCCCATCTCTCAGTGGGCAGGCACAAAGTATCGTTACAACCTGATGGTCATGGGACCATGAACAGCTTGCCAGTGAAAACAAACCCTGCATCATACCAGCGTCTGTGTTGAAGTGTGCAACTTGTTTTCATATTTTTAAGTTTTCTCCATCGGTTTTTCATTGAAAATGATCCATAATGACATACAGTTATATTGATACCCTCAATGTCAAGGCTAGAAAAAGGTATTAGGTGAAGCTAGAAGGACTGAATGAATGCTTTTATGCCTATCCATCGTCACATTGTGAAGGAGCTACTAACAAGAAACAATGAGAACTTCACAAAAACCACAGACATTTGTTATTAGTACTTTAACAAACCATTTTATGGTACTTTTAACATCTATAGAAAAACAACCACAAGTTCATGTTTAAGAGTATTATGGGTTTACAGTAATATAATAAGGGCTGGCAAAAAAAAATTTTTTTTAATTAGATTAATCACAGCTTACAAATTAATTAATCATGATTAATCACCATTCGTGACTATGTGTGAAATTTACCCGTTTTTACAGTACTGTATCGGCAGGTCTAGAAAAGTTCTGATGGGTTGCCAGGCCAACACTGACCAGGAAAAGGGGGGGGGGGATGAGACCTTTTTTAGGTCTAGATTTTTCTTTTTTTTTTTTTTTTTTTTTTTTTTTCATGTAATATTCTAATTTTCTGAGATTTGGATTTCTGGGTTTTCATAAGCTGTAAGCCATAATCACCAAAACTATAATGAATAAATGCTTTAAATATCTCAGTTTGCATGTAATGAGTCTATTAGTTTCCCCTTTTAAGTTGAATTACTGAAATAAATTAACTTTTATGCAATAATCTATTTTTTTATTGTTCACCTGTATTTTGACCCTCAGAGTGAGCTTGAATGACCCCAAACAGGATAAAACAGGTATAGAAAATGGATAGATGAACAGACCAGCAAGTTAATATGAAGTGAAATTAGATATGAGGCTGTTCTATTTAAACATTTAGGGTCCTCTTCTTCTTCTGTATTGATCATGCTGCCATCTAGTGTTTGGACTGAGGAACTGATTTAGATGTTAGTAAAATTCTTCAAAGACAAACACCACTAACAAACTGAAGACTCTGACATCAGTGCAGCAAACAATAAACTAGGCAGAAATGAAAGGATGCATGATATTTTAAGTAAGAGTGACTTTTAAAGTTATACAGCTGTTCTACTGAGTGCCGTGTTTAGTATCTCCTTGTGTTACAGTAAAGCAGAATTTCTGTAAAATAAAATCTGAGTGTACACTGGCATCAATGGGAAGGTTGTTTTTAAAAATTCCACCATTAATTATTGTGAGCTTATAGATTATACAAACATCATAATGATAATATTAATATTACTATTTTGGTATTACTAGCATTTTTACTGTTAGTTGTAGTACAATTGTTATTACTATATAACGCAATGACAAACATGTATTTTTTAAGAAGATATTGATGTATGTACTGAGTATTATTATTATCAGTATTGTTTTATTATAAGATATTTTTTTTAATCCCCTATCCTCA
Organism: Melanotaenia boesemani; assembly: GCF_017639745.1. Lineage (NCBI taxonomy): Eukaryota > Metazoa > Chordata > Actinopteri > Atheriniformes > Melanotaeniidae > Melanotaenia > Melanotaenia boesemani. The sequence goes on along the minus strand of NC_055689.1, from coordinate 27,218,948 downwards.
GCATACACAGGGAAGCGTGAAACAGTGGAAAAGAAAAACCTATGGCAGAGCCTGGCTCAGGGAGGCCGCCCATCTGCTTCAATTGGTTGGGTGGAGACAGTAAAGACGGATCCACAAGTCCCTGTTTTCTGGATCTGACTCCAGGCCTATTGTAGCTTAGACACAAACAACACATAAATAAATAAATGATGAATAAAATTAAGGTTTCATAAATCAGAAACGTTTCAATGAACCTACAAGCCCTGTAGTATAATTCAGTCCAGATATGAACATCCCACATCATGCAGTTTTTCAACAGAACCTGGTCTAATGTGCTGGATGCCAAAAGAAGATCTCATAAAATGACCCCTTATCTGGATTTTCACAAACAGAATAAAAGGTTTCACAAGTCACAAATTGTAGTGCAACTGATTTCAAGGCGACCTACGTCCATTTTGACAAAGAATATCCAACAGGCTCAGACACTCACCAGAGAAAACAACAAAACTTTGCCTAAAATTATGAGTGAGGTTCTTTTTGCACTTAAACACAAAATGTCCAGAGTGAATTTTTTAATTAATTTTAGTCAAAGAACTTGCCCACTAGAGAATATTGATAGTTATTTACCTAAATAGAATTGAATATATGCAGTAAATGATGTCATATTGTTTTGCTGAAAATAAATCTGAAGGGGACAAAATATTACACATATTAATTTTACTTCTTTTCCATCAACAGCACAAAACCTTCTAAACTTGTCTGATTTGATAAATTTCCTAACCATGTGCATCAAAAAAAGACCCAAAAAGAAGGAAATAAAATATACCACATCCCTGTTAGAACAGCTGACCAACAGAAATTATAGATCCAAAGTTCTGTGACTAAAATTTCAGGTCAAAGCGATGTCACCACTGAAACCACTTCCAGCTAATGCAGCTAAATATAGAACCTCTCTTGACTGCAACCAGTTTGATCCCAGTGCCACATCAAATCAAATATGTCTACAACAAACAGTTATTCATTGCACAGAAGAAATACACTTGCTTTTGTTTTACTGTATGTGAGGCCTCGTAAAATACAATAAAACATGTAAGATTAGCAGCTAACTGCATGGCATTTACACTGATGGCTTAATGGGGAGTTTTGTTATTAAGATGCCATACTGTATTTCCTCTTGCACTGAAACTATGTTATGCACACACAGACCCAGAATCTCCATTTGTTTCATGGTCAGACTGTAGGTTCTGCCTCTCAAATCATATCTCAGCCAATTTCAAACATATTTATCCACTGCATGTTAAGAAAAACATTTTAATGGGTTTCATTATAAAAACACCTTTAAATACAGTTAAATCTACTCCAAATGACCGAATAAAATAAATTCATTACTGAATATATTTGGAATTATTATTATTTGTTTATTTTTATACAAATAGCAAAAACATGGGGGTCATATTTTGCATTGGATTGGATTTTGGCTCAACACACACTTGTTAATTTGCTGGTCTTGCATTTAAAAGTTCAGTCAGTGAGGTCCATCTTCTTTCTCCAACTCTTCAATTTCCCAACTAGATTTGACAGCATGTAGCCAACCAAAATCTACACTACAGGAACAATACATAAGTTTCCAGCCTTAAAACTCTGTGCTTCTTTGACATGAGAAAGAGAGGAAGTGACAGAGCAAGAGATTAACTGCCTTTAATAACTGGAAAGACCTCAGAAACACAGGATGCAAGACAGATGGAAAAGCCTTCATTGGGGGTGGCCAAATGTATGAAAATATGCCGAAGTTCAGTGCTGCTACGTCAATATTTATATATCAAGATAAGTTTTTTCTTCATCTCGTCTTTTTTTTCCTAGTAAGTTCATATATAATAATTTGGTTGCATTGAAGCAACAAAGTTATATCCTGAGCCTAATTTACCAAATATTCACCAGCATTCAAGAAAAGAAAGGAATCACTATTTAAAAATCATTTATATTAAAGTGATATGTTTAAAGACATTCAGGTGTTTTATCTGAGTTTAGACTATAACATGTTTATATATATATATATATATATATATATATATATATATGTGTGTGTGTGTGTGTGTGTGTGTGTGTGTGTGTGTGTGTGTGTGTGTGTGTGTGTGTTTTACCATATGTGTAATGTATATTACATATAATGATTATTACATATTACATGCAGTGGGATGAGAGAGATTAGGGGAGGTGGGGCTGCAGCTGGGGGGATGAACAACGTGCCAACGAGTTGAACATGTTTTTTAAATAGGTTCAACATCAACCCCTCCAGCCTTAGCGGCCCTTCTACTGCTTCTCCAAGCAACAACATCAGGGAGTGCCAGTTCTCTGGAAAACATTGTGCCTGGTCCCAGTGCCCAAAAAAGTTGCAATCAGACTTTATAACTCCTCTACCTCTGTCAGAGCCATAATTACACACCTGGTCTAACTCTATCTGTCACCTTTTGCACACACCAATCACATTGCAGTTATGTATCTTTGCATTCGTTGCACATGCTTAATATATGTATATAAATATGTACCATTACCATTACTATCACTGTTGTTATTGTTATTGCTATTGTTATTATTATTATTATTATTATTATTAGCATATATCATTGCTGCTACCATTATATACTGTTATTATTACATTGGTACTTTAACTATTATTATATTATCATCACACAAGTGCCCTTAAGTGTATCTATCCTATTTTTCTACTCTCAATATTTCATCTTATTGTAGGGTTTGTTTGTGTGTGTGTGTGTGTGTGTGTGTGTGTGTGTGTGTGTGTGTGTGTGTGTGTGTGTGTGTGTGTGTGTGTGTGTGTGTGTGTGTGTGTGTGTGTGTGTGTGTGTTTTGCCTGAGTTTCCTGTTCTTAGCAGACAGCAGTGACACCCAGAGTGGTAATCTGCTGCTGCTGTAAGGTTGGTTGTGTTATGTTTAAATATAGCGTTCTGCATACTTGGGTTGTAATCAGTGGTTATTTGACGTTGTATTTTGTGTACTATTTTGGACTGCTATGACAACTTAATTTCCCCTTGGAGATGAATAAAGTTATCTATCTATCTGTCTGTCTGTCTGTCTATCTATATTCATATGAAACATTTGTTGTGTAAATGAAAGAAACTCTTGGGATTTCTGAAGCTTTTTTAGCCTCCTGAGACCCTGTGTGCACATATAAGATGTAGTTGTATAAGGGCACTTTATAATACACATTACCACACAGGCAGAGTAAAAGTAAATAAACTTAGTGGAATATTTAGGACAGCCTGTCTGGTTATAAATATAAATTCTAAATTTTTTACATAACATTGGATGTTAATTACATTCAATAAAGACATATTGGGTCACCAAGGCCCTCCAAAGCCGCCTATAGTGGCAAAATCATGAAACTGTGTGGAAGAGGTACATCAGCATCATTCATCAGAGGTAATGGAGAGGTGGGCATAGAAAACTGGTTTTACCAAATTTGAAGCTTTCTACTGGACAATCTCAAGACATCTGCCAGCAGTTGTCCAGAGACAAACAACATGCGGGTATCACACAACCACATGTTGTGTGATAGTACAACAATAGCTGTTCACCAGGCAGGACTGTCAGGCATGTCCATGAGTTCTGCATGATGGTGTCTCAGGTAATTTTAAGTGTAAAAGTGATGATCATGCTTAAGAAAAGGAAATGGACCAGTAAAAAAATATATTTAAAAATGTTTCTCATGTCATAGTGTGCACAATATTTGCAAAAAAAAAAAAAAAAAAAAAAAAAAAAAACCCTGAGGTTGTAAAAACCTAAATTAAAAGTAAGAAGTTGTGCTTGAGTTGAAATTCAAATTCAAATTCAGTTGAAATTGAATTGTGAAATCCTAGTGAAGTGCCAAACCCAAAAATCCAACAATAATTGTAAAAATGGAAATAAAATAAAGTAACATGTAAAAAATGTAAAACTAAGGTCACATGCATCAGAGCGTCTAAAGAAGGTTTTGTCTAATGTGAAATGTAAAGTCTCATATGCAGCATGTAAAATAATATTTTACTTAATCTACAACTAAAACTTAACTGTATTGCATTTTACACTTAGTGTTTGTCTTTGTGTGGAAATAAACAGGTGCTTCATACTTTGTTTTTCACTGGTGACTTTCTACTTCCATCTATAAACATTGACCCGGTGTCCACATATAAGGACGTTTATTTTCTCAGAAATGACTTCTTGTACCAAGATAAAATTTATTTATATACTTATGCTCTTACTCTTTTCAAGCATTATTAAAAAATAAATAAAAATATGCAAAAAAGTAAGCTTGGGTGTAACAGCATTTTACCGGAAAGTCCATTTTACTGTATTCATTTGTTGTATTTGAATTAAAGGAAAATGCTCAAGACAAAGTTATAGAAGTCTCCCAACAGGACAGTTTAATGTAATATTTATACATAAACTTAAGTTTTATCATTTGGTCTGCTATGTGATGTTTATAAGACGTTACGCTCTCTTGGTTTGTTTCAAGTTGCCACAGAGTGTGGACATCGCATTAAAAATAACATAACCAACCCGATGGTAGTCAATGACAACAGTTAAAAAATTCACAAAGGTTTTATGTCAACTTTATAGACGTGTTTTGTCAGAATTCCTGTACATGCACGTTTCAAATGAAGATTTATGAAATTTCCATACAGACCAGGAATAAATGTGGAAGTATAAACTATATAATGACCAAACTTTAAAAAGTCGAACTGACAGTATAGCATCTTTCCAACATTTCTCAAGGTTTCCTACAGGTGGCCTGAGTGTCATCCAAATAAGATAGTTTGGCTGAATAGGACAAGTAGAGGTTTAAATCCTGTTTGATGTTTGTGCAGCTCTGCAAAATGGAAAAAGTCACATATAATTCCAATAAATCATATTTCTCTAAGAACACCAAGATACTTTTAACTAGTGAACCATCAGTCTGTGAGAATCAGCTCCTTGTTTGATTTCAGCTCCCCTCACCATTCATTAGCTCTGCTATGATTTACAGTATGTGACTAAAGCATTACTGAGAGCCACAGAAACAGGCAGAGCCAACACATATAACTTCATTCACAATCATAGGACTTAGACTGGTTCTTACTCAAACAAAAACAGCTTAAAATTACAAAAAACATGACTTTGTAAAACAACGCTGTGATCACTGAAATGATTTTTTTTAAAACAACAATCATTTCCACCACTTATGTAACTACTCAAGTCCTACATCTTGTTCTTGAACCTCCCCAAATACATTCAGAGGTTAGTAGACTGGCTCTTTTTTTTCAAGCATGAGCAGGAAATACCTTTAAAAGGTCTTCAACAGCTCAGTAGGAAAAGTATTACATAATCTTTGACAGCTGGAATGTAGCAAGGTTACTGCTTGGCCTCAATGACTTCCAGCTTTTCCTATCTTCCTTGTGTTACAGTTATGCATTTTAAAGTGTTCTAAAATGAAATTATTCTAGACTGTTCGTGTTCCTACTCTGATCACATCTGCCTTAAAAGGAATAGCTGGCTAAATAAATGATAGAAATAAATAGAGAAAAATTATAAAGTAGACCTTAAAAGATGGTTTGGACTGCATTACATTCCGATTCTGTTACGATTTAAGGCCTGTTAGATAACATCAGAGTTCAAAGTGGCTGAGGATAGCGAGGATATCATATGCATTACATCAGAACCACAGAAATATGACTTAACCCTTTGTTCATTCTCAAAATCCACTGGAAAACAGATGGGACCTCCTGTGTTGTTTTCAAATAGCCTCTATTTAAAAATATACTGTAACAACAATATATACTATATATACTAATATACTATAATAATATCCTGAAGTAACCACTGGAAAAACTTCAGAATAACTTTAACTCCTTCATGATCCCTAGCAGGACATTGAATGCCAAAGAAGTACAGCAGCACCATAAAATGTGTGATGCTTTATGATTTAAAAAAACCAAAGAGAAGTTAAAAATAAATAAATAATACTATCATTAACAGCCACGACCTTTAAATTTAATTGAAACACTGTTGGACAGCCTCACAGTTGTTTTAGGTAGTTAAACACAAAAAATGACCCAGTTTGTTTCATTGTTAAGAAGCTGCTGCACACAACGTGCTTTTTACCCAAGGATGTATACACACCAACAAAGACATCTGCAGTGAGAGAGGAAATTAAACCTTTGCCAATTTGAGGCTTATAAATGGCAGGAAGTAATACATGTGTAATAAATTCTTTATGGAGTGAGTTGTTTGAAATTCTATGCATCAGCTGTAGCTGAAGGAGTTAATTAGAGATACCACAAAAGACTAATTGCAATCACACTAAAAAAATTTGCCGTTAAATAAGTTTTTATTTTGAATTTAATTCTGGTTTCAAGTGTTCTCCGGTCCACTGACAATGACAGTGATAACATAATGTGAAAACTTCTGGCATTCTGTTTTTAAAGACAAAACAAGCTGTGATGTGATGCAAACATTGCATTTAATCTACAGAGAAAAAATATGTGGGTAATCAGAGCGAAGTTTTTTCTCTGTTGACACTTTCTAAAGTGAGCAGCGTGAGAACAGCAGAATTTGGTTGGAAAGTCAGGAAGAGGACCTTGAAGCATGCAAGTCAGCTGTTATGTAACAGCCAGTAAGCCAAAACAGTGGCGGCTCTGTGTTACCATTGCAGGACCAACATTAGACTAAACATACAGCTATATTAACACAGACAGATACAACGTTGATATATGATGCACTCTCTCAAGCAGAAATGCTTAAATTTGTAAATGTTTGTACACACATAAAATATACCTAATAACAAAGAAAAACTAATAATTCATACTTAGTAAATTAAAAGAAACACATGTGCAGCAGACACTTCTAATACAAGCTTTTAATCTCAGATCTGGGCGATTGCATCAGCACCAAAAGCGAGACCACGTGAAAATTATGAGGTCTGTGTTGCATTCAAGTCCTGTTGGGAGCACTCTTACAAACATTTTATTTGGGCTGAAATACGTAAAATGCCCAGATAACTTTCTGTATTTAGTTTTATTTTAGTAAAATACGTTTTTAAAAATCTATTAATGCGGAGGAAAATACAGCATACTAGGTTTGTAGGTACACTTGTACTTGATCAAAAATGTTTTAAAACATGAAGCCTAGCTATATAGCTTATAAGATGTCTTCGTTTCCATGTGTTCCCCTCAAAGTAATTTTTATGTAATTTCTATAAGCGTCGGTATGCGACTAACCTTCAAAAACGGTTTCGTATTTATTTTACTTATACTTTCCATCTTTCCATTTAAAGATAAGATAAACTTTATTGACTGTAACAGGTGACAGAAACTTCCCTTTGACAGATTCCAGATAAAAAAACCATAAAAACATCTTTAAAAAAAAGAAAAAGAAAAAATATTTTAAACTATGTACGATGGTAATGGGAATTAAAGTTGTATATATATATATATATATATATATATATATATATATATATATATATATATATATATATCCGGGGTAGTGGGACTTTGTTGCGGCGACCTTATGGCTCATGGTGGAGGATGGCTATTAGTGTTACTGATGCAGACTGAAGCTCCTGAATGCAGCATTGTACCATTATACAAAAACGTATAATGCCTTTGGCTGGGAAACCCCAAAACGAACTCACACACTCTGGCGCACCTCTTCTTTACGACCAATCAGAGCTTTCGTTCTTTCGTGACGCTCTACTAGACGGCAGCAGTGTTGCGTTTGGGGGGCGGAATCTAAACGTAAAACCGGTCACTCATCAGGAAACCCAGCCAACGCTAGTGGAGGTGTAGAACAAGGAACAACCTGCTGACTGGCATCACATTTCATCATGCTGTCTATGTCCGAATTTGTTGCTGGGTGAGTAGCCGAATTTAAAGCCTACTGTCTACGATTATTACTATTTTAAAATTATAACGTGTAATGTAATAACACTTATCTACGTCACATGTAGCCTGTGTTGACACCGGGTGTTAAAATTATCACCAGGGTTTAATATCACGGATTAAAGGCCATTAGTGTCTATCTGGAACTTCATTATTGGTTAAACTCGGGCTTTTTGAAGAGGTTCTACTCCTAACTACGAAAGAAGCGCGCGGTTGCCGGTTAGGATGCCATGCTCTTCTGGCGGCATCCTAAGCCGGCGTTGAGTCGAGGCTCGACCATTTTTATTTTATTTTTTATTTTTATATTTATTCATTTACTTATTTAGCTTAGAAAAGACGTCTGCCCGCTTTAGGAAATTTTCATGCATCCCCCGGAACAATGTCCCCTTCCTCTCCCAACGCTCCCAGCACATCAATGAAAGGAACAGCTCCAGTTTGATGGAGCGGAAAAATCCGTACGCGTTCACCGTGACGTCAGTGCAAACTCTGCTTCAACAAGGCCACTGGTATTTCTCTACATCCGCTGTAGGTTTGATTGTGCTACGTACATGTGGCTCAATTGAGGAGTAGCTACGTGGATCAAGCACAGCTGACAGATCCACCAGTTTTGGGGGGTTTTTTTCTCACCCCCACCACTTTCTTTCTTTCTTTCTTCTTTCGAGCGCGTGTATATGTGTGTGAGTCCATCCACATTAAAATGCAGACTTGGTGACTGACTGCACGTAGTGCTTTTGTGAAAAGGAAAAGAGTAATGGGGGGTGGGGGGGGGGGGGGGCTATCAACACTGCCAAAATTAAAGCAGATAATTAGAACCACAAAAAACGACATTTCCTTTATATTGTTGAGTACTGAGGGAAATTATAGTGGATTTTTATTTTATTATACTGTTACAATTGAAAGTCACACTTTATCCACAGGCTCTCAATATAGTCCAAAAGTGGTTTTAAAAGAAAATAATTGCAGCTAGGGTGAGACAAAAAAATCCAATATCATGACTTTCTATTGTAAAGTTTTGTTTGAACATATTCCAAATGGCATGTTTTAAATGTCAGTTTAAGCAGCTTTCTTATTTTGTGTGGTGAAATGTGATCTAAAGCAGGCCTGCAACCAGAAAACTGACATTGTAATGTTAAATCAACTGCATTAAAAACTTGTTCTCTGTATTAAAGTGGGGGAATGTATTAGCATTGTCAACCAGGATCAGTTTTAGGATTAAATTTTGATTTTGGGGTTTAATGAGGCTGAAATAACCCTCAGAGACCTAAAAATCTTCAGCCTGCTGCTGTGACGTGTATTTTGTGGTGACTGAACGGTCAGAAATTGAAGTGGTTCTTGCTAATTTTCTGCTGTTTTAGCCTGAGGGGACGCTTATACAGCGCACTGTTCTTAGATTATCATTAGCCAAACCCACATCTAAAGTACTTCTTGTTTTTGGCAACGTGGGAAAGTGTGGAGGAACCTGGGTAAAAAGTAAAGAACAAGCAACATTCTCTTGGTTTAGGAATTTAGTAAACCCCTAAAGAAGTATTAATGTTTTAGTTTATCTGATAATAAAGTTAGGTGGAATGCAAAACAAGAGCAAGAACAAACGCCATTTCATGCTTTTAGAAGAGTTCATATAGTTTGAATATATGTATAACAAATGATTGTCTTTCTCTCTTTTAGTGTCAGCTATGACGAGTGCAAGGCCACAGCGGATTGGCTGCTGTCCAACACACAGATGCGACCAACTGTGGGAATCGTGTGCGGTTCAGGCCTGGGGGGGCTGGCTGACATGCTCAAGGACCCACAGGTTTTCAAATACGGCGACATTCCCAACTTCCCCCGCAGCACAGGTATGCTCAGCCTGGAAAAACAGCTGTTAATGTTTGCGTGCATGAATGAAACACACTGAGTTTCTAACAATGTGTGTTTGTGTTGCAGTGCATGGTCATGCAGGCCGGCTGGTGTTTGGAACGTTAAAAGGGAAGCCGTGTGTGTGCATGCAAGGCAGGTTCCATCTGTACGAAGGCTACCCAATCCAAAAGGTGAGCACAGATTAAAACCCACAGTGTTTGGTTTGGTTGAAGACTTAACACAGACTGCATGACCTTAGTTTGCATGTTATCAAAAATGTTTGAAGAACTGAAATTACAATCTTAAAGTCTTTCCGGTGCAGCTGCTTTTTGTTTTGAAATTCTGAGATGTATCTTGAGACGCCCAAAATACGGCTGATGATAACCAAGCACATGCCCATCACCAGGTGGGATCACACCCACTACAACACCACTCAGCTCTCAGAGCAAACTCAGCTTACATATATCAAACCAGGTGGACTGCTGGTTTGAAGCTTTAAAATCAGACTTCTAAAGTTGGTCTTTAGGGAGCAGATATCACAAGAATGGATTTAAATAAGAACTATGTACATCTATTGTGTAGCAGTTATTCGGTCACAAGGCAGCCTTGCGCTACAGCATACCTTTCTTTATTTTATTTTTGACTTAAAATTAACCCACACTGTATGATATGAACTATGAACAATACAATATGAATATTGTATTGTATTAAAGTAAACTTTATCCTGGGGATTAAACCCATAAAGTCATGAAGAAAATGTATGAATTAGTAAATCAAAAGAGCAGTAGGATGAATTCCTCATAAACTCCATTACAATTGAATTTCTAAAAGAACTTTAGATTTAGTTTTAATATTTTAGATCTGGGAGGTGCCTCGCATTTTTCCTATTCACTCTGTAATGTTAATGGATCTGAAAAAGGGACTTTATACAGGGAGTAATAGTAAAAATACTTTCCACCTGTAATTAAAAAGCACTGTAGTACAGGGCACATACAGCCCCTAAGAAAACAAAACAGAATAGAGTATTTAGTAAATCTCATAAACCAACATTTTATCCAGAAAAAAAACATTCAAATGTGTCAAATGCTGAAACTTAAAATGATATTTTACTGTTTTAGGAAAACATTAACTCATCTCAAATTTAATGGTAGCAACACATCTAAAGAAAAGTTGGAAATGTCCATGTTTTCCACCATGTAGCATCTCTTCTACATCCCCACAATTTGTGCAGTTTTCTGCAGATTGCTGGACCTTTGCTCATTTTGCTTCTGAGAGACCCTGCCTCTTTAAGGTGCTCTTTTTATAACCAGTCATGTTACTGATCTGCTGCTAATTAATCTAACAGGTTCCAAGATGTTCCTCCAGATGTTTTACTTTAGCGCTGCTTAATTTTCTCCCAACTTTTTTTTGAGACATGTTGCTGCCATTTAAATAATAAAATGTCTCCCTAGTAACATTCAGTGTGTTCCTTTTGTTCTATTATAATTAAAATGCTACACATTTTATTCTCTTTATGTATAAGAATCCTAAATATTTTGTAACTGGGGTTATAGCTGAGCAGATTTTTACCTCCAGCAGCCTTTGTTCAGCACACCAACCACACCTTCAGTATCTTTGAACATTATATAACTGGGAAGTTTTGTGAGTGTGTCTTGTGCACGTATGATGCACCTGTGTTATAACCTCCCAAAGTATTTGTTCCTGTTACAGTAGATGTCAACATGAGTACGTCCTGCTATGATAACACACAACACAGCCCAGCAAAGCACACCCACAAGGTTAAAGCAACATCAATCATTAGAAACAACTGGAAACCAGAAGGGCTCTAAGCAAAGCTTTAAAAGAGTCCCTCTTTCCCCAGTCAAGGATGACTTTACCTCAAAATAAAAACACAAGAGTCTTTCCCACAAAACTCATCTGAGAACTTTAAAGGGTCGCACACAGCTGCTGAGTGCTATCAGTGTTTTTGTCAGATTTCTAAGCACTGGAGAGATAGGGAGCTCTTACAACGTGTTCCTTGTTTGACTTGTTGAAAATATGTTGACCTTTTATGTGTGGACACTTAATGTCACCATTTGCTTCTTATGAGAAGTCATGTGTTAACTGTAATAAAATAACTTCAGCAAAGTTTCTGGGTGTCCTGTCCCGACATCAGATCAGTGGACACATTAGGTTTAGCTCAGTGTGTTAGTCAGTTGATAAGCAGATGAAGAAAAATAACTGAAAACACATTTTAAGAAATTAAATTCTCCTTTTCAGTAGTCTTATGTGAACCGATTCATTACAGGTTTGTGCAAGCGGCAAGTATTAAGTGGTCTTTTCACAGCTCAGATAAAAAGTGTTGTGACAGAATATTAACAAACGCTGTTACTGCATCTTTGTTTACTTGTGTATTCCAGATCACGTTGCCTATGCGTGTCTTCAAACTGATGGGCGTGGAGACAATGATCCTGACCAACGCAGCAGGAGGCCTCAACCAGGACTACAAAGTGGGGGACGTCATGATCATTAAAGACCACATCAACATGCCTGGATTTGGTGGCATCAACCCGCTGGCTGGACCCAATGATGACAGGTAGGTGGAGGTGACGGAAGAACAGAAGCAGATGCTGATCAGTCCAGTGTCGGTGTGGGATTTATACAGTTAAAGGATTTCTATTACATGGTGCAGTGTGGGGAAGAAAAGGTGATGTTGAAACTTTGTCTCTGACATTAAGATGTTTTGTAATCTTGTTCAGCCACAGCGCCCACACTAAAATCATTCACACATCCTCAGTAAATTCCTCACCCCAATACTTCATGGTAAAACTGGAGCACTGGTGTTACCACGGAGAATAGACAGATATCTTACAGATATTCCAAGGATTTTATGACTTAATTATTAATGACCAAATGACTCTGCTCTTCCAAGTTTTCTCCTCCAGCATATTTCCTTCTGTAAAGTATACAGTTATGCAGCTTCCCACACAGACGTGCTGCTTCCCAGCTCTGGGGCAACAATGAGCATCTGAACTCGCAGGCAAACAAAAATGTTTTTGTTTCCAGAAGCTTTACGCAGCACGTTACTTCTGCAAGCCTTGGAGCAGAACTAAGTGTAATTTCTGAGTACAGGTTCAAATAACTTTTTGTGTTCTTACAAGCAAAGTCACCTGCTAAATTATTCTTAGGCTGGGATGATACAACTGACCCACCACACAGTGGTCACAGGATTTCAGGATTCACCCAGCATTAAGGCTTGTTAACAGAAGGAGCTGTCAGCATAGAGGAACCAGTCATAGGGAGATTCCTTCACTTTTTAAATCTGTTCCTATCATGTGCTAAAAGCTTTTCTCCTGACTTCAGATTTGGCGTCCGCTTTCCCTGCATGTCTGACGCCTACGACCGCGAGCTGCGGCAGCTGGGGCACGATGTCGCCGCAGAGCTGGGCTACAGCCACTTCCTGCGGGAGGGCGTGTACTGCGTTCTTGGCGGCCCGTCTTTTGAAACCATCGCCGAGTGTCGCATGCTGCACAGCTTAGGTGCTGATGCTGTTGGTAAGTCTCACTGTAAAACACACACAAACACACATGCTGGTGTAACCATGACTTCAGAGAACATACTTTACCTTAATTAATCAAACTTTATTTATAAAGCACTTTTGTACAAAAAGTCGCCTTACAAAGTGCTTTACATTAAAAACAAAAGCAAGATCTTATCCCTAAGAGTTCCCCAGACCACAAAAAAAGTCACACCCATACACGACATACACCAACACACATATAAATATTAATAAACATAAAGTAATGTCCTTGACCAGTGTTGTCCTAACCCTTACCAATCGCACTGGGTAAATAAAATACTGGAATATAAATAATAGATGGTAAACTGACCAAAACATTGAAATAAAATAAAATAGATAAAAATTAAATAAAGATGAAAATATAAAATAGGTGAAATAAAATAAGACACCAGAAGAATAAAAAGGAAATTTGGTATAAAAAAACATTAAATCAAAACTAATTCATTAAAAAAGTGAAAAGTCTGACTGTTTTGCAAATGTAAAAACTAAGTAAACTGGTAAAAAAAATAAAAACAATCAGAGTGATTAAAGAAAAAAACTAGATTTAACATAAGAGATTTTGAGAGAAATAAATGTAAGTAAAAAAAATATGAATAGCAAAATTATATTCAATTAAATGCTTTACTAAAAAAGTTAATCTTAAGTTAACTATTAAAAATATCAACATTACCAGCTGCTCTCAGGTTGTCTGGGAGGCTGTTCCACAGGTGAGGACCTAAAAACTGAAAGATGCCTCTTCATATGTTTCTGTCTCCACTCTATAAGAGACCAGCATCCAACAACCTGAGGGCTCTGGGAGGATCATAAACCATAAGCAAGATAGATACTCAGGACTAAAACTCTTAAGAGGTTTAAAAACTAATAAAAGTATTTTAAAATCAGTTCAGAAGCACACAGGAAGCCAATGCAAAGGTTTTAAATTCAGAGTAATATGAGCTGCAGTGGTGTTATAGTCTTTTTAGGAAGACCAGAAACAAGAGCAAAGTCTAACCTTAGAATCAAGCACCAACCTATCCAGGTTGCAACACAAGCAGAATAAACAACATAAACATGACATTCAAAGTAGTCACAGTGAGCAACGCATTAGAGGAAGTGAGTCAGAGGAATATTAAGGACCAGTCTATAAACAAACCTTCAGTGTTTGTTATGTAACCTGTGCAAAATAATGTTTACGAAACAGACAAATTTACCAGCTTTCAGCATGAATTCTAGCACGTACATGAGAAGGTGGGTCTTAGTTGTAGGAATATGACTGTAAATTACAGCATTTAGCAAGATCACTGGATAATCACACGTTGAAAGACTCCAAGCATCACAGAAAGACATCTAGGTAAATAATACCAAATTACAGAGCTGGCACAGCGTGCCTTCTACACCATGTCTACACTAACTCACTTACAAAATGACCGAAGCACAGAGATCCTGTGTAACTTTCTGTCAGGTACTGAGAAATCATGTATGTTTTAATGGATTTGGCATGACACACCAGCAGGCAGACAAAGAGAAGCAGTTCAACTTTACTTGATTTACGGGTTTGACAGAGTTCATATCGGTCAGGCATGTAGATCTACAGGGTTATTCTAAAAATGCTGCTCCTTAGTTTGTCTGGAGGCTTTTGACTGACAGCTTTGAATGTTGCTGCAGAAAAGAATGAGACAGCAATATGTCATCTCCCTTCATAAAGAATGATCCATGTATTTTTAGCTAAAACGGATAAGAAAAGCTTCTTTTTTATTAGCCTGTTGTACCAACTTATCATAGCACTTCTGAGTCATTTCACTCAGAAGTGAGCAGGAGGAAAATACAGCAGCTAATGGAGGGAATGTGGAACAGAGCTGTTAAAAATCAAGTGAATTAAATACATATTAACTACTACAAACTAATAAAGATGCTGTGTAACAAAGCCCAAAGTGGGTTAACACTTTATGAGCAGTAAGGTGAGATATCTAACTTACTTTATCTGATTCTTCCAATGCAGGGATGAGTACAGTACACGAGGTGATCGTTGCTCGTCATGCTGGGATTCGTTGCTTCGCCCTGTCGCTGATCAGCAACCGGGCTGTGATGGACTACGACAGCCCGGAGAGGGCCAACCACGAAGAAGTCCTGGAGACAGGAAGGCTGAGGGCCAAGCAACTGGAAAAGCTGGTGTCCACCATGGTGGCTCGGCTAGACAACGACAACAACAACTCCTTCTGAAAACGCCACTGTACCTGATCCCAGGCCAGCTGAGCTGCTTCCTCTCTGCAGCGCAGCAGGGGCATTTTTATAACGCTTGTTTGAATGGAACAATAAAGTTGCAGAATCTTGAAACGCCATGCTGGAGCTTAGACTTGATGAAGTAGCTTTGATGTTTATAACCAAAGTTGAAAATAATATTTTAACTGTTACCTTAAAAGGAGTCTTAAAACTGATCCACTTTTTATATCCTTTTATTTGAACTGTTTACATGTTTTTCCTACTCACTGAGCTGTTTTAACTATTTTAAGTCATAAAATCCTGCTGTGCTGCTGCATCCAGCTGGTTTCAGTGAAACAGCATCGTAGTTGATTTTTAACTGTAAAAATATTTATTGTTTAATTTCTTTAATATTCCCTACACAACGGTAAATAGAATTTTTTTATGGACCAACTCTTGGTGCATGTCTGTATGAGATGTTGACAGATGAGGTGTAAAATATTCTAAAATATTTAAATTATGTATTTAAGTATTGTTATTGATTTGTTTTTGAAGAAGGGAAAATCCTTTATAGGTTACTTACCAAAGCACATTAATGATCGAAATGTCTTCTTGCTGTGTTACCTGACAGGTTGGGTACGGGGTCATCTTTGCTTTTATGCATTTTTATAGAAACAAACAGTGGATTTAATTTTACAATAAATAACACAACCTGGAGTCAAAGTTGGGTGTTTTTTTTAACCAAATTAACACTAAAGGGCTGAATTTCTGAACTAATGTGTGATTAATTTAAAGCTTTCCATCTTTCAGTTACAGATGTTTTCCTCATAAAAAATTGGGTTGTGATATGCAATGTTTGATGTCCACAGATTCAAAATTCTAAACTTCATTGTATTTTTTATTGGTAATGTCTTATTTGAAACTTTTTAAATTTTATTTTTATTTTCTTGCCTGGTGAAATGTGCCTGTAAGTCAAATATAGGCTGAATAAAGAACATCACAGTCACTTTTGGCTAATTTGCATTAATTTGACCAATTTTAAAAAAGTTTCCCCGCCAAAATCTTTTATTTTATTAATTTTCTTTTTCTGGTGGAAGCTTAAATATCTCTGTGACAAAACCCAAATATTCATTTACATTAAAAAGGTTTTATTACAAAGGTTTTGTTAGATTTGTCATTTTTACTAGAATTATTGGACACGTTTAGAATTTCAAAAATACATAATTAGAAAACTTGAATACTAAATACAGGGTGTGCAGAATTATTAGGCAAGTTGTATTTTTGAGGATTCATTTTATTATAGAACAACAACTATGTTCGCAATGAACACAAAAGACTCATAAATATCAAAGCTGAATATTTTTGGAAGTTGGAGTGGGGCTTTTTTAGTTTTAGTATCTTAGGAGGATTTCTGTGTGTGCAGGTGACTATTACTGTGCATAATTATTAGGCAACTTAACAAAAACCAAATATATACCCATTTCACTTATTTATTTTCACCAGGGAAACCAATATAACAACTCAAAATTTACAAATATACATTTCTGGCATTCAAAAACAAAACAAAAACAAATCAGGGACCAATATAACCACCTTTCTTTGCAAGGACACTCAAAAGCCTGCCATCCATAGCTTCTGTCAGTGTCTTGATCTGTTCACGATCAACATTGCGTGCAGCAGCAACCCCAGCCTCCCAGACCCTGTTCAGAGAGGTGTACTGTTTCCCTCCCTGTAGACCTCACATTTGATGAGGGACCACAGGTTCTCTATGGGGTTAAGATCAGGTGAACAAGGAGGCCATGTCATTATTTTTCTCCTTTTAGACCTTTTCTGGCCAGCCACGCAGTGGAGTACTTGGATGCGTGTGATGGAGCATTGTCCTGCATGAAAATCATGTTTTTCTTGAACGATGCTGACTTCTTCCTGTACCACTGCTTGAAGAAGGTGTCTTCCAGAAACTGGCAGTGGGACTGGGAGTTGAGCTTGACTCCATCCTCAACCCGAAAAGGTCCCACAAGCTCATCTTTGATGACACCAGCCCATACCAGTATCCCACCTCCACCTTGCTGGCATCTGAGTCGGAGTGGAGCTCTCTGCCCTGTACTGATCCAGCCACGGGCCCATCCATCTGGCCCATCAAGACTCACTCTCATTTCATCAGTCCATAAAACCTTAGAAAAATCAGTCTTAAGATATTTCTTGGCCCAGTCTCGACGTTTTATCTTGTGTGTCTTGTTCAGTGGTGGTCGTTTTTCAGCCTTCCTTACCTTGGCCATGTCCCTGAATATTGCACACCTTGTGCTTCTTGGCCCTCCAGTGATGTTGCATCTCTGAAATATGGCAAAACTGGTGGCCAATGGCATCTTGGCAGCTTCACGCTTGATTTTCCTCAGTTCATGGGCAGTTATTTTGCGCCTTGTTTTTTCAACACGCTTCTTGCGACCCTGTTGACTATTTTGAATGAAACGCTTGATTGTTCGATGATCACGCCTCAAAAGTTTGGCAATTTTAAGAGTGCTGCATCCCTCTGCAAGACATCTCACTATTTTTGACTTTTCAGAGTCCATCAAATCTCTCTTCTGACCCATTTTGCCAAATGAATGGAAGTTGCCTAATAATTATGCACACCTGATATAAGGTGTTGATGTCATTAGACCACACCCCTTCTCATTACAGAGATGCACATCACCTGATATGCTAAATTGGTAGTAGCCTTTCAAGCCTGTACCGGTTGGAGTAGAACAACATGCAAAAAGAGGATGATGTGATCAAAATACTCATTTGCCTAATAATTCTGCACACACTGTATTTGGGGTATTAAACAGCAAATGACTGCAAATTTTCAGCTAATATTTTTTTAGTTAATTAATAAGCTTGTGTGGATATCTGTGTACAAGATTATGTACTGAAATTTAGCCAAATATAACCCCTCCTATGTTTTGACCACTGTAATCTATATTAGGCTCCTCATACTGTATGATAAATGTTTTGTCCTCTATTTACACTAAAGTCTGTCACCAAAGACCTGTGGCTTTATAAGAGGATCTAGTCATCTGAACGCAAACAGCTCATTTTGAGATAGATTTCCAGAGTGAAAATGCCAAAAAAATGTTAACGTAAACATAGATCTGCCTACAGTTGTTAAAAAAATAAATAATTAAGCATCGGCTTTGTTTATCCTCCTCTGCTGTTACTAAGAATTTCTCCCTCACTCTCACCAGTCTGGCTGTTTCCACTTTCCCTCTGAAAAGATATCTGCTGCTACTTGTTCTGTTCCTCCTACACAAAAACATTTCCATGACGATGAGGGTCTCCTATTTATCACCATACAAGGCCATTAGAATTTCTAAGAGTTGTCTGTTGCAAAAAGAGAAGATCCAGCTGTCGGAGCTGTTGAACCCCACAGAGGACATGTTACAATGGGGTGAATGTTAACACCTTCTAGTTGGGTCCATAACGCCACTGCCTACTCTCACATGTTGCTTTAGAGAAAAACGACAGCTAAATGAATGTAAGCGAGCAGAAAGCTTCATCCTTTAGCTCTGCATGTTCAATTTATGACAGTACATTCACATAAATTTTACTTTATGTTGTACAACATTAACAGTTTAAACTGGGATACCTTGAGTCACAGCAGGAACAAGTTTATGTTATAAATCTCAGGACAGTTGTTGGGAAGGGGGGCTTGGCAAAAGTCATCAGGAAACTGTTTCGGGAATCTTTTTTAAAAATTGTAGATATCTCTGTCGGGAACAAATAACAAGCTGAAACTCCCACAGAGAAATCCACCAAGTAGAGATAACAGGGAAAACTACAGGAAGCAGTAAAGCCTGAGGAAACAAAAACCCATTTAACATGGTTTCTAAACAACGTATTGTTGTGTACTAGAAGTTACCATTGTAGAGGCCTGCTCTTGTGAGAAAGGCTGTCAAACCACTAAAATTTACATGAAAGTGATAACTATTATTTCCTGTAATAAACGGGAACCTCACTGTGGGAAGTTTTTTTTTCTCTCTATTTTAACAGAAAAGATGCGTTATGCTGCCCTCTGCTGTCTGTTCATCTCAACTACAAGCTTGAATGAGAAGCTGATGGACTGAAAGACTTGATTGTGGAATCTCGCTACAAATACATGGAAATTTGTCTGTCTTTGAATCCTCACACCCAATATTTAATAAAGAAAAATGAATAAATCAAGTAAGGATAAAGTTTAAATAGAGATTCTTGATCTAGAGATCATGAGACTTGTCACCTCTGCTGTCAGATCTGTGCTGGATTAATGTCATTTACACGTCTGCTTCTTTACTACGTTTGGGATAAACTTTGGTGGTTTATAGCAAACTTTAAATCTCTTAGCTGTAATACAAACTAAATCTTGAAGAGCTGGCTTCATTTAATGAATTCATACCACTTTTAAAACAGATGCAGGACTGTTGGGACGTCCTTTGTCGTGTTTATAGTTTCTGGTGGTTTTGGTGCTGTTGTATTTCATGGCAAATTGTTGAGTCTTATTTTGGTTACATAAAGGAAGACATTTGACTGATAATAAAATTTCCCCTGATAATTTTGGAGAGAGAAAAAAAATATGGTATTATCAGTCTATCATTAGACATTTATATGGTAGAAAAAAAATAATAAAAATCATATGACTTTATTTTATATTCTTATGATTTGATTGATTTTATTCAATACTGATACCTACTAAACTGCAATAATTTGCCAATAATTACTGCAATTTTGTGGATTTTTTAGACATATTTTACACAGTCTGGATGCTTATCTGTTGCATCACAGATTTCATGTCTTTTCCAGCTGATTTAAAATCCTCAAAAGAGTCTGGGTCCACATTTTTTGCTGGAAGTTGACGTTTCATTTCCTGAAGAAAACTCTAGCATTGATTTAAATAAGAAAAGTCAACACAAAAATTAACATAAATCAACTAAATAAATCTAAAACTCTATTCTTCAAGTTTCTTTGAGAAGAAAATGTTTTTTTTTAAAGATCGAGACAGTAAGTGTAACCTCAGATGAAGCTTGTAAGTAAAATATCCATTTTCACTTAAAGTGATGGCAATAACAAGAAACCCTTCTGAGAACGACACAGCCCCTCCATGAGAGAGTCAACACAGTAAAAATGCTCTTCTGGTGGTTTAAAAACATGTTTTTAATGTAAAACATAACAAAGGGATTTGGAGGAGAATTCTTATAGAAACTGTGACACAGAGCGATATCTGGGCAGATTGTTACCATTATGTTGACATGAAAACATGAACCTGAGAGGAGCTTTAATGGATCTGACAAGATAACCCACTTGTAACTGTTGATGGTTGAGTGGACGCGATTAACAAGTGTCAGTTTCAGTACTCGAGTGAAGCAGAGCTCATTCCTGTATCTTCTAAAACAGTTTATGAGAAGATTAGAGTGTAAGCAGGCAACTGTAAGAAAGAAGCTGAAGGTTTTTGTTTGAAGATCTGACATTTTAGATCTTTTTTTTTTTTTTTTTAACTCTTTTTTGGGGATTTCTAGCTTTGGAAAAGTCTCACAAATACTAACTTTGTGTAAATGAAGGTACAGTTCAGTTTCACTTGGATGAAACATCTTAAGACAATAATTAAAAAAAAAAAAGCAACTAAAGTTCAAATCCATCCAAATGGATTTTGCATAGTAAAATATGCATTAATGTACAAAGTCAGTCACATGGTTAAAAACGAAAAGCTGCCGTTTGTTGGCGTTTTGATTTGGTTTCCTCTGATTCCCATCACCTGAGCCGTACGTGTCCACCTCAGCTGTACGTGTGAATGATCCTGTGTCGCTTCAAATGGTGCATCAGGATGAAGGTTTTTCCGCACTGCGAGCAGCTGTAGGGCCGCTCCCCGCTGTGTGTGCGCTGGTGGACCCTCAGACTGCTCTGCTGCGTGAACCTCTTCCCGCACTGTCCGCAACCGAACGGCTTCTCTCCCGTGTGCGTCCGGTGGTGTATGCTGAGGTGGGACGAGCACTGGAAGCTCTTCCCACACACCGAGCACCAGAACGCTCGCTTTCTCTTGTGGCTTTGCTGGTGCAGCTTGAACTGGTGCAAACGGTTGAAGGCCTTTCCACACTGGGAGCAAGTGTAGCCCCGAGCCATGCCGGGTAAGGGCTTGTTGTGGGTGTGAGGGTAGAAGCCGCTCTGCGTGAAACTGTTGTGCGAGTGAGTTAAAGACCTATCCCCACCGACAGGGTCCCTCTCCGATTCTTTCTCTGGTTGCCTCAGCTGAACAACATGTGAGGTGTTCCTCTGCTGGTAAATCTGCTCCTTCTGCTTTTCTTGATGCGACAGAGCAGCGTTTAGTCTTGGCTGAAAACTCGACAGCTGTGGAACATCCTTCTGATACTCAGCGCTGTAAATCCCATTGCACAGCCTCTGAGAGGACAGCTGCTGGACGCTGGACGACTTGCCAGTGTTAGAAACTACGTTTGCTTCTGAATGGTCAGAGAATGTGCTGGAATACTCCTCTACTACACTTGAGAAATCAGGAAAACCAGTGTCAATGTCGTTACCTTCGATTATGGACGACCAGAGCTGGTTCTCTCTTTCTTCAAGGCAAACGTCTGAAGCAACTGGAGTTTGTTTTCCAATAATGTGCTGACATCCATCCTGACTGAATGCCAGGTGGTCCTCCTCTTTCTCCGTTTTTACTGTAAACTGAAGGCCATTGATGTCGGCTACATGCTGACCACAGTCAAACGAGTCACTGAACTCTGAAGATTTCTGTCTGGCAGCCTCTGAATGGGTTAACTGCTGGTTCTCAGGAGCATTTGGGTATTGTACAACAGGACCTGCAACGACAAGTGTAGCAAGACTTTATGACCTCTTCTTCCTGTAGTCTTCCAAAATAATCTACCCAAAATATATATCCCAAAGTATATCTTCACAATCCTGGTCTCAAAAGAAAGCTGAGACACGTGAGATTACTATAGTACTAAGTGTCAGAATCCCGATATGTGTTACTGTGTCAGAATAAATTCACCTGGAACACAGTAGAAAATGACAGCAGCCTTATTAATCTGAGAATTAGTAAAGTAATGTCTGATGAGGAACTGTGTGAAAATAGAAGCTAAAAATAATTTAGCCTAAGCAGTTTGACAAATGTTTAAATAAAGGTTTTATGCAGATAAATATCTCAGGAAGCCATCAGCTTATGTTAATGATGGACACCTCTAGCAATGGTAGAGGTGTCCATCATCTTGTTTGTTTGAAGTGGAGAAATTGGCAGACGCTCTAGTGGACAGCGCTGGTCTCAGGTTTTTGTTACATTACTATAGAATTGCTTGGGATTTGAACATTGGATGCCAAAACTAGGCAGAGTCTTCCAGCTGAGGGTCTCCCCATTGTTGATATGGTGCACGTTAGGATTGCTTCTTCATAGCGTGCACAAAGATCTTTGGTACTACCAAAGATGCCACGTTATGCCACCCCAAGATGTGATTAATACAAAGCCTATAACAGTCAGTTTTAATGAAGAAATAATGTTTGGAAAATTAATTTCTTGCATGACATTCAACTTTTGAACTCACCGGTGGATCCAGTGGAATCGCTCAGCCACAGCGCCTCATCTGGACTCTCTTCTTTGATTGTGAAGGAAGCAGTAGCACCTTCAATCTCAGGAAACTACACAGAATAAATGATAAATTCATTATTTTGGCCATTTTAGAGGATTAACTAAGTCTGTTTCTTCATATCACAACTCTGGAAAAGTTGCTCTCTTTTCCTTGTTGGTTAGTCCATCCTTCATCCAGACACAATTATGCACTGGTTACAAAACCAAATCACTCACAAAAATACACGTTTCTTAAATAAAGGAAACGTAACACACCTTAATATCTCCTGCTGAATGTGAACAGTTATTCCCTAAGTCAGCTCCTCGATCCGTGTAGTTTTCTGGAAGCAGACAGATAATCGATTTTAAAAAGCTGGACCAGGAAAAGGCTGAAATGTCTGTTTCATTATTTATTTATTTGCACTGATTTCTTTAAGATAAACAGCATTCTAAAAGGAGCCAGATTTTACTAATTTTCTTGCTGTTTTTCCATAAAATAATGATCAGAATCCTACATTACAATTAGCCGCACATTCATTGAGGATTTGAATAATTTGACAGAATAAATGCAACGTCTCACCATATCCTCGATGTAGCTGGGCAGTTTTGTTCTCCATCATCCGCAGTTTCCTTTTCAGCATCTCGTTCTCGCTTTGCTTTCGTGATATTTCAAGATGCAAATACGCACATTTGTCATCGACCAGTTTGGAGATTTCTGCTACTGCTGCCTTCACCAGAACCTCCATTATTGAAGATAACTGTGTTTGGAAGGGGACGCAGGTCGCCATGTTCATAGATATAAAGTAATGTGCAAAGAAAAATATACAAGTTTGAGTAATCTTTCCCAAAATATATTTTTATAAAAAGCGCAAAAAGAAACGACGCAATACATATATGTATTTTTTACATCCTTGTGTTTCTGGTAGCTAGCTGGAAGCTTTCTTCCGTGTGGCGGTGGACGCTACCGTAAGTACAAGAATAGAAGCGCAGTGAAATTACAGGTGCGAAGGAAGAAACAAGCAAGACTTAGGGGGAAAAAGTGACTAACCTTTACTTCCAGCGTGAAAGCAAACGATTATGAAATATACTTTGTTCCGTCAGCAACAGCATCTCTTTTTCTGTGGACCAGTTAAGGTTGCCAGGTTTGGTTTAATTGTGAGTTTCTGTATTTAGGCCTGAGAATGGGCTTGGCCTGATTTGGAGCTATAATAACTTTCAGCTCTTACTCAAGTCAGTTCTGGCGTCAGGTTTTCATACCGTGAATTCTGGCCTATTCATATATTATTTGAGGTAATATGAGAATAATCATGGGTGGACTTAGCCACCTTCTTGAAAAGCTTTCCATACAATGTAAAATTTTTAAAGTAGGCCTGCATTATGGATGTACAGATGTGGTACCCTGTGATGATCCTGGTTCTGTGGGGGAGAGTGTATCATCCTAAAGGATGAAGTCCCAGATTCTGGAGATGACTCCAGAAAGTCATTCCGATGTGTTTATCAATTAGGTGCCAATCAGGTGTCAGTAGTACATCTGTGACTGGCACACATCTGGCAGCATTTAACTCTCAAAACATGACTTGATACCAACAGAAAATTAAAGAAAAAAGTCAGAAACTACAAAAAAAAAAAAAAAAAAAAGCTGTTGTTTACCTGAAATGACATGACACACTTCACAATACATTTTCAATTTATTAGAAAATACAAAATAAATATGTTTATCTCCATAACACAATTCCTCTTCCATACAAAGTGATTAATATGTCAAGGACCATGTAGTAGTGTCCCCTGCTACAGCTGTGTTTTATAATTACAGAAAATATAAATTAAGAAAGAAAAAAATTCTCACTGTACTAAAAGACAAGTACAGTGCACTGGCAGGACAGGGATTTTACTCCTACGTGAAAAGTGTAGGTACTCACGAACCATTTTCTGGTTTGTTTTACAGCATTTTAAAATTCACACACCTGCTGCAATCTATCAGAATACATCCCGTAAAAATAATGTGAAAGGTTACACAACCAAAGAGATGCCTCAGAGTCCTTAATATCTCTGGATGTTTAAAAATCCTTGGCATAGTTGAGGTAGAACGCATTGCCACGTTGTCATTAGGTGGTTTTGGTAGGGGAAAAGACATATCAGAAATCAACCCTCACCACCACCACCCAAGAAAAAAAATATTAATAATAATCCCATCTTGTTTTATTTTGCGTTTTGAAAGATAAAACTTGCTATTTTAACAATATTAATATATATTTACATGTAGCTTAAAATATAATGGGAAATGTGAGGTACAGCACATTACTGAGCCTTGTTCTTAGCCAATAAGCCTGTAGTCTATAAACAGTCAAATCTGTGAACCTAAGAACACCACAAAACATTGTGTTTCCATTTAGAAATTTTCTGGAAAAAATCCATAACAGTCAATACAATATTTTTCTTAAAATAATAAATGATATGAAGTTTAGACCTTATTTTTTCTAAATGTACAAATTAAACCCAAAATTTCATATCTGTTAATTATTACTGATTTCATACTTTGGCTATTAAAAAAAATTATACTTAAAAAGGGCTTAAAATATACTATTTTGGCCTCATGTTAACATGTCTATCGTTTTTGCATTTTTGTCACTGTGCACCATGTACTGTGAACAGATCTCATGAAGTAATTGGCCATGTCTACATGAGACATGTTCTCATGTAGACATGTCAATATGTCGAGTGACAGGATGTCATTGTGTCCCATACTTTCACCCTCAACAGGGACAATTTGGAAAATCATTTTAACAACATAAAATTACACACACACAAAAAAAAACTTTAAGTGCACAAAATAGTGAAATAAAATCATCTTGGCACAGACTGAAACATATTGGACTGGTTTATATTTCCCTCATTTTTCACTGAAATATTACTTAAAAATGGGCCATAATGGCCCTCGTGTTATTCAGCCTTTGCTATTCTAAAAAAAAAAAGACAAAAACAATCATTTTAAACTAGATGAACACAAGTTGTTCATTTTCCACAAAGGCCAAAACCCTGACTCTCAATATAAAGAATAATGGGCCTCATTCACCAACCGTCTTCTATTGTTCAGTTCATTTAAATTCAGTAATAAAATTACAGGAATGTTTTTTGTCAGATTTTTAAATAACTAATTTACAAAGCATTTTATTATTTTAAAACAAACAAATATATTGCAGTTGTGTCCATACATTATAATTCCCCTCAGGGGACATTTAAACTATTTTTCATTCATTTCATTCATTCAAGAAGTTGCAGTCAAGAAGGGATTTAATACTACAGCAAGGCTAACTAAAACCAGAGCTGCAATAGACTGCACACACACCAGATCCATTTCCCTTAACCGCGTGAAATCCATATTGTACTTATTACTTTATTGGAGATAGAGGGTATGCCCTGAACTCCTGGTTAAAAACACAACTGACCAACCTTCAGACTCACGAGGAGGTTTTATTTTATCTACACCACCGCTTATTCCATCAGCGCACCGCATCTTAAAAGGATGCTGGATGTGTGTGAACAGAGTGGTAATGTACTTTACAAACTGTGGAAGGTAAAATATGTATTTAGCCACTAAACCACGAGGATGTTCATGCTGAGTCATGGCACTTGTCCAAATTCAGGAATTATTAATTACCCTTTTGTTCATAAAGCTGCTTTTATATTATCTGAATCTAAAATAACAATAATAATAATAATAATTAATTAGATTCATTATTCTTTTCAAGGCAAAGCGCTTTACAGTGAATCCATTATTCATTCACTCCACATTCAGACTTGGTGATAGTAAACTACACGTGTAGCCTGATCTGCTGCCCTGAGGCAGACTGACAGAAACATGGCCGACAATCCGCACAATTCGCCCTTTGACCAACGATGGTGACACTGGAGGCAAGATGAGTCAAGTGTGATCATTTATAACTAAGTTTATCACTTTAAATATGAGGACAAACAGGTTTCAGTGCACATCTTTATTATCAGAATTTATTTTCATTCATTCTTTTGGCATTTTGTTGATTTTTCTTGTCCCTGTCTCGCCTGCCGGCCCATCAGTCTTGACCTTTTGTGAGCATTTTTCAGGCATGAATCTACACAAATTAGGGCCAGAGGGTGTGTTCTTTCACCTAACAGAGAGACTGGTATTCACCAATCTAAGAGTAAAGCTACTAACACTTTCACTGTCAACGTACACATCCATGAATCTGATGGGGGTTTTTTTTGTGTGTGTGTGTAAGAACCAATTTAAGAAGATACTGGTAAATGAGACATATTGTCCAGATCCCCACCTAAATTTCTGAGGGTCTCTGATTGTCCACTCACCAGTTTTATGAGATTCAACTTGGACTTTTGCTTAATCCTGCTGACATAGAAAGTGACAACACAGTTTTGATGAAGAAACAAGTGAAACTAGTGATCAGTCTGAGTAGTTGTCATTTAGAGCACAACACAGATTAGGTAAAGCACTATGTTCACTGTCCCAGCTATTAGTGCTCTGTTCTTTAAAATAAAATAAAAAATAGGTTAAAGAGGAAGAATGATACTGTTGCTTTCTGATTTTTAGTCTCAAGCCTTAAAAGGTTGTGGTAGTGTTAAGTATTTATTTTAGATCTTACATAAAAAGTCTTGTCTGTCACATCTGTTACATTTGACTATAGCAGCTGGTGGAAAATGATGTCATTTCTTTCTTGTGTACATCACCAAATATTTCATCTCACATGCAGTTTAATGTGCAGTTTGAGGATGCTCATCTGGTTAAACGTCTTACCACAAATCTCACAGCTGAAGGCCTGCTGTGGGGTTTTCTCACACTGGTGCTCCTGAAACATACTGAAATTATCAAAGCTTTGACCACAGTTTGAGCAAATGTAACCGCTTTGTCCAGCGGCGATATCACCACAGATGTCCTCATGAGTGCCGGAGGCGGCCATGTTTAACTCAAACATGCCACCATTGTGAGTCCTGTCACTCAGTGTGCTGTAATCATCAACAGCCATTTCATGTGTAATAAGCTGGTCGTGTGATTCCGGAGCATCAGAGCTTGTTGGTTGCATCTCAGTCGCTGAATAATCTCCCTTTGCTTTGTTGTCCTGTTGATATTTGACATCTTGCAGGAGAACGCAGACAGTCTGGTCGTGGCTGCCGATTCTCTTCTCCATTCCTGATGGCCACAGCTGACTTTGGTCTAGTGCTTCTGTGCCATTATCAGTCTTGATCTGACTTAAAGTGGGGAAACCATTTCCACTGGGTTCCAATTTTACCAATACTGCTTCTTCCCTTAGTGTCTCACCATACGCAGGGCAAGGAACGTGTTCCTCTGTAACTGCTGGTCTGTTATTGGGTTCAGCAAAGCTCTCCATCAGCTGATTATCGGGCATCGACAACATCAGGTGATGAGCTTCCAGCATGTCTGTGCTCTCCGCTGTTTCTAGAAACAAACATCATGATTTAATAACCAAAATGTGTTCAAATATGAACTTCTATGCCACCAGTGCTGCTTAAATGGAAATGTGGAATTGAATATACAAAATAATATCAAATTTACTGTATTATGAAAAGTCAGTGTGAGAATTAAGTGCCTGAAAAACACAGGTACATTGGTTGTTTGGAAAAAAAAATAGAGGTTTCATAAAATAGCTTTGTGGGGAAAATGGACTTTACATGGGTACGCCAACATCTGGAGAAATATCTTAGCGATTTTTTTTCTGCCTTGGAGAAAGACACTGTCCCTGAATGTGTTTTCCATGAATAGGCTTCATTTATTTTCAAACTTCACCTGCTGCCAATCAGCTGGAACAAGCCAATCTTGTCCTGACTTTCCCTACACAAAGCTAACCAGGTCGCTCTGTGGTGGCCCTCAGTTTCACTCAGCTGCCTCTCTGGTGAGGGAACTCCTCCGCCCTGGACTGTAATTGGCACGAGCAGCCTTTGTTCTGCTTTCTCAGAGATTTTAACATGCCTCTAAGGCAGAAAACAAAACGATGCCATGGAGCGCAGTGTGATGAAATAATCACCTACAGCCACCAGCTGAAGGTGCTGAACTCTTACCGTTTCTGTGCGTCTTCATGTGGCCTTTGAGGCTGCTCTTCTGATTGAAGCACCTCCCACAGATGTGGCAGCCATACGGCTTCTCTCCGGTGTGAATTCGTAGATGTCTTTCCAGGTGTCCAGCTCGCTCGAAGACCTTTCCACAATACGAGCAGATGAAGCATTTCTTCGGCCTGATCACCTTAAACGACCTGCTTCTCCTCTGTCTGTAGCAGTCCATTGACGCCTCTATCATACCGGATAGGCTGGCTTCGTTTGATATGATAAGTGTGTCCGAGGACCCATAGGGTGTTTGGGAAATTGAGCTGGATTTCAGCTCCCCGTAGGGTTTTCCTTGGAAAGAAAAGTTGCTACAAGAAGCTTCGACTGGTGGTTGGAGTAACTGTGTTATAACAGGGAAGGAAGTCATGTTCTGTGGGTTGTTCTGTAAACTGGACATCCACAGCTGGTTGTCTCTGTCCAGCACTGAGAAGTTCTCACTGAGATTGTCAGCTCTGTCCGTGGTTTGCTCGTTTCCCCCATGAAGCAGTGGTTGTGTTATATTCTCCTCTGCAGGCTCAGATTTTATCTGCACAGCTGTTGCCAGAACCTCTTCATTCTTTGTTAAGCTGTCCTCACCCTTCACCTGGCTCACTTCATCGGGGTGACACGTATCAGCACATGGAGTTACCTGAGGATTCGGTTTTTTTCTGCCTACTGGGGTGTCACCCGGCCCGCATGGAATACCTGTTAAAGTAAAATTATAAATATTTCATTTCCATAAATGAAGCCTGAATGTTTCACACTGTTTAACATTCAAACCATAACATTACTTTGAAATTTATATCAGTTAATAAATGAATAATTATTTTAATAGCACACTTACCAGTGCTTGTCACTATTTCAGTATGTTTTCCCAAAAATCAATAACTAGTCTTTACTCCCATTTCTGCTTTTAACTCTATATCCAGTGCATTTGTAATAGTAATAGTTTTGACTTCAGTAGAGACAATGGCTCTTCAGTGGAAGGAAACTCTGACTCTTGGAAGCAGAGAGTTTATAAAAGGCTGATCTTCTTACAAGTCAACTAAGCAAACTGAGCTGTCATCAGGACAATTCAAAGCCACCATTCTCCCATTTAATCTCAAAACACTCCATATCGTATTGATTTTCTCTGCCTACTGTGACACCGATCACAGCCAGAGATTTCCTACTGAAAACTGAACTGAGCCAGATGGCAAAAACAGATAGACAGCAGTGTGTCTGTAGTAGTCATTCATCTGGTTTATCTTAAATTCATGTCAGCATCAGAGGAAAGTCTTCCTGTTAAAGATACATAATAGTGACTCCAGGCATCCAGGATCAGTCACCCATAAATCTGTGAACCTTCTTTATGACCCCCCACCCCCAACACACACACCTCCAGGCAGCTCAACAACCAGCTATCCCAATGTCCTTCAGCCAGAAAACATGAGAAATTTTAAGTATTCATCTCAAATATTCTTTTCCTGATATCTAGTTTATGCTACCTGCATGCAGACTCCTGCAGCTGTTTATGTGGAAATTTAATGGAATGTAAACTCAACAATTAGCCAGCTAAGATACAAGGAAGTTGTAATTGAATTATTTATTAAGGAACTGCTTGTATAAATTGTTTGCATATGTTTGCAGCTTCTGGAATCAAATAAGTTTAGACAATAAAGTCTTTCACTTACTTCTCCTGTGAATCTTCATGTGCTCCTTGAGGCTGCATTTCTGATTGAACCGCCGCCCACATACTTCACAGCGATATGGTTTCTCACCCGTATGAATCCTTTTATGTCGTTCGAGATGTCCAGCTGATTCAAAGCATTTGCCACAGTATGGGCAAACGAAGCTTTTCTTAAACATCAACCTCTTCACAGTCCTTCGCACTGTGTTTCTGTACTGACTGTAACCCAGCAGCCCACGACTCAACGGGCTCTGCTGAAACCCACCAGAGCTGCTGCAGGACGCGAGTCCACCATCCATGGATGGCTCAGAGAGACACGGCAGGGAGTTCTGCGCTAACGTTAAATAATCCCTGTTGCAGCACCCAGTCAGGGTTTGCGTTGTTGATCTCCACTGTCCTCCTTGGTACGAAGACACCTCTTCCCTTGGTTGGTCAGGTTGTATTCTGGTCTGCTCACTTCCCCCCTCCACAGGTTCACATTTCACCAGCCCTTCAGGTACTGCTAAGGTGCTGTGGCTCTTATCAGTGTGCACCTTTTCAAGGAAATTCCTCTCATCCCCAACACCAGTCTGGCTTTCTGTGGAAAGAGAATGATTGACTTTTAATCTTTGTATGAAAACTGACCAATAACTTAATCCCAGCTCTGTGGGAGCAGGAGGAAATCTTAATGTTTTCCCCATTATCCCAAAACAATGAACTGACACCCAGACAAATACATTTTTTTTATAAATGAATGATCTATAGCTCACACATTGGGAATTCCTAGGAGGTTCTTTGAGTCTCTAGTCTTCTTCCTCCATTTGACCCCATAACAACATCTTAACATCATCATTTTTCTTGTGGTTTGCAGTTAATGTTTGGCCTGTTTCTTTCTAAATGTTCTGTTTGTAACAAAATCATTTAGGCTTGCACTGATCTTAGTAAATAAGTTAATATACGCTAATCATCCATAACATTAAAAAAAAAACAGCATAGTATTCTGTGATTTCTTCATAATGCCTAAACAGGTCTGACCAATCACACCAAAAAGGCAGACGACCCCTGGGTTAGTGTCTGCCGTCTGGATATTGGCAGCAGATCTTGTGTGTTCCAGGATTGTGAGCTGGGTCCTCTGTGGATTGAGCTCATTCACCCCACAGATGGTCGACCAGATTGGGATCAGAGAAACTTTGGTGGATTTATTGAGTCTTTATTAAAATGTTTTCACATTGTAATGGGATGTATTGTTGTGATGAGGGAGTTTAGGTTGGTGGTTTGTGTGAAGGTCATGTGTGTGCAGATTGGCAGAGGTCCAGATCATGGTAATCCAAAGTGGTATTTAAAAAAAAAAAAAAAAAAAAAAAAAAAAAGCCTTAAATAGAAGGCAACTAGACCAAGAAGTCAAGTGGCATGCAAGGACCAAAAGTTCCCCAACAAAAGATAATAGTGTAACAAGGTGATCAAAGTTATTCACTTAGGGTACACATTTGAGAAATGAAGGACTGCACTTTTTAAGTAATGCAAAAATCACCTTGTCAGAGAAATGAAAACTTTAAGGTGCTTCCACAATGAGAAGTACCCAGGTGTATTTCAGATAAGCTCCAGCTTACCATCTCTGCCGTGGTGGTCGGGGAGCAGGGTCTCCGCATGCCGCGCTGCTTTCAGCTCGTTATGCAGAACCTCGACGCTGCTCTTCAGGTTCTTGATCTCATCTTCACGCTGACACATTTCCAGCCGCAGCACCACCAGGCCATCCTCCACAACTTTGGAGATTTCTGCCACAGCTGCTTTGGATAAGGCATCAATCACAGAGGCGATCTGAGCGCGCAGAGCCACGCCGTTCAACATGATCGTAAACCCAGTTCAGAAGAACTGAACTTTAAAGAGACAAAAGTGGATGAACCGCTTGGTGCAAGGCCGCAAGCACGCGGAAAGTAGACCTAGGCAGGTGCCTCCGACTGTTTACAGACTGCAGCTTTGTCGTTTGCTCCGTGTTTGTTTTTATGAATGCTGCTGTCAGCTAATAGCAGCTAACTGACTACACAAAATAATAAACAACATAAGCTCCAGTTTTACGGAAGTGGTGAGAAAAATACCGTAAGAACCCGAAGAAAGCGCAATTTTAGCGGTTGGGCTGGGCTAGCCTTTCCCTTCACCTACAGTGTTTCAGCTTCATTAGGGACAGACCGAATCTACCGTTTTTTATAACAGCCAATCCCTAAACGTCGTCGAATCTCAACAACCAATCAGAGAAAGCGGCCCTCCCACTTTATCCTAGTCGTTGATCCAATCAAAGGTGTACCTTTTATTTGTTTTATTTTTGTAGCTACTAAAAGCCAATGTGGTCTAGATAGAGAATTACAAGGCATTTATTATTTATTTTTATTATAGCCTTATATAGAGATGATTGTTGACTTCAGAAAGAAAAAGTAAACAAAACAATGTCTACTTCCTGGGAGAAGAGATGGAGGTGGTGGAGGAATACAAGGACCTTGGAGCTCAACTAGACCAGTGATTCCCAACCCTGGTCCTCAAGGCACACTATCCTGCAGGTCTAAGATGTCTCCCTGCTGCAACACACCCGATTCAAATTAAATGGATTTCATTAAGAACTGCAGGATAGTGTGCCGGGTTGGGAACCATTAAATTAGACAAGATTAGACTGGAAATGCAACACAGAGGCATCTACAATAATGGTCACAGCAGACTCTACTTCTTAAGACAGCGAAGATCATTCAAGGTCTGCATTGAAATGTTGCATATCTTCTTGAAGTCTGTTGTGGAAAGTGCAGTCAGCTTTGCAGCCATATGCTGGGGCAGCAGCATTGGAGCCAGAGACTGCAAGAGATGAACAAACTGATCAAGAAGACTGGCCAGCCAGCAACCATCACTTTTTGTATGAACACTCACATTTTTCTTTTATTTTTTTTTTTTTACTGAAGGAAGTAGCTACAACAAACAGTGAAGATTTTTTTATTCATGTGGAAATTCCCAAATGTACATCTTATTTACTAAATATGTCACTTTCACAAATTTAACATATCACAGCATTAAATATTGTAGTTTGGTTTGGAGAACTTTCCTTATATCCAGTGAATAGTACAACAAATTGTGCTGTGAACTGGCATGTGTCAAGCACATTAAAAGAACCATCGCAAGTGCAACTTGGCAACCATTTATTTACCAATCACATTTCTTTCTTTCTTTCTTCCTTCCTTCCTTCAATACCACCATCACTGCCAGTAATCCAATGGTCTCTCCAGGACACGTTATCGGCCAACCTGTGACACTGAAGAGGTTAAGCTCATTTCAGCCCAACAACAATTATGTAATTTGTATAACCACACACGTAAGCAAGTCTACAGAAATCCTGGAGGTATGAAATTAAATTTAAGTAAGAGCTTTCAGGACAAAATGTGCAAAAGACAAATGAGAGATTTATACATACATGACCCACAAAAAGTTAGGGTTATTCAGCTTTTTGTATGACGTCAGAATGCCCCCAAAACTAACTATAACCTTTACAGGTGACCTTACTTGGACTTTTTCTAAATTTTGTACAGGTACAACTGTTTAATGTTTAAGCACTTATGGCACAACATGCACTAACAAGATGATAACTACAAAAAGAACCAAAGTAAGTGTCTTAACTATGAATCAACCACTAAATGTTCTGGTGCAATGACTTGAATTTTTAAATAGTCCTCTTCATCATACACATTCACATTTTGACATCATAAGACCAAGATGACACTTAACACAAGTTACTGAAACATGGGCATTGGGCATTTTATGTTTTAGTTTACCCACCACTCCAGTTATCTTTTAGTTTGTATCAATAACTTGTTTGAGATTAAGGAATTATTATTGTACAATTCTACCTAAATGCCCTCATTCCTGACTTTTTTCAGTTTTGCATGAATTTCTTACATTTTTTAAAATTTTTTACCTAAAAGTTAACTATCCATAACTTTTGTGAAAAGTGTATTTTCAAAACTGAGTGCAAACATGTCATGAAACCTGTAATTGCATTGGAAAGTTCTCATCCTTTTTGAGTAAAGTGTTGTAGATAAATGATCACATCATTATATAACAGTAAAGTCAGTTTTCCTGCATCCTACGTGGTAACAGCTTTTCTCAGCATGGGTTTGACATGAACACAAATTAAAGCACATTTAATGGCTGCATCCAATGAACTATAATCAACTCTGGCTGGATAAAGGTTTTTGCAAATGTTCAAACTCTTTTAGTGCATCATAGAGAGTAAAAGTATCTGAGTGCTATCTTCCCTGCAGGTGAATCTCTTGATGTATTTTGAGATTTCCCAGCACGGTGAAGCTTTTACCGCACTGCCTACAGCTGTACGGCTTCAGCCCACTGTGGAACCGCTCATGTCTCAGGCAGTTGCCCTGCCTCGAAAACATCTTGCCGCAGATTTTGCAGCTGAAGGGCCTTTCTCCCGTGTGCACACTCTGGTGTGTTTTCAGTCGAGTCTTTTGGGTAAAAGATTTCCCGCATTCGAGGCACCTGAAAGGCTTGAAGGTTTGATGACTGGTCTTGTGCTCCTCCAGCTGAGACAATCGAGGGAAACCCTTGTTGCACACAGAGCAGAAGAAGATTTTTGGATTTGTTCTCCACACATTTGTTTGTCTTTTTGCTCTAAAGCTGTTCTTGCTTATATCTTCACTTATGGATCCTGATGTGCCTACTGTGGACCTCAGTGCACGAGGAAGAGCTGTTGATGACTCTTCTTGTTGTAAAGCAGACTGCATGCACTCATCATGGAGGGAATCATGTCTAAATTGGTCATTACGGACAGACTTTGAAGGAGAACTTCCCATACACATCGATGGCATTGTTACCTCCACTTTTATTGGCACACTTAAACAATCGTCTGATGTTGTTTCTTTTGAAGTTGATAATGAATTAAATGAACTTTCAGTGTCTTTGCAGGCAGAATACTCTTCAGCATGAAAGGGAAAAATGTCTACAAACTGTTGCATTTCAGCACAGTTTTTCCCATACATATCACAAGCAGGAGCATGCCAGATGGACTCATGTTGCTCTCCTTCCACAGAGCCAACATCAGCTCGTGCTGTGTTGCCTGTTATTGCAGTGGTGGAAAGTTCACATGCAGGCTCTTGTTTTACCATTGCCTTGATGTTATGGCTTTCCTCCATCACATTCTGAGGCTCACAAGGTGAATACTGAGCATTAAATTCAGAATAAATTCCACCTTCTTCCTGATCCTCTTTTTTATCTGCAAGAAAAAAAAAGAAAAGCCAGTGACATGGATGCCAACATTTTACAAATGCAAGAACACAGATATTAACTGAAACAACACAAACCCTCAACAATAACTGTTTGCTGAAAGATTTCCGTCTGTGAAAGAACTTAATGATATCAGCTTGATGGTATGAGCTATACTGAGCTTAGGAGTTCCATTTGTGTATTAGAGTGCATTTTCTGGTTTTAGAAGTTATGGTGAATTCAATATTTTTCTAATGTATTGTTAAAATATAGACCTTAAATGAGAGGTTGATTCAAAGTTTACCCCTTACATTATTATCAAAACTGTAATGCTGTAGATTTGACCAAAACACTTCAGTGGGGCAACATCAGCAACAACAAAAAATATGAAGTGTCCTGTGATTAGTGTGAATATCATTAAATTATGCAAAACTATCTATTTATACATAGGACGAATTTACAATGAGACCACCATTAGTCATTTAGAGGGTTAACTAATATTCTCGTAAGAACGAAGGCTTGTTAATCAGCAAGCAAACTTTGAACATCAAAATTTTGAATGAAGTTTGGTGTGACAGATCTCCACGTCCAGATGTGGAGGTTCTTACTTCTCTGCTGGACCTTACTCCCTGCAGTTGTTTGCTCCTGCTCCTCCTCTGTAACTCGTTTTACGGCAGCCTCTTGAGCTTTGTAGAGTTCAGCCTCCATCATCTCCAGACTCCTCTGCAACTCCTGGATCTCACTGTCCCTCCGGCGAATCTCCATGTGCAGAACAACACTCTCCTCCTCAACCAGCTTCGTTATATCTGCCACCGCAGCTTTCGAGAGCGCGTCCATGATGGCGGCGACCTGCGTACCGAAAGCAGAAGGCATCTTTCCCAACGAGTTCAAATGGATGAATAAATAAAAACTCCACAGAGGAGAGTATTTGGAGGTTACGAACAGCCGAAGCTTTCGCGGAGAGAGAGTCCTACAAACTGTTTTTATTTTGGCTTACTTCCGGGAAAACATTAAAGCGGATGTGACGTAACGTCAATAGGCGTAAAAGGTCTAATAAACGTGTACCACAATTTTCTCAAATTTTAGTCGGAAACATTTATTTTCCTTCAGTTGTAGGTAAGTATGAGAAGTATATGTACATTTAAATTTATTTAACTACTACAAATACATTTAACCTTTGTGTATTGTTTTTGAGTGTAGGGCAGACATTCAGTTTAAGTTCAGTTTTTAGTTGTTTTTTCATTTTTTAAAAAATCTTGTCCTGTTCAGCAAAGCTAACAGAATGATGGAAAGAGAATCTTACTAAACAGATTCAATAAAACAGACTCAATAAAAAGTACAAATAAACAAAATAAAATAATAAAAAAAAAAAAAAAACATGAAAAGGAACAGGCACTATTTTTGAAACAATGTTTTTTATTCACATTATGTGAAATATTCTGATTTGAAAAGACAAACTGATTCATTATACAATACATTTTCACATTAAAAAAATGTAAAATATTAACAAAAAGCAATATCACCAGACTGAGTTTGTGCACTGTGGTGTATTAA
The DNA here is from genome assembly GCF_017639745.1 of Melanotaenia boesemani. Classification (NCBI taxonomy): domain Eukaryota; kingdom Metazoa; phylum Chordata; class Actinopteri; order Atheriniformes; family Melanotaeniidae; genus Melanotaenia; species Melanotaenia boesemani. Next base: position 27,181,365 of record NC_055689.1, on the reverse strand, counting down.
GATGTATTTATTCTCTTCCAGTGCTCTGTCTAAGAAATGAAAACTAAGGCAATCTTTGAAAAAAATGAGTCAAGTTGTTTCTGTTCATCAATCTTGTACAAGGTGCTCGTATTTCAAAAGAAAAGTTCGTACATTTAGCTAAAATATACATCAGCTCAAATCAACAAACTACGGGTTTCACTTCCCCGATCCCTCTGCCTCAGCGTCTGCTTCTCGCACTCGCTCTTTTTCTCTCCTCATGGTTGCTATGGCAACGGCCTCATCAAAACACATGCTGAGGGGACTGTTTCTGCTTGTGTCCCTAGCGGCACCTTCTGCACCATCCCTCCTTCTCTCCCTCTCCCTGAGGAGCACCAGCCTCTCCTTCCTGTCGGCGGTTTCGTCGTCTCTGTCTCTCAGCTGCTCCGCAGAAGAAACCCTGTCCTGCTCTGTCAGGGCCCTCGGTATGGTTTCCCTCCCTCTGTCAGCGTCTCTTCTCTCTCTTTGCTGCTGCTGCTGACGGAGGGTTAGAGCAGTGATTTTGCAGTGCTGAGGCTTTGGAGGCACAACTGGCACCGCTTTGATTTGATAAACTTTTGGATGTTTAGATGTGACCAGTTTCCTCCCGAACCCTCCTAAGCTGCCATCACTGTTATCACGCATCTGGTTCCCTTTCAGTTCCTTTAGTTTATCTACACTTGGCTGTGCTCTACTTTGTAGATCTGCTTTCTGTTTATTTTCTTCTTTTTCTCTTGAAACCACTTCTCCTCTGCTGTGATGCTGTACTTCTTCACTGAAGGCATGTTTCTTCTGATCTAATTTTTCTTGCTGCATTACTGGATCTCCAAGTTTCCCTATAGTTTTATCCACTAATTCCTCCTCCTCTACTCTAATATCTGTCTTGTTTGGCTCGCCTTCATCATCTTTTTCCTCCTCATCTTCTACCAAATGTACCTGTGCAGCAACATCCTCCTCCTCACACTTCTTACTTTCTTCATCCTCTATCACTTCACATACAATATCCTCCAGCTCATCCCAAATGTCACTATTAGAACAGAATAAACTAGCCTGTTCTGTCCACCCTTCATGTTTTTTGTCAGCTATTCTTTCACATTCTGTCTTTGTGAGTTCCTCCCTCATGTTTTCATCACTTTCTTCTATTTCCACAACAGATTGTTGGCTTCTGTCCTCTCTCTCTGCTGTATCCTCTCTAACACAGCCTCTCGGATGTTGTGCTGGAATCACAGAGGCGTCGTTGGATTCTTCTGATGGAGCATCAGCACTTTCTTTCAGTGTGTCATAAGAAGCTACTTGAGGTGGAGAATCACCAAGAGGAATTTCATCCATTTCATTCACATCTTCAAAATTATTTCCAGTCACAGTGTTTAATTCATTATTGTTCTCATTTCTCTGCAGTGGAAACTCCTCACAGCAGGTTTTTGATGCATCTGAAGTCAGAGACTTTTCACTTTGAGCATCTTTCATGATGCTCAGGTGTTCCTGTGTTGCTCTGCTTCAACGACAAAGAAGAAAAGGTTAAGACATCTACCACGGAAGAATGCAACACAGACTTGAAAAGGCTTGCTTTTGAAGGTCATTAAAAATGGACTTTTTGTGTTTCAGCCTGTTGATTTAAATCTTTCCACCAAAGTATCAGTGAAGATCTGGCATCTGCAATAGTGTATTATTTTTTTCATTGTCATTTTGAAATATTACTTAATTTGGCTTAAAAGAAAGGGAAAGTTAACTTCTGCCAAGCATTGATCACAATGGTCAAAGGTACGTTACAGAACCAGGTACTGTAGCTGTGTTTTAACTAAGTATTTTATCTGGAAAGGTCCTTCATAATTATGCATACTTTACATAAATGATTAGCTGTTTCAGCACAATCAAAAAAATTCTCATTTCTCTATACCTGTATGAATCAACTAGATTTGTTTATTTCTTGTTACATAAGTTTTGTTTCTAGATAATCATTTCCACACTTTCTTTGTTTATTACAACCGCATGTAATGTAGCCTATGCTGCCATTTTCCCAGTATGCTATCAAATTAGCCTCATAGCTACTTGACTATTAGCCTACATGGAAACATGGTTAGCAACAGCAGCAATGAAAGAAAAGTCTTTAAGTCTACAGATAGAAAGTGACGTTAGCTGAATTGCTAATATTAGCTAGAAATTAGCTTCAGTACTGTTTAAACAAAATAAAGCTAAATTAAATGAAATGTAATGAAATCAACACATTTTGTGTTGTAAGATAAATAACTGTATAGTCTTCCTTTAAACACTTACTACACGAGAACAAACACAACACTGATTTTACCTTTTACATTGATCGTAAATAGGCAGACACTATTAGCTAGTTACACATGCAGCACATACTTAAGGTATTTTCATGTGTTAAAATATTTAAAGCCACGTTTCCATCCAAAATAGTTAGAACTACAGAACCAGGGAAACTAACAGTATCAGTGGTCTAAAGACTTGCAGAGATGGTGGCAAGTATTCGGCTACACTGGAACAACAGCAAGCATGGAGAAGAGTGAAGTCATGCCTCTAATTGTGATTAGCTGCTTTAAAAAGTTGCTTATTGCTAAAGAAGCACATGAGCAGTGTAAGCAAAGTGGATCCAAAATGCTTGTCTTAAGCACTGATTATAGTTGTTTTCCTGGGGATTGATTCAAACTTTGATCACTGCTTCTAAAACTCACAACATACCTCCAAAAGCTTCCCATCTCTCAAGGAGGTTCATGTCTGGAAATCTTTTAAGTCTAAGACTCCACTAACTCTCGAGGGAAATATCTGGTTATCTACATTTTTCTGTCTTGAGCTACTAGTTGTTTTACTGTTTCTGTCACCTGGACTGTTAACTGTGTGTGTGTGTGTGTTTAAGTCCTGTGTTGTATGCATGTAGGAGTTGGTTTAAAAAACAAGAGGAACCTGAACAACAAAATTGCAACCTGAAAAACCAAACAAATTAGCCCGAAATGCTTAAACACTAAGACAAACTGCAGTCTGGTGTTATTATCTTTGGGTTCATCACTATAATCGAGACCCATTACAGTATGTGTAACTGCTTGGCCTACAAGTAAAACAAAATAATAGTTAAAACAGCTCTAAAGGGGGGGTGTTTCATAATCACTTCATCGTTAAAGCCCATGACATAAAAAGAGCATCTGCATGACAACTGAGTTAAAGTTGGGAACTAAATTTGAGAGATATATTCATATGTGAAATGGGAAATCAGTTTTCACCTTTGCACATCGTTTTCCAGCTGATTTCTTCCATGATGAGCTTCATCGTCTTCTTTCTTTTTTATTGTCTGCTTTTCTTCTGATTCATCTTCATCCGCTCCACCGTCCACTTCTATCTGCCCCTGATCTCCACTCATCGTAATTTTACAGGCAGAAAGTTCGAGGTTAAGAGATGGGCACTCCTTTGCCTCAGAGCTCTGTAACTCATGTACAGGACTTCTGTCACGGGAACAGTCTTGGGTATCAGTGTCTGGTTTTAATTCAGACAAATTGTTTAGAAAGAAATCTGTTGGAAGACTTTGAATAAACATGCTCTCATCCTCCTCGCTGTCATAAATATTATCATCAATGTCATCCCCTGAACTCTCCCCCTCAGAGAAAGACTCCTCCGGTCCGTCGACAGGTGAGGTCATATAGGGCAGGCTGAGGGATTTAGTGTGTCGACTTGGGAGGTCGAGGCTGAGCGGTCTGTGTGGATTCAGCTCTGTCTGACTCTGGGTGTACATATCAGGACTCAGCTGAGAGGGTTGATGAGAAGGCTGAACTTGCTTCATGATTTCATACTCATCATCAGAGTGACCAGGAGGCTCAACAGAGAACTCGTTCACCTGAACGTTAAAGCAGAGAGAAAGTAGACACTTTCATAAAGTAATGTTAGTGTTTTCATTGTCCTTCAATTAAGAAATATTTTAAACTTTATCACAACAGACAAAACACACACCTGACAGGGGACACTGATGTCTATGTGCTCCATGACATCCATTTGGTCCAAGAAATCAAAGTTGTCTTGAACGTAGCCGGACAGCTCGTGATCATCTTCCTCCACCTCAGTTGAGTTGAGGATGTGAGAAGCATCAAATACGCCATCATTTCCATGTTGAGTGGCTGAACGATGCTTGTCTCCTTTCATATCTGTGTATGAAGTAAAGTCTGGGTCAGAGTTGTTTGTTTCAAATGGTGGACCAACTCTATGAAATCATATGTGGTTATTGAAAAACAACTTAAGGCTTCTTTTACCTGTCTGCTGGTACTTTCTGCCACTTTTCTAGTGTATTTAAGCTGATTTATGTTGCAGGACACTGTCGCACAATGACAAATTTAAACTCTTTCTTAAAGGTTTTAAATGTTATTTTGGGCCAGGAATTATTGCTGGTCAGTCTTTAACAGGTCATTTGTGATGCTGAACATGTGCTCCACTTTTTGAGTCAAAAGATTAAGTTATCTAAAACCTTTTTTTTAACACTGACTGATGCTTGTTGCTCTAAATGACTGATTTCATCCTTCCTTAGATACAGTCAGAAGCTGCCCAACAGCATGATTGAAAATTTATGTTTAGGCCAATAATATACATAATAAAAGTACATTATATGTGTAATTACCAACTACACAATATGCTGAAAGTCACATATTAAGTTTGTTCAGACAAAAATGCCCAGAAATATTGCAGTGTTGACTAAATCTAAACATGTTTTTTTGACAAAGAAATCACTTTATATTCTGTACTGTCCACTGATTGTGCCGTATTTGAATTATTGTGTTGAGCTTTGGGGAAACACTTACAAGCGATCTCTGCCACCGTTTTATATATATATATGTATATATATATATATACATATATATATATATACATTTATATACAAAAAAAGCAATAAGGGTTGTCTGCAAAGTTGGTTATAGGGAACATACAAATCTATTATTATGGAAGTTAAAAACACTAAACTTCAGTGATTTGGTGGAGTTCACAGCAATAATAATGTATAAAGCTAAAGATAATTTATTACCCAACCACATACATAAAATGTTTTTAACCATGTAGGGGATACACTCTGAGAGGCACATTTTAAAGATTTTAAGTGTCAGAACAGCTATGAAAAGCATGGGCCTTATAGTATATGGTGTAAAATTGTGGAATACTATTCAGGAAGAACTCAAACAATGTCCAAGCATTATCCAGTTTAAAAATCAAAGATATGTTATTCAAAAAGTATAAAGAAAAAAAAATGTAGGTAAACCAGTACAATTAAATATGTACATAAAGTTAAACTTGGAAATAAATATGAATGTGTAGGTATGTGTGGTTTTATGCAGAGTATGCAGAAGTATATGTAGGCGAATGTTTATGGGTACATGCATGGTGCATGTATGTGGTAAAAATATATGTGCATATGCAGGTATGTGAGTATAAACAGTTAGATAGGTATATGACTACATAGAGAGGTAAATAGGTAATTGATCTGTCTCTGTGAATGTATGTGGGTATGCATGTGTAAGTGTGTGTACATGTGAACGTATATATGCAGATGTGTACATGAGTATATGCGTACATATCTATATAATTTTTTTTTCTATATTTATTTATTTTCTTCTAAAATAAAAAAAACTGAAAACTGACAATTAAGGGATTAATGTGACAACTGTAAGGAAGAAAAATATGATTATAAAGGAGATGAAGGATTAAATAGTTTTTACTTCATCCTGCTCCTTTTCGGACTCTTTAGCAACTGTTATTTTTTTCTTTAATCTGATTAATTTGTGTTATTTTTTGTTCGAAATAAAGCAACATCAATCAAAACATATACAAGACTGATAATACAAGTAATAAAACAGTCAATGCAAGTGATCATTGTTATGAGAGAGATTTTTACCCATATATTCACCGCTGTCAGACTCTTCATCATCCTCTGCAGCATCTTCATCCCTATCTTCTTCTGCTGCGGAGTTGATGCTTGTGGCTTGTTGCTCTCTGGACACATCTTGGACTCCCAACACAGGCTCCTGCTTCACCCTGTCATCATTCACCTCTTCCAATCGCTTCTCTTCTGCTCCTTCACCTTTTTCCCCACTAAGACCACCTGCTACCTCTTTATTCCCTCCCACGTTTACGACTTCTTTTTCCCCCTGATGTTTCTCTTCTTCCTCCACCTTTCTGCTTTCTTCCACATTCCATTCCATTGCGCTGCATTCCTTCCTCTCAATCTTCTCTCCTCTTTCCTTACCTTCCACCTTTTCCCCTCCATCCTTATCTCTTCCACGGAGGATGATCCTGTCACTCCCGCCCCCTTGCAGCACCCCTAAAGCAAGGTTAGAGGTGATATGTAACGGCACAGTAACCAGGGTGGGGCCGGTGATGTGCATGGCTGCTCTTCGACTCGCTTTACTGGACAGCCCCGGGGATCTGGTCTGGACACCCTCATTGACTGGTAACCCTAAACCCTCTGGGTCAAGAGCTGTGTAGGTACCCGGGGTCCCTGTACTCCCACTTACTAAACCTGTTCCCCTACGATAGGTCACAGCATATTCACTGCTACCTAGTCCACCTGAAGGTGCTGCAGTATCAGAGCCTGCCTGGACTGGGGGGGTGACGAGGGGAGACATGTTGATGGATGGAGGATGCTGGCCAGAACGTCGGGTACCTGAACATAACAAGACAGGAGGATGTTATTTGGTTGTATGCTGTTTTTTCCATTGTTGTGTCTGATTCTGGCTGAAAAGTGAGATTACGTTGTTAATAATTATTCACAAGCTTCACTATATAGACAATTTCATGGAACCACTAACAAAAGTAACTGCTGATGATAGCAGTAATATTTTTGTAAGACGTGCTGTTTTCAGTTTTTCAAATCCTGTTTTTCAGTGGTTTCAGCAGCACAAAGCAGCCGCAGTCAGCTCCACGCTGTCCAGTCAAATCAAGTACATTAAACAGAGATTTATGTTTCTTCATAGAAAGAAAATTTAAATGTATTATTATGAAACAGTGAGAAGACAGCACCTTCATTTGGAAAGGGTGGGGTGCTGAGGGAGTCCATGCTTCTTGCAGGTCTCAAAGAAGTCCTCTCTTTCTCTGAAATTACAAGTTATATAAACATAAGAAATGAGGGAAGCTGCAAAACTGATCATAAAGAGGATTGTCTCTAAACAACATGTTTGACTTTATACATGTTTGATTATGACCCACAAATTTCAGAATCCTCAGTTTGTAATCTCTAAAGTCCTACAGCTTATTTTCCTTAAACTTCCAGCTGAAAATCGTCCTCATGTTGAATACAAAATGAATAACTGTGTACCTTTAGTTGAGTGTTTGTGCCTCCGTCGTTGATCTTGGATTCTTCCTCCGATATTAAAAATGGACATCCACTTTCTCCCTTTTAGAGATCCTTTTCTCCTGAAACACAGGTGTTGAAATGAACACAGTTTAAAGAAATGATGTAATCTGAATCCCACTAAGGACATACTGCCAGAGGTTCCTTAAGACATCATTTTTACAGTCACAGTTTGAAACATTTATACAGCAAATACACTTGCAACTGGCCTGACATGTGTTTAACAAATAATACATGACACAGTTACAGAGTAGACTATGTTTGTGTGAGAGTACAGATAAATCATCTTCTCACTTGTCTGTGCCCTCAATGATAGCATGGTAGGGTCTTATGGGTAGAGGACCGTCTCCTGGACTGATGTTCCCAAAGTTCGGCTGAGCACACCTGAAAAATACATCTTCCTGACTGGACATCGCTGACGGGGAGGGAAGGGACTTCCTTCTCTCACTTGATACACCTGAACATGGTGGAAAGAACAAAGTTAGAACAAAATGAAGCAGAGGTAAGTGTGTTTGTGTGCCTCAGTACATATCTGTGTGTGTATATTGTAACGGGGAGAGCGTGTTGTGGTACGGGGAATTAGCTCAGTTAGCCGGATAAAGCTGCCACAAAGTTGACAAACTCACAGCGACACTGGTACTGAAGATTCCACAGTGCGTGCTCTTTAATAAAAGGACATTCGTCAACCATATAAAGCCCGGTTGGACGGCTACTGTCTCATCATACATAAATAAAACAGCGCCAGACAACACGTCCGTCACAACAAATGGGAAAAAGAAAGGAAAAGTATGGCGAGTGAAAGCTGACACTGATTCCCTGCCTAAGGAGACTGACGTGTTACGTGTGCGTGTGATTAGCAAGGTTACACCCACCAACGCCTGGATACTACAGACACCTCCTTCCTGGAAAACCTATTATTCTTTTTCTAGATTTCCAAAAAGAGTTTGACACCATTAGTCATAAATTCATCTTTGACACTTTAGCGTTCTTGAACTTTGGAGATTTTTTTATAAGGGCAATTAAAACTCTTTACAAAAACAACAACAGTTCTATAAGACTAATACACGGAACATCCAGAAGATTTAATGTAGAAAGGGGAGTACGTCAAGGATGCCCAGCTTCACCTTATGTTTTCCTACTAGCAGCCCAAATACTTGATTATTTAATTTTACAAACACCTTTCAAAGGAATTCAATTATTTGAAAAAGATATTAAAATTTCCCAGTTAGCAGATGATACAACCTTATTTTTACAAAATAAAGAACAAATACCCCAAGCTTTAGCCACCATATCGCGATTTTCCAAAACATCTGGGTTAAAGTTGAATCTAAAGAAATGTGAAATTCTCTCTTTAGGGAATAACATAGAATCAGAAATTCAAAATATCCCAATTAAAAATGTTATAACTTACCTAGGCATAAAAAATATCTAAGAATCCAAAAGACACACTCAACCTAAATATATCTCCTTTGATCGAAGCCACTAAACGTAAGTTCAATTCATGGGCGGGATCTAACTATCCATGGTAGAATTTTATTAAGCAAAGCTGAAGGTATGTCGAGAGCAGCTTATATATTCGCATGGTTAGGTATTCCTGCTTCCACCTGCTCCCAACTTGATAAAATTCTTTTTAAATTTCTCTGGAAAAATAAACCAAACAAGGTGAAAAGAATGATTTTATCTAACTCACTAGCCGAGGGGGGACTAAATGCAATTAATTTCACCTCTTTCAATCAAACAATTAAAATTAACTGGATTAAAAGAGTTCTTAAATGTCCAAATAGCATGTGGAATATAATCCCAAACTATCTCTTCAACTCTGTAGGTGGTCTGAACTTTTTAATGATATGCCCTTTTTCAATAGGAAGACTACCTATAAAATTAGCTAACTTTCACAAACAGGCCTTATTACATTGGAACATGATCTTCAAACATAACTTTTCCCCCCACAACTGCATTTTATGGAATAATGAATTTATCACACACAAAAACAAAACATTTTTTCTAAAAAGCTGGTTCTTAAAAGGTATTAATACGGTGAACAAACTTATGAACACATCAGGAGAATTTGTATCATATAGAACCTTCACAGATAAATATGGGTTTGAAACACCCGAAGAGGAATTTAATATGGTGCTTAGATCGATCCCCCCTAACATCGCCTCCTTAGCACATAGTATTCACTCTGATCTCTTTGTTACTGTACCGGTTGGCCCTCCTATGATTGATGGAATCTCTCTTACTGATAAGAAATGTAATAACATCTTCATTAGAAGTGTGGAATAATCAGGTAATTAATAATGTCTGTATAAGATAATGATGAATCCTCGGATCCCTTCTACAGATAATTTCAGCAGCTAAAAATTGCCATGCCAAGACAAAGTTGGACTCTGCCGGGAACATACTTGGGGGGATTCTGATTGGTTCAACGCGTAGGAGCGTCCAGCATTTGCCTGAGCAGAGTAACGATTAAAACGTCACTCTTTTGTTTTCATAAATCGATTATTAAACTTGAAGAAACAACAACTTTATTTATACTTCCAGGCGTTCATGGGGAGGCGACGTTATCCAGGCGTTCATGGGGAGGCGACGTTATCCAGGCGTTCATGGGGGGCGACGTTATCCAGGCGTTCATGGGGAGGCGACGTTATCCAGGCGTTCATGGGGGGCGACGTTATCCAGGCGTTCATGGGGGGCGACGTTATCCAGGCGTTCATGGGGGGGCGACGTTATCCAGGCGTTCATGGGGGGCGACGTTATCCAGGCGTTCATGGGGGGGGCGACGTTATCCAGGCGTTGGTGTGTGCAAACAGAATTTGACACGTATTTTTGAGGTATTCCGCCGCTACGTCGCCGCCACCAGACGTCCATTTTTTGACGTCGCCGCTACGTCACCGCCCATTTGGCGTTAGCAATCTAGCAAAAACCCATTGAAATTTCAGACGTCCAGGTGGCGACGTGAGGGTAGGATGTGACACGTCAGTCTCCTTAGGCTGGGAATCAGTGTCAGCTTTCACTCGCCATAGGAAAAGAGCCGAGCTCCCTAAAATTGTGGCCATTCCACAATTACAACTGTTACAATATGTTTGTGTAGATTGACCTTGTTCAGGAAACAGCTGAGGGACGTGTGTGAGGATGAACTCCACCACGATGGACTGGACCCTGACCTCCATGAAGGCTGCTGTACCATTGAATCCAGACGCCTCAATGTCTTTTGACCTTAATATAGAAAATATGCAGTTTTTTTATTGATCAGTTGTTAGAAGATAAAAAAGAGAAGAATGAGAAATAATAGTGATGAATGAAAAACGTTAAAAAGGAAGCAAAGAAGGGACTAGGAAATCAAGAAAACAATGAATGAAGGCAGAAAAAAAATAAATATAAAATCTAAATAACTATATCCGTCAAAAATTGCCCCACTGATTATATGATAAGAATTTAAATTTATGATATTTATGGTTACTGAGTTGCCTTTGCTCTGTTCTCTGGAAAGATGGTCCCAACCTGCTTTAATATTGTTGCAGTCCAGATTTCATTGTGCCATTTGGAATACCACTCCCCCCCAATCCCTTCTCTAAGAATGACTTCTTGACAGCCATCTTTCCATATAAACCATTTCAAATGAGACATAAGTGAACAATAAATGGATTAATTGAAGATCCAGGTGCATCTCTCAGGTCCCGTGTCAGGTCTTTACTGGATTTTTACCCCAATTCTTAAAAACATGTTCATCTGCTGTAGGTGTTATTTTTCAAGACATCCTACTTCTTTGTTTCTTCACTTAGCCTCGATTTTAAGGACACATTGCACATCCTGATAAATGTTAAGTTTCCAGCCTCTAGGTCTTTGGGAATCACGATGTTGGTGCAACAAAACAGTTTAATGTTGGTCGAACTGTTATTTTTGGTATTTTTTATTGTATGACTAAAGAAATGGTAACAAAATGTGTCTTTGTGTCTTTCAACTCAACACTGGTTAGGAGCACTTTTACATTCAGATCAATTGTGAGTCAGTGATCAGTGACTCAACAAACATTCCTTTAAAAATGATCAGGTACAAGGATGGGACTGAAAACTAGTGGAGAAAGCATCTAATGTTGCAAGAAAACTTTGAAAGACTTTTCAGAAAGCTGATAAATTACTGCTTGAGACTCCCTTTTAAAAAAGAAGAAAGTCTGGCTCCTTGGGAACTGTATCTCAGAGTTGAAGCTTTCTTAGCAAGATGAGAGCTGTCATTGAAGCAGCTGTATGGTGGTGACTAATTATGAAGTGATTTCTATGTTTATTTCACAAACTGGTCAAGAAGTTGCTTCAATGTTCTTATCTGTGATGCAAATGCATCCAAAGAAGATCTTGAACATATGATGTCTTTCCAGAATCTCCCTCATTTCCTACAACACTGCCTAACAACTGTTTAATGGGACTGTACCTGAAACAAGATACACATGAACACAACACAGACTCAGTCTGATATTAGCACACCTGAGGAGATTGGGGGCCCAGACGATGGCCAGGTTCCTGGCATGCATGTTGGTTTCTGAAGAATACGAGGCCATTTTGACCAGATGACGCATCAGAAACTCCAGAGTCCTGAAACAGACATGTCATTAACTTTTAAAGAGAACAGCTTGTAAACAAACAGCTGCTAATCTGTTTATCCAGTAGTCACTAAGAGGCTCATTCAATGAATGAGACTTTTATGTGTCTACTAAGTTGGGCATATTGACCATGACAGCTTAATTGAACATCTTTAAAACTACCACTATAGCATTTTTATCTTTGTAATAGAAGATGACTCTATAGTGGTCATCCTTTAATTAGAAGATTGCTGGTTTAGTCCGCTTCACTCGTTCACTGAAGCCCATATATTCAAAAGTGTTTCTCGCTTGTGAACTGATTTATATAAAGAAAAATTCTGATAAATGAATGCAGAGTAAAAATAAATGAATAAATAACTCAAGATTCTCACTGAGGGAGCTATAGATCGAGTTACAGCCACTGATCAGATTTACAGTTTCCTAAGTATTTCAACCCTTTGCTCGTGTTTAAATAACTACATAAAGGTTTAGAGAGAATAACGGCAACTTTTTACATCATTCACAAACTTTAAATATAATGGGAAGTTTTCTAAAAATTCTTTATTTAAAAACATCCTTTATTTTTATTTGTTTGGTTTTTAACTATGTTGTAAACATTCATAAAACAAAGTGCATAATTAACATAATGTGTTTTTTTTTATTATTCAGAAGTCAAATTTCATAAAACTTTGACACAGGAAATTTGTTAATGGAGGTTTACATTATTTGTTAATCTATTATGTCTTACTACAAGACAAATAATTTTACTTTCATATTTTCTAACTTAACAACATTTATGTAAAGGGCTCATTTTCAAGTGAAATGTGATTATTGAAATGTATTAATAAGGAATCCAGCCCTTATTAAGCAGATCGTTTGGATAAAATATTGAACATATGCCACTGAGTAATGAAATTGTTTGTCATATAGAATTCAAATTAAATTAACCTTGTCATCATTGTGGACCAGTTTATAATATCTAAAACAGCCTAAGACCAGAAGCTGCATAGACTTTGTACAGTTTTGTTAGGGAATGAGTATTAGCATGGCATTTTGATCTACGTCTTTTTCTCCCTGCATTTTAAATCTGGCAGAAGATTAAGAATCAAGTATGCATCTGTTTACAAAAGCAGAATGTTAAAGTACATCTATATATAGCCTCTAAAATTGCTTCATAACATGATTGAAAATCTTAAAACTATGTGCCTCTGTTGGCACACTAAAACCTTGTAAACAATGAGGCCTCCAGGCAAGCTGTGGATGAGGTCTTTCACCTCTAAAGTGTGAACTTTTAAGAAGACATGGGACGGTGAAACTACAGCAAAATAACCTGAAGCTAACCCCAACCCTAGCCCAGTGTGCGGCAGAGTACGATACCTGTAATGTGGTGCTGGCAGCTCTTTTAGAACATCATTGATCTTTACCAGTCTCTCCTCCTCCAGCTGGATGGCCACAGCCTCCTGCAGGGATATATCTCATCAACATCCTTCTTTCTTAATTAGAAAAACTTTGATTGCACAAATTGTTTGTAGGTCTGAAATACTCACAGCAAACTTGTCATATAGCTGGTATGTGAGCAAAGGGTTGGGCAGCTCTCTGAAATAAGCTTTACACAAAGAACTGACGCAGTGGATGTCCTGCAGGTATAAATCCTTGTTCAGATCTGGACTCCCCTCACTCTCAAACTCACCCCTGGTTTCACACAAACACAGATTCATTTTAGAGTATTTTAAACCTGATTTAAAAAACAAACAATCAAACAAAAAAAAACAGACTTACCTCAATTTCTGGATGTTGGACGATACCCCTGATAACCTGTAGATACCATCCACGACTCCATGTTGCTCCACAAACTCACTACAGCACCGTAACACCAGTGGAACTGCAGGATGTAATTCAAATTATTAACCTGAATAACAACAGAATTGTTTCCTGTCTGCTGGTTGTGATGAATTTATTCAGTCTGTATGTGTCATTTTGTCTAATAACGCAAATTCAGTATGTTATATGAGAAAAATGCATTCACTCTAAGCGGTTTTTTCTTAGTTTTAGCCAAATATGTAAAAATATATATGTATATATTAGACAAACAAATCTTAAAATATGGCCATATGTGAAACAGGGGAAACATTATATATGCATATATTATCTTGTTTGTGATTTATGTGTTTTCTTTTCGTAAATGTCTTTGTATAAACAAATAAACTTCATTGCTGATCTGAGCTCATAAATTTGAAATATAATAATTTTCCCCTCAAGTTCCACAGAGGAGTCATCTTCCTGACTTTCTGGCTCATCCCATGTTTTTTTTTTTTTGTTGTTGTTGTTTGTTTTGTTTGTTTTTTTTTTTGTTTTTTTGTTTATTTGTTTATTTGTTTTTTGTTTTGTTTTTATACCATACCTTGAAACACCATTGAACATTATCTTATTCCCACCTGTCTACAAAACAAATCCTTTACAAGGTAAAGACAGTTATAATACTTGCTTTATGGCCATTCTGTCTCATGTTTAGTTTGTAGTGATTAAACATTCTGAGGTTTTTAGTTTCTTAACAATATTATTATATAGTTCTTTTTTTATTATGGACTACATGATTTATTCTGTCATTCTGTATACAGTATGTTTTCATTGTGTTATTTCTGAGCTGCTGTGGATCTTGACCAGGACATTAGTGGCACAGAGATAATAAATCTCAGGAGTTTCTATTTTCTGCTTAAATATAAGTTAAAAACCTGCTTGATTTTGCCTGGTTAGCATCATGTTAACACTTTCTTTAGAGGCATGATAGCATGTAACTCAAAGCACTGCTGTGTCTCAGCAGGATTGGGGCTCTGTTGGCATGGATACCCACCAGATGTGGTTAAAATTATGTGGTTTGAATGTTATTTAATTACCATGACTTTAAAAAAAGGCAAGCCGTGTCATGGTTTCGGAGCTGCACAAAAGTATAACTACATAACTACATATGCAGAATACAGACTTGATGTCTGTATCCTTGCTGAAAAGTTATTTAACCAACAGTAAGGTGACTCACCCAAATTTCCTTGAGGGCTCTCTGAAGGGATTAATAAAGAATTTCTATTCTACTATCCAAATGTTATTCATGCTAGTTCTACTAATATGTCATGTACTGCTTTACACAGAGAAACTTATGTTTCCACTGAGCTTAGATTTCCATAAATCATATAAAAATCTGTGTGGGTTTGTGTTTAATGTGTGTTGCCATGTCTGAAATGGTGAAAACTACAACATCTCAGGAACAGAGCGAGTACGATACAGTAAAGGAATATTTTTTTAGAGTGAGGATTCACTTACTCCCCTGAGAGGAGGCAGTCAGATGCTCCAGCAGATCACATCCAAACACCTTCTCTTTGTTGCCCCCTTTTCTTCGAACTCTCCGCATCTCTTCCTGTCTGCTGTTTCCACCTCACATTCAGATGGGCCTGTGCTGCTCTGCTTATTTGTGACTGTCAGGTTCACTGACTGTCTGCAATGGAAGTGTTGTTAACTGGGTTAATGTGACGGCGACTTTATGGAAGTGCCGCACATTTCAGAGATTTGACTGAGCTGCTGCTGCTAGTTCTGTTTCCTTTCAGCGCATGTTGTTGGGTGCAAGTTGTTTCCTCTGCAGGCTGCGTTGCATCGTAAAGCTTGAGACTTAGGACATATTTTGGTTTATCTTCCCTGCAAAAGCAAAAACAACAAAGGTTTCTTAGTGTGGACTACAGCTTCAAGCTGCAAACAACATCATCTTCTCAAAAGAATCTAACTGTACTCCTTAGCTTGAATGTCTTTCTACTTCCCCCTGATGAACTCAATTTATTTTCGAATGAAAGGCCACACCCTTGCCCACGTACTTCTCCTATTCAGAGAAACAAGCCCCTAAATGATCTCTCCAGTCACACTAAATCGAGTCACCGAGCTGGTGGACCCACTGAAGCACCCAATCTCAGCTCCTGTTTGAAAATCTTTTTTCAATACAGGCCCAGTTGGGCCTTCCAGCCCGCATGTCACAGCCATTGCTGCCCTGTTCTCACTGTACAGCGGAAGTTGAGCTTCAACATACAGACTCATGCAGAAATTCAAACTCTCACCCCCACCTTC
The DNA here is from genome assembly GCF_017639745.1 of Melanotaenia boesemani. Classification (NCBI taxonomy): domain Eukaryota; kingdom Metazoa; phylum Chordata; class Actinopteri; order Atheriniformes; family Melanotaeniidae; genus Melanotaenia; species Melanotaenia boesemani. The sequence goes on along the minus strand of NC_055689.1, from coordinate 27,165,352 downwards.
TCCATCTTCCTCACACCTGCCACTCTTCTCCCGTTATCCACCCATCCTTCTCTATCTGTCCAGTTTTAGGAAAAACTTTAACTGTTAAAACGTGCGCGAACAAAGAAGTTAGAACAGTGTGTCACGAACCAGCGTTCCTACCTTCACTCTGCATCGGCACACAAGTAGCAGCATAAAATGATGACGCAAAAAACCACTAAACTTCCCCTGTTAACTTCCTGAGTGCCTATCCTTCTCTTGTGCTTTCGCTATGCATGTGGCCCATAGTTTCTCCGCCTCTGCTGACTTAGTAGGGAAATCAGTTCATTTTATCTAAACCACTCATCTATTTCCCTTTATGTTTGTCTCTGTAATCCAAGCTCTATGTGATTTACTTACCTTAATAGGCAGAAGTAGACACAATAATATTACTCTTTTATATTTTAGTCTTTGCAGTGTTAAATGCTGTATCAGTGTCAGTCATTAATAGTACACAGAGCCACAGTATATCCCAAAAATACCACAATAAGCCAAACAGTTTCTAAAAATGTTCAGAAAAAGGCAGCATAATTCCCATGTGAAGATAAATCTGACCACAAAACATCCAGAAGACCTATAAATGGCTGAAATAATACCAGGAGTTAATGTTATCACAAACCATAAATTCAGAAATAACATTTTACTAAACATTTCACGATCACTGGGAAAGGCTACAAATATGTCAACCACATGAGTGTATCACGAGGTGCCATTATGGACTTCTATTCAATGGCACAACAAAGATTTTCATATAACAAACACCAACAGTTTAGTATTATTTTGCATTAATCAATAAGCTAACAATATCTTGATATTACTGAGGCATTTATGTACACGGAAGATAGGTGCACTAATGTAATAAGAGTCCTGATGACCTGTTTAACATGCTTTTGCAACATTTTGTACTTTGAAAATATAACCTCTAGACTATTTTTCAGTGGTTAAACAACACATTGATCTACACTGATGCAGTGATTCACTGATCAACAAGCCAATAGACATGCTTAAGAAAGATGCTAAATTGTTTACATTTGCTTTGTTCTAGCAATCAAAGTATCTTAGAATCATTTTATTTGGTAAACGCCAATATTTGAAGAAAGAGACAAGAACATATAACGAGACATACCTTGCCCTGATCTTGATCAGGTAATGATCAAGTAATGGTAATGGTGAATGATGGGTAATGAAGAGAGACCAGTGGGCTGTATGTTTCAAAATATTAGCGTCTGACATGATGAAGTCAAATAAGTCAGGTCAGTTGGGGACTTCTCATCCTAAACACAAAGAAAAAACCCATTAATTAATTTATTAGCAAAGTTGTTAAACTTAACCATCATCTGTCTTGTCTTGCTCAACTCACCTCATATAAAAAAAGCATGCAGCTTTCCAGTATAAAAAGCAACACGCTACAGTGGAGGAACTGATATTTCCTTCCACTGTGGACATGGTTTTGACTTTAATTAATGAAGTAGCAGCCAGTCAACTAAAGAGTATTTCACAGCACATTTCTTCATACGCTTCATTGCAAGTGGTGAGGTGCACATGGTAGTGTGATGGGGGGACGGTTGTTATTGTTGATGAAAAGGGAGCTTTGCAGAAAGAGTTCAGGAACCACTGAGCTATAAACGTAGTGACTGAGCAGTCAAAGTGGCATCCAAAAGATGTCTGGGTCAACTTTCTGTCATGAGAAGGGTCTCAAAGTAGAACCGCTGCATTCCCTGACACTTTATATCAATTCTGATGATGTCCCACCAGGGGTTTCTAGAGTGGAGGTATCCCTGTAGTGCTATTGGAGATTGTGACAAAAAGAAAAGTGTTCCTGAGCCTGTGCAGTAATTTTGAGTATTTCATCTTTTTAATGCTGCTGAAGGCTTGAAAATTATGAGCATCCAGTTTGGGACCTTCAGCCTTGATCCATGCAAACAGAGATTTCTCTGGATTCTCTGAAACGTGTGATGATATTATACACTGTAAATACAGAGCTTTCCAAAGTTTCCACAGTTTTATGTTGTAGAATATTTTTTCAGAAATTGTTCAACAATTTTTAGACAAATTTTGTCACAGATTGTAGAACTTCTGTTCATCTTTTCATCTAAAATACTCATTTTATTCACAGTCATTCTGCCAATTAACCTAATGAGTTGTCATATGCTCCTTCTGTTGTTTTTGATTTGTGCTAATTAGCTTGAAACAAGCTGCTCTTGCTTGTAATTAAAAACGAACTGATATTTCCATGAAATGGTAAAATGTCTTATTTTTTACATCTGATATGTTTTTGACATTCTACTGGGAATTAAATATGGGCTTATTAGATTTGCAAATGATTGCATTTTGGTTATATTTGCATTTGAGCTGCCCGATTTTTTTTAATTAAGGCTGTATTTCAAGATGTAGGATGTGTTAATATATTCAGAATTTTCTCTGAAAATATCTCATATTTTAGTATGACAAAAACGGGTTTATTATAAGAGCAAAAATAATTAAAACTGTTTTCATGTTTACTGCTAATCTTTCTATCAAACATAAATGTAGCTGTACTGACATTTGAAACTTTTGCAGTTGTGAATGCAAATAACTTTGAGTTGATCAATTTAATAAAACGTCTGATTATTGCAAATCTCTGTCGGATTAAAACCTTAAATATATATATATATATATATATATATATATATATATATATATATATATATATATATATATATATATATATATATATATATTATATTATATTATATTATATTTACAACGCTTCGAGATGCAAAATTAGTTATCAGAAGAATTACCTTGAATCAGCAACTTTGTGTCACGGTGCGCATGTAAGCACATATTTACGGTAATGGTGAAACGTCATCAGTGGTGGAAACCTCGTTTCATGTTCCAGGACTTTATGTAGTGGCGGGGATAATCTAAAGTAACACTTAATAAAATGCAGATATAAAATCTCCCAATCAAATTTAATTTGTATGGAAAGTTAGCTAAAAATATTATAAAAAGGTCAATAATCTCTTAAAGCGAGCAAAGTAAAATATATCGACCCGCCTGTAGGAACTGCAGAAGTACTAAAATCAAGCGTTTCCTCCCTGCCGTCCGCGGAGGAAATAGTCACCAGCACACACGTTAGCTCACATACACTTCTCTCCAACATGAACACGTCTCTCCCAGCAGTAAATTGAAAACATCCCTCCGAAGAGTGCGAGACATAGAGCTCACACAGGCGCGTGCAGCTGAATAAATTTATTTATTTGTGTTGTAACAAAACGGACAGGAGCATCATGGAGAGCTGCAGCTTCCAGAACCAGCTGCTGTCCGTCATGGAGGTCCTGGCCAAGGCAGCTGTGGCGGAGATAAACCGGCGTGTGGATGACAGCTGCGCGGTGCTCCGGATGGAGGTGAGCCAGAGCCGACGGGACATCGACCTGCTGAAGAGCAAGTGTGAGGTCCTGGAAGCAGAACTGAGGAGGAGCAGGATGAGAGCCAGGAGTAAAGGTGGGAACCATGATGGAAGAATTTCAGACCATGAATGGAAGCTAACAACTCGTGTCTGTAAGAGGCTGATTTTGTGTTGTGTGATCTTCTTCCTTAGTGTGCATTAACACTCCAGCAAACGAGCCATTTTCTACTTTAGTCAAAAGAATTATTTATAAAGACAGCCAGAGGACAGACTGGGGCAGACCGAATGGACATCAGTCTCTAAACCAACCCCACGAGGTAAGAATGCCAATCCACATTTAGTGCTGTTCACTGCTTTTATTTAACGTATATTTTAGCAGACACTACATGTGCACAAAAAATAACTATGCATCAGGGGAAAAGACCTTGCGCCCAGGCTATCACTTGCCCTTTATCCCATTTCCTAATTTTTACATCTTTATTTACATCCTTAAGTCCTTGTCTTGTGTCTTAGCTTCTTCCATCACAGAATGGAGCAAAGGAGGGGAGAATAGACACAAGCTATGAGGATGCAAGTCGACAGGCACCTAAAAAATGACATGTCTGAGTTAGACACATAATTTTGAACCACATCAGTGATGAGTGATGCAGCTCATTTGGTTTTGTTGTTGCACATGGCTGCCAAGCATTAAAAGTAAAGCATTGTAGGCCTATGTGTTTACTTTAACTCAATTTGCAAAGTGAGACTAATGTGTTACACTTTCCTCAGATTTCATGAAAGCTGAAACAAGACTTCTAAAAAGAGTGAATCCTCATTCATAGCTCTTCCAGAGCCTCTCCTTTTCTCCAAGTGCATTTTGGGAATTGACACACTCGGCTAAATATTAGTTGAGATTGATTTTTTAGGTAACTGACAGGAGAAAGGAAGACAGAGGAGACAAGAGGCTCAAATTAGACAAATGAGATTAACCTTATTCACCCTATAGCCTGCAACACTGTGCCAAAACGTTGGTCCTCGAGAGCCACAATCCTGCAGGTTTTCCAAATTTCCCTACTTCAACACACCTGACTTAAACTAATGAGTCATTGTGGAGATCCTTATAGGCTGTTGGATCCATTTAATTTGAGTCAGGTGTGCTGGAGCAGAGAAATTTGGAAAACCTGCAGGATTGTGGCTCTCGAGGACCGACGTTGGCACCCCTGTAATAGATCATGATAGATAACGATATAAGGAGATGCTTATAGCTTTCTTTGAAACAAGCTTCTCCCCCTTTATATCTGCTCTCCTGCAAATGCAGTGTTGATCAGTCAGGCTGAATCTGGGTAATAGAACCAGTTTGAGTTTATTCTGCCTTTCAGCCCTGAAAAATCTTGCATTCAATCAAATGTCCTCTGGTTATATCTGGTGCATTTGGCTGAGACTCTGCTCCTGTATGTTAACATTGATCCTGCTGCTTCTACCTGCATCAAATTCATCATTTAAATCCGTATGTGCAGCTTTGGCTGTTAAACGCTTCCTAGTTTGTCTCTTCTTTCATTTCTATCAGATTGACATGTTGATATTTGTGACATATTTGTGTTGCTATTGGTTTCTTTATGCAAAGCAGCTTCTAATTCTTTGTTTTAGGTTTGCCAAATCTGCCACTAAACATGTGTTTCATCTGTTATATGGTCACATAGAAGTAATAAACATACATGTTTATATGAGGGGAAAAGCAAAGTGAAAATCTTAAACTTAACAGATAGACAAATTACTTTGTCATTCAAGATCATTACACCAGAGATGCACTGCACAATGAAATTATGTTGCATCAAGCCACCGTAGATAAAATCATTGTTTAAAAAATAAAAATAATAATAGTTTATAGTGCCAGTATTGCATGTACTGCTGTTCTTAAACTGTTGAGCAGTCTGATGACCATTTGATAAAACATTACATGCGTGTTCTGGATGTCAGACTGCGGTATCTTCTGTACGATGGCAGAAGAGAAAACGCTCTGTACCACGAGTAAATGTCGTCCTTGATGATTTGCACTGCCCTGGACAGGCAGTGCTGTTTTGCCAGGTCCTCAAGTAGGGGGGGCAGTGTGACCCCAAGGTTACTCTATTTAACCTCCGCAGGAAGTGCAAGCGCAGTGGAGGAGGTGTGCAGGGACCAGGTGAGGTTGTCGGCTAGGTGAGCTCCCTGGAACTTAACGTGTGGGACGATTTCCACGGCAGCACCCCTAATGTAAACTGGGGTGTGCACTGGCCATTTTCTCCTGAAGTCAATCACTAGTTCTTTATTTATTTATTTATTTCCACATTCAGGATATCAGGTTGTTGTTACCGCACCAGTCCATTCTCACCTCCTCCCTGTAGAGCCTGTCCTCGCCATCCTGGGGGCTAAACTTGCACATAGCCCAAGAAACAATTAGAGAAGTGTCTCATTATTTACTTGCTATTTGCACGTCGTGTGTTAAAAAGCAGCATCCACATAGTTTTTCAACTGATCAAATAAAAGGCTAAACATGGATCTTGTGTATAATATACAGTAATTATTTTTAAGTGATTCATCACTCGTAAAAAAAACCCTGTCACTTGCAGTTTAGATGCAGGATTGTTTTAAAATAGTATAAGATTTGAACAATGTGCAAACAACTGATATATTCAAACCCCCAAAAGATTTAGTTAAATAATTAAGTCAAGTCTGCCTTGACAGAGAGATGAATGTGAAATAGAAACAGAAATAGAAGTGATTAGAGGACCATTGTGGGAATTGAAGCACACTCTTCAAAGGAGATGAATTGTGAGACTAAAAACCAAACACTTGTCATTTTGTGCCTTTATTCAGGCTAGACCTTGTAGGAGAGCATCTACAACCTCATCAAGGCTCGGCAAGGAGGGAAGGCTGCAAATGATAAGGGCACTTAGTTTTATGCTGAAGCAAAACCTTGGTTACCATAGTTTCAGACAGTATGTGAGAAAGACAAGGCAGCTGGCATTTCTGACACAGTTAACTATCTAAAGTCATTTTGACCCATGGGCTGTCCCTCAGTGCTTCCATCTTTCTGCAAAGAGACTAAACATAAACTGGACTAAAGCATATGAAGTCTTTTCTGATGCATGCTTTGATGTTTTTCTACATGGACAATGCCTGTCGTAGATTCACCATGCTCAACTTTACGTCTACAGAGTGCCTGTACTGTCCAACACTATTTATATCATGAGATTATACTGATACTGAGCCATTAGTTGTTTAGATGAGTTAAAATCCCAATCTAGAAGTTATTAACCCCCTGAAACTTAACTGTTACTCAAAATTGTACATTTTAAAGTCCTAATAAAATAAAATTAAATGAAAATACTTTATAACACTAGAGGCTAATTCAGATGCCATTGATTCTTAAGGACAGTAAACTTAAAATTGCATACAAGGGCATTTAGAATTGTGATGTATTTACTTGTACAATATTAAATACCCACTGTCTTGGGTTCCTGGCTCTTCCAGTTCAGTTGAGGCCCAGATGCTGCAGCCTTTGGATCAGATGTGGCTTCTTGTTCGGCCTTTTTTTACTTCTACAAATGGAAAAGAAATCTCTTTGCTGGGATCTGCCATGTTTACATCATGGTTTCTTGTACTGATGTGCATTAACCTACATTAAAGACTGCCTTCTCCACCTAGGTTGTGGTTACTTTACGGTTCAGTTACTACAGATGCTCCCAGTAACCTCACACTAACTTCCACTTTTCAATTCTCTCAGCCCCAGTAAAAAGCTCAAACCAGCAAGTTTGAGTATGACATATTTAAATCTGTATGCTAACCTTATTTTGACCTCATGAGGTTTATATCTGTTTAATTATCATCTCTATAACTGTGGTCCTTTAATGTAAATTGGGTGTAAATTCCCCAACTTGTGTGCACATATTTATGTATTTATTTGACTGTAGAGTTTGTACCTATTGTTACAGGGTGCAGACATGGAGCCTGCTAATGAAGCTGAACACATACACATCAAAGAGGAGTGTTCAGAGGAGGATATGTGGAGGGATGCCCCAGAGGACAAGGACAGTGAGTTCAAACACTCACATTCTTAAAAAAAAAAAAAAAATCTGTACCAAACTCAGTTTCCTCCATTTGCTGATTAGTTTTAGATTATCCAGATTTTCAGACTCTGTTTCCACTTCCAAAAGCTACAAAAAAAAGGTTAATTTTCTTTTAAAAATTGGCATTATCATTGCCAATGCCCATTGTTTTCTGCAAGTTACATGCATGATAGTTCCTGCTGTATTTTTATCTATACAACCAACTACAAGCTTGATGTGCTACCTGCATAGTAAACACATTAGGTGTATTTTTAAAAGTTTCAGCTAATATTTAAGAACTACAATGGAATTTGTTCAGCAAATCATTACAAACAGAGATTAACCTCTACTTTAAAATGACAAGAGGCTGTTCTCTCTTTAGTGTCTGGAGCTGAGGAGCCAGCATGTTTCAGTGCCACACAAACCGCCCAGACTGACGGCTTTCTGGAGAGCTACAGCTCAGCTGAAAACCCAGCCATCCCTGAATCTCTGGTTTCCCCAGCAGACGGCCACGTTTTCCCAGAGCAGCTACACAGAAACCAAAATGAGGCCAAACTTGTAGTGAAAAACGAGAAGGAGGAAGAGCCTGACGAGAAAGCATCACCACTTGTTTCAGTCCACACACTTGTGACGGAGGAAGCTGAGGCGCAGCTGTGGTCGACCAATCTGTGCAGAGATGCCGGTGATCTAAATGTTTCATATGCTGAGACACAAGTTGAGCAGATTCCAGCAGTGTATAGCTCTCAAACCAGCTTGCGATTGGAGGACATGGCGCCTAGAATGCACACAGCGGGAAAATGTAATTCTGCACTGCTGAGCGCAGCTAGGGTGAAAAGACGAGCCAGAACCTTTGCATTTAAAAGACAGCAAACAGATGAAGAGCACAATCCTCCTTCCCAGATTAACCCCATAGATTCAAGCTTTGCTCCTCAACAACCGCAGCATCAGTACAGTGACGCTGTCCCTCATTTAAGGAACCCAGATGAAGATCTGACACAGTCAAACTCAAGTGTCTATCTCAGCAGCAGTTTTGTCCTGGCGAGGAGGATGAGGACACCCTGGAGATCCGGTCTCGGTGAGAAGAGATTCAGCTGCGTGTACTGCAACAAAAGCTTCATGAGGTTCAGTCAGCTCAAAGAGCACCTGAGGAGTCACACAGGCGAGAAGCCGTTCAGCTGCATGCAGTGCGGCCGCAGCTTCACCAAACAGTGTAATCTCATCAGACACGCAGTGGTCCATAGCGGGGAGAAGCCCTACGAGTGCTCACTGTGTGGGAAGTGCTTCACCCAACGATCCAGCCTCAAGTCCCATCAGAAAACATTACACTAAGATGTTGAAGCTCCTAGGTAGCACTAGGTTTACCTTTGTTATAGTCTTCAGCTGCAGCTATTTTTGTAAAATCCTGTAAGCATTTAGTTTCCATAGGCCTATTTATTATTGTTGTATCAGTGTGATTAGATGGGCTAATATGGAGCTAAGAGAATATATTGTGATGTAGGGGGTTTCGTCATTCTTTATATCCTTAAAAATTCAGAGAACCTGGAGAAATCTCTGTACGCACCAGACAACGCTGAAAAAGAATACTGTATGGTCAGGATCATTACATGGCAGGCCCTTTATACCCCCCCCCCCCCCCAAATAATCCATTTGTTTAGCCAATCCTTACTGGAAGGACTGTGTTGCTCCACTTTTTTAAATAATAAAAATAAATAAATAAAACAAACAAAAAAAAAACATCTTTATCTGTTTTGTTGGATTCTACCCATGGCCACAGAAGTCAGTTTTCCATTTTTATTGCTTTAGAAATTCATGTATGATTTTGGGAGTATGCTTTAAGGTGTTATCATCTTGTACCATGACTTAAGTGTTTTGTTAAAAAAAAAATGAAGAAATCTCTGTATGCAAGAGACAAGGCTGAGAATTAATATTGTGTAGTTGAGATCAGACAATTGTCCCTTTTTACCCCCAAACCTTTTCGTCAGCTGCTCTTTACTATCAGGGTTCTGTTGTTCCACTTTTCTTTTAAAAAAAATCAAATTAACAAGAAAAAAAACTTTTGGTTTGATTCTATCTTAATATACACAAAGTTTTCACTTTTTTTTTTTTTTTTTTTTTTTGCTTTAGAAACTTTTGGATTTTGGGAGCATGCTTTTTGGTTTTATGTTTTATATTCACAAGCATTCAAAGTGCTATAAATTACATTACCCCAACATCAATGCAACCCCATATCATCACACTCTCTTCTATGCTTCAGTGTCAGGACTGTACATTCATCATGGTAGTCTTGGCCTAAACATTTGAAGCCAAACAAATTTATCTAATGGTCAAAAATTTTCTTTTGTACTTTCCTTTGACCTCTTTGGAAAATATCATGAGGTTCAGGAAATATAGTATGATATGGATAAAGGTGCACTGAAGTAAATGCAGAATTTGACCAGTTTTTATTATGACCAGTACTTCAAGAGCTCTGGGTCATTTTACTCAGTAAGACTGGACCCATGCTTTCACGTGGTAGAAATGAGGAGATATTAATGATGTGACAGTTCAAGCCTTCCTGCTGTAAAGGAAGAAAAACAAGAAACAAGAAAAGAAATTAAATCTTTGTTATTTGATCAGAAAAAAGACCGTCTGTATTCAACAAGGCAGGTAACACAAACTTTTTACATAAATATACACAAAGGGTAAGACATTAAATGTTTTTCATAAATATCAAATTAGATCCTTTATCCTGTCAAAGCATGAGAAAAAAGTTGCATAGAAAAGTAGTGATAAGAGCTCCATATATATCACTGTACAAGTGCATTTGAGTTCCTACTGGCATGATCTGACTGAGATCTGCAGAAGCTGCATAAAAGAAGTGTAGGAGCTGAGGCAAACACCACTCACTCATAAAAATGTTTATACAGTGAAAACTATTCTGATAAACTTAATACTTAGAACCACAAAAATTACAATGTCACAGGAATCAAATGTGGAAGCATTTCTTAACGAAAACATGCCATAAATTTATACATGTCCTAAAAGAACTGGATTACTTAAACACTGAGTATTTGTGACAATATTTCTTACAGAGCACAGTGTTGAACCGCCAGGTTGTGCTGCTTCCCTCTGATTAAAATAAATGATCTAAAGCATGTTCTCATGTGTAATAAGGATTCCAGGAGCTCAATCTCCGAGTATTTTTATTTTCACTTTAAATTTTAGAACCTTTTTTAAGCTTTAATTAAATCAAATGGTGCTAATCGCTTATTTTGATACATTAAATGCATAACACGCCAAAATCAGACCAGAAAACCCTGGAATCATGTTAGCACCAGCATATTTACACGTCTGAGGAAACCGTCTGTGGGAAGTTTCATCATCAGTTTATGTTTTGTTCATAAAACAGTTTAGTTTACACCTTTTTCTTTGTATCAACACTAATGGTTTGTTAATCTAGAAATTTGAAGTTTATCATTTGCTAATATGAGACAGTAAACTGGAGTGTTGGTTATTTTGTCAGCGTTGTGGATGTGGATACTTTTCATTCTGAGACATTAAATTTCTCAGTTTGCTTTTAAGAAGCAGCTTGAAGTGAGAACTCCATTTGGCCTTAGTTTGACCTCCCTGTTTTTACTGGTGAACCAAACGCACCCAAAGAGCCCAAACAACTGGACAGATGCCACTAAACAAGATAAATTTTAAACTAAATGAAAGATATTTAACCAGTACATCTTGGCTTGGCTTTATAAAGTGTTGTTTCAGGTACAGTTATTACATATTTCATAGGAATATCGGTGCAGTTACATCAGAAAGATGTGGGATTTGTATTTTGATTACATATGAGCATTTATCTATGAATGAACACAAAATGTCAAAAATGTTTAAATTCACACACAGCACAAGGGATCTTCAATATCCCCCGTCACCAACAAGAACAGGACGACTTTAAAGAAAGAAAATCTACACCTCACAATATTAAATATGAACATCCTTTTCAGAAAAATAAACTTTATGCAGAGTGTGTGGATCAAAGCTTTTTGTGCTAATTGGAAACTCACACTGGGGTGACAGCTTTGAAAAATAGTTGTTTATCTAAAGTGGTTTATTCAAAATGTGATACATTCGCTTGTAAGTAAAAAATAAAATAAATCAAGTGCTTTTTATTTTTATGTTGTAGCTTTTTAGTCTTCCCTGCCTCCACATCTTTCTCCGAATCCTCCTCTCAAGTAAAAAACAACCACATCCTTTCATCCACCACCTCTGTGAGCTTTACATCGTCCCACTTTCTCCTTCCCCCTCTTCCCCTCTGCTGCTGGAGCAGTCCATCGCCTCGCCACCATCTGTCTCATTGCTGGCGAGCATCGGAGACCATCTCTCTGCGCTCGTATCCTCCTTGTTTTTCTCCTTTCTCCCTCCTACCTCTCTGTCGTCGACCCCTCCCCTCTGCCTGCAGTAAGGTGGGATCTCAAACCACGACGTACTTCTTCGCCCAGCCGCTCAGCACGGCCTTCTGTCGAACATCACTGGACATCAGACCCATGTCTGACCTGGAGTTAGCAGCTAAAATAAATCAGAGAGAATAAACAAAAATCTTTACAATACATACTGATTTGTGTTTAGGTTTTAATTTATTGTATTACTGATGGTCAAAATGAACAATTTCATTCTATTTCCTTATGCTACATATTTTTATTTCTCTTGTAAATTACTAACAGAGACACAAAGGTTTACAAAGATCGGGAAACAGTTATATTAGCTTAAAATGTAATGAAGCAAAGTCAAAAGTCTCATCTCATTTCTCTACTTTCCGCTGTCTGATTTCTTTGCTCCTTCGTCTTCCTGATTGTGATCTGGAAATTATTCAGTCAAAATATTTTGAATGATGTTTCGAGGCTTTTTTTTTTTTGGTACTTGTAGCAGAGGGGATGCGGTATATAATACTAGATTTGACAATGAATTAAAAGTAAATTTCTACATTATCACAAACAGATTTAATGGTCATCCTGGCATTAAGTAAAGTACTGATTTGTAACTATCCATGGTATAAGTGAGGCCGGTGCACCATGTTTAGTTGACATGGATGTAAAATGACACTGAAGCGAGGATGTCTCATTTCGTTAATTGCCTCTCATATTGTGTCTGTCCTTGACTCCTCTGATCTGACTGCACAACAGCTGTAAAACTGACCCACACACGGTAAAAAGTGTAGCAATCCATATTGCCTCCACTAACACAGCGTGCCATGTGTGAGGTCTAGTTTCCTTCTGTGCATGTGGGCCATTTCAGGGCTGTGTTCAGTTCACACTGAAGTGTGATGGAGGTTTGTATTTAAATGATGATGTGAACAAAAAAAAAGCTTGAGTTTTGCTTCATGTACTAACTGCTACTAACTGGAAATGACATTATTCTTCCCATTAATTTAATCCACAAGCTTAACATGATGAGAATGAAATCTAAAAAAACTTTTTGCTGAACGGAGAAAATAGCATCACATATTTACAGTCTGGTTTGTTTCATACGGTCATAAAAGCATCAATTGAACACGTGAAATGGCCACTAAGCTCACCTGGGAGAGTCGTTGACAGCTGACTGGAGTTACAGGTAACAGAACCATTATTATTGAGCCAACAGCTGCCGGCGAGGTGGAAGATCTCCGAGCGGGGCAGTTTGTGGGGACACTGGTACAGAGTGGCACTGTCCTTCATGGCAGCTGCTGCCAGTAATAAGACGCCCTCCTGCTGGGGTCCAACAGGCTGATGAGCAGACGGCTGGTTACTGAACACACTTTCCTGGAGGCGAGTGGAGGTCAAACACCAGGGAGAAGACAGACTTGCTGGGTACATCATAAAACTTAATCTTTCCCCCGCACAGGTCCTCCCGAGCGGTAAAAGGGTTGATCTTGCGAACTTTGGGGGATCTCTGGTGGATGGGGGGGGTTGTAATAAGGGTCCTGCACATTGATTTTTCTTCCTGGCTTGCAGGAGAAGATGTCCGATTGGCTTGCGGCTGAGCCAGATGTTTCGTCTGGGCCGTGGGGATTTGGGAGGGATTTTATCATTTTGAAAACCAGAGGGTTCAGCCTCTTGAAGCCCGGGATCTTCTCCCCTTAACATGAGGAAACAAGAGTTTCAGTAACTGCTTAACATAGAAATAACTTGTTAGAAATACACAGATATAGGTTGTAAAGTGTTTTCTCAGATTTTTTCCTCATGCAGTCTTACTGAAGGTAAAATGTGCACTTATGACCACCAGGTGGCAGCACAAACTAAACTCCATAAAGACAACTGCAAGTTCCTTCAGTACCTGCTTTAACTGTTTTCCAAGACAAAGGAATTTTGATAGCATAGGAAAAATATTATTCTCTCATAAAGACTGATTCATGGCAGGAATAAAACTGCAATAATTCTGAATAGCAATTACTGAGACTATCTCTTTGACTGTTAGTAAATAAGCAGAGACTAAAATCATATTTTATCCTCTTCCAAAACTCATCGCATTGATGCATTTCTGACCGATTGTGCCTTTCACTTTTCCTGGAAATGGTAATATTTACATTTTTTTCTTGTTTTAGTTACGCCACAGAAACATTTCCTACTACGTTGTTGATCCTTGGTCTCAGGAAATGCTGATGTATCAGTAGCGAGAGAGAAACAGAAGGCGGGTGGAACATGGCGGGAAAGATGAGAAGTTTCTGACATAATGAACAGCTGATAAGAACTGAGAGATGTCAGATCCAAGCCACGTTTTCCAAAAAAAATACTTTCACATTAACTCTTCTTTCAACAGGTTAAGATTTGGTTTTATATATCAAGTCAGCATCACTGAGATTTACAATCAAACACCACGTAGAATAGATGTGCCAAATTTATCACATGTATCAATCATAAGTGCATCCTCTGACATATTGTGTAAGTAAAAGGCTTGGCTTGTCCAAACAAAAACATTACTGCCTGCTGACCCCAGGCATGGTCAGACACACAGGCGGCTGTACACTGGACCAAATTAGAAGTGAAACCTTGACCTGCACGGATCAAGTGTCTCAAAATAGGAATGCTGATCCCAGACCAAATTTCCTCTTCAAGTCAAGATGAAGGTAGAGCATATTGAACTTTGCTTCTGAAAAAATACCCTTTGGACAGACCACTAAGGTGCACTAACAGAGAGAACTTTTATAGAAGTGGAGGAACAGATGTTGCTCACCTAAAAAGCTGTTTGGAGTCAACGAAACTCTGGCTTGAACAGTATGTTGTATGTTTGGATGAGGACAGAGTAAACAGTGTTCCTCAGAACAACAAGTGTTATGTTGTCAGGAGAGAGGAGAGGAGTTAGTATGTAGTGATAGAAAATAGAGCTAGAGTGGGCCATGAGAAGGACATAAAATATTTTCGCCTCCATTTTCCTTTTAAGAATTTACAAGCATCTTGTTTTAAACACAAGCTGAGGCTGAAGCGTTATGTGAGCCTGCAGTGTTGTTACCTTTGGGTATGGTTTCTTGTCGTTGTCCCCGCTGAGCGAAACACACATCGTTCTCCATTGCTTCAACTTTAAGTGTGCAAAAATCTCCTCCAGGTGTCCTGACAATGTCTGGGAAGGATGGACGGAGTTTAGGATCCATCTGAGGAGAAGAAAACACAAATATGGAGGATGACCATGAGAACACTTCCAGAGAAAGGCTACATCATCAGATTATTGTCAGGGAACAAGAAAACCTTTCCTGTTTTAACAGGATGCAACAATTGCAAGTTTTAATCCTTTTAAAATGTGGCAAAGGAGTCATTTATAAGAAGACAAAGTTGAAACCCCCTAAATGTTTTTTTTATTTTATGTTATTAGTTTTTCACGGGTTAGGAAAGCAAGGTTTTCATGGTTAAATGACAATTCAGTTTTTTGAAGACCAGCCTTATAGTGTTTATGGGTATAATAGAAGCTACATGTGACATTAAACATTAAAATACTAGTTTAAACGTTTTGTATTGCTGAGTTACTTCAACAAGAATTTAATTTTAACTTATTTTAAAGAAGGGAATTACCACTTTTGTTTTCATATTTGTAGATGAAGTGATGAAGTGACAAAGCAATAGCTGGACGGAAAAGCAGTGGTAGATAGATGGAGTTAAGTTTGTGTTTATTACTGAACACAAATGGCAGACTGCATAAAATATGCACAATATGTCCATGATGCTGAGTAGTTTTGTGGACTGCTGTTTAGAAGCTATACGTCTAGCATTTACGTGTCACCATCTTGTGTTTTTTGCAAATGACATGAAATGATGGAGCGAGAACTGAGGACCACCACGCATCTCCACTGGATAACTCATCTGCCAGTCTGTCAAGTAGTGTGAAATTAATGTTGTATAAAAATGCTCCCCTGCAAAAGTTTTCATACCAGAACAACTAAGAATAACAACTAAAACTTCTTAATATGAGGCTTTTAAAGATTATTAATTCCTTCTATAAGGTTTGGGGGCCTAAAAGATCATTAAAGTTTAACAACCAGCTTCAAATACCTCCTCTTAAGAGCTCATACTTGTGTACTAGCTTTACACTTCCCTGTCAGACATTGTTGCTTGGAAAAAAAAAACATCTGATTATAAGATGTAGATATACAGCAGACTGAAAAGGGCAAAGTGGCGCATAATTAATTTGGTAGAAAGACAAAGACTTAAAAGTAGAAGATACGGAAGACAAGGATGATAAAAGCGAGACAACAGACAAGGATGAGAAAGGATGAAGGAGCCTATACTGGATCAATCAGCAGGATGCTCCTAAATCTTGCATGCCCTGATCTTCTGTCGGTTTCATTAACGTCATAAAAAATAAAACAATAGATGACCCACAGCTCCAGTAAGTATTAGGTGAAGTAAAACAAACTAAAATGATTGATGACTTTTTATGCATTTACTTCTTAATTAGAAAAATGAGTTAAATTCGCAACAAATCAATGCATCAAAATAGAAAAAAACCTAATCTGACATGTATTAGATCCAGATTGCAGAGAACAGGACACCCCATGGATACTAAGATAAATCCGATTAAATAGATAATCAGATTGCTCCTTTATTTCTTAACAAGGGAATACAAGTTGCATTAAAGAAATTAAAAGATAAATCCAAAGAAACTCCAACAAGACGTTCATTAAGACACTGAAAACACAAATGTCTGTTATAAATGCATTACTACTGCAGTATAGAGGATGAAACGTGAGCCCTATAACATTGTGCATAAACTGTATTCTTACATGCTGCTCAGATCTCTCACGGCTGATTATTAACTGATACATATAATTTCTGAATTAACACACAAATAGAGTGACTGTACAATGAGACAGTGGACTCACATTGCAGCAGTTGAAGGCTAGCTGGAGGAAGTCAGGCGGACAGTCTCCAACCATGTGCTGGAAGGTATGATAGTCCAGGCCGAAGTTCTGCTCAGGAGGGTGAGGTGGGGTGATAAAGGTTTGATATATGATACATTAAAAGACAAACAGGAAATTAATATTTTAACATGGGGATAAAGAAGGAGACAGACATGCTTCATCAGATGTCTGGCATTGTGTAACTCTGCTGCCAAAGCCGGTTTCATGTTAAACTAATCCTCTGACATTGTACTGTTGAACACCAGTTCCAATATGCTCACAGAGTATCAAAGACCAATAACCACCAAACTTATTTCTGAACTTGGACTCACTTCTAAGCCGGGCTAAAGGCAAAAAATCTCCTCTGGGATGGCAGAAGATGATCCTTTCTAACAGATGTCATTGATAGTGAATTTGCACTAGCTTGCTGTCTTTTAACAGCATTACATTTCAGTCTCTAATTGGCACTTACAATAATGTCAAACTACAACTGAAACCATCTACATGTATTACGTTTACTTTGACACATATGTGAAGAATAAATGAATACTTTTAGTTCACAACTGCAGATACAGAGTGAAAAGTATTTGCCTTCCAAGAGAGTTTAGAAATTAAAACAAATGAGAATGGGTTGAAAACATATGTTGACATTCCTTCTCTGTTCTGTGTGAGACTATTTCACAATGTAAACAGAACGAGGGATACCAGCAGGATCAGCCTGCGAGCACTGCAAACACAGAGGCTGAGAATTAAAAGGCCACGAGGTGGAAAAGAGGCGAGAAGGAGGCAAATGGTTACCTCTGTGCGTGGAAGGAAGTCAGGGTCAGCCTGGATCCTTGCAATGATTTCACACAGGATTATTCCGTAGGAGAAGACGTCAGCCTGAAAATAGGCAGAATTAGCATGAAAATGCACACAAACAGCAAAAGATTGTTTTGCTTTGTTTCTAAAACCAAAGAAGTACCTCATATGCTGTTACTTTCTATAGCATCCTAAAATACTCTAATAATTCATGATCAGTGTAATTCTGCAGTTTGCTTGCATTATCATTAGATGCAACAACAAAAATGTTAAACAAACTTATTGTATAATTTCTGGCACCATCTGCTCTAACAGCACTGCTTGCTTGAGGTTACAGTTGGTGACTTTACCTTCTCGTTGTAGGGTTCATCTCTCAGGACCTCTGGGGCCATCCAGAAAGGAGAACCCACCACTGAAAGCTTGTCTCCTTCAGCACTAAACAGAACAAAAAATACACAGTGTCTGATTTCCTGACTATGTCCAACATGTCATCAAAACGAAGAAATTACATGCAAGAAAATGCAGCATTTTTTTGCAGCCACAAGTCGAGTCCTGAACTCTGTGCTCCAGCTTCAATGATGTAATAGATATTTTTAAAAAGGGCTCAAACTGAAAAGTGTTAAATAACCACTAGTGTACAAAGATGAAGAACCCAACTAGATCTGATTCATAAATCTAAAATTCAACTTTATCTGCTTCCTGACAGGGTTCACATAATGTATGTATTTAAAGAAAAACCCAGTTTGAGATCATTGGTGTGAAGTAAAATCTTCAGTCTGCTTTTAAGCTGCAGAATAAACGAATCTCTTGCATCGTTGTCAACAAGTAAGAATGAAAACTGTCTTTCCTTTTTTTTGCTTTGTAGGGACGTTTGTATAAAACTAGACAGCAGTTTTAATATTAACCAAGCATGTTAATCTTTCGAAAGCTTTGAAATAATCATGAATCTTAACAAAAGTAGCTTTCAGCTTTTGATCCATTCAGATTGTGTAGTAGGTTAAGTTTGATCAGTTATCATTTCCGAGTGGCTGCAGTCTTGCAATCATATGCAAAATGTTTACACACAGCCAAGCACAAGTCAACGTGATTATGAAGCTTATTATGTAATTTTGTAAACTCTACTTCTGTAGAAATTGCAGAAGACAGAAAACATCTCTCTCTTCTTTGTGCTACTGCAGAATTAAAAAGTTAAACCCTGTGCTGATAAGATCCTGCTGTTATCAACACTGAAGCAGAGACTTTGAGCTGTAGAGTTGGCTGTTAATGTTTTGTTTGACCTGTGTGTTAATAAATAACCCCATGCCTGGTGTGAGAAGGAAAAAAGAAAAATATGCTTAAATGAGTTTGCTGTAAAAGTCAAATTTAAAAAAAAATAATAATGAAAGATGATATAGACACAGAGAGAAATAAGAACTGTGTTGTCTGACATATTCTGAGGGTAATCATAATATATCTGTTTCACTGCAAACAAAGCACATGGCACAGTCATGCATATTACTCAAGTAGAGGCAAATACTTGTATTCACTGCACCAAAAATCACCAGTGTCTTACTGATGAAGTCTGAAAATTTGCTTTGGAAAAGTATGAAAAAGGGGGAAGAATAAACATCTAAACAAGCATCAATAGTTTTATTGAAAAAAAAAACAAACATATATATATAAATGTTATATTAATAATAATAATAATAAGAGGAAATTAGGCTCTATTAGGCTGTATTTCTATATTTTAGGCTTTATATTTCAGCACCCGGGGAGAAGTTGGGAGGTTAAGGGCCTTGCTCAGGGACCCACAGTGGTCGATCTCTGTTGCCAGCCTAGAGACTTAAACCCTGGTCCTCCAGATCTACGCCCTCCTCTTTAACCACTAGGCTACCACTCCCCTCTTGTCTCTCTCGCCACTGACAACATAAGAACCCTGACCTTCTGTTAAGAGTCACCTGTTTGATATTCAGCCAACTGTTCTGACTGGTTTTATGACTTGTACTCTTTCTTTTTCTTCAGCCTACATACATGTAGGCTGATGGGTTTCAAAGCTTTTTCTCTGTAAAGCCCACAGTGTGAGGATGAGGAAAAGACGTGACTCAAACATAATAAATGCATGATTAATAACAAAAAGAACTGAGTTGAATAGCTTTGGATGGCAATTTCATCAAATTCTAAAAAGTACAGCTGGTCTCCTTATATCACACCTCATAGGTAATATGAGTCAGTATGACTCAAATAACACCGCAGGAGCAAAAAAGTGAGCCTCCAAAAGGTTTCTTTTTAAACAATGGGTGTTATTCCATTACCAATGAAGAGAAAGGTCAGGGTATTTTATGTAAAACAGTGTTCAATGTAATCTCCTCACAGATTGGTGGGGATCTTTTCTGCCAGGCCGAAGTCTCCCACCACTGCTGTGTAGCCGTTGTCTTCACATTTGATCAAGCAGTTCTGTGAAAACAGAAAACCATAAACGCAGGTGGTTACTTGAGGAAGTTGCAACACAGAGGGATTAAAAATTACAAAGCATTTTGTGGCTTTGCATCATCAGCTAAACCTGTACTTCCTATTAAATTCACTATTACAAAACAGTACATTATATTACAAGTTGAGACTCTTCCTCTTCAGCCTAAACAGAAGGGCTTGTAGATGTTCATTTACCATTTACTGGAAACTGTAATCCATAAAGCAGAATAAGCAGCTGTGAAATATTCTGCACATTCCTCTGTAAACTAACGGCAGCATACCATGGTGATAGTCACTCATCTGAACTAAACGTTCATGTTCCATGTAGTCACAGTTTATTTATACATTATACAGCCAGTCCAGCTGATATAGCTTCATGATACATGAATCCAGCACATAACTAGAATCTTATCATTACTTCTTTCCAAGTTTTGAGTTCTTAGTTATGAGTGTATGCCCAAAAAAAAAAAAAAAAGAGCTGTGTACTGCAGTATAATTTCTCTAACACCTGCACCATACCTATTCTCATCGTACAGGAAGTTCAAGAAAATAAACATTTTATTGATTTTAGGAACTGAAATATCTGTGATGAACTGCGAGAGCTGAGAATACATTACTAAATCCTCAGAGACAACTACAAAAGAAGAGTCTTTGGGTCTGTTTGTCTTTCTGTCTCTTACAGTAAAAGAAAAAAATAGAGAATTTGTTTATTTATTCAGCTTACAGGAAAGAATAATGATTTCACAGCAGTGTCCCTGTATCCTCACAGTGCCAACAACGAGCGCTGGGTCAATTTAGAAGAATTAAATGCTGCTTGGTGCAGGTTATTACATAACAAGTGACAGAGTTTCTTTACAGGGGAGATTAGCAGGTTTGGTAATTGAGTTAATTATCCGAAATAGACTTAGCATTTTAACAGTACTTTGTTATCTCATCTAACACTTACAGTTAACATCTAGTAAAGTCTTGTGAAAAGATTATTTAAGTATCCAATAAATAGAAAAAGCGGCAAAATAATAAACTATAAGCTACTTAAATCAGTCAAAATTTTAAATCTTTGCGACAGAACAGAGGAAACCCATAATGCATTCAAACAAAGAGGTGACATATTTCCTCTTAGGTCAAAAATGGTTTTCTTCTTCTTTTCAATTAAATTTACAAGAGGAGTCCTACATTCTTCTATCTGAGGAAAGTGTAAGACAGGTGAAGCTACTTTTAGTGAGAGTTGCTCTTCGTCATGACCAATTAGCCTTAGCTAACCTTGGAGGTGAGGTCCCGGTGGGAATATGCCTTTGGAGTGCAAGTAGGCCACGCCGCTGGCGATATCACAGGCTAATTTTACTCTGGCGGGCCACTCAGGTGTTTGTCACATCTAAAAGCTGCTCCAAGTTTCCACCATTAATGTACTAAAAAAAAGAGAGAGAGAGAAATATAAACAAAACATTTTACACAAGTTTGGCAGACAAGCACGGCAGCAGATATGTTCATATTCAAAGAAGGCTTAACATAGAAGAGTTAACAGTTGAGAGTTCGTATAATTTTACTGGCTTCAGATTCAGATTCCTCAAATTCAAAGACAATCTGTTAAACAAAAACTGATCATTGACTATGTTATGTGCTTGAGCCAGAACCTCCATTTTAATAAAACCATTGAATAGCTGGTTTCAGTAAACTGGTCTATGAAAAATAGCAAATACAAAGACCTGATCAAACTAAGGACGGTAACAACTGATGAACTCAGAGTGGATTACTGATTGGCTGGCTGTTTTGACTGACCTGTCGGCTTGGTGGGTTGATGTACTGACAAACCAAAGGAAAAAAGAATCCAGGATGCAGTATGATCATCAGGATGATGAAGCAGCTACTTTTCTCATGCATTAATTTAGGATTGTCTGGCAACCATATGTGCAGGAAAGACAAAGCAGCCGGGTAACTCAGTGGGTTTTAAAGCATCAACGGTCGATTAATCTGGCACCTCTGATCCTGAAGACCTTGCCTATACATCTTACTGGCATGCAAACACACTGACACACTAATCTCGTGTCACATATCATGAAGAAGAGTAGTTAACTACCGAGAGGTGACACAGGGTAAAGAGGTAGTGTGGCTTAGCTCTGGTTACTGGTATGACTGATGAGCACAGCATTAGACCAAAGAGTGGGTTGATGATAGGAAGGGGTTTCCACTTCCTCATGTTTTTGAATAAATTGGGCTTGGGGTCAGATTACTGCCCATTTTTAAGCAATCTGATTCCTGCTTAGCAACAACAAATTCAATAATTTTCCCCAAATGTTTGAATAATTCTTATTCTAGCTGAAAGCAAACAAATCATAGTCTTTCTAGAACATCTGAATGTCAAGTGTCTCTCACTGATGCTAAAATACTCTAAACAGATTTAAAGTAGCTGGGTTATTTAAAAACCCACACTGCTACCCAAGTTTAAGTCAAAGTGATGCAGCAAGATCAGGAAGTCAGTGTGGAAGGGTCACATGCAGAATGCAAAGAATGTAACTACAAGTTGGTAAGCATGCATATGAGGGTCACCGAGAAGTATTTGCATTCTTCTTTCTCTTTTGTACGTGTTTGTACAACATGCAGGAACCGTCGCTCTTCCCCCCGAGTAAGAGTTATTTTAATCAATCTCTTTGTTTAACCAACAGCCACTGCTTAGATTTAAGATTAGCAAGGTGTGCAAATCGGGTCATGTCACAGCTCTGTGACTTACAGTGGATCACAATACCCTTGACTACTTAAGTGCAACTAAATATTTCTATGCATCTCTGCAGGAGGACAACTTATGTCCCAGACCTGTAAATTGCATATCATTAGGTGCACAGAACAAATATTATACCAGTCACAAATTGAACTGATTCATGTAAACTTCATTCCTAAAAGGTTTGCACCGTCATGAAAAGTCATTATACATTTTGCTGAGTAATTAAAAGTTCATTATCTGTCAAAACATAGTGTGAGTTCATGTTATTGTTCTGACTTGACTCAGAACAGTCCAAGGACCTGTGAAGTAGAGGGGTCTTAGACAGCGAAGAGAAAAAAATATCTTAGAATCTCCGATCCCTTAACCCAGAAGAGTGAGTTTATGTGATTCAAGACATCAGAGGATTACGGTATTTGTCCTGCAAATTCTTCAGAAGCCACAGAGTTCAAACATCTGCATCTGCCTGGTTGGGGTTTACGGAGAAAGAAAGACAACAGAGAAAAACTACACGGAGATATTTAAAACTCAGATAAAACACATTTTACTGTCACACTGATAGAATACACAGCTGACAGAAAAACTGTGCCTGATTCAAATTGTAATTCACAAGGTTTAGCAGGGGACTGAACATCCTGTATTTAGTAAAAGTGGAAATAAAATCATGTTCAAAAGAGCCTCTTAGTCAGGCACGGCATTTTTTTTCCTGGAATTGGCTTTATCCTGTTTTATGGAGTTACTGATATACCACCGTAATCTTCGGCTCAGCACATGTTGGAGCTGTGTAAGAGCCTCATCATGACTGCGCACAATCCAGAGGGTAGAGAAAATACGAAACAAATGCCAGGTCATAAATGTTCTGGATGTTGCGTCGCTTCCCTGTCTGTGTTTCAGGTTTAAATCCTGAAAGGAATCAAACAAAGACTCCTTGTTTGCTGCTGAGAGCTGCTTCAAACAGCAGAATAATCCTGCATGGGTCATGACCATTAGTCCTGATTTTTACTACAGTAGTGTATGCTATAGGGTGCAGAACAAGGCATGATGTTCAAGATAATTCTACTTTTTCAAGAGTCTTCCAAAGATACTTCTCATGTATAAATGTTAATCAGCATGTCATGTACATACTCTATCATCTAACTAAAAAACCTGGTGTTGGGGTGTGGAAATATGCCTGTTTGAGGCTTTGTCAAGCAGCACTAAACTGTTAAGACTTAATGATACAGGGACAATGCAGTCTGACATGAAGTCTGTCATCTTTTACATCTTATGCTAACTCGGTTTTTCTTAGCATTCAAAACATTTTATTTAAACATGATTCTTCACTTGTATGTCTTACAGTATCTGAATTTGCAGTGTGTGTGTGTGTGTTTTGAGCGTCAGTGAGTTTCTGGAGGTAACTTGGGGCCATGCAGTAGCTTTATTCCAAGTTTCCTATGTGTGCGGTGTCATAGTAGGGGTCAGGTAACAAAACACCCTGAGCCTGCTACCAGCACAGTACACTCAGTACAGTTTTGATACTGACACAACAGGATCCGTTTACGCTGCTGCTGGGAAACAAAACCTAACACAGTGTCAGTGTATGTAGATTCATGTTGTTTTAGAATATTACTTTTATAGAGTGTAAACTTAAGGTCTTTTCTAGTATGAAATGGCAGAAAACTGCTGTCGTCTTTGCAGAGGCTCCAAGTATTGTATAGTTAAATGAGGCACAGCAGCTTAGCTAAGAACATATGTGTAATCTTAGGAGAATCTTAAACATTGTTTGCCTCCTTGAGATTGAGATGAAGATATCTTGCTATAGTTACTTGCATTATACCTTTCAATAACACAATTTCTGTAGGTCATCATCATTAACTACTGCAGTGTTATCATTCTTGCATTAAACAAAACTGGTGGATCAACCCTTAAACCGCCTGTCTACTGTTCAGTCACCAAAATGAATCTTATTAAAAATTTGTGGAAATAATGCTGAATCACCTCTACTACTTGGTTGGATATGTAATTGCAAAAGTAAGTATTTGCTATCCCTTTACTGCTTTGACCATTTCCCTATTTTTACTATATTATTAGCTGTTGTTTCAATAATTATTTAAAACATTGATTCTTATTATTGCCCAAAGGAAAAGAAAAAAAAACATTTCCATCAAGCAGGTGAGAGCAACATAAAAAACCCACTACAGCTGCAAACCAACCATTTTGTTTTTTACCATCCGTGGATTTATTTTTAGTCATTTTGAAACTAAGTGAATAGAGAACCAATGATAAGTGTTATCTTGACAGAGTCAAAACTGCATAAAGTTTGTTATTTTTATTTTTTGTGTATATATTTATTTATCTGTTTGTTTGTTTGGGTTTTTATTTTGTCCAAGCAGCCAGAAATACACAATAAATTAGAAGCCGTTTCTAACATTTGATAAAACTTGTTGTTTTTAATGTGCTTAAAAATGTTTGGAAATCCTGTCCAGTGTGAGATAAGAAGAAAAACAAAAAGCAAGAAAAAAAAAAAAAAAGAAAGAAAATACAAACTTGGCAAGTGACAGAGGAGCAACAATTTTGGCTTTAACATGCAGGTTTAATTTACTCTGATGAAGGTCACATTTACACTTTTAATCTTTAATTTTTCTTTAAAAATCAAAAGAATTAGTCGCAATCTTCTGTATAAACTAATCGTTTATGTAGGAGCTATTATATCAGCTGCTTACCTTTGATGAATTAATGACTTATATAGAAATGATAAAACACAGTTTAAAAACATGGAGCAAATGTGCTGCTTCAAACATCACCACCTGTAACTCTAATGGTGAATGTCCTGATATTAAGCACCCTGGTAAATCTCATGTATCAAATTCTCCCTGGCTTGCTCTCTAACACTCAAGTACACAGTTAAGTGTTTTGCACACTTGAGGACATTCAGTTCTTTTGTTTTTCACAAATTACAGGCTTGTATGCACTGTGTTGTGTTCACAAATTGCATGATGTTCTCCTTAAATTAGCAGGAACATAAAGAACTGATGTGTAAAGGACCCATAAGAGCCAGAACATTATTACACCTCTATTCTGCTTTCATGAGCAGAGACATGACGATCTGAGGTACCATTAGCTTGTTCTGAAGCTTTAATGTGTGATAGCTTGTGTTTGTGTGTATTGTCTCATACCTCTGTCAAAGCATGAAGTTGCCCCTCATGGACACACACTCCCTTAAACCTAAGGAAAGACAAAAGTTATTATTAAGCAACTGAAAACCAGAATTTAAACCAGCAGATGTAAAAAGCCAATTTGTCAGAATTTGGCTGGAATTTAATCAACTAGAAAAGCTCACAGCTTTTCAGTTCTGCAGTGCTCAGGTCATATATTTACACACATCTGGCTGTGTGTAAACAGAGGAAGCAGGAAGAATAAATGGAAAAGAATTAACACTCAAGAGGGCAGACCAGACAAGTATCAGTGTGAGGGACACTACTGAGGGGACTTTCTGTTGACGAGAGGATAATAACAGCTCGGATGTTTCACCTGCATTCCTTTCATTTCTCCTTCTCCCTCGTCTCCATCTTGGTAATCAAACATAATTAAAAACTTATCTCTTCAGTCCTCTAGCACACTGCAACTAACAATAATGCTTAAAAATAAATAAAAAGAAATTAAAATAAATATGTAAATCCCCTAACCACAGTTAGCAAACTATTTTGTTGTGGGAAAATGCTTTATTTATCTTTCCTTTGAACTTTTGAGATAAATCTTTATAAAACATTAAGACTATGACAATGTGAAACAGCTTTAACACAGAGCAAACAAAATCCTTCAGCCAAGTGAGACAGGGTGTGTCTGCACAAGCATCATATTGACAAACTTTGTTCATGGGCTCATAACTGACCTCATAATTCTGAGGCAATGGAAAGGTCAACTTTGTAGGTTCTTGCTGGATTTGGCAAACAATGACCCCACAGTGGTGTTTGTTAACACAAAGACACACACAGTCCACAAGGCATGCTCAACAAAGATAGCATTGTAAAAGATTTGCACATGTGTGTGTAGGCACACACAAAGACATTTATGCATGTATGTGGCTGTTCAGTACACACTGAGCATGCACATACCCAGAAGCTCTAAGCACAATGGTTAGTGTTAGCTACAAAACAACAACCCTACTCTGGGCCTCCATGGTCAGTAAAACTGAAATAGCACAGATCTTAGTTTTCGTAGCTTTAAAGTTTAATCAAACTGAGGTCAAGTTCATTTGCATACGGCTTTACATAAAGTGAGCAAGTCCTTAGAGCAACATAAGACAAAATGAAAGACAAGAAAATCTAGAGCAGAACTTAAAAAAAATTGCAGAAAGTGCACTAAAAGTGAAGTAAGCTGTAAGGAATTAAAAACGAGCATAACATGAATTAAGCAAAGAACAGAGTTAGGAAGTGGATTACTCATTTAGATTCAAAACTTAGCTGAATGCAGATGCCTTCAAGATCAATAAATTTGCAGAATCATAGCCAGCTGCTTTCTCAGCCACCTACCAGGTTTATGTTAGTCAACCATCTAGAACCAGACAGTTGCTTAAAGTAGCATTATGTTTCCGACTTTAAAATTCTGTTTCTGACTTGTGCGTTTTGAAAGCACACTCATGTACATTTGTGGAGCCTTTGTTACCCAGCAACGCTCTGAGGATGAGAAACCACATTTCACAACTATTTTTTTCATCTGAGTGCATCACTACCAGCAGCATTTTTGCTTTACAGCAACGCATCACCACGCTTGCAACTGTACGTCAACACCACTGATCGCTTTGAACGTGCATTGTGGCTGATTCAGCAAAGAAACCCAAACATTATTAGAGGGAGAGAAAAAAAAAGATAAAAAAAGAAGTATAGAGGAAGAGATAAAACTAGTCACCTTTGGACTAGCTGAAGAGAGCTCAGAGAAGAGACGGATGCTGAATTTGCCATTGTAGGGGGCACCTCAATGACTAAATCTGCAAAGTTCAGTCATGGGCTTTAAGAAAAGAGTTCAGAAATTATCCAAAAAGGTTCTTTTAATCAACAGTGTGACCATACTGTTGTCAGTACACTTGTACATACTACCATGTATTCTGGACAACACTAATCCTGTCCTAACCTGGTCGTTTTAAGGGGTTACTAAAGGATGGACGGATCCATGATTAATCCAAAAGTTGTGCCAAATATTATACATCTTGAGATACAGTCTAGGACCCTCCACTCAACTGCGGTGCCTCTCACCAGAGAAGAAATATAAGACATTTTTGTTAAGTCCAGAACCAGGTCTGGTACTTGCATATATGATTAGCCTTTTGTGTTGGATGGGGCAGTTGGTCAGTTGCGCAGGTAAAAATGAAGCACTTTAATGAGACTAACTGTGCAAGCTCTGTGCTTAAGCACTTATATAAGCAAGTTTAAGCTGGTCAAGACGACAAGCAGAGGTATCAAGTATGTTGTGGTAGTCAACTATGTGAGCCCAAAGTCAGAGTCTATAAAATGTGATACAGAAGAAACACACCCACACACACACACCAACATGTCTGATAAGTTTTAAGGGGCTTTCATGGTACAATACTTTGCCAGGTTTAGGGTTAGGGTTTTGTCAGATCAATTGGTGACCAGATTATCTAAAATGCTGACATAATTGTTCATAGCCTCTGCCTTTTCCCTCATGACAGAAAAGGTCCTCCTTACTTTTCGCCTCCAGGCATCTGGCATTACTCTAACAGGAGCTGGCAGTTTAGAAAATCCATTGTTAATAGGCTCTGTGTTTGACACAGTTTCTAGTCGACTCCAAAGGAAGCAGGTCACAAGCACAGACTGAGCAACTGCAAGAACTCGAGGTAGAAGTAAAGGGGGCAGCAGACAGGACAAGAAAACACATGTATGACCAAACTGGCAGATGTAGGGGAAATCATTGTTGCAATGTGCAATGTCATGTGTGGAAGCAATGAAAAAATTCTCTAGATTTGATATAACTTGTTAAATCATTACAAAAAGTCAGCTCCTTACAATGTGGATAATTACACTTTTAAATCAGCTGATGTTACATCATAATACAGTAATCAGCTAAATCAACAACGTGAAAAATCATCACATTATTTTGCTTTATAAGCAGCATTAACAATTTTCAAGTTGGCCCACTGTTGTACATCTCCTTAAGAGCCATTTTCATTTTAAAACTGCATTAATTAACTGCATTAATTGGCAGAAAAGTTTTTTACCAACCACTTTGGATACGGTAAACGAGTCAGTTATTTAGCTACCAACCTCAGTATGTTCGGATGGCAAAGCCTGTTCATTAGCTGGACCTCTCTCAACATGTTAGCTCTGTTGCTGCTGAGTTTGTTCATCTTCAAAGCCATAACCTGGTCTGAAGCTCGATGACGTACCTGTAGTAACAAATAAAATAAGATTATTTAATGTGCAAAACACAATCAAAAATATACTAATATCTGGGATATATTTACATTCTGATGGCCTGCACAATTAAAGCTGCAAAAAAGCTTCAGATGAAAACATATGAATTGTTTTCTGCTTTGTATGTGGATGAAGTCTTGATAAGAACACAGCAAAACTTTTCTGTAATTAGAACTTATTAAAATAACCAACGCATGTAGCGAGAACACACAGGAAGCAGAAAAGGAAGGTAGCACATAAAGAGAAGTGAAATGAGGTCAGTCACTGCTGACCAGCCATGACAAAGTGCATGAGCCAATTCAGAATTCAAAATCAATTTTGTATTATTGTGCATTTGGATTTTAGCCCCATCTCAGTGTTAGATCGCTATGGCATCGCCACCCATCCCTCTACGGTTGACTGGATCCTATCCGAACATGCTTTAGAGAGATCATGGCATTGTACAACTCAGTCTGGCTGACACTTAGAACAGTAGACATGTATGTGGTTTCCCATACAAATGAATCTGCACAACGAAAAAAGAAAGAAAAACAAATGGGTCATAACTTATACAAGACTGTGATGATAAATAATAAACATTTTGGGACATTTAATCTAACTTTTAAAGTGAATAAAAATATCTTCCTCATTTCCTTACTGTTAGAGGCCACATTGCTTGGCCACTTAATAAACTCTATCACACATATCACAAGTCTCTGAAATAGTAAGGAAACTCACCACAAGTTTCAGAGAAACCATAACACAGTACATTAACCCACAATGACCTGGTGCAAGAGCTGCATTTTTTACCCTATAAAGGAACAAGTTGCACTTTAAAACCGGATTTTAATTTTTACAGAAAATAAACATGAGGGACAAGTCAGTAGTTTACAATATGACAGCTGAAGGTCCACCCTTTCAAATGGTTTAATTGAATGTTTCTGGCTTCTTCAGTGGCTGAAAAATTAAAAACTTTTTGTTGTTTTGTTTTAAATTCCCCAGAAAAACCTCTCAAGTCATAGAAAGCTGTTTCAAATAAAGCCTTTGGTCTGAAGGGGTTAATTACCAAGAATCTTAGTTCTTTTAAATACATCCATGCATGCAAGCAAATAGGAAATATCAACCTGAAAACCACTGAAGGGAGCACACCAAATGACTGAGCTGCTGCAGAGACACACTTCTTTCTACCAATATGTGGTAACTCATTTCCTGCCAGCTGAAACATATTAAGATCCAAATGCAAATTTTTATTGAGCAGGGCAGAATTGATCCCTTTGTATTAAAAAGGCTTCAGATAAGAAGTTAAATCATTAAAAGTCTCATATATACATGCAAAACAAAGCTCCACAGTGTCACATTAGCTTGACAGCTAAGCTCTTGTTTATGCAAATGAAAATTCAACATGCAAATCAACACAACAGGGTGTATCATACCTCATAAGAAAAGATGAGAGGATTTATTGCTACTAATAGGATTCCTTTCTTAGGTAAATGCATCTTTAAGTGGATAGTAATTACGGCACTGACATACAGAGTTAAACAGACTGTCATATTGACAACAATGTCCAGGTTCATGCATGTAACAATGGCTCTTATTATCTTCCTTTAACACAGCCACGGAGAAACAATGGATAGGTGGCATCGTTTACAGCTGAATTGACAGCTGGGAAAAAGTCAAAATAGAATGCAGAAGCATCACTGAAAATGAGTCACTTAAATTTATAAATGGACAGTACTGCCATTATAATTCAGTTTTAGCATTTGGAGATGAGGCGCAGGATCATCACTATTGTCTATATGATCACAAGGATCATGGATTTACATTCAGATAATCAGATTTTTGTCTCTACTTCTCTGTTCATCTCATATGCAAAGACACAAAAATCTCTCTGTTTGAGTTCAAAGGAGGGGCCTGGCTATAAGAGGCGACAGTCTCCACCACAGGACAGCAGAAACAACAGATGGCCACTCCTCTGAGGGCCTCCTCCCCCACATCCGTCTATCCTCCTTCAACCCCCAATTCCTCACTCTTCACATCCCCCATCTGCATGTGTTCCTGATCCCCCTCTTTCTCCTCCATGCTGCGGACTCAAAGTGTCATGCCCAGTACGAATTATTCCCTGCAATAGTAGTAGCATCTTTCTCTGATGTTTCACCCACCTTTGCATAATTCCCTCTCAGATGGAGCCCATTTTTCCCCAACCCCAAAACCAAAGTGAACCAATTTCTAAATCACCCTCTTTTCCACAACCTCCTCTTCATCTCCTCTGAAGTCCTTGTTTTTGCCATCTTTTGTACTCAGTGGACACCTAAAACCTCCCCTCAACCCTCATTTTCATTTCCTTCAACAGTCTTCCCACCCAAACACTCCACCTTTTGAGGTTTCCCCCCATTTCCTCCTCCTTGTAGCCTCAGCTTCTATCGCCATTATTTTCACCAGTTTTCATTCCTATAATGACTTCAAGCTTTTCAACAGTAAACTGTCCTCCCCCTATTTTCATATTCTACAATGTCAACATGCTGATTCATCCTCCAAGGAATAAATGCATTACTTACAGGAATTTCCCACGAGGAAGAGGAAGCACCTACATTTAAAGGTAGAATTGTATCATTTAAACTAGAGATTGTGAATTTAAAATCGGACTAAGCCCAATTTATGTAATCAAATATTTAGACCAAGAAAGAAAGCAGGGTATA
Organism: Melanotaenia boesemani; assembly: GCF_017639745.1. Classification (NCBI taxonomy): domain Eukaryota; kingdom Metazoa; phylum Chordata; class Actinopteri; order Atheriniformes; family Melanotaeniidae; genus Melanotaenia; species Melanotaenia boesemani. The sequence continues at coordinate 27,133,495 of NC_055689.1, read as the reverse complement.
ATACGCTGCTGTAAAAATACATGGCCATTTTAGTATCGTAATAACTTAACTTACATCAATACGTTTCCATTATAGACAATTAAAGATGTGCTTATCATTGGTTACAGTAAATGGTCCTATTAAGATTTCATTTTACACCCCCGCACAGAGTAAGGCTTCGTTTGTTTCACTCACTCACAATTGCCATCAATGTAGAATATTTAAAAACACCCATTAAAACCATAAGTTAGAGTTAAATTGTGCCACTCTATGGCTCACAAGACGTGCTCTCTTTTTCATACAGTGTTTTTACATAGGTCTATTAACAAGGTGTTTTTGATAGCTGGTGTACTACATGAAAATATATTCAGAAGAATGAAGACAATCAATTGATTTGCCTTCCCTACTAATAAGCACATCACTGCAACACAATAGGTTTTAGAGGACATCATCATATCAGCCCATCATCAAGACACAACAGAAAATGAAAGTCAAACCAATCCATTAAACTACTGGAAAGCTCATGTCATATGGACTTCCAGGAATTCAAAAATACAAAGACCAACAAGAAAAATGGAAACTGTTGTAATTAATATGTAAATAAAGCTAAACTAAAACAAATCTAAGCCCTTATCTAACTTTATCAGACTAGTTCCCCATATCTGTAAGAGATTAAACTCTTTTAGACTATTGTCAACTTTGGTTTGCATGTTAACCCTTCACAGAACAAAAGGTAAGTCTTGCAAGCATACTATGGTTTACAGTAAATATACACACACAAATTTCTCAATGAACACCAAAAATGTATGTGTACCAACACAAAAGTCACACAAAAAAATCCAGCTCTGTCAGGCAAAAATCATTTAATTTCTTTCCTTTAAAAGCGTCTTTCAATAAAGTTAAAGCTAAACTAATGATACCAAATGCGCTTGTGTGACCTTTGGTCACATGCCTGGAGGGGTGGGGGTGCTTAAGTGATGTTTAACACGACCTAAAAATGTCAAAGCAAGACTAGTTAGTGGATAACTATAATAAGTCTTTGACCCAAGCATATCAACTTGACAAGATCCAATCAAATGGAAAATTATTTTAGGTCACACCCCAAATGTAATCACTTGTTCCTTTATTCCACTTCTGACATTTCCTTAAAATTTAACCAAAATCTATCCATAACTTTTGGAGTTGTGTTACTAACAGAAAGTCAGACAAACACCGCCGAGAACATAATGAAAAAAATGAACAGAAGCAGCAGAATGAATGTAGAATAAGCTGTGGCTATGCTCCAACAAATGAATGAGGAAGACTCAGATAGGGGAAAAATGATCAGCTTCTCTTATTAGAATCGGAACAGGTTTAGACATTCTTGACAAGTTACTGAGGCAGTATTTGTTTTGAGCAGCAACTAGAAGATGGCCTGCTGTGGTGTTTTATAACATTTTGGACATCGCTGCACTGAATGCAGGGGTGGACTGGGACAAAAAGAAAAAAAAATAAATAAATGAACGGCCTAGACTGACCCATATATGTTGATGCATGGTAACACCACTAATCTTTGAGCTCCTTTAGATGTAAATATAAACCATGCAACTCCTTAAAGTCATTAAAAATATGCGGCAAGTTAGCAGGAATGAGTGAGTAGACATTTTAAATACTCCCAAAAAGTGTCATTTGTTAATTAAAAAAAAAATCTATACTCCAGCACATTGATAGATGTTAGAGCAGCATTCATCCTACTTTGTGTTTGATGGAGAACAAAAATAGACATGAGAAATGATGGATCAGATAAAAACCGTTCCTAATTAAAGTCTAGAAACAGTGTCTCTGTGGCTGCTGCTGCCTTTTCTCTTCTCTTATCTCAACCAGGTTTAACTAAAGATTGAATGGAGGTTTTTTTTTTATCCCAATGAAGCAGTCAGGTCCAGAATTGTTGGATTCTCTGGTAAAGAGACAAACAGCTGCATCAGTATTAACATCTGGACTTAAGTGTCGACTGAATAGATAAACAATCTTAAAAAAAAGTGTTTATTTCTGTATTGTCCATAAACACCTACACAGAAGCTGCCTGTAACACATTTTGACCCAAAAGGATTCGACTATCAGCCCACAACCCATAACAAATAGGCTGATAAAGAAAATCTGAAATTTGCTGACTCACTATTAATGTTGATGGATGATGGTTAGAAAATGTTTTCACTTTCATTAAGACGATTTAGTTCATAAAGACATTAAAGAGGTATCTGCTGTTTCCACAAGTGGACACAACCAGTTAAACAGGTAATAAAACAGCTGTTTAACTGCCGTGTTTTCATCACTTCATCATAACTTTGTAAACAGCTAGCATATTCACCACTAACTGAAAGTATGTTCACTGCTGATTTGCTTGTATGGATCAGATTTACTGGGTCTCTTTACTCGGAACATCAGTAGAGTGGAGGCAGTGCAGCTTTTATCTTTTTAATCACATAGTTTCTCCATGTCTTCTCTTTATTTCTACTCCTCAGGCCTGACATGTTGCTGCATCCATTAGCACACAGCCAAACAGGGCTTGAAGTCATTTTTATGCTACATCGACAGGGTGTCAAAATGACCCCCTCTGGCAGTTCTAGGGGGTATTGGAACACTGGCGATTCTACTGTAAAAAAAATTACTGGATCCAGGCAGTGATCCGGATCACCCCCAAAGTCGAGATGGTTCATCAAAATCCAACCATTATTTTTTGAGGTTTGCTGCTAACAAACAGACAGACAAACATACCTGCCAAAAACACAACCTCCACTAGGCAGAGGTAATAAGAAGCTATGGAAACAGAAGAAAAAAGATTGTGAACAAAAAGAAGGTAACATTTCATCTCCACCCACCTTGAAGACATCAGAGAAGAAACCAGAGCCAATCCACTCACAGGTAAAATCATCAAGGCGTGTGAGACATGAGAAGGCACTGATGAGGGCTTTGTAGGAGGATGGATACACCCTACCAATCTGGAAAAGACAAGAACCAACTGGTAACAACAGGACATAATTCAGTCTTAATCTAATAAAAACACTTGTTTAGGTAGTAAAATAAGATAAGACACATAAATCATGCTACCTTTAAGTGGTGTAAAGACTAAAAGACTAGATAGTTGATATGAAGTTTAATTAAGAGTAGCATACACAGATCTTGTCAGTGCTAACAGACACACACAGGGGCCTTTACTCAACATCTTATTTACTCATATAGCACAAACTCTCCAGGTCAATCAACATGTTTAATGACTGGCTCCAGTTTCAATAAAATTATCTTTTTTTTCCCCTCATATGATAACAAATAAATCCTTAAGTCTGGTTTCGGTGTCCAGATAATAAATGTAATCAAACTAACATGATGTTTGGTGTAAAGACACTAATTCACTTGTACTGAAATGTTCTTGTCTGTGTTTTACTCCCCTCCCTAACTTTTGAAGTGATGGTATGATCCCTTTCTTTCATTACACAAATGGTTACAGTCATTCAGTCTATTCATACCGTACCCTAAAAAAGTTTAAAGAGAAGCTTTTTCGCAACCAACACATTGACAGTATTTGACAGTGAAAAAAAACTAATACTGACCTGCGTAGGTGGACCCATCTCACAGTTTCCTAACCCTCCACTACCATCTTTGTCCTCACTGAAACGTTGAGGCCGTGTAGGGAACCCAGCAATAGAGTTGCGTTTATTCCGGTCCATGGTGATGTGAAAAAAGGTGATACCAGTGAGGGTAGTATGGGCCTTTTTCTGTGACGTACCCACATGACAAGAGGACTAGACTGTTTTAACAATGCCGTGAGTTTCACGGCAAAACAGTATGTATTAAGTTTGTCTCCTGGGAGAAAATGTATCACACACATAGACTTTAGTTTTGAATATTATTTAGGGCATCCCTGCTGATAAACCCTGGATATATCCGAGTGGTTTCTTGCTATTCCAGTTCCTCACTGCATATTACTGAGGAGCCCAGAATGATAAGAGCTTCACATGCCTGACAGAGGTAAGATGAGACCTTGGAGACCTGGAAAAAATAAGGAGAAAAGGAATGAATGGGCCTTTTGTTAGTTTTCCATTTTGATGTTCAAAGTATGGGTGGGAGCCACTGTTTATAAACTTTTCCATACACAGCAACAATAAATAGGAGGCATGTTATGCTGTAAAAAAATATGTATTCAGCAGCAACTGGAGCTGTAAACTGGGTCTGGCCTCAGGATTGACTAGACGAGCCACTTTTTCCTCAAAAGGCTCAAATGAAATGGCTGTAATAGGGGCCGATTGTCCAATTATGGGAGATTAGCCAAGGAATAGCTCAGGTCCTGGACCTTTCTGCCATCCAAAACAATGTCAGCAGGGTACAAAGGGGAACAGGAAAGGATGTCTGTGGCTTAAAAGTGTTTTTCAATCTTGTAAACAATGTGGCTTTCATATACAGGTATTTTAAGAATACTTCATGTCAAAGGGAAAGTTTTTCCATTTTTAAACAAACACTCAAAATAGACTGAAAAACATCCTTCTCCCATAATACTGAGCAGAAAATCTGCCATCATGTATTTAAGACATCTGTAAATTCTAGTATCTTAATTATAATTTAACAATTGAGGGTCTTACATATAGATAATAGATTAATCCATGAGTAAAAACAAAGCTGAGTGAGGAGTAATTATCTTTAGAAGTGTACAGCTCTTAAAATCCCCAAGGCCAGTTAAACAACACGTTCAACAGCAGCATTAATAATTTATTTACTTTTTTAAACTGAATGAACAAATCATTTGTTAGGGATTAGGGTGCATCACAACACATAACCATGTAAAAATAACATAATTATAAGACATTCATCAAAATTGTGCTCCTCTTCTCTGTAATAAATTTTTGCAAGAGAGAAATAAAAGCTCCCACTCGACCCAAACAAATGACCCAACAAACACTGGGACAGTGGTCGTCAACAAACAACCCAACAAAAGGATTTACACTGGTTCATTTTGGTTGTCTGGGGGTAACTAGGTGACTATAACTAATGAGCCCTATTTGCAGCAAATTCTGTGATGCTGATTGCTCATGTTTAACCTCAAACCATTTTAACTTGATTCACAAGTTTAGTAACATTTATATAAATCCCACAGCAGCCCCTCTCAGGTATGTCTCACACAGAAAAATTACACACCTTGGTTCATACTGTGGAAGATGCAGGAATTATTTATGGTCAATAATCTTTTAAGGACTATTTGCTGGAACACTGAGCCAAAACAATTGGGAAAGTAAAATGACTGCAAAATCACTGAAAATGAAATGAGAGCTATTTTGCTAATCACAAATCCTATAGGATTTTTTTCCAGACTTTGATTATTTATACATTTAAAGTTTATATCTATGAATGAATAAAAGGAGAGATGTAAAGAAGTTGTCTTGAGGTTTTGGAAACTGCAAGGAAAGGTCATTTTAAATAGCTTATTTAACAGTTTCTATACTTTTGAATTCCCCCTTTAGGTAACTTTGAAAGCAGAAAATTAAATATCAGTCTTGGGAGCAAATTTTTAAAAGAATGGGATCCTACAAACAGCAATGACACAACACTGTAAGAGTTACTGTAGACCAAAGTGATAGCTTCTGAGATCATCTCTAACCTAGCCTAACCTAACCTAATCTAATCACATCTTTAAAAGGAATTTCACCCACCTATTTCTTTTTTTCTACTATTATTTATTTTCTTTAACTAATGACACCTCATTTTATGCCTTGATGAAATGGTACAGCAGATATAAAAGTCCCTGTGCCAAGAAAAACACAAGCCACAAGTACCAGGCCTAAGCTTTCCTATCTATTTTCAGAAGGGTTTCCATCCAAGAACAAGAGCAGAGACACATCTATGTAGTATCTGAGTAGACGAGAATAGATCATCCAGAAGAATATAAACTCAGTGTTGATTCATAATAACTAACAACAGCTAGAAAGAGGTTGTGAGTTCACACACCCACATTAGTGGTAAAGTCAGCCCTTGTTGAGAAAGCACAAATTTCCCATACATGTTATCACCACATTTATATGCATTTCTTTAGGTATAGAATACTTCTAAAAAATTGATCATGTATGAGGTTAAAAACATATCTCAGTTCAGGATGCTTTACAGTTTAAAGAATAACACTAATAATTTTAATTTCCATAATTACTGAACTACTGCTTGAAAAAAAGAGAATACAATAATCACTCTAGGGATGGTCAACAATATCTTCAAATCACTGTAATTAGTTTATACATCTGTATGTCCACACTGACCAAAAATCGACATTGACAAGGACATGAGACCAAATATGCACTGGTTAATGTTTAAAAAGTATCTATTACTGTCAGAATAGGATAAATTAGGCGGTGAAAATGCTAAACTAGCATTTAGCATTTTCACTAATTTATCCTATTCTGTATATATATATATATATATATATATATATATAATAAAGCATTGTTTTATAAATTAATTATATTTAATAAAGCATTGTTTTATCTTAATTTAATCTTTATCACCAAATAGATTCGTTCATGAAAAGTTATGGGTGGAAAAGTTAAAAACTGCATATTTAATAAAGCCTAAACTAGTTGAAAAATATTGGCACATATACCTAACATTGGCAAATGTCCGCTTTCAGGCATCCATACTTCATTTTATAGAAAAAATAATATCAAACGCTACAGACATATAACTTTAATAAATATGACAAAAATCTACAAGAAATTTAGAGGAAAGTCTATTACAATGTTTGTTTCGCTGTTGCCTTTTCATTTAGAGGGTATCAATTTAAAACACCACACTAAACGGACTCTATGGGAAAGGGTGTTGCTTTCTTTTTCTTTCTTTTTGAGGGGTGGGGTACTGTAAAATATAGCCCTCTGCAACTCCAAAACAGATGGGGTACCACTAAAAGTAGCCTTAAGGAAGTGTTTTAACAGTGGTTTGGTAGCCTGCACACCATCCAGCTGTGTCCCAGTGGATTACAGACTAATAGAACATGTCAGCAATAGATCAAAAGTGATGTAATAATAATAGGGTGCAGCTAAGGATTTTAATGTCACTGCAAAGCAAAAGACATTAAAAAGGCATGTTGTATTCTGTACACATACATCGTAAATAAATATGTAAGAGCAAGCCTATTCTGTTTGAAAGCACATAGCGGTGGTCATTTCTGTTTATATGAAGTTCAGTGCTTTGCTAATCTGGCAGGTCATTCAATGACCATTTAAAGATCACAGCTCCAAGCTACAAAATTGGTAACACCAAGAATTTAAGGTCATGTTCATTAACAGTGAACATCACCCTCATATGTGACCACGATCTATTGGGGAAACCAATCATATAAAAAAAGGGAAACGTTTTTAAGTGACAAATCCATGGAGCATTTAATAAAGAACAAGAACAATAACATTAGAAGTATTCCACTACCTGGATGTTCTAAACAGCAAATTGATGTTCAATTGTAAAACAGCTTAATATAACAAAACAAAAACAATAAATATTAACTTGAGATACATTTATAAAGAACCCATAGCTGAGAAACTATGTGTAATTTGTCAGGAATGTGTCACACACTTCAAAGCAAAAAATGTAAACAAACCAGAGAAGCAACAGTCAGTATCAGACTGCACTCCAGTTAAAAGTTTAACTGACTCACCTGCTTTAATTTCACTGAGGACTTAACAAGAACAGTCCAAGCTGGGCTCTGTCTCTACCGAGAGGCATCTCCAGAAATCCACAGCTAACGCCAAAACAGCGCAGCTAGCTAAGTGACTAGCTGACGGCTAGTTTGTCAACAAAACTCGAGCGAAGCGAAGAGCTAACACGCATTAGCCAGAGATACTACAAACACGCACAAACAACAAGTTTGTCACTGAGACAGCTATAAAGTCCAAATCGCTACTGGATGAATTCTTAAATAGAAAATAACATCTTCTCTTTTCGTTGTGTCCACGAATAAACAAAGTGCGGTGTTTCTTTTCTGTACCGCCCGTGATGATATTTCAAACGATTGTTAGTGTTTGACAGCTCCGTCGTCCCTCCGCTCTCTCATACGGCAACTCCCATTGCCCCCCCCCCTCCTACATTTGATTGACACTTCTGTGAGCCAATGGGCGTGGCGCAGTCGTGCTCGTGCGAATGAAAATAGTTTTGATTAAATTAACTAAAAATACTATTACAAGTAACTATTTAGATGACAGTCAAGGGAAAATTTCCGTCCTTAAAAGTTTTCTTCCTAATATAATTTAAACTTTCAACATTTTCAACATTTATTGTACATTAATTTTCAAGTTCCATTTAATTTCTGTTAACATTTTTTCACGTTCCTCAAAATGACCTTATATCTATTATAGTCAAGTTTCCCAAGCTAATGCAACTGCAGACGTCACTGCTTTGAAACTTACTGGCCATTAATATTAAATATTTACATCTATATTGGGTAGATATATTTAAAACGAAATACAAAATATTTAGCTAATACGAAACACACACACACACACACACACACACACACACAAAGCAAACTGCCCAAAATGACATAGTAAATTATATGGGTCTCCATTAATTATCTATAAAGGCAGGCAATATGCCTAGCATCCCTTCACTCTCATGAAAATAGCCTCACCTGGTGGGCAAACAAAGGTAGCACTACTACTGTATATCAAATAGCCATCCATATGTTGTGTGGGTTTTACGAGTCATACCTGGTTTGGTTTGGTTTAAGTGACTTCTAGTGACAGGTTTTGTCATAAGAATTTTATATTTATGTAAAGAAATGACAGGTTTGATTGGGTGTTTGTGCAGGTTTATGGACTGAACTCTTAACCACTCCTTTTGTGTGTCCATAAGAGTGCAGGACCTGACTGTAACATCACATGACATTTGTCAACATTAAAAAGCATGATGTTTAAACTATATACTGCAGTCCTTACCACTTAATTCAAACTTAATTTACCCTATAGGCAATTTTAATTGATGAATGTTCAAATAATTTAATGTGCCATTTCAAAGAGGGGTGCCATACTGTTTTTGGTATGCCTTTACCCATTTATTTTTCTACTTAACCAAAGAGTGCATCCTGAGTCACTTAAAATATGTAGAGCCAAAGTAAACCTGGCTAGGGCCAAGGTTATCGCTTAATTTAGGTAAGTCCAACTGGACTCACAGCAGTCTGACTTCCACTTAATTAACTTAATTAACTTATGATGTCCCCTCCTGCTTGAATTCTTGCTTGTGTTGTTCTTACTCCTAGATGTAAGTTGCTTTGAAAAAACAAAGCATCTGCGAAATAGAACAGAATGTAGAACAGAAGTCATGTGAAAAGAAAATAGTTTGTAGTAATGTTCAAATGTTTAAAGTTTAAATGTGTAAATTCTAGCTTTGCTTTGCATTTTCTTTATTATTATTATTGTTATTATTATTATATGGCTATAAGGATAGATCGTCAACCTGTAATATATATATATATACATATATACACATATATATATATATTGGAACAGGAATTTTGGTTATTTTGTTCATTTCTTATTATTATTATTATTTTTAATCGGGGACCTAAAAATTTTACAAACCTAAAAGCAAACGCCACAAGATAACCTAGAAGAATTTAACCTACGCGAACCTCTAAGCTTAAAACGTCACATTTTCCACTTCAGACATTTTGGTCTATCAGTGGCTCCGTATTCCCTGTCACGTGATCATGACCGTTTCCTGTTACTATTGTATTGTTTTTCCACCCAAATCAACAGCTGTAATGTAAAGTACAACGGCTGCTGTTGTGTCATTTGTCCTCACATTCAATAGTCCGTTTAACGTTTGCCATGTCGCTACAGCCAGCAGAAACTCTGCTTCGGGGCAACATGGCCAGCTGTGTGGCTTTCCAGAGCAAGTTAACCTCCATCATGGAGATGCTAGCCAAAGCAGCCGTGGTGGAAATCAGCAAACTATGGGAGGACGGCTTCGCTGTAGTCCAGGTCGAGCTTCGCAGGAGAGAAAGCGAAATTGAAACACTGAACAGAAAGTTGATGTCGATGGAAAACGACCGGTTAACGGCTCTTTCTCAGGCTACAAACAAGTCCTCATCTTTTTCCAAGAGAGAGCATCAGAATAAGCTGCTGTCGCCCGCCGGTGATGGTAAGATAAGATTATCCAAAATACAAAATAGCTGCTATATTATACACCGTAGTTACCAGTATAAATTACAGCATTTTAACTGTTTCAGTGCACGGTAACTTAATATTACTTGTCAGTAATAGTAAGTTTCCTAATGACAATACATTTTTACTTTTTTCAACTGTGCTCAACTAGATCAAAATTGACCCTTTTTTTCAAACAGTTTCCATTTCTGGGTGTCCACGGGAAGAGTTAACTTGTCAACAAATTCATGCAAGAACACTGCAACTATCATCCTAAAGGCTCTTTCAGAAAGTGTTACCTTTTGTCAGATGAGACATTAAGGTGATGAAACTTTGGGGAGGCATGCTAGAGCTAACAGTTAAAGCTGTAGGCCATTACCCCCACTTAAGTGATTAATTTGCAGTTTTCTAGAGGAATCACAGGGTCTTTAAAATGTTAGAAGTTTTTAACAGCCTTCCATTTAGCTTATCCAATCCCAGGTTGCAACAGCTCTAAGCAGAACTGTACAGTCTCCCCCTCATAGTCCTCCAGCTCTTCCTGAAAGAAACAAGACGTGACCAGACGAAACAAGATTTTTCTGGCTTGTCTCCTGTCAGCATTTGCGTTTATTTCCTGTTGTATATGTCAGAATAGTTGGAGGCATCAAGGTGGCAACATCAGTGTAAAAATATTTAATACTGTACTATTTTTTAACAATCAATGATGCATTTATAATGCTGTCATAAGTGTAAGACAAGTGTTCGTCAAAGTTGGCAGCTTTATCTAGCTTTATTACATTGGGGTGCTCATAAATAAGGGACTGTTCTATAAACAGATGCTAAATAATGCTGACAATTAAAAAAAGCTGAAAAATACTGTCCAAAAACACTGAAAATAATAATGTGTAGTTACTGTGTGGATTTAATTAATGTTTCTACCTTAATTATAAATGTTTATAAAGAAAAAGATATTCTTGTTTCAGCTTGTGCATTGTGAAGATTTACTGAGTTTATCTGTCTAGTAGTAAATATATAGTTTATCTATATAGTATTATTTAAGTCAACAAAACTAGTGCTGCAGCTAGCAATTATTACAATTACTAATTCATTGGCTCATGACATTTTTAATAAATTATGTGTTGTCAAAAAAGAAAACACAAGGTAACATTCAGGCAGACCTTTATCAAAGTAGATGTGCATTATTAGTTGTTCAACTTAATTAACTATTATGTAACAGCTTCTGTATGTCATTAAAAAAATCATTGAAATATCTGGGTTTGGTTTGCAATTTGGTTGGAAAAAAATAAGCATGCTTTGTCCTTCCAGGGTCTTCTTCAAATTCAGACCAGAGCATCAGAGATAAGACAGAGACTTCAGCCAATAATGGCACACCACCACCTGCTCAGACAGAAGAAAAACAAAGCGAGCAAGTCAAATCTAACCGTTGTGAAGCTGAGGAAAAGGATGATGAGGATTTAATAGTCAAGCTGGAAGATGAGGATGACGTCCAGATTGTGGAGCAGGAAATGGACTCTGATCATGGCTGTAACACCGCAGCAGGTCATCACGAAATGGAACAGATTCAACAGCCCGATGAAGTTGTGCAAGAGCAGGAGAGCCAGCAGTGGTTGTCCATTTCAGCGGGAAGCAGTGACAGTGCCGACAACTCGGACTGCGTCTTTGAACCAAAGCAGTCGTCACAAAATCTGGACTCAGAAATCTTGCTCATTCAAAACGCTTTGGACATTTTGGATAATTCAGCAGAGGCGGCATATTCTGACAGGTTTGTGAGGGATGATGGAACAGTGCAAAGCACCTCAAGTAAATCCAGGGCCCCCGTGACATTTAGCCAGTCTCCGCCAAGTATACCTACAGAAGCAATAAACCACCCAGACAGAGAGATGTCCGTTAGATTCCTTTCAGAAAAACGACAAACTAAAAACATTTCAGCTTTTAACCCGGACAGCAGATTCTTTCTTTTAAATGATCCAGAGCTGCACAAAACAATGGTGAGTCGCCGCATTAAGGAGAAGTGGTACATCTGCCCGTTCTGCGGCAAAAGCTTCGATCGCATCAGCCACCTGGAGATTCACCAGCGAATTCACACAGGAGAGAAACCGTACACCTGCGACACATGCGGCAAGAGCTTTTCTCAGAGAAGTAACCTGCGCACTCATCAACGGACTCATAAAGAGGTTCTTACCCAGAATGCAGTTTGATTTAACAGACTTTAAAGATTGAAACATGTTACAAATATCACAGCATCATTTATGTTTAGATTAACTAACAAATTCTTGTTGTATTTCAATATTACAGAAAAATACTGTAGCACACTGATTTCACTGACCTTTTTGTTTTTAGAAAGTTTAATTTTGAAGTAGGTTGGGTTGTGGGAACTAAAATTGGTACTTCATCTCATCTGCATCTCTATATCCAGCAAGTCAAGGCATTTACAAAAAACGTTTTAAAACATTGACCCAAAAGACTTATTCAGACTAAGACTGATTTCAACATATTGTAAATAAGAAAAGACCTTGGTTTTAAACTTTTGGCACATTTTCTCTGCCAGTCTCTGGGTATGTTTGATGGAAAGCAATACTCTAACAAATCTTTAGACCTTACTCTAAGTAAGATACGGCCATGTAAACAGCATCCTTTAATCACCTTTACCCAAAAAAGGTTATATCCAGAGTAAAAATGATCTTTTATAAACATGCATACATCTGAAATGTTCTGCTGCAATCTGCTGGAATTTTTAAAGCTTTCTTCAAGACAGAGATGCTGCCAACTGCTTTTTAATGCAGTAAGAGCTGGAAAAAAAGAATATACCAACAAAAGATTTCCAATTTGGGGAAGAGTTATCAAACCCAGCTTCTATGTTTTGGATAATTTTCAAAAAAGGCAGATTACCAAGTAAACACCAAATCTTTCATGTATTATCCCATATAAAATATCGGACACTGTACTTTTAAAGAGATTTTTAGCTCATTTCGCTCTCAAAATCTAAAAAAAAAACAAAAAAAAAACAGGCACGTTTCTATTCTAAACATTGCTGCCTGTCAGAAATTATGTAATTCTGAGTTCCAACATAATACTTCTGAGTTACATCAAACACAGCACCATTTTAGTCTGTGCAAAATGAGGATTATTCATATTATGAAGGTTTTGGATAAGTGCAGAGTCACCACAAAGGAAAAGAGGATGCAACGTAGGTGACTCATTTGGACAATGCTTCGTTCCATGTAAATGGGAAAATGTGCAAATCAGAGGCCTCAGTCAGATTACTGTCGTATTGCTGTGCATGTGAAAGCAGCTTGCATGGAACAGAGAAAGCTGGAAAGGAAACTACATGTATGATTAATGTAAAGTCTAAAAGCTGCCTGTAGCATTAATACATCTCATCTTCCCATTTTCAGGTAGAGAAATCAGCAAAAATCTAAGCGGAATAGCTGCTCAGACACATATCTCGATAGCAAGTTTTACTTAACCAGATGAAAATCTATCAGAGAAATTTAAGTTTAGTTAAAAACTAACTTGGTCTAACAGGTGTACAGAGAATAAACCTGAACCACACTAGACTTAGTAGCCTTTTCACTGAAACTTTTTCTTTTGGATATACCTTGTTCACTAAACCGTGACACTTCTATTATTGTGCAGTTTTTCTTTGCATTGTTAACTCAGTCTTGCATCACTACATATTAACTGCAGCTTAGATACAGACAGGTCCTAAAGTTGGGAGCCTTCCTTATCAGAAAACATATTTTTAAGTTGAGACCTTTTTTGTAATCTCTACAGCTTTCCCAAGGATTCCCAGTGGCAAAAAATGGATGACAAAGGAAAATTGTCTTTGTAAGGTCCCCTGCCACCTTTTGCAAAACAGCTTTAAAATGTTTAGACAATAATTTTGCAAGAGCCAACCATAGTTCCCCCGTTGGTGCTCCTTTTTTTTTTTTTTTTCTTTTCTTATAGGATCAAGAAGTAGTGGTCATTAAGCCATCCAAACAGCCATAAAAGGCAGGTTAGATGACCAATACACATTGATCACAAAAAGAAAAGGGGTACCCAACCTTCTATTGGATATTCACTCTCAAGGGGGACAAATAGACAGGTAAAGGGTACAGAGTTTCCCTTTAGTCACCTGTCTCTATGTCTGTTGACATGTAGGCCAAGCCAAGATCTTTGTTTGCTGTTGATACCAGGATCACTTCCACTTCAGAATATCCTCAAAAGGTAAATCAGCAGCAGCTTAAATGAATAGTTTGACAGTTTCTCAAATAGCAGCTTGTTATTTTATAGTGAGGAGATTGATATCAGTCACCTTTAGCTGGTGAGCAGCTGGTCTGGTTCACCTAAATTTTGTTAGGTTCTATCTAACTTATTTAGTAAAAAAATAAAAGATAAAAATGTATGGGGTGATATACTGTATGTTGGGTTGTTTCTTGTGTAGACTCAGTTACCTGCTAAAGTCTCATTTCATCCTTCACAATGAAAAGGTTTAAATAGTTTTTGTGTCATGCTGTAAAACCATATCTTTTGTTTGTCCCGCTCAGGTCTTCTGGATGTAGCTTCATATTGTCTAAAATCTGAATCCATTACAATGAGTTCAGTTTGAGTTTTGTCTGTAAGTTACAATATCATAAGGAGATAAATGTAAAAAAAAAATACACTGCAGTCACATGGCTGCTGTTTTACTGTGCTGTGAACTTCAGAGTCATTTAACCTTACTTAGAGGATGGCAAACCAGCTTTGATGCTCCACGTTTCAATAAAGAGCAGTGACTGTAAAATCAAATATGCTGTACCTTTATGAATAAACATTTTAACATTTACAAGTCTCTTGCATTTTCATAGAAAAAAACTGGCACATAAAAAAACAATAATACAGTATATTCCTCATCACCTGACAGCGCTTCTTTACAGTGTTCAGTCCATCCAGTCCGTCCGTGGTAAGCACTTAACACTGAGGCCCAGTACCAATTCCACCCCTCAGCCCTTCCCTGTCTTGGAGAAATGAGGAGCTCCTTTTCTTTTGGGAATCAAAGAGCAGACATCTAGCCCTTCAACCAGAACGTTGAGGGACATCTGGATAACCAGATACCCACTACTTATTGATCCTTGGGGAATCTTACCTCATCAAAACAGAAGTTGGAGGGCCAAGGAGTGTAACTGTGACTGAGCCTTAATGGAGACAATAATAGTTGGCCACAATTCCCAGTTCGTTGTATTGTATCCATCAGCATCCTCTAGTTAAATAGCTTTGCTCATGTCTCTACAATTCCTTGTTGGAAGAACTCTTTGACCTTTTAGTAACTGAAGGTAGCCATTGATGTCAATATAAAACTATTTCTGTATATAAATTACACAGATGCACAAATACACTAAGTTCTCATCCATAAAAGGATCCTAGCCAGGACCCCAGTTTTTCTGTCCATGTTGTCCTCCCTGAATATATCTGATGTAAACTTGGTATCATTGGTTAGAAGCAGGATTCACCAGGAACCTATTTTGCATGCTTAAAAAAAGCTGCATATTCAGGTTTAACTCATCAAAAACACTGGATACACAGTTTAGCTTTACACCAAATACAGTAAACGTTGTGTAACAGGAAGCTGGAATAAATCTTTTATTTACAAGCCCTGATGCTAAGTCAAACACAAAGTCCTCCAGTTAGACCACTCTGTTAGTGGATCTTCAAAATATTTAGGACAGAAAATTTCCCAAATATGGAGCGGCCCTTGTGTGAACTGCAACATCCTCAATAGTCTGACTGGGCCCATTGCTGCATGTTGAAGCACCAGTGAAGGCATAGAAAGACCCCAGAGTATGTTAAAACGTTCAAATGATTATAAAATAAGGATAGAACTTTATTATCTCCCAAATAGGAGGCAAGAAGTAGCATCTTGATAGTATCTCAGGCAAACTGCACACGAAGTGAGTTCAAAATAACCATCTGGTTAGAAAGAATAAGTTCAAGGAAAGATGGGCTTTCCTCAACAAGTTTTGGATCACAGCCTGGTTTAAATGACCTCTGCTCGAGGGTGCAGCAGAATGGCATTGGAGTGTGGCTTGGGCCTGAGGAAGCCATCGCTGTAATCAAAATAATTTTTGAGAGCTGCTGAGATCTGGTAGGAGTTGCTGTCCTCATCATCCTCGTGTCCCTCATCTACAGACTGGGTGGGAGGGCTGTCATCCTCAGGAGGAGTGTGTCCATCCTGCAGATGACCCAGGTCTGGCTCTCTAGGCCCCATACAACCATCCTGCTGGACTTTTATTGGCAGGAGAGACGAAGGAAGACCTGAGTCCTGGAAAAAACAAAAGAAAAATGCACTGATTTTAGGTTGTTAAAAGTCTGAGGTGGTAGTCTGCAGCACGGGGGCCCCTCAGGGAACAGTGCTCTCACCGTTCCTCTTCACCCTTTACACCTCGGACTTCACCTATAACACCAGCAGCTGTCATCTCCAGAAGTTCTCTGACGACTCAGCCATTGTGGGCTGTGTGTCTGAGGGGAACGAGCTGGAGTACCGGTCAGTCATCAGGGACTTTGTGGACTGGTGTGAGCGCAACCACCTGTGCTTAAACACCAGTAAGACCATGGAGATGGTGATTGACTTCCGGAGAAGGACACTACCCCACACACCGGTGAACATCCAGGGGAAGGAGATTGACCGGGTGGACAGTTTCAAGTACCTGGGTGTTCACCTCAACAATAAACTGGACTGGTCACACCACACAGACGCCCTGTACAAGAAGGGCCAGAGTCGCCTCCACCTCCTGAGGAGACTGAGGTCCTTTGGAGTATGCAGGCCTCTGCTAAGGACATTTTATGACTCTGTGGTAGCCTCTGCTGTCCTCTACGCCGTTGTCTGCTGGGGAGCGAGCAGCACCGACCGGGACAGGAAGAGACTGAACAAGCTGGTCAGGAGGGCCAGCTCTGTCCTGGGCTGCGGGCTGGACTCTGTGGAAGAGGTGGGTGAGAGGAGGATGTTGGCCAAGCTCACATCCATCATGGACAACACCTCTCACCCACTGCACCAGACTGTGGGGGGGCTGAGCAGCTCCTTCAGCAGCAGACTGAGACACCCTCAGTGTAGGAGGGAGCGCTACCGCAGGTCCTTCATTCCCACTGCTGTCAGACTGTACAACTTATCTGTATAGTCATAATACTGTGTAATATTTATTTATATTTTACTGTGCAATACCCCCCATTATCAATGTC
Source organism: Melanotaenia boesemani (assembly GCF_017639745.1). Lineage (NCBI taxonomy): Eukaryota > Metazoa > Chordata > Actinopteri > Atheriniformes > Melanotaeniidae > Melanotaenia > Melanotaenia boesemani. The sequence goes on along the minus strand of NC_055689.1, from coordinate 27,116,177 downwards.
ATCATATTCTTCATATCCCACCATCACCATGTAAATATGTATATAGTCTGTGAGGTTGTTGTTATATTTTATTTTATTTTATGTATGGATGTAGTGTGTGTGTGTGTATGTATATATATATATATATATATATGTATATATATATAATGTATGTGTGTATGTATGTATGTATGTATGTGTGTATGTATGTATGTATGTATGTATATATATATATGTATATGTACATATATGTATATATATATATATATATATATATATCTTTATATTATAACGGTACATATTTTGCTTTTCTTAGACTTGTAAATAATTTCTATTGCACTTTCTTGCTGTGATGCATGTTCACCTTATTTTGCCTCTCTGTACTTTATTCTATAACAAGAGCTGCTGTAACAAGTGAATTTCTCCACTGTGAGATAATAAAGTCTAATCTAATCTAATCTAATCTAATCTAATCTAAAAGGCTAAAGGATCATATTTAGACTTATAAAGAGCTAGATTCAAACACATTCAGACTCTTTGTCTTAATCTTTCTATAGTCCTTTGTTCTGTCTCCATGACACCATTTGTGATGATGCAAACTCAGTAGTGAATAAAATATTTATACAGTAGAAATAAAATTCCATTTTAACTTAAAGCATCAGATACAGGCGCGTACCAGTGACATGTTGCTGCTCTTCAGGAACAACTCCACCCTCCTCCTATGCTCCTCCTTTTCCCCATCCATCTCTGCTGCTCCCAGATCATGCCAGATGACGGGACGTCCTAGTTCATCCAACTCCACCTCTCCTGCAGGGCCCCACCTCCCACCCAGAGTAGACTGGCTGCCTTTGTAGATGGGACGCTCCTGCAGACAGTAGGGTGATGTTACAAACACGCTACCAGCTGTTTAAATTAGTCAAAACAGTGACTATGCATATTTTTTGGCATCTTTTAGTACAAAATTTGTCCTTTTAATAAAATAAAGAGGAATATTCTGTATGCACACAAATGAAAAAGATCCCAAACTAAAGATTTGTCTTTAACTTTAATGAATGTCTCCTTTATTAATTAATTAATCAAGAATATTCCACCATAAACAGCTAATTTCTGTGCAGTCTACCAGCTTACCCAGTGTTTTATCTCCTTTGGAAGATAACTTGTGTTTGCACTATTTTTGTTTGAATACAAATCATCAATACAAATAATTGCATTCTGTTTGGAAACTGTCTGTTTTACCAAACTGATCTAGCTATAGTTAATAATAATTACTTTTCTGTATCACAGGTCTTTTTTTTTTTTTTTTTTTTTTTAAACCCATATTTATTTGTGGCCACCCTCACTGGAGACATTTAACAAGTTTAAGCAGAAACTCACCAGAGACATTAGGCTGTTTTTCATTCTGCTGTTTACTCTGAGCAGGGCGTAATCTTCAGCCTGGAGAGAATAGAGAAAGTGTAAGGAAAATTAGCGTATGTCAACATAAAGTATAAAATGAGTCACTCAGAATGAGATACGTATTATATGTGTGTATTTTTTGTTTTGAAGTTGCAGAAGTCTGTAATTATCAGCCTCCATAGCAGACATGGCTGCTGACTTCATAGAGGCTCCACGCAAGCTGTCCGGGTGTGGCAAAATCACTTCTCTCAGGACTTGAAGGTTATTGTTCTCAGAAGAAGAGCTTTTGTTAGTTTATGTTTCTACCTGCACTCGAGGGTCTGAGCTGACAGAGTTGAGTCTCCTGAAGGAGGCTTGTCGAGAGAGGCTGTTTACTTCGTCCCTGGGAAAAAAAAAAGACAGCATATTTAGAGGATTTATGAAACAATAGTGTGTCTAGAAATGTAATTTCAGAAATCAGGTCAAGCGTTTTAGCAGTTTATACAGCAGCTCATAACCAAACATTCACAGACGAGCTGTCATCACAGCAGAGATTATTAATGAAGGTGTTCTCCAGTTTCTCATAACATGGCCTCTTTAAGGAAATGTGGTATCGGCTCACGTTTTATCACTCAGCTCCTTCTTGAGCTTTCTGTTTCTGTGCCGGTGGTGGCGGTTGACCAGCAGGATGACGATGACCAGGATCAAAAGAGCAGCTCCGGCTGCAGATCCAATAATGATCAGTAGTTTATCACTGGTGGAATAGTCGCTTATAGATTTCTCTGTTACAGAAAGAAATTTAATCAGATGCCGTTATCATCTTTCTGCCAAACACATTCAAAGCAGTTCTGCATCAACAACAGCTATAAACAGCTTTATAGGCGGAGTTATAAAGCTCAAACCCAACCATCTTGGGCATTATAGCCTCCACAAGGGGGCAGCACATTTACACAAATACTTTTTAACTCTCAAAAGGAGAGTTAACCATCTTTTATCACACAGTGGTGGTAGGATGGTATCTAATTTTATTCCAGTGCCATTTCAACTTCTAACAATGAAGGGATCCCATGCACTTACCTGCGACTGTTACAGTATACTCTGTTGTTCCAACTCCCACACTATTTCTGACCACACACTCATAGATCCCGCTGTCACTGCCACGGAGGGCTCGCTGGAAAATGAGTTTTTCTCCAATGACTGACACCCCATCAGGAAGAGCTCCATCTCTCCTGCACATAATAAAAGAAAAATGTCATTAATTTCCAGCGATGTCATAGATGGGTGAGCCATTCTGAACCTATGACTCACTGCTTGAAGCAGAAGGTGTGCCTGATTTAGAAAAATTGCACAAATGAACAATCAAAGGGCAAACATGCATTCTCATTGTAAGTCATTTTATTCTTAAGCAACAGCAAGAAAAATTTTGAAGAAAAATAGTCATAGTCAGGCATCATGGAAGCTAGACTTCTACAGAAATTAAATGGGATGTGGTTCACCACTAGTTTACATGCAACTGAACCATGCTGGGCTTGCAACTTATGCCCATTTCTGACAAACAAACAAAATCAAGTATATTTGGAGGATGTAAGCAAGCTTGGACAGAGTCCCTCACTGCACAACTGAAGGAATCACAGGCCACATAATGGAGCTTCAGTTTCTGATCAAGTCCACTGAGACGGGTCACGTTGCTTGAGGTTTCACTGTGCCACAGCGGCTATTTAACTGCTGCCTCAAACTGGATTCAGCTCACATTTCTTTTCTCAAAGCCCCGCCTAGCTTCTACAGACAGTCTTTTTTTTTATCTTACATGGATGAAAAATACAGATAAGGTAAGTGATTCCCCCCCAGCAGCCAAAAATATTCTAATGAAACCTGTGGACTCGCCAACTTTGTCAGCTGATTAAATCTTTCAGAGTGACTTATTGCCACATCCAGCAGTCAGGTGGTGAGTCTACTTTTGTGTAATGAGAGAAGCTACAGTAGTTGCGGCACACTTTTTAAAGCTAAAACTAGAAGACTAGAGACAAAGAGAAGCAACTGACCTTGAGATAAAAACCACTGCTAACATAACACTTTCAAGTCTTCTTTAAATCATTTTTGGCTTCAGTGTATGCAGGTATTTGAAGTGATTAAAAAATGAATAAACCCTAAATCCTCCCATTAACATCAGTATTCAGAACCTTTGAAATGACACCCATGTCTAAGCTCTGGTGCATCCTACTTCTATCAGTGCACTTTGAGATCCTTTATCATCTTGAGTGGAGTTCATTAACCCCTAAATGAATTCAGAGGAAACTGTTAAAAAGGGTCACACCTGTACTGTAATAGTTGTGCATGTCAGGTTGCAAACCAACTTCTGAAGCTGAAATAAATGTTTACAGATCTTCTGAACAGGATTGTGTCAAAAGAAAAGATCAGAGAAACAAAAATACAAGATAATGTATTTTGCATTTAGAACAGCCAAAGAACAACAACCTGTTATTCTAAAATGAAAGATCTGCTGCTAAATGTGGCATTAGGACACAAAGGGGCTTCATCAAACAGGTAAACAACAAACTAGCAATCAATAGTGGAGATAGGAAGACTTTACAAATGGGACAACTATCAGTGCAAAACTCCACAGTCAAACTTTTATGTTAGAGTGATTAGATAGAGGTCAACACTCACTGAAACGCACATGAAAAGCCTCACAGTCTGATGTGAGTTTGCCAAAAGACACCTGAACGATTCCCAGTCAAAAAGAAGGAAGTTCAGAAAAACTTTATTTAAACAGCACATTTAAAAACAACCTCAGGTCAAAGTGTTGCATAAACTATGCAGTAGAATTAGACATTTCTGAATGAGCAATAAATATTAATTGAATATAAATTTTAAAAATAGTTAAAAAACAAAACAAAGAAAGAAACCATTAAATAAAACTATGAAAAGCCCAAATATCTTGTTCAACCAGGAGGAAGAAACAGGTTTTAATAAAGTCAAATGTCGGGGCAGCTCAGATGTGAACAAGTACGAGCTTCTGCAATGTTTTTGAGACTGGAGCTATAAATTTCTATGGCTGGAGTCTGTGGCCAAAAAAAAAAAAAAAGAAGTCAAATTGGACCCTGAAACTGACCAGAAAGCTGTGATGTGATCATACTGTTTGGCTTTCCATCAGGAAATGAGCTGCTGTTGCTATACAGCCTGCAGGAAGTGACGACTCGTCAAAACCAGCATTCAGACAATCACAATCATCTAAATGAGAATTAATGAGAAAGTGAATCATTTCCTCTCAGTCATGTGGAGGGTTGTTCACTGCCTACAGAGACCTAATTTTAAATGTGAAATAAGCTCTACATAAAGCTAAATTAAAACATAAAGATGCAGCTATTTGACCTCAACTACCAACTGCGTGTGGATGAAACTGAGCACCACCTGATTAACAGTCAAACACGGCGATGGCAGCATCATCCTGTGGGGATGTGCTTCAAGTCTGCAACTTGAAGCACACGGAGACTGATCAGTATAAAAAGAAAGATGATTGCTGAAAAATATGAAGCAATCCCAAATGAAAAATATTTTCCAGAATGTTCAGGAACTCAGGCTAGAGTGAAGATTTACATTTTAACAAGACAACAACCTGGAGCATACAGCCAAGACAATCAGTCTGGGTCTGAACCCAGGAGAGTGAAAAATAGCTGAACAGCAAGACAATCTGGTTCAGCCTGAACATTTCTGTCAAAAAGAATGTGTAAAATGTCCAAAGATATAACATCTTAGAGGATCAACCCTCCCTCTCCCTCAGAAGAGGCCATCATTGTTGCTTTAACTATAGTAGAAAGCCTGAGCACTTCTGTAAATTATATAGTGAGAACAAATGTGTCCAAATTGATGAGGGAGAAAATATAAATTCTGTGAAAACATTGAAAACTTTCTGTCAGCACTGAGTTCACAAATTAGAATAAGAAAGGTGTCTGCCTTTAAACCCTGTATTGAAGACACTCATCTGTGATATATATTGGACATAAAAAGATAGATATGAGACGTTTTAACAGCTGCAGGAATAGCAAGGAAGTAAACTTTAGATTTCAATAGTTTATGTAACTTTTTTGGGTTGCTGTGTTAAATAAACAAGTAAAAAGTCATTTTATAAACACTTCTTTGTAAATAGTTTCTGATTAGATTAGAAGATTAAAGTCAGAGTTTGGGAAACATACTGAGTTATATAGGCCTATTTATACTCATATCTGTGTATTGAATATGAAGCATTAAAAAGACTGGAGTGGAAGTTGTATGCAAAAAATAAACAGAAGTTATATCTTAAGATTGGTCTTATGGGTGAAATATTTTTCACTCAGCACCCAACATTGGATCAGTCTGTGCACAGGTAGAGCTGTAATAGCTGATACAGCGTCTCTAATTAAAGCCAGACCCTGTGTTTTACCAGACAATTAGAGTTATACTTAAAGCATGGCACTATGATTAAGCGCTTAGCGTGCGTCTCCTCTTCTTCCTTGTGTCGCTTGCTCCCTCCCTCGTGTGAAAGCATCTCCCTCCCAGATTTTCTAACTTCACATTTTGCAATGCGACACCACAGCTTTTATTCTGCAGTGAATTGAGCCAGCAGAAAAAGACGACCTCCCTCCTCTTCTTCAGATTCAAATGCACCTCTTTGTTGTTGGTGGGTGTGCAGCCCATGTGCATGTGTGTTGGATGAGGCTCATCTGTGTTTTGAGTCACCGTGTAAAGAGCAATTCAGAGAATGTAACAGTGAGGTGAATTAATGTACAATTGTCGCAGTGTTTCTGGCAGCCTGTTAGAGTTAAAGTGTAGATTTATACAAGCAGCAGAAAGTAAGATGACTGTACCGTGTCCAGGTGATGTTCTGAGGTTTGGGGTATCCCTTGCCTTCACACACAAGCTCAGCTTTCTCTAGACCCAAATACCAATGTCCAGGAGAGGAGGAGATGGTGGCATCTGGGGGGTCTGACACAAATACAGATGTAAGCGTGTAGAACCAGAAAATATGTACACACACTTGCTGTAAGGAGAAAACAATATATAGCAGCAGCAGCAGAGTTAAAGATATCTGTTCACACATTAAAAACACATCAGATGCAGGGATTTTCTAAATTTAAAAAAATGCCTCAGCTCCACCCTTTTTCAAGACAGCTTACTCCATCTTTCAGGAGTAAGTTGTCTTTTTGCTTTTGGAGATCAGGAAGTAGTCATCTTCAGCCAGGCCATTGGGAAGCCTTTGGATGACTAAATCTGTTCTGTAATACTCTTGATCTTGAAAAGAAGAGGAGCATCTACTCTTCCATACCAGCAAGAATTAAAAACAGGGGCAGTTGCTTCTAGCAGTCATAGTCTCCGTGGTGAAAAACTGTTTTGCAAATGAAAAAATGTAAAATCTTATATTTTAAGTCCATTTCTTCAAATTCTAAATAAGCAAAATGTAAAATTCTGATATCAAAAATGTATTTGACTCATTTTGATGACAAGTGACATTTATTATGTACATTCCTGCAGCCGCCTTTGCACTGCAGCCTCCCGAGCAGAAACTGCACCTCATTTTTTTTTTTATCACTTTACAGCTGCATTTCTCTTTATGGCTCGTCATACTACACCAGTAATGGGATATCAGCATAATGGCCATTTTGAACAACAATCATGGTTGATTCAGCAAAGCAGCTTAAGAGGACATTATTGAATGAAGCAAGGACAAGTGAAAAAGAGGCAGAGCAAGAGATAAGCAAGGGTCAATATCAGACTGACTTTAACTGGATAGAGCTCAGAGCAGAGACGGGATGCAAGATGGATGCCGAATTAGCCTTCGTTAGGGACCTCTTCACTGAGACAATCTGTCAAAGTTCAGTAAAGCAGCTTTAATTAGTGCAACTTTTCAAGTGCACCACTTTTGGGAGCGTGAAGACCTGATGGTTAGACCAAGGTTCATGGCAACCAAGGTTAACAACTGTAGGCCCCCAAACAAGACTGTAGTTGAATGAATGAATGAATGAATGAATGAATGAATGAATGAATGAGCTTTTAAAATGTTGTATGAAATACTTTTAAATAAACTTTGTACCTTTAAAAGAGATCTGACTGCTGATTTTGGTCCACCATATTTCCAGTGAAAGAGAAATTACACACGATTCTAAGTTATGTGTTTTGTGTGTTGCTGACGACAGCAGCTCTTTGATTTGATGCAGCTTTTATGCAAGCTTATTATTATTTATTTTATTTTATTTTTTCCTCTCATGGAGAATAATCATTTATTTCAAATCAAAAGGATACTGAAACTGTGAGTCACTCTGAAAGCAGAAAGACAAAATATGTCAAATTCATGACTCAAGTTGAACCTTTGGATATTTGAACTGTTCATAAGGTGAAACAAAGAGTTACTGTTGAACAATGACAGAACCTGATCTTTACGTGACTTCAGGCCAACAACACATTGAGTCAAGGACAGTTTATTACTGCCACTTCACAATTCAGGGTCCAATTTACCAATATTGTTTAATGTTTAGTCCACATGTAGGCAGTGAAGTTATACAAATATTTGATAAAGTCCACTGACTGAATCTAGTATCAGTAGGATGATCTTTAAAAAGGTTGGCCCGTAGCCAAGGGAGGAGGACTGAACTGAACAATGACTGAGTTAATAATGTGCAGTAGTTCCTCCACAAGGTGTGAGGAATCATTTTGTTGCCAGTTTGGGTCACAGTGAAGTTGAGCAATTGCCTCTATGTTTGTGCCGGTAATCGTGATAAGGCTTGGATGTGCGCATACCTAATCATTTTTTTATGATATCCAGCACTGCTTTTATTTTATTTTTAATAAAACAAGCAAGGTTTATTTTCTTTAACAAAAAATAAAAGTTCTGTATTGCTGTTGTCTTTCAGACACATCTGGATTTGGTAGCTTACATCTAAACTATTTAGACTATTACTAAGCCTGCAAGCTTTCACTTTTAAGAGTCATGGATGCTGCTGACGTCTTAGATCAGAGCAACTGTTAGCATTTTCCTGTATTATGACCTGCACATGGTCCATTTTGCTGTATTTATGCTGATCTACAAATGTAAGGAATGTAAACATAAAGGTAAAACATATATCCAAAGTGTCCTAACCACATATTAAAATGTAAAAACTGCTGGAACATACATTTGCTACTTGCTAGTGGGGAGATTAGGATGGTCTGGGCAGCAATAGTTTAGTCTGCAACTTGAGCTTTTAACTTAACATTCTTTACATATTAACAAACAGAGAAAATCGAAGAAAGTAAATTCCAAGTTATTTGAAATTTGAGAATAAAATCACTATATATATCTGCTTACCACTAAATTATTTTTTTAATCTTATTGAGACGTGTATTGAAAGCTGCTTGCAGCTTCCAGACAATTTACAAATTCTCTACAGGTTACTTTTAGTGTGTTCTCACAAATACATTTATAAAGCTCAATATGTGTTCTGACACTTTGACAGTGGGTGTACACACAATTTTCTTGTAATACAAGAAAATGGAGCAGGTACTTGGAGCATCAAGGCAGACAGCGGAGGCTCATCAGCACATGAAGAACTTTGTCTTTCTAACTGACTTAGTTTTTCTTCTTTCTGATTCATTTTACAGCAGCAATTCAAAACCACTGATGAACATTTTCAGGCGTTTTCATGTTCCCAAATAGCATTAAATATACAGAAGTTGTGTATAATACCACGGAACAATTATCAAACCTTTAGTACAGTAAGTAGAGTCAGCATCTAGTATGTACTTTGGCATAAGATGCGTATCTGGAATGTCACGTTTTCTTCGTTTCCAGATAAGAAGTTTCACTCCAACACACAGTTGGTTTCACCTCCCACTGACACAAAGACTCACAAAACAACAAAAAAGCAAATTAATTTCAGAAAACTACAAAAAATAACACAAAACAATATCTGTAACAATAAGAACCATAACAATACCAGAAAGATAACTTATTATGTTTGTGGTTGTAGGGAATCTCACTTTAAACTTTAAACATTTTTATCTTCGTTATCCTTTTTTATTTTCTGAAACACTGTTGTGTTTTTTTTTTAAATTTAAAAAAAAAATTAAATTTTTTAAAATTTCCCCTGTTTTAGGTGTGTACGTTGCAAATGTTGTGTTTTGGATTTGTGGGTTTGCTGAAATGCTTTCATATTTAAACTTTGTTTTTATATTCTGTGGAGAATAATTACATTACTTGGTTTACTGAAATGTTTCTGTCCACAGGTTGTTTTCTGAAATGATTTTGGGTTTGGTTTTAAATAAATATTGAATGCCAAGTTGACACATTTATTTTTTCTAAAATAATGTTGCTTTCATTTTGAGTTTTTTTTTCGTCTTCAGCATGTTGGTGTTTCACTTAGCTAGAAAATGAATTTCCTCAGATTGAACAGCTCTGTCTGTGTTGCTACTGCTTCAGTGCAGCTCTATCACGTTATCAGTTGTACTCACAATTAACCACCAGGCGGTTTGAGATCCTGCGTGGTTTGTCCAGTCCCGGATGCCAAACCAAGCAATCCAGCTTTTTTCCATTCATGCTCCGCAATGGGTGGAGAGAGTAGTGGCTGGACACAGCCCCAGCTTCGCTGGTTCGGTTATGAGACTGGCCCGGGAGATCAGTGTCCCAGGAGAGGCGGGGAAGTGGACGACCCACGGCTCGGCACGAGGCGACCACACCAAACGGTTGGCCCTCCACCAGAGTAAGCAAGTCCAGGCTGGAAATGGGTAGACCTAAGTAGAGAATGTTGAGGGAGAGTTTAAGATTGGTGGTTTACAAAAACAGTCCATGAAAATATACATCACTTCTTTTAAATGATCTTTTAGATGTATTTTTCCAGTCTTAAAATGCATGTTTGGGCATCATTTACACAGAACTGAGGCTGGAAAAATGTTCTCTGGTTTATTAATCAACCTGAAATTCTTTTATGGAAATAATGAATGAACTGAAAAGGTGCTGCTATCAGCACCCAATTTAAAAGTTAGCATCCAATATGGCGTGTGTGTGTGTGTGTGTGTGTGTGTGTGTGTGTGTATTAGTGCACACTGCCTTTGTAACTTGTACACAGTTTTAATTCTGAATGGTTTATAAAGGTTTTGGAGCAACATACATTGCCATCCAGAGGGCCTCGTTTTCTGGGAAGGTCTTTCTTAATTCAGCAACACAAATCCAAACCACATTCAGAACAACAGCATGAACGTGGTAGTTAAATCATCCATTCTGTAGTCCAGATCTGTCACCAAGTAAGAACATCTAGGGTTTTATACATAATGAACAATGGCTAAAATCTCTAAACTGTGAAGGAAATAGAAATTGAAACATCCCCATGTCCCATCTCTTTGGAAAACTTTTGCTGGCAATAAATTCAAATTGAACAAGCATCCCTCAATTACAGTAAAACAAAGATAATACATTTTTTGCTTTCATTATATTGTCCATGAACTAAACCAAATTATCCCAGCTCCTATGTAAATGGGCTTGTAACTCAACTCAGTAAAACTAGAATTACACTTCAGCGGTTTCTGTGGAGTTGAGTATTCAATTACCTTTCATGTTTGCAGTTTCACTGTAAAGAATTCTCAAGGATTTACAGAAATGTGATATGTAAGCTGGTTCCACCTTCCTACCACCAATACCACGCTCAGCAGAACTACGACAGAGAAACATCATGTTGCAAAATCATGTTGGCGAATGTCACTTCACATATTTCCAAAGAGTTGTTTTTCTCCTCCCACTGGGCCCAACTGGTTTGACATGATTGTGATTCACACTGCAGTCATTATGTTGTAAATGCTCTTTGCTTGGTTAAGTGTTTCCACTGCTGTTTGGATTATTAAACAAGTTTTTAGCATTAGCAATAACAGCTATTACAGATTAATTCATAACAAAGTTGAAACTCCACAACACATGACATCATAGCGTCCCAAATCTGCAGGGACAACCAGCTGCACTCACTGACAGAAATCTATAAACCCGGACCAAATGAGGAGCTATCCTCTTAGTTTGAGCAATTTTAAAATCTATGTTTAGATAAATGCAAAAGAAGTGCTTATTTTTTCAACATCTCAGTTTTGTTGTCAAAAATGTCAACACTTTGTGGCTGAATGTTTCACCAATAAGATTATTTTGTGCCAGAGGTTGTTAGTTACTTTTTTCTTGTTGCTTTGCCTGATCAGAGACATGCTGAGGCAGGACTGTAACTGAACCATTATTGTTGAAGACTGGCAGCAAAGGGAGAAAGTTAATCAGAAGTGATGGGATTGGTCCAAGTTTTACATCTGGAAGAAACATAAAAAATTCCCATGACTGCTACAATGATTCTAATTAAATTATTTCATAATATAATCCACTCAGGAAATAAAAGCAGCACTGAAGCATCCAGCCCTTTTATTACTAACTGCTTTGGTGTGGTGCACAACTTCAATGTGCTTACTGCCTGCTTTTTAAAGACTGTAAGCACAGTCTGAAGTGTTGTTTTTTGTTGGTTTTTCTCTGAAGAGCTAATTGGGACACTTTTCCCCTTCTTAATAAAAAAATAATAATAATAAAGCCCAAGAAGCAGGTGAGAATTTAAAGAGGCGTACATGTTTTGAACTTTAACAAATGTGAAAACTTCTTATACTTGATTCCACCGTTGCTCTAGAATATTTACCCATATGTTTGTAGTTTGTTTCCTTGGTTGTCTCTCTGTCAATTTGACATCTAAGTTCCACTTAAGTTTCTTAAAAGGTGCAAAACTTATTAAAGCAAATGTTTTGGAATGCATAACATTGATCTACGTTGGAAATTAATACACTGCATTAAATCATGTGGTTCATACTTGTTTTTCCATAACCATAAAACATGTCTCCACCTTTCTTTGAGCACAAGGTCAAGTAGAGAAGAATTTGAGAGCCAAGTATCACCAACCTGCTTCTTGAGCAAAACCCAGCTGGTTTTATTGTTTTTGTTTTTAAAACCATTTCAAACTTAAAGCAACAGCGGAAGAATATCATAAAATGAGTTTTAATTCTTTTTGGGTTTCCACTCATTGAAGAGATTTTGTGGCCATGATGATACAACTATTTCATTGTCCCTGCTGGCAGCTCTTCCTCTGCACAGATGATTATGGTTTAAACATCATTCCAGCAGCTCTAATAGGATTAAGAAGGTGTGTGGGGGGGTGACACTTACTCCAGACGGTGAGCACAATACGCCTCTCGAAGTTCCCATTGGGGAAGGTGGAGATGTGGCAGATGTAGGTGCCTTCATCCGACACCTCTGTGTTGGGGAAGAGCAGGGCTGAGTTCTCGGTGGGGTTGGTGCTTTCAAACTTCACCCGATGAGAGTACTGCCCAAACTCTGGCAAAAAAAACATCTTAGGCTGAGTACTTCCAACCTTTACAAAGACTATACAAAGAGCAGAATACCACAACAACTCGGAGAAAGGAAAATAAATGGTTAGACTTTTGTCAAAATAACCCTGCACTTGTACAGAAATGTCAGTGTCCCACCCTGCACACAAAGCATATACAAAACAACAGTTTCCAGGTGTGAGCTCAGTTCAAATGATACTGTTGTGTAAACACTTCTATATGTGTTCAACCTGGTTTACAGAGAAGAATAGAAATGCTAATTTTGGCTTAGGTGTTGCCAGATCCTTTTTATGAAGGTACGTGTGCCACTACAGATCAACTTTTCACCTGTGAAAGCCCACCCTGATGTTTTGAAAATTCTGTGTTTTTCAAGATATAAGTCGCACTGAGCTCTGTGCTGTGTGTACAGCCTCATGCATCATGTACAGCAGAAAGCATGTCATTGATACAGAACAGCAAAACATCAGGAATGTTTAATAATCAGTTCAATTAAATTCCATTCAGATGTATTGTAAGAAAATTTGTGTTTGGTCAGTTATTTCTTTTCTTAATAACATCAATTCCTGTTGCGTCATACATCGTTGGAAAGCCTGATTGATCACCTTTACAATAAGGCATAACTTGTAGGGATTGTGCCTCAGTGTGATGAGCAATACAGCTAAAAGTGTGGGCTTTGCATTTTCCACAACAGCTAATATCAACTTAGATTAGCGTTTCTCTGTCCTGGTCCTCTGGGACCACTGCCTGGCATGTTTTAGTTTTCTCCAACTCCAGCACACCTGATTCAGATTAACTAAACATCTCGTCAAGCTCTTTGCAAACCTGTTAATTTGATTCAGGTGTTTTAAAGTATGGAAACTTCTAAAACATGCAAGGAATTAATCCATTGAGAAACACTGACTTAGATCAATGTTATAAAATTAAATTGAATCAGTTTGTCCCTCTAATACACAGGTGTCAAACTCCGGTCCTCGAGGGCCAGTATCCTGCAGGTTTTCATTGTTTCCCTGATCTAACACACCTGAATTCAGGTTTATTCAGGTATGTTTGACACCCCTGCTCTAGTAGATTTTGTTCTGATTTTGACAGCACAGAGTAGGGTGGAGACCATGTAGAGTAGACTTTTTTCTGACAATTTTTTGTCTGACTCCAACACTGGCATCTGACAACTTTTTCCTGATACCTGATGACTTTTGTCCTGACATCTGACACCTGACTCTGACTACGAAGATGTCTTAAAATGTACACCGTAGTAGAGAAAGAAGAAGAAAACAAGAAAAACAGCAAGAGGAAGCAAGTGAGGTGGACAGAAAGATGGTTATAATACTATGAAGTAAATATGAACTAAATTATTTAAACGGAGGCCATAGTTTGTTAGATTCTGGTGTTTGCACAGCATTACAGTCTAAAATGTTTATCAGTGTGGCTAATGTATATGTACCAGCTTTTTATTGACTTGTTTCGGCTATGGTTGCTTTAAAGTGCTTAATAATTACAGATGGCATGCTATGGTTTACCACCTCTACAAATCAACACTGAAAAACATTTGATGACCCCTTAAGTTCTAATAAGCAGCTAATTATTATAACTTAAGGGGTCTGTGGGGGTCTATACTGTTACTAACATTCAGCCACAGCTGTATGTTAGTAACAGTAACAATGAGATAATTAAGGGAACATGCTGAATTACACATATATGAAGGAGGCCTTCGCAAAACAGATGACATGTGACTAAAGTAGCCCTCTACACCAGTGGTCCCCAACCTTAGGCCCACTATCCTACAGGTCTTAAATGTCTCCCTACTGCAACACACCGGACTCAAATTAAATGGATCTTTGACAAGTTCTGCACAAGTCTGCTAATGAGCCATTAATTTGAGTTAGGTGTGTTGAAGCAGGGAAAGATCGAATGTCTGCAGTGAACCAGTTCACTAAAAGTAGATGTAATTTGGTCGTGAAAATGATCTTTTGGAGAGCTGCTTTCTGTGTCTGGTGGAGTTGTTTCTGACAGACTTGAGTTCAAGTTTGGTGTCCCAGACAGCTAAGGCCACTCTAATAGAAAAAGTAATTATAGTGTCTGATGCTGTCAAGGATAAAGTGTAGGCGGAGAGATGGGTTCGCCTCTAAATTCTGCTTCAAACCTGATACAGCGAACAATTCACAGTCACAGCAACAGTAGAAGCTCTTCTCACTCCCCTCACCAGTAACCTGCATCTCTGATTGTTCATCATTTTAGTTTTAAACATAAAAAAGCTTCAAGCTTTACACCATCTTAAAAAGGACAATAACCTACTATAATGTAGCCGGAAAGTAACAGGTGAAAAAAACACCTCCTGTTATGTATAAAGATGAGTACACACAACGAATGAAATGCAAACACCACTGATAGCATGAATAACTCCTCCATTTCCTCCTACAGCAAGTTAAAATGTTGACAAGCACTGACTTTGCTGTATTTTGTAGTACTTTGTTTGACTCTCATTTAAAGTTTGAGGTGAAAACAAGCAGCCTGGTAATGCAGATGCATGAATTTTGACTCGTATAGTAGCCAAATTGATTATAAAACTGAAGTTCAAATATTTAAAAGACCATTAGAATAATAAATGTAAAAGGTCAGGCAACAGTGTGACATTACAATACTGCACAGAAGTCTTGAGCCACCCCTCATTTACTTATATCATTGCCAGAAAAAATAAATAATAGGTCCAGAGATTTATTGAAATGTTCAAATATAAATGGAGATTGGGAGTCAATCCCAGTTGCAATTAAATAAAAGGCAGAGTACACGATGGGTCATTAGTATGTCACGGTGCAGAAATACAACATATAAGGCAAAAACAGAGTTTATTCAACCAATTAGGTTCAAACTCCACTCTTAATCTTTAACACAGCGTGGACCTTCTTAGACAAGCTTTCCTATAGTTTATTTTAAGTAGTCTTTAGGAATAGTTCTAAAGACCTCTTGAAGGACATTTCAAAGCTCTTCTTTAGATGGATCAAGATGATCTCACACTGCTTCGATAATGTTGAGGTGTGGGTTCTGAGGAGAATAATCACTCCACAAGATCTGTTGCCACTGATTTTTAGTCTAGTTGTTGTGTCATGTGGCATACCTCAGCCTTTTCTCCCCTCTTTCCTTACTTAAAAATGACTTCTTGACAGCCCTTCCATGGAGACCATTTCTGATGAGGCTTCAGTGAACAGTAGATGGATCAGCTGAAGGTCCACATGCATCTCTAAGATCCTGTGTCAGGACTCTAGTGGATACTTTCCTATTTCTTAAGGGCATCCCTTTCAGATACCATTATTCTTTCCTAGACAGCTTTTTAGGCCTGACACTTCTTCTTTTGTCTTCTATGTGTCCTGTTTTCCAACATGTTTTTAAAAGACACTGCAAACCAGGCAGAGATATATAAAATGTTCAGCTAATTGCTTTCAGGGAATCATCTTGTTCATACAAAAACATTATTTTATGTCTGTCAAACTATTTTATCTTTGGTATTTTTCATAGGTGCAAAAGAAAGTTCACTGGTAACAGAGGATTTAAATATACATTCCTCTGAAAATGGTCAGGTACAAGAACTGGACTGAAAATGAGTAAAACCCTTGCAAGACCTTCTGAAGGTCTTTAACAGACATTTCTAAAAGGTTACAGGAAGGTTAGACTGTTTTGAGGGGAAAATAGAAATGAATGATGTCTTAAAGAGATGTTTATTTTAGATATATTTCAATAAAAGCAGATTTCATGATCATAATGGGAATTAAACTGCATGATGTGATATTAAATACTTAGGTATAAGTCCTGCTCCAAAAGCTGAATTAGTGTATGCGAACCCCTGTTACTTTTATACCACCATTAGTTTTACATGAGAGATATAAGCACCTCCCACTACAACACTTTGACAAATGGATATATGACATTTCTTTTAACTATCATTAAGCTAATTTAAAATCCAAAATTTGCTTCACAGTGCTTCTTGTTCTGTCCTCTCCTCGTTCAGCATGCATACATCGCTGACATACCTGTGTGGCCGTCGGTGAAGTGGGCGGTGATGATGTTGTCTTTGCTGCCGTCTGGAAGCTCTTTGTACCAGGTGACCTGCACCACCTTCTCTCCCTCTGTCTCCTTGTAGTGGCAGGGAAACCGGGTCTGAGAATCAGCCAGGGAGCGCAGGGAGGTGTCCTGCTCAAGAGGCTCCACAAAGTCAGCCTGAACGGAGGCCACTGAAGAGGGAAGAGAACCAGAGAAGAGATAACACACTCTGTGTTGTGAAGCAGGGATTGTACTCCACCTAGTTTTAATGCAAGTTAGAGAACAAAATTCACAATTGCAGGATTGTTTGGCTGATGGTCAGATGGATATGAAGCTCTAATATAAAACTTCGACATGTACATTTTAGCATTTTTACATTTTACTGACTAATTACTACTACTAAAAACTGCATTTTACAGATACAAAATTGTGGTCTCCGAGTACTGGTAATGACCTCTTTCCACAATCTTCCCACATTATTTCATAAACTGAAATGTACATTCTTTTGTTCCCACATTTGTATGACGTTTTGTTTGTCTTTATGACTGAAACTAATAACTCATAGTTGCCGAGCAGTAAGCTCCACAGGGTTTAAAATTCTTCCAAAGTGAATACATAAAAACATCAGGTAAAGCCTCTGTTGGTATATTTATACACAGACACACTCCTAGAAACACACATTTACACCTATAAACATTGTTCAGGTAACCTAACCTGCTCATGCTCTGACGTTCGACACAGAGAAAGCAACCAGCTCAATAAAGAACAGAATGAAGTATCTTCACAATGTGAGGAGATGAACCTCAAAACCTGAACTACAACATTTCAGAAAGTCAAGTATTTGTTTAGGAGCAGAAAAGCTTTTCCGATTTATTAACAATAACACTTTACATTATTAGTAAATGGCTGTTGTCGTTGCCTTTGTCAGAGCACAATCTTATGATTTGTTTCCTCTATTAAAGTTTATTTTTAGCAGTCCCCACACTAAAAACCAATCTTTTTTTTTTCTTTTTTTTTTTTGCTTAAAAATCAAATGTTCAGCACAGCCAGTTGAAATTAGCTGAAACCCAGGACATGAGGTGATATCTCAGCTAAATAAAAACTTGGTACATATACTTGAGACATCATTTTTTGGAATCTGAATCCAAGAATATCCTGCAATAATTTAACATTAAAGTGTTTTGTCTAGGAACTTGATGGTTTTGCTTTTAACACATAATTTGTGAGTCTGACACATGGCATGTGAAAGATGGACGTGGCTTCACATCTCCAGCATGGTGGCCAACATCTTAGTATGGGGTTCACCAGCTCCAGACCTCTTGGGTAGGTGTTCTACAGGTCATAGATGTGTCCCTGCTGCAAGACTCATAATTTAAATGGTTCACCAACAGGCTCTGCACCAGCCTCTTGATGACCCATTAATGTGAATCAGGCGTGCTGCAGCAGGGCAACATTTAAAACCTGCAAGATAGTGGCTTAAGAGGTGCGGAGTTGGTGCTCCCTGCCTTAGTACCTTAAACTGCACTACCTCTGACTGCCACAAGGGGTTGGCAACAAAACATCTGTCACTCCAGTGGAAAAAACCTGGCCAAGGGACAGTCCACACATGGGGATTTTGACCAAAGTTTTATGTGTTTGTGTCTTTAGTTCACATGGAAATACAATTTAGGGCCACTGAGACTTAACTTTAGTTATTACACTTTCCAGGGGGAAGGGTTTCAGTTAGCTGTGTTGTTTTCTGTGCAGACAGGATAACCACCTGCTTTGCAGCATCTGAGCTCCTGTCTGTGCATTTTGTACCACAGATGTAACCAAAAGAAATGCGTTGAGACAGCAGTGTTCTTTTGTCTAATTTCCATTTGTTTTTTAAATGGCATTTCAGCTCCATATAGATTGAATCCATGTTTTGTTTTTTTTTTATTTATGAATGAGCTTTGTTTCTCCTGTGAAGACCATACAAAGGTTTTTGTATTACATCACAAATCTAACGACAGAAACTGTGTGTGTTTAACTAAATAAGCACCAACAAAGTACAGAAAGGCAGTGGCTTGTTTTAGACTCATCTCAGCGACAAGCTTCACAGTCAAAGCTGTCAACAAGCTCTGCACTGTGCTGATTAATGACTGAAGCTTTTATCACACCTGGTTTAGAGACTACATTTAACCGTGGGACACAAACCGAAGTGGGGGTGAGAGCGGTGCATCAATTACTCAAACAGGAAAAGCCAAACATTTGAACTTTGATTTTTTGGGCTGAGCATGTTTATTTCATCTGTGGTTACTGATTCACAATCTGGATCAATGATTAAAAGGAGCCGATGTGGGACACAAACTCCCACAAATTCTGCCGTCGATGCAAGGACACTGACAAAAATTGTGACAAAAGGTGTCTTTGCACAGTCAGAAAATGTCAATCTGGGCAACAAAGAACTACAGTGTCGTTGACCTAATTATGGAGAAAAAGCACACGATATTGACTTAAATTATTCGGACTAAAACCAATTGTAGAGGAAGGCAAACAGGAATGAGAGCGTGAGATGGCAGATAAACACCAAATAGAAAGAAAGAGTTAAACAAACTCTAGACAAACATGGGTTGACTTTAGCATCAGAAGGCTGCTATACAAGCTTTTCTTGTCTACTCAGGATGATAGTAACTTAATCACACCCATAGTTGGTGGTGAAAATAATAGTCTGATAAGTGCATTTGCACTTCTAAATGGAGCAGCACTGAGTTCTAGCTCTGTCAGCAACTTTTATCTCCTCAAAAGGAGGAAACAAAAGCAGACAAACAGATTCTGAGTTAGTCACAAAAACAGGAAGACGCAAGTTGAGAAATGAGTTATGATTCATGTTTACAAGAAAGAAAAATGTAACTGAGCCACATTCTGTTCCTTCACTTAAATCCCCACACCTGCAGAGACTTATATGCAACTGGATCAAAAGTATGTGGTCACCCAAGCAATGCATGATTTCAGCTTCTGCTTTTCCACTTTGAGGCTTTTTCATATAATTCTGGCTGTGATCATTTCCTCACAGCTGGAGTTCCAGTTCATCTAAATGTGTTGGAAGTCAAGGTTCGGTGCAGACCAGGTTGTAAAAACAATTTCTTCGTAGGATAAGCTTTTGCATGTATTATTGTAACAATGAAAAGCAGTCCCCAAAAGTGTTGCCACAATGCTAGAAAGCAAAATTTTACATTAAATTCTGTTTTATTTTCAGTCTTATTTGAGACCGAAAGAGTTTAAATGATCTCATAACTTGAAAAACTAAAAATTATTTTGTGTCAGGCAAATGCTTGGGCACCAAACATGTCAACTTTTCTGTAAGTGAACAGCAAGTGAAGATACACATAAAGTATTATTTTTAAAATTTTTACTGCACATTAACCAATATTATTGTAGGATTTTCTTATGTGCAATATGAGTCCAATTTAGGATTTTGAGGGGGGTTGGGCTATCAGCTGCTCTCAGGCGAGAAGGCAGGGGACACCCTGGATGGGTCCCCAGTCTATCAGAGGGCCAACACATACACAAACAACCATTCACACTTACTCATAGGGCCAATGTAGACTCATTAGTAAACCCAACTTGTATGTTTTTGGACTGTAGTTGGAAGCTGCAGTTTATGTGTAAATCGAGATTAATAACATGCAAATGCTTTGGGCACATAACTAGTGTAAAACTTGATTTGGATTGTAACCAATCAGATCTCACATGAAATTATTTTTTCTCTCTTTAAATCGCCTTGAGATCACATATGATGTTAATAGGCAATTTAAATACAAACTGAATTGAAAACACCATTATAACTAAAGCGTTTCTTCTCTTTTTAAAAATGAATTATTTCTCTAAGTTCTTTACTGTCACACTTAGGATAGATCAGTTTATAAAAATTCCTAAGTAAGTACTATTACTTCAAAAATGAAGTTCTTAACAACCACAAAATTAAAATATGACATTCATAGAACATGAGAAAGCTGCAAAAAGAGAAGAATTTCCTGAGTAATGGTGCACAGCAGACATATCTTAAGAAGCATTATATAAAAGAATCATTTAAAGAAAAGCTTATCACAAAACTCAGCATCATAAGTTTATAAATGATAATCTAAAATAGCTGGATGTATTGTGTAAACATATCCTGTGGAACAATGAGGTTCAGTTGAAACCTTTTGGCCACAATGATTAAAAGACATATTGAGGAAAATGTAGTCAAATTTCTAACTATAGTCAAATAACTAAAACTATCTTTATCATCAGCACTGAGGTTGATTGGTTATGCTTTTAATGATAAACATTTACAGTAATCAAATAATTATCACCACCTGGGAAAAAGCTGTTGGTGATAAGAGGACAATGACCATGAATACAAGGAACAGTCCTGGAGCCTCAAGGTACCACAGACCTACCTACATGTCATCATAAATCTGGGTGCAAACATCAAAAGAGCTAAGCACATAAAACAGTTCAAGAACATCATTAAAAACTAGATGATCTGCAGGTAAGTCTGGGACAAAACTCCTGGAACAAGAAGCAAAAACCTCTTTGTTGCAACATTTTACAAGATGTGATCTTTCCCAAGCAGGAGCATGCAGGGAGCCAAAAGCTTTAAATATAAAATGATAGTGCAACTGAATGCATGCTGATGTGACATGTTAAACCGGTTCTTATCATTTTGATGAAGTCTTGACTCTGAGCTGCAAACAGGGGTCTAAAATAATCCAGTCAATGAACTGTAACATGTAATATTTTGACTAAATATTTAAACCAAGTTTCATTCTGTGTGCCAAGTCAGTTACAAGTTCAATTTAGATATGAAAGATACATGGATAACAAAGTGAAATGACATAAAAATGAGTTATGTTAGGCTAAATGTCAGGTACAATACAATAATCTAAAACTCACCGATTAAAAACAGCAGTGCCAGAACCCTTGCCTGTGTCCTGGTCGACTCCATGTGTAGTCCAAAAACAATAAGCATTCTTTGCCAATTTCCTTCGCTACTTCTTCTTCTTCAAAAAAAACAAAAAAACAAAAAAGAAAATAAATAAATCTGATCAGGCTTTCATTATTGAGTTCTGCAATAAGTTCAGTAAGCAGCGGCAACAAAAAGTCTGCAGGCAGGTGCAGCAGGTGTTTACTTTTCACCTCAGGAGTAACGTTGAAAAAGAAAAAGGGGGGAAATGCCCTTTTTTTCTATACTAAAAATAAAAGGAATATCGTCACAGAAAACTGCTGTTCATTTTAGATAAGTGTAAACGTATAAACATAGTAAATTATATTCGAGTGTGTTAATCCAATTGAGACGCGCCTGCTTTCCAGCACTCCTACTAAAACCTAAACCACAGGTTTGACGCACCGCTACACCTGTTGGTTGGCTCCGCCTACTTAGAAAAAGATACGCCTCAGCTGCATTCAGGGTTACTGAAGAATCGGAAATTAAGGGACTCATAGTTTGCAGTCAATATTGTTTCAGAAAATAAAAAAGTCAATACTATACAACGTGTGTAAAGCATTTCTAAAGTTCTTTTTTCTCCTATGTTTATGGACACAACCATAAATGTAAAAACACAATTTCATTATTTGTCACAATTTGTAAGGATTTGTCTTTAAAGTACAGAAATGGCTATTGGGGAAAATTGTACATGACTTTCTTTAAAGTACCTTAAACATGTTCTTCCTAGCCAGCTGTGTAAAATACAAACTAATTCATCTTGTCACATGAATAAAGAAAATTGATTAGCATTTACTTTGACCAACTGAGTGGAAGTTAGCAGACATTTATATGTTAATTGACTAATCATTCAACATCCCTTGTAGTTGACAACATGTTGGTAACATCAGTCAGTAGCAATTAGTTTAATTCAGCTTCGCACTTTTTCATATGCAAAGCTGGTTTAAACACGTTACATATAAAGAGATAAATTAAAATATAAGTTAAATCAGAATAATGTAATTCTTAGCTTCAGTGGGAATACAAGAGAAAACAGTTAAAGGCCATTCATCACAATAACATTTAAATGTGTTATTTGACTTTGAAATTTAGGAGTCTAACAAGCAGGTTTTAAGAGTAAGTTTTATTTATACAAGACTGGAAAGCTTTAAAAAAAACTTCCTTTGTGTTTTCTGGTTGGTTACCCTTCCTACAGTAGGTGTTGTAAATGAGGTTATTGTGCTTCTAAAGATGTTTTATCCTAATTTCTTTTCTGATTTCTTCATTGTTTCCTTCATTACGCAGTGTCTCTTGAACAAGTTAATATCTGTTGAAATAGTTTCCAACGTCAGCTAAGAAAAACACCCCCTGAGGATTAACCTCTTTGATACCAAACTTCTGTTTCAGTTTGCCAGCCCCAAATTTTGGGTATTTCCCAGGATGCATTAAAAGCAACACCAGTTCAACAGGTACATTATGAATTTTTTCCAAAATAGCCTGAATATTCATCAGGGAGAAGCTTGCTTACAGGCTGCTTCTTTCATACAGATGTTCAGTCTTTGTTTCAGACCACGTTTACACTGACTCACCCACCCATTCAATCTCAGGTCTATCCTTCTAATATTAAATTATCACCCTGATAAATATAAATGCTTTTTTACTCACAGCTGCTTGCCTGTAGACATATTCCACAATGACTGAATATAAAGTGCAGCAGTACAAACAAATATAGGTAAATGTATAACCTTGCATTGAGGAAAAAAAAAGTATTTTCTTTAAGTAGTTGAAGTTACTCAAACACTGCATTGAGAGGTTATTAAGTAGCTTTCACCAGTCGCTTTTGTTGCGTCGCATAATGCAGGTATTGTCTGTTGAAATGGCTCTGAGGTGAAGTCTGACTGAGCGTATTGTGTCCTTGTGTGGAGTCTCGAGGAGAAGCAGCTCATACTTGTGGTATAAATAGATTTCCAGTCACATTTTGATGTAAACACAACGGGTGGACTGTAAAGAAAAACATCTTCTTGTAGTGAATGTGCTGTTTTGTTGTTTTGCTTGTTTTTGGAGATGTTGCAGGTGAAGTCTTAGAGCTCAGAAGAAGAATTTCAGAAAGTTTGAAAATTTTAGAAGATAATAAAAGAAAGAAAAAAGAAACACTCCTTGTTAAAACTAAACAAGTTTCTTTAGAAATCGTGGATCATTTTTCTGCAAAAATCAGCAGCTGAAGAAGGATTTAAATCTTCTGCTGAGTATTTTCTGGCCTGATTAACTACAGGGAAAAGATTTGTTTTGTGCTTAGATGTAAGAGAGTTTTACCAGGTTATAAAGGTGGAATGGATTTTTTGTTGTGTGAGCAGTAAACCAGTGTTAAAATGCATCTGCTGACATAGAAAGTCCTCAGTTCCTCGGCAGGTGAAGGTGTTTCTTATAAACAATCTGCACCTCTACAGTCTGCAGTCTCTACCTCTACTTCCAGATATTAAAAAAAGATGTCAGAGTGGTCTTTCTGTCCATGCAGCACAACCCCTTGGTCTTTGTGACATTGAGGTTGAGTGAATCTTTATTAAATGTCTGGAACAGGGTTGTTAACTCGTCAGGTGAGCCACCCGGGCAATGTCATCTGCAGACCTAAAACGGGTTTCATTCCTTCATCATTACATGAGATATAAACCAAAGATAAACTAACTTAAGGGATTTAAAGCCATTAAAAAAAATACTTGTTCTGGTCTGCCATATAAAACCCTCTTAATCCATAAGATCCATGGAGGACGGACCTGAAAGTTTAACTGTGAGACTAGCATCCTCTACACCACGTTGTGCCTTACAGGCAAACTGAACAGGATCCAGTTTGATTTTGTTAGTGATTTGTAGGGTAGTGTTTTGGTGTTTCTTGGAAAAATGTAATAATTTCTGTCCAGATTTATTTATAAAGTGGTAAAATCAGTGACATGGTGATGCTATATTAAATTCAAGCAAATGTCTCTCAGTAGTATTTGTCATGTAACTCCTCCTGCTTGATCAGTTTCACCATGAAATCAACACTAAACACTGAAGAGACGCAGACATTTTAAACCATCGCTGGCTCTCAGTCTGCATGCTGAGACAATATTATAGATTTTGAGATGGAATTTTTTATTTAGAAATGTTGCTTTGCTACAATGTTATGAACACAGCAAGTCATGAGGCAGAGAAAAATGGGTCATGTCACATGACAAATAAAGCGGTCAGAAAGGAAAACCTGGACAGTGAGCTGCTGGAAGTCTCCTACAGGTGCTGCATTCAGAGCCTGCTGGCATCTTTTTATGGTACACCAGCTGCTCTGAGGTTGACAGGAAGAGGCTGCAGAGAGAAGTGAAGACAGAAAATCATGGGCCTTTCTCTCCCCACCGTGGATGAAATGCACAGTTTTTACTCTCTTTCCAGAACAAAGAATATTGTAAAGGTCTGTTTTCACCCTTGCCACCATTTCTTTGACTTGCTGGCCTCTGGGGGACGTGCATAAGAAGTGCATCTAGTCAAACTTAAGGAACCGTTGTATCCCCAGAGCCATAAAACTCCTGAATACTAATAACCTATAAATGCACTGTTTTTATTATTCATTATGCATTTTTATTCTGTTATCTGCCTTATACATTACAGTATTCTTTTTTTTTTAATCTAATGTATGTTGTGCATGTTGTGTGTGGTTTGTGTGTGAATGATCTGTGTGAGTGCACGAGTTTGAATTCTTTAACATTGCTGGCATTTTCATTGTACTTGCACAATAAAATATATCTTGTTCTTAAAAATTCTTGAACCTAAATGCATTCTGGCTGGAAAACTCAATCAAACTCATTTAAAATTCTCTTGAAATGTGTAATACTATGTTGAAACTTAGGTTGAGTTTCCTTCAGTTGTTCTCAAAAGAACTTTAAAACCCTAAAACCTCCACCTAAAAACAAATAAATAAAACCCCCACCTGACTTAGCAACTATGACATTAGTGCCCCCCCCAAAAAAACAAAACAAAAGACAAAAAAAATTTTAAATAAAATAAAAAATAAAAAAAACTCACAGCTGTAAAAAAGTATATGTGAGATAAATATCATTAGAATGTAGGGAAGTCAGTGGATATTCATCAGTTATGCACTTAAGTGAAAATGATCATTAACGTCAGCCATGTACAGAAGAAAAAAAAAGAGAAAATTCTGACAAGTAAAATGACTTTTTTTTTTATTTCAGGCTCAAATAAAATAAGGAACTTATTGACAGAAACAGAAAATACATTCAGACTTCTTCTTTCTTAGTTAATCTAGTATAAAACAACTTCAAGACAGGACATGGAGAAAACTAAAAGCAAACAACAAAAAAGCTCACAGCCTTTATTAGTAAATTATTATATTAGTTTTGCAGCTTTAAAATAAATGCATGTAGAGATACAGAATTTATACAAAAAGAGGATATTATCTATTTAAAAGCTCTGCACAGGGGGCCTGCAACAAGACAATAAAAGTAACACATAGTATAAAGATTGTTTGTTGTGCTCAGTAGCCTCATTTAACCAAATTCATGCTCATCACACCATCGGCCTCTTGTCTCTGATGGTCTCGTAGGTGTCATTACTTGGAGAGGTCAGACCCTGCAGGACACAAACACAAGCACAGTCAAAGATAGTGATGTGAAGTTAAAAGAAAAACATGCTTCTGTGAGTATTTTCGGCACCAAGTCTGAGATTCTGTGACAGCCGGCTATGGTAGATGAATTTACATTAAAAAAAAAAAAAAAATAGGCCTTTACCATCCGCTGTGTGGTAAGCTGTCACCTTTCCCTCATGTGCCTTTTTAAAAGTCTTTTTAAGCATTACAATGAGAAGTCTCACCGCATAAATGCCTCCCGCTGCGGGCTGCTTCTGTAGAATGGAAACAGAGATATAATCAATAGTGCTTCAGCATCTCATCAGTTTTTAAATAAATGTTGCAGAGTGCATGCATGTTGCATAACTAAATGCTCTGGAAGACATAAATAATTTCTTCCAGAGTACTAAGTTATGTTTTGTTGATTTTATTTACCCTAAACTTTTAAGACCACCCAGTTGTCAGCGTGTGGGCTTTAAAAACATTTAGCAGGAAATAGGACTTAACACCAGAAACACTGGTGGAAACTATGAGTGTGAAAAGTGTTTAAGTAATGTAGGTTGGTGGTCAGCTCGAGCTTACAAGAAATGGTTGTGTGAGGTTGGCTTGAAAACAGAACTGTCATTTTGCGGGTTTAATATACCAGAAAAGAAAAGCTAAGCATTCAAGAATAACAGAAAAAAAAATCATTCAAGTCAGTTATATATGCTTTCTAGGGCTTCCTAAAAATAAAAAAAGATAAAAAACACTAATTTTACCTCTTGGTTATTACCAGATGAGTTGGATGAATGCATCTGTCAAACATAAACCCGGAAAACAAAAATTATTGGTCAATATTCATCATGGGAAGTATGTTAAAAAACGTAGAAAGCTTAAAAAATATTAAAATAGTCAAAACCATAGAAGAAGTATTAGTTTATAACTGGCAAGAAATGCTGCAGGATAAACTGCGACAAGCAGCACACAAGTAAAATTAATTTATCTGCGGAAATACAGAAGTTATGATTCATCAGTGACAGAATTATTGAATTTTACTCATGAGTTTTTCTGGCAAAAATATGAACAATTTTAAACTAGTCTTAAAATCCTGTTTGTATATTTATTGTGTTCTTTCTTGCATTCATGTTGGTGCTGTTCCCATTTGTCTTACCCTTAGTCTGCAGTACAAGATGGTGAGAATGATGCCGTACAGGATGAGAATCCCATCCAGGATATAACATATGTACATTTCTCCAATGGCCTCTGTACACAGAAACAAAATATCAATCTTCTTCTAAATGTCAGAGGACATTTTCTAGGTGACCGATCAGTGAGAACTCACCTGCAGAGAAGATAAAGGATCGGCTCTGTCGCACCCTCGTCGACTGTCAGTGAAACGCTTCAACAAAGAGATGAGACTCTGTAAGTAGCTGTGAACAGGAAGTCAGGGGCTCTCTGTCCGTTTTGAAGCTATGAAACCACACGCTTACCACATCACCATCCTCCCTTCACAGAAGTTCCTCTAAAACTCTGGTGAAAAACTTCACTTTGGTGAAATTCCACTGATGCCACATTTTCACGTCAGGATTGAGAGGAGCAGAGACCTTTAAAAAGAGCATCCTAACCATAAATATCCGAATGTAGAACATCGTATTCTTCTATAAAAAAAAAAAAAAAAAAATAGTGAGCTTCCTCTTCTTGTGACTAAAGATTTTTTTTAGATAGCTTCGCTTCTATCAACTTAACATGCTCAGAAATAAGTGACAAAAGGAAGGACTTATAAGGAATAAATGGTTTAATAATGTAAAAATGCCTAACACACTATACAAGCTACAGTTACTAAAAGGAAACAAATCTACCTTTTTTTTTAAACAAGCCATTTGTTTCTTATAAAGTAAAAACATTTAGAACATTGCATCATCATAACTTAGTCACCTTAAAAATGATAGAAAACAAGTCATTATAAAAACTGTTTTGGAGCCCAAAATAAGGGTATGCATGCTTCTTTTTCATCCCTCAGATGAAATCTCAAACACTTTGTGGAGCTAGTGTTTGGAAATTTATATATATAAAAAAAAAAGCAAAAAAAAAAAAAAACAAAACAAAACAAAAAAGACCAAAAACATTTCCACTGGAGAGAAAAGCAAACAGTCGTGTTGTGGCTCAGCAGACTGCGGGATACGTTCGACAGGGCAGTTCAAGTCTCAACGGCAGCTGCAGAAAGAGGAGCCTGCTGCTCCTCCACGTCTGCAGAGTTAAGGCCGCGTTGAGGCTGGTTTCAGCCGGTGGGACAAGGCGAGGCGGTGATCAGCTACTGCTGCAGTGGAGCGGCACAGAGGAGTTACAATCACACGTCTGGTTTGGGATTTCTGTAGATATGCATCAAATATAAAAACTGGAGGAAGTCAGCCCGTTTTTAAAGCACAGCTGCCTGATCAGGACTGATTTCCTTAGAAAGATATAAATATATTAAAAAAAGACCCCATTTACAACTGGTATTATATTGTGATTATCTGCATGTTGTTTGAACTACAGACTTTTGCATTACAGCAGTTTTTCTATGTATATATAATGAGGATGTTTTCAAATAAAAATATTAATTCACTGGCCTTTATGGCCTTTCCCAGCAGGTGGGCATGAACTAAGTTTTTCTTAGAAACAGGCGTCTCATCGGGAGCTTGCAAAGCCTGTCTTTGTTTATATTCTCTATATTAAATCAATGGAAGATTGAGCGCTGACTTATAAAAGCAAAATTAAGCCCAAAATGGTGAGAAATGCCACAGCTATAAGATGTTCATCCAAATGTGCTGATTGGTCAAACTTTCCAGCTATTAAAGAGCTGATGATTGCATTTAAAATATCATGCAGCTTCATGACAAAATCAGACTATGACTCATTTAAATAGATGTTGCTGCTTATAGTTGGTGTACAAGTGTTAAGTTTCCACTGACATCATCAGAATCACATTTATCTATTAAAGCAGAACTTACAATTTTGATTAAAAATAACTTTTTGTCACTGATATGAGACAATCTGACAATAAAAAGCTAAATATTAATACTAGCTGGATGTGCATGAAATGTCCTCTGCAGGGGAGGGGCTTGTGGTGCAGGGTTGAAGCATAGCAGAGAGGAAGGGGTAAGAAGATGGAAGTCCATCTTCTTTTCAGGGTTACAAAGTTATGCTTTAAGATGTGGAAAATCTGTAGCTTTTTTTTGCATATGTTGCACAGAGATAGCAGCAAGAGGAAGCTTCAGGTGACACCTGAACATATGGAGTAGATGTTCTTATGGAAGTCTTTCGTATTGTCAACAAGCCCAACTGGTTTTGTTCGTGTGCTTAAGAGTCGAATTTAGCTTATTGCTCTGTTCCGTAAACTTCTATTGTCCAAAGAAAAAGTGTTAAAAACGCACAGAGTGACAGTTTATTCTGGTCAACATCCTGCTGCCACAATTATTCACTGTAGTATGATAGTCACCAGCTTTAAATAGCCTTGAGTAAATGCAATATTTACTCATTTTTCAATAACATTCACTAAAAATACAGTATCAAATGGTCAATAATATTGCTTCTATTAAAATTTTTTATAAAGTTTTCCTTCGTTATGGTGGATTTGTTGACAATAATAAAAATCTAGAACAGTAGAGTGATGTTTTAAATGTTTGTCCAAGTAATATCCAGACTTCGAGTTAATACCAGTTGAAAATGTTTAGTCTTCCTGCTAAAACGGATGCTGATAGTAACAAAAAAAAGGCCAGTGTGAACATACGGACTGGAGTAGCAACAGATTAGGAATGTACATCCATTCTTCTTTAAAAGTCACATAAAAAAGACAATATCTCACTGCACATAATGCTACATTCTGTAGGTTTAAAATGAGAAGTCACTTCCTCAAATATAAAAACAAGCTCTCATCATGTCGGAGAAAACAACAAAGAGAACCAGGAGGCAGTGAGGCACCAGTCCGCCCATTTTGTAAGACACCGCAGAGAGGAAGTGATGAGTGTGATGTAATCCCCCTCTTCTGGTGTTCGTGTTTGAGTCAGCACAGTAAAGTAGTTCAGTGGTTACAACAAAAACAGTGACAAAAGAAGAAAAAGTCCCCTTAGACAGACATAAAATGAATTTTTACAGTGTGTTGTACAGACAACACTGAATGAGAAGAGGTCAAGGCATCTGTTCATTTCCAGGGTTTGGACCCTTATTGAGCTGATCTCAGTTTGATATTAGAGCATCTGTGATGACCAGCAAGGCAGCGCTCCTCTCATGAAAGTGAAGGGTGGATGACATTGGGGTGTCAGTACAAGAGAAGATAAGCTGGAAGCCTTCACACTGAGGTCTCTGACTGCAGCCGCATGACAAACTTGTGGCTCTTCGGATCGATGAACTCTTCCCCGAGGCGAAGGAAGGGGAGTGGCGTCACCGTGACAACCAGGGAGAAGTCTAGACGACGCAGGGAGAAAACCAGACCCTGACGCAGGGCCGAGGTCACCGGCTCCTCGCTCACTAAGGTCCACTGGCGCCCTCTGCCGTTCTGCTGCTGGTACTGCATGGTGGGGCCGGGGGTGAGATAACGTTCCAGGAAGGCCTGAGAGGGAGAAAGGTGGAGCTTAATCGTAAAGATAACGCAGTTTTAATGTTCATCTGTCTGCTGGAGGAAAGGCTTTTATCACCTTTTTAGTTTTGTTTTTCTAAATTTCTTCTTTTCTGCTCCATCAGATTTCAGAGTAAGATTTTAGCTTTAACATTTAATTAGATTTTTGGTTTTAATATTCTGTAAAACCTGAAGGTTCTTTGGAAAGTTACATTAAATAAACCTATTTTAAAGGTTAAACTTTCTGTTTTTATTGTACTCCAATAAAAAAAATGCATTTAACCAATAAAATACTCCTTGAAAAAAATCAAACCAAATTTATTAAAATATCTCTAGGTAAGCCTAATGTCTTGTACTGCAGCAGGTGGCTGGTGTTCTTGTGCAGCCTCAGTGGGCCTCCTCTGTATGACTGCGGGGTACTTGTATGTAAATAAATGTATTAAACTCACCTTGGGCGTCATGTTATGCGTGATGCAGAACTGCAGGTGTGTGAGGATGCTCTCCATACTGTGGAAGGCCTGCTGTCGTGTGGTTCTCAGGTATTTCTGCATGGCCCGGGCCATTGGGGCAAAGATTGCTTGAGCTGCCTCCCGAGGATCCATCACCTCTCTGGGGTGTTTGGGGGATGAGGCCACCTCCTCCTCATGGAGACGCTTGATGTGTGTGAAGGCCTCTTCGACTGCCACAACCAGCCTGCAGCAGAGCAATAAAGTCCTGGTTAAATTCACCGGACAGGCAGTCAGGCTTGTAGAGCATGAAGTCAGAAACAGTGACATAAAACCATAACCACAGCCAGGAATGAGCAAGTTATTGTTTTGTTAACATGTCAGTCTCTGATGGAAATAATGACCTTTTGGCAACACTGAACGCTCCACATGCACAGACCTTTTATGGAGTAGATGAGCTGCACAGCTTTTTTACCGTTCGCTAATGCACCACATGCTCAGAGAAGGGCTGTGAGTTATTTACAAAACAAACTTTGTTGTCTTCAGTGTTTTAACTACATTTATGTAATTTAAGCAAATTCTACATATCACCATTGAATATGAGAGATATAGATACTAAGCAGCAATCGGCTGATAAAGCCTTTTTTAAGGGAAGTAACACAGTACACAGTGGTCAGTGTATGGAAAAAAAAAAAGATTTAATAAAATTATACAGCTGAATACAACAGAATATTGGCTTAATAATAAATTTGTTTTTATTATACATAATTTGTTTGAATTATATAAATCACTTTCTGTTGCTTTATGCATGAAAAGCACTTTATAAATAAAATTTGATTGGATTTGTTACGTTTGCAGAACTGGTCATTGTGCACTTACATGACGTTCTTATGACAAGAGTTTCATTTGGTAATTGCAGTAAAGAGTTGCAGTGGGAGCTGTAACAGATTTAGCATAAATACAATGGAGGGAAGTAAATCCTCACTGTCATGAAAGACAAATATAAAATTACTGTAAAAGATGCCAAAAATGCCCTTAGACTAACTCCACTGGTTGCATAATGTTGACTCAACTCCAGGATATTGTCAAGCTTTGTAACAAGGTTGTGGGAACCCCCTTGGTGAACCCGGAGGACATTTTGAAGATCAGGACACTCGAAGGCCAGTTCTGTTCTGGCAGACTGGAGCCATCCTCTTCATGGCTATTTTATGTTACTTCCCTCAGGCCGTAGATGTGTGATGCCACGGGCAAAGACAAACGGATTTAAAAACTCCTTTCTCTGTGTGGCCATTGGGCTTTTAAATAAAGTTGTGTGACTTTTATTTTTTTATTTATTTTGTTAGTCTTAACTGTTTATTGTTGTGTTGTTGTTGGGTTGTCATTTGCTGCTGGCTGCAAAACCAATTGTCCCACTGGGGATAATAAAGTTAACCTTGAACTGTATTGAAGTCCATGCATATTAGCACTCTCAATAGACATTATTAAAAAAGTCTCATGTTTTTAATTGGACCAAAAATTTACATTTATATTCCATATAAGCTTTGTGAGTAAGTTAAGATAAAAGAAATTACATAAATGAGGCCACCTTCCTGTTACTTTTGGATTACAGAGATGTCATCTGCAGACTTTCAAGGCAGATACACACTGTTTAAAACTGATAACTTTGCTGCAAGCCCACTGAGCAACAGGCATCCAATGATTTATGCTTGTGGTTGGCAGACTGTATCTGTCATTTCTAACCATTATCTTATTTTTTTAATTGTGTTCTTAATGTTTTTTTAGTTGTTTTTTTTTTTTTTTTTTTTTTACATTTTCTTAACACGAAGGCATGCCTATAATAATTTCTTAAGATTTCAATAATATTTAAATGCACCATGACATTATAGCAGAAGTTTAATGTTGTAAATGGACACTATGCTTTTCAGACTCAGGTCACCAAACCCAAAGATTGTAGTGAAATGCCTTAACGAACATAAGCAACATGAAGTGCTCCTGAAGAACTATCATTTTAATCGGCTTTTTAAAAGATGGGGCCAATGTTGGAATAAACAGGAAATTAATCATCCAGGATGGTTATGAAATATTTCTGCTGCTGCTCTGCTGCAATTTAATAAATGTTTCTGCCATTCAGCTGACAAGGTGATTAATGTCTTAAAAGTCAGAACAATAAGAACATGTAAAAACAGGACTGGTTTGAATCAATAAAAAAAAAAGGTGGGGTGGGGGGTAAGTCTAACAGTCTGAATAGATGAGCTGGAAATACTTTTTATACTGTCAAACACACCTTCATATATTTGCTTTCTCCTCTCTGCATGGCACAAAGCATTCCTCAATTTAAATTTTGCAAGAAGCAGACATAAAGATATATAGAATAACATTAAAATGAACTAATTCTGAGATTGTGGAATACATTTTGCCCAACTGGAAAATTAAAAGTGGGTTCAGACCATGTACGTAATTTTATGGGGGGACACAGGGGACATGTCCCTTGCACTTTTTTAAAAGGCTGTTTTGGTCCCCTGCACTTTTCATTGTCAAAAAGACAATTTTTCTCTACAGTAAACAGTAACAGTAACAGTAACAGGTCAAGCACTAGGGCCAAGAGGAAAACGGCCACTCAAGATGAAGTCTGTTTCCCTTAGTTTAGACCGCCCACAAGCTCCTCCATTGGCTCTGCCATGTCTTATGTGATTGGCTGTCCCCACTGTCACTCCACCTTGCTTGCACACCGGTAAGCTAGTCTGTGGTCAGGAGTTAATATGCTGCTGTAAGTTGGCCGTTTGTTCTGCCTGGGTCACCTCAGCTGGAAGGATTGTAATATCATAAGTTTCATTTACATTAATATTTGAATCTGTGCCAATGTGCATATGTGTGTATGTGGTAGTTTGTCTGTACATCAAGACAGAGTTGATGCCTTGAACAGGAAAAAACTGCCAGCAATTTATCTCTGCCAATGACCGCAGACAACATGTGTTTGGAAACTTTGGTTGAGCTCATTAGGTTGACCCTTCTGTGGTCTCGTTGTTCACTTTTCTTTTACAAAAAAAAAAAAAAGTGTAGAGCTGAAAGATTAGTTTTATAAAAAACACTTCTGTCCCCCCCACCTCTGAAATCAAAATTTGTTCAGACTTAGTGTGTATTTCCTCACTCCTCACAGAGAGGTTAACATCTTGTCTCTACAAACACAATTTACTGCCTCTTTCAGCTTTCACAGTGCCATCAGGGCACACCAGACATATGTTGCCCTCAACACAATCTGCAGCTGATCGGCATGGGCTGGATCTGACCTGGCCTTGCGTTTGCGGATCCTGCGGTCCATCTCAGCCTCCTCATAGTAATACTCGTTGTGAGAGTTGTCTCTCCTCCTGGCAGCAGCCGCTATCATGGCCCGCGACTGGCCCGTGGAGTTATTGGTAGTGTTTTCTACAAGACAACACATGCAGAGGAAGGATTTGGTGGATTACATTTCAGGTATCTATTAAATGCTCATGTTCAAGTTAGAACAAGAGGTTCAGATTTGAACCATCACAGGTAGATTCAGGTAAAGCTGATCTTATGTGTTAATGATGCAGTTTAACACCCATGATGTAGACCAATGATGGAAAATGGGCAGTATTTACCATCCAGGGAGTAAACCTTGAAGCCAGTCATCTTCTTGGACAGGATGGATTTGGGCAGGTTAAGCAGAGCAGGGTTGTAAACAGGGAAGTCGCTGTAGTAACGGTCCAGCACCCAGACAGCTGCCCGCTGGATACTGTGATGTAAGACAATGAGACCAGACAAAGACCAAACATCAGATGCTGGCAGCAAAACAATTAGTTTAAGATGCACATCAATACAGAACTGACATCTCTGTACAATGATGATGACTTCATGTAAAAGCTGACTCATCAGTTCAAACATCAGCTCTGATATGCAGAAATTATCTTGATCACATATCCAAAATATTTATTTCTAAGAATAAATACTAACATAAAAGCTGAAAAAAAATAATTTCAACAGCAACTCTAGAATTAAGTATCATTAACAGCATTAACCGGGAGGTGAAGTCTTATGGATTTTAGACAATGGACAAACTGCGGCCATACTGGTGGGTCACAGTGTCATTTTAAAGCCTCTTTGCTCACACTTCCAGCTTTCTAGTAAAATACATAAATAAAACAGGGATCATTGAATGCTCATTAAGATGCTGCTGATAAACATTAGAGGTTAAGCACCTTTCTGACATCAAACTATGGCTGAAAAACAGATGCAAAAATAGGATGTTCTTAAAAAAAATCAATATTCAAATATTCACACTGCAGGCAAAAGTAGAACAAATCTGTTTTTTTTTCTTTTTTTGCCTGCATGTGACCCATATCTGATTTCTTCTGACAGTTTGAACACTATCATTTTTTTAAACACCTGACCAAGGCCACATCCTACAACAGATACATATCTGTTTTTCAAAGTGACCTCAGTTTGAACACTCATCTTGCATTTTATACACGCTAGTCTTCTCCTATGAATGCAAGTAACTCCAGGAATCACATTTAAGTTATAATATGAACAAGCAACCAGGTTACTTCAAATTCAAGAAGCTATTTGATGGATATTTAAATGTGTTAGCATATTTCTAATACCCTGTTCACACCTTGCAGTTACATGTATGTTAAGTAATTCACACATGTGGTACAAGAACAGGTGTACAGACCCAATGACTCCGGTTACACTCAGAAGTGGTCTGGGCCATTTATGGACAGATTTTTTCAGCAGCGTGAATGCTGATCTGTTCTGGGCCGCCACGAAGTAGACAACCTACTTCACTGCCATGTATCCTGTCAGTAAAAATCAATGAAGCACTTGGCAGGAATCCCAACAGTGTGGTTAGGTATTTGAGGAAATCATATATCACGATGAAAGATGCTGAAGAGATAAAAACTGTATGCATTCAATCATCTGTCAAGCAGCATTCATTTAAGATGGTTGTATGTAACAGGTTGCTTTTCACCAAAATCTGCAGGTTTAGTCAGATGAAGGTTTAAAAGAAATCAGTCAAGATGTGGAAACATATTTTCAGCAGAGGTAAACAGATTTTTTCTAAAGCTACATATTGTAAACGCATCAGCCATGAACCATTATAATGACATGTGAACAGATGTAATTTAATGTAATTTAGGGTAATTACCATTTAGTGTAATCTAATTACCATTCTTGCAAAAAACATTAAGAACTAGTTAGATTCTGTTTTGCTGAATGACACCTTTTTTGTATTTGTACTGTAACACAAGGAGCAATAACTTTGCTGTAAACGTCTATAATGCTAAACATGTACCAGGACGCATCTAACAAACCTGAAGTGGCCCACATTGTAGAACCTGCTGGCTCCGTCTGTGCTCCGGACCACCTTAAGGCAAAAGGCCGGCTGCAGGTGTCGAACTTCCAACAGCACAAGAGCCAGGTACTGGATGAAGAGCAGGGCATCCACCAGCGAGGCAGCGTACTCCACGATGCCCCTGTAGTCCCTCTCCCTGGGCTCCAGTACCCGCACGCCGTAGAACAACCAGTAGGATGCCACAAACAGGAACACCAGTACCATTAACAGGCAGCGGAAGACAAAGAAACGTGGCAGGGTGGCGCGGGGAGGGCGGAGGAACAGCGCCCAGGAGGAGATGAGCAGGACTAGGAGCTTGAAGGCAAGGGAGACATAGAGGCCTTCACATGGAGTGCCGCAAGAATCAAGGGCATCACGCCATAGGACCTGCGGGAGGATGAGGAAGGCGAGCGGTGTGACCAGCGCGAAGAAGCTCAGGCAGCCTCCCAGCACCGGACCAACAAAGCGCTTGCACTCCAGCGGGGTTGATTCCTCCAAGTCTTTGGTGACGCGGGTTAGGTCCTCATTTGAGATGCTGTGCTCGGAGGTGCCGGTGACAACAGTCGTGGTCTCCCCCCAGTTATCATCCTGTATGACAAGCAGAAAGAAGACTGTAGCGAAGAGGATTTAAACACCTGTATTATTGACTTTCAAAGTTCAAGCTACTCAGACAGGAGGATCTGCTGCTTTTCTGTTGTTTATTTTGGTATGTTAACAGAATCTTTAGTCAAAGATTTTGATTATGCATAAAGGCACAAACCCAAGATATGGATAATTTATAAGATAACTCATCTATAAAATTGTTTCGGAGATCTTAATCCTTATTTTCAGTTGGAGTCCAGATGCTCAACGAGTCTTTGATGTTATGAAAGGAATGAAGCCTTATCCATCTTGTCAGGGATGGTGACAGCTTGGTTAAGTTTATTATAAATGCCTCTTTGCTCTTTAAATAAAGGGCCCCTCTTCAGCTTATGCAGAAACAAACATGTCTCCTCATGCTCCCTGATGTAAACGAACCTCTATGTTTAAAGTGCTCAGCATTCAAAGACTCCAGTTCCGCGAACTTCAACACCTGCTTTTGTCCTGATGACAAGATCTAAAAACAACTGACCGCTCCAGCGAAACACAACTGTGCTGCTGAAAGAGTGCAAGAGCCCACTTTTACAAGCACTTACAAACAGACACACAAGACTGGGCTGCAGGTTAAACTAGAACTCTGATCCATCTATCCATGCAGAAAAAAGCATGCTTTTGTTTAGCATCAACAAGAGACCAAATTTAGATTACTTACGTAGCCTAAGTTGTATTTCTCAAATCAATACGTGCACAAGTCTAAATATATAAATGAGCCTGCAGTTTTCAGAGCTTAATGAGCAGCTGCTCCTGGCTGATTGGCAGGAAACATGACACCCAAGAAGAGCCGTCAGTGGGAACAATGGAAAGGATTATAAAACTCCTTCAACAAGGTTATTCGGCTCAGAATGTGGCAAAAGATGCTGGTTTATTTCCAAGCAGCAGAGTCTAGAATTTGAATTACAAACAAAATGGAAGGATGAAAAAGCAAAACAAACAGGTTAGAGGATTGAAAAGTCAAAGTAAAATGTCTGAATATAGAAAATAAATGACAGAAGATTTGAAAAACAAATAGTTAAAAACTGAATTAAACATTTTTGATCCAACTGTAAGAAACCAGCTGGAAGAAATGAGATTGACATCCAGAGAGGTCAAATACAAACACCTAAACAGTTGCTTAAAGATAGGAAGCAATTACTGTGGATGATTGGATGAACCTGATACTTAGTAATGAATCTCAAATATGCATTAGACAACTGCCTAAAGAAAAACAAGCAAAAAATCTGTGATAACTGATAAAATAGGGTTGATGCCAGACAAAGGATCATTAGAGATGAATTCTTCTACAGTAAATGCACCACTGGACAGTGATGAAATAAGGAAAGGGTAGAAAAAGGATTTTCAGGATGATAATGCATCTTCCCACAGAGCAAAGAGTCTTCACACTTTGTCCAATACATTCAAATTCAATGACAAGGTCAATAAACTCAAACTGACTGAAACTTCATGGTAACTGGAGGAGAAAAAGGGTCCATGACAAAGCTGCATTATGTAAAGCTGATCTGTTGGAACCCGACTAATGAAAAAATTATCGTTTCTGATCGTTTGTGAAGTGCATGCCTCAAAGAAGTTAAGCCAGAAAAGGGGCAACAAAGTACAAGTTATGATAAGTTGCTTTTTTTTTTTCATTTTTGTTTGTTTAAAAATAATCAACATATTATTCAAAATCTTTTGGACATCCTTTACAAATCCCCAAAGATCTTAAAAAAAAGCTGAATGAACATCCTTGAACACTTTAAAACAAAAAGTTATGAATTTAGCTTTCACTAAAAGTAGCTTTTATAGGATCTGAAACAAACAGTATGTTTTAACCGCTCATCAGTGTCATTACTACTGACCGCTACTGGAGTTCACAGATTAACAAATACACCTTTAAAACAGAAAACATTAACACGGTGTGACTGACCCTGTCATCTCCACGTGTTGACTCTGCATCGAGTAGTGGCTCTCCGGGAGTTTGTATGGTGACTGATTTGTCTCCTCGACTGCTGCCATCTCGGCTTTTGGAGCGGTGACGGTCCCTCCGATCTCTGAAGACAAACACACAAAGATGAATAATTACTGGAAGTAGAGGACAACTTTCATCCATGAGCTCCCTACAATCGTCCTGTAGATTGTTCATAAGACCGAAAAGTGTGTGAGACATTCTGCATTTAGTTATTGACTCTAATAAGTGTCCGACCTCAGTGTATCCAGTAATGAAACATGTCATACATGAACACACAGTAAGTTTTTAAATAATACTGTAAACAAAGAGCCGTCTCTTTGGTTCCCTGTTAACTGTGTTATTCTCACCTGTGCTTCCGGGAACTTCTGGAGTGGGAGGACTTGTATGAGTAGCCCGAGTACTGCGACTCGTTGTCCATGTCTCGGGTCGGCGGTGAGCGGGCTTTAAGAGCCCCGCCTCCTCCTCCTCCCCCTCTGCTAAGCTGCTCGCAGACTCCTCCCAGCTGGCT
Source organism: Melanotaenia boesemani (assembly GCF_017639745.1). Classification (NCBI taxonomy): domain Eukaryota; kingdom Metazoa; phylum Chordata; class Actinopteri; order Atheriniformes; family Melanotaeniidae; genus Melanotaenia; species Melanotaenia boesemani. The sequence goes on along the minus strand of NC_055689.1, from coordinate 27,076,431 downwards.
CTTGCGTTCAGAGATGGACTTAGTGGACAGAGCCAGGGGCAGCTTGAGAAGGTCAACCTTGCTCCTGAGGGAATCTATCTTGGAGGTCGATGAGGAGGAAGCAGGAGAAGGGAGGTGGAAGACTCAGAGAGGCTACAGAAAGGGGGAGGAGGAGAGGATGAAGGGGAGTGGGAGATGATGATGATGATTGGTAGGTGAGTTGCAGCAGGGGAGAGATGAAGTTGTTGAGATCTGACAAAGAAAGGCAAAGAGGGAGGTGAGATTAATATGATATCTACTGTTATACTATTTGTTGTACATTGAATGTGCTCTTAAGTCCATTAACTAAAAGGACTGAACTAAAAATATGCAGCAGGTTTCATATTCATCTTCTCATTTTCTTCCATGAGTTTCCAACAGTTTTCACACCAGGTGATTTAGATTGATCCAAAGCAAGGTGAGAAAATGATCAAACATGATTACAAAAATCTATTATCCCAATTAATCCAGAAGCCCATCACTTATAGTGGATTTTTTCCTCATCTTCTTTCTCCTCCTCAACCTAAGCAAAACGCCCCGAAAAATGTTTCACTTTCTGAAATGTAGCAGGAGCATAGAGGAGGCTTTCTACAGATGACACATGCCATGATGTACAATGCTTGTCTAGAAAAGATCACAAAGGTTCAAAGGCTTCCACGCTGTAAGTAGCAGGACTATGAAGAGGTAAGAAAAGGACTCAAGGATGTACACACTAAGAAGAGGGAAGCCTTCAGGTGGAGCATACAACATTCAAACGAGTACTATTCATGAATGAGCTCTAAGAGACGAATATTTGTAGTGAAGAAATTATTTGTATTTGTTTATTTTCATGTATAAAATGTGGTGCAAAACATTAAAAATAGGAGAATTACAAAGATAGAAATGAAAACAAAACAAGATCTGTCCTTCATGGCAGAAATTTCACCCATTCTGGTCTTCCAGTGTTAACCACATATCTCCCCGACTCAGCAATTTACAACAGCAGCAGGGTCAAAATGTTTCTTTGGCTCAATAACAAAGTTATCAATCTCAGAATTCCAACTTGTCAAGTATACAGTAGAAGACATTCAACAATAGTTGAATTTGTGCAAAACTAGCCTCAAAGACAACCAGGATCAGTGTTAGGTTTCCAGAAGGTGTTTCAAACACATGGTCAGCTTTATTATTCAACTATAATGTGAAATGATCCTTTAAAAGTCCACGTTTATTATCCACTGTGGGAATCAAATGCCTCACCCTGGCAGAATGAGCTCTGTGATCCATTGACACTTACACCCATTAACCCTCCTAAACGGAGCCTTCGGTTTCGCTGTGTGCGCTTAGATCATGTCTTCCAGGTCTCCGCTGAGGTTAATCATCACACAAGTGCATCTCCTCTCCAAGAAGCCAGCTTTAGCGTCAGTTAGCTGCAACACAATGGCGGCCATATTGGATTACTGTGTTTTCACTAAACTTGTTTGGCCTCTCCCTCCCTCTTGCCAGCTCACATTCCCTCCCTCACACCCCTCATCCCCTGAGAAACGGGGCCTCTCCACTGCCATGGCGATGAAAGAGGGTGTTCAGATGGAGGGGAAGGAGGAGATGGGGAGGGGGGTGATTGGAGGCTGACAGTTGCTGTGGAAACCTGACCTCACGCTGCCCTCTGCCAGTCTGTTCTCCACACTGGAGGAAAAACTCTCCAAATTCTAAGTGTTGTCATGACGGATGTTGGACTGTCAAACGCCGGTTAATTGATAAAGAATAGGCGTGACTTGCTGGCTTTGACTGGCGTTCTGTGGGAAATGAAGAAGGACGCAAGATGCCATTTTACTTAGCGGGGCGTTTACACTCCATCAGCACCATTGTATTTAAAATCCACTTCCCTTCAAACCAAATACTGTACAAATCTGTCTGCGGAATTTCTGCAACTATAATAGCCTCTCATTTAACAAAGAGTCAAATTTTTCAAGACTAATGTGCATTTCTCTTCACCAGACCGGAGATGATTCTGTAGCCCTGCAGCCATGTGCAAAACCTCAACAACATGATTATTCCAAACCACAAAATTCAAATGACTAACAGCCTCCTCCTGGTGTATAATCATCAGCTTTTATCTTAAGTAATGGCAGAGGAATGAGCAGTCATATAAAGGGCAAAAAATGTTTCATGTAAACATACTGCAGGGGAGATCTGCTCTCTAAATGTCCAACTATGTGACATTAGACCAAAAGGAAGTCTAGTATGCTAACCAAGTACTCTGAGGAGGAAAGGCTTTATAGAGTTTATAAAGAGAAAAAATATATTCTGGACAATATGCAAAGAGGACTTTAAGATTCCCAGACAAACCTCATCTTTTTCCAGACAGACAACAAATTTAATCTAAACCCTGGTTTATTATAATGGAAGTTTAGTAGGAAGTAGAGATGGAACAACTGGGCAAAATAACAATCCTGTCTGACATTAACGGCTATCCATCTGCTTCATGTAAATAACAATTAGGTAATTACAGTAGTTTGGGCTGGATTTCAAAGTACCAGCACTGAGAAATTAAGATATAATGTCCAGTTATGCCGAGTCTTTTTACACCTATACAGCTGAAATTCCTGCATGTAGTAATGCAGATGTGCAGAAGGGTTTCTGTTTGCATTTTAAGATAATTGTCATGATGACTGCAGCTCAGCAGGCTTCACAGACACAAATTAGTAATTCCACAAGGGGGATTCATATCTGTTTAAATACCTGAGCAAGTAATTATAGGGCCAAGACTATGAATCTCAGCAAATGATCTCTGTAAGTCCATCACAAAGAAGTTAAAAAAAAGCCAATATTATGGCTGACAAATTTAACTTTTGTTAAGACAGAAAAACAAAAAATGACATTAACTGTTTGGATTGGGAAATGTGTGTATATATACACAATTTCTCTTTAAAGCTGACACTTTTTATAGATTGAAAAGATTCATCATCGGGAGAATATGAAAGCTACATATAGTTCATGTGTAGTTCTAGACATCAGAGTAGTGACATCACAATAACTACAGGTAATAAAACCAAACAGAAGAGGATTGCTCCTCTGGGAAACATGTTGTAAATTTAATTTAAAATTTAAGTAGAGTAAAAGGAAATGAGGGAGGGTAATGATGCATAAACATAAAGGCATTTGATAGTCGGTCATGGTATCAACAAGTTCCCTGGGGACCACTAATATTACCAAATATAATGGTACATTAATGTAAATGTAGTCTTACTCTGCAGCATGTCTTTAGATGCTTTGTTGAATTAGATGAATTAGTTAAGGCCCAGTTGCAGGCAGAGCAATTATGCGGCTGTGTTCTCCTTCTAGGATAAAATCTTACAATTATCATTGCTTCTGACTTTAAACCTTTAAGTCAACTTTAAACCTAGTTCGGCTTTAAACCTACTCAGTGTACTTCTAATTCAGTTTCCAAATTTCTAAGAATTGCTCTCAGTACAGCACGGTTATGAGACAAAGAAATCCCTCACACAAAAGACAGTATGGCCACTTGAATTAGCCTCAAGACTGAGAAACATAAACATGATTAATTATAGTTATCACATCGTGCTAATAGGTGAAAAGCACACTGATGCAAATCGCCATAAAGCACATGATCCATCCAAAATATGCTATCATCTTAATAAAGGAATAAATTTAAGCCACCGCTACATAACGTAGAAAAAAAGTTAAACTTGTGACACTTACTTAAAGAAACAAGCCTTTTCAGTTTTTCTTGTAGAGTGGTTTGACATTACGTTTTAACTCTGACCATTTCTTGCCAACATGACATCACATCACCAGCATCTGCCCAGCTGTTCACGTGACGACGCACATATTCCCCAAAAAGCACTTTGTCTTTGTAATTCAAGCCAGTCTGAAGCTTCTCACTCTCAAAGGTAACAAAGCAATGATTCAACAAAGGAAACTGGAGTGAAATCACAAGGGATCAATACATTTTTCTGACCAGAAAGTTTACATGTAAGTTGTGGTTGCTAGGAGTTTTTAACCAAACATATAGCTCAGTCTTGAAGTATGTAGGGTTAAAAGGGTGAATAAGTTTGCTTTGTGCGTCTCCCTAACCATCATATGTTGAGCAAGCCTGTCTGACAACCTCTTTCTCTTTCTCTTGGCCTGTAAGTGAGAATAAAACATTTGATCTACAAAAGGTGTGGTCCACTAGTGGGAAGGATAAGGTTTCCTATTCATCCTTCTGTCCTATGGCCTAGTTGAAGGACCTCAACAGGGCTCCTCTCTTCAGCTGAAGTTAACGTTAAGTTTAACTTCAGAGTGTAAAAGGGGGTCTGAACTCGGTCTGATCTGTAAACAGTGGAGTTCTTAATGCTTTTGTAAATTCAATTTGTCACAGTTCAGCTTAATTGTTCTGCAGAGTAAAAATATCATCACTTTTTACTAAATTCTTGAGTAAGTTCAACGGAGCAGCCCACATCCGGCCGGTCCAGTGATGTGTGTGGTCTGAAATTAAACAGTGATGACGTTGGGCTTCCGGCCTGCTGCCGATATGGCCGGGCAGTTTTACGGCTCCAACCAAAGAGTCTGCGAAGCAATTTAATGCAGTATGCCTCATCAGCAAAGAGCAAAGACATCTACCTGCTTCAGCTGAAAATTTTCATCAAAATATGAAAAAAAAATAAAATAAATAAACTGATGCTAACCTCACTGGCACATGACTCCATACACAGGAGTCATTATTCATGACGAGCCAGCAACCACGCTCCATTCATCAAATTTCACATTTCAAATATATTCACTGCAGATTAAAGCTGAGGCAGAAAGAAATCTGGAAAACCTAAGCCCCACCAACCAGGCGAGTTCAGACATATACACACACTTCATACACAGTTTAAATGAAACTGAATTAAGCCCAAACCTTACTCCTCCCGTTGGCTCTACTCCTCTGTTTTACAGAGGAAAGGTGCCCTGTTTTTTAAAAAAATCAAGGAGTGGGATTCATCTAACCCTTCAACTGATGTGTGGGAGGCATCTGGATGGTTACTTGACTATTATTCCGTGATCCCAAAAAGAAAAGGCGTAACATATCCCCACAAATCAAAGGGGTAAGGACAAGGAGGAGGGTCGGGTTACTGGGCCAATAATTTGACCAATTGACTTATTTAAGACTAAAAATAAATCTATGATTAGAGTCATTAGCAACGCCTGCCAACTTTTTTGCTTCGGATCTGATAAATCGCCTCCTTCAAGGTTTCTGCTCGGCTTGAAATCTCACTGCTATCTGGCAGTGAAAATGAGTTGAAACTATTACACATCTGTATGTTTTATCCAGCTGTTTCTAATGAAAGTGTTAAAAGATGATTATCCATAGTGATTGCAATGATTGTAACCATTTAATAGGACCTTTAGAAATCTCTATGGTTCCTCGAAGTGTTTGCAGATTTAGTCAGAGATGAACCTGTGACTGTTTTTACAGGATTTCCAACCACGGAAAGTGTTTGTAGATCAGCCAGTTGGAGAATTTCCATTCAGAAAACAACTTTAACTGATTAAAATCACCCATATTGGGTTCAGCTTTATGAAGCCAGAATATAGAACCAAAAGGAAGTGAAGTCGTCCAGTCTCCTCTCAGGCCACGTTGATTATGAATAATAAGCTGAGAGGTTCATATTAGAGCCTTATCAATAAAACAGTCATCACTTTTGGCCTGTTATAGACAAATTGGTATAAAATAATACAAGAAAACTTGTATTTTAAAGAACATAGTGCAGAAAAAAATAACTTTTGCTGACCAAACTTTGACCACTTGTAGCAAAGTAACATCACAGCTGAGACAAGTTGTGTCTTCACAGTATGTTTTCATATTGTTTTTTACATATAAAGGCAGGAAAGCCAATAAAGAACGACCCCATCATTTTCTGTCTTAAAGGTAACTTTCAAGAGCTGTTTACAAGTTTATCAAAAAGTTTAGATACACCTATTCATTCAAAATGAAGTATGTCTGTAATTCGTGAGATATACTTATAAAAACAGAATATTTACTCCCTAAAAATCAAGTATCAGTTCAAAACATAACTATGTGTAATAGAAAATAAAATCTTTGTCCCTTTTGCTTTTCAGCCATAACAGATAATCTCTGAGGACGGCAACAGCAGTCTGTTTTTACAAAACTTTGATCAGTTGAGACCACTAATTGATAGTTTATTACATTGCTTTTCTTACTCTACGATCAGTAATAGGTTCAAATCTAAGTCATTCTGTAGTTTTAGAACTTAATGAGTGCTAATCAACAATGTTCCTCCAGCTGTACTTTGTGGCAGAGCCAAATAGCAACAATATGCCACAATACACTGCTACACAACCACCAAATTAGTCTTAATCAGATTTAATACCCAACATCTTTCTAAAGAGACATCGCTGTTTCATCAACGTCCTGACGTGAGCAGGAATATCACAGATAATCTGCCTCATCAGGTAATTATTGGTAAGTAAAACTGCTTAAAAAAATTTCACTTTAAAGGCAAATGAAAGTGTGTTTTGTACAGATCACGGTTAGATACCAAAACTGAAAACAGGTCAGTTGTCATAAGGATTCTATGAAAAAAATTATTCATTTAATCAAATCAAGCCATTAATGGGGGTTTTTTCCAAGAAATATGCAGCCTCATTCCTGTAGCATTCAATATAAGCAGATGCAACAATTTACAACCCGCGTTTCCCCAGAGGTGAAATTAAATCAAGTTGTCATCATGGTGTCTGAGCGGCTGGCAGCTGTCAGGGAGGAACAGCAAGCCGGGGCATCTCTGAAATGTCCAGCTCCACTCAACAGCCATCTGAGGCCCGATATAACAACTGTGTAAATAAGCGTGCACACACCCAGGCTGAAACAGAGGAAGAGGCTCATCAGCGTAGCAATGCCACACACACACACACACACAGGAATGACCACCACCCACGGTCTCCTCTGACAACATCAGTAAAACCAGCAGAAAACAGGACAACTGCTACTGTCAGTGTTAAAGCACATGAGGAGCAAACTTGAGCAGGTGTGTAACTGTGTGTGTGTGTGTATGTGTGTGTGTGTGTGCGTGTGTGTGTGTATAAATCTAACAGGGTGTGGTTGAATCAACGAGCCCATTTTGTGATTCAAAACGCTTTCCGCATGCATTCGTCTTCAAATCCAAACAAAGTGCTGCAGACACAGGAAGTGGCTGAGACAGATGTGGTTCAGTATCTCACAGCCACGGGCAAATGTTGCGCTACCGACTCATCTGCTCATCAGTCATCATTATAGGTTATTAGATCGGCCTATTTGATGTTGAATTCTTGCCTTGCCTTAAAAATTCTAATCAAGGGAAAAGATGTCAAACATACATTTAGAAATAATGACAAAAAAGAAATACGTTGAACTGCAACAACACACTACTTTCTAATAATTACAAAATAAAAGGTAAAAAAACAAAACACCTCTTTTCTAATTCATGATGAGCAGACAAGATTTCACTCTAAAACCATTTTCTGCAAAGGAAAATGGTGAAAACTATTGAGAAATTAACTACTGATATATACTGATTAAATACACAAACTGCTAATTCCTTAACTTGTCTTCAAACAGGTGGTCTGTTGGGTAGTAAATGACTTAAAGAATATAAATCTGAACTATTAGTGCCTTTAGTATGTACATGTAGGTTTTTTAATGGCTGTATTTGATTTTTTTTTATCAATTAAATGAATACTTGTGGGTAGAAAACATCCCATTGGGCTTGTCATAACAGTGTTTTTACCATTTAATTCATTCATGTAAAACTAAAAGATCACGGAGGGAAAAATGTAATGTTCTGCAGCCAGATTATTTCCGGATGATATGAAAATGTATTACATATTTCTACAGCATTTTGTTTTAAAGTTCAAGTATTTAAGAAGTCAGATGTTTAGGAGTTCTCATCACATGATTAACATTAACTTCTGCAGGATTTTCTGTTGTTTATAAGCATCAGCAAACCATCCAGTTCTGTGTTTTTGTGATTTGGATCCTTTAAGTATAGACTAGGCTGACAGACACAGTGTCAGTGGTCTGATGGTCAGACTGTAAACAGACTATTAAACTAGCATCAGTTTTAATTATTAATCATTTGTGGTGGAAAAAAAGTCCATCACATTCTGTATGAAGATTTGATATGTAATTTTGATAATAAAAAACAATCATATTTAGGTTTTAACTTGAGTCACCTTGTTCTCATTTAGTTTTATACATTTTATCATTTAATTTCTCCTCAATTAACATTTAAATGCGTTGTGTTCAATGCCTGCTGGCGATAATTAATCACTAAACTTTAAAAATGGCAGTTTTTTTATACATATATATCCTTTAAATCCCTCTTTAAGTGCCCTTAACCTTTACGTTTATGCTCGATCATTAAATCGTATCTATTAAAGCAGCTTACAGTCCCTCAGCAGCATTTTTTCAAATCACCTTAACAGTGTCTTAACACTATCGTTTCACAGAAAGCCCATTTTTTGTTTTCACTATGAAATGAGGACCCTATAAACCCAGCAGGTATTTGAATGGCTCATTGAAGCTGAGGTAATCAGGGCCTGTTTGTGCTGCAGCACCATTATCCTGTTTCAGTTTGAATTTCAGCCACTAAAAAGGCAGCACCCCGGACACATTTTAGCGCTGAGGAGCTGCCTGTGGTAACATGGATCAACAGTCATGCTGCATCAATAATTCAGCATTATTTCACATGCACAAAGAGCACCTAGGAGGCTAACTTACTGTGAGGACCCGCAGCATTTTGGGAGAATATAAGGTGTTGTGGAACCTACAAAATACAAAAAGGGGGTTGCTGTAGAAAGGCAGGACAATGGGAGACTCCCAGGCCCCACTGGTAGCGTCCTGATGCCAAATGATCCAAATGCTAGTTCCCTTTATCCCCCTTTCCTTCTCCAAAACGGGACGCCTTCTTTGGAAATGAATGGAGGCAATGAAATTCCCACCAGGCAGAAAATTCAAACCCTTCGGCCTACAATCAAACTGGACGCGCTCCTTCCTTCCAGGCGCATCTTCCGTGCCTCCTTTCACATCCTCAAGTTACATTAATAAAGGATACGCGCTTCCTCGCACGTTTAAAACCGCTCCGGAGAGCTACGTGGTCTCCGTATGAGCAACAATAGGAAAGATGAGGGGTCCTGAACTTCCCCTGTGGTTTCAAAAATTAAAAAGGCGACCATCGCGTCCTCTCCACTATTGTTTGAAGAAACCGGAGATCTCCGGCGCCTCAAATCCTCTCCCCTATCCCTTCGCGTTAAGCCGGGCGCACAAGTACTCCGGTCACCACTACCGAGCTTTCAAGACATTTTCCAGAGAAAAATACTACTTACTTATTCCAGATCGTCCATTCAGGTATTTTCTCACTTTCCACTTTCTCTCCACTCAACCGTAGCCCCGTGTGCCCCGCCTCCGCTCCGGATTGGCCCCTCCTCCGGCTTCTTCCCCTGGGGGACAAGGCCTGAGAAACGTTGTGGTTCAGCCACAAGACGTTTATTATCACGCACTTGTGATACTTATGTGTATTTGCACTCCTTTAAAAGTACAAAGTGAGCTGTCCTTTAAGACAGATGAGCCGTCCAGGAGCTGTTGACTGAATAAAATAAAATAAAATAAAATAAAATAACATGTAGAAACTTCCGACTTTCATGGATTTTGAAATATTTAGGTATTATGAGAAGCAGCATTTAGTATTTTTATAGAGTTTGTAGAGCTATTTTTTTTATTTAAGGAACACAAATATTTGATCACATTTGATGTTTTATTGACAAAAAGCACATAGTTTCTTATTTAAAGCTCTTTTTTTGCACCACCTTCATAGTCTTATAACACATGAGGCCAATTTTAAGACTCAAAAAGAAAATAAATACAGTGCCAAATAAGATTTTGCATTACATCAATCTATCTTTTTACTATATAATGCAGTTTATCCTTTTATTTATTTATTTTTTAAGCTGCTGTTGAGGAGAAAATCACTTGATTCTTTGTGATTTAGTGCATGTGAAAAAGGGCTGTAGATTCCTTGCAAGAGGTCTTGGGATGAAACAACAAATAGCCATTCAGACAGACTGCTATAAATAAAATCGTGGCAGTCCAAATGTGAACAAAAAGCCGTCAAAATCATGTCTGTATTTTTCTAATCTAACACACAGTTTGAAGCCTTCATCAGATGGATGAGACCTTATTTTACATAAAAGTGTGTTGCTCTAATTTAAGGTTGGTTTGATTAAACATATCGGTATGAAATTAGGTCTCTTGCAGAGTAACCTCTAAAGACAATGTCCTATTTTGCTGTCTTAAAAAGCCCATATTAAGCTCATTTAGATGTTCAGAATTTGTTTATGAGGTTTACATACTTAATGTTTACTACTTACTTTTATATCACTGTACATTGCTGTTGTGTCTCCTTGTTTCAGCATAGCCAGAAAAACTGAGACTTTTATGAGTACCTTTTAAAGCAAAGATTATTAAAAACATTTGCAATTATCTGTGTGTACATAGTAAGCAAGGGTGATGGGGGACCCCTGACAACGTAGCCTACCTAGCTGTGTCCACTATTTCTTTGTGTAGCAGACAATGATAGATAGATAGATAGACAGATAGATGATAGATAGATAGACAGATGATAGATAGATAATGACATCTATATACCAGTTTCATTATAATGGGCTAGCTTAGCTTTGAACTGTATGTGTTTTGGTTTCACTGCTGTGGCTGGACTGTGTGCTAAAAATGAGTGTAGTTTGATGTCTAACAATTAAGAGAAACAATGGGATTTGTAAGGTGTCTGCCTGCGACGTGGTCTCCTACAGGAATTCAGAAAACACTAATGGGTTTCAAACATGTAAAAAATGTTTAAAGTGACTTAATAATGTGTCTGTTTGCGGAAAACAAAACTGGTTTTAGATTTAAACCAGCTTAGAAGTGACTATAGCACACACCCAGAATAGGAATAAAAATAATTAAAAGTGTACTAAATTGTACACATTCATGGTGACATCATATATTAAAAGAAATAAAAAAAACAGGTGCTTCAGGTAGTTCAACTACCACTTTTCTACATTTACAAACCTTTTAGATGCTCATCAATCTATAAAATACTAGGAAAAGGGAAAAACATAAATACTATCTATTATATTTCACAAAAGAAGTTAAACAGTTAGTGGAGTTACAGTATGTGGCAAACTGATGATTTTTTCTTTAGCATTTATAACAAAAAGTCAAAATGTACAACTTTTTTTTAAAAATGTAAAACCACACTTAAAAACAGCTTTGGAAAAAGAAGCAATGTTTATTTCAAGGCATCACAACTGCTCTTTGTTTCCAGACATTTTATCCACATCCATCAACAGAATTAAAACCTTGCGTGTCATCATAAACTATCATTACACTGTGAAAAAAAGAACCAGAGTGCAGAGCCAGAGTACCAGCGCTTATTCAGTGTTTTAACTCCAAATTTTTATATAGATATAAGATTTTCTGACTGCTTTTAAAGATTTTGGTAGCTGGTAGAAAAAAAAAGTCAGCCACGCCAGACTCTTGGGAAATTTTTTCCACTCAAATATCACAATCAGTGAAAGTGATGAGTCATTGCTGGGATAAAACATATTTTTTGATAAATTCCCAGGACCTAGAATGCATCAAAATATTTCACTGCACATTTCCAGATGTAAAAACTGAAATTTTCCTAACTTGTTCACTGACTCAGAAATAGGTTTATCATTAGAATTGATTGATAAGTTACTACACTGACAACAAAGACAGCTACAGTATTGCACATACCATTGCAATCCCCATACAAACTTCACACACACGCACACCCACCTTCATAATTGTTCGTACACACTAAATCAGGCAGTCCACTGCTAATGCTCACTCAGTTATCTTACATTTTCAGAATCATACACACAGAAAATAATGCTCAATGTTTAGTGCCTATCCCATGACACAGTAAACAAAACATTCTTTAACAATAAAAAGAGAAAAGAAAAATCTAAAATGAAAGAAATATAAACATCTTTTGCACTGACAGGGGCCCAGCTGCTGCCTGACCAGTGTTTTCTGACCCTGATGAGTCCAGATCCATCCGGGCCAATCCAGTCTTAACGCCTCACATGAGTGAGTCCATAAACGCGGAGTCGTTGCCTAAAAGAAACCGTCTGATGCTGAGTCTAGCCTTTCTGTGTACCTACTCGTGGTGTGTTTTAAGTGAAATTGTCCATGTTTGTTGGGATAGAAGAAGTAGTAGCAGTAATTGTTATGGTAGTGGTCGCTGGCCTGAGACTGTGGATCAGTAGGTGGCGCTGGTGGGTTCCCTTCCCGAGCTGAAGAGTATGTCAGCTTTTGAGCTGATGATATAAGTCAGGAGGAAGGACATTAGCAACACACCGACACCCACGCCGAGCGTCAGCATCTGGAAGAGGAACAGCAACATTTTAGTCTTCCATATAACTGCTTGCTACTTTTCCAAATATATCAGGAGTGTTTGGATTAATGCCGACATGGTTTTAGTTAGTGACTGGTTCCATTTATGAATTAAAGGTCAAAATAACTTTTTGGCCACATGTGAGACAAAGGACAAGCATAAATGTACCAGTTACAGTATAATCATTAATAAATGAAAAGAAAAAGGCAGCAAAAAAAACAAGTCTGTAAATCTGTGCTTGCAAATTTGTAATCCATGCACATGGTTCCCCAAGCGTCTATGATTTTTACCATCTGTGCCCACACATTTTTAAAATGAGAACAAGGAAGTTTTCTTGTGTGTGCTGGACTTTGGAGCTGCAGTGGAGACTCTGACATCACACTGGCCAATCAGTGGCTGGCACCACTCACAGCTTTATTAAATATTGGCTAAAAATGACTGAATATGTGCAAAATTTTAACTGGCATTTAAATATTTTACAAGATTCTTGTTGAAACTTGTGTTAAAAGTAATTCTGGCGAGACCTTCATTTTTACAATAAAAGGCTGCAAATACTCTAACTGGTCCTGAAAAATCTCTGATGATCTACCCCTTCTTACTTATGACATAACCTACGCTCATCATTTACTACAAACACTGGGTGCTGATTGAACAGCAAAACGATGTAATGTTAATGCAACCAGATGACACACGGACCCTGATGAAGACCACAAGCTGACATGCAGCAGTCTAACAATAAAGAGCTCTTAATACTATAAATATTATTGTTGCTTCTCAATGCACATAAACCAGAAACCTACTACCTAAAAAAGTAAAGAGAACTCATTTCAAGCATCCACGAATTAAAAAAAGAAAGACCAGTGTTATGTAAATAAATTAAGTGCTATTCAAGATCTCTTAAACAGCTGCAAGGATCTGTCTCTTGGTGCTGAGCAGGTATTGTACAGTTGGCTTTAGAAAATAAAAACAGTGTTTAATAAGTTTGGATGCAAGTGAGCTGAAAAAATCTTCAGAAGAAGTGAGGTCAAATAGACCTTTCTCACATCCCATACAGTTTACTTGTGGTAGTAAACAGATCAAACATTTGACTTTACAGCTACACAAAGATAAACAGAGTAAAACCTAAACTAACAGTTTAATCTGAGTGAAGCTCTAAACTCACTGAAATTCTACACAGCAGCTTTGAACTGGGAGATAACGAAGATGGGTTTCCTTCAGCAAGATGCGGGATGAGCATGTAGAGACCTGAAGCTTGCTGGAGAAACGAGATCCATCATTGTCAAGATTTAGCCAACTCTATGGTTGCTGCGAGTGCTCCTTTTTTGGGCCATTGTTATGGAAACACTCTTGGCCAGTTTAGGCCAGTTTGGCAGTGAAAACACAAACACAATCCCCAGGACATACAAGTGGGTGTATGAATATGGAACATAATAATACAGGGTTAATTTGAATATATGTTAATACTAACAGAGATTCTTTCTTATTAAAAAACTAAGGAACAATATACAAGAAACAAAAGCGGCCTACAGGATAGTTTTACTGGCGTTTTGATGACCTGTATGAAGCACCAAGGACACCAGGTGTGGGTGAGCCTGGCATACATCTACTTGTCTATTCTTTTACCTCCAGTTCGTGACTGGCCACAAGGAATATGCGTCCTTTGATGCTCTTCCACCTCGACTCTGTCCACGTTGAGTAATCTTTGGAGGTGTACTCCCGCAGCTCAAAGGCTGGAGACAGCGCTTTGGAGTTACGAACTGTGGAACGAACGCAGAACCCCACCCGATCCGTGCTGTTGGGAGGAGCTGCACCTTGAACCCATAAGTAGGAGAACATCTGAGGGAGGAGAATTAATACACTATTATTTATTTTTTATATCAGTGTCCTTTGACTCAAACATTTTCAAACAAATGTGGATATGAACACATTAGTGCAAATTAAGTTTTAAATAATAAACTTTCTAGAGTATATTAAGTCAATTAGCAGATTAAAAAAAAGTCAAGTAAACAGTAAAGCCAAAAAACCAAACAAATACTGTTTTAATTGTCTCAAACCTGATGATATCCCGGCTTTCTTTCTTTGGTTTGCCAGTAAACTAAATAATTTTACTCTTTTTTTTTCTGACATCAGTTTTGGTCCTGAATCTCCATTTAATTCAAAGACTTTAGGAAGTATTTCATTATTATAAACATATGTTTAAGTTGTTCATTGGTACAAGTAAACAAAGACAGCAAATGATACAGCAAACTTCTGAATCAAGCACAATGCTTTGACAAAGTCCCAGACACATCTGGATTTAAATATGCTTCTCCAGCTTGATTAGAGAGAACAAAAAAAAAAGGATCAAACTCAAAGACTGTGCTCATTATTTGGAGACAGTAGCATGCAAATGCTGGTGATGGTCTTTTCTGATATTTTTATGTCCCTTATTTTGAATGAAAATGTGTGTTGTTGTCTCTAGTTTGTCCACACCATACAAACACACTGCATATGTACTGTTTTATGTCAATTATATGTGTACTTTTGTGTAAACAATGCGTATCAAGCTATGAGTATCTTGGCTGTTTCAAGACGTACATTTTTTTTGTTTAATAGGTTAAAACATAAGTAGACCTGGTCAGTTTGTTGACCCAATTTAAGCAAGGACAGGCTGCTTCTACCTGGTTGCTGATATATATATATATATATATATATATATATATATATATATATATATATATATATATATATATATATATATATATATATATATATATATATATATATATATATATATATATATATATATATATATATAATCTAAGCAACTTTTAGATATAAAGTGATTCTTACATGTTTGTTCTCGTTGTCATTCTCATCCTCTCTCTGCTTCTGGCAGTCTTCTTTAGTGATGTTGACGACACTGCCGGTCAGGTTGGCCAGGATGTGTTGGACCAGATAAGTCGATTCACTGGACTGCTGTGCCACACCGACATAGAAGTTTGTGGGTCTGTCAGCTAAAAGGAACAAATCGAAGTTAGGTCATTTTTTATAAAAAACAAAACACACATACATCCTCCTTTCAGCTGAGGATCAACCAGAACTAATTTATAAGAGTCACTTCTTTAATTATAAGGACTGCTCCTTTGTCTCGTTTAATAAAACTAGGACTGTAACAAGAGGTATTTATGCAAGATATGCAAATACAGCATTTTTGGTTCTTCTGAGCAAAACAGATTTAACTTACCTAGATGGTTGCTGTAATCTGCGGTTATTAGCTGCTGGAGCCAGGAGTTATTTGAACTAATGAGGAAACTGTACAGCATCTGGCTAACCTAAGACAAAATTAAGATAGACTCAGTCCAACTTTTCTATCATTAATGAATCAAAAATAGTCACTGACAATTAATCTGATTGCTGATAAGAAACTATAAAGCAAGTTCAAAGACACTGGAGAAAAATTAACAAGCTTGATTTTCACAAACATGTATATAAAGATGAATAAATAAAAACTGTGGAAAAGTGCTGAATGAATTGATTCACAGATAAATAGTCTCACCAGCAGCTGGTCGGCCTGAATGCTGTTCAGCTGGCTTTTTTCTCCTCCAGCCTGTACGTACAGAGCTCGGGCCACCAGGGTCGCCACCTTAGTCAGAGCCTAAAAGATGCACGTAGAGAAAAGTAAATCATATTTTCAGAGCTGCTGCTAAAGTTCTCCATGGTAAAATAGACAGGCTGCAGAGGAAAGAGCTTAGATGTTACACACAAGTTTTCAATCAAAGATCTTAACTGCTTTATTCCTCGTCTCCTAACTTTCTGTCCTCAAGGGACAGCCTTTCAAGGTTTACATATCTACCTCAGCATCTGTGCAGTTTTAAAATCAGACACTTACCAAATCAAAATAAATTCATGAAAGCAAACAAAAGTACAAGTATAAAATATTTAAATGAAAAAAAAATACTAGTCTATTTTTAGTTTAAAAGCAAAAAAATTGGGAGGTAAAAGCCAAAACAATTGTGTGAGTTTTACACTGTGGTGTGATGTATGCTGAAATGTCTAAAGACCACAGTGATGAGAAGCTGTGGGCTGACTTGGCTGAAGTAGCTTAATAACTTGTTTAAACACAAGGAATTATCAGAAATACCTTTGCAGAGTCTGTAACAAACTCTAGCTGCTCCTCTGGTGTCAGGTCCGGTGGGTAAGATACGTTCAGATACTCAGCATTGTCGAACATGCTCTCATAGTACCTGCAGACAAAACAGAGTAACAGATCAACACTCTTTCAAACCAAATCATTTAAAAGCATATATATATATATATATATATAAAAACACAAATCACCTGTTTGTGAAACTGGACTGGTGGTTCTCAATAACAACACCAGGGATTGGCCGAGCTCGTAGGAAACGCTGGAAAGATGAGGGAGGCAGCGGCTGGGTGACGCTGGGTTCATCCAGTGAAACATTTAGACCTTCGGAAGCTGTCTGCAAGTTGTTGATGAGGCTCCTCACCTGAAACAGGTCATTAAAGAGAATTTACAATCTAAATGTCAGGCAGTGACGCAAACACAGGGCTCTAGTTTGTCTTCATGTTTGTTTCTTCTTTAATGAAAGATTTTAGAAGCTTTATTATCATTTGCAAAGAAAGAAGCAACATGTGAACTAAAATATTCTATTTTTGTTTTTCAATGTAAACCATCTGTCATGATTTCCATTTGATTAAAGTACTATCAATTTGCAGCCAAATAGTTATGTTCAGAAATCCTCTTCTGAGGTGAAACTGCTAGACTGTATTTGTAGATTATGTAGTGTAGTTTTTCCTTCCCTTTAAATTGTGTTTCTGATAATTTTGAAGACGCACAGGCAATCTCTGTCTGTTTAATACTGATAAACATAATGTCAAAGTCAATTTACGATAAAAGCTGAAGGTTTAACCTTTTAAATAGTTTTCATTTCATATTCATAATTTCTTCAGAGGCTGAGAAAGTAATATTTTAATTGACAGTGACATTTATGGTACATTTTAGAGGAACACTTTTAAATAATATTCACATTTAAAGCAATTCCTCAATGGAGACATTCGATCTGAATGATTTAGAAACAGTGTTTGTGGAATGCTCCTTTCTTAGCAAGCAATAATGTGCTACAATGGCAACAGATTTTCATTCCCAGTTTCTTTACCATTGATTGTTGTGTCTTGTAATGGTAGAAAAGTGTATGTCTAAGGAGAGCAGAAACAAACCTCCTCTTGGACGCTGCTGTTCCTCCTAGAAACAGGATCGGAGTGAAGCCAGAGCTTGGAGTCGGCATTGAATCCCACCTTGAATGAGAAAAGTCAAATAACCGTAATGACTTATACACCACACATTTATTAAGTCAAATAATAAGAAAGACAAGTACAAAGAATTAGTACAATTAATTTTGTACTGGTGTGTTTAAAGCATTAAATGAACATTTAGATATAAAGTTTTTTTTCGAAGCTACAAGTTAAATTTACTTTATTGTCTAATGGGTGTAAATGTCAGACTGTTTTGTACAGCGAAAATGTGATAGTAGTAAAAAGTGTTAAAAACAAAGATTTCCTCTAACAGTGTTAAAATTACAAGTAGTACCAAGATTGAATTTAAATAAGCTGAAAATGTATTTTAGCATTTTAAGTAGAACAAAATTCAAAGAAGTTTTATACATTTTAGACTGAGTATTAAACTTAAAATCTAATACTTTGTGCTGGATGATGATTTGCAGAGGCATACCTGTCCAACCTCCAGCACTGAGTGAACATTGTCCAGGTCCACAGCAAACTGGTTATTCTCCATGTCGTACACCATCCTCGAACTACCGATGTAGTCAAAGGTTTCCTGTGTTAAAAAGAAAAAAAAAAGCACTTTGAAAATGAATAATAGTGGCATACAGAAAACTTGATAAAAACCTGCATGTTCATTTAAAACTGCTGCAGAGCGAACTGACCCCTTGGAACAAAGTGTACATGATGTTGCGGGTAAGTAGAGCCTCCTGGGTGGCGTTGCGCAGAGCATGTGCAGCCGCCAGCAGTGTGACGATGCCTGAGACTGCGCTCTCTGCTCCTGGAGCAATGTCAAAGAAAAAAGATCTGCTGTCCAGCTGCAGAGAGAGCAGGAGAAGAGGGTCTTTAGACAGGAATAATTTGTTTTTGGACAGCTTTTTCATTTTAACTAACCATTTAGTACAGCGATTACATGTCAAAAAATGTACTCATTTCAGAAGAATCTAAAGAGGGGGGCATTGTATTCACTGATTTCACTAATCAAATGTTTTGAGCCAATCAGAAATAAGAATAAACCAGGATTTAGTTTCAATTGAACTTTCTGTTGGTGGCAACTACAAGTGGGAAAATTTCGCAGCAGTAGTTGTGACTGCAATATCACCTGACATGCATCACAAGACATCTTCATCTTAATCTTATCAATGCACATATGTCTTTCACATGAGTATCAGCTGATAAATAACACATGTTAAACTGTAAAGGAACATTGGTTAAGATCTACTTAGTTTTTACTTAGAAGATGAGTGAGGGTATCAAACTCACTCTTGCCGCAGCGATGACCACACTCTCCCCCATCTTATGGCCCTTTTCTGTGTTGTTCAGAGGTTTGGTTGAGGCCCAAATATTTAAGTCCCCCAGTGGGTCGCATACCATCTCTAACAGGAGATCGAGAAAGAGGAGCAAACATTCAGCTTTTTTTATTTTTCCAGTTACAGATTGAAAGTTAAATGAAGCATTAACCTGTTGGGTTCTGATCTTTCCTTATGGGTGTAAATACCTGGGGTAAGGCTGAAGTTAATGTCATTCCTCCTCATGCAAGTGGCCGTGTCAGTGACAGCGGACATGTGGGAGTACAGCTGCATGGCGCACAGAGGGTACGGAGGACTGCTGCTGTTATCCGCAGCGCGGTTATGGTCCATGTAACACTATAAATGTAGAAAAGCAACCACAATTACATCATAGTAGCTGAAATATTTTGAGTTCTTTTGAACAAGTTGGAGCATATACAGCTGGGCATGGTGGTCTTGCTCAGGGGCACATTGGCAGGGTTGAGTGCAGTAAAACTGTAACTACTGTCTGGGTTTAGTTTCATACAGTAGCTGCCACGGGGATCAAACCTGAAACTGTCAGTTCAGTCATCTACCCCAATTTCAATCAAAGGCAGACAAAAAAAAATACACCTCCAAATTCCATATACTTCTAAAAATAATGGTCTTTCATGCCTCTAGAAAAATACATGTAAAGTTTAAATGTGATTTAAACTAAGGTATTATTTTCTGCATGAACAAAAATATTAGATTAAATAGAAGATTATATATCTGCTGTAACTTTTACCTGTCGTATAAGTTGCGTGTCATTATCGTCTTTTAGGGAGAAGATGGGAAAGTCATACTCCTCGTAGGACAGACCGTTTCCCAGCGGGTTCCACACTGTTGTGTTACAGTGAGCCAGGGCTGGGTCGTAGCTCTCTGAATACACACCTGAATCCACAGCAATACCATTAGATGGGGGTCTTATTAAGTGTGGAAATCTCTCTAACATCATGCAAATCAAATAATGCTATAAACAAAGATTATGACTGACGTAACTGTGGGGCTACTTTTAATCTTTAATGAGACATCAAAACATAACACATTTGAACATCCTAAAACTTCACCAACAACTCCTTACATGATATGGTTTAGTAATATATGGTCTTATAATACAGTCGACATTACAGGAGTCAATAAAATGTATTTTTTTGTGACTTTGGTCCTTTTCAAGTTTAAATGAAAGACTATGACTTAAATATTACATATTTTAATAGCATGCTGTTGCTACGACAAGTGATTTCAGGCGCTGTGCCCTCCAACAATCACCACACTTTAATTTATTTCTCTAACTTGTGCTGTGCTTCACAACAAGCCTTAGCATGAAACTCCCCACCCACCTGTGTTCTCGTTGGGACAGGTGGTATGTGGAGAGAAGCCCTCCGGTGGATTTGTGCTTGGCGCCACAACAACAACGCCAGCCACTCTGCTGGAGCCGTTTTTCAGCTTCGTCATGATGGACCTGACAGGCAGACGGTCGGCACGGGGCAGATTAGATGATGCAGGTAAAAAGCAGGTCAGAAATGAGTTAAACCCTTTTGAAAAGTGGTTCAAGTTTCTTTCCTGAAGGCTAGACATGTAGGATGTGTCAAATTTAAGGGATATATTTCTGTAACAGACAGCTTAATATGATTTGGCCTCCATTTCTCTCTTTACATACAAAGAAAATACTCCAGAAATTAAAGTAATTCTCCTTGAGCTACTACTGCTGGTAATAATTTATTTATTTACATTGTTTTAACAATACATAAAAAAATAACCTAAGACAGAAAGCGAGATTTACTCTAATCAAGAGTTACTGTATTTCTATTGTAAGGTGAAAGACATCAACTGTACTTTGTAAAGAGCGTGGACTCCAGGATGACCATATAAGGAGGGTTTGGACCAGTCTTCAGGACCCAGTCTAGGTTGGCCTCTGACTCCAGCAAATGAAGTACACCCACATCTCCTGACAAAGAGGCTAAAATCCAAAGGAGAAAATTAAATGGCACTGATGACACAACATGACAGCTATTTAATAAAAAGCCCCAGGAGGGTCTCTGTTACTGGAAAGGTTTTATATTCTGTAGCAGCAGAAACAGCTGCTGCTGCTGCTGCTGGTGAGGCTTTTGTAGTTTAAGAACATGCAGGCACTCTAACAGCTTTAGATCCTCAGATATTCATCGCAGGAATGCTTGTTTTATTCTGTACTTTCATCTTTAGAAACCCCTTCCTAACCATGACAGCTGCAAAAATGTGTTTTCAACATAAACTGCCAAGAGCAGCCACACAGAAAACACTGGTTTTAAGCATTTAATACACCACACACTACAGTAAATAGTTTTACTTACTAAAACTAAGGCAGTTTAGGAGAAAACTTTAGTTTTAAAAGAATTTTTGGTTTCTTTTCTATCAGACACATACTCTGTCACACATAACTGACATTTTACAATGGTAACACTTCCATCTTTATTTAAGTATGTCACTCTCCATTTAGTAACACCTCTGATGAAGACGGAGGGGTTACTGTCAAAACATGTCAGGTGTATGTGACAGATTGTCTGACAGAAAAGAAACCAAAACAAATTATTTAAGAACATAGGCATTATGAACATATTTGGATTACTTGGAAGTTTTTTTTATACTCACACTGACAGCCTATTTGATGTGTAGCATTAAGCAATCGCACGCACGGGATAGTGTAATTGAGATGGACGTAAATCTTCTGTTCCACTGAAGTACAGCTGACACCTGCAAGGAAAAAAAATAATTAAACTGCTGTAAACTATGCACAAGAGAGGAAATTCATGTTGGGGCATTTAGGACAAACACTAATAATTAGTAGAGCAAAAAATGATAGTGTTATTCTTTATCTTTCACAAGTGGAATTGATTATCAAAACTTTTAGCATCATCTTTTTTTTTTGCCAGCTTTGCCATTTTTTAAAAGCACATTTTTAAAGCATCTTGAAATATGGTGGATGTAAATCATATTAAACTTGTTGATCCATTAACAAAAGACGGACATTCTTTAAATCTCTCCACTTTTAAGCTGCTGTATTTTTCACCATTAACATCTCTTTATAATAATGTCATCAAACTTTGTTTTCCAGGCATTACATATCACAATGAAACTCTTTTTATAAGAATTTGTCGTACTGTTTAATCCTCAAAAAGTGACAAAAAGAAGAGGTTCTCTAAAAGGCCTGGTCAGGCATTTCCTATAACATAAGATGAGAAATGGGAGAAAATAAAGTTTTTAGTTCTCTATAATTTTATACATATAGTATTGCAGTGTTTGAGAATTTCATGAGATATCTAGGTTTTTTGTTTGTTTTAAAAAGTCTAAAAAAAACCCAGCTGTGTTATGAAAATGTTCTGTTCTACATTTGATAAATTTTGTATTAAGAAATAGCTTTCAAATAAAATCTAATACAAAGCTATAGATGATATTCTCTCTTTATATACATTATACACCGTATATTGAAAAAAATAGATGGGTAATTTAATGCTGCTACGAATTTCTAGACTAAAAAACAGAAGCGAGACGTTTCTGCTCCTCAGATTTTTGTCTCTAATATAGTACCATCAGGGGTAGCCAACGTTGGTCCTCGAGGGCACCAATCCGGCAGGTTTTCCAGATTTCCGTGCCCCAACACACCTGACTTAAACTAACGAGTCATTGTGGAGATCGTTATAGGCTGTTGGATCCATTTAATTTGAGTCAGGTGTGCTGGAGCGGGGAAATCTGGAAAACCTGCCGGATTGGTGCCCTCGAGGACCAACGTTGGCTACCCCTGATCTAAAAGATATGTGGTCAGTCATAAATTAATTTTGAAGTACCACAACAACCCAAGCATACAGCCAAAGTCTAAAGGAGAATCTTCAGGAACAAGAAAAACCTTTTAACATATGATATAGCTCCATAAAGTCCTGAAAAAAATCTGGGATGGATCTTTAAAGCATACAGCTTAATTAGTTGAATTCAATGTATTAAAAAAAAGTCACACCAGTAATTCATCATTTCATTTTTGTTTTACACTATAAATGGTTTTAAGTTAAATAATAAATAAAGACTATTTAGGACATCCTTTAGAAAAGTCCTTACTGCGGATAAAACCTTTGCACATATTAATTAACTTGGCTGACCTGTTTCTGCTTTGTTTTAGTTTTTTCCTCACAATCAAATCACCCATGCCAAGAAAAACATAAACTAATTTATTAACTACTTTATGTGTAATACCATTAAGTAATATATATATAGTACAGTGCTGTAGCACTTAATTCCTGGAGCTCTGGCCGGCCGCTGCGGGGAAATCACGAGCTGTCACGCTGATGCTGAGTTACTCCTCTTGGAGGATGAGCCCATCTCTGACTGACTTAAATAAGTCAACATTAACACTTATTAAATAAATACAAAGTAATTTAACATTTTCATGATGTTTCAAACATGAATCAATAACTCACGATCCTTGATTGTAGAACTTGTTTAGGAAAATATATGTATATGTTACTCAGATTAAATGAAAGCTGGGCAGCTGTTGCTAATGCTAACTAGCCTAGCATTCAGCTAGCTTAACCACAAAGAAGTCCATCAAGCTAACCAGTCGAAAGGAAAACACACTTTGGTCATTAACAAATGTGTTGAGACAGAAGTTCAACAGCGTTTAACTATAACTTACCAACGAAAAACAAGCCAACTACCAAATTAACAATCCATTTGTTCGACAGCGAATCCATCTTCCTGGTTTAAAAAGCGGAAAAAAACAGGAAGCGTATATTTGGGAAACATCCGGGTTCCGCTGTTTGGTCTCGCTCTCCGTAAAGGAGCCTGACAGACTGGACGCAAACTATCAAATGACAGCTCCCGCTGTCCTGTAAGGTTTTTCCTTTCTATTCTATTTTTTTTTTTCAATCGGGCAACATATACCTATATGTCTTTGCTGAATTAAGTGTGTGGATAGAAACAGTGGTACAAACCAAGTGATTAATCTTTATACCCGCTCTATATCCCCAATAACAGTCTTTTGGGGCATGTTCAATATTTTTAAATCTACGTTTCCACAAAGACCGAAACCATCTTCTTTCAGTTTCATATTTTACAAATAAACCACACTAGGCATCATACCACATCAAATAAATCCCAATAAAACCACACACACACACACATTTTTTTTCCATTTGGGTACTTTTATTATAGTTTTTTTAAGATACTTAGATCATGTGCACTCATTTTCAAATATCTGGAATTAGTCAAGTCAGGTAAAGTGAACAGTAAGGTTTTTACAGCATTAATAAAGCACGCTGCACTGATGAAACAGCAGTTACAAGAAAAAAGCTTCTTTTATTTAATAGGACAGGATGAATGAATAGAATAAGATAGCTGAAAGGACTACAGAGATTAACATCACTGTGAGCAAACACATCTGCATCCCACTCATGTTAACAAGGTACCCCACAGAGAAAGCATGGACGTGTTTTGCAAAACATCTCATCTTCTTAGCGGAACTGCAGTGGACTCACACGCAGACCAATCACATCCTTACCAATCTCCGTCACCTAGAAAATAAGATTAAATTAAAGGTTAAAGATTTTAATTCATATACAACAAATTAGATAATCAGTAAACCTTTTTCTGCATTTAGTTGCCATTTTTCCTTTAAATGGATGGTGACAGTGATTCAAAGAATGACCTGGAAGCCCTCAATATTTAGCAAATGATGTTACTGTTTCTATTTTGAAGAGAGAATCAGCTTACCTGTGTGACCCTGCAGATCTGGCCTTTGTAAGTAGGGCAGTAGCAGGCTCCAGACAGTGGGCACTTCTCAACGGGCCGTCCACGGTAGAGGGGAACGAAAGAAGCAGCACACAGGTCAAATGGATTGTGGGGGTCATAGTTCAACTGGTGGGCATCTGTCAGTGTCTTCTCACAGGCTGCCAAAATTTTGCGGGTCTAAATGACAGGGATTCATTAATTAGATTAATACAAGATACACAATATTTTGCTTTTCCTTTTATTATAAAAAAACGAATTAAATTGAAGTCAGTACAACCTGCTGTGCAACATCTGGCTTCGGCCCAAGTTCGAGAAGGCGTCGTGCAAAACCTGCAGCTGTTTTGAAGTTACGAAGTTTGAAGAAGAGGTTCAGAGCTGTGCGCAAAACAAGAACCATGTGGACTGGCTGGAGATTACAGTGTGTGAAATATGCAGCCATCTGTAGGGAGAATACCATAAATTAGTCATCCAAGGTATAAATAATGATTATTTTTTAAAATAATTTAGTCTGGACCAACAATCAGGCCTGGTTGCATGATGTCTTTACCTCACACAGCCTCTTCTGTTGTTCCAGCGTGTCTTTAGGCAATTTCTTCCTCTCAGTCTCCATGGTCAGACCCACAATGTATTCTTTGCAAATTGTGATCAGCTGCTGGGCCTGAAAAAAGATAAAATGGGTAACATTTAAACAAGACATAGCAACCTAGATGAGCAACCTATGAACAACATAGAGTCATACCTGTTAGGTTCATTCTTTCTTTTTTTTTAACATAATTGTAGGGGGAAAAAAAAACACAGACTGGAATTAAAACATGTTGCTCACCTCTGCAATTTCTTGCTTGTTATCAACCACCAGCAGAGGTACAGAGAGCAGAATGACTCTGAAACGTTCAACAGCTTCTTCAAACCGTCCGGCCGTGGTCAGCTGGTAGCAATGTTGCAGGCGGGCGATGAGATCAGAGAGGCGAAGCCCAACAGCTGGCAGTCCCTGCTTTGCCCCACAGTCCTAAAAAACAAAAACAAAAACAAAACATAAATAAATAAAAATAAAAATTTTAGATTTTTCTTTTAGAAGAAACTAAGCGAAAAGCTGGAACTAAAGTGGGTTGGGAGAATGACTTTCATAATCAAAACTAAAGCAGACATCTAAAAATGCCCGATAACCGACAAAAATAAATACACAAATATAACAACTGTACCTTCCAGTTCCTCTGGGGATGACCACGTAGGCAAGGCAGAGAAGGCAAACCCAGGTAACAGGTGCGGCCTCTGGACAGAGTCTGCATGAACAGAGACTTGTAGGGGCCAAAGTTCACAACTCCAACTTGGTCGTGGAGCAGCTGTGGAAGGAAGGAAAAGATACTTAACTTTTAGTGTGTAAAATAGAAAATAAATCTAGCTAATGTTAGGATTTCCTGCACAAAAATAATTTACATCTAAATAGTTGAGGGAAAAGGGAAACAAAAATAGTGGAAATGACATTATAAACATACTCTCATAGCCGTTTCAAAGGAGCCAGCCAGGATGTGGTCCACTGGCAGCTGAGAATTGTTACACCACATCTGGACTGGACTTGTTCCCTTTGTGGGTGGGACGAAAAAGCCATCATCAGCTCCTCCACCTGCTCCAACTGGCACATCCTGTTGATTGGAAGTAAAATTTTGATGACACTTGTGGTATTAAAACTTAGTACAGCTTTTTTGGGGCTTTAATTTACGATTATATCAGTCCTCTTACCAGCTCTGGAGGAAGTTCCAGGTCTTCCTCAACCTCCCAGCCTTCTCCCTCCTCTTTCACTATTCCCTCATCCCCAAATCCATCCTGGGCATCCACAAATCCATCTGAAAAGAAAAAGAGACATATAAATGTCTAAATTTGCTTAGTTAAAAGGTAATTTCTGAGGAAAATATTGTTAAATTAATTTTAAATTTACCTTCAACCATAGCAAGTTCAGCATCATCTCCCCAGCCTTCGCCACCAGCAGCATCCATATCCAGATCTGCAGCCATCTGACCTGCTTTCCCTACAACAGCAGAGGAATTCTGTTCTCACTCTTGTCAACAATAACTTTCTGAAATATACCATTATTCTTACTTTCAACACCCAAAATAATAATAATAATAAAACACTTCTCACTGAAATATAATTAGTAGAACACAAGCGACAAACTTTCCTCAGTTACTCACATTGCATGCTTAATCTCTTTCTATATATGGACGTAATGCACAGCACATTCAGTATATTTAAGTCTAGCCATGCAAAGTCATGTGTCAAGACTTGATGACTCACCCTTTGCTGCAATGGCTCCCTCAAAGAAGCCCTTTGACACAGTGAGCAGAGGCCAGTTGGTGTCCAGGGGGTTGATGGGTGGAGGAGGCTGCAGCAGTTGTGCATTGGGATCAACCTCTGGCACCTACAAAACGTAAGATCAACCATCATTTTACTGACAAGATTACACTCAAGTGATTTTATTGTTAAATATTAAATATATATTTGTCTGGTAGAGAATGTTATGTCAACACACCGTCTCCTTTTCTGGGTCAAAGGTCTCCTTCAGAGCCTCAGCCTCTTCATCCAGCCCATGTGTGGCTGCAGTCAGGTAAGCCAGAGACTCTGCAAACACATCAATTAAAAATAAAACAGCACATTTAAGATTTTGTAGACTCTGAGATTATTATTATTCAAAGTTATGGTCAAGATGATGGTAACATAAAATTCCCACATTTTTAATTGTGCATTCATTTGACATAATCTGTAGAAATTTTACCCAAATGAAAAGTTTCTACATGTAAAAATGTTCTGTGTACACATATGCAAGCAAGAATAAGTTTAAACCCAATTTTATGTAAATAATCATGTAAAGAAAATATGAATGAATCATGTAAAGACAATCGGAATGAAAATGATTTAACAAATGAACTCACTCTGTCCACAGTTCTTCAAGATGCGAACTCTCTCACTAACGTCTCCCAGGTAGAGAGCTGCCTGGTAGTGTCCACTCATGTCCTTTCTGATCTCAGCTACACAAAAACATTAAATGTGATGTATATTAGATTACATTCTACCTAATAAAGAGAATACTGATTATAACTCTGTAGTTAAGTCTCATAATTTACCAATCTTCATCATTTTACGCAGTTTGGCCAAGTTCCCCGTAATGAGGTAGAGGAAGGTGAGCTTGTCAAAGTTTTTGGTCCTCTGGTAGCACATTTCCACAACCTGGTGGTGCCCCTGCAGCAGTGCTGCCTCACCCAGACGCTCCCAGCAGCTGCGCTCATCCAGGGCCTTGGCTGCCTCAAGTGCCACCTTAAAGTATACAGAGCAGATGTAATGATTTTGCAGTTTTTCCTGCAGAACAGTTTTCTATAATGCATTCTTGATGCAGAATGAGTATAGCACAATTTACAGTTTTCTAATTCAGTCAGCTTACCTCAATGTTGCCACACTCCAAAGCCAGGCTAAAGCGTGTCTTCTCATCTTTGACAAAGTGCAGCGCAACCTCAGGGTAGCCCTTCTTCTGCAGGTAGGCAATGATTGACTGGCCCACCAACTTGGCATTACGCACCATGTGGAGCACCTGGAAAGAACATGAATGTGATGAATTCAAATCAGTGGTCACAATTCAGGATTGAATGAGTTGCAATGTAAACCTAAAGAAGCCAAGGACTCCAATTATGTCTTTACATATCATTAATGAAGAACCAACCTCATCATATTTACGGTTAACCAGCGCCAGCTTGAAGCGGTACTCTGTGGGGTCAATGGTAAGGACGCGAGGCCTGCACTCTCTGTCCAGGCAGTATACACTGTTGCCTCTCACACGGGTCACATAGATGGGCAGGTCCAGGGTCCTGATGATGCCATGATCCCTACAGGAGCAAAATTAAAGTAGTATGTTATTAAAAAAAACAAAAACAATTAACCAAAAAATGTTTTTAGAAAAAAAAAAGGGTACACTGCAAAATATGTCTCATAATATAGAGTTCCAGCAAATCTAATGCTCTAATCTAATGTTTCTGTAAACACACTGAGCCACAGCTTTGCCTATTAAACAGTACAGTAATACAAACACCTCTTTAGATTCCTGAGGTACCATAAAAAGATCTTCTGTTTCTCAAAGTCTACTTAGAGAAGACTCAGTGTGCATAACGTGGCAGTGACTTGTACGTGAAAGCAGAAGCAGTTTGCTCACTTCATAAGAGACAAGTGCAAATTGCTGCACTGAATTTAAATAAAAATAAAGCCTACCCAGAGGTTAAAGCATATTTGATGTGGTTGGAGGTGGTGTAGATGAAGACTCCGCTCTCATCCCAGGCTCCACTTTTCACTCTGATATTCTCGTGAATGTTGCAGAGACTCTCCAGCTTACGGTTGCAGATCATAATAGCTAAATGAAGAAAACAGGAAGATTTCATTCATACGACACGATGGTCAAATGAGAACTAGCATTTGTGGTCTTGAGATGCATGTTTTTTTTTTCCCTTTCCCCTCATGGTTTCTTGCATCCATAAAACCCCTGTTTAATCATTCTGAATTAATAAATTTAAAATGACAAGTTTCTTAGTACAACAATCAAAATGCACATACTATAAAATAAATTACAATTTAGAGTTAATTAGATGTTTGGGAGCAAACTAACACTTAAGTGAGTGAGAGACTTTGATGCATTATTAGTGAGTTTGTGCAGATTATTAAAGGATCATCACTATTCCCAGAAAGTTATTTACTTAAATTGCATTACTGTGCTTTTTGTCTGCCCCTAGTTTTTTCCCCTTCAGTCCCCCCTGAGAAGGGCTAAAATGTGCTACAACTTCAACTATGGCAGCAATACAACTTCTGAGAACAGAAAGAGATAAAGATAAGGCTTAGCATTAAATACCCAGTAGATATTCTTATCTACCCACCATGTTTAGCCAGCAAAGCCACGTGGCTGGTGTCGGCGCTCCATACCACGTACTTGACCTTGGCAATTTTGACGGTGGCCAGAGAGCGTTTCTGCTGCACGTCGAACAACGTGATGCCATCAGCATCACGCAGCAGCAGCGAGCCTGTGCCTGCGTAGAAGATTTCCTCGCAGCTTGGCACCTGGACTTTCTTTACAATTTCATTCTTCAGGTTTTTAATCAGAAGCTGAAATTAACAGCGATAATATTAGATTAAATGAGAGGAAGACACAGAAAACTAGCAAACACCTATCCCACAAAATCTGAGAGTATTTTATAATTCCAGTTACATAGTTTAAGGATAGCTTTAATCACTGGTCCCTGCAACAACATGAAGGCATGTTTTTAGTTAGTACTGTTTTGAAAGTACCATATTGGAAGAAAAGAAAAATTAGATCCTTCCATCAGCTACAACACCCTCAATCATGCAGACCAAGTCCATTCAACACATTAATTTATAATGATATATGGATGATGAAATAACAGACTTAAAAAAATTTAAAAAAAAATCTAAAGTTCAACATTTTGGCAACGACTGGTTTAATGCTTTCCAAGACACTTTCTCACATGGTAAACCTAAAAATGAACTCACAGAGTGCATGCGGTCCAGGACGGCAAATCTGTTCCTTGCCACCCAAACTGCTGTCAGACCAGAAGATCTTTTCCCTTCCGGGGCTGAGAATAAACAGACGGTTACTTTAAGCACCAAACAAAGTTCATTTAAAGATATTTACACTATTGGTATAAACAACTTACTGCAAAAATAAACTAAAATAAGGTATGAAATTCAACTACACATAAAAAAAACAAACAAACAGGAAAAATATATTCAGTTTGCAAATCAATATAGAGCTTAATTGATGTATTTCTTTACCATCAGGATTCTGAGAGTCGCTTTCTTTGGGAATAGAGTACAGGTCATAAGTGCTGTTCTCCAGGTTGGTAGCTCTCTGCAGGAAGAATAAACATTTACACAACATGCACTGAAAACTCACTACATTTACTAGAAGGGAAATACTTACAGTGCAGAGCAGGACAGCATTCTCAGCAGGGTTGTAGGACATGCTGAACACAGGGAACTTAGAACCACTAAAGAAAGAGAAAAAAAGTTAAATAAAACCAGACTTTTTGCATTTCTTACTCTCACTCAGTATTAAGCACTGGCCACTTCAGCGAGTACCAAAAATCTGAATAATTTCTTTAAGTGACACAAGTGTTTAAACTAAAGGATAAACTGTTAAACAGTTTGAGGGATACGAAGCAAAATATTCCTTAAACAGCAGCCCTCTCAGTTATCTCTCATGATTTATGAGATGTGTGTGGTGGTACATTTCTGTTTAATTTTTTGGCTTGTTTCCCCTCAATATTTGCTGCGTCCAGATTTTTTTTTATTTGGGCTGCAACCTTTTTGGAATTACTTCGACACAAATCAGATGAATTCTGTACCTGTTTGGAAGGCTGTATCTACATCTCTGACATTGTACTGACCTGCGAAGCTGCATGACAGCAGTGTCCTTGCTGCTGTTAAAGTCTAGCTGACGGAGGAAACGATCCTTGACATAATACAGCATGTTGCCGTGTACAGCATATGCAGGACGCTCCCGCTCCAGCTTGAACACAATCATACCACTGTCATGACCTGAAGGACATAAAACAAGTTCTGATTCAGCACGAAATTCTGCAGACCTCTGCTAATCAGCTCCTGTCACACAGTAAACTATTTGTAATACAAAACATCACATCTAGTGATAGCTGGTAGTTCTGTACAATCTGCTCAAATGAGTCCAGCTGTATGCCAGTATACCAACTTACCAGCAGCAAACAGGTTGAGGTTTGGGTGAGCCCCCAGAACCCAGAAGCGATCATGATCACGGCGAAAGGTTTGCACTCCGGTCCTCTTGGACATATCCCATACCCGGATGCTCTTATCCTCAGAGTTGGACAGGATGAGCTCCTGGCGTGGGTGGAAGACGGCACAGGACACGTTGTTGTAGTGACCACGGCATGTATCCAACTCCCATGCCTTGGACTCTGGGCCAGAAAAGGGAAAAAGAGGGGATTATTTTAAAGATTCTTATCAGCAGGTCTTGTTTTGTGTGTCTATTAACTCTGCATTAACTCACTCACCGTTCATTCTCCAGATCTTCACCTGCCTGTCATCGGCTCCAGACACAATGAGGGGCATGCTGGGGTGAAAGGCTGCCCAGTTGACCCCACGGTCATGACCCTAGACGCAGAAACAAACAAGCTCAAATCACACAAATCAAAATCACCAAATCTTATGTCAGCTTCTTTCAAAACAGACACCTTCAATTTAAGGACTTTATAAAGGTACAGAAAAATGTGATCACAAAATTCCCACGACACTGCAAAAACAAACCCATGCAAAGTAATATCAGTTCTTTTAGCAGGATGTTTCTGTGCCTTAAGTAATAACCTAAAAAGGACCCAAAATCCAGAAAATGCCTTGATGTCATATGAGGAGAAAAGCTTTTGCTAAATGATACCAAAGAGCCATTTGTTCCCCACAAATAGGACTTAAGTTTGGAAGGAGACAATCTGGAAAATCTCCATCTATTAAAAAATTCAACCTCTTTAGATTTTCTGTGTAAACTAAAAATGTTCCCACTGACACTTCTTAAAACACTATTACAATTGATAAAACACATGTCAGAAGATCAAAACATACAATTTGTTGCTCACCTCAAGGACATGCTTCACAACCGCATCTGAAGCACCAAACAGATCAACCCCAGAGATGCCGCGCACTTCTGTCTCAACAGCCCCTGGAGACAAGTTCTTCTTCCTCAGACCTGGAACCATCATTCAGAGCACCATGTGCAAGGAGGAAAAGCCATTTTCATGTTACACAGGAGCACAACCACAGTACAGGGGAGGAAGAAAGACAAAAAACAAGAAGCAAGTTATTCAAATAATCCAATGTGGTGCAATATCACGAGAGAGGAGAGGCAAAAAAAAAAAAGGGATAACAAATAGAGGGAACTGTTGGACCACTGAACACACACACAGGGTTTGAAACACACCAACACAATCTCTGCTTTTCCATCATTAACCCCCAACTTAAGTCTGGAAGCAATCACTACTGTACAGACACAGTTGATTGGGTTACTGACATTATACAGAAATTATTCATGGTAACTGATTGGACAGCAGAGCAAGATTAGTGATCACCTCCAAGACTTAAATAAGACCTGGTAAGAAAAAGAATAGAAAACAGGTTGTATTCATGATTTCACCCTGTTAAGATGATGTGGTGAACAGATAGCTCAACAGCACAGAGAGGTGACAAATGGGGGAAAGAAATGGCACTAGGAACCCGTGTGCAGGTATGGATGTTTCCAGGGAGAGCATGGGACAAGTAGGATAAAGGGACTTGGCTGATGGGAGGGGGTGGAGTGGGGTGGTGGGTAGCGTTGTAAAGACGTGCTCTGATGGGGCGTTGAATATCAGGAACGTGACAGTTTGTCCTTTTTAAAAGGTACATGCATGTTTTAGTCAGGATGCTTGAGTCACATGCACTGTTAAAACACTGAAATGTTACACTTATGGGTTAGAAAGTAATGAGTAATAATATAGTCACAATGGCCATGATATACATTTTGAGTAGTAGAACCAACCATGCAAATGACTTGGGTAGTATGAGAATATTCTGACATCATTAAGTAGTTTAAGTGTGTTTAAACCAGTTAGTAGTTACAGTTAACAAATTTTCTTAAAATATATTAAACTGTCGATTAAAAAAAAGGCAGTACTGACTTTCTATGATGCAAGTTTGAGTGCAAAGTGAGTTTTATATTGAAGCTAGATGTGGCCATGCATGAAACATGGAGAGTAAAACATGGACATTGTTAATATCATGAGGTTTAGCGATCATAAATACAGTAAAAATGGAAGCATTCATGCTCAGTGCACAAAACACGTCAAAGCACATAAATCCAAGACAGGCAAGTAGAAGATCCATATTTTAGGCATGTTCATATGTATATAAATCCAAGCAGATGAGCAAAGAAATGGCTTAGTTAATGTAAAAATGAGAAATGAGGAAAGAAAAAAAGACAATTTTTTAAAAAAGTTTTTAGGAGCATGCAGAGGCACAGAAACACTTTTCCAATTTCTTTTTTATTCAACTGCAACTATCTGATCAGTAATCATAGTGCAGCATTTCAGTTATAAATGCCAAACTGTAAATATCCATGGCAGTACATCTAAAGTCTTTCTACTCTAAAAGGAGAAGTGTTTCTGCAAACAGCCCACAGAGGTTTGTCCTGTACAAGGTAGAAGAAAAAAGGTTCAGGACTTGACATGGGTCCTGCTCCTGTCTTCTTCTTTGATCTTTAAACCACTCTTTTCCCAACCCCTCCCCCAAACCCAGCCCACTGTCCACTCTGATCCGCCATCCCCAGGCCCTCACCGGAGATATCCCACACTCGCACGGTCTGATCCAGACTGGCTGACACCACCAGGTCTTCGGATGGGTGGAACTGTGCACACATCACGTAGTGATTATGTCCAGTCAAAACACTGTGAATGAACACAAGAACAGACATATTCTGCATTTAATGCCTCAAGAGACAAATCAAATGTCTCTATTGCAAAAGTGATTACAGTTGTGTATTGTTTTGAATAAAAGAATCTCTGTACAGATCTGTGATGCTTAGTATTCCTAGTTGAGTGTTTGCAGCTAATATGATTATGTAATTTCTATGTCAATATCAAATATTAACTAGTGTTAATAATGACCAAAAACAGTTGTCATACCATACACAGGTCCGGGACTGCCAGTTCCAGATGCGGATGGTCTGATCATCTGAAGCACTCAAAATCCAGGGGTACTCCTACAGGTAAAATAGTCATAATATAGCTGTTGGAAGCACACCAGTAATAAACTAAAGTCTAAGTATCTCACAGTAAGACAAAGAAAACCAAAGCACAACTCTGAAACTTTCAGCAGCTCAAAGGGCTTTCAGTCTCTGGCACGACAGAAAATAAATGACTATCCCTGACCCACTCCTTCAGGATGGTTTTTGTTAATTTATATTTAAAAGATACAAATACATCTGATTCAGACCATAAACAAGAATTCTGGTCACGCTCTTGGATGCACGGTGAATGTGTCCTGAGCAACCCTGAAAATAGTATTTAATGTAGTGGCACATCTCACAATGCCGGAAATTATTTTTGCCTGCACTTGGTAAGGTACATCCAAGCGTAACTGGTAATTTACTCTACTAATGGCAGTTTGTGCAGGTAAAAGCAGAGTTTGTTAAAATGAGGTGTATCCAGGTGTTAATTTTAACTGTTATGGAGTGGTTCTAACACTGAGCAATGTAGGTCCAGAAAACAATGGATTTGCACAACTGGACCTACCAATGATTTGCATTTCATCTTTGTAAATATTAATAATGTAGATTATGTATCTCTAAGTTGTTACAGAGTTGTATATCAATAAGTACATATGTAGATCCAAGGGTGAATGCACAGAAATAAACAAAAAGCTATGTTAAAACCAAGCATGTGTGAAGTGGCAGAACAACTCACATGGTGAAAGAAAGTGGTTCTGATGTAGTCCAGGTGTCCCAGAAGGGTGAAGAGGCAGCGTCTCAGTTTGTAGTTCCACACCTGGCAAAGACGGCTACATTTACTCAGCACTAGTTTAATACATGTCACAAAAACGTTTTAAAGCTTAATAGCATTAAACATCTAGCCATTACATATCTGATGTCTCATGGAAATATACAAACTAAAGTGTGACATTCAATAGATGTGCATTTAGTCTCACCTTGATTTTGTAATCATCTCCTCCAGACACAAAAAGAGGCTGCTGTTTGTGGAAATCAATTCCTCTAACAGGACCTGTAGGCAA
Source organism: Melanotaenia boesemani (assembly GCF_017639745.1). Classification (NCBI taxonomy): domain Eukaryota; kingdom Metazoa; phylum Chordata; class Actinopteri; order Atheriniformes; family Melanotaeniidae; genus Melanotaenia; species Melanotaenia boesemani. The sequence continues at coordinate 27,040,805 of NC_055689.1, read as the reverse complement.
GACCACGTGAAATATATTGATTTCCATCAGAAAAAATAGTGTGGGACTTCACAAAATTACAACCATTCACTGGCCACGTCAATGTCTCACCATCGTGCTCATCAAATTTGTCAATCAGGGTGCACATACGATAGTCCCACAGCTGGATAACTCCGTTGTGCAAACTGGCAAGAACCCATGGCCTTTTAGGATGAAAGCTAAGGCCTGAAACGTTAACACAGTGGGCCAATTACAACAACACACGCTTTAGAAAACTGGGTCTTTATTAAAAAACAAACAAAAAAAATCTTATAAAAGTTGTCACGTCTAAATGGCTTGATACGTTAGCTTAATAGCAACAGAAAGGTAAAAGGACTTTCAGTTAAGATTGACTACATTTAAATAAAGCTACTCAAATAATTATTTAATAGTGATCGTCAATAGATAGATAGATTTGAGCAAAAACTGTATTTAGTATTTTTGTCACTTGTAAACTTGCTTATAACAGTAGCATCAGCTCGCTAAAATTAGCTTCTTTGCTAACTGTTGGTAACCTCTTACCTTTGACACGAGCCGATTTCGTCTCAAATTTCGTTAACATCGTTACTGGTCCACCGCTAAGGACTTAAAGTTAAGAACTGTGACAAAAAACACCTCCGACCGAATAACAAAAACAAATCAAATGTTGCAGACAGGTTAAGTCAAACGGCCTAAACGTCTTCGCCCATTTAGCCGATTCTCCTTTTCCTGACACGTAGTACGTTCTGTCTTCCGGTTTTGAACAATAAAGTTTTGCTGTGACGAGCTGACGCAGAAAGCTCCACGGCAGCGGTGTATAGAAATACAATAAACAGACCTGCACTGACACGAGCTTGGCCATAGACTGTGCGATCACAGCTAATCTAAATGCTTTACTCTATATTTTTTATAGCGCTTTTACAACGGCGCTACTCCAGTAAACATGTGGGACGAAAAATCAGTAACAAATTTGCAAGTAAAACTAATTTGTTTTGCTTATCGCAACTTTTGTTACAATTATATATTTTAGTACGAAAAAGCTGTATAGAAGTACAGAGACACGACTTTGAGCCTAACTTCTTACTAACGTCTGTCAGCATGTTGTGGTTATTTACTAAACGTACCACTCAGTGTTTAGAAGAATAAATTACACTGCACAGCTAGTACAAAACATCCATGAAACTATGGTGCATGGTGGAGAAAGCATCATGGTATGGGTTTATATTGATGCTGTGGGATGGCTTGATTAGAGCTGTTCGATAAAGCCACCCCAAAAGATATCAACTTAAGTGGTTTTATTGGGAGGAAAGGTTCACTGTTTCTTGTTAATCCTTTGGGAGTCTTATATGTGGCTCACATGCAGAAACATTTGATAGGAGTTATTTTTGCTAAATTTAAGAGCTCACTTACTTTCTCAATAATAACTCACCTATCCTGGCTGCATGAAGCGATTGACCAAATGTATTAACGAAGAGATGAAAAATATTAAAAACTGTTTAGTCACATTGTTTTTGTCTAGAATTTTTGACTCATAACAGTGTATTAAAGGCAGATATGTCCAATAGTAAATGTAAAAAAAAATATTTCTTACATATCTATATTCAAATGTTTTCTACAATTTCTCTACCATTTCCAGTGACTATGTGCATGGTGTTTTATAGTTTTGTCCACTGCTATCAACTCTGGGTTTTTTTTATTTATATATTTTCCACATCAGAAAATGATTTTAATATACAACAATGAAGCATATTTTCTACAGTGGTGATAATATGGCATGCATTTATTCTGATATTTTCTACATTATCAGCAAATTATTATCTTTATTATATAGCAAATCAGGATATTTTTTAAAATGGTGACTGCATTTGGTTGCTAATTATAGTTGCAACCAATAAAATAGCATTCAGTGAAAAGTACAATATTTTCCTGTGAATGTGATGAACTTAAGTATATAAAGAATATTTAACCTAATACAAGAGCAACAATGACAGAGTGAAAAATTGGTTTGATATAAATAAATTGTCATTGAATTTTATTAAAACTAGTTTTATGCTGTTTGGAAATCATAAGAGAAATGTAGAAGTAAAATTAATCATTGATTATGTAAATATAGAAAGAGGTAATGAAATTAAATAAATTGATGTGATCTTAGACCACAAAATCTGTTGGAAACCACTCATTAATTATGTTCGGGGGAAGTTGGCATGGAGTATTGCTGTCTTGGGTAAAACATGGCACATAGTTACTGCATAGAGGTGTGGGGAAATACATACAAAAGTAATATACAAACAGTAAATATAATGCATAAAATGGCCATTAGATTGATAAATAATACAGGATATAGAGATCATACAAATTAACTATTTTTAAAAAATACAAGCTCTAAAATATCTAGATTTGATTCAGTTTAAAACAGCACAATATTCAGATCCAGAAAAAATTTACTTCCAAATAATATTGAGAATTTGTTTTCAACAAGAGGGTTATGATTTAAGAGGGAAGCATAATTTAAAAACGTAGGGTATCAGAAGAGCTTAACAGATCAACTAAAGAAAAGTAAAAACATATACCAGTTTAAAAGAAATGCAAATATTAAATAAATATAAACTTGAAGCTTGAAGAACAATTTAACAAAGGACGGTGATGATGGTGTGTCAGTGTTTGAAGCCAGTGTCATTTATTTGTTTTTGTGGGAGGAGGGAGGTGTGTAAATTTTTTATTGTGAAGTAGCAAATTTGAAGTGTGTAATAGAGTTACAGTGTATTATAGAAATGAAGTAGGGTGATATAAGTTCATACTTCTGCCTACTCTTTGCCAGACATGAAATGGAAGAAGTAAATACTGTAAATAAAAGAACATGTTTGAAATAAACTTTGAAATGAATGAATGAAATGACAAAATAAATTTTATTATATCATTGCTTTAATTCACATTTACAAAAAAGTGTCAAATTACAGGTTTTAATTCTGTAATGGTGAGGTGAGTTTGCACCACCCCCACCTGTGATAAAAACCACAGGTCTTCATTATCCTCCACCACAGCTGCCCCTCAGCTGTGTTTGATGCAAATCTGATCTCTTTTCAGTGCATAGCTGACTAAATCCTTTGACACTACCCTTTTATTGTAGTTATTGATGGCCTGATGACCGGGTCATTTCTGGACCTCTCCCTATGGTAACAGAGGTAAACTTTTGTCCACTGGCAACAGCAACTGATGAAAAGTGGCCGCTGTGGTAAACAAACCCAGCACTGCTAAAAAGTGCTAACATCAGGTTGTTGGTGTCTTACCCAGCAGTACATCTGCATAAATAAAGACCTGTTTTTTCCCCTCACGGTGATGTTTACTTCTCTGTTATTTATTTTTTGGGTGGAAATTAATGGAATTTTAACTGACTTAAATTAATGTCATCAGGCAATTAGAACCCTCAAATCCCACTTTGGGAGTTTGTCTTTTCTAGCAGGGACTCCAAATCAAAAGAAACCATCACAGTACATCAAAAACAGGAGGAAACACATGGGAAGCACTTTGCACAGTAACTCAACACACAATGATCACTGTCACCACAGCAAAGGCATCCAGGAATCATAATGTACATCACTTCAAATCAATAAATGGGAACAAGAAATGACATTTGGGATATGGGTCTCATTAAAGGTGCCAGGAACGTCTTGAGGCACAAACTCCTCTCTGATCTTTAAATCTTTTAAATAATTAACAGATGTACTCTTACTTTTTTTCAATTATATTGCATGTTAATAATCAGTCCATTTCTTTAAACCTATACAGATATTAGTTTGTATTAAATACCAAACAATGGGATCTACCTGATGAAAACCTGGGATGAAACTGCAAGTTCATATCTTTAAAAACTATAATCTAAAGTGCTTAGGCGAATGATAGCAGAAGGATGCACCTATAAGACCTAAAATAATAACTTAAATTATGAGAAGGCACTGTTTAAACCCATAAAATGGTTTGATAGAATTTACCATGTGGCTAAACAGTATGTAAAAACAACATGAAGAAGGGCAGTGGTCCGTTCCTCTCATTAATATCTTCTTAAAATGAACTAGGATGGAGCTGTGGCAACTGCTTATTAACTTTTGCAGAGATGTTCAGATATTCTCAGTTGTGTTTTCAATGATTTTACAAAGATGGTGAGATTGAGAGTGTTTTCCCAGTTTTTAGTGGCTCCTCATTTTTGAACTTGCTGTCTTAAAAGGAGAACAGTGTTAACGGTCTGCTCAAACTCCTGCCTGACCATTGCTTCACACTCCGTCATCCCTCCCTGTTGCTGGCAAACAGAGAGTGACCATGGCTCCAGACCTTCTGATGGACCGTATCTCTGCCCGATCACATGATGGAGCACTGCTCTGCCACTCCAGCTCCAGGGCCTCCTGGGAGGTTGAGGGAGTCCATGTCAAAGTTTAAGCCAGGAGGCTGAAGAGAAAAAAAAAAGATAAATAGGAAGACTGTAGCCATTGAGAGAGCATCTAAAATGCTTTACTTTCATCACACATCCTTAGGACCTTTCAAACATGAACGGTTAAACCAAAGTTTCCATTTCTGACACACTGCATGAAGTTAGGTTAGACAGTGGACTTGTGCTACCAGGTGAGATATATAGCGATAAAAACAGAAAAAGAGTTCTTGAAGCTGATGCTCATAGGTGATGTAGGTTGGCATGTTAGTTTACTTATTTTTGCAGTAACATCATAAATATTAAAACTCACTGCTGAATAAGGTTCATGCCACCGACTGGGCAAGAGAGAATAGGAATGATAAGGGCAGCGAAAAGTCATGTGACTGACACCGTTGATCACTTCATTGTAATACATGGGGGGCATTTTTCCCCAACTCTAGAAGCAACACAGGGCTTTATAGATGATGTGGAGAAATACAAAGTAGGTTTACTCAACTATTTACTAACAGATTTTGAAACTTACCGCATCACCTGCCAACTCCTTTGGTGGCTGGCCGAGATCTTGCAGCTGTAAGTAAAATAATTATGATCAGTCTCATTCTAACAAAACAGAAAATCACCTATATGGCTTTTATTCTTAAACAAAAACATCGCTCTCCATCTTCTTTACTGATGTGCTTTAAACAATAATTACCTTCTACTTCTCTTTAACCCCAAGTTAGGAGCCATCTATAAATCTGATCAACTGACCAAGTTTGTTTTGGGAGTTTTTGTAACACATGGAAGTGGAATTCACAACATTAGCATTAGTCACTGATGCTCATCAGCTAATTACAAATAGTTTAATACTTGTATAGTTAGAAAACAGCTGTAAACATGAAAAATATTTAGATTCTTTCATTCTGCTGAAAGACAGTGACCCTACGTATGCAGCGAGAGTTGTAAAGAACCATTTTTTTATCCATACATAGAACAGAATAGTATGAAATGGTAAAAGTCTGTACTTACATAGCGGTTTTACCCAAAGTGCTCTACATATACATCACATTCCCACATTCACACACACATTCACGCACTGACGGCGGAAGCTGCCATGCAAGGTGCTCAACCACGATCCATCAGGAGGCAAGGCACTGTAACTGGGTTACAGGACGACCACTCTACCCACTTGTGTCTCACCACTTGTGTCTCACAATTCCACCAGAAAATGATTGGTACCAGCGTTAAAGGTCAGCTATGAGAGGGATTACTGTGAGAAATGCTTCATTTAGATAAAAATTTGAGTGGTACAGTCGATGACAGTAATGCACTATGAACTGGTTCCTATACACAAACTACATAATCTAGCCTAACATTTAGAAACACTTAAGTCTATCACACAACAGACCTGTTCTGAATGGACTCCAGCACCAAAACTGGAACTGTCCTGACCGAAAAGATGCATCTAACATGTTTGTATCTTTTGAAAGGGGTCAGACATTAATAAGTCACTAAAAGAGTTGTTTTTTTCACATAAATCAAAACTGAAATAGATAAAGCTCCATTACCTTTTGCATCAAGTCCATGACACTTTCAAACATCCTCTCTTTATCTTCTGCACTCTCTCCCTCCCTCTCAAAGAGATTACAGATCTCTCCCATGATTTTGGCCTGCTGCTCATAGCGCTGGTAGTCCTCCCCACTGAGACTTGACTTATTGGTTTCCAGCCACTCTGGGTACTGTGGAGGTGAGTGAGGTTAATACAAATGCAGAAAGGTACACTGAAGAGTAACTGTCATTAAAACAGAGGTGAACCTTGGTGGAGATCTCTTTAAGAGATGGATAAAGCACTTCCTTTGAGAGAAGATTCTGCATGATAGACTGCATGATAGGCAGGATGTTCCCATCATCAGCACCTCCTTCACCACCTTCATCCAGTCCCAGACCTTCTAGAGCCTTGACCAGGTCATCTCCAGCTAATCCAGTTGACTGAAAGAAAATAAAATAGATTAAAAAAATTAGGTCATTTTCAAAATCTAGCAGCTTCAAAACAACTACTCTTCTCTGACTCAACTCACCTGTAGGTTGTCTGCATTTTTGGCAAGGCCACGGAGCGTTTCTTTAAGACAGGATGTGAATTCTTGCTGGGAGGCTGTGTCAGTGCCTGTTAAGAATACACAAACAGTATTTAAGGTATACAAACAAAAGAATATGATGAAGAACATACATAAAACCACAAATAACTGAGAGCTCTTACCAACTTTCCCTGCAGCCTCTGACAGTTTTTGGAAATGCTGGATAAGTTCTGGTTCCTCCTGGGCCAACTCTGTCATGGCCTTCTCCCACTCCTCCTTGGCCTGGGTAGCCATGTCCCCCTCAAAAAGAGTCTCAAAGAGTTTGGAGTCCTCAAGCAGGGGGGCCTACATTCATAAGATGAATATAAAACCATTCTACTAAAATAATGATGGAAAGGCATTTTGACAAAAAGAGCTTTTAAACGAACTGATACAAATGAAACATTTCCTCTCTTCATAGTTGTAGTGATGCTAAAACATGAAGTAATCAATCAAGAAAACAGACCTCACTTTCTAAAACAAACAAACTCAAAACATCACACTGCTTGTAATCTGTGCTGCTTTTACTTTTTTTTTTATTCCTGATCTTTAGCCTGAAAATTGCCTCATGTTAAAATATCTTAAATACCAAACATGTTGTGGCAACACAAGCATAAAATCTTACAAAATCTGAACAAAGAGCAGAAGTTAGAGTCAGATAAGCCAACAGACGGTGGAGGAAAAGTGGACCAGATACAGACCTTCACTGAACCAGCGCTGGCTGAAGAGGAAGCAGCTGCAGGTTCAGGGGCTGGAGGGGCAGACGCCTTATCAAAGTCATCCAACGCACCTCAAGGAAGGAGACAACATTAAAAGTGAGCCAGTAATTATCTACTTATTCCAATCTCTTATAAAATTGTGTCGCATAGTCAAACTGACCTTGCAAACAGCTAAACAGGAACCTATTTACTATTGGGGGGTTCAAAATATCTAATATTTCCCTCTGAAATAAAGTGGAATATAATGCTCAAATAAAGTACTGGTAACTCTATGTTAATGTACCGTACAAGCGTACTAGGCCTACTGACTTTTATTCCAAGAGAACTTCTGACTTCAAACTGACAACAGTTATCGCGGTTAGATGACAGTGACCACAAAACGGCGACTTTTCTCTGCGTTATTTATTATATGTTATGGCGTATAGTGTCTAACCCTGTGCTGTAGCTCCAACTGTCAGCGGTCACTTAACTAATATTACTCTAGTGGAGGTCCCACCGAACACCTGACAAGGCGAGACAGAATGGAGTACCAGCAGCATACAGCTAATTTAATATCTGAGAACATACCGCTATAATCTATAAACAGAGGTCCCCTGTGGCAAACCTTAATGTCAAAACTTACTGTCCAACAATTCGTCTAATTCTGCATCGTGTCCAGTGGACGACTCTCCCGTTCCTGACGCCATGATACTCTCTCCAAACAGCAGCCACCTAGCGAAGGTCTCAGAATACTGACGTTTCTGTTGCAAAAAAACGTCGCCGACGCTTCTACGTCACACCTCGTTGGTTATTTGAAATCTATCGCCACTAGGTGGCCAGAGTAAAAATGACAAAAAAGTAGGCTAACTTGAAGCTGTAAGGTAGATTGAAGTTGACTGTTGTTGCCGCTTTAGGTTTTTGTTGATCTGTTTTACTTTTGTTTGTTTGTTTGTTTGTTTCTAATTGATTTAGTATTCTAACTCCTTGTTGTAGGCATTTTTTTCACATTATAAAGGCAAACTAAGAAAAAAAAGTGTATAAAAAAACAACTGTTATTATTATGGGCAAACATCATGCTTATATATGGATATCCGTAGTTAATTGGTATGAATTATGAGTTCAAAAACTATATTTCTTAATAGTAGGCTAGATATGGTATAAACATGTGCAGGTCCAGAAATGCCTTTCTTGTTACTGCTTTTCTTTCTTTCATTTTTTCTTTCTTAGAATTTTTTCTGCTATGTTTTTTCTGTTGCAGTTTTCTGTCATGTTGTGTTTTTTTGTTTTTTCTGTTTTCTAAAATGTCAAACTGTATTTTTTGTATATGCAAGTGAAGATCCGAAGAACAGCTAAAGCAGTCGTGGAAGACTTTTCATATAAAAATGGATTTCCTCAGGAAATATGCCCTCTTACAAACTCTGAGTACTTAATTGTGGTTACCAGGGGTCGCTGCTGCTGTTGCTAAGCAACGCATACAAATAACTTCGGAATGAGATCATTCGACAGCAATCCGTTGATAAATATTTAGATCGTATCGATATTAACGATGGTGACGAGGTAAATATTGACGTTTTTATTAGTAACGTTTGACAGGGGCTTTTCAAAACCACACAAAGGCATTTTTTTCTGTGTTAATTTCTTTCCATATTTGCTAAGCTTTTAAAATTTGATTTAATGTTAATTAAGTGACTCAAAATGTTATCTAGCTTTTCGTTTAGGGTTATATATTAATAAGGTACAGGCTAATTTATAAGTTGTTTCAGTTTTCATGTAGATATTCTAAGGTGATCGCATTTTTTTTTTTTTTTTTTTTTGGTCTTTCTGGATTAGTCAATAAAGGTAACTTACGCTTTCATGCTGTTGATATAAAATCACTTAAAGTGTTAAATAGGCGTATATTGAACAGTTATTAGCAATGAAAATGCAAAATATATAAAGTTATTGTAATTATACAGCTGGGGAAACTTCTGCACTCTGGGTGTAAGCAGCAGTGGACGCGGTCATGAGCAGGGAGGAGGAGGTGGAGTTCAGGCAGATGTGAGAAACGATGGAGATATTAATACCTAATTTGGTTTTCTGGGCGGAGAGCTTCTCTTCTGTGCTGCTAGTAAATCCAGTCAGGGGGCTGAGGAGTTGCAATCTACGACCTAACTCTACCAGTGGTTGTTCTGGAGAACAGAGAAGAGCTGCAGCCAAGTATCAGAAAGGTAAGCAGCTTCTGGATTAAACTGAAGTGATGTGGAGAGGTTTGCGGTAAAGGAAAGTGTTTTGCTTACACAATAAGTTTGTCACAAGGGAAAATATCACATTCAACTTGTTAGAGTAATATTTTCTTGCAGGAGAATGCAACGTTTTTTTTTTTTATTTTTTATTTTTTTACTATTTAAAGTGTGTTTCATTTAGTGAATGCGATAAAAATATTATGCAAGAATAATATGCTTTTATGAGCATCCAATTTGACTTAATCTGATTATTACAGACTTGAACTGGATTAGATTTTTTGTTACTGTTGTTGTTTCATACATTTTTAGTCTTTTTTGTGCTGAGTAAACATTTAAAAAGAAAACTGCTATTTGTTTTAAACATCTGTTTTTCATGTTAGATCTGTTTAGTGTAGGCTATAATGCTGTGTGGTGTGAGTAGGGTGTGGCAGGCGGCACACCCACCTTCACTGTCAATGAATGAACCGCTACATGAGCCTAAAAAAAGCTTCCACTGCGACACAAATACTCCAAACTGAAGAGAGGATTTCCTCTCTTTTGCCTTTTAGCTATTTTCATCAGGACATTTTTAATTTAAATAAGGAATTGAGTCCAATCCGAGTCGTTGCTGAGGAAGTTATGGGTCAGTCTGATAAAAAAAAATAAAATAAAATAACGGCTGATATCTGATTATGTAAATGCTGGTTCAGATTGTTTTGTGTGGGGAAAAAACTGAACATTTGACACTTTTTATGTCTTGAGAATATTAAAAGACAAAAAATGTCTGAGAATCCACTGTGCAAATCTTAATTTACTTGCTTCAAGCTCTGACTCACACACACTGGGATGCTTTGCCAACAGAGCTCATCTTGTGTTTCAGTCCATGGATCTGCTTTAAGTAGATTAGAGGTGAAATTGAGTAAGTGATGCTGTGTCATGGCAACGAAACAAACAATGCACATGACCTCTCTCTGCCTAAGACAAACATTTGTTTCCTGAACATCTCAGCCTTGTGTGCGAATGTAAAGTGGTTGTGTCAGAGGAGCATAAAGTTAGAATATCCTGTTTGCTGTGTGTGTAAACCATTTTTCACCGCCCTTTCCATTTGGGGATATACTCCTATGTGTCATGTTTTCCATGCTGTGCTGTGAAAAGAACCTTTTTTCCACACTTATGTTTCTCTCTTGTGTCATTTTCCTCTTCTGATTCTTTTCCTGGCTTAATGCCACAAGCAATGGTGGTGGCAGTAGCAAGAGGATTGTTTTTTCCATCATGGTATTTCCAGCATATACGTTTATTTCGAGAGAAGTTTACTTGGTGGCCTGACTATAAACCTGGAGATGGAATATTGAACAAAGAGACAACCAATGGAAAAGAGAGGGTGCAATCACCAAAAAAAAGTAGGGAGGAATGAAGAGGAAACATCCAAGAAGGAAAAACTTGGCAAATATGAAAAGGTTACCAGTTGTTCAGCGGCAGCTAAGCTGCTGCACATCTGGAACACATCCTCCCTATTTTATCAAGAGGTAATGGAGGACAAGGGGGGAAAAGGAAAGTGCTGAAAGAGAAGAAGCCTGGTGCTGACTCACTCTGTTGCTATTCCACTCCGTCACTGTGTTGAAGTTATGTGTCATTCTGTGGCAGAGGCACAGGGCTTCCCCCATGTTCCTCCCTCTTTATCCTCCCCTCCCCTACCTCTTCAGGCATTCTGCAGGAGATTATGCATTTCTACGTTGCCATATCTGCTTCTTTTGATGTTTTGTTTCTATGCCTTGCCACAAGTTCAGGCGTCCACTTCCCCAGCCTTGACTATTCCATAGACATTTAATAGAACTAATGTAAACAGGACATTTCTTCTTGTTTATATCTGCCTCTCTATAAACTGGGAACTAGGAGTGCAGTGTTTGGGGAGCCAAGTGGGTGATGGGTGTTAAAAGGGATGGGAGAAAAACAGCCAGGGTGGTCAGTGTTTCCATGTTGTAAAATATGTCCAACAATTCTTTTTGTGCCTTAAAACCTCCAGTGCAGTTTCAGTATGTTTAGGCTTTAGAAAGATGGCGATGGAAAAGAATATTATAATAAAAAAAAAAAAAAAAAGCTGTCAACAGAAATCCATCAGCCTCATGTAATCCCAACAAAAGTAGCAATGCAACAAGTTGCAACTTAAAGCATGTATAAAAGTTTGAACAACCCTGAGGTACAGTGGCAGACATCACATTTGGAGGCGCGCCTCTTTTTAAAACAGAATTAGTCATTTTTGCAAGTAAAGTAGCCTGACGACAACTTTTATTTGTACCATCTTGGTGGATATGCTTTCAGGATGGCAGCTAAGAAGTGAGTGCAAAATCAAGTAAAAGTTGAACAGGGACAAGTGTTTTATACCAAATAAAGTGGTCAATCAAGAAAAAAAAATCTGCCAAGCCTGCTTTAACCTTAGTATGACAGTGGCTGGTAAGGTCACACTTGGGGCTTCTTTAAAAAATAAACATTTGCTTGTTTTTGGCTTGTTTTCATAGACTTGATTAGTTGTTTCAGTCTAGCAACACTGCTAAGTGACTCTTTACTCTCCAGGAGCAGACCTGACAGCAAGTAAAGTATATAGATTATTAGACAGATGTATTTATTTATTGAGGTGAGCCTTTGGAAAATAAAAAAAGTTTACTGCTGTTCTCATCTACAGCAGCTGTCTGCTTTTCCAAAGTGGATGCAGCAGACTACTTACTACTGTAAGCAATACGCCAACTATGGCTAGGTCCCTCTTCTTCTTGTTGCCTGTTGCTAGTCCACTTTACTGGTAGCTGGGACAATTTAGCTTGTAAATCTTGATGCCAAGAAGAATGGCAGTAGTAATCAGTTTCAAAATGTAGATTCTTATATTTTACACTCCAATATTGTAGATGTAAGGTATTTTTAATCACTTGCGTTTCAGCTTATCACTAACTTAAAAACTTGAAAAGACAGTGAAGGTACCATTCTGATCAATAACACTGTACCCTGCTGTAGAAAACCTAAACTCATTTAGATAAACTATTTGTCAAACCTCTGAAAACAAGAAACAAGAGACATCCAAAAATGGCAATAATTAAAGTCAAAGTAAAACACTCCGAGAAATGGGATTTGTCATTATCTCCCTGCCTAGCACTAAATAGCATAACATAACATTTTCCATTAATGAAAACTCTGAAGGTCAGAACTGAATCACCATATCACGCCAGTAGTGGGAGTAAAATAAATGAGGAGGGCCATGTTTACAGCATGATGGCAGATACAGTGTCTGTGGCGCCACTCCCATCACAGAGGACACCAGTGTGGAGGAATGTCAAAGTAAAAAACTCAGGAATGCTGTTATGTCTGCAGTTTGACACAAGGCAGAAACTCCCAGAGGAAATAAAAAGACAGTGTTCTTCCAGCTAATTTGACCAAATGCTAATGTGCTGTGCCCAGCATGACCACAGTGCAGTCATTATTTGTGGTTTTGAATTGTGTTTTCATGATCTGAGCTGTTGTGTCTACTATTCATATAATACAATAACAACATTGTGAGTCTGAGAAAGCGGTATGGAGGAGGAGGGAGTCTGTTTGAGTAGAGTTGAAAGCTGTTGGTCTCATGTGGTTGTACCTTGTTGTTGATCTAAAAGTCAAAGAAAATTGAGTAAAACTCTGAAAGTAACATCTCTTTTTTGTCTTTTCTTACAGATTTTCCTGCCTAAGTGGCTGATTATAAAAATCTAAGGGAGTGACTCCTGAGAGTAAGGAAACTGGTCAGCTTCTTTTATCATATATAAGAAATCTCATCATGGCTATAGTTCTGCACTCCAGCCCTCTGTTGTGGACACGATTGGCAGCCCTGGTATTCACCTGTCTGGCCTTCTCTTTGGCCGTGCACGGTGCCAATCTCTACCGCGGTACCGGAGATTGGTGCATTTTCTGCTGGGCCTTCAGCTTCGGCGGCACTCTTCTCGTCCTCCTGGTGGAGCTGTTCGGCTTGCAGACCAGAGCCCCTGTTTCTTGGAAGAACTTCCCCATCACCTTTGCCTGCTATGCTGCCCTCCTCTGTTTGTCTGCCTCCATCATCTTCCCCCTGTATTTCCTCAAGGGTTCCATGAGCCAGGACAAGGTCCACAACTACCGCATCGTCTCAACCGTCTTCTCCTGCCTGGCCACCATTGCCTATATGAGCGAGGTGAGCATCAGCAAGGCGCGCCCAGGCGAGGTGGCCGGCTACATGGCCACCGCTCCTGGCCTGCTGAAAGTCTGCGAGACCTTTGTGGCCTGTATCATTTTTGTTTTCATCAGTGAACCGGTGGTGTACGACCGTATTGATGTGCTCAAGTACTGCATGTCCGTCTACTGCATCTGCTTCATCTTGTCAGCAATCATCATCCTGCTCTGCATTGGCGATTGCACCAGTTGTCTCCCCTTTCCGTTTGCCCGTTTCCTGTCAGCCTACGCCCTGCTGGCTGTGGTCCTATATCTGTCAGTGACCATCATCTGGCCCATCTTCAACTTTGACCCCAAGCATGGCGGTTCAAAAGACAGGCCGTACAGCTGCAGAACCACAGAGGGGTTGTGTGTGTGGGATAAGATCATGGCGGTGGCAGTGCTCACTGCCGTTAACTTCATCCTCTATTTGGCCGACCTCATCTACTCCACCCGTCTGGTGTTTGTCAGCGCTTGAGGCTGGAGAAAGGGTGCATAGCAAGAGGTGTGCTCCAAATAAAATTGAATTTGGCCACTTTATTAGAAGCTGTAAAACTGCTGTCAAACATACTGCTGCAAGCAAATGCTAGTGTCCTCATCATCTGGATTCACTCTGAACAAAACAGAAGGCGCCATAGTCAAAAGTAAAGGTGTAAAGGTGGCCTAAGAGTTTATAGAAGGACAAATTAGAGGCAGTGGATCAGACATTTCAGAGACTGACAGAATAAGTTGATCAAAATCCAAATCACATGCTCTTCTTGCCCCAAACCAAATTTTTTTTGCCTGTGTAGATGTGCTAAATTTAATTTTGTAAGAAGTATACTGCATTACTGCGAATCCTAGAGAGTTAGCATGAAAACGAAGGGGGTGGAGGTTGACATCAACAGCTTGTTTACATGTTATGTCCTTGATAGAGGCTTTCCATTCATATGCTTAGCTTCCGGGTACCTGTCTATCTTGACTATATATATATACATATATATATATATATATATATATATATATATATATATATATACATAAAATACAGTTTGACATTTTAGAAAACAGAAAAAACAAAAAACACAACATGACAGAAAACTGCAACAGAAAAAACATAGCAGAAAAAATTCTAAAAAACATAAAAACACATTTTAAAAGAACGGGATATCTCAGAAACCAAGACACCACCAACACCAAGACTTTTTATTCCTTTTTTTGCTGTTGAGTTTTATCTTTTCTTGTCTTCTAAGTGGTTGTGTTTTTTAAAATGTACTTTTTTTGTATGTATGTTTTTCTGTGAATATTTTGTTCAGACTTACTAAATAAGACACAGATTCTCCAGTGGATGACTCCAACAAGAAAAAACCAAAAGTATTATGTGCTTGCAAACATTTTTTTATATTGACAAATGAAGGAAAGCCGAAGTAAATGTTTCTTGTTTGTTGTTTTTAGTTTGTTTTCTATTCTTATATAATGCATGTTAATATGTTAGTTTGATGTTGAGGGTTTTTTTTTATAAACCACCAATCGACAAAGTAGTTATTATTAGATATTTGGAGTCATGATAAAGTGGTGACCCAAGACTTTAAAGTCAAGACATTTTTAGGATTTAGGATTTTGAGAACTTTGTTTCTGCAGTGCAGCTGATGTAATTGCCTTTTCATCACCAGTCATTTTTACGTGCTCCAAAAGTTGAAAGACTTGAAGTCATGCTAAATGAGTGTACACAATATTTAGATGAATGCTAAGCTAGCTTTTGATCTTGTAATAATATTGTTTATCTGCAGGTTGCAATAATTGGCAAGAATATATGTGAAAACTGCATACTTTAGAATTCAAGACAATTATAGTTAAAGTGCACTTACTATTTGTGTTTGTTTATAGTCTTGTTGTCTTCAAACATAAAAGTATCCACTAATTGCAAATCCTCACCACTTTTCATATACAGTAAAATGACTAGCTTTTCCTTTTATATAAATATACATATATTTCACCACCACTTCAGATTTGTCCAAATCCTGTTCTCGAGAGCTTCTGTCCAGGCTTCCGATGTTTTCTGGCTTACTCTCACCTTGCTTAAATAATTGGGTCTTTAACAAGCTTATAGAGAACCTGAGGGCAAGCTTTTAAAGAAGTCCATTTCATTTGAATCAGGTGTGTAAGAATTGAGAAACATCTCAGATCTGCAACAGCCAACCCTGAACTGTTTCTAGAGTGAAAACCACATCAGTGTTGTAGGAAAATGTAATCCAGTCTTTTAATAAAACCACACTGTAAACAAATGAGTGTCTTCTATTATTTTATGCTTTAACACACATAAAGGTCCCATATGTCATATATGACCATTATAAAACAAATCTGTTGCATTCAAATCAAGTTGTTAGAAATATTGTGCCCAAGTACAAGCAATTTTTTAAAAAAGTTCATTTATTTAAACTTGATGATTGAAGTATTATCATTAAAGTTTTTTTAATTTAATAAAAAGGCATTCACTGCAGTAAGACAGGTGATCAACTAAATTTAATCAAGTTTACACTTATTCAATTAGATTGATAAAAATATTAATTCAATGAACACAGCATTTTGACCACTCTGTCATGGCTCCCAAAACAATTATTCTACTAGCTCCAATTATTTTTATTTTCTATACACATCACCATGAGGTCACCTCAGCTTGACATATTGACCAGAATTGGGTGATTACTCATACAAATGTCAAAACCTATGATGGACACGGGGACAGGAGATGGGTGGACAGAGGAATGTCCAGTGCTGAGGCAGGGAAATCCACAGACTATAAATAGAAACAAATATAAAGCAAAAACACATAAACAGACAACGCTTGCCTGGTTTAACACAGTGTAAATATGGCAAGAGATCCTTTGTTTTTGTCCAGCTGTCCAGGTTCAGAAGTGTGTGCACATTTGCACCACCTGATCCAAGTCCTGAACATTTTTTTCCTGTGATGAGTGTAGTTATTACACTCAATAAGGACAAGCTCGACGGTTACAGTGCTCCCACATTCACATTTGCCATCTGGATGTTTTCCTTCCAGAGCCAGCCCACTTTTGAACCCACAGCGACCAAGTTTCAGTCTAGTAACAACAACTAAATCTCTTCTTTTACCAACAAGCAGACCCTTTTCTGCTCTTACTGTAAACTGTGCTTGTCCCCTTCTATCATCCCATAAGTTTTGTCAATGTTTATTTAATGTCTTGTTCATAATTTCCACATTATCTGTAGAAAAAAATCCTGTTGTCTTACTTTGCCACGTGTTTTGCCAAGTAGTTCACTCCTTCATTGCCTTCTGCTCCCTCCATTAAATGGAACCCACAGAAATCCCACCTCCCTTCTCAAAGAGAACGTCAAAATCTAAGTTACTGACTAAGCCAGAGCTACATGATTTAATTTAAACAGGTTAGCAAAGCTGCTAGTTGACTTTTAAGATAGCTACAGCATAAAAATGTGAGAAAATATATTGTGTAACCAGTCTTATTTTGTATAGGAAGATATAAAAATAAAGAGAAAGGGAGATATTTGTGAATACTTTTTAGTGAAAAAGAAGGACAGTTCGGTTTAAGACAGACCCCATCCTTGTGTCAGCAGCCCTGCTACTCCCAACATGCAAGTCATTGTGGTCAGATACAAGGAGCCAGTCTACCACTGCCACCACCAGACTGTAAACCAGAACTGCCACATCAAGTGCCACATACTGTGCCCAAAAACAACCAACTTGCCTTTCTACTGACCTTTTTGAACTTGTTCCAAATATTTCCACTTAGGAATCCAGATTATTAATTGACACATGTTTAATTTCTCAGGTCTCTCTTATGTGACCACAGTTATCACACAAGTGTATGTGTGTGTATTAGAAAGATAATTTCCTTTCATATATATGGGATGTAAACACAACAGGATACTTATAAATTAACCAGGAAGCTAAAACTAACGCACAGAAAACTCAACCTGATCTTGAAGAAGGCCTGAACTGAAAACCATCAAACAGACTGAACAATTACTAGAACACAAAAACTTCACAAGAATTAAACCGATCATTACAACAAACATTAATGTTCTATCAAGCAAGATTTTTGGGGGGTGGTTCCACTGAAATAGTGTACAGGGCCTTAAGCACTTTGATGCAGCAGGCTCAGGTTTAAGTCCTAACCTCGGATATTTGTTCTAGCCTGGGCCATCATTCCCCTCTCTCTCTGTCTCTCTCTGACCTCTTTTCTGTCAAGTTACTTTCAAATAAAGGACGGTAGTGCTCCCAAAATCCTCAAAAAATAGTGAAGTCTTTTATTGTGCATTGAAAATGTACATATAAACACATAAATACGTGTAAATATAAATAAATTCCCAAAACCGAATGATTGTGTGACATGAAAATCTATTAATCATAAATCAGCATCAACCCTATGAAAACAGTTTATACTCTGTTGTTTACTTTATCACTCACCACTTTCTGCTTCTTCCACTCTAACCAGATACTCTCTGGCTCTTTGAGGATGTACACAAACACATCTGTCAGTGAATAGACCACCATGACTCACACACAGTTTAGAGCTTTGACTGCAGAAGTCCAAAGCTGAGCACTGTTAACACTTTGCTTGTGTATCTATGGGCAACAGGATGACAGCAACACCCAGGTCTGACACAGTAACATGTCATGGAGTTTATTTAACAAAAGGAAGGGTTGTACTTTCTGGCAGAAGGACATGGCTGCTAATAGTTTCCTAATTGGTAAGTGAGGAGTTAGTGTATCTGAATCACACAGCTGGAGCACAACTGCATCATGTCTGGCTGTGTTTGGTTTGTGTATTGAAGTAGTGCCAGAAGCCATGTTTGATCAAATAATCTCCGTGATTTAGAAACTTACTATGAAATCAAGTTCACTGTGTTTTTATCTGCCCTGCTCTTTGCACCAAAAATATGCTTGTATCTAAATGATCTAAACAGTGTTTCTATGCTTTAATTTGAAAATGATCACTCATACCTGATCCAACAATGAACAACAACAGTTTTGTAGGTTTTCTTAATGGTTTGTTAGAATTTGTTTTGTTTTTTTCAGATATAAATATAAATGTCAATGGAGCCTTGACCCATTCCACACTTTGGACCTTACCTAATTTTGCATAAGATGAAACACTTTTTGAATTTCAAATGTTTTCTAAATCAAAACAGAAAGGAGTCTGATCGAGACACACATCTTCACTAGCTTTAGTTTTCTCAACAAAAATTGAAAATGTGTAAATATAATGAAGCAAATAGCGCTCTTTTACAAAAGCACAAACATCAAGGATGGACTCTTAATTTAGCCATATTTAAATTGAATACAGATGCAATTTTGAGAGCCAAATAATTGACACTGTTAAAAAAAAAGACCCCAAACAAATTATATTATTTTATTTATTTATTTTTGTTTGTCATGTTGAAAGCTGGATAGTGATAGTTCCAAGTTGTGTGGACAAAATGTGTAGCTTCGAGGCATAATATACTGAAAACTATTTTATTTTATTTTATTTTATTTTATTTTATTTTATTTTATTTTATTTTATTTTATTTTATTTTATTTTATTTTTAAATAACGTTGTTTGTCCTGTCAAGCACCGTAGCAACCAGAATGATGGTCTGGTTGTTATGTTGTGCCAAACAAATTTGCTTTGCCAAGGGGAGCTTCATGGGTATAAGGCTAATGAAACTTTATTTTAAAAGGACCAAGAGCAAAGTGATTAGAAGAAGTGAATCTATCTAATGACGTAACAATGGTCTCTGGGAAAAGTGTATTTGTATTTCATTGGAGGTGGTGCTTTAAAAGTCTGGAGCCAGAGATGTTTTTGCTGTTATGACAAATGTAGCTTTTATAGCCAAACACAAGGTGCTTGAATTTGTACCATTTTTGTTAAAAGGGGATTATTTAAAAGAAGTCAAATTAAAATTTTCAATAATCAATCTGTTATCTTTAATTTGTCATATGTTATGCTTTGTTTTCTGTTTTTCTTACCCAAGAGTGGAGATAAAGCTACACCTTATACAAGCTTCCACATAATACCATACGTGCATGGCTTATATATTTTGCCTTCCTACTCTGGTTTAGGCATTGAATTAATTCATGACATTCCCACACTCAGAAACAAAAGAACAAAGACTGAGTCTTTAACACAACAATAGCTTGATACAAACAAAACAGGCCACAGAAAGACTTTTGTCCCAAATGCAGTGGATGTGTTGTTCTCTTCACAATGTGGAGCAACAAACACTTGAATGAAATCACAATGCTTAACCGAGAAGATGCCTAATTAACTAATTAAGGTAAATGCGCAGATGTGCAGAGTGCCAAACAGGAATCCATCATTCCTACAGTGGTGAGCTTTGTGTCTATTCCATAGAGACACATGGCAGCTTCCTGCTTGGCCAAAGCATGATTTCCTCTTTCCAAACAGCTTTACAGACGGTCAGTGAGTCACATTTAAAGTAAATTTGTTGAATTGTTCTGCAACATGTTTCTTTAACACACTTGTGGCCGTAGATTGACCCTTAAACCTTAACTGTGTTGCAATCTGTAGCTTCCTGTTAATTTTTAAAGAAGAATTAAATAATTTCTTATAAAATCAGTTTACCCATATAGTGAGGAGTTTTCAGCGTGTGAAGCAACAATATTTGATTTTATGGGGGGTTATATATCAGACTTAGCTGTGTGTGGGCATGATAATGTCAGTACAAATAAAGCACCACACATCATGCTGTGTAAAATCACATTTTGGTGTCTTTAAACCAGTGAGATACAGTACAACATGGTAACTTGATTTGGTAAAATAAATGTTTTCACCTTTGTGTCAAGCTAAACTAACCAGCTGCAGAATCTTATCTACATGGCAGAAATTACTTTATCTATTTTTTCATACTATTCTTGGCAAAAAAGGAAAAACACATTTCTAAAAATACAAACTGATAATGAGTTAATCCTGCAGCTGAAACAACACTAAAAATTCTTTTCTGTTAAGGTAAGACCCCTATTTCAAGTTTATCTTCCAATGACAACTTTTTAGTCTAGTACCTACAGTTCCCCCAGGACTCTACAGTGATTTATTTATCCAGAAGGCCATAATCAGCATTAGAAATGTAGCACCAGGAGGCTGTGACTGGGTTATTTTCTCTATAACTTGTAGTTTTGGTTTAATTTATAAGTTGGAAAGATATTTGAAAAGTTGAAAATGAAAAGTGAGGTTGAGTTTTACTTCACATGGTTTTTGTCCTCTAGTCATTATTTACTGAAATGTTGTGCATTTAAACAATTGATTGCTAAACTTTCAGAAATTAGTGGAAATACTGCTTTAATGTTCCATGAAGCTCAAATTAATTTATTGTAATTTCTTATGTAAACTGAAATGATGCTGTGTATATGATTTACTTTGATCTTTGATCTGTAACTGACTGAGTGCGGGTAAATTTTGGGGTGAGAAATCAAGTCATTCAATTTATAAATATTCCAGCTGTTATGCTTGGAGTCAGGGGGGGACCCAACAGCAGAATCATTGGAAGCAGGCAGGTTTAAAGTTAAGATAAATATTAAAGACACGATAAAAAAGGACAAACACCAAAGGTGTTGCTGTAGCAGGTAATCCACCTGAGTCCATGAAACACAGAACCCAAAAGTACAAAGAAGCAGCAGGGAGGGCAACAGAGCAGAAACTAAACCTGTAGATATGACAATAATCTGTTAAAGAACATACTGTAGAAAACTGGACAATATATAGACCTAGAAATGTAAGTACTAACATAACACATGTGTGCAATAATTAGCACATGAAACCATGTATGAAACAGGGATAGGAAGCTAAACTTAAGCACATGGAAAACAAAACAAAACAAACAAACAAAAAAAAGAATTAAAATAGGGGTAAGACAAGGACTACAGACACCAGGAAGATGACCATCCTACTATTACTGAAACACTAAAACATGGACAAAAATAATTAAAAATATAAATTGGAGGAGACTGTATGTTGCTGCAGTGGCCTTCACAGACATCTCTGTTCAATCTAGTTTAAACTGATTAAACCTTCACTAAATAGATAGAAAAAGACAGAACAACCATAAGCACACTGACCATCTTTTAAAAAAGTTAAAAATTCCTTTCATCTACAAAATAAAGACTTGTTTTGTTACTTACAACTGAGACATTTTATGACATGCAAGCAAAAACAAATATATCAGAAAGTAATGTGCAGATAAAGACGCTGTTAGAAGCCTATAAGCAGTTTCTGTCTGTTACTAAACTGTATGCATGCCCACAGAACTTTAATGGTAATACCTCATTATATATAAATGGGAAGAAGAATTATAGACTGAGTTATCAGTGTGATTGGCATTTATTGTGCAGGTTCAAAAAGCTCCAGATGATGGAGACAATTTGGCTGAAAAAATTTCGAATGTGTTTCTTCATCACCCCTCAAATGAAAAGAAAAACAGACTGGAACACAACAACAATGCTGGAGACAGTGTGAACAAATTCATGCCCACCACAGTCATATTTTCTGGCTTTGTGTCAAACTTCAGCTATTCTGGGACCATATTGTTGGACTTCTGGAGTGCATCTTATAAGTTCCCCAGGGACCCATGGTCTTTATATCTGGGATTGACCCCAGAAGGGCTAACTAAGAAAGAGGACAGGTATTTCTTCAAAATGATCACTGCCAGTAATAAGAGCATCACCAGGAAAGGGTTAAAAAGTAATGCTCCAGCAATCAGTCAATAGATTGATATGATGGAAGACATCCATGCAATAGATGTCTTCCATAATATGGAAGAAGCAAAGCAAAACTGGAAAAAATGGACATTTTTTGGAGGCATGGACAATTCCACTCAGTTATATGAGAAAGTTCCCAGTTGTACTTCGTCTCATTTCTGGTTTTGCTGTTTTGTTTTACACATTAATTATTATACAGCACCAAAACTGTTGCTTCCTTACTTTAACTGGAGCAATATATACTAAAAAACATCATGGATGAGCTGGGAGTAGAACTGATGCTCATTTGTTGCCCTGCTTTTGGTTGGGCACAACCAAATGGAAGGAAATGCTGAGGCAGACCCAACACACATTGGAGGAATTATATGCATTTTTTCTATCCTGGGAAAACATCTGTATCCCCCAAGAAGAGCTGGAGAGTGTCACTGGGGGGAGGAATATCTCAGTTTCCCTTTCTGATCCTGTTGCCTCCTTTCTTCAGATAAGACAAGAAAAATGGATGGATGAATGAATTAAACAGAGATAAGGAACATAAAACAGTCCTGAGGTCACTGGTGGAAAAGACTGTGTGAAAATGGGTAAAATTAACCTGTAATGTTCTGCGTCTCTGAAAGCAAAGGGGGCAATAATTGTGAAAACATATGCTCATGAGTTTTCCACCTACCTTCAGTGCGGGTGACTTGGCTGGTCATTGTTAATTAGTTTCAGACAGAAATATCTCCACCAGGCAGCCATCACAATTTTTGCAGATACCAGAGGTTCCCATGGGGTGAACATGGTTTTTAATTTGTCATGCTCTCTGCATCCCCTCTGGTCTTGAATCTTTTGGGTGGTCCTAACTGGTTGCACCTGTGATAGTACTGATAGAAAACATGTTTGGTGAAACTTGCAGGTCAGTCTCTTTTTTGCTGTTTTGTTTGTTTGCTGTTTTGTGTCTTTTGCTTTTTGCTCAGCATTTTCTTCAAAAACACATATGTAATCTCAGAAAATAACGTAATATCAAAGCCAGAATAACACGAATATGTACACTGACCCTTTAATAATCTATATTAAACTAACACACTTAACATTTGTACAGTTATCAGCAGCATTACAGCACTGGCAGAGCCATCAATAAAACAAATCCTGCTTTGCACTGTACTTAAAGCTTAGCATTTATTTTCTACAACTCATACGTCAGGACTCTAAAGTTAGTTGGTCTTCAGGGACTCCGGCTTTCCAGCATCTGAAACAGGTTTTAAACACGACGATCACTCTGTTATCACCTCAGCTTCATGCAATCTCAGGCAGACTTTCCATTCAAGCAACTGTTGTGTGAACCTGTATGTGTCTGAGGTTATATCTCCCCCTGGTGACACTTTAAGTGATTTTACATAACAATGTGCTGAAAGAAGAGAAACAGGCATTTCTAAAATAACAGCAACTAAAAGTTAAAGCTTGAGAGAGGGTTTGATGATTAAACCTAGTACAAAACAAGCATTTAAAACACAATTTTTCTGCCAACTAAAATGGAAACAAATGTGCAGCCAGCCTTTTAGCAGCTTGAGTCAGGTCAGGTTGACCTTGCTTATCAGCCATGGTACACAAATAAGACAGTGACAAGTTTAAATTAGTCAGACACTATTAAAAAGCTAAAAAAAAAAAATTAAATAAATAAAAATAAATAAATAAAAAAAAGCTTGTAAATGTGACTTTAACTTTTAAATTGCACATGTAATTGTTTGGAATTGTAAGAAAATGAATTAGATAATTTGGTTAAAATGCACAAAACATTATAGTGTCTACATTTGCATCTCTTTTGTACTTCCATCGCTTTGTCTTTTATATTATTTAGCCCATTTCCTGCATATTCTATCACAATATTGTACATATATCACACACTAACCTGCACATCTCTTCATCTGTGTGCCTTATGTAAACATTTGCTGGGTCAGTAGCACTCTTCTTGCTATGCACATCAATAGAGAAACAGAAATGTTGCAGCTGCATCCGATTTCCAGTTTTAACAGCTAGCTGAGCATTGTGTTTAAAAAAAAGTTAACATGTTACAGTGGATGCTTTAAACACCAGGAGCTTTCCATTCTGTTATTTTTGGCTTCTCGTGAACTTTCCATGTGCAACTGCTTTTCCTGAGCTGTATCCAGACAGAAAAGCAGGAGGCAAGGCTGGAAAAGTCAGTTTCAGGCAGGAGTTACGGCTTCGGTGGAGCAACAGTAAATAAGTACATCATCAAAAATGCTCAAAGAGCTGCAGAGCCTAATTATTTTGGGGATGGTCCCTCTCTGGCCACTAGGAGGCAGGGTCATTGGGACAGATTTATTTACAAGGCTATGCTTGGACTACTGCCTCCCTACATTTGTGCTTTAATCATACAGAGAAGAGTTGATTTGTACTCTTTACGATCAAACGATCAGTTGTTGCTCTCTGTTCCTTTTGCCAAAGCTCAAAAAGAGAGAGCTCAGGAAGAAAGCTTTTGTTCATGATGCTCCTTTAGCTTGGAATATGTTGCAGAAAGGCTGGAAAATGACTTCAAAACCAAACTGAAAGTATCAGAGAGTCCCTCATGTTGCATGTTGTAACTGTGTGTTTAATTTTACTGCCTCTTGGCCAGAACTCATGTTGGAAAAGAGGTTTTTAATGTTAATGGGACTTTCCTGGTTAAATAAAGGTTAAAAAAATTCCTCACTTCACCTCAATTGTTTTTGTCTAAGCTCTCACTGTGCCAGTGTATGGCTGTATATATCATATTGTTTTATATCACATAAAACTGTGAAGAAACTAGATTCTGCTGCTTCAGCTTGTTATTTGTATGGATGGTGCATTTTACTGCCCTTGCTGCTAGAGTTAAAAATGTCTTTTTGTGGAGCAAGTACAAGCATATCTGATTGAGCTGTCACTTTTCTTAGAGGCAACACTGTTCACTCCAGGTTTTAGAGAGGTCAAACTGCCAAACTATCTTTTCTATTTTCACTAGACAACAACTAGAGAGAGAGTTCAGAAACCTTTTCAAAAGTGACTTTGTCGACTTAATGATCAAATTCTTTCCTAACAGCTACTTCAGGTAATTTTATCAGATGAAAACCTATTTTAGTAGGCTGTTATACATACATTTAACAGAAAAAAATCTAAAGTAATTGCTTCCATTTGGCAGCAGTGGATATAAAAGCCTGCAGCTATTACTCAGACAGTTTCCATCATGTGCTGCAACGGAGCAGAGAAACATTTCTGTAGTAAAATTTAAAGTAGACACCTTTTGTTTAAATGCAGACAGTTCACATGTATGGTTATCATAGAAAATATAGTTAATAACTCCTTTGGAGCCTTTTAAACTTTCCATCAGCCTCTCTTCTTTAGACTCAATATAAATTAGATTTTTTATTTCTTGCAGGTGAAAAATTTTTTTAAAAAGAAGCTAAAACACAGAAAGACGCACCACACCAACCAGTTTCTTGTATAATTTATACTGAAGACATGTTAAAAACATTAGTTTCCCTTTATAAAACAGTTGTCTAGTCAAAATTAGAACAGTATCCTGGTTGCCAGAGTCCCCCATCAGTATCACGTGTACTGTGACTGCTGCACTGGATCTTCATACCAAGTGCACAAGGAATTAAAAAAGATGCTGAATATCAAACTGGGGTCACGAGCTGCTCTGAGCTCAGTTTGGCTGGTTGTTCATGTGTGACCCTGACTGGTAAGCCTGGATGTCCTCCCCGATGAACTCAGACACTGTGGACAGAACAAAACAAAAGAAAAATCAGCGTGGAACTCGGTCCGTATCTTCAAGCTTCAGACCACATTGTATACTTAATGAGTTTGTTCAGTTCAACCATTTCTAGGATTGAAGATGATAAAGCTATACAGTATGTGTGCTTTGCTTTATTTGAAAAGCAGAATGAATCCCATCCTCTTACACAAATCCTTTAGTTAAAGAAACATTTTTACTGAAGCTCATCAGAAAATGAGTAAAAAACTGGAAGAAGGATTAAATGTCACAAGGAAAAATTCAGTTATTTGACTTTGTCCTTTAAAAACACAGCTGTGGAAACACTTGAAGAAAATCTAAAAATAAGTTAAAATGCCAGGAGTAATTTTCAGCCAAGTGGCAAGAGATTAGCAGTAAATACACTGTTATTAGTTTATCGCTGCCTATTTCTCATAATATATAATATAAAAAAACTGAATTCTGGCTGAGAAAATTGAAAAAAATCACATGGAAACTTAAAAACAACAGCTCGTCATGGTCTATGGGTTTTGTTTCATCTTTATTTTAAGCGCTCCTCTTTTACTAAGATTTTATTTCGGTTTAATTGTCTTTAGTTGCTTTTGTAAAGCTCCTGTTTTGTGATTTGTATTTGTTTTATTCCTTGTTTTAAATACAGAAGAATAGTTCCCTCGTGTCTGATGTGTGGCTTTGCCTCCTCTTTTACTTGCCCTGTCCTCTGTGATTATCTCTATCTAAACTGTTGCCACCTGTTTCTCATCAGCCACTGAGAGTCTGTATATATAGCGCTGTCTCTCCCTCTTCCTTTGTCAGTCCATCTGTTCACCAAACCTGCCTTGTTGCTGAGGTATTAATGGTTGTGTTCCTCCTTTGGTCATTCCTTTATTCATATTTTTTTTTTTTTTTTTTGTCTGAAATCTTTTTCATGAATTTCCCTGCAAAGGGATTAATAAAGTATTTTTCATTTCATTCATTCATTTAGCCGAAACTCATAGTTGCTGCATGTGGTTGCTCAAAGTTTTAATTATAGTTTTTTTTTTTTGTTTCTAAACCTGTCTGCTTTTAATCAGGTCCTCAATCTACCTTTACTTTCATAACATGGCTGTCATTCAACCGTTAAAATGTCAACTATATATATATTCAAGGTAATAAAGTACTGTATGATTATCACTGTTTGTCTGAAAGTTGGTATAAGAAAGAAGAATTTAGAGATCACTTCTGTTAAACTATTAACTGACTAACAGATGTTTTCATTCAGTGCAACACTGCACATGTTTTCCCTCCATTTTCTATACCTGCTTTATCCACTTCAGGATAACAGGAGCGCTAGAACCTTGTATACAATCTTAATTTTATGTCTAAAGCTCAAGGAAAATACTAGCACAGAAATAATCTGAGGTTTCATCCAGGATTCAGCTCTAAAACAGGACTGCTAAAAGTTACCTCTCAGCATTTGACAGTTTCTCTGCTGGTGCTGTTGGAAATCAGGTCTGCATTTGATACTGATCAATGCCAGTACTCTGTTACAGAGACTTGAACACCCTATTGGTATTAAGAGAGTCATTTTAGTATCTCAGCATCTACATGCTCCCGTTAACTTAAATCATGAAATAAAAAATATATATATATAATTACACTGTAACACGTTTCTCTGTTTTACAGTCTCATCAGGGGACTCTGATCCTGTACAAAGCTTGAGTAATTGTCTCGGTCAAATCAGTACTTGGATGTGCCACAATCATCTTCAGTTAAATGAAGATAAATCTGAAATAATGGTCTTTGGAACCAAATATAACTGCCCAAAGATTAGTACCCAGCTTCAGTAGCTTTGGTCAAAATAAAGGTTTAAGCCAGAAAATCTCACTCACTCTGAGCTAAATTTCAACAGCCATAAGAATCAGCGTTTTACTGAAAAGTATATCTAGAATAAAGGGGGCTGGCGGCTTAGAATGATTTAATAAAACTTTCTCATGCATCTCTTTTCAGTAGTCTGGACTACTATATGGAAGTTTTCACAGGTCTCTAAATAAAAACCCTAAGACAACTGCAGGTAGTTTCACTGATCACTAATTGTGACTTTTTTTTGTATCTTTGTGTAGCCAAAAATGTAATGTGGACATTTAATTTTTTTAACGCTCTGTTGCACAATTTAGATTAATAAATGTATCTCACCTTCTTCAAAGGTAATGTGGTGCATAGAGGCAGAGCTAGTAAACTCCAGGGGGCACTCCTGGATCTTGGCATCCACATCTCCCCCATGTCCTGAGCCCAACACCCTTCCCTGGTGGTCCCAGCCTTCATAGTGGGAGTAAGGTGCTGGGCAGATGTCCTGATAGGGGTTGGATGGAGGGGACGGACACACCTCCTGAGGATAAGCAGAGTACTGCGGGTAAGGAGAGGTGGGAATGGGAGGCAGAGGGGAGTTTGAGATTGGACTTCCTGTGGGGAAGGGGCTGAGAGAGGAGGAGTGGGAAGGGGAGGGTGATGAGGATAGATAGGGAGAGTCCAGCCATGGGGAAGGAGAGGGGGAAGGAGGCTGTGGGCCACGGGGGTAGAGAGGGGGAAGGAGCTCAGTAAAGCCTAGCTCCAGGTTCTCAAAACTGGGGTGACGCTCGGACAAAGTTGTCCTGGACCCTCCGGGCTCCTCCACAGCAGTGTCGGGTTTAGAGCAGAACTCTTCATGGAAAGTCATGGGCGGACAAGGGGGAGAGTAGGTGGAAGGGTAGGGGGGGAGGTGGAAACCAATGCCTCGTTCATCGGATATATGGAAGTCCATTCTGGGTGGAGCACCCCCCGGACACATAGTCCCACCATCCAGGGGTGTTACAGAGGGTCGGGACAGCAGAGGATCCTCCTCTTTGAACATAACTGGTAGGAGAAACAAAAATAAAAAGCATTACCATTGTTTGTTCATATTTGTACTGTTATAAATTTGTGCTGTAGTTGAGTCAGTGGCTGACTGGAAAGATATGAATTCCGGTGTTAATTCATTAATTAAATGTCTTGGGTTTTTTGTTGGTAAGGGAAAGGGTTTTGTAATTTGCTTAAATTTACTAAATGTATTTTTCAGATTCCCTCAAAAGTGATGAAATATCCTAAAATAAATATTTATTTCTTGGCTAAATCCTGCTTAGTGTTTAAGAAAACCCCTTAATAAAAGTTGTTACTCTGCTTTTTTCTTTTTTTTTTAACAACTCAAAATTAATAAACTTTTTTTACAGAATAGCTAAAAGTTATATTTCTGTGGGTTGTGATTGAGTTGCTTGCAATTGTCTTGTGTCTTTCTAAACTAAAATTGTCATGGGGTGGGTTTAATTTTTCTTCTTCTTCTTCTTCTTCTTCTTCTGCAGTTTATTGACAGTTGGCAAACAAAGTACAGGTGTGCATTACTGCCCCCAACTGGTAAGGCGTGTAGGACAAGACGGAGAGAGGAAAAAAACTGTCTTATATGGTCTCTTAATCAGTCCTCCTTTAGATAGAAAATTAATTATGATTAGGTGCTTGTCATCTCCTGAGCTACCCTGTAAAATACCTGGCAATTTAAACGTTATTTTCATTGTTTTGAGTTTATCTACCATTTCCTTCCTTCCTGTCTCATATCTGTTGCAGCGAATCATTACATGTTCTGTTGTTTCATTTTGGTTGCAGTATGTACACCAACCTGTATCATGTTTACCCATCGTTAAGTATCATTAAGCCAAGTATGTTCCAATCTCAGTCTTGATATAACACTATCGTATTTCCTGTGTACTATAAACCTCATCCCTTCTCGTCGGGTAGCACATCAGCCAGTTTGGATCTTCCCTCGCACACCTGACTTGCATCTGGTAAACAGGAGGCTGGGTTTATCAAGCTGCAGGCTGCAGCAATTCCTTGACAGATCGTCTTCTCCCCTCTCTGTCTGGGACTACTCCTGGGATTCTGCTGCCTGCCGGTCCTTGTTGCCTTGGAGTGTTCAGCCCTGCCTGCCATGTCTGCCCACACCAGTCTACTGCTGCTTCTGCCTGCCTTTGCCTGCCCTGTCCTGCCGCTTCTTCCTGGATGGATACTAATTGCTTCTCCACCTGCCAGTTGGTTGCTTATCCCTCTGCCCTGGATCCTCTAAGACCAAGAATGACTGGTTCATTATTCAAAGTTCTGACTGTTGTGGCTCTTCTGGATTTATTTAACTCCTCTAACCGGACCATACAGTAAAGACCTCCACCCTCTGCTTCGCTGCACCTGCCAGCTGGCTTAAATAAATTTTCATTTTTGTGCATTAACAGTGGTTTGTGTCTCCTCCTTGGTTCTGTCA
Organism: Melanotaenia boesemani; assembly: GCF_017639745.1. Taxonomy (NCBI): domain Eukaryota; kingdom Metazoa; phylum Chordata; class Actinopteri; order Atheriniformes; family Melanotaeniidae; genus Melanotaenia; species Melanotaenia boesemani. The sequence continues at coordinate 27,010,444 of NC_055689.1, read as the reverse complement.
TCTTTTTTCACATTATGAAAAAAATACAAACTTTAGCTTCTTTCCCAAGAAAAAACTAATCTAACACTATGCCTTTCCATATATATCAATTAAACTACAACTACTTGTTTTAAATAAACAAATGCATACTATCTTGTAAGTGCAAAATGTATTTTTACTCAACTGAGGTGTTGCCATTTTGTTAATATGGATTCAGAAGAGTTTTTTTTAAAGGACAACACTATAGTCATGTGACAGAGTGCTGTCTTCCCAAGGAAGTTTAAATCAAAACATTCCCAAAGAAGGTGATTTCATAAGAAGAGCTTCTGTTTTTTCTCCTTGACATTTTGGGGCAACTTCTTTTACAAGTTAATTCACATTCAATGAGAAACATGTCTAACTTGCTAAAGATCCCTACAGGTTTGCATTTACTGAATGCAACATGAGTAAAATAAGCTGTTGTGCTCAAACTGGATATTTGTGAGTCATGGTGCAGCTGCAAGATAAAACTAAATGTGAAAGACCAAATTGCTTGTACTGCTAACCAAGGAGACACTCTTTCAAAGCTTAAAGTTTTTTTAGGTTTTTTCTGGCTTTTTGAGCCAGGGAAGGTTGTAGTAACTCAGATAAAATCCTCTTGTTTCTTTTTAGTTTCTAAACACAAGCTGAATATAACAGGGACACACAGGTCAGTGAGCTCAGACTGTGTCCTCACCAGGCAGGTACTTGAAGCAGTGAGTGCTGCTTCGTTTTCTCTTCCCATTCGAGACGTACACACTGATGGACACAGGCCGACTGACAGAGAGGTCGCTGTAGGCCGGAACCCTCACACATAGTAAACACTAGAGGAACAACAAAAAAGCAACACAAAGGAGGTCATGGAATGTAGCATCAACAAATAAAATGTATCTCCTGAATGGGAGGGTCTCAAAATTACCTCATTGCTGTTGTCACGGTCAATATGAGCCTCCTCCTCCCACTGTAATTTACCATCTAACATGTGAAAGCATAAGCCATAATTAAAGACAAGTTCAACACAAACAGCATAATGAAGATAATTTGCTCACAGAGGTGAAGCCTTAAGTTGTCATTGACCAGATCTGCTGTGAGAAGTTTAACTCTGAGTGAGAATATTGCCAGGTATGGCGATGATGTATCAGTAGAAATAAATATACAGTGCAAGTCAAAAGTTTTAGTGTGGTACACTAGGCTTTCATACTCAGCTGGTGAACTTAAATAGTAAACTCATGGTGTATTATTCTTAAAAGAGTATGATTATAGTTACCTGACCCTCTCTCCATGAAAAGAACTCTGGAGATTGGTAGGAAGTTGGTACCACCCAGCAGTAGCTCCTCCCCTCCCTCCACAGAGCAGGAAGTGAGACTGACAGACTCGATGACGGGCAGCTCCTGGGCTGAACGCTGGGCTGAGGCAGATAGAGAAGATAAATGCACAATGACCTCCAGGACATTCCCAGTAACACAGATTTAAAATCAACACAGCATATATGAAATTTCACTAGTCCCTCACAGCATTCGATGGGCAAAGAGGCAACTTGCAGAGCCAATACCCGTCCAGGCGGGGCCGAAGGGGGCGCCAGAGGAAGGTGGGTACGAAACACCAATCGGACACGAGTGTTTTTCCTTCCAACGTCCGTTTCTCCTTTTCGCAACTCAATGTCTGAGTTTCTTAGTTTCAGAATCCCAGCACAGTCGATGCTGTGAAACAAAGTGTTTTAATCAACATGTTTCTGCAGCAGCTCTCTTCATGTTTTCATGGTTAAGCACCACAATGTGTAACCAAATATGTCTGGAAGGAGATAGGTAGCTTTTTACTGGCACTTGGTGTTGTTTGCTTTCTTTAAGTTGCATTCTTCATGAAAGCAATCTGTTGGGACTGTTAACCTAATGACGATGGAGTAAATATTCTTTGTTATTTAGGTAAAAAAAAAGAGTCATGTAACACAAGTGATGTCGATTTATTCATCCATTCAGTATTCAGTTATCTCAGACCTTTATCTTGTGGGGATAAAAATAACTTTAAGGTCATTGAAATACAGAAAATGTTTCTGAAGTCATTTGTACTTACTAATGTAGAAAATACCTTATTTAATAAACTTAATCAAAAAGTAAAGTTTAGCTTCAAACAAAACAATATAAATGGCTGCACCATAAATAAAATACAAAAATTTAAATAAGGATATGAATCACTCAATTCTAACTTGTGAGTAAATGCCTCACTTTCCTGGAGTATTCTGAAAACTGTAGCCTTATACGTAGAGCACAATGAAGCTCATGATAAAGATCTTGGCTCTTCAAACCTGCAGAGCAAACATCTATTTGGCTCTTTGCAACTTACAGTGCAGTCATGTTGTTCTCAGGGCTGAGGGGGATGTCCAGCAGTTTGGTCCCAGCCTGGACGCTCTCATGACTGGCTGTGCCGACCATTTTCCCCGTTACCCTGCAGGAGGGGAAACAGCTGAAGTTAACAACCAAGTACACTAGAACTGTAAGGATTCAAATTACTTAAAATGGAAAATATTTAAAAAATTATGCAGCACAATTTTACTTTAAAATCTTTATTACACCACATTTTCATTTAAGGGTTTACAAAGTTCATCTGATGATTTAAAAGAGCATTTATTCATCCAGACATTTTAGATTTGGAATTTGATGTTTTCAGAAACAATTCAAAAGCCGACTAAACAGTGTATTCTTGAAAACAACAGTAACAACAATGACATATACTCAGACATCAGTAATCAAATTCAGTCATGTTTTATGACTCACTAGAAACGTGCTGTTGTGCATTTCTCTGCAAAGAAATCCTGGGTTTTTTGTAGTAACTTAATTTCTTTTAAGGGGTATTTTGATTTACTGCTGTGTTCTCAGACTGTCTGCAGAGTGGCCAAACTTGAATTCAGCGTTCAGAAAGAGCAACAACCTCATCTGCTTGTAAAAAAATATGTTGACCATTTAAGCCTGCTCCCATGGACATTTTTTTCTTTCTTTTTTTTTCTTACTGTGTAGTTTATTCAGCTTTTGTCATGATTCATTTTTAATAGATGCATGTATGCACTGACTGTGTAAGCAACCATATCTTAGAGGAATCATGTGTGTAGATTAATTTATTATCAGACTGATAGTATTAATTTGAGGTGCTATATTAAGTGCTGATTTAGTTTTGTTTTTCATGCACCTTGTATTGTCAGTATCTATTTAAAGCACACCTAACACCTAATTTAGTAAACGGCATGTCCATATTATCACATTGTAATATTTTAAAATATCCAATGGACACAAAAGATTTAGCAAATTATGGAGCATAAAAAAAATCTACACTGACCCAGTGGTCCCATCTAGAGCAAGTTATACTGAGAATAGCTGGTGTAAAATATTTTCATTAAGCAACAATCAAAGCAGCTGGCGGTTGGTTACACAATGCTTAAAGCTGCAGCAAGCTTACGATCTGTGGTGATGTCACTTGATGATTACACACAAGAAAAAAGATGCTTTGTGATAAGTTTGCTTCTTGACAGAAAAACATTCTGGAGGTCGGTACCTGTGTATCTGATAGAAAGGATGTGGCCGGATTGATCGGTCATCAGCTGTTCCAACGAAAACCTGCAGCGAGAGCGGCTTCCTCTCTGTGTAGCCACACAGCTGTACAGAGAGACACGGTGTGAGCGATGAAATCAAACTGTGAGGAGGCCAGCGGCAGTGACACTCAATATGTAGCCTTCTTTCATTTTTATGTGAAAGCAATTCAACTACATCTCCATTTCTGCTTTAAATTGAGTTTAAATTCCTCAGAGAGTTAATGCAACATTACTTAAGTGACATTAGGGAAATATGGGCAACTTTATTGTCAGAAATCTGTGTTGTCTCAAAGCATTTGCCCTCAGTCTGCATGTCTGTTTCACCTTGACGACAGGATGCCCTGTTGGTGCAGCTTTGACGGCTCCTCTGCTTCCCTCAGTCTCATAGTGGGCGCGGTGGTGTGGGCGAGGCTGTACCTCAATACGCAGCTCGTACTGGTCAAATTGGGATGGCAGTGGCCAGTCGAGGGGAGGCAGGGCGTTAGACCTGAGGAGATTTAGATCAGATCGATTGATAGAAGGGTTAATTTGAACAAAAGACAAATTAAAAACACGAACACACAAACGAATACACAAAAGAAAGAAAAAGTTGAAAAAAAGGTCTTTGTCCAAATGGAGTAGGAAGAAGCTGGTGCTTATTCAATCCCACTCCCTTAGCCACACACTATTAACTGCCTCATATGTATTTCATAATGTACTCATATTTTATCAAATATGGAACAATATTAATAATAATCACAATAACAATATCATTATCAGTAATGGGAACAATACTTATGTATACAATAATCATAATGACAATGCATGTGATAATAATAATAACAACAACAAGAATAACATTAAAGCTGCAAGCAGCGTTGGAGGCCCTCGCACCTCTGGCGCCGCTTCGGCCTATTGCACCGCCCCATCGGCCAAGAGCCTCCCTCCAGTAACACAGCCGCTCTTGCCCACAGCCATAAACCCATTCTTCTAGAGTTTATCTCCATCAAGAGGTGATTTTCGTCATGAAAGGATCAACTTGCACCTCAGCCTGTCCAGTGATGACATCTGAAGCATTCATGACCTTGTTTCATACAAACTGTGTTGAATTCCCACAATCTGGAGCATGATTTCATCAAGAGGAAAATTCCACGTGGCCACTAGGTGGTGGTAAAGTTGTTTTAATGTACGACCATGTTCAGATTGGAACTCTAATGAGAACAGGAAAATATTAGCTCAATTGGTCAACTGACAGCAGGGTTAGTGCCACTTCCTGTATAATGGCGAATGATTTAAACCATCACAGGAAGCCATTTTAATCAAGCTGCTGTAAGAAGTCAGTGATATTTTCAACCATGAGTTCATGAAGGATGATATTAATGAGTTAGAATTAGTTATACAGAGGATAAAGGGTTAAAATGGTGGGACTTCCTTTTCCCAGGGCTATGGTGTTGAGAACATCAGGACATGAAGAGGCATTTTTGTTTGTCCTGGCATGTTATATAAATATGCCACATTTTACTATGTCGTTCAAAGCAGTGGGTGGAGCTGATAGATTAAATATTTATAGGGGGCGCTATAGAGCCATATTACCAGCATATGTGTATTTGAATCAGTTCCAGGCCTGACCTCTGTCCTCCCTGCCAAGTTTGGTGGAGATCAGGATTACATTGGGTCAGTTACAAGTACTTCCTGTTTCATGGCGGTGGACGCCATTTGCCAATGTTTTGCTTGAGGAACGAACTTGAGGTTTTTTTCTCTAATATCATGAAAGGGTTTGACCTGATCTCAAGCACTTTTGAGTGTGTGACGTTAATCCCTGATGAGAGGGACCCCGGTGTCTGAGAAAGGCACTTCCTGTTTCCAGGGGGTGTGGCTTAGGCCAAGACCAGAAGTAGTTACATGTATCTGTTCAGGAGCAGACCCTGATTAATTACTGTAAGTGTCATATTGATTGGATGAAAATTGAGGGATTTATACAGATTTATTATGTCACGGCGCCTTATCCAACCTTGTCATGGCAACACGGTCTCGCCATGCAGCGTTGAGCAATGTCCAGATGACAACATCTGGACATGTAGGTGTGGTCAGCATGGAACTGAAGTGAAACATGTGCAGTTTGGTACAGAATGAGTGTTGTATTTCAGAAATAATGGATTCCGTGCTTGATGGCGAAACATCAAAACTTGATGAGGCGCCGCTGCTGAACGCCACCTCCTATTAGAAAATTTTCAATAACTTTTGACCACACATGCCTCTGGAGTGTTCAGACTGAGTTTGAGGTAAATACGATAAAATCTGTAGGAGGAGTTCGTTCAAATGCAAGGCAAAGAAACAAGCAAAAATGACACTTTTTTCAACATGGCCGACTTCCTGTTGTAGTTATCATATAGGTCCAAGAGGCTTTTTTGTACATCCTCCCAAGTTCTATCAATATACTGCATTTCAGCCATATCGGTCAATGTAGTGGGCAGATATGATCAATTAAATATTTGTAGGGGGCGCTATAGAGCCATATTGCAATTTTTCCAGCATATGTCAATGTGGCTGAGTTATAGGCCTGACCGCGTTCCTTCCTGCCAAGTTTGGTGAAGATCAACGTTACAATGGGTCAGTCACCAGTACTTCCTGTTTGATGGCGTCGGACCACTATTCGCCATGGTTACGTTTGGCGAAGGAACTTGAGATTTTTATTGTGGTATCATGAAAGGGTTTGACCTGTTGTGAAGCACTTTCAAGTGTGTAAGTTTCATTCCTGAGGGGATGGACCCCGGCGTCTGAACAAAAGCACTTCCTGTTGAAAGTGGGCGGGGCTTAGGGCTAGTCTGGAATTGGTCATATGGATCTGTTCAGGGCGGGATGCTGATTAATCTCTGCAAGCCTGATGGGGATTGGATTAGAATTGAGGGATTTATAGCGATTTATGATGTCATGGCGTCTTATCAAAGTTCGCCATGGCGCCACGGTCTCGCCCTGCAGCGTAGAGCAATGGTTTTCAACAGATATCATCACCAACTTGTTTTCTGCTGTCTGACCCAGTTTGGACCTGGTTGTGTCCAAAACGTCAGATAAGTGGGTTTCCAAGTAAAAACCATGACTTCCTGTCACCAGGGGGCGTGGCCAATTCATAACCCAAATATTGACATGTAAATGTGTTCAGGATGGGACTGGCATCATACATGGCCATTTTGGTTCAGATACATTGTTTTATGTGGAAGTTATATCGATTTCGTTCTTCACGGCGAGACACCAAACTTTGAGGCCCCACCCCCTACATGCCCTTTCTCCTATTAGAAAACTTTCAATAACTTTTAAAGACACATGCCTTCTGGACATCCTGAGCTATTTTGGTAGCGGTACGATGAAATCTCTAGGAGGAGATAGATTTTGAAAATGTCAGTAAAACGCCAAAATGGCGACTTTGACCCAAAATGGCCGACATCCTGTTGGTTTTTGGCTGTTGCTCCAAGAGGATTTTTTTTTCGACTAAGCATTTAGAATGCGTGTAGTGAATTTTTATAAAGATTGATGACGTGCAGTGGCGGGGCATCATAAATAGGTGGCGCTCTCGCTCAATTTTGCCTGAACAGTCCCGAGCACCCCAAAATATCAAATTTTTCGCATTCCTTTGGGGGGGTGCGCAAAATTAGGCGCGTTTTCGTGCATGTTCAGGTCCCCAAAAATGCCTCCAATGTTTAAGAAGAAGAAGAAGAAGAAGAAGGAAGAAACGGAGCAATTAAAATAGGCCTTCGCACCGCCTTCGGTGCTCGGGCCTAAATATAAAAATATGACCACTGAAACTCACTGCCCCTCATTTTTATTCTTCTGGATGACAATGTTCTTATATTAACTTAGACTGTAATAACTGCTGTAAACTTGGACAACAGTGTTGAGAAAGGAGCATTTGAGATGTCAATATTAACTATTTAGCATTGTAAATAATATATTTCAGTCTTATTTACATCTAAACCATGATGGGGCTCAAGAGATGAGCATCACTTATTAAAAGAAGGACTTTTGGGGTGCAGTCGTCAACATAAATACCTGTTTTTTAAACACAGGTAAACATTTGAATTTTAAGCATAAATCTAGATCAGGGCTCTTCAACTCCAGTCCTTGAGGGGCCACCATCCAACAGGTTTTAGGTGTTTCCCCGCTTCAACACACCTGACTAAAATGAATGGATCATTGTGCAGAACTTGACAAAAAGCTGTTGGATCTATTTTATCTGAATCAGGCGTTTTGGAGCAGGGGATGCATTTAAAACTTGCAGGATGGTGGACCTCGAGAAGTGGGGTTGAAGAGGTCTGATCGAGACTAAAAGCTGACATTGCTCCTTAGCATAATGGTGTCCACTTTTGCTAAATCAATAAACAATTCAGCACATTTTCTGTCATTAAAACACACAGAAGAACCTCTGTAGGTTTTGCTTAACATGGCTCTGAAACAGAAGCATTGTCCAAGTAAAACAAGTTACATGAGGGACTGCATACAGGATTTTCAAGGACATTCAAAAAGCACATTTTAGTTGAGAGATAAATTTCAATTTGAAGTGAACAAAATCATATTTAAAATAATAAACTTTTGTTCATAGGGTCTGAAAGAAAAAAACAATAAAACAACACATAATGTTTCTAAACTTTGAAAAGTATTCTTAAAAGAAGGTTATTATGCTAAATTATTCTACATTTTTATTCTGGGACTCAATCATAAATATTTTTCAAGATAAAAAAAGCAAAGGGGGAAAAACATCATCATCTGCTGATGAAACTTTATTCAGCCCCTCAGTCTGACCTCAGTGTGAAACAAGCACAGTTTCTTGCTAGCCCTTGCTAGCTCCAAAGTCAAACTGCAAACCCATAAATGCAAAAGGAAACAACAAAGTTAGGATGCTAGATAACTTCAGCAGCTGACTCGTGTACAGAGGCTAAAAATCCTAAATTCAGTATACCCATGTTTGAGTCCTGGCCTGTGGCCCTTTGCTGCATGTTACCCTCCCCTTTCTGCCTGATTTCCTGTTCTCTCTCCCCCACAAATATAGGACCCAAGAGCCCTCAACTTAAAAAACAAACATATTTTCTTCTTTTAGATTGGAAAAGGCAACTTCTCATATCAGTCTGGTAATATCTGATCTCTGATCTAATCAAAATGCTCCTACACTGTGTGAAAAACATGAAAAAAGCCTCCTGGATTGAAAAATTAAGCCAATTGTGACGAAACAAAACCCTGCACCCATCTAATAGCCAGCAGGGGACAATACTTCCTTGTACTGACAAATTTGACTGAATGGTAGTTTATTGTAAAACCGGCCTGCTTTTCATTTGATCTGTGGCCTCTGAAAACATTTACTAAATTAATTTATGGTTTCAGTCACTAGTTTTAATTCTTGAATACAGAAAGAAGTTAACTTTGTACATTTAGGACAATTTAGGTTGAGAATACACTTTTGTTTAATTTTGTATTTTAATTTTATTATTCTATCTTATTAACAACTGTCTCATATATCCTGCATATGTTTGAGCATCAGTTTGTCTACATCCTGAGATATTACCGCAAATGCAAAATGAAGATAACCAGTAAAGACGGTGTGGTGGCAAATGTGACCAGACATCCAACGTCCTCGATTTCAGGACCTTAAATGCCATCAACTGGTTTGTGCAATAAACTCAATGTCATCCTATTTGTAACTTTTGTTTATTTTCTCCAAGTTCTATACTTACGTTCTGCAAATTCAGAATTTCTCTAGCTTTCTGTGCCATCTAGTGGAATCTTCTGATAACAGGCATAGTACAAAGACAAGTATAGAAACAACTGTGCCAAAACAGAACCAGCTGCCTCCTAGCAGAGTGAAGTTAAAGATTTCTCAGCCTTAGCGTAAGATAGACCATGAAGAAAGTTATACTTACAGCAGGGCTAACATGGAACTGACAAGCTACTACCCCATGGGATGCAGTGGGTTCTCATTAAGATTCGTTACTTGGTTATGACATTCAGTTGTAAAACAAGATAATGGCAGCCAAATAATGAACTCAAGCCTTCTAAATGCAGGTTTCAAAAGTTGATTTTGCTGGATCTCTGTGCCAGTATCGGGGTTTACAGATATTTTTTTTTTATTTCTGTTTACATAGTTAATTAAAAGAAAGGAAGAATGAAAAATTTTATTGGTCCCTTGTGAAGTCCCTTTGTTTTCATCATCAAGATCCTCTAAATCTGAAATCACAGTGGTTCCTTAAACCTTTCTTTTGAGGCTTTTAAATGGTCAGTGGTGAGGGTTTACATGTTAAAGCTCAGTAAAGTTAAAATGTATCCAAAAGCACAGCAAATTCAATACCCTCATTTACTTATTTTACATCTCTTTTAATTTCACTGACAGAAATGGATTTATCTGCGACATTTGTCTACAAACTGTTACACATGAGCTTTTGGTTTCAGACCCAGATCTGCTTTTATATTTTTTAAAAAAGCATGTTTTAGAACCAGCTCTCAGCTTAAAACATATTCAAGTTTCAGCTATTTCACTAGTTTTCTGAAAACTGCATTATTTCGAGAAAAATTGGACAAGAAGTGTAATGTTTCTTGCCTGAACAGAGGACTGTGGGCACTGGCTCTGGTTCGGCCCCAAGCCAGAGCAGGGGGTACTGAGAGGTAGTCCATGCCCATCGAGGGGGGCTCTCTCCTGGTCTGTTGGGTCTCTGGCAGTGGGCAGGGGGAGCTGTGTGGAGCCTGCTCCTGATCCCCCTCCCTGGGAGATAACTGGAACACAAAATGTTTACAGCTTTTTATCTGTTTTAAAAATGTCTTAGTTGGAAAAACAACACATGACAAGTGACACCAAACAAGCTAACCATCTCTACCTGTTCCAAAGATGTCTTCCTGGTCTTCTGTGGGATGCTGAGCTCACAGCTACTGGGCGGAGCTTGTGAATGAAGGGAGGACTCTCCACCCTCCAGGTTGCACCCATGCAGCTCCTCTGAGTAACTGCCTCTTCGTGACGTACAGGGGGAGGCAAGTGGAGAGTTCCTACGCTTTTTACCCCCAGGTGAAGTAGGCCTCGAAGATGGTGAAAGCCCAAAGTTGATGGCAGCGTCATTCAGCTCCTCCTCCTCCACCAGCAGGGAGTCACAGCTGGAGGCAGGGCTGAGCCAGCCTCGGGAGGACGGACTAGAGGCGGGGCTGGGGCTGAGAGAACCTGGGCATCTGTCGCGGTAGGTAAAAGGGTCCAGCAGGGGGAGGTAGAGGCGCTCTCTGTCCCACCCACCACTGCTACCCATGTCCCAGTAACTGGGAATGATGGGTGTTGGGTCATCTTCAGGTGAGATGGTGGTTATCTGGATACTGGGGCACTCGACCACACAAGACTCTGAAACCTGGAGAACAGATAAGAGAAAGCAGGTGATACTCTCTTAGAGATTATTTAAAAGGAAATTTATAAATAAATAAATAAATAAATAAATATTCAACTGTTTCAGCTTCTTTTACACTTAAAACATATATGAGAAATTTACCATTGTGACAGCATCATGCTGTCTTTATATCACATCAACGAATCTATTATAATGCAACAGTTTAAAAACAAAAAACAAAAAAAAAAACAATCTTTTATCATCCAGGTTTTATTTACAACAACATAACTTATGACAGTTACATGTTTCGTTAATTCAGTTGCAAATCAAGTAATCAAATACATAAATAGGGAAGAAACTAGCTGACAACAGAAACACACACTGGATTGTTTTCCTAAAAAATAATGCTGTAAAATGCTAAAAAATTTCCATATCGTGCTTGCATTAACTGAAACCACTGGCTGCCTGAAATCTGTTAAAGCCCATAATTCATGTGTAGAAAGAGGGAGTTTGTGACATTGCTTTGCAGTGGTTTGCTCTCTTTAAGCTCTGTTCTTGGCCTCTGCAGACTCCTGAGTGAAATAAACGTTTAAAGATCCTAAATGCTCCACTAAATTGGCCAGCTTGTCTTTAAAAGCCAAACTAAGGTTTCTTAATCCAGCATGAGCCGAAATGAACCCGAACACAACAGCAGATGAACAAACTGTTCAATTTATACTGCTTTTAAGACTTTCCAGTGCTCTGCAGTATGTTTACATGTATCTAAGTTATGTTTGGAAACAAATCTTCATATTCTATCCCTGTGATGGACTTGTGACCTGTCCAGGTTGTATGCCACCTCTGACCCTATTGCGGGAACTGGAAAGGTGCCAGCAGGAAAACAAAAAGAAAGGGGTGGAAGGAATTACATTCTCTTTGCTAAAACAAACAGTATCCGAGATGCCAGATCTTGCAACAGTGTACAGCTATGACACAGACTAAATTTTTCTAAACCTAAATGCAGTTTAAGTGTTTGAATGTGTGCCTCATGCAAAATGGGTCCAATATGTCCTTTAGAAATCCAGAATCTAGAATCTGACCAATTCTTTTTTTAGCCTACATCTGCACAGATAGCAACTGTGGGCTGTTTCAGGGCATCCGTGGGGATTCAGGGCATCTCTTTTTTTCCACACAGATTTGAAAAGATAAAGAAATCTACCTTACACAGACGCTTGCAAACACATGGATCAAAAAAGCACAAACTGGCCCTAACTGTCAAAGCAAAAAGGTTTGTGTACGGTGAGACGATAGAGCTTTCTCAGCATAATGTCAATGTTTCATTTAAATAACTCATTAAAAGTTTTTTCTAAGGGGTAAAACTCTGTAAAGTTTATACAGCAAACAACAATGACATATGGGCCTTTCATTTTTCCTATACACACTTAATACCCTTTAGGGCTGCAGTGCATCCCAGCTGATATCAGGTAATAGATGGGTTACAACCAGGACAGATCGAATTCTCAAATTAGATACAGGAAAAACTTCAAGAAACACTTTGAAGAAAGGAATGGAAGAAATTGAAAAAGTCTCTGAGGAGAGATCTTTAAAATCCATGAGAATATAAATCAGTTTCAACATCATGATAGCAAACATTTACGTTCTGTGAATAAGTTGTCTAACCTGTACAGAACGTGCTGGGAGGCTCTCATAGGTCCCACTGAACTCTCTGATTGGTGCACGTCGAGGAGGCGGGGAGTGCATCCCTGCCCGCTGATTGGATGAAGGTGGCGAGCTGGGGATGCTGATTGAGTGTGCTACATAAGAGGCAGCCAGGTGATTATCTGTAACTGAAAAAAAAGGTTGAATTTGTAGAAAATCTGTTTATTTTGTTTAAATATGCAGATAACAAAATGTTGCTAAATAAAAGTTCATGCTAGGTTTACATTTCTAAATAGACATTATAACTTCCACCATACAACTATTTATTTTTCTTGAAGGTTAGCAGCAATAAATGCAACTTCTTTTTTTCTTTCCATTTCTTACGTAGTGGGTATTGGGGCTCATGTGACTTCCTATTAATCTTTTTTTCATAGCCACTCAGAATGAGCTGTGAGAATCTTCTAGTTTGTTTCTCTCTCTTTCAAATGGAATGACAAGAACTCATTAAATAGTAATCATAACATTTAAACACAGTTTGTGACAAAGTAAGTTTTTTTTTACATCAGCAGCTTGTATCACTCATTATGTATTAGTTTTATATGATTTAGCCCTCAGTAATTGTTCCCAAATGAAAAATGTACACTCAGAATTTTTCTAAGGAGAGAACAGCTGTGAATGCAATTATTTATTTTAATATCATTATCTTGAAATCAGAAGTTGATTGTTTTGCTATTAGGATAAAGTTAATTTTTCCATAATAATATAACATAACTGCACAATAATGGTTAATTGATCTCAACTTGTGTTAAAATGAGTAAATGAGTTTGTTGTTTGCAGCTAACTGTCAAACCCAACATTCTTCATCAGCAGCAGAAGGCTAAACAGGCGAGATAACTGATGACTAAGATGTAACTTTTTCGTCTCACGTTTGTTTATTTTCTATGTCACACTGTAGCATAATCCATTAAATATTATTTAATGTATGCAGTAAATCAAAACAATACATAGAGGACATGATGCATGACTTACATCCTAGCTGTTTGCGGTTTTGCAGCAAAAAATTTCACTCCCAAGCTCATCCCTACATCCTCCAAGACAGGCAGGTGATGCGCCCAAGTGAATGCAGCTATTTGCATGGAAAACACACTATAAGATAACCACCCACCACGCAAGTGTGCACACAACAGTATACTCATAGACATGAAATTACTTACATATATGGCTCCTACACTTGTAATGTCATGAAAACAAAAGTTTTTAATGGAGAATTAATGTATTTCATCTCAACACTTAATTTCAGCCTTTACTGCTACATGACTGTTAATGAGGATCCATAACTGATAAGGAGGTGAAGGCATACATGTTAAGTTTTGTTTCTTGCATATGCAAGCATATGACTATATAAACTTTTATGTTTTTGTGAAAGCAAGTGGTTGGCCAGCTCCCATAACCCCATTTTAAGCTGCATCTCTTTAAAAAAAAAAGGCTGAAAGAATAATAATAATCTGTTGTCATGACAAAATAACTAATTTTCTGGAAATAGCTAAATATTTCTCTTGTGATACTTGGAAGACAGCATTAAAACAATTTTCAAACATCGCCTTTGTTAGGTTCTTCATTTTTCCAATTTGAAGCAAGTACAACTATTTCACCATTTTTAGAAACTGTGACACCATTGTGAGCATCAAAGAGCTAACTGCTAGCTAATTAGCTTTGCATAAAAACAGGTAACATTTAGGCAGTCCTTTCAGAGTGAAAACTAAATTCATAAAAATGTTGAATCTTTATGAATATTGTGCAAAACAAATGTGAAAAAAAATTCAAAAGGAGAGTACTTAGACCATATTGTGACTTTAGGTGTTATGTGACAAGCTAGCTGTTTTTACATAGGTCTTCAATTTTAGTGCTAAGCTAACATGCTACTGGTTGTGGCTCATATTTAACACAAACAGGATTACACCTTTCATTTTATGATTACCCAGAAACTGAGCAGCAAGAAAAATATTTAATACATGCTAACCCAACCACACATAAGCAACTGAAAGCATATAAATTGTGGAAAAAAATGAAAACTTTAATGTTCCAGTATTTCTTAGCGCCACGTGTCAGCCAATGCAGTTTTTAACTCTATGTTTAGTGAGTGGAGTAAAGTGTTAAATGGAACCTTTAAACAATTCATAGAAATCAAAACGCTTTTCCATTAAGCATTGCTAATCTTGACAATAACACAATACTTTAAAGCAGGAAATCATCAAAATTTCTTTATATTTTGCCCAACAACCACCTAAACACGGACACAAACTCTCCAAGCCACATAATATCCCAGTGCTGAGCTTCCACATGGAGCCAAACAGTAGTTCCTCTATAATGAGTGAGGCTCCATCTGATCATTGTAGCTCTGCTGTGGCACTAAGCCATGCAGGAAACTTTTGGACAAGGAGGACACAACAGAAACCGCCAAAAAAATTAAGGCTTGGGGTGAAAAGTCTCTTCAAATGTTTCCTGGCAAAAGAAATATTTCCAAGTGATTAAAGCCACGCTGCTGAGACAACTCTTCCGAGAGTGGATTTTTCTTTTTTTTTTTTTTAATATGAAACAGTGATTTAGAATGTGTGTGCAGACCAGTAGAGGAGTTTATGAGTCCAGAATGCTTACCTAACACTTATTGAACACAGTAAAACGCTAATCCTGAGTCTAAAAGATGTCCTGAACTGACCTGCAACAAAACCAATATGTGCCCTCAACCTGTGGGTCAGGGTTCACACAAGTGATCACAACATCAATATGACAGGTCATGAGCTATTCAAAGAATGTTGGTAAATGTATATATATATATATATATTTGTTAATTTCTGTGTTATTGTAGATAAATATCAGGCTGTTACCTGTTTATGAAAAGAATGTAAGAATTTGCTAAATGGTACAGAATTGACAAGAAACACTTTGATTGGCTGTAATGGAGTGCAATCAGTTAGTTTGGAAGGCCCAGTATTCAGGTCTGAAAATACAATAATAACTTTATCCTGTCCCGAGTTCAAAGAGTTACAAGCACAGAAACTTTGGAACCATTGTTGAAATTAATCTTTTAGATGTTTTTGTCAGGTTGTTTATTCACTTTCTTTTGGAAAGTATCCAACAGTAGGAAATCAAACACCTAAAATTCTTCAGAGAATGTTTGACATTTCAGAAAACCGTCAACGTTAACAGGCTGCAATTTTTTTTTCTTTATATAATTTTAAAATTGTTTCTACTTCCAAAGCTTCCACAAGAATTTAATTATATTTAGGGTCAAAACTAGCCTTAAAAAACAGGTACCAGGAATATCATGACTGGTCTCCATTAAATAGCCTATGGATATGTGCAATTATCATTCTTATGAAATTCAGAGTATTTGCTATAAATTAAATGACAGTTGATGTTGTCACCATCACTACTGCTTCATACTGCATTAGGAAAGCCCAGAAGCAATTCAAACACACTAAAGTCCTCCTATGAGGAAAGAGTTGAGTGGTGACACTTGACAAGCTCAGTTTGATTCTCCCTGCCAGCGTACAAGAAGCAAGATTATTTCAAAGCAGACGTTAAAACCACTGACGCTGAGGTAAAAATGTTTCATTTTGTAGGATCTTTCATCTGTTGACTAATGTCTCATTGCATGTTAATTTTCATGACAATTTTAATGTCAAGATTACAAAATAAAAATAAACTTGAAAAAGTTATCCTGATACAGATGTTGACTTACATACAGTGAGTTACCATGGTGACAAATATGATCCAACATAGGCACCATGTTTGTGACATATGTTTTTGTTAGAAAATTAAGATATCTCAGTCAAACTTTATGTGAAATTACATCTAAAAACATGGGTGTAGTACCTCATCTATAAAAAAAAATTAACTGAAACAAAACATAAAGAAACAAACCGTTCTTATAGAATGGTTATACACTATAATAATAATACCATAATAATATACTATAATTATATACTATAATAATAACTATTATAAAACTACTATACACAAAAGACCAGCTGATACTTTACATGCAACAATGTGTTTTAGATTAGTTCAAACAACGGGGATACAAATTAATTACAATTTCGGAATCGGTGAAGCCTTATTCATTTCATTGTCACTAAATCACTATATAAGATTAAACACACTTTGGCTGTGAATAAATTTCTTTGAGGTTGCTTTTTATTGCCAATACAATAGGTTAAGACTTATTAGATAGGGTAGGAGGAACACTGACTTCTTGTGTTAAATTTATTAGTATTGTCATTTCTAGTCAAAATACTGCAATATCATTATTAGTAAGTGCATCATAAATTAAAAAAACTAACTATGTAATGTATGTGTGTATAACGTGTGTGTTTTACAAATGCCTCCTGGACTTCATGGCTTATGATAAAATACACTACTAACCTTTGGATTAGAAAATATCCTAAGGTGAGGTATGGATACCAGGAGAGACACAATGTGAGGTCAGTAAATCCTAAAACATGGTACTTATAGGCTACAGAATACTCAAATTACTAAGAAATTTCAGTTTGGTTGATCTTCGAAGAGTAGTGGCGGCTTTTTAAATTAAGCCAAGTTTTATCACACAGCTTTACATGTGACTAGATATACAAGCTGAAGGGAGCAATATCAGCATCATTAATAACACCAATGACCAAAACTTATGACCTAAAGTGAAATCTTGCAAACTGTAGTTTAGTCCACATTCATGCTTGGGGTGTGGTAATACAACCGATTGCCAGTGTGGGCGGGAAACAAATAAGTGAGTGTGGGTGTGAGGTGTGCGCTTGTGAGCGTGGAGGCTAAAAATGAAGGAGACGGAGGCTGAAAGAGGGAGGGAGGTGTGTGGTGCGTTCAGTACACAGAGATTGAGGTTCCTCCCCAGATGGCAGCTGTTAACTTTGCTCACACGCACAGCTGATTAGAAACACATTGAGTTTGGGGTTGCTCGCACATATGCCCCAAACACACGCATGTACGCACGCAAATGCAGCCAACAAACACGACTACAGTAAGATGTGCACGCAAAGGCATACCACACTAAAAGCAAACACACGAAAAAATTCACCCAGGGAATCAGGCACACAAACACATCACAAGCAATTTCATACACAAACTCACATCTCATTAGCACAAACACTATGATGAAGGCCCTCATTACTGTACGTGCAAGCACACAAACACGCGCGGGCACGCAAGCGTTCCAGTGCATTATAGAACATTTAACATTTAAAGCTACTAAGACATCCTTTATCTTGGCTACTTTATCTAATCAAGACTCTAACCAAGATTACTGCTGCCAGAGGAGTCCAGCTGCAGCAGGGCGACTTCACTTTCCTCCCCGGCAACTGCGTTCTCCGGATCAACTGTGCGCACCGGGGATGGCCCCTGGCTCTGCCGCTGCGGCGGATCCTCTTCAAACACCAGCTTGAACTCGAACTCGCCTTCCTCCCAGCCCGAGCCCGGCGCGGCCCCCATCGCCCTCCAGGACAGCACCGCGGACAAGATTCAGATACAGTGATACAATCTAATCTTCTGTGTCGAGCACAGCGACTTTAATGTCCTTGGTGTCCCTCGGGAGGAAAAAAAAAAAAAAAAAAAAAAAAAAAAACTTTCTCGGTGGTATTTCCAAACTTTTGGCTTTCTCCTGTCAGCGTGTCATTGCGCACAAGTGGTCCTCATCTTTAAAGGTTTAAGTTCAACAACTTATTCCTTTATTCTCGGTTATTTGCACGCTTTTTTCAGAATTGATGCCTTGCGTCCAAAACAAATCTCTGCTCAGCTCAAGTTTCTCCCTTTTCTTTCTTGTTCCAAAGAAATCCCCATAAATCTTTCTTTTTCTTCTGTCCCGTTCAAGTCAAAGAGAGGGGGAAAAAGTTTATCAAAATTTTTTGTCGTCCTTTACCCTTAATTGCCTTTGGGTGGGTTTCCCAGCTCCAGTTGGTCCGTTGCTCATTCCCCATAGGATCTTATCTGTGTCAGTCATGAATCCCCTTGCCCAACCTCCAGCCACCCCTACCCCCTCCCCATCCCTCCTGGCTCACTGTGGAGGTTTCTCTTTTAGTTACATTTATTTCAAATTTACTTGCACACTTCTAATATGGCTTTTGTAATCTTTTTGGCATCATTACATCATCATCCTGGTGTTTTTTTCAATTAAAATTAAACTGAAGTCCATATTATCTTAAGCATTTATACTTTTTATACACCTTCAAGTCCAAAACAATATATTATTATTATTCAAATCATGACCAGGACGCATGGCGAACAGCCCACTGTCTCCTAAACCTGCTATTGCAGCCAGACCGGCTGCATGGCCACCAGGGCTGCAATGTTAACTGTCAGTTAGTGAGCATAAGAGGGCTTATTTCCTGTGGCGATGACTGTCACAACTCCCCCCCTCTTTTTTGGTCGTCACTCTCCCCTCTCCTCCCCCTTTCTTCTTCTTGATTTTCCCCCCATTTTCTCTGTGCTTTCTTCTCCTCTCCCTCCTCTCCCTCTCCGCTAAAGATCTGTTTCTCATTATCCTCTGTAGTCTGCTCTCTGTCTGAGTCAGGAGACGAAAAACTTAAATAAACACACTCTCTCTCCGCCTCAGTCCCCCCTCCCTCTCCGCTCTCTCTCTCCTCCTTCTTTGCTTTTGCTTGGTTCTCACAATCATTAGGCAAATGTTGTACTGGCGTGTAACTGGGAGCTTATTTCACCCTCTCTGTCATTCTCTTGGGGTTGCGTGGGCAGGCCTTGGTTCCAGGACTGATCTCAAAATGCAGAAGTGTGTTAGGGAGAGGGAAAATGACTACCAACAAGACATATGCATGCATGTCCTCATAAAGTTTTAATCAACTCTGACAGTAAATCTCAAAATGACACAAGTGAACTAAAACATGATCAGGAAAATTGTTATTTGATGGTAAAAAAATAAATCAAAGACAAATAATCCAAAGAAAGGGAGGTCCTGTATTGCCTGGTACAGGGGTGTTGCTAGATGTAGGATTCTACAGGCCCCCTGTTACTCAGATCACATTTTTTATCTTAAAGACCTGCTTTGTTTATGAGAAATGTTGCATCTTCTTCCTTGGCTAACCCCACTGTTACTGCTGCTTCAAAAAAACTGCTGTTGAAACAGAAACACAAAATAATATAAACTTGGAGCATTCAGAGAGCACAGGCTTCTACCAAGCAATAGGGCCACTCACCTGAGAAAAATCAGCCCACACAGTTACCAACCCTATGCCAACACTCTTATGTATTCTTCAAGCTAATATTACTATCATCATCAGGATCTATGCCAAATCTTATCTAGAATCTTTGACCCTGGAAACATACCATTAGACACCAAGAAAAAGCAAATGGCTACAATAGTTTTGAAGTTATTGAAGAATTTAGCTTTTTCACTAATGGTGGCAATCCGGGTAAGCTCCAATCTGGGTTACCTTAGCGTGTTTAACATTTACCATGATGTCATATTTTATATATCCATCTATCCATCCATCCATCCATCCATCCATCCATCCATCCATCCATCCATACATCCACCCACCCATCCATCCACCCATCCATCCATCCATCCATCCATCCATCCATCCATCCATCCATCCAATTTCTACCGCTTGCGTGGGGTTGGGTTGGGTGGGGTTCCTCTCGCTGGTCGCATTCGCCTAGAAATTCTGTCCATAAAAGTTATGAACAGAATCTGAGACAAAGGGAAGCTTTGGTGGATTTCAACCCTGACTGGAAACAAATCTGATTTACTGCAATGTGGACCATGAATTGTGAATCAAGAATTCAGAGCAAACTGGGGCTGAATCGAGCTTTATTTGCATGTAACTGCGTTAGTTGAATGTACATATGTCTTCTGTCCCTGTTACTGTTATTTCACCTTATTCCCTCTTATACCGGGAACGTGCCACTGTATAAATGGTCTGAAGATGTCTATGGGCTGGCAGTCCATACAGCTATTTAGTTTGGTTGTAGCTATATGAAAGTCTTCATTCAAGAGTGTTTCCAAACTAAGGGTGTCAGCACGCTTTAAACAAAGTGACAGATCATCAACATCGCAACTAATGGAAATGTAAATCTGGAAATTTTATGAGCACTTCTTGCAGAGAGCCTCATCATTTCTAAATATTTACATGTTTGGACCACCAAAATTTCTGCAACCAGCCTGTTTGCAGATCACATTCAAACAAATCCTATGGCCTGTTTGGAGCTCCTACAGGAGTTTAATAAAGCCGCTTGCATGCATAACAGGCTACATCAACTTTTGACCTTTGGAGTTATTTGTATATTCATGCCTGTTTTCAGATCAACCATGAGCAGGATTACACATCTGCAGCTCAACACACATCATCTGAGATTAAACATCTTGATGGATCTTCAGCTAGAACACATCTGATGTCATGTTTAGGTTGCCGAATGTTTTCTGATTAGACTGGTTAGAAAGATATTGACAATCTGCAACCTGAGCATTAACCATTATAGCATCTTGTGAACCTTCAAACCTGTTTGGTTACGTTTAATGACAAAACAGCTTGGCTAGGATTAGGGAGAGATCAGGGACTGAGATAAAATGATTATAAACATGAAGTTATGAGTTATGGAGCAGTCATAGTTGAAGGAAATGTCAACTTTTTCTTTTGAATGGGAAACAAAAACTTTTCTCTGCTGTGCAAGTTTTGTCTGTTCATAGACCCACCCAGAGTTCATTCCTAATCATTGCTGCCACTAGAGGCAGCTGTTTTTAATGGGAAAAGGCCTTCAACAATATATTGCTGATGTCTTTAACAGATGATGTTTGACTGTTTGTAATCAGGAAGAGCAGGGTATCTGGTATTGTATTCATCTTGTGATTCCTCATGTTTGCAAGTTTGTTTTATAGTAGGTTATTAACTGAAAAAAACAAAAAGTGGTTTTGGTAATTTTTGGAAGTATTCACATTTGTAGCTGTAGATAAGAGCTGTAGTTTGAATATGTGCAAACCAAACCTTAGTTACTGAGTAAAAGGCAACCAAAGGGACACTGCTAATGTGCCCAAGGCTTCTTCTTGTTTTATGCCAATGATCATTTGGCATAATGATTTTTTTCAGTCATTTTTGTCTGTAATGCATTGCAACAAGTGTGCTTGATACAAACAGCCCCATATAAACTGAAACCATATTGTTATATAAGAATCTCTCTCTCTCTCTCTCTATATATATATATATATATATATATATATATATATATATATATATATATATATATATATATATATATATATATATATATATATATATATCAGAGTTTTAAAGATGGAAAATTTTGCATGTAGATATGCTTTTAAGCAATACTACTTAACTCTGGCAGATTTTACTTTGGGCATCCCCTAATGAAGGCTAACATGGCATTAGTCTGGCATACTATCTTTTCTTTGAGCTCTTTCCAGCTAGTAACAGTCAGACTCTTATCTCGTTTGCTCTGTAACATTCTCTCTTTCATTTCCTTGCTTTCTCCCATAATGAATCTTTGCTGAATCAACCATGATGCAAATTGACAACAGCCAATGTGTTGATAACTAGTCAGTGTGATGCAGAGGTGTAAAACAAAGTGCAGCTGTTGTGTGATGCTCTGGGAGAGAAAGAAGTGTGGTTTCTCTAGATACTGCAGGGCAATGATAGCTTGAAGAATGGACTTAATAAATTTCACAAGTCAGAAGCATATTTTTAAGGAATGTTGCATAGTGATATTTTAAAGAAATAAACAATTACTTTACCAAGCAGAAAACAAGCAATGTGATGTTTTACTGCTTAGGGTGTTTTTAGGGTTTTTGTATGTACACTACCAGTCAAAAGTTTGGACACATTTTTTTATTAAATCTAATGGGAAAGTGTGTCCAAACTTTTGACTGGTGTGTATATATATATGCAAAGAAGGAAATAAATACCTCTATACATAAATTTGGGCTGGACTCAACCCAAATATATGATAATCTATCGTAACGTGAAACAATAAAATCAGGAAAAATGTCAGTGCAGAAAATCCCAGTAAACTCAATAATTTTGTTTTATATAGCCATCTATTCCTGTACCATATTATTCCACATGAGTTACTTAAATAACAATCTGGTTTGTAACACTTATTGTCCATAAAGGGAACATCATTAACATAACTTTGTGTTGACATTTTCAGCTCAGTCATACACAGTAAGTACAGTATATATACAGTATATAACAATACTTCATATACCAAAATGAGACAAAATACTATCTAGAAAAGCCAGGTTGTGTAAAATATAAAAAGTTTAAAGTTTAAAGTTATTTTTTTTTCTTTTAAGAGGCATGTACTGTCTTTGCACCCATTTGCAGCTGTTTAGACACAGGACACTACCAGAAATGGAAAGTTTTGGGGGGATTGAAAAAATGTAAAGTTGAATGGCTATTAAATAGTTCAAAGGACTGCTGTGATATGATGGATGAACCCAACATACAAGAGGAACTGCTGAGTGTCAGGTGAAGAGAAATTGGCATGCCTTGTGTAGACATGTTGCCCTCATGTGGTGAAAGTCAGAACATCCCTTAAAATGTCCATTTGTTACAACTCCAGACAAACTGACATTTTGAATCACAAGAAGACAAATTAAATGTTTCTTTGGCTGAATCCATAGTTTAACTAAAGAATGATGGTATTATAAATCAACGTGCAATTTTCCAACAATCTGATAAAGGAAAGTAGTAATAAATAGTTTTTCTCCACTGCACTTTTACCTTTAGATTAAATCATGATTATGACAGACACATAACAAACACACATTTGATATTAAAGCAATGCAAGTTCTTGCATCGTTTTCCAAAGGTTCAAAATGCTGTTATTAAAACATTTATAGACACGTTTCACAATGTAATGGGGTTAAGGAAAGGTGGTAGGAAAATAATGGAACAATTTAGGAAAGGTTGACATTCTGATGCTGGTCTGCAGCACTGAAACTGCAGATGTTCAATAAAGTGATTCAGATACTTCATCTGATTATAATATTTCATATTAACATAAATTTGTAAAGATCATCTAAAATATTTGTCATCAAAGCTCATAATTAAGAAAGAAATTGAAGTAAAAAATGAAACATTTTGTTGTCAAGTGTTGTTCACCCCTATGTCTTCATATTTATCTAGACAAAACTCAGTTTGTACCACTCGATAAACATAATCAAGCGTCAGTTTGAAAGTTACGAGTCAGATAAAACAGGCCCTAAACATTACAAATGATCTGACCGCACCCCCAGGGTCTGTTTCCCCTGTCTCCACATCACCTTGAGGTCCATCATCTTGATAAAACACTTCTGGATTTTATCAAACAGTGTTTAGGTCCAAATAACCAAAGAAGGGATACAACTGCAAGGGTAAGGAAATAATTCATAAGAATAATAAGAAAACCTTTATTAGTTCCTAAATTGCTTATCTTACACTTAATTCAAATCATACAAACCTCTGACTAAACATCTTATTTAACCCCTTTTATACATTACAAAAAGGACACATGACATGCTGTTCAGAGCTGAAGTTCTAACATTTCATTCTAAGCCTAATGTGCAGGCAAACTGCTGATTGCCCTGATTTCCCGTCCCCCATCTGGTAGTGCCCACATTACCCACAATACATATTAATTGCTGTTAGTATGGTGGAAAAATTGGGTATTTTTTTTTTTTTTTTTGTGTAATAAAGCCTCAATTATTCTTTCTTTGCTTGAGACTGAAATAAATCAAACTACATCAATTGAAATATTTATTAGATTTTGTTAAATTTTTTTTCCACAGAGGCTTAAGTAAATGCTAATAAACTGATATTTATATATATATATGTGTGTGTGTGTGTGTGTGTGTGTGTGTGTGTGTGTGTGTGTGTGTGAGCTCTAGGTGAAGAAATATTCATTTAATTACATTAACGGGGAACTAATTTGGTTTAAATTTTTTTCAGAAAACATTTTTTTAACCCCGTCCTGTCCAGCATCCTAACATACAGAACGGTGGTCTGTGTGCCATATTTTGCTTGACAGATTTGCTCTACCAAGGAAGACATGTTATATACATGGCTGCCCTTGATATTTTTACTGTAATCTTATTTTCTTTAGTCTTTATATGTCAGTGCCAAACCTGACAGGGAGATAGAGGAAGAGGGGGGGGGGGGGGGGGGGAGAGAGAGAAAAGGACAGGATTAAAATGTGGAAATAACAGTTGTCTAGGCTACCTAAAACACACCACAAAAGACTACTATAAACTGCCACAGTACTACATGATACATAAAGAAAAATAGGATAATGATGATATGAAAAAGTACAGTAGTCATCAAACGTACCTGCAGAGAAAGATATCAACACACAAACATCAGCAACATCTAGTCAGAAGCGGATGAAGAGACGAGCACGTTTGTGAGCATGCACGTTTGTGAGCATGCACGTGTGAACGTGCGTGTGTGGCCATGCAACAAGGAAGAAATGTGTGCTTGCAAGGGGGCTGTGATCATGCTGCACCCCGAAGCATCAGCGGGGGACGGAGGGAGCCCAAGGCCCAAAGGCCCAGCAGGTCCACAGAGCACCAAGCCCGGGACAGCCAAAGCAGAGAGAGCAGTGGCCCACTCAGACCAGAGCAGAGGGGCCCCCAGACCGGAGCCCAGGGGCACCGGGCAGCCCAGGGCGATAGTGAGCAGGCTCAGCAGGCGCTGGGCGCCGCGGCTCAGGCCGCACAGAGGGCAGGCACCCCAAAGGCCCAAGGGCCACCCATTACCCCCAGCAGAGGGGCCAACCGCCCCAGGCAAAACCACCACCAGCCACGCCAGCCCAACACTAACGCTGGGCACCCCAGGGACAAGAACATGTCCGCAGGTCCCCAGGCACACAGTCTCCCACGCACTGACCCTCTAGACCACCGACCCAGAGAAACGGCCAGGGCCGATGGACCCCCCAAGGACCCCCAGCTAGCTCTACCCCGGACCCCCAAGGAGTGACTAGACCTTAGCACCCTTTCCCACTACGTGATGTGACTAATCAGCAGGGAGACTGAGCGTTAACTGATTGGTGTTTAATGGATGCTGATGCAGTCTCTAGACTGATGTGATTCAACAGGAGATTTCTGTACTGGTTAATATTTAAATTGTTTTTAGACTTCCAGTTCACTAAAATAGTTTTCTTTGCGATACATTAGGCCATGAGGACCATGTGTGCTTTGTTAGTGTTTATATTGATGTCACTTAGGTCACCCAGTAAATAAAGTTTAGGACATGCAGGAATGTTACATCCAACGTATGTTGATAAATCCTCACAAACCTTGTTCCAGATATTTTGGACAGGTGCACATAGCCATAAAGCGTGTAGGTAATCATCTGCTGTGTTACCTGTGCACTGTGTGCAGATATATGTGTGATTAAGACCCATCTTGAACATCCTTTGTGCTGTGTAATGCGTTCTATGGGGAAAACATTTTAACCTAACAAATATATGCAGCTTCTTTCCAATAATGTTTAATAATCTGTCAGTATTCTTCTGTTTCTATAGGACACATGTTTTGGTCATTTCCATCTTTGGTCTTCAGTCTTTCAATCACTCTCAGCGATACCAGGCAAAATGCTTCAGCCAGATTCTTTCATAGCTATCTTCGGTGTAGTTAAGGAAGAGCTTAAGTTCTCCTGCCTAAAAAAAATGCAGTCACATATACATTGCTGCATTCTCACTGGATCCGGGCTATTATTGGCAATTATGGCTCAGTTAGGGCACTGGCAAGTGTTGTGTGGACCAGAAGTGGTCCAAATATGAGCATCCGACCTGGACAGGAATTACAGCCGGTTTCTTGTCGGCCCCAATCTGATAGTCATGTGTCTGAGTTTTGGCTCCACACTGACATGGAGTCAAAGCCATAAGTCAAGGCCAAATATCGGCCAAACCAAACTGCAGGAGTGTGCCATATTTGGGCTATCTGGGTTGTTATGTCCGTAGTGGTCAGACGAACTGGTTTGAGTCTGTATGTTTTGGAATTTGTGTGAATGTTTTTTTTATTTGTTTGTTTTGTTTTTTTGTCTTGTTTTTGGGATACCACCTGGTTGGGGGTAGGGGGTTTTGTAAAAAAAAAAAAAAACAAAGTCTAATAATTGATGCCAATGTCTTTTAATATGAAAAATATTATAAAGTTGTTCAAAAAAAAAAAAAAAAAAAAAAAAGGGTAAACTGTTCCTGAGGGGACTCCGGTACTCAGTGCTTTAGTTTTCTTCAGTTTCATCTCCATGCTTACTTGGAAATGAGCATTCCTGTCAGAGTGAGACTTGTTTGAAACAGCAAGGGTAGGGTTTTTGTGTGCATTATTCATTCATGTTCGTGCCTGTGAGCCAAGCATCCATGACAGAAGAAGCTTGTGCAAGCATTGTGAATCACCTCCATTCCCCTTCATTACACAACAGTTGAGTCAAAGTAAAAGGGGCCTGAGGACACACAAAAATGCATTTGGCACAATGACACTTTGACGTGTTACCATAAAGAATGCATGTTTGTTTATTAGAATAATTGACATTTATACTTTGTGCATAAATACTTAAAAATAAATCCAGATGGTGATCATACATGGAGATAAATAAACATAACTTGATAGAAGCAGGAAGAGTGAGAGTTTTAGAAGAGACACTCCTCTCTGCATCCCTTTCCCAGATCACTGCATGTCACTACCTGCAAGGCAGGATGTGATCCAGCTCATTATGAGCTGAGCTAACGGAGAACTGGACAGCAGTCGGATATCTCAATCGGGCGTAGATCACTGAGAAGCTTCACATTCTTGTGGGGTGAGTTACTAACTTTCTTGTCAGTCTCTTGTCTTCTGTCTTGTTATCGATTGTAACCTTAAAATATTTTTTTTGCTTTCCTAGACTCTGTTATTTACACAGAACAGCTTAATTACAAACCTCTGACTCAACATGTTAATACTTTGAGACTACAAAGCTTTCACTATCTCAGTTTCTTAGGCTTCCCCACCCCTCTAATTTCTATTAGAATATATTTTTAAAGGATTTTCTCTTAATATATAGAATCCACAAGTAGAAACAGCTTGATGATGCAGAGCTGTGGCAGCTTTCCTGTCACAGCGTAATCATTTTGGAAAAACAGTACTCCCACCTGACAGTCCTTATTTGTAATGATCAGACATGGCTTTATGTTGCATTTCTCATTGTTGATGTAATCTTACTGCATTTTGTTTATCCATTCTCTTGCATAAAATCATCAGGGGAAAATAAACAGCTGGTTTTCATGGGGACAAGCGCGAGGAAATGAGAACTTAATCAGGAAATGACGACTTGTTGTCTTATTCTCAGATGACGCTAAGTTTCTGCTCAAATTACTCTCTATATGTTAACATTTTATGTTGTGGTTAGCAAATACACAGAAGGGCCGGTCAATAAGTTTCATTGTTGTGTAAAATTAACTCAAAGGGCAACCTTTTCTGACCTTTGTGTCACTAACTTCCATGTGAATTGACTGAGGAAAAAATCCACCAAGGAACACAATTGTGGACATACACTACCAGTCAAAAGTTGGGACACACATTTCCATTCAATCTAATGGGAAAGTGTGTCCAAACCTTTGACTGGTGAAGAATAAAAAAAACCCACAAAAAACAAACACACACAAAAAAAACAGAAGAATCAAAGATTGCTAATGTTAAGCATGTTTTAACATGCTGTCTCTGAGTTTGCTACATGTTCTAAATTAAATATTTTTGAGATTGCGTCAAGTTGGCAGACATGCCCCAGCTCGGTAAACCACCTGCAAAACTAGTAACAGGCATTTTCATCTCTTTTTTTATGTGGCAGGGCAAAGCTTGTGGGTTTCTTATGTATCCGTTTAATAACCTTTTAAATCTATCAAGATAGGAATGGTTGACAATAACACCAAACAAACAAAAAAAGAAGAGCAAGCATATGTGCTGCATATAGTACTATAGTGCCGTGGTTTCCAACCTATTTTCCTTGACCAGTTACCCCAACTAATGCTGGGTTTTATGTTTTGAATAGTGAGATTCTCACCATAAATTATATATTCTGGCTAAGTTCTGTCCTTTGATAGAGCCAAAGTTAAATTAACAACATATACCCTTACTTTTTTTCTTAAAATAGGGACAATGTGTGGACATTGATCACAGCAGCCCTGAATGTTCCCCCTGCCCCAGGTACCCTCTGCGCTCTTTAGGGAAAACCCCTTGGGAGGTCCTGGACCCCAGGTTGGGAACCACTGCTATAGAGTCCTGCTGTTTGTTTTTTCTCATGCTTAGTGCTTAGTTGTAATTCTAACTTGTACCTGTTAAATCAGCTTTCAATGTTCCTGATATTGGCTTGAAGGGGGATTTCTACTATAAACACATAATAAAATAATATGTATGTTTATGTGCTGGATTTTATGGGGACATTATATAAAGAACATCTTAAATCTAATCAAAAAGAAAATAAATTAACAGGTGTGACAGTGACACCACTCTTACAGTTTTGGTGTGTACTGAAATATCCAATGAACCTTAGGAGTGAGACATTTTCATAAGTGTTGCTACTGTTGCTCGAGAAATAGTCTCAGATTTTTAAAGGTCGAGTCAGTCCCTTCCATAAATTAATGAAGTGTTGCTGTCTCCACTGTAAACAGCTTTGTTATGGATGTTGTCCACCAACTTTTATGTTAGTATTCATGCTAGGCTAAGCTAGTGTCTGTAAGCTAGGCTTAACTTATAGCAGCTGTGCTTTTCTCATGCTGGAAAAGAATAAAGCTAAAGTTTATTTTCTACAAAGCTGAACCTCACATTCAAAAATGTTCTAAAATTGCATTATGTGAGAGCAATGCAAAGCCCTTTTAAACTAGGATTCAGTGATGCACATGTATGAGTCAGGCTTGTAAACTTTAGCAAAAAGAGAAAAATAGACAAATGTCTGGCATACAAAGAATTATTTTAAAGGAATTGTGCTGGCAAATATCTACCTTCCCCAGTTACCAGTGATTATAGAGAATTTGAAAATATATCATGTCTAACATGCAGGGGTGGAAGCACCATATTGTTTTGACTGCTCTGCTTCAGTTTACATCTTACATTCCTTATTAGATTTTCTTTTGTTTATCTAAAACTGCACAAATCTTGGAAAATATAAACCTGTCTCCATGAAAAGAGCATTTATTTGTAAACTGTATTGCATTCATTTTAGATAATAAATTGGCCACTAAATGGATAAATGTGTGGTCTGTTTCAGGTTCGGCCTTTGTCTTTTGTCTGCAAGATCAATACCTTTACCATGGATGACGCAAATGATTCCATCCTGATTACCCCAACAGATGAGTCAATTGAGGATGTTGTCAGTAATGACTTCTCGACAGCTTTGGGCGCACTTATCCTCAGTTTGG
This sequence comes from Melanotaenia boesemani, assembly GCF_017639745.1. Classification (NCBI taxonomy): domain Eukaryota; kingdom Metazoa; phylum Chordata; class Actinopteri; order Atheriniformes; family Melanotaeniidae; genus Melanotaenia; species Melanotaenia boesemani. The sequence continues at coordinate 26,980,501 of NC_055689.1, read as the reverse complement.
TCTTTCTTCTGGGTGTCCCTGGTAACCTCTTCATCGTCTGGAGCATCCTGGCATGCACACGGCAACGCTCAGTCACCACCCTCCTAATCCTTAACCTGGCATGTGCTGATGGATTCCTAATGGCCCTCACCATCTTCTTTATCATTTACCTGGCCAAGCAGACGTGGATCTTTGGTGGACCCTTGTGTAAAGGACTGTTTTACTTGTGCAATGCCAATATGTACGCCTCCATCTTTCTGATCACATTGATGAGTGTGCACAGGATGGTAGCTGTGATATTTCCACAAAAACTGTACCTCATAACCAAAAAGGTTGTGAGGAGGGTGCTCATAGGCATGTGGGTCTTGGTGATGGTGATTGCTATCCCCTCACTGGTGTTTCGAGATGTGAAACAGGAGATTGGTGAGGGACAATCAATACGATTAGTGTGTGCACCCAATCACACACTGCCTCGAAATGTAAGTACACATGGACGGGTTATCTTATCTTCTAATATGTAGCTGATTATTTTCACAACTGGCTTAATGAATCATTTGGTCTCTAAAGGAGGTAATCATGACAACTAAGGTCTTTAACAAGAATTAAATTAACATTTTTGTCTCATATTTGTCTGATAATAATAATTATTAATAATATTATAATATTAATACAAATCCTCTAAAACCAATCAAAAAATGTTTTAATGTCTTGTCTTTTTTGTTTTACCTGTGTGCAGGTGAGGTTTCAGTATGCCTTTGAGACAGTGTCAGGATTTATTCTTCCTTATGCGGTCATTATAACATGTTATGTCCACATCCTGAGACGGTTGAGGCAGACCAAGTTCCGCCGAAAGGTTCGCAGTGAGAAACTCATCCTGGCCATTGTGGTGATGTTTGGCTTGTTTTGGCTGCCGTACCACGTTATCAACATGATACAGGTGAGTCAGTGGAGTTTAAGTTATATCAATTAACTGGCTTCTGAATAAATACTGAGTATATTTTGGTCTATTCAAGGTGGCAGCTGAGTGGTATGCAAATGGTTCACCCACAAAAACTAGGTGAGTAACATAAGATTTTCTACTGTATTTAAAAAAAAATCTGTGTTATTGTGTTGATTATTAATGGCAATAAAATGGGGCTGTTTTCTATACAAAACAAAAACAATTTTTAGATTAAACCTTGTTTTTTTAACACGAAAAGGTTTCAGGTTACATCTTGTACTGAGACAAAAATCAAATGTCCATGACTGGACTGATAATTACACTGTCTATAGAAAAGCTAAAACTCTGAGTCTGTATGGCATATAAAAGAATTAGGGCTGATAAATAGTTGCATTTTTTAATCAGATTAATCACAGTTTACAAATGAATTAATCATGATTTATCACCATTTGTGACTATGCTTGAAATATGCTCGTTTTTACTGTATTGTATCAAACCAAAGAGCAAATCAATGCTGCAACATAAATATTTAAGGTTAACTGCCCTTCCCTCAGGTCAGTGGTTCCCAAACTTTTTCTGCAGGGGCCCCTTTCTCATCAACAATAATAATGTAATAATGTCAAGCCCCTGCCCCCCTGATCCCACCACCACATGCAACCATTGACCATTACTTGACAATTACCTGGTTAAGCCTAGGACGAGATATGCCTCATTATTCTGTGTTGTTTTTTTATTTGCTATTTGAAATCTCTGTTCATCATTGTTTGCCCATTGGTACTTTCACAAATTTGTCCATGTTTTGCTAGCAGTACAAAAACTAAGTTTTATTTTGCCTTTCTGTGCCCCCCCATGTCAGGGGCCCACCCCTCAGTTTGGGAACCACTGCCTTAAGTAAACATCAGATGTCCAAGGGTCAGTAAATGTAGCATGTAATGTGATGTTGATAATGATAATCTGATCAAACATTTTTCTTTTTATCATTGAAGTAAACATCTTTGTGCAGCAGTGATAAAAGTCCTACAACGCAGGATCAACCAAAGTGAACTGTTGATAAATAATATATCATTAATATACTAAAAAGCCATGGACCACCTGCCCCACCCCATGCTGACACTGTGCTTGGTTTTATGCTTTCAAAAGTGAGATTCTCACTATAAATACTATATTCTTGCCAAGTCTTGCCCTTCCATACAGCCAAAGTTAAATTTACAATTTGCAATTTTTAGCTGTTCCCTGCTCACGGCTGGTATCCAAAGATCATGCCTTTGTGCACCATTATCTATTAGATGTCCTACTTTTGGTAACACTTTAAAAAAAGACATCTGAAGACTTATTTGTTGTCATTTTAGATTTTAGATTGCAGATTTTAGAAGTTTACCTGCTGAAACACACCTGACACAAATCAATGGCTACTTAGTAGAGTTGTGCAGAGCTCAACATCAAGTTCAGGAACAACTCTGAGTCTGAATCAGGCGTGTTGCAGCAGGGAAGCTTTTAAAACCTACAGGACACCGGCTCTCAAGGACCAGTATTGAGGATCCCCGATAAGGTTTATCAATTCATTTTAGGAGAGATAGTAAGCTCCAAAAAAATCCAGGTTGAGGTCAATAAAAGTTTTTCGCCAGTCCAGGTTTAAAAAGTTGTAGTCATAAACTCTTCTGTTTACCTGCAGATTGGACCATATCCATAAGTCCAGCCGTGCAGTGACCTCAGCTTTGGCTTTCATCAGCAGCTGTGCCAATCCTGTCCTCTACACCTTCGCTGGAAAGTCCTACATCAAAAAGAACGGCTTAGCCTTCATGGCTAAGCTCTTTGAAGGCACTTCACAGGACCAGTTTGGAAACAAAAAGAGTCGAATGGGCAAAGATGCAGCATGCAATGATACTGCTGGCACTTATGCAGAAAATGGAAATACTCACATTTCAACGCAAACAGACACCAATTAAGTCTTAAAAAAAATGTTGAAAGTTACACTTGGGATATGTTTCACCAGTTTTTCATCCCACAATGTGATGAAACCAGAAACACCAGGATGTCAGTGAAACAAACACAAGCTGTTTAAGGATTTGCACCTTTAATTTTTCTAACTTTTGTTATAATCTAATTCTGAAAAAAGTCTTTCAAGAATGAAAAATCTTAAATGTTACACTGCTTTCTTAATCTAGAATATTCTTGAACTACTTTATTAAGCATATTCAGAAAAAAGTTGGAAACCAGTTACCATTATCCAGAATATGACCCTTGTCATATTTTCTCTGAAACTTGTACTTCTGTAATATTTAGTAGTCTTAATAGCCAGTGAAACAAAGGTTTTGATGAGAACATTTATTAATTTTAATGTATTTTTCATTTATATATAAATATATTGCAAGTAGACAACCTGTGTTTTTACCACATTATCTAGTGCACATAAATGAAAAACTGTCTTACCCATTCCAATACTTTATGTACTGTATAAAGATTTGAACCCCATGAAATGTTTTCTACATTAAGCCCTGTGAAAATCCTCCACAAAAGCTCACTTTTTTCCCCAGGCTGAAAAGCTGATTTGATCATTGCAATTACAAAGTCATTCATGGGACAGCTCCATTTCTTAAAGCACTGGACAGTCTTGTACTTTTCCAATTCATGTAATTTTGTCTGTTTTGTTGTGTTGTTTGTAAATACCAATACCTTGTTGCTTAGCGTAGAAATAAAAGGTTGTTTTAAGAGCAAGTTGAACATATCCAGTTTACAGTATGAAACCACTTCTAATGTCAAATGCAGAACTACTGAAAACCCCTTACATGGAGTACAAATACAAGGCTACAATACTGTGAGGCTGCGGTGCTAACCACCACACCACCGTGCAGCCCTTTTGTAATTCACACCAATGCATCATGCCATCGTTGTGGAACATACCGATGACAGCACCATTGGTTAGCACAAACACCTTCTTTACTAAAGGAGAGGAATAGCCGCTGCTTCTGTTAACTCTTCCAGATTTGAAAGGTTGAACGAGGCTTTATATGGCACCATTTACAAGGATTGAGTGCAAGTTACCCGGAATACTATAGTTGTCCCAGGAAGAAAAAGATTAAGCGACGTTAACTTTTTATTTATAATTTGTTGTACATGCATTTAGACTTCATATTCATTTTACACAACATACATTGGCATTCACCATTACTGGTCTAAAACAACATTTTATACCATTCACTGCCACATTTACAGAAGTCAGTCAGAAGTGTGGAAAATCCTTTACAAATAACAGCAGATGAATCCAAACAAATGTGTAAAGTGGGAAGAGGAAACTTATGATGCAATCAGTCCATTCTGAACACAAATCACATTTATACATACAAGTTTCAAATTACCCATACAATGAAAGTCATGGAAAGAACACTGAATTTAATTCCTTGTTTGAAGTTACCAGCAGTATGAGCTCCATCATTCATCCCACCTGTAAATTGAGTAGAGAAAAAAGTATATATTGAGATTTCAGTGAGTTTAAACAATGCACAATTTTATTGTTGCACCCACCTCTGCTATATAAAAAAAATCACCTACAGATGAGAAATAAAGGCTTTTTTCACCCACAGACCAAGTAGATGTGACCTGAAAAATTCCCTTCATGTATAAGCAAACCAAAATTCTTACCTTATTAAAAAACATCCACTGCAAAATCTTCAGTCCTGAAAGAGATATGAACATATTAGTTTCACAACCACAACACGGATCATTCTGACTGGTGTCCAGGCAGTCAAACCCATCAGTGCAGTGAAAGAATAATCATGAGGTTCAGGTGAAACACGGACTCACATGCAACTCATCATTAAGGTTTGACCAAATAAGTTTAAAAAAAAAAAAAAAAAAGTAGAATCTTCCAGATTTTTCTACATATTTTCAAATAATAAAAAAGGCAATGCATGTTCAGCAGATCCAAGGCGACTGCTGCGACATATCAATACAACACGTGCAAGGCTGATAGCCTTGGATCAGAAGCTTCATCTGCAGAGCGTAAATTAATCGTGACCTCAAAGTGCTTCAAAATATAAGAAAAACGCCCAAAACAAGCCGTGAAAGGATTCCCTGGTGACCTAAATGTGAACACTGTAGTTAAAAGCGCTACAATTTCTGGGTTTCAGCAATTAAATGTCGAATATCTTTCATCAAATGATACCATGAGGTCTGTTTGGCGCTCGTGCAGCAAGGAGCTAACAATGATACTCAGATAATAACCGCAATAAGCATCTACATGCACCAATACAAACAAATTGCGGCGAGAAGAGTAAAACCTGGTAATAAACAAACACTTACTGTAATTAAAGGTTAAAATATGCTGGTTTTCGGCTGATCGCCAACCACAGGCGCGACTCCCACTACCGCAACAAGGAAGAGAGGACGTTAAATGAGGCTGCGCCTCATTTTATCTCTTTATCAAAACCACGTGTTTGCTGTCCCACACAAACAGCTTCCGGGTTTGGTGCAATTTTAAAAATGGTCAAAACTTAAAAGATTGTTTCTTGAATAAATCATAAACCTAAGTTGTCAACGATAACGAATATTGTTTATGTATTATTATCATCATCATTATTTATCATGTTAATGATTTATCATGGCTAATGAACTAACTTGACATCATGCACTGAAATAATGCATTTTAGTTGCATGAAATCCATGCTGAACTTAAAAAAAATCTTACATATTGTGATTTTATTAATTTAACAGTATATGGAGCTATGTCAAGCCTTACCCACTTTCATCGTTAATAAAAGACTATATTAAATGTTTTATTTAAAAAACAACAGAACAAACCAAAGTATAATACGGCATTAAGATGAAAATACCAGAATAGGTATAAAAATATAACATATTTAACCACACAAACCAGTCTGTCATAGTTAAACACAGCATGTGGTATCAAAAGCATAAAATATAAAACACTAACAAATAAATTTTGAAAAATATATGAAAATGGTTGCGTACTATTTATTCTGAAGCAAACGACTCCCCATGCTACCTGTTTTAGCGTGACTTAAGTGTTATATTAAAAGTTGTTCATATATAACAAGAAACAATCCGGTATAAACCGTGTGCCCTCAATTAGTTCTAGTTTTTTGCCATTACCTAAGCATTCGCTCCGAAGAAAACATCCCTGAAACCTGCAGTCGACAGATGTTTCTATCGGCCTACAATCAAATCTAAGTAAAACTACAAAAATGACGTCTAGATTCGTTCCGTCTGCAGTACAGAAGCCTGTTCGCCCAAAAATACTTCTACAACTCGCTAACGTTACTGAGAGTGCTACAATCAGTCACAGAAAGTGTGAAAAACCCCAGCTACGTTCAGAGAGTTAAATTCGGCCCAGGGTGGAAATTTGCTGGTTATGAGAGTCTTAATAGGTATGTGTGCTGGTTTATAGAGTTAATTTTTTTTTTCAGAGTAGCTCGGAAAGGTCAGTGTTACACAACGCTACCAGCTAGTTGTTAGCTGCAGGTACAAATTGAGTAGCATACATGTTTGTTTAACCTGATACGTGGTTATGATGGTCATCCAAAAATAGTATGCATTGTAATGGGTTGCACATTGAAATATATTACAGTGTTTTTATTATTTATTATTTATTTATTAGTTTGTTTGTTTTTTAAGTTAAGTTCGGGCATGTAAAGCAATGTCCCGTTTTGTAAGCTTGTAATAGTACGCATGCGTACTGTTCTGATTGTACCCCTGCTTGGAGTTTTAATCAGTCTTTTAGTACCAGTCAAAATATATTGGCATGTTTGTTTTATTTTGTTGGGTATAGAGAGGTCGAATTAAATATAATATACAGCTGCGTAATGCAATACATTTAAACAGCTCAAACGCGCTTTTAGAGACTAAAACTAAACATTATGAAGCAATTAAAAGTAACAGAACAAAGCTTCAGGGTTGCTGTAAGAGGTTTCAAGCAGCACCTCTGCTACAAATACCTTACTGCAATTATTTCTGCATATACTTACTGTAGTGAAATTAGTCAGAGTAAGAAATTTTTATTTATTTAACACCTATCAAGATAAAAATCACTAAGTGTTTCACAAAGAAATACAAGAAACAAAAATTAATAAAACACAACAACAAAAGCTAAGCTAAAGTAAGTTTAAAGAGATGGGGTTTTTGCTGCATTTTAAAAGAGATCACCAGTTCCATAGATCAGAGCTCAGAGGAAGAACGTCCCAGAGGAGAAACTGCTGCAAATGCTCTGTCACCTTTAGTTTTTAACAGCCTTAAAAAGTCATATGACTTCCGGCACCTGCTGGGGACATATGGCTGCAGAAGTTCTCTGATATAAGTTGATGCTTGACCACGTAAAGGTCTATAAGTTTAAAATTAACTCTGTAGTGTACGGGGAGCCAGTCCAGCTGAATTAACAATGGGGTGACATGAAAATAGTTTGTATAATTATATAATTATAGTTCTGTATAATTTGAAAATGATCCAATGAAACAATGAATTGCAGAAATGCTCTTATTTTCTTCCTTCTAGGAGGGGGCTCTGGCTTTGTGGGCCGTGAACTGACGCGCCTGCTCAGAGACAAGGGCCATGAGGTCACAGTAATATCTCGCCAACCAGGTCCTGGAAAGTTAACATGGGTATGATCTCAGGTTAATACAGAGTTATAAGAGCCAAACTCAAGGTCAACAAAAGGCCCCCAATTCATAATGGCTTATATTTGTAACTAAACTGTGTTAAAAAAATAGTGAGATTTAAATCTATAATTTTTTTTCTTCCTCTTTTTACAAATTGACAGTCACTATGCTTTTCAACAGATCCATTTAAGTTTGTATTTTTTCTCATCTGTGGTTCTGCAGGATGAATTAGAGTCTCGCGGCCTCCCACCATGTGATGGAGCTGTCAACTTGGCTGGAGAGAATGTCATGAACCCCCTTCGATGGTGAGTAACAAATAAACACTACACTGAAACAAACTAATGTTCGGCTGTTAATATACTGAAGCTTGAGAGAAAACAACCTTTTCTATTAAATAAAGTATGCAGTGATGTTCTTTGATTTTCATTTGATAAAAAAATTTGATCTAGTCCTGATAATTTATGGTATAATCAACCTAATCTCAATAAGAGTCACATTTTCACTGTCTTCACACCAATAACCTAACCTACCCACACCTCCTGCATAAGAATAAAACTATTATAGTGATTGTAATTTGTGCTACTTTACAAAGTAATCCACACAAAGCCTTGAGTTTTATCTAATCCAGTATATTTGAAATGAGATGGAAAAAGTCAAAATTTAAATCTCGATTGTTCAGAAAAGACCTCACTTATGTGGTTAAAAAGGGATCTAAACTTAAAGGCAGGCTGTTACGGCCCCTGCTTGTTGCAGGCAGCTGTGGCTGTTTATGTGCTGATTAGTGACCGCAGAGCACTGCCCGGAGTGGCTAAGGCCAGCGACTCTGCCCCCGCCCTCGTTTTGACTGGCATCCCTCTGGACCAGTCAGGCTGCAGCCCAAAGGAAAGCTGAGGCTGAAAAGGCTGGAGCCGAGGCAGGTCTGGAGGGGGAGAAGCCAGAAAGGCTCAGGCCGCTCTCCCCCTCATGTTGTGCACCGGGTGTGTGCGGGTGTCGCGATATCCTTTTGTGTCACTGGGTGTTTTAGGAGTTTAGTTCTGTGTGGTAGTTTGTTTCTGTGTAGTTGTGTTAGAGCTGGGCTAGGTTAGCGTTTTATTGTGTTGTGACAGCGGTCACTTTAGTTATGGGCCTGTTGCTTTTGTTTGTTTTTAGTTTCACCACCGAGTTGCGGTTGTGTGTTCCGTTTGTACTCGGTGTGTGTTTGGTATAGGGTTTTGTTTGTTTCTTTCTGCAGGTCCGCTAACCCCAGCTCATCTTTTGTTTTACAGGTTGTCAGTCACTGTCACGGGAATTGTAAATAAATGGGCTTTTATTTTAACTTACCACCTGTCCTCACCGTGTTTTTTGTTACGCCCTTCCATACCCCTGAGTCTGGTCGTAACACAGGCTCCAAAATATGATGGAAAACCTGAAACCAGAAATGTCACAGCTTCAGTAAACCACATGATTCACCTTGTGTTTGGAATAAAATTATTAACAATCAGCGCTGGGGGCAGCCATTTGGCAGTCTTAAGTATTGCTACCTTGTTTTTATTTGTTTTATGTGCTGACCCATCCAGTATATCCCACATTAAATACCACAAAGGGGCACAAGTTAAAAGAAATATAAATATTTCTGGACAAAGTTGTTTTTTTATCAAGTCATCTGAACTTTTGTCTTTTGTGATTTTATTGCTTAAACTTCAGGATATTTTTCTGTTTGGTTAAGGTGGAATGAAAGCTATAAAAAGGATCTGTTCTCCAGTCGCATCGACACTACAAAAGCTCTGTCTCAAGCTATCACTGCGTCCCCCAGCCCACCTCATTCCTGGGTGTTGGTATCAGGTGTAGGTCAGTTTCTGGCTGATAACTTTCATTTTTAACCTGCTGCTTCATGCTTGGCAGGCCAACTGACTCCTCAGCTAATAAGTGACATTCACCATCACATTTTTGCTTTGCTCATTGACCTACAGCTTGCTACAAACCCAGTCAGACAGCTGAGTATACAGAAGACAGCGAGTGGACGCCGTTTGACCTCCTCTCAAAACTTGTGAAAGAGTGGGAGGCTGCAGCGCTTCTTCCAGAGCATGTTGCAAAAACCATCAAACAAGTCATCATCCGGCCTGGTATGTGCAAAAAGCATGATTCAGAGGGGAAAATCGCTGCTGTCAGCTGCTAAGAAAGCGCTCATCAGGATGATTTATCTGAAAATTGCATCACTCCACCTTCAATACATTTGAAATAGTCTTCTACAAATTCTCAGTTTGTGTCTTACAAATGTAAAAATTAATACTCTCTTAAGACTTCTGGAAACTAATGTTTGGTGTAACAACACCACTAAACTTAAAATCCATTATCAAAAACATTTTGGTTCAATTCTGAAGATGCGCTGGCCAGCTTGGTTGAATCACCATCATCAGCCAGTCCCTTCACATTACGGCTGGTGAGTCTGTGATGATGCCTTCAAGTTGCTGCTACCGCGCTTCCTTGAATAAAACAAATTTTTTCCACAAGTAATTTATTCCTTCAGCCATCAGGCTACTGATATCTGACAGTAGTCCTTTAATTAATTTATATTTCAGCCTAGACTGTAACCCTTACATCTTTTTCTTTTTAATTGATTATTATTTAATTTAAGATGGATTTTATGTGTTTGTTTTTCTTATTTTTATTCATTCATGGTCTTATGATCTTTTTGTCTGTTGAAATGCTGGTGCTGATGTAGACCGCTGCTGATTTGTTGATATGTGGATATGGGTGAGCTGCAAATGAATTGCCCTTTGGGATCAATAAAGTTATCTGAATCTGTATACATACATTTCCTGCATATAAAATATTAATATTCACCCATCTAATATAAACTTAGAAGTGCGCATATTTATTGTGTTTATTTATTTGTGTCTTGTTCTGACTCTTGGGTAAGGTCTTTGATTATTTCTGATGTTATGCCTCATGTTTTCCTCCTCTCTTCCTCCTTCTGTCCACCAGGGGCAGTATTGGGTCATGATGGTGGCGCCATGAAACAAATGCTGCTTCCCTTCTGGCTCGGTCTCGGTGGCACCCTGGGCTCCGGGAGACAGCCTTTCCCTTGGATCCACGTCTCAGACCTGGCAGGAATTATCGCCCACTCTCTGGAGCCCTCTGCTGATACTCCCTCCCCCTCGCCACAGGTGTACAATGGAGTTGCACCAGCACTCAACACCAACTATGAGTTCACTAAAGAATTGGGACGGGTCCTGAGGCGGCCCACCATCTTCCCTGTGCCTGGCTTTGTCATGAACACCCTGATGGGCTCTGAGAGGGCCGTGATCCTCACTCAGGGCCAAAAAGTCATACCAAAGAGGACTTTAGAGTCTGGGTTTCAGTACAGGTACCCAGACCTGACCTCAGCGCTGAAGCAGATTGTTGGGAGTTAAAAGACAACAAAGGACTTCATCTCATTTTCTGTTATTATTTACTGTATAACAATACTTTAAACAAATATACACCATCTCGTATGAAATGTTGTAAATCTCCTCAGACCTGAGGATTGATGTAACTGTTGGTGGTGGTGAGTGTTGGTGATGACGTTAAACCAGTTAAGAAATTATGTTTTAAAAGCTGCTATTTAAAATAAAAGTTGTGTGGTGCTCTGCATCCTTTTGATTAATATACATCTGACAAAAAATTAGTTTCCTACATTAGTTTCTACGATGTCTTTGTCTGTTTGAACATCGATGAGGATAAGTGGTACACGAGGAATCTGAACCCAGTTTATCTGGTCTTGTCCTAAAGTACATTTCCCTGGTTGAGTCAAGATTGTTGGTAGATTGAAAAGTATTGTTGTGAGGTGATTCCATGAATTGGATGCAGTAAAAAAATGCATCAGCACACCAAAAAGCGCCAATAAATTATTTTATTTAACTGTTTTAAAGTTAAATAATGCTAAATAAAACCTTAAATGAGATAATGAAGAATCAATACGGAGCTGTTCGTCTATAATTAGTGTTTGTTATTAACATTGCAGTGTTGCACTGATCTTACTGTGTGATTATAATAAAGATCAGATCTTAAGAGTTTTCTAATAAATCTTTCCAGAATTTATTAGGTGATGTGATGGTGTGCACTTACATTAAGTTTACAAAGGAGCTTAACTGTTGATAATCTTACCTTGTTTTTCCTTTGTTTTATAAACTAATATCCGTTTTCTCCTTTTATACAGCTTTTACTACCTGTAACATACTTTTGAACAAGAGAAAATCTGAATAGGGTGGAGCTTTCTGATATATCTGAGAAATTTGAGGATTCTTTATGCATCAGGAATAGGGAAAATGAATAAGCTCTACTGTCGTACAGCCTCAGTGAGCACATTGGGCAAAAGGAAAAACACATATATCTTTGGCTGTTTGTGGTTCAAATGGCCCTGGGGAAGAAATGTTTTGCAAGTCTGGAGATCAGCTGTAAAATAAGGCTTTTAGTCCACTTATTACAGTTAGAAACAATTCTGTTATTTCCTCAATCATTTAATCAACATGCAGAAGTGGAAAACAAGTCCTAGTATTACAGGTATTACAGAACCAAAATAGCCTTTTTTTCATTATGTGGGTGGGGTTGTCCCATGACATTGTCAGACTCGAGGTAAAAGAGGAGAGCCAGAGAAGGTTGAACTGGAAAAGTACAGGAGTTTGGCGAGGTTCTTATGAAGGAGACGCTCTCATGACCACAGCCTATAGTCATATTTATGACATCTATATCGTCTGAGCTCACTTGGAACGGCTGGATAGCTCAGTTGGCAGAGCCTCCATCACCCATGCAGGAGACCAGAGTTCAATTCCCCCAGGGGATGAATAATAACACCTTCCTTAGGCAAGACCCTTAACGCTACTCTCTAACCACTGTAAGTCACTTTGGATAAAAGTGTCTGGTAAATTACTGTAACGTAATAGAATCCTGATCGAGTAGGCACTAAAAACAGTACCTGGTACCAGAGGCTAAGACCTAATGGAAAACCCTCAAATCTGAGGTTCTGTGGGGAAACTAGCTGTATATCACCAAATACAGTATGTAATGCCAGGTAAAAAGTAGAAAAAACATACAAGATCAATGAATGTGTAAAAAGTGACCTAGTTTTATACTAACTGTGGACTTATTTAGTTAATTTTTGCAGCTCACAGGGAAACAGGATAAAAACTTTGAAAAGTGCTGAATCACATCTTCTTTGCTCCCTTCACTCACTGTGGTGTAAATGTTTCCACATGATCACTCAACAGTCAATCGACTCCCTCCACTAAAATCTGGTTTATTGAACAAAAATATATGTTCAGTACAATTACCACAATCATCTGTATTTTAATCCAGAAGAGAAAATGTTTTGCTGTGATCAGCAGCTGATGTGTTGTTGGATGAAAGTCTTGTCTTGTGGTTCTTCATCATCTCAAAAGTCCAAATATTGTATTTCCACCTTTACTCTGACTCAGTTTGAACATCTTCCTCCTCGACTTTCTGAATGATCGGCAGCTGATCTCCCCATTCACTGTTCCGAGCGCAGCGGTACACATCTCTGAAAAAAGATAAACAAAGTCATCATTTGACACAAAGAGACAAGAAAGTGGGAAGAGAGATGGAGAAATCATGAAACTTAGGATCAGTGCTTGGTCTGCATAATGCAGGATTTTTTACCTGCTGTGTTTTCGTGCCGTCACCACCAGGTGTTGCAGCTGTCCATCGGGGCAGCACACCCTGCAGTGGACGTGTCGACTTCTGCGCAGCACCGGTGCGATCAACCTGGCCCAGTCGACACCTTCTGCTACCGCTGGTTCAGATCGACTCAAAATCAGGTAGCTGAACTTCTCTTTCTGAGTATTATTGTGCTGAAAGAAAGGTAGATGTGGAACTTATCCCGGCTTTATCAGAAACATTTTCATGTGGTGTGTTACAGAGGTACGTTTAAGATGCTGATTCTTCAGCTAAATAAGATACAGTTTTAAAGTTGTAAGTTTAACAAGTCTATTTATATAATAACCTTGTATGTGGCTTTATTAATGCATTATTCACAACGACGCATCTGATTCCAGCCTTGCTGAAGCACCTCCTGATCATCACTGATCCTCCTCTATATTTAACAGTGAGTGTGAGACCATGTGGCTTGTAGGCCTCTCCAGGTCTCCATCTAACCATAAAACCTCTATGACTAGGACAACGAGGAGAAGATGATCTTACTCCAGTCTTCTACTTTCCCGTTCCTGTGGTCTTTTTCAAACCTCAGCCTGAGATCTTTGCTTCTCACAGATTAAGGGGTATTTTGCATGACTCCAGTCCTGCCTGTAGGAGCCTGTTTCCAGCTGTTCTTGCAGTCAAATATTAGTTAGCCAAATATCAGAAGATTGTAGTTCTGCAGCTCATAGCTAAACAAATACACATTTTTTTTTAAAGCTGTTGTGCTTAAACAACCTGCCTCATGAGGCTAATGCAAAAATGTTTCAACAGCTTTGCTTTCATGACATAACAGGAGGTGATGCTTCTGGATATTTAAAAAAAGCCTGATTTGTTCAGTCTCAAAGCACCTATAAGGTCCATGCTTTGAGTACCCAAGACAAATGAAAGGTAAAAACTGTATAGGAGCCCTGACCTCCAGATAAAAGTATTAATTCTGATAAAAAAATTATTTCTGCAGTCAATATGAACCTTTTATATCTCATTTATGTTTAATTTGAATGATTTGTGTCTTACGCCCGACGGATGCAGAGGATGGTACATCTGCTGGAAGTTGCAGGGTGTGATGGGCTGCTGGGCCAGTTTAGGACAAATCATTTCATGAGGACACTGAAAAAAAAAACCCAAACAATAATGAGGAGCTGATGTAACATAAAAAAAACTCACTAACATCTTAAGAGTTGTTCAACATACTGGAGCGAAAACTGATGCTGGTCTGGGATCGTGGAGAGTCTTCTCTTGTTTCTGGAGAAAGAGCCATTTTTATTTTAAACATCAACAAGTCACATTTAAGCTGCTATCTTGTACTTATCTTATACACTACACTGGAGTACCTTAAGTAAAGCATCTCTGGCCTCCATAAGCATCTGGTGTCCCTCTTTGGTGCCACTTTCCACCAAAACCTAAAGAACCAAATATAAAAAACATTAACGGAGAGTAAAAGAAATGACCAGAATGTTTCTAATATGCGTGCTTCTGTATTTGATCACACTGTAGTCAGAGGACCAGCAGAAAAACATACAGAAGAGAGAACAGACAGTTTCATCAGTGTTTAAACTGACCAGGTAGGAGCTCGTCTTTCTCCACAGAGTGAACGCTGCCTCTTCTCGATCTTTCGTGTCGGGAAGCTCCGACAAGGTGAAAGCTGCAACCACCAAGTCAAACTGGACCTGCGGGAAGAAAGTGGATGGTAAGGGCTTTACACATCCTTTACACCAACTTCAAAATTACCATCATTCACTATTCACTTCCATTTTATTAATTTGCTCTATTTTTTAACATGTAGTCCTTTAATAGTCTCAGATATCAACGTTCTTATTTACTATTTTATTCCTAAAACTTTTTAAAATATAGAAATTATATTTTTGCATATTCTTTCACTAACACCTCTATTTTTAAAAAAAATTATATAGTGGAAACAAAAAAAAAACAAAGACAAAAAAATCCCTGCATTGTCAGGAGTCTGGAAAAAAAGAATGAAGAAAAATAAACAAAACAAGAAAAAAACAAAAAAACAAACAAAATTTCTTAAAATTCAATAATCCGAGCCCTCAATCATGGCCCTCTTTGCAACCCAAAATGCCATCTTCTGTCTGTAAGGAAGGCTCCTCCTTCCTTAAAAGCCTGTTTCTCTGAAGTGTTGGGAAGCCTGCTTAGAGTCCCACCCAGAGCTTTTGGGTACAGTCTAAGGGTTAAAAACCGGTTGAGGCAGACAATCGCCCTCTCTAAGCCGGGTTCTGCTAGAGGCTTTCCTTGCTGTTAAAAAGGAAATTTTACCATTTCACTGTTTGCCGCCCTGAGCAAGCTCAGGATGGAGGACTGAATCAAAAACAAGTTTCAATAGAATCTGTTGGTCTTCCTTAGCTTGGCTATTACTATTGATGAATTGGCTTGTATGAACAGTGTTATTATAAGCTGGACTAAGGTAAACTTGCTTTATATAACTCTTCAAAACATAAAAGGTAGAGAAATAAAATGTAGAAAAATATTTCTTAAAGGCTACAAAATCTGTGTAGCACTTGTTCAACAGAATATTGGTCCAAAGCAGAGTCAAAGCCTACGATGAGCCCTAGCTTAAAATGAAAGAAAAGAAAAATCATCTTCTTACAAAAAAAGGGTTTCTTACCTTTGGAGAGACAGGAAGAAACTGTCTGAAATAAACTTGTTTGATGTGAGGCTCAGCGTGTTCATCATCACCTGCGAAACAGGATACACACCAGTTCTCAATCCTGTATTTTGAATCAAAAGAAAAACTAAAATGACAGTGTGCATCTACCTTTGAGAAGACGCTCTGCTAAAATGTTCATTGGGCCAGAGCTGTCCACGCACACCATCTCCTTTAAAGAGTCACCCCAGATTGAGTGGGATGCCCTGTGGGTCAGAAAAGAAACATTTAATAGATGCAGAAGTTCAAACTCGGTTTATTATAGACACAGTATTTAAATTAGGACACCAACCAGGCAACTGTTCCCAGGCCTGAACCAAAATCCAAGAGGGTCTTAGGAGCAAAAGAGGGATCCCTCTTTTTTATCTGTATTGGGGGAAAAATGGAAAAAAAGAGAGAGAAAAATATTATAAATATAATAAAATAATAGCTCTAGATTTCATCCACAGCTCTTCACTACCTCATTTAGAGCTCTTCTCACTGCTGCGTAGCCTCCGGCAAGCCGAGCCGCCATGTACACCACACCCAGTTCTTCATCATATCTGAAATACGGACAGACACCTGATACGTCTCAAACTGAATCTGAGATGTGGCTGCAGGACTGAATTCAGACTTTACTGTGTGATATGTCAACGTGATATTTTCATACTTTGAAATGAACCAACTAAGATTTTAGATTATTAAGTCTATTAAGTTGATTGAAGGTTTAAAGTGTCACATATGTGTTAGCAATGCTACATATCAGGATAAAAAGAATAAAATGTACAATAAATAAATCATGTGTTACTTCAATGGAGTCCAGCGGTATGTTGTTCTTCTGAGCTCTGATAAAACTCTCTTCCTGATGCGGTCCTCCAGCAACTGCTCATCAATATCTGCAAAATGAAGCACATTTATTTTCTCATGCTGCTGCACCTTAAACTTCTCTCACAGCATATACACAGTTATCATTTGATGCAACTGTTGCTCACCTCCACTCTTTTGCATAGCTTTCTCCCAGAGTTCTTTCTCCAGGCCCACTGCTTTCTGCCTCAGCGTCAAATCCTCCACCGCTCGCTTCCGGCTCCACAGGAAGTTTGTAAGTTTGCGAGTGCGCTCTGAAAGCTGTGTCACCTGAGCTCCTACAGGTAGAAAAAGACAGATGAGTGACACAGAAGTTTGTCTAATTTGTGGCTCAGTCAATCTACAACTACTTCATACCACATGATAACTGAGCTCACTGTGAATAATCGACTGTGCAGCCATCTGGAGTTCCTCAGGAAGTCGCATGGTCTTCAGGTTAGTCAAACCTGGATGCTTCCTGTGTAGTTCCCCTTTTAAGAAGTCTACCTGGGGCTGTGGGTGTGCAGCAGCACTCATTCCCTGTGAAAAATAGTTCAAATAAATAACATTTTAAAACATCTTTAAGTTAAATGTGAACATGATTAAAGTGTTAGTGTTTCATATATTTTCTGATGAACCAACGGTCTGAACTAAAGAATTCATGTTGATTAATCTATTATTATTATTACAGTCATTTATCAGACGCTTTTATCCACAGCGACTTACAGTGATTAGGCACTAGCATTAAGGGTCTTGCCTAAGGACCCAACTGGAAGGTGTTAATGTTCATCCCTTGGGGGAAATTGAACTCTGTCTCCAGCTTGGGAGACGGATGCTCTGCCAACTGAGATACAACTAATCTGCAAGAAACGCACTTTACAGTGATTGTTGTGACTGGCTAACAAATTCACATTTTGCTTTTCAGTGTTTTCATCATTTTTAGATTATGTCCTGTTTAGTCACGCTTGTGAATGACATGAATTCTGGATGTATTAACCTCTTGACAAAAAAGGTACTCAGTTTTACAGTGATGATGTCAAAAAGGAGTTGTGAATCTGCTCAGAGTTCACCTCTGTGTCTTTTCTGTGTTTGCAGTAAGATAGGAGATACACACACACATATATATATATATGTGTGTGTATGTTTTAATGCAGAAGCTGCATTAAAATTGTATTTCTCAAATAACTGTTTGTGAATTACTGCTTGTAGTGTTGTTGCACAGCTGCAACATATAAAGCCTTAAGAAAAGGAGAAAGGGTAGAAATTTGGCAAGTTTAAGGGAATATAATATATCAACGTAAACAAAACAGGCTAATTAAAAATTCCATAGATATCTTTAAAAATGCTTAAATGCTAGTTTAAAGACAATTTTAAAATTACTATTCAATTAATTTATACAAATAAAACGGCATGCAACACAGAATTAAAATCAGATCCACAGCAGTGATGAAGAGGCTACAGGTTTGGGAAACCAAGAGAATGTGTAACGTGGGGGAAAGAAAACAATAACTGTGGCATAATTTCAGAAAATATAAAGCAAATAAGTGACGGCAAAGAGCTCGCTGTGTTCAAGAATGATAGAGGAAAACTAAAAACGATGATGTGGTTAACTTCTCTTCCATATTTTCAACAGAGAACTTTAAAAACAGGTTCTAAAAGGTGACAATTGAGAAAGTGACATAAACATTGATTTTAAAAAAAACTCTGTGGAAAAATATCAGTAAAACAGACCAAATGGATGTTTTACGTTTAAAGACACATTCCTGTTTTCATGTCATCTGACCTCCGCAGGGAAGATGTTGCGTTCAATGACACCAACAAACTCTACCTACCCTGAACCATATCTTCACGATAGCCACCCTCTGACAGAGAACGCAAGCTCCATAACTTCGTGAAGCCATGTCGCCTGTATCTCAGCGGAGTTAAAATGACCTAAAATACGTTTTCATTCACATCTTGATAAAGCACGCTAAAAGATTTCGGTCCTTCAGCAAAATAATTCCGATCATCACCAAAAGCGGAACGTTTAAACCTCAAAGCTCTGTTCCGTCATCAAGAAAAAGAGGAGCGCTCTCTCTACCTTTGCTTGCGGTTGCTGTCCAGCGTCTGGATTATTTCTAGATTTTTTCTTAGGGGTTATGGAACAAAGGTTATACCTCGGCAGATAGTATAAAATTCAGTTCTAAGCGTATCTGATGTGAGCTGAGCTCTGTTGCAAGTAGTCGTAGTTTCGGCTAGCATAATTTCTCATACTAACAGTGCTGGACATACAAAAGATTTAGCTTTTAAAAATTGAGTGAGTCGTCTTCGTGCTAAACGATCTTTAACACGACCTGTCCGCAACCAGGAAACGACAACAAAAAAGTTTCCCGCCTGGTTTTATTATCAATTAGCCCCTTCCACCATTGCAGACTGTATTTAAATAACTATGAGACGAACAAGAGGTTCAAGAAATAACATTAAGACCGCCTTAGAAAATGGAGAAATTCAGTCGAGAACAGGTTTGTGCTTGTTTCTAAGCATCACAGGAGAACCGTTCAGGTTGTAATTTGTCACTCAGAGCTTGTGGATATGTCTGGACACAAGACTGCTGGAAATTCATGTCTACGGTCAAATCAAATGAGGATTTACTGTTGATATCTAGATCCAAATATCAAACGGCTTTATGCAAAAGGTGTTACACAACTATATGTAAACCATGTTGTTTTATACCTGCCCATATCAAAACCACTATTACCACAAACCTGCTAGTCTTATCATTTTGTTGTTGATTCACTACTGATACTGATTAGTTCAACTTACAGCTAAAATAATCCGAGTCAAGGGGGGATAAAAGAGTAAGTAGATTCAGTCTGTTTAAAATATAGCTCCAAATATAAGGAGCTATAACAATGCTTTATGTAAATGAATCATACCATTGGAAAGCCTTTTATTTTCCTTTTAAATGGTGCCACGTTGGTAAGGAAAATGCATTTGTGGGATGAGCAGTTCTCTGCGTGCCGATTTACAAACGTGTCTCCATTTAAAGGGATATAAACAGGATTCCTTATGTTATCAGACTCATCACCAAGAAGCATTGTTACGACAAAGAAATAATCCACCAAACAATCAGTAATGGAATTGCTTTTAGCTAGGTTTAGCGGGTTGTTCAAACTGCTTTCAAAGCATTTTTGAAACTTTAATCTTACAAAATTAACTGAATGTGAAAATAGTTAGCTAAAGACAGAAAAAAGTAATTATTTGTTGTAAAAATGTAATTAATTTGATCTAATTTCACATAACTTTTAACATTTATGCAGTAAGCCTTTGCTTGTTAATCTGCAATGACAATTAGTAGTGTCATGAAATTATTTCGCATACCAGCTTTTCTGTACAATATTATTCTCAATATTCTGTACAATAATATGTTATAACCAGTCCTTTTGCCTCTATTATCAGTGTGGCAGTGGAAGGGAGATGAAGGACAGTGGGAGTCGTACTCACCTGCAGCCTGCACCTTACTGGACTCTGCCATCTTATCGGGGAAGACGTCTGTCACCCTGAATCTGGGCTCAGGGACGGCATATGAAATTGATCTAAAGAAGATGGTCCAAATTAATCCTGTCACAAAGTACAAGAGGAAAATCCGCTCTCAGACTGTAAAACCAGGTGTGTATTTAGTATTACAACACACGTTTGCCTTAATCTTTAAAAGAACCGTTTTATTTGCAGTAGCTGCCAAACTTAATGTATTAAATTTACTTTGTTCCTATTGAGGTTTTCCAATTATGTTTAAATAAAGTGCCAGCACTACTGTTTCTATATTTGTATTTTTGATTTGTCTGCTCTCCTATTGGGTTAAGAAGCTGGTGATGAAAAAACAGTTCAAGTTAAAGAGGAAGAGGAGGAGACTGAAGAGCAGCCTGCAACTAAGAAGAGGAGAGGACAAAGCAAGAATCAGAAAACAGCAGACGACATGCCCAAAGAGGAAATAAAAAGTGAAGGTAAAATGGATCAGATGTTTTATGTTCACGTGTAATAACATTAAAATTAGTCATTATCAGCTGTGGATGTACTGCTGATATGTTCAGAGTTTAGTAGCTATTTTTAATATAATTATAAATGCAGAGAAACACCTCCTGGTACTACCTGCTCTGAAATCTAGGAAACATTTTCCACATTGATGTTATGTTTTTGATCTGTGTGTGTGCTCACCAGAGGTTGTGAGGACGGTGGTGATGAAGGGCAAAGCTCCGGTGGATCCTGAATGCAAAGCTAAACTCGGAAAGGTAGATTTTTTACGTCCACATGAAATATGAAACTCATTTTTGTGGTTGACACCTGGCTGTTTGAGGCCTTTGGTAAAGCACAGCTCCAGTTACAGTTCCTCTTGTTAGTAGGATGATCTGCTATGAATACTTTACAGAACTTTAAAGAACTTGAAAGTTTATCAAAGTTTGTTTTGTTTTGATTGCCAGAGTAAGTTTCTTGAAGTGTTTGTATTTGTTTTATCTTTTATAAATCATTTACTATTCAGTATGGTCAAACCTGGATGCTTCCTGTGTAGTTCCCCTTTTAAGAAGTCTGCCTGGGGCTGTGTGTGTGTGCAGCAGCATTCATTCCCTCTGATAAATAGTTCAAATGATTAACATTTTAAAACATATTTAAAGTGTAACTACACACCCTACTGTTGCGTAACTCCACCCACTGCCATATTTGAAAAATGCCTGAAACTGCGAGGGTTGGAGTGGGAGGTGTGGGGTGATCAGGGAGCGGAGAGTGGGCGGTCGGGGTACACAGGCAGAAATGATTGACAGACAGCAGCTCAGCTTACTGGCAAGATTCACAAAGCACCTATGCCACAGAGCGGTCTTTGAGGTAGAAGACTTTCCCATCCTGAATCTACTCAGCTACGCATGAACAAGGTGATCCTGTCTGAGCCGTTAGTGCTGTTACACTGGCCTGTCAGCAGCTCTGGAAAGCTGTGGAGACTCGCAGCAGGTTGTGGCAGCTACAGGAAGTGCCGCTGTAAGTTGCCGGTGCTACGATTTGAGCTGCTGACTGGATCAGCAGGTAAAGAATAAAGTCCGGTGTTAATTTTACTCCCCTCAAAAGCACAAATCCATCCTATTGCAGGAATATTTCATCAGAAACTGTGAAAGAACAGAAGTCTGAAACTAGCAAATCTACACCAGATAAAGTTCACATCCCTTCATATGCAATCGATTGGGTACAAGAACTGAACAGACAATAAGTGGAATAGCAACCAGTGTAGAAACATTGAAAGACCTTCAGAAAGTCTGGAGCTATTACTCAAAACCACTTTTAAAGAATATAAGATCGTCTTACTTTTACACTTTTACTTTTACTTTTTCATTTTCTAAAATCTTTCATCACCTCTTAAATCCTCATAAAAGTCAACTTTATTATTTCTGTATTAAACGTTTTTCAGGCAAACCGTTTTACTAGAGCAGTTATCGTCTATCAAATAACACATTTGTTTACATTTCTCTTTCAGGCGCATGTTTACATTGAAGGAAATGATGTCTACGACGTTATGCTGAACCAGGTAAAACTTAACATCCACAAGCTGAGTCAAAAGCTCGAAAGACAAACATCTTACCATGTTAAGAGGAAGTGTTTTGGTTTTTTGTTATTTCCTAATTTATCCAAAAGCTGCTGGTTTTTCATCCACACTTAGACCAGAATAACATAGTACCTGGTTGCTGCTTGGTATACCGGTGAATCTCAAAAAAGTAGAATATCGAGCAAAACTTAATTTATTTCAGTAATTCAACTTAAAAAGTTAAAATATATAGACTCATTGGATGCAAACAGATATTTAAAGCATTTATTCATTATAATTTAGATGATTATGACTTACAGCTTATGAAAACACAAAAATCAAAATCTCAGAAAATTAGATTACATGAAATCAAAAAAGAAAAAAAAGGATTTTGAATACAGAAATGTCAGCCATCTGAAGAGTATAGTCATGCACATAAATTCAGTATCTGGTTTGAGCTCCTTTTGCATGAATTACTGCCTCAGTGTGGCGTGGCATGGATGTTATCAGCCTGTGGCCTTGCTGGGGTGTAATGGAAGACCAGGATGCTTCAATAGCGGCCTTCAACCCTTCTGCATTGCTACTCATGTATGGCTCATCTTTCTTTTGGCAATGACCCACAGATTTTCTATGGGGTTCAGATCAGGAGAGTTTGCAGGCCAATCAAGCTCAGTCGTCCCTCGGTCATTGAACCAGGTTTTGGTTCTTGTGGCCTTGTGGGCATGTGCAAAGTCCTGCTGGAAAATAAAGTCAGCATCTCCAAAAAGCTTTTCTGTTCTAAAAGTGCTCTAAAATCTCCTGGTAGACGGCTGCGTTGACTCTGGACTTAATAAAGCACAGTGGACCAACACTAGCCGATGAAATGGCTCCCAAATCAACACACTGTGGAAAATTCACACTGCTTTTTAAGTGTCTTGGATTGTTGCCTCTCTATTCTTCCTCCAGACTTTGGGACCTTGATTTCCAAATGAGATGCAACATTTGCCTCATCAGAAAAGAGCACTTTGGACAACAAACCAGTTTATTTTTTCTTTAGGTAAAACACTTCTGACGTGTTTTGTTCAGGAGCAGCTTAACCAGGTGAATACGACATTTGAAGCCCATGTCCAGGATCTGTCTGTGTGTAGAGCCTCTAGAAGCGCTAACTCCAACCTCAGTCCACTGCTTGTGAAGCTCCCCCACATTTTTTAATGGCCTTATCCTGACGATCCTCTCCAGGCTGCGGTCATCCCTGCTGGTCGTGCACCTTTTTCTTCCACACTTTTCCCTTCCACTCAACTTTTTATTGATGTGCTTTGATGCAGCACTTTAAAAAGCATCCAACCTTTTTTGCAATTACCTTTTGAGGCTGGAGGGAGTCAATGATGGTTTTCTGCACGACTGTCGGATCGGCAATTTTCCCCATGATTGTGAACTCTACTGAAATAGACTGAGAGAGCATTTAAATGCTAAGTTGTCCTTTGCAGGGGTTTTGGATTAATTAGCTGGTTAGAGTGTGGCACTCAGAGGTTACAACATTGAACCTTTTCACATTATTCTAATTTTCTGAGATTTGGATCTTGGGATTTTCATAAACTGGACGCCATAATCATCTAAATTATTACAAATAAATGCTTGAAATATCTCATGTTGAATATAATGAGTCTATATAATACATTAAGTTACCTTTTTTAAGTTGAATTACTGAAATAAATTAACTTTAGCACAAATTCTATTCTTTTAGTTTCACCTTTATATATTTAAATGTTAAATGCAGCTTCTGTCCTGTCTCCTCAAAGATATCTGATTTAATACAATTAAAACATCATCTCATAACTTTTTATTTTAATTACATGTGTTTTAATTGCTGAGAAGCCAAAGTGGTTTTTAAACCTGTTGCAAAAATGGTCCTATTTTGTCTCATGATGTAGACAAATCTTCAGTTCAACAACAACAAATACTACCTGATCCAGCTGCTGCAGGACGACCACTCCAAGGCTTACAGCGTGTGGATGAGATGGGGCAGAGGTGACTTCACTGTTCACCGATTTTAGTTTCACTTGATCGGTTGATTGGATCAGTTTGACTTGATTAGTGAAAATGTTTGGCTCTTAGAAGGAAATGCTCAGATTTAAGCTTCTCTCTGTTGAAGCTGAAACTTGTGTGATGTGTTTTTCCCACAGTTGGCAAAGTGGGTCAGAACAGCCTCACAGCCTGTGGTGGAGACCTGCTGAAAGCCAAAGACACCTTCAAAAAAAAGTGAGTGTGTAACTGACTGAAAGGTTTCCAGATGTTTTACATGAAAACATGGAGGGGAATTCAGAAACTTCTGTTTGCAGGTTTTTGGACAAGACGAAGAACGAGTGGGAAGACCGAGGTCATTTTCAGAAAGTAGCTGGAAAGTATGACATGGTGTTTATGGACTACAGTACAAATGAAAAGGTAAATTTAAGCATAAAGAGCTGTAAATGCATGTTTCTTTGTGTTTCTACCCTCAAAGTTCCTGAAGGCAGAGTGTGTCTATGTGTTCATGGATGTTTTTCATTGTTCCAGGAGGAGAATGAGACCACGGTTGATGCTCCACCCAAAAAGAGGACCTGCAAGCTAGATGCAAAGGTTCAGTCTCTCCTTGAGCTCATATGTGACCTCAAAGCCATGGAGGAGTGTGTGCTGGAGATGAAGTTTGACACCCGGAAAGCTCCTCTTGGTTGGTAAAAACATTCAAATGAAATCCAAGTTGGAATTTTACAATGTAGTCTTTTAATTTCTACCACTTTGAACCCTTCCTTCTACTACAGGCAAACTGACCTCAGAGCAGATCCGTGCAGGCTACGCCGCTCTGAAGAAAATCGAGGAGTGCTTGAAGAAGAAGGGCAGCAGTAAGCAGCTGCTGGAAGCATGCAACCAGTTTTACACCCGCATCCCACATGACTTTGGGTAGGGAGTGTGCAGCTGAGCTATAGTCAGATTGCAGTGATGCTGCAGAGAAATAATAATGTCTTATTCATTTTTATCGGATCAATACGTTCCTGTGAGTAACAAGTATGATTCTGCAGGCTGAAAACTCCCCCAATCATCCGCACAGAAGATGAGCTAAAGGAGAAAATTGCTCTGTTGGAGGTAAAGTATTATAATCTGAGCTTTACTTGTTTTGTTTTTTCATCTAATGTTCTGCTAACAATGTTCTGCTCTTTTAACCCTTTTTGCTCTTTTTATCTGTGTGCTCATTTACCTGCTTTTTCTTATGTGCTGCTGGAATTTTGAATTTCCTGAGGGAGTCACCCAAGTGATTATTAAAGTTAAATCTAAGTCTAAATCGAACAAAATGTATGTAAAAAATGTATGCTGTCTTTTCTTGAAGGCACTAAGTGACATCCAGATTGCAGTGAAAATGGTCCAGTCCAGTGCAGATAGTGATGAACATCCTCTGGACAGACAGTACCACTCCCTTCAGTGTAAACTGCAGCCTCTGGACTCCAGCAGTAATGAGTTTAAGGTCAGTTTAATTGAAATAATGAATCAATATTTTCTAATATCTGAACCGGTATTGTAAAAATGGAAAAGTCAGAACTAGAAGTATGAAGACTGAGATACAGTCTTATAAAAAAGAAATGCTTTTTATGTCAGACATAAAGAAAATCGTTTGCTCCTTACCAGGTTTTGAAATTAAGAAAATAAATCCTTATTTGATGAGCAGCATAGGACACACTTGTGTGCCATTAGTTACTCAACAAAACTAAGTCAAAATGCAGGAACAGTGGGTTGAAACCTTCAACAAGAGTATAAATAGCAGCCATGTGCAGCTAATCAAATGCATTTGATTCACTCATCACCATCAAGTGTGAGCACCTCAATAAAAGCAGAAGTTTGATCATTTTGTTGATCTGGAGTAATCGGATGTCCCTCCAGTAACTTATAAAAAGGCAATAAACCACTCTCTTCACTGTAACTGGTAACTGTACTGCCTACAGGCTGTATGTGGCCTCTGCTCCTGTGCTGTGTGATGAGTCTTTGAGGATCATAAATATGATTCAAGTAACTGTGTTGATGAGTAAAAGGCGACTCCCAGAGTGGATGTGATACTTTGGTGTTGCACTCACAGCTTTTTAGGGCGCATTGACACCAGGATAGTTTGGGGAATCGGTTTGATTTGGTGAGGAATTCTCAAATATTTTGCACCATCATTTGGTTTGTTTTCACACTGTACTTTACTCAAGTGGATCAAACCATCTGGACAATGTCACATATTTACAACAGCTGCTTGCAATGAGCGGTATAGCCTGAAACTACTGACCATGACCAGGAAGAAAGAAAGCAGGAGAAAGAAGAAAACAAGTTGATGCAGTCTTTTGGTTTTTACGCTTTTACTTTGGTGTCCAAACTTAATGCCGTTTTCTCAAGAATCTGCCTAGTATGATCCGTAGGAGAGGCGGCGAGCTATCCAGCATGTTACTCTGCAACATGCTCTACGTCACTTCTGCTTTGGTTAACTGGTCGGTCCATTTGCTTTCACATTGCCCACAAACTGCACCCTGGTTCACTTGCAGGTGAACCGAGATCCCCAGTTTTCAGGTGGACCAGAGTTCACTTCTGTGGTTCACATCAGAGTCCAAATGATCTGTACTGTCAGTGGAAGCAGACTAGGCTTGGTTTAAAGCAGACCAAATTTTATTAGTGTGAATACGTCCTTACAGCTGCCCACTTTAGATTGGATCTCCCAGGACTCTAAATGTCATGTGGTTACAATCTTGGCCTTAAAATATTAACAAATATAAACATTTTCCTAACTTCTGTGTTAGGTAATAGAGAAGTACCTCAAGTCCACTCACGCCCCCACCCACAGTGACTACACCATGACTGTCACCGACATCTTCTCAGTGGACAGAGACAAGGAGAGCAGCAACTTCCAGTCACACTTGAGCAACAGGTCAGAAAAACCTCTCCATGTTTGGCTCAAGCTTCCTCGCGCTTAGATTTTGTGAACTGATTTCTCAATCCAACCACAGTGGGTATAGCACAGTTTGTTTCTGTCTGTGTGACCATCAGGACTCTGCTGTGGCATGGTTCCCGACTCTCTAACTGGGTCGGCATCCTCAGTAAGGGCCTCCGAGTGGCCCCACCTGAAGCCCCTGTCACTGGTTACATGGTAGGATCCTTTTTTTTTGTTTTTACTTTTTTTTTAATGAATATTAAGTTTTATGTAGTGTTTTCTGAACATTTGACAACTATGAAGGAAATGCTGAATGATATACAGTATAAATTGGTTTTATAGTTATAAATATTAGGGGTTGGACTCGATTTAAAAAATTAATAAAAAAAAAAAAAATTCTATAAAAATAGGGTTCTACTCAAATAAAAAAAAAATCAAATTAAATGGAGGCTTTGCAATTAATTAATTTTGAATAATTGTATCTTAATTGCAAAAAATATTTGCACCAAAAAGCAAAAAATAATTTATTTAAATAGATTTTAATGAATCAAATAATAGACACAGACAATAATATTGTAAACTGAAGCTCTAGTAATGTAAACATTGAAAATATCCCTGGCCAAAATTGTTAAAGTTAAAGTGTAATTTTAATTACTTTACCTAGCAGCTCTGGTTCTTTAATTAAGAGCCTACAACATGTTACAGAACTTTTAACTTTTTTAATGTTTTCATTGGTAAGCGGGATCAGCCTGCAGCAGCTTCAAGACTGGTGCAGCATGAATCTGAGCCTCTTGTGTGTTTTCTTGTACAGGGGCGGGGCCTGCAGCAGCGCCCGAAGCTCATTGAGAAGAGTAAACTATATGTGCTTTTACGTCAGTCTCCAATAACACCAGAAAAAGTCACTAGATTTGTCGCTAGTCACTTATTTGAAAAAGAGTCGCTAGCAGGATCTGAAAACTCGCTAAATATAGCACCAAAGTCGCTAAGATGTTAGCCGAGCTCTGATGTGTGCACCAGTTTAATCGGTGTACCAGAAACTATGCGCTGACAAACGTTCTGTGTTGTTAGGATTTCAAACTGCAATGAAATGCTTTAATTTTTTTGTAATTATTTAATTACAATTAATGCTTTAAAGTCCCACCCCTGATAAAAATATTACTTTCTCTCTAACCCAGTTCGGTAAAGGTATCTACTTTGCTGACATGTCGTCAAAAAGTGCCAACTACTGCTTTACAAACCAAAGCAACGACACTGGACTGCTGCTCCTGTGTGAGGTGAGTAGTTTACAGCATTTGTTTACAGGATACGCTTGCTTTGTTTAGTTGCTTTTTTTGGCCAAAGATCGCTGCTCAGAAAGTATCTGGCAAGTAATCTGCAACAAGTTTTCTTGTTTCTGTTATTTGTCGCTCCTAATTTTGCTCAGTTCACCTTAAACTATGTGAAGAGTGCTTAGTTTACGAGGAAAAACAGAAAATAAAACTTCCTGTTTTATCCTTCAAAGATAAAATGCACCACTAGATGGCGCTCTGATAATACCAATTTATCTGCCTGTAAAAATCCAAAATTATTTGCACATAAATGCAACATAATTTGAACATTATGTTGCATGTTTGGCTCAGATATGACGCAGATATAGCAGTGTTGCATGTGTGTTTACAGGTTGCCCTTGGAGACAGTAATGAGCTGCTGGACGCCGACTATGAGGCCAGTAACCTGCCTGCTGGAAAACACAGCACCAAGGGCCTGGGACAGACTGGACCCGACCTCAAAAACTCAGTCATGCTGTAAGTTGGTCATATTACATTTATGCATTCATACAGGCCAAACATCGATTCAGCTGTGTCTGACTATTACGCAACAAAATCACTACACTGTCTGCACACAGGCTTGTTTATTTTATTGGGTAATTAAACCATTGGCTTAGATTATTTAAAGTTATATAATCACTGGTATCATGTGACATGTCCTGATTTACCCCTCTCCGGTTCCTGTATGCATATATGACAGGACATGATTCACTTAGGGTGACATTAAGCTCAAAGATTATAAATACATAAACCATTTATATGATCCACCTAAACGTTTCTGTTTTGGGGGGAGCTATAAATGACCTTGAAATGTCCTGTTCTGGTACAGAAAGACAATTTGGAGGAAAGCCACTGAAATGAAAATCAAAACTAAATGCGAAACTCGTTCTGCTCTGAAGTGACACAGCCATGCTGACCTGGCTTTGCCCTCATCTGTGCTGTTATTTGTCCTGCTGTGCTGACTGCTCATGAAAACATGGTTTTTCTTTGCACAGCAGTCATTTTGATTTGTGCAACTCTGAAGTGAAAATCTGAGCTGCCTTAATTACTGGAACATTCTAGATGTTTAATGATACCTGATTAGATTATCTTTACATATTAGCAAAAATAGCTATTTTAACTAAATTCCAAGCTGCAAATTACTTCAAAGCAAACTGTTTTTTGATCCTCAAGTGTGAGAATTTGCTGTTTTTCTAAACCTAACTCCAGACAAAACATCTGATGACGTTGGATGTGCTTAATGGCTCTGTAAAGGACATGTTTTACATGTTTCTAATCTAATAATAACAACAATACGTATGTTAATCAGCAGGGAAGTAATCAGTGATTATTTTGACTGCCTCCTTCCTGCAGCTGCTCATGTTTTGATTCAGCTTCTCAGACAGTGTAATAGAGCTCAGGTTAATGACTTAAAATGAAAATGCTTTTTTTCTTTTTTTTTAACATTGTAAATTATTTTTTTGACTATTTTTGTAGCACCTGTTTAGGGGGAAATATTTAGCAGCAAAAAAAAAATTAAATTGTAAATGGCTTCAAATTGTCTAAAACCTGCACGACAGATTAATTTCTAATATTAAGGACGGGATCTGGAGAATCATTTTCTTAATTATTAAATAACACTAGCACTCAACTGTAAATGTCTAAAGGAAACTTGGAGCTTATATGAGGTGTATGATTTTGAGAGCTGTATTGGTTTGATGGTTAGCAAACACTTGCTAGTTTCATGCTAGTTATTGCACACGCTGCATCAACAGTTTTTCCTGTAAAAAATAATCACTGAATGCTTTTTATTTTTGCCTTCTTGCAGAAACAGGGAATTCGGAAGAACAAATGCAATCTAGAGAACTTGAGTTGGCTTTTTTACTATTTTATAACATTTTATGGATCAAAGAATAATTCCTTTATATAGGAAATAAGTGATAAATTAATATATAATGACAATAATTGTTTGTGGCAAATGTTAGAATATTAATCATTTTATATAAAAACAAGAAATAATTGTTAAAACCACTAAAATCTCCTTAAATGAATGTGATTACTGTATGGTTCCTTTCTTTTTCTTCTTCAGGGATGGTGTGACAGTGCCAATGGGGCCCGGGGTGAAAACAGGAGCTTGTAACTCCAGCGGTTATTCCCTCCTCTACAACGAGTTCATCGTTTACAATCCAGCACAGATCCGCATGAAGTACCTGCTGCGGCTCAAGTTCAACTATTCTTCTCTCTGGTGAAAACTGTGGAAATCTGGGGCTCCCACATTCATGAAGCGAAGAGGACGCCTTCGTGTTCCATGTACAGTTTTCTCCACTTCTTTCTGAGTTTAAGGGATATGTATTTAGACCACACCACACTTGGCAGATATTGACTTTGCCGGCAGTAAGCTGCAGCAATTCATGAATAAACTGATTTATCAACTGGTGGAAAAAAATAATCTGGGTACTTGAATATGTTTTGGATTGACTTATCGTGTAAAACTGAAGCAACATTTTCAACACTTGGGAAAAAAAAAACACATTTATTGATGTAATACTCATCAAAATAACTGACATACAAACTCCTTAAGTCATAGGACTTTTTCTTCATTTCCACTGTGTAAAAAATGACTTAATTTAGTTCCAAAGTTAACAGCCGTGGGTTTTTTGGATCAGACACTGAAATACAGTGAACAGAAATAAATAGCAGCCTTATAATAATCTAATCTTTTCCTAATTTGGTGCAATGAAGCCCAATAATACTCTTTAAATCCTCTAAATACAACCTGTTACTCTTTGTCTTCAGGTTGAAAGTTCTGCTATTTTATAATGAATTGATTCAAACAGATTACTCGATGGAACTTGCATGAAATAAAGAAAGTCACATTTTACACTATGTTTTGTTCATACGGTGAATGTCCTTGTATCAATAAAAGCTGTATTTGTAAATATTAAATTGCCTTGGTTTTTGCCTCCCTGCTCTAAAACTTAAGTTTTCTTTGATTTAATGCAGCATCTGAATGACAGGATCCAACTTTTTGATGGAGCTCTTTTATACAACATAGATGTGATGAAATAGGTCTTGGTAATGTAAAAATGAGACAAAAGGTTCTATTGAAATTAATCTTTCATTATTTTCACTTAAAATGTTATATACACAGCAATGAAGGTTTTTCAATCAGCTGGAGTGTCTGTTGGTTTATGTGTGTTGTACACACACTTTCACCTCCTCCCGAGCAGGTAGAGGAAGATGAGGACTATGTCCAGGTAAATCATAAGAGCAGCGTTGATGTATTCCTCTGGATCCAGGCGATGGCTCATCAACCCCATCATCAGCTGACAGTCGATCATGAGGAACTGAGGCAAAGGGAGAGGATGGGAGGAAGGTTTACAACAAGACGATTTAATGTTGGATTACCTCTATTTATACAGGTATTTTGCATTCAGCACACTTTGTCTCAACTCTTGGGAAAATACAGACATTGATAGTGTAACTAAATGGCAATTCCTTTACTTTCAAGGCTGTTAGGTTGATGTTGATTTTGCTTTTCATAAAGACTTAAAACATCTTAAATGTCATTTATAAATGTGTCATGTGCCAAGGAGGAAGCACCTCCTAAGCTAAGATTTCTGAAAAGAAACAACAGGCACAGCAAAGGCAGGATAAACAAAACTGAAACCTGACAAAGTAGAGCTGGAGTTATAAAGACAAACAGGGACAGGATAGACACAAAGTATTTACACAGAAGGAGCTAACGACTAAATAAGGAGCAGGTATGGTGATTGGTAACAGAGGACGTAAGATGGGAGCAGGAAGTAAATGCAACAAAATACTTAACCTAAACTAAAAAACCTGAGAACAGACTGAAAAATAACACTAGAAATCAAACTCGAACTAAGTATGAGTTTGTTTAACAACTGACAAAGATGTGATCAGTACATTTATTTACCTGTCCAATAAGTCAAAGCTGATCACTACAGTTGTTTTTATTAATATTTGTCATACTTTAAGTACTGTGTTTTTAAAATTGGTATTAAAATAAACCCTATGCAAAAATGAACAATTTAAAAAAGTTAAAAAATTCTGACTGTTAAATATTAATATGCAAAATGCAAAGCAAAACTCAAAACTTTGCTCATTCTTTAAAACTTACATCTACTCATTTATTGCAAATTAACAGCTTCACAGATTAACTGCCATTAAAACATCAACAATAGTTACCAGTAATTAGTCATTAACACTATTCCAATTTCCCTCTGGGATAAATAAAGTATATTTAATTTCTTTTATGTAAAAAAGTAATTGTGCAGAGTTTTTCCTGAGGCCAGGAATAAGCTGTTTTTATTGCAGCTGAGGTGAAGAAGCCTCTGATTGAACACACTCATTTATATGCAAACACAACATTTTACAGTTTTTTTTGGACACAACCATTTTTTAAAAATGTAGCAAATTAAACTTGTCTCTTTAAAAAACATTAAAATATTTCAGTTTATCCATTTAAAATTAAATAAATAACATTATTGTGGTTCTATGCATTGTTTTTTGGTTTTTTTTTTTCACCATCAAACCTTTTAATTGGGTTTTCAAACTCTTCATGGTCCAAACTATGATGTTTAATTAGATTTGATTAGCTCACAAATCAGTGATGTTTAACACTTGTGAAGTAGCCAGGACTACAAATTACTAATATCCAACATAGCTGCATTTTCTAACTTATAGCAAGACACATAAAAGTCTATATCACTTTGGATACCAGCACTGTCATCTTAATGTATGTTGTCATCTGTTCTCACCAGTGAATACAGCAGAGCTCCCAGACACCCGTAGGTGACATCAGTGATGTAGGAGTAGTAGAAGGTGCAGAAGAACCCAAACATGACGAAGTCCACAGCCACGATCAACAGGATGCCATAACAAATAGTAAAATCATAACGAGTCTGGAAACAACATAGGAACATAGCAGCTAATTCATTAACTTCATATAGCTTCATGCAGTTGGATTTGTAATACAGTATATTACAGATGTTTTCTAAAACACTGATCTTTATTTACTTATAAAATCTCTCAGATGGAATCAGTGTTGAAGCCTTCAGTTTGACTGATTTACTCAGAGTAATCATTTTATTTAATCAGCTGAACTCAGCATATTTTCCCATCTTTTTAATGTTGGGACACATTTGTTTTTCTGTCTACTTTTCCAGCTGTGGAAGAACAGCTGTGCTAAAGACATTTATTGTTTGACAAGACATAGAGAAAAGAACACATTTGTATCTAAAAGAAGTTGCATAGACAGAGTTTAGAGTCCAGTTTTAATTCATTAACTGCGAAAACAGAAAAGGTAAGTTTAATTTGATATCAAAAGAAAACCAAACTAATCTTTGAATGGAACAAGGAAAGGAACCCTTAATAAAAAGATAAATAGAATACTCATTTCAGAAGAAAAGGTGTGCTCAGATGTTTCCATGCTGCTGTGTTTAAAACAAATACATATGACATCTAAAATAAAAATGAGAACTTCAGCTTGGCCCAGTTTTCTAACCTGTGCAGTAAAGGCGATGATGGCGACAGTAATGACCAATGTTACTGCCATAGTGATAACCACAGCGGTGGTGTTGTGAAAGGAGGCGATGGTCCCCACCATGTACGACAAGCTCAGGGTGACAACCACCTGCAGCCACAAAATGTCTGGTTAGCCATCACTGATCATAAAGAACATTATGATCGAGATTATTTGCTTTTCTTTTATGTAACCATAATTCTGAAGATAAATCCATTAAGAAACAGTTTTTATTAGTTTAAAGTTTTATTAGTCATGCAGTATTTAACAAGCATAATAGAAGAAAAGCCTGTCCCAAACTAACATACCAAGAAAAACCTCAAACACCTTGTGAGTGTGTGAAAACATGTGAAGAGGAAACTGTGGTTTTCCTTTAAAATCATCAAATGAAACAGACTTCTATGAAATCTTTTGACTGCTTAGGGAAGATCCCACTATCTGACCAAGAAAAGTGAAAAAATATGTAAATTTTAAATGCTTTGATAGCAGACTTTTTTGGCATCTAATGTGCCTAAAAGGGGATAAATTTGTCCCCAGTGTCTTTTTAATTGGAATTTCAATGTTCCTCATGAGCAATACTTTCTTACAAAAAAACTTCTGTTTTGGAGAAACAACCATAATGGTGGCCACAAAATTGAGTGAAAAATGTCCCCAGTGACCTACAAGGTTTAAACTTTAATATCCAGCTATGTTATTTGTCTTTTAAACTACCTTCATGAGGGGCTTTCACAATAAATGAAGCATATTTTACAATCTTCAGTAAATAAATTGAATCTTTTACTTCTGTATCTGTGACCCACCAGTCCCACAAGGTTCCAGGGGTGACGTCGGCTGAAGGACTTGCACAAACTGAGAGAGAAAGCCACCACAACAAAGATGATGAAGGAGCTGAGATAGGCCCACAGGTTCTTCTGCACCGCCTCTTTGACCACGCTGGAGAAGGTGAACACACACACCACACTGAAGGTGAACAGCAGCTGGAGAGTGAGGATGCTGAAAACCTGCGCAGGAAAAGATGAGAGAAATGACCTTTATTAACATAGTTATCAGTAACGCACCAGCTACAGTAGCATAACAGGACAATCTGTCTTCCACCTTCCTCAGTCCTCTGAACACCACAGAAAGTGAGAGTTCATGTGTTTGTATTTTTCCAAACACACTCATATAAAGTCAACCTGATCCCACAAAAAGAATCTATTGCATATTCTTAAAGCTATCAATCAAAAGTGGGAATACACAAACCTTTCTAACAAACCCTCTCCTCACTGTATCGTCATCAAAAGACAATGAGGATATAATTGGAGTGGTTTCTGTTGCAGCCTCTGGGATTATGTCTCTGAAAGACTCGTATCCACCGTAGGGCTGAGAGGTGGAAGCAGTCTCTGGTTTGGATGGATTGTACGTTGCTGGAGCTGCAGAGTAAGGTGGAGGCTGCTCGCCTTGGTAGGAATACGATGGTGGTGAGGATGCATTATAGCCTGGAGCATCTGGAGTCTGTTTGATTGTAAGGAATTCTGTTTCTGACATTGTGGATGAAACTGAAAGATAGATGAAACATAAAAAAGCTTTATTAATTATTAATCCCTGAAGATTTTATATATGATTATATGTCAAGGTTGCCAAAGTCGAATTAAAGCAAAAAGGATGTTTACCAGCAGAAGTGAGCAGTTCTGGGTTTACATAAATTTTACCCAATTCTGGAGAAGACATGAAGAAGTAAAACTGGCTAAGGGGCCTCTCTGCTTGCACTTATTGTGGGAAAACCAGGGTTAGTCTTTTTACTTACTTGAAAAGAATTAAGATGATCTCAGGCTGAGCAGAATATGCAGAGTTTGGAAATACACGGTTTCCAAACAGTTTGAGCAACAACACACAAGAAAAGCACATGACTGAATACATTAACAGTGACTCTGCTCTCACATGTTGACCTACAGCAAGACACAGGAGCAGCTAAATGGAATTCAGCCATCTTGAATCATATGATTAACTGCCATGCTCTGAATGTCAAATAATTATTCCACAAGTTGATAAATACATGTTTAAAGGGTTCACTGCTTTGGTAATATTTATAATAAACTGCTCTTCATCTGATTTTTTTCTTAAATCCAATAAGATTAAGAAAGAAAGAGTAACTGTAATGATGACACATTTTATTCAACTTCAAGATGAAAATGACAATAAAGACTTAGTTACTTTTGGGACTGGTGTACATCTGAAATAACACAATCAGTCAACACCATTTTCTGTATTCTGCCAAGATCTTAACTTATGATGGTGATTAAAGAAGATTTAGGCTGAGACATTTGGTCAAGCATTTTGAAACCTCTGCTTTGATTTGAGTTTGTGTGAAGCCCCCAAAAAAACATGCACTTTGACCAGTTGGCTCTCACATTTTTTTTTCATGGCCATCACGTAATTGCAAATCTGGGGAGAATTCAGAAAATTTGATTGATTTTCAAAGTTGTTCTTTTGTCTCAGGTTGATATTTCATGGGCTTGCTTCAGTAGCAATAGAGCAATGGCTTGATTTGAACATATTTACATGAAATATATGTTGCTTGATGGTGAACTGTCACTGTGTGGTTTGGAGACAAAATGGCAAATGTTCTGTACTTATATAATGCTTTCACCACTCAAAGCAATTTAACTACAACAACAGTTACCCCATCACACTCACATTCATACAGCACTCTTATGGATTTTATACTAAGTATACATAAGGGGGTGGTGTGGAGCTTGGTCTCTTACCTGAGGTAATTTTGATAGTTTAAGTGTCCATATAGTAGTTTAGATTTCCTCCTAAGCTTCAGCTGTCACATTTCTCTTCATATCTGCATTACTGAATCTGGATCTTTTTGACTGTAACCAGTGTTTCATGAACTAACTGATCCATCCATAAAACTGATTTATTGTTTGTTTGCTGTATATCAATAATCCATTCAGAACAGCTTTTTACCTTCTAAATGTATTATTTTACTATTAACATAATTCGTCAACTTGGCTGTTTTTGAATGTGCTCTATTTGAGTTAATTGACACTTTAAATCCTAGTTATGAACCAAAGTTTGAACATAGCTAAACATATTGCCCCTCAGTTACAGTAGTTTGCTCTGTCATAGAGAATAAAATGAGTGATCCTCTTACCTCTACTCCTGGATGATTCTTCTAAAGGTCCATGTGTCATAGCAGTCCAACAACGTCCTGTGTGAGGGTGAACTAAAACGCAGGCCTTCACTGCACAGTGATGACGTTCATGTCCCACCAAACTGTGGTGAAGTTTCACTTCCTGCTTGTTTTTAAATGATGCAAACCATTTCTGTCCAAAAACTCAGTGTTGGAAATTCCTGATTTGCGATTATCACTGCTTTCACCTCTGATTTTTTTCTTTAAAACAACAGTTTTGTGATATTTTCAGGACGTCTTAGACATATGAAGTGCCCTCAGATTAGAATAAGTTTGTTTTTCTTGATGCAGCTCATAATGGTGGATTTCTTTTAGGATTTGTTTCATTTCCTTGTTGCAAAAGCCAACTGACGGCACAGTGCGCACATTCTGCTGATATCTATTTCACATGTAGTTTTTTTCTTCTCTATTTTCAGTGTTTTCTGTTTGCTGCCAAACAACCCCCATCAATATTACGTCTAATGTCTTGTCTGTGCTGGCTTAAGGTTCTGAAACTGAAAGGTCTGGTTTTAGAAAAACACCAAAGAGGAAGTGGTTGATAGTCACTTGAGCAAAAACCTCCAGAGTGGTGAACAGTTTAAAGGACATGGTGTGGTTTGAACAGCAAAAACAAAAAGTTGTTGCAGCTAAATGCAATCCTAAGGTCTTGTGGCAATTTTTGCAATTATATGAGAAAATAGTTCAAACATATGTTACATCTTGGGGTGACTTGGGTGACAATCCATTACATATTCAAAACTTGCTTTTATCTATTTATATATTTTTAAAAAACTCAAAACTTACATTTAAGCTATTTTAAATAAATGTTTGACTTCTCTTTGAAATGTTTATTATACCACCAAACAGATTTCACCTTTTCAGACCAGAAACTACTCGTATGTAAATGTTTATTAGTAAAGTTTAGGTACCGAAAACTTATACTACTGATCCATCAGGTGATAAAACATCCTGTCTCTAGAATTTTAAAGTATTTAAAACAATTAAAATACCATTTTAGAAAAGTAAGAATTCTTACATTTCAGATAGAAAGTTCTCACTTTCAAACAAACATGAAGACACTAAAAAAAATCAACACAAAAAACAGACATGGACAAACATCTCTCACATATTTATTGTAAAAAATACATATAAAAACAATTTGAGACATACAAAAGATCGGAGCTTAGAAACAGTATATTTAACAGACAAGGACCAAGCCATTTTCTTAAATTGCATTACATATTTACAATTTAATAAATAAAATTCAATTAGTTTTAATACCAGAGTAAAAGGCAGATTGTCCATATTTCGGGGAAGCAGATTTTGCTGTTATGACCTTTTTAACATTCTTATCCAATACCTTGATCTCAAAGCACAGCTCAGACACTGAGCCATGTGATTCAAAACCAAAAGTTGAGGGACATTTATATAAAATACCATCCTTGGTTGATGAGGAGCTAGTTTAAGCACAGAGCATTTAGCTAGCATTGGTAAAAATAGAGGTATTGCACCACACAGCTCAGAGGGGGTAAGAAAGTAAATGAGTTATGTGGGTTTCGGATTGTCTGTCATCTTTGTTGACAACCCAACCTCCACGGCCCCACGCCCCCCCACCCAAGCATACACAAACACCCACCCCCCAGTCAAAGTATACATCATAACTTATCACCACAACATATGTAACATCTAACGATCAATGCAAGTTCTCTTCTGCACGCGCTCACACAATGCTCCCAATGCACACACAGACTTTTGGCATCTTGTTCCAATTCTCCAATATATTTATTTATATATATAAAAATATGAGAAACATGCACAGGGCTGCCCACTGGTGGTGGGACAAGTTGTAGCACCTCAGACTGCAGCACACCAGAGACCAGAGGGGCCGTGGTGCCTTAACTTGCCAGCTGAATCCATGTCCGACCTTAAAGCTGATCCATACCGCTGCTGCCCTCACACTTAACATGTAATGGACTCAACTTTAAAGCAGAAGGCAAAAAGCAATGAGTTCATGTTTTTGTTCTTTCCACATGCCTGTGTACTACTTCTGTCAGACTGTGTCTGTTGAGCAGCCTTATTGTTGGGCTTCCACTTCAGTTCAGCCCATAAAAAAAAAAAAAAAAAGACTAAATGTTGTTTGCACAAAAGCCCCTTCACTAAGCAAAGGCAATCAACACACAAAGCACACACACAGGAAAGCCATTTAACACATTTAGCAATAATCATGAGAAATGTGATAATATCAAAGCTGAAACGCTTGAAATAAAAGAATGTAGGAAAAGGAGGGGGCTACTTATGCAATTATTAACCATCAGCTGTCCATAGCCTCCAGTGTTGTGGAGAGAAGCAGATGCCACATGGTGTACACATGCCCCAAAAATACATCCCTCAGTCAGTCTGTCCCTTTATACCTCCCCGATCTGGCATTAACCAGATGGCAAAATTGTTGCTCAGGGCCCAGTCCAAAAAAATAAATAATAAATTCAGACCACACCGCAGAGTGTTTCAGATTTAAAAGGGAGAAGGGGAACAAAAACCCAACCTGCATTCAAAGTACCAAAGTCAACTTGTAACAGAGTGTTTCCCTGCGTGAACATAATCAGAAATGACCTCAGAAAATGAAAAAGTATGACCCGCTTGACCAAGCAGACATCAGGGCAAGTTACAGTAAACACACACACACACACACACACACACACACACAGTTCAGTGAAAATACAGTCATGTTCAGGACATATTCAGTCCCTAGTCATCATCTGAACACACGTACAAACACGCCAAAACACAATGTCATCCCAGACCTTTTAGCAGAAAAAGAAAGAAAAAATAGCTTCGACAAAGTGCTCAAGTTAGTGCCAACATGTTGCTACTATGGCCCTGTAAAACACCCACCACCCTCCAAAACACACACCAAGTAGCAGCACGTTAAACTCTGCACTAACTAACTCTCAATGAGAAACTGACCTATAAAGAGAGGAAAAAAAATATATATATATAAATTTCCCCTGAAATGTTACAGGTTACGGAAAGTATGTAACAAGAGTGACAACAGCCCCATTCACCAAAAAAGAAGCCCTCAAGCTAGTTTAAAGTAAAACAAACCTTATGTGGTAACACTTTGCGCTTTCAGTGTGAGGTTGGTTCATTTGGGCTGAGCCAAAGAAATGAAAACATTCATTTGACGTACAACATGGAACACTTGCTTTGCAAAATACTTGATAAAATGAATGATCCCATTCAAGGGGACTAAAAAATACACAGGAGAGGAGCCAGAGTAACAGTAAAGATAACCTTTTACTCCCCAAGTCTAACATGGGGCAAGTGCCATTGTTTTAGGAGGATCATTTTTAGATGCTCCACTATGCCCGGTCCACAGTGAAGATGGGGAAACGGCAGAACTTCTGCTCCAATCAGGGACTCAACCACACATTAAAAAGCAGCTGGTTATACTATTGATGTTTGGCATGAAAAGGTTTGGATTAGGTTCAAATGGATTGATCCAGGCTAGGAGCGTCAGGGGATAAAGCCGACTGTAGCTTATTTTTGGGATCGTTTGTTCGCCATTCAAATATTTTCGTCTGAGGGACAGTGGACTTTTGTTTGTTCAATTACAGATTTTTATTGTATTTTATTGGGATTCAGTGTAGTCTCCTAGAAGGAAAGAAAAAATAGAAGCCATTAGACAAATGAATACAACTTTCAAAACTGCATTTAAACATAGTCTGCAACAGGACAACAAAGATGGTGAATTCATTATAACTACCTTTACATGAGTATGGCAAGTGAATAAAAAAAGTAATATATTGTTTAATTAAACACTATGTTGACATGTTCTAAAGTTTAGAGTATCACAGCAACAGAAAATCTTTTATGGATATTGCTGATGTGTCAATATGTTTCTGTGTCAATGACAATCAGAAAATTTGTCTGCAATAATAGTTGTCATCTTTTAAGGCTTAGTGCCAAAAATATACTCGTTCTAGCTTCTAAACAGTGAAGATTTTCACTGTTGTAAATAGGTGCACAAAATTAAATAAATAAAGGAAAACATTTGCACACATAATTAAGGATATTTTAAAAAACACTTTCTGACAGACAAAACTATAGATTAAAAAAAGGACCGTTCTGACTGTTGGGTGAAATGACACCCAGTGAGTGTGGGTTTCCTCTGTAGCTAGAACAAGCCTCTATAACAGGTGACTTTGTTTAGTTCATCAGATATTTTTTTTTAGCATGGATAAATTTAATCTTCAGATGTTAGCTGATAGATGAGATTGTATTTTAACTTGTGTTTAGCCACCTGCATGCAGTGCTCCATTTGCCACTTTACTTAAGCCCTTTTTACACTAGTTAAAAAAACAAAACAAAAAAAAAACAACTACTGCAGGGATAAACGCTGGTCTACATCAAAAGGAACACAACACCTGGGCACATATGCTAATTTCAATGTGCTGCACTCTGGGCTGCAAGAAAGTTCAGTTTTTCTTTACAGAAACATGCCATTACTGATGGAAAGGTTTCACATGGAAAATCTGAAGTTGATAGAAACAATTTTGGACAAAAGAGATCAGATTGATTAACTTATCTGTCTGCAACACAGACAGCAGTTTACTCTCCGTGCAGATGTGTAGGCTGTCTGGTTTTGTGAAAAATAACAAACTTGCCTAATTCTAACAGCCATGCATATCAGAACCATTATCCACCTCAGCCAGAGGTATGCGGGTGAATGTCAACTCTTCCTGCGTTTGCAGCTTACAGGGAAGGTGTAACTCAGTGGAACCAGATAAT
The DNA here is from genome assembly GCF_017639745.1 of Melanotaenia boesemani. NCBI lineage: Eukaryota > Metazoa > Chordata > Actinopteri > Atheriniformes > Melanotaeniidae > Melanotaenia > Melanotaenia boesemani. Next base: position 26,938,584 of record NC_055689.1, on the reverse strand, counting down.
GAAAATGACCAGTTTAAGTTTTTGTTTTTTAACATAGCTTACTTATGCCACATTAATTATAAGCTTTACAATTTCCTTTCCTCTCCTGTGTCGGGACTACCAACCATAAGAAACACCAGTGACACTTGTTGTGATACTGCTTTGCCCAGTGTTAAAGGTGACTGTATATGCTGATGATTCACCAATGTGACGTGCACGTACCTGAGTCGAGTTGGTCACTTGGCTGAATACACGTGACCTGTGAGTCAATCAAAGGGATGTTCAGGGCAGCAGGGCTTCACCTTGGACCAGGAATCAATGCAGCTGCACAAAAACAAAGCAGGTTTATGGGTGGAGACACACAAAACACTGATTAACTTGTGTTAATAAGGCAAATTGTGGTGTCGCGTACATGGTTTAATCCACTTAGTGAAGGTATGAAAACTGAATTAATCTTATCCCTGCAGTTAGCTGTAAAAAATTCTAATGATTCACTGATGTGTAGGAGATCAGACAAAGTGTATAATGGGGTAGTATTTATTTATACTGGCTTAAAGACACACTTGTAGAGCTCAGACTATTAGTTGAGACAATTTTTTTCAAAAGAGAAATAGCAATCACTAATATATGTTATATTTGCAGCCTCTAAATCAAGTAGTTTTGGTGTTTTGTTTTTTTCCCCTTCATTTTCACTTCGTACTGGCTGCTGAACACATGAAAATAAAATTATGTGCTTAAGTGATTTTAAGTCTTTTTGTTTTACCTTTCTGATATGTTATGACAAAACCAAACTTATTTAACATTAAATAAATTTTACTGGAACCTAATCCAAAATTCCATCCACTAAAAACCATATACATGATATAACCCAATAAAGTCTATTGCAGGCAGAAACATCTTTGCAACAGATTAGGACATCTTGGGAAATCTTGTGCTGCAGTTAAATGATGGAAAACCAGTGACTCTTGGAAAATGGAGGTAAACCAAGTGTTTGAACATTACAGCATGTTCTGAAAATGAGATGGTGTTTTGCAGTCAATGAGCTGAATCATGCAACCACACCGGAGGTCCTTTGACAACTTCACTGTAATTTATTTTATCTAAAAGTTTTGAATGCGTGAAAAAAATCTGCTCACAAATCTGGTAGATCTCAAAGTGTGCCTGGTTGAAATATAATGATGTTTTCACAGTTGTAAAAGCTCTCACTGGGAAATCTTAGAGGCCTAATTCATAATAGGCTGTTAAGACTGCAAAAACAGACTTATGTACTTAAATTATGTGAACAAAATTTTGCTCAAGACAGGACCTAAAAGATAACTTTAGAATATATCATCACTGGAAAAAAAAACAACCTGTGCAGAACCGATTGCATATGTGTGGTTATAGATGTACACTAGTGCAAAACAACTTCTTCCTTTTTTCTAAAACCTCTGCTGCCATATTTTCTCAGAACTGGAAAAGGGCAAATACATTTTCCACCCTATTTAAAACTCTCTTGTTAATACTTATTTCAGTTTTATCTGCCTTCCATTTAATTTGGAATGCAATGCATACACTGTACTCTGTTACCTCTTATGGTAGACGCACAGGCAAGCCAGCCTGGCGATGGTCTCACCCTGCACCAGATCCTCCAAACAGATAGAACACTCTCCACTGTCTTTACTTAGCACATCCGCTGTGAATACACACACAAGCAACAGTCATCACCTTTATTTAAAAAAAAACAAAAAAAAACAAAAAAAAAAACCAGCTGTTGGCGCATGTTGTGATTTGATACTCACTGTTGTAAGGTAGGGGAGGAGATGTGAGGCAGCTCAACAGGTGATCCTCAATCCGGCCCCCTGGGAAAGGCTTTGAGCAGAAAGGACAGCGAATATCTGTGAAGGGGAGAGGCAAAGCAGAACTGAAAATAACGCACTGTATCCCTGAGACACATAATTGAAAAATGACACACACACCACATTGAGAACATGTATTAACATGTTTAGACAGCTAGATTACAAAGATGTTAAACTGAGGAGAAGACGGTATCATTCAGAGTAAATCCTTGATAGTGTGGAAGATATTACTCAAGTGAAGCTGACCTGAAATGACTTCATTTCACTGTATGCATCACTGAAAACAGTGATTCAGCCCTCTAGGATAGGCACTGCTAGAGCCATTCATAGATGTGACAGCCAGGCAAAAACAGTGCCTTGCTGCCCTACATCCCACCCCCTCCTCCATCTATGAGATGCTGCCAGCAGAGAGCGGGTATATCAAGTTGTGACCCATTTCCCTACACTTGCCAGAGGGCTAGCCTGGGAAACCCACCACACTGTAGTGTTTTGGCTCAAAATGTCACATTTGATGTTACATCACCATCTCTGTACATCTCATAATCCAGCAAACACTTTTTCACCTCTACTGTGAACTCATGTTCCCATTTTAATGCAGTCTATCTGAAATGTGGTTGGTTGTTTAATGTTTTTTTCTTGCATGCTGCAGGACGCTGAAAACCACCACTGTCAACAGGCCTTGTGACATGAAAGTGGTTGTATGTCATCACTTCCAGTTTTACGCCATAGCTCTACTTCAGACAATGGGGTCTCTGATGATTTAAGTCAGCATGCAAGCACGGGAAAAGGGATTATCTGTCCAGGAATGTAAATTCCTCAAATAATCCATTTTAATTTCAGACTGGGTTGATTTAGGGTTATGCTAGGAGACATTTTTGGTGGAATTCACATTTTTATTTATTTATTTTTTGGTCTCAAAGACTGCTTTGATGTTGTTGGAAGTTTGTGTCTGAAATAGATAATAAAATCATGGTACTATCAACACATCAAGGAATACCTACAACTTAGCCACTGTATATCTGTATGACTATTTTACTGAACAAGTCCCCCACTATCACTTTCGGTTACATGGTAACAGTCGTATGAGAGCATCAACGGTCAGCACCTACATTTCATCACCTTCCAGTTAGGTAATGATATTATGCTCATATTGTCAAGCCCTAACACATCCATGGCGTCCGTGAGGCTTTTGTTTAAAATGGCCTTTTAATGTTTACATCTAAAACAAAGCAAACCAACATCTGTAAAGGTGAATACCCCATTATTAGTTGCTGCTTTATTTATGCGGCAAATACAGTGAACATCCCATACATACAAATTACATTGTGTAAGCTACTTACTGCCATGTCGGTTGTTAACACGGTAAAGGCCAATCCAAGCTTCTGACACCGGGCGCTGGTGGGTGCCACGGACCCGGGCTGATCTTGCGCCAACGCTGCGGGCAGAAGAGTGGCGATTCCCGGGGAGTCGCTCAGAAAAAGTGCGGTGGGGTGTGCGGCCTGTCTCCTCTCCGGGCTGGTGTTCCACATCGACAGAAGCCTCTGGGCTAACACTGCCGTCTTCCTCGGGTTTCCCCTCGCTGTTATTATCGTCTGCAGGCGAAGCTTGGCTAATGCTAGAGGGGATGCTGTGGTGGTCAGATGGGCTACCCTCCGCGCTTGCTGCATGCTGCCCTAAGTCCGAGTCGCTGCCCTCTTCAGATCGGCTCCGGTTGGCCTCCGTGTCCTCGAAACTAACGGAGAAGTCGACAACGAGACTGGTGGGCCTGGGACAGCGGGTTCGCCGATAGGAATCCCGCCTTGTGCCATCTTTCCCGAAAGGAGAAGGAACCGGGTCTTCCTGTAGGCGACTTGCTTTCGTTCCCATCTCTAGCAGGCTGGCTAATTCAGCTAGCTAGCCGAGCTGCTTCCTCAAAACGAATAACCACACAACAAAGGGTCGCGTTAACCTCGAAACGACCCTTCAACAGTCTAATGTAAAGCCTGGATATTTAAAAAGAATCAGCTACCTAGCAACGTTGATTTACGAAGAGAACAGCAATGATTCGACGTCCTTAATCCGGCCTCAGTTTGTCCTTACTGTCCACATTTTCTTTTATTTTCTGACGTGCCCGTTGACGCTACTGCAGCGGAAATAGAGGATTTTCGCTTCCTCTTTCACAAGCGCACAACAGTTACGGTAACGTCCTCACGCAACCAACAGAGTTTAAACATCAAACCATGCGTACATTTTTAGTTCCTGATTTTATTTATACGCGTTTTTCTTCCTTTCTTTTTTAAATACAGAATAATCCATCCTTTATAGTTTTTATTTTAGTTTAATTTTAATTGAATTAATTTAATGACTGCGAAATTTAAGGGAAGCATACAAATGTTGGTTATTACGGTAAAAAAGTACACAACAAAACTGACCAATCAGTGCCCTGTGGCTAACCCAAGCGGCTGCCTGTGTCACAACTGGAAGTCGGAAGTTACATTTAGCCCCAGAACTCTGCAGGACCTTTACAGTAACACCATACAACAGAGGAAACGTTTGTTAAAAGTTCGAGACTGTCGGCCTGTGAAGTTTAAATTGTGGGTTTTGCGGTGAGTTTTCAGCATCTGACATATGTGTTCATAGCTAATCACCACGCCTATCCAATCTGTTGAGTCATTACAGAAATAGACCGTCTTCACCTGAGTCAAATGATGTCTGCAATCTTAGTTTAATTCATTCATGGTTATTATATTTAGTGGCAAATATAGTTTCTAAAAATAAGTGTGTCTAAATACAAACATGAAATATTAAAAACCCTGTGCACATGGATCTCAGGTCATGGCCGCCATGGACCAGCCCATTATTTAAGGGATGTTTGATAAATGTTCTTGTTAGCAAAGTTTGTGCTTGATTGAATCTTTTAAAATAATCTATGTATTATTGTTTGTCAGTTAAACTCTCTCCTATGCATTGTTATCTGTTGGGTAGTGTTCAAACTCTTTTTGGACTTTGTTACCGTTTTATGGATGGTTTTAGTGAGTAACACGCCCTTAAGTTCAATAGAATAATCCTTGGTCAAACAGTTAACAGGAATGCAGCTGAACTACTTGTATCTGTACTGTATGGGATTATATGGACATGAAAGGAGAGGTTTCATCATATGATGGCTTTTAACCCATTGATTTATTTATTTCTCCTAACAGATGAGGGCACTGACATTGCAGCAGGTAAACATAGCCCAAGAAGAAGAGCAGCTGCCGGCTGCATGTGGGAGAAGTTTGTCCTCCAACTATTCTCCTCCAAGTCTGGAGAATAGGATTCTAGCTCAAGCCTCCACAATGAAGCCCAATCCTTTGTCTTCACTCTCAAACTCTGCTGTGCAACCTTACACTTGCCCATCTCTCCAGCCTTCCATTTTATCTTCCACTTCATCCTTGCTTCTCTCTTCCTCTGCAACATCCCTCACCTCACCCCTCCTCAGTACCCAGAACAAGCTCTTAACTAGCAATTTGCCACAATTCTCTCATTCATTTGCATCCTTTGCCCAAAGTGAGCCTTTGCTCTCAACATCCTTGGGAAGTGGTGCTCTGCTCAACCGTCTTGCTCAAGCTCCATCATTTATGCATCATGGTATTGATGAAGAACAGAAAAGGGGTGATGGAGGAGATGAGGATGTCCTGGAAATATCTGAAGAGATGCAGTCCAGTTTTGAGGGAACAAGTTTGGTACATGAGCAGTTTTTCATTGGTCTTTTAGAATAAACTCAAAGTAAAAATGACTTGACTGCTAATGCTTATTTAAGCATGTTGGCTACCATTCTTATTAATGTATGTTTTCCTTTTTTAATATGTGTGACTTCTGCATCAGCAGCATCCTAATGAAGATGATGTATTGTCTGAAAATGAGGGGGAGGCTGATGCTGAGACAACCGTGGACTTACCTGTCCTGGAAACAGAGCTGAGCAACCAGGAAATTGGAGACGCTGTGGTCATCAGACAAGAGGAATTTGCAGAGCTTGATAAAGGAAATGAAAAAGCTAAAGAGGAATTAAAAGATAAAAAGGTTGTTTTTTGTGTCACTTGAATATTACTTCTTCCATTAAGTTAATGTTATACTGACTAAAGAAATCTTACACCTTCTTGTTCTGTCTGCCTGTCCTTCAGTACCTCTTGCTGAATGCAGTATGTTGCTCCTTGGTTAATAAAAGCAAAGCTCCAGGCCAACAGGGCTGGGACTCGGATGACAGTGTTTGGACCACCATTATAAACCTGGCAAAGGGTATCTCTGACTGTGACCCACAGTTTCTTCTCAAGGTGTGTTTGCATGCTCTGAAGGCATAACATCAAACTGAACGAAAGCTTGTTAACTGTTGTTTTACTGTTCATGGTGTTTCATCATCCTGATGTTATGATCAAACATAACAAACTATGGGTAAAACCCCTTAAAGGAAAGAATCCCTAATAATAGTAATAATAATAATAATAAAATACAGATTTACAGCTGTTTTTCCAGGAAAAATTTCCCTTTGTTAGATGTAATTCTACACTCCCACACATTTTAACTAATTTTCCACACCAGTGAAGTAAAGCAGGTTTATTTGTACATCACATTTAATGTACAGGACAACTCAAAGTGCTTTACATAAGACTTTAAAAACATTACAGCAGGATCAAGAAAAGTATTGAACAGGAGAATTAAAACAAACTAAAAAGATTCAAAGAAATGAAAAATAAGAGAATTCAAACAAATAGAAACAGAACAAGCTAAAACAGAGAGGAAAAATACAATAGAATGCATAAACTGAGGTACATATGATACATACAGATGTCAGTGGTAAATGCAGTGCAGCGATCTGAGAACCAGAGTGATATGTTCCTCTTTTTGGTCTTTGTGAGGACACGAGCAGCAGCATTCTGGATTAGTTGCAGATTTCATAATGATTTTTTTAAGAGAGGTGTGTAAAAACTCAATTAGATTAATCAAGATTACTGAAAACAAATGCATGAACAAGTTCTCTAAATCATGTTGTGTCATCAGTCCTCATATTCTAGATATATTCTTCAGGTTGTAAAAGGCTGATTTGGTTACTGCAGGTATCTACAGTAATATTAACATTATTCCTACCTGAAGTTGTGGCCTGTGTTCTGTAAAGCACTACAAAATACAGGCAAGAGTTGAATCTTTCTTTCAACTTTAAAACATTTTTTTCTTCATATATGGATGCATTACATATACTCTGTTACCATTTTTTTCCCACTTTTTTTGCACCCTGAAAGGTAAACCTTTAAATAGCATCCATCTCTATAGCTCTATATCTTCCTGCATTGGCGAGGATGTGTCCATCATTGAAGCAGCATGTTACCACAATAATGATTTACAGTTTTATTCAGAAACATAATGTATTTGGATAGTTGACATTCTTGAAAATGCTATCATAGTTTAGGTTTCTATGATTTCTCCAACATAGTCATTGGGCAATTGACTTTTCTTTTGGTATGGGGCTTTCTGAAGTCCTAAGTTGTTCCAGTAGTAGCATTATTCCATGTTTATTTGCATTATATTGTAACCAGCTTGTTACACATTTTCATACTATTGTGAATTTTTCTCTAAACAGACTTAAAGCACTATAATATCTTTTGGCCCAGTTAAACAAGCATAGCAAACAAATAGCACAGATTGATGAAGACTGGAGTTACTTTTTGACCATCAAATATTTCATGTCTGCTCTTCATTTCTCATGCAGGTGGCAGTTTACTGCAGACAAGAGTTAAACATCCGCATCACAGCAAACTTCTTGTTGGCTCTGGCTGCCAGTCTGCCCTCAACCAAGCAGCATGTCCGCAGATACTTCTGTGCTGCTGTGCAGCTGCCCTCCGACTGGCTGGAAGTAGTCAGAATCTACAGTACAGTAAGCCTTAGGGAGCTTTATTTTACAGTGGATCTCCATGTTTAATTTCTGTCTTTAAACTGTAATCTCATTTTTCCAGTGCTTCAGCCGTTCTCTGCCAATGTGTCTGAAGAAGGGGATGACTGACAAGTTCAAGCAGTTCAGCGAATATCAGCTGGCCAAATACAACACACGCAAACACCGCTGCAAACACAACCACAAGAAACGCAAAGGAAAGGTACAGATGCAATCTTATCCTTTTTTTTGTTCATTGTTAAAATTGGATTTAATCATATAAAACTAATATGACCACCACCATAATCAGCACTAGTAATTACTGCTTGTGTTTTATTGTCCTTTAAAACATGACTAAAACTTTGTGGTTACTATTTTGATACAGTTGGATTAATTTGCAAAGTCGTGTTCAATAAATACACATTTCATGTTTTTTTTTTTTTGTCCATAACACATTATTTGTGATTTCCAGAAACCAACTGATGAACAATTAAAGAAGTGGGCAGACCTGCTCAGATCAGATACTTCTATTCTGAAGAAGTTTGTAAGTCACTATTCATTTTTAGACTCTATAAAAATTTGCATTTAGGGTTTTTATGAAAAAGGACTCTCTGTTTAATCTTTTTTTTCTAAAAGGTTATAGCTACTGTGCTTCCAGTTCACATCGTTTATGTAAATGTGGTCCTGACTGCAGATCTAAACATATGTCTGTTGAAGAAACAATAAGAAATAAGCTATTTATTTAATTTCTTCTGCTTTGCTTTGTGTTGCTGCTGTTTAAGCATTCACTAACAATGGTTTATGTGTGTCTGGGTGTATGCGTAGCTGCAGATAGAAGACGACAGAGTGGTGGATAAAAAGCAAAGTGAGTTCAGCATGAAGAAGCTGATCAAAAGGCTTCACATTAAAGAACCTGCTGAACATGTAATGGCCATCCTGGGAAGAAAGTAAGACCCTCAAAGGCACAAATCCACACAGCGATTACACCTTAAGGCAGTTAAATGGTTTCAATATTACTGACACCTGATTGACACTGACAATCATTCAGTTCAATTCAGTCCATGGTTAAAATTCTTTGGTTGATTTCTGGCCTCAATTGGCTTGTTGTGTTAGTTTATGATTTTTTTGTCTGCAATACAGAAACTACAACTCTTTAAAATTTCCTCAAAAAAAGTTAATTAATTACTCCTCCTATTGACTTCCCATCAAATCGGGTTGATTTACTGAGGCCATATTATATTAGCATAACGAGATGTAAGACAAGATATTATTTCTAATAATAAAGAACAACCCCCAATTCCAAGACAAGCTGGAATGCTGCGTATATTATAAATAATATGGGCAATAACTGCGGTGATATTCAAATCTCACAAACTAGTATATTATTCATAATAAAATGTAGGAAGCATATAAATCAACAAGGATGATTTTACTTTTCATAAAAAATATTAGCTGATATTTTTAATTTGATGGCTGCTACATGTCTTTCAAAGATTGGACATTAGCAACAAAAGGCAGAAAAAGTAGATGGTACCTTAGAGAAAGAATCTCCTGAATGGGTAGAAGTTCTGTATGTAGATTTTAGAGCTAATTTAGAATAGTACAATTGAATGAAAATAATAAAATCTCACTTTAAAAAGCAAGGAAATGTGGGACAGATTTTCAATTTTTTTTTTCCATAAATGATGGTCTAATGCAAGGATCTCAAACTCTGGTCCTCGAGAGCTACTGACCTGCGGTTTTACATGTGATTCAAATCACTGAGCCATCAACAGACTTGAGCAGAACTTTTCATTTAAATGGGTGTGTTGTAGTTGGGAAACATGTAAAACCTTCAGGGCATTAGATCTCGAGGACTGGAATTTGAGATCCCTGGTCTAGTGTTTTTGTACTAAATGAGAGAGTAAAAGAAGCATTTTATCACGGCTGCTACTTTAGATACTTCTAGGACACTTCAGTCATGTGGGGACTTTCCTAAGCAAAAAAAGAAATGAAAACTTTCTGTACAGTAACACTTCTGAATTGACTTTGGTGTACTGGTGGATACACAAGTCCTAACATACAGTATGTATCCACCCATGAAGAACCCCACCAATTGTTTCAGAAGCACGTCCTGCATAAACAGGTTATACTAGGAAGCATGTTATACTAGTTTTTGGCTACCCAAAGACATTTTGTAGGTGGTGTTTAGATATATTTTTTTTTCTCATCCTGCACTTTGGTCTGTGTACATAACTTACATCCATTTAAATGCATTTTCTAATTTTTCTGTATCTCCTTATTGGCTATAAATTTAAATGAAAACATTATAGGGTTTATGTTTGGTGTTAGGATGAATCAGCCAAATGATTGTTCTACCTCTCTGGGACTGATTGGTTTATGACCCTTTGGACCTATGAAATGTTGCACTTTCTCATGGATTTCAGCATTTTTCTGTGTCCAACAAAGGAAATTTCAAACTTCCGAAATAACAAAATTAAGAGGAAAAACAGAAGGCCAGTAGATTTAAAAAGCTTTAATGGCTGCTTTTCAACATACCTGTACAGTTTTATTATTTCAAAGCATAAAACAACATCCTATAAACCCTTGAAGCATTTTGTATGTCAATTTATTTTTAAATAAAGCTTTCAGATAAATGTTGTTAATTAAGACATTAAAAATGTTCTTCAGAATTGTAATACAAGAAATGTCAGTATGCCAAAGCAAATACTACTCCTCAAGCTTGTTTCACTTTCATTCTTATTATACTTGCTTTTACCTTTTTAATTTTTTTTTAACCAATTCAGATCTCTTACTGTATAACAAAGAAGCTAAGCAAAGTTTGGTTTCCTGGGTCATGAAAAATATAAATAAAAAAAAAACAGACAAAGTCTTGGGGATGCAAGCGGAAACACTTTCAAATGGATCATGTTTGTCTTTTCTTAGGTATCCTAGTGACCCAAAGGAGTTCAATCGCTCTGGAATAAAGGGTGTGTGGGACAGAGAGAGAGCTGGGCAGCGAATGAAACTTAAAGAGCCCCAAACGTGGGAGAGGCTGCTCAGCTTGGAAGGCAACAAGGCAGCAACCTGGGAGAAACTCATAGGTCTGAAAATAAACACATAGCTGCAGCCTGTCATCATTCTCAGCAGCATGCACAGGCTTGTAGGCCAGAGCAGCACAACCGTTGCATCACTAGTTCCAAGTAGTTGATGGTATTAATAAGAGGAAAAAGTAACTCATCACAGAAAAATTTGTCTCCTACGTATTATCTTAACTTGCCTACAATTTTAAGATTCAGTCCAACACTTGTCAATCTGAAAGTCCTACATTATTCCATAACACAGGACAAATACTCAAAGACAAACATTTCCACAATGTCTGATAGATTATGTTTGTACTGTGCAGACAGCAAGTGTCTTCCATTCATGGCCATGCTGAGGAACCTGAGGAACATGATCACTAAAGGCATAAGTGAGGCTCATCACAAAAAGATCCTCAGCAGACTGACCAATCAGGTGTTTAACACTGTAACCAAGCATGTTGTGTCCATCATCTGGTTCTCTTTCTTCCATTGTACACTGTAAATGTGTAGTTTTATCTATCTGAAGTACTGTTCTGTTGTGCTGTTGATTTGCTTTCAGAAAGCGATTATTCAGAGCAGACAGTTTCCTTTCAGATTTCTCGCTGCCTACAAAGTCATCATGGAGCTGCACACTTTGGGTGAGACTCCTTAAACTGCATAAACATTTGTCACTACAGCTGAGAGGCTGTGGCTCATTGGCTTCTGTAAATAACTATTATTTAAGAAAAATAAAGTTAAAGAATTACATTGAAAATGTTGCCAAAGTCCTGAATTGCCACCAAAGCAAGTATTAAATGTAAATTACCCAAAATTAAAAAAAGAAAACTTTATTTGAGAGTAACATAATTGGATGTAACTCTACATTTGCATTATTTCCTCCAATCAACTGCAGCATTAAATCCACTTGCCTTGTGTGGTTCCCTTTTTTTTGCTAAACTTAATGGGACACAAGCTCAACACCTCTGATGGCATACTGTGGAGTCTAACAGGTTTAATGGGTTTGGCTTGTTCCAAAATCCAGAATCTGGGAGTTTGAACCTCAGTCTGTTTTATATTATTTAATATGATGCTGGAGTACTTTCATTGGTGTGACACTTCACATTGTCCTGCTTTGGAGGTTGCAGATTAAAAACCAGCTGAAGGAGAAAAGCAAACGTGCATCTGTGGTGCCAGTGTTTGGTTTTCCCTGTGCTTTTGTGGAAGAACATCTGATTCATCTGTACCAGACTGCTAGTCTTAGCCAAGAGTATAAATCCCACAATAAGCTCAATAAAAGTTTTTAATTAATAAGATTTAACAAGCACATCTTGCATGGATTATGACAGTTTTGTGTAGTTTTCATAAGCCATATAATATTAAGAACAACTCCACCTGTAAGGACTTTTCTTGAGCTGTTACTTTGCAGCAGTGTCTACAATTAAAACAGGAATCATAAATGACACAACTGCACACACACTGGTCTAAATAACTGATTGCAGTGATTGCTCAATCACAAAACCGCTTTATTGGAAACTGCCATAAGAAACGAATCATGTAAACCTTGTAAAGTACCTTTATAAATACAGTAAGTACCCTTTTTTAAAACCGTTTGCTCTGTAGCCTCTGCATCGCAGCAAGCAACACCCTCCACTAAAGAGATCCTGGCGAGCATCTTGAAAAATATCCCCAAAAGCAGGCGCTTCAATCGGCAGGACTGGGAGACGACTCAGAGGGGCCGAAAAAAGGTGACGCTTGGGGTGCCGTTTATCTATCGGCTGTACCAACTGAAGAAGGCCCAAATCATAAAGGCCAAGTAAGTGAACGTTATCTTGTATTTCTGTCTTCATTTTAACATCGCTTGTAGTTGTCTTTTTCTTTTCGGGCAGTGTGCCTTTAGTGCTTTGATGTTTTATCTGTTATGTTAGAACAAGCCACAGTAATTTGCAATGAACAGACGAGCATGTGTTGAAGCTGTAATGCAAACTGTGGCAGACCAGCCAAAGAAATGAGAATTAACTGATCATTGCAAAAAAATAGCCCTGTATGCTTTCTGCTGAATAAATGTCATCTGCTATGTTAAAGGTAAAGAAATGGAAATCTTGTTTAAAAAAAGATGTGATGGTGAAGTCTTAGCAGAAGTTTTTGGGTTGACAAGCAAAAGCAAAAGATTTCTATCTTAAAATGTTCTTGACGTGCTTAAAATGCTGAAGATTTAAAGAGAAGCCTTCATTGCAGAAAGCTTTGAGGGTAAGCATTGGTGATAAATCAATAACCTAAAGGGTGATACTGTTAAATGTTTGCAACACATAAGCATGCATGTTTTGTAAATGCATACAAGAATGTCACTTTGCTCCTCCAGTCTGGTGTAACGGGTGGGTATACATCAAACAAGAAGAATAACTTTATCAATGTGTGCTCATATCAGCCGTCCAAATGATATATTACAGACCGTATAATCCAAATGAATTTTCTCACATTTGCCTTTTCACAGCCTTGATTGATGACTTTGCTTTTGTGAAAGTTAAAAATCATTTGTGCACCCTCAACCATGGTGCAACTTTGCTGCTCTGCCCACAAATCGAGGCTTCTCCTATAACTTTGAATGGCCTTTAAATTTGACTACATACTTAATCATTTAAGAACTATGAAAGGTAAAAAAAAGATTTTCAAAAGACCATAGCACACATTTCCTGAACAAACTGGAGAAAACACAGCAAAAAAATAAATAACAAAAAAATAAAAATAAATAAATAAAAGGCTTAAAGTTTTTGTTTTGTCTTTTATCACGCATCATGGTTATTGAGGAGGCGAATGATGATGCATCCCCTCTTAGTGTAACTTGGTATCACCACTGTCAGTCAGATATTCAGGTGTACAGAGTCTTAAGTTCAGTGAAGCGGAGTCAAGAGATTCGAATTTTAGTTTGGGCATTTTTCTGCCTCTTTAGAGTTTTAAGGCTGCTCCATTCATAAAAACTAAAGACATACACACAGCACTTAAAGAGAAGAAAAAGAGTATTAAAAGGTATCACTGAGAATGTGCAACCAAAACTAATAATTACAATGATGCACTTTTTCATAATGTTTTTGCTCAGTTGGATTTTTTTCTTTTCCCTTGTCTGTGTTCAGTCAGAGGCAGTACACTGTTGAGCTGTTGGACCGTTACCGTAAAGCTCTGGAGACAGCGGTTCAGATCTCCTGTCGTTACAACGTTCCCCCGCTTCCTGGGAGGACCGTTATCCTGCTCTCCTGTTCCTTTTCAGACGATGTGTCTTGGAGTCGGAAACAGGACTTCTGCCTCCCTCCAGATCCGGAACAAAAAGAGGAGCAGGAGGATGAGGAAGAAAAAAATGACTCCATGAGGAGGGAGGAGCCTAGCAAACTCACTCCTTCTGTAAGTGTCTGTTTTTCACATTGGCAGTAACTCAGAGGAAGGCTGGTGTAAAAACACTGAATAAGCTAACTGCTCATGACATTTGTAAATCTTCACAGATGATGGAGGTGGCAGCTCTGCTCGCTCTGATGATTAACAGCAGCGCAGAAGATTGCCAGCTCTGCTTAAGCTCATACAGTCACTGTGAAGAAGCCAAGCTGGAGTCTGACAAGCTGTTGGACAATGTCAGATCTGTGCTCAAACAAATGGAGGTCAGGATGTTTCTCTGGAGTTGTGCTACTCTTTAATTTCAAATGATAAATATTTTTTTTCTAGTTTAACTTCTCACACAACTTTTATCTTTGTGTATGAGGGTTAAACAGAAATGAGGTATTTTACCATCTAAGAAAGGAACTTACATTTACATTTCTGCACTGCTGAAGCATCATGTTATCCTGTTTTGTCTTTGCTGATACGCTCTTCTTTTTCACAGAAGTGTTCCAGTCAGTCAGAGTCAGACAGGAGTTTCTTTTACAGAATGCTCACCACTAAAAACAAGGTTGGTTTATCTGATATATTTAGTTTATTTCATGTTTTCTGCAGGGTTGTAATGTAGGACATTTACCTACTACAGTCACACCTAGACTTAAATGGTATTAAATCATGCCACTTTGAAAAAAACAAACAAAAAAGTTTCTTTTGAGAGTTTTTAATTATCTGCTGTTAACTATTGATTCTGTTGACAGAGAGTGTGTCAGGGGTGTGTTTCTTTATGTAAACACATGCTGGTGCTCCACATTCGTAGTGAGGGTGAAACTGTGCACATCAGACATTGAGCTTCTGTGTGTTTCCCTCCACCCGTCCTTCCTCCCCAGAGAATTTCCACAGCTTTTTCCCATTCTGTTATACATTCATCCCAGAGCCAATGCTGCCACAGCTACATCACCAGCACTTTAAATAAATTAGAACAGTTATCATTAGACTCCTCCAAGTTCATCATGGGTGACTTTGATCTCTGCTCTCCTAATAACTCCCTTAAAGGTTTCCATCAGTATGTAAGATGCACCACCCACCTGGGGATGGTTTGGACAAATGCTGTTGAATATTGTTCAGTCCCAGATGCACACAGGCTCTGAATTAGATAAGAGGGAAGTTGTCAGAGATGTGAAGCAGGCCATAAAATCTGCCAACCTGAGGTACATGAGCAAAGTGGAGCAGAAATTTAGGGGGAAACCTTCACTTAGCTTGACAGGGACTGAAAACCGTGGTCTCAATGATCCCCATCCCCAAAAGAAACACAACCAGACCTCATAATGACCTTCGACCCGTGGCTCTCACCTCTGTTGTTATGAAAGCCACAGAGAGGGTCCTAAAGCACCAGCTTATCATGGCTACACAGTCACAGGACTGCATGTCGGAACTTTATCCCACATGTGACCAACAAACACTCAGCTGGAGCCTATCCCAGGTGTTGCCAGGCGAGAGGCAGGGTACACCCTGAACAGACCGCCAGTTCATTAGAAGAAATAATTTTGACATTATAAGTGCTCTAAAATTTCCTGTAGATGAGTCATTATGTTATAGAAATGCATTGATTTCTATTTAGTGACAGAGACACAAATTAAACACTAAAATATTTATGAGGAAAATTCTTGACCAGAGACATCTGTCCCCATTATGCCAAAATCAGTAGACATATGTAATGTTTTAACCCCTAATATTGATTTTTAATGTAAGTCTCAATTCTTAATTTGGTCCAGCAGCAGAAAAGTGCATATAATCAAAAAAGAGAAGAGGTCAAAGAATATGGCATTGATTATCACATTTTGACATCTTCAGATCAAATGTCTGCAGGGTGGAGCTGCTGCCAGTATGGCTCCACCCGACTTTTGACTAAGATCTTGTAATACCTCTGTGCCTCAGATTGACAACATCATCGTGCTGACAGAATCCTGGTTGGCCAGTGAAGTTGAGCAGGCCATCAGGACCTACAAGAAAGAGATGAACAACAAAGCCCTGGAGGTGCAAATCTATTTGTCAGAGAGGTAATTCTTCGTCTTTCTGTTATGTGACATTCTGCCTTAATATTACACCTCGTTAGGAAGTTAACTCCATTTTCTCTGTCTGTTCTTAACTTACTGTACTGTTGTGTTTAGGACACACGAAGACTCTCCTGACAGGAACAGTGTGAAACTGAGCGGCTTCAGTGAGCAAATGCTGAGGTAAAATGCCTAATTATTCTTCTCATCCACAAGTTTGCAAAAGCAAACCATGCTAGTTTGCTTTGCATAACACAAACATGAGAATAAATGTGAATGAAGTAGTTGTAGTCTGGCTCATTCGTTTAAAGTTGGCAAGATAGATTTAAAGCAGGGCTTAGTAATCTGCAGTAGGTGGACTTCATTTCAAAGCTTTGTCCTGTCAAGCAGAACATTTTCTACTTTACAGTAAACTGATCATTAAAGTGACAAAGTTTGTAATCTATGACATCTAAATACTGTCATAGACTACAGTATAACATGTTAATTTGCTGTACACTATAGCTGCCTATTTTCTAGACAGGTAAATAGCTTGTCAGTAATAAAGTGAATGAATAAATATGCTAAAATGTCAAAGTTTTTTTGTGACCATGTCACCAGATTTGTGGCAGAACGAGGATCTTCTAGGCTGCTGGATCATGTTGAACATTTGGACAAGCTGTACAACATACCACCACCAGAGGGCGCTACAGGCCCCCAGACCTTGGACAACATTGTTTCTATACCAGCCAGCCCAAAAATAAGGTCACTTTACAGTGAAGAAGCAATTTTTTGGCATCTTCTGACTTAAGTTTTTGTTTCCTTTTAAGTTTCCTTCCTTATTCTCAGTAGTTTAACACAAGCTTGAACCTGTGTATAATCAGGTGGCAAGGTGTGCGAGTGTTCATCTCCTCCACCTTCAGAGACATGCACGCTGAGCGGGATGTCTTGGTACGGAGCGTCTTCCCAGAGCTCCGGCGCCGTGCTGCCATGCACTGCCTCAGCCTACAGGAGGTGGAGCTGCGCTGGGGTGTGACAGAGGAGGAGTCGGAGAGGTCCACTGATCTTTGTTTGTCTGAGGTGTGTCGCAGCCAGATGCTGGTGGGGATCCTGGGGGAGAGGTATGGCCAGGTGCCCCCCAGACCTGCCCTGCCTGACCTGCCACAGTACAGCTGGGTAAGATGTGCTGGTAGAGACGTATGATCAAAGTCCTCAGTATTAGATGGATATTTTTATAACCTTTTATGCAGGAAAAATCTTAAATCACAGTTGGAATTAAAATCAATGAATGAAGAACAAACTAAAAAGTATCAAAACTACACTTGTCTTACTTTACATACTTTTTATGCTTGCATTAAATAAGACCACCATAATACTATAAAATCACTTACCAGTGAAGATATAAGATGTATTCTAAATGCAATAAGTAACACACAGACAGAATTATGATTTTAGTCAAGCTGAACACAGGCTACTGGACTCATCCCACCGTCTACGGATGTTTTGATAAATGATTGTTTAAAAACTTTTAATCATAATGATAAAAATCTCTAGTTTACAAAATCTTAATTTTGTGGCATCACTGCCATTTTCTGTTTTCTGCTGAGTTTTGAGATCTTTGCTGTACAAGACAAGGTGGATAAGAATCTCTGATAGACGGTTTTCTGCAAGAATTAATTAAAAGAATTTCCAAATAGTTAAATAAATATTATTTGCAGACCCAGTTAAAGTCTATAGTTTACATTCTGCATGTATATTTGAAATTAAAGTATCTTGAAACAGTGTAAATAGTTGTTTTATTGAAGGCAGGCCATCAAATGACCAAGACAAGAAGACATAATAGCAAATTATGTAGGCAAGAATACCTTAAAAAAGTGTATTTATATGGATTTGAGGCAAATGCTTTGCATAAAAGCTAATGATATTTTCATTGTCATTTTATTTAAAGTTCTTTACCTTTTATAGCACTAAAATGATGATGTTCTTGTTGATGTGCAGTTGGCCTCGGCCCCGGAGGGACTGTCTATCACAGAGATGGAGATCCGTCAGTTCCAGGCTCTTTACCCTGAAACAGCACACCAGCGGATGCTCTGCTACATCAGAGATCCAAATATCATTAAGTAAGCATTTTTTTTAAATAATGATCTTTGATGGCAGAAACTGAACAGATTTTTTTTGTAATTATTATAAATTAGTTTAAAAGCTAATTACTGTTCATATTTCTGTTTTTCTTCTGATGTTTTTCAGATCAGTTCCTGTAGCTTGGAGGTCTCATTTTGCTCCTGAATCAAAGGAAGCTGAGGATAAAATGTCGTCTTTGAAGACAAGACTTTTGGCCAGTGATGTCAAAGTCACTGAAAAGTAAGGGCTCTGTCACATGTCTGCAGCACAGCCACTGTAACTGGAATAATTTACTATACTTTGCAAATACTTATTGTTTTAGATTTTTATTTTTGCTTTAATTACTTCTACTTAATATGTATTTTTTTTCTAAGTGACGTCTGACTCATTTTCTTGAAAAACTAACATTGTGAGGCAGTAACTACCACAACATTATCTTAAAAGCTCCTGCTTATCCTGCATGTGTCTTTCTATTGTAGTTACTCTTGTGCGTGGGGAGGTGTCGTGGACGGAAAGCCATATCTAAAAAACCTGGAAGACTTCGGCAAGTCCGTGCTGGAGGATCTTTGGGCGGCTGTTAAGAAACTGTTTGTGGAAGTCAGTAACTCAACACTCTGAAACCACTGCTGCTATATGTACCCTCAGCATTTTTGATTCTTCTGCTCATTCACAGCTGAGGTGATTTTTACTCTTCATCTGCTAGGAGGGGGGCCAGGCTGAAGCTGCATTGGAAGTGTTTGAGCAGGAGGTTCACCAGGGGGCGTTGCAAAGGCAGTTCTTTGGCAGGGCGAAGGTGCTGTCCGGTGCTGTGGAGATGGTGGAGCAGGCCCAGACCAAGGGAGGGATGGTGGTGATAGAGGGAGGACCCGGAGAGGGCAAATCTGTCTTTATGGTAAATTTTTGAGTTTAGCTTGTAAGGAAGTACAGAAACACTGTATGGAGACATGGCCAGGACATGTTAATGATCTATTTTTAATATTAAAGATTTTGATGTTATCTTGCAGGTGACAGTTGTTAACAAAATATTTCCTTCTTGATATTATTATTTGTCTGTAAAAGGTCACAAACTGGCTAATTTCTAATCAGAAAAGATGTTACTAAACAGTAACTTTGTCACTACTGGAAAGTAAACACTGCCGCCCTTATTTATGTATCTACATAAAGGCTGCTCTTGCAGAGGCGCTCAAATCTGGAGTTAAGTCCAGAAGAAACCTCAGCTGTGACGTCATCTCCTACTCTACTGCTGCTAGTCAGCCAGCACGCTCTGTGGAAAACCTGCTTCGCTGCCTCATTCAGTGGCTGCGAAAGATGAAAGAAACAGACGAGGGATCTCCTCCTCCCCATTTGTACAAGTGAGAAGCTTCTACATCATTAAGTTTATGTACTACCAGGAGTTTCCAGCTGTTCTTGTTTATTTAAAGTATTTTCTCATTTCAGAGATATGCTGTCAGAATTTCACACCACATTGAAGGACATGAAGAAGAACAAGCCTCTGGTGCTGCTGGTTGATGGGGTTGATCTCGTCCAGGATGGCAGAGGACAGCTCAGTTCTGATTGGATCCCACAGCAGCTTCCACAGGTCAGTCACAGGAGGAGGAAAAAGCAGCATGTTCAGATCTCGCATCATGATTTCAAGGCCCCTGAAATTTCTTACAGTTCATTGTATACCACAAAATACTCAATATTAGGAATGCAAATTAAGCCATTTATCTAATATTTTGATTTTTGTTTTACTAGTTTTGACTGATTTTCTTTTCTGGTTGATTATCAGCATGAAGTGTGTACAGTCACTGAGCAGAAATATTTATAAAATATCTTGTATTTCACAGTCAGCAAAACCAAAATCTAATTTCAGAGCAAAAGATGTGCAAAAGCTTTAGCAGCATCCTGAGCAGCTCATATCTGTTCTTACAACTTTGAACTCTGGGTTTTTCTTGACAGGGTGTGTGTTTAGTGCTAAGCATCACATCCAAAGCAGCTCTGCTGCAAACACTGGCCAAGAAAAGAGCAACTCTCCTGTTTTCCCTGGGACAGCTCAGCATGCCGGACAGAAAGGAGATCGTTCAGAAGGAACTGGATACCTTCGGGAAGAAACTCAGCGACTCTGCATTCAACAACCAGGTTCTATGATTTATGGCTCCTGTCCTACAGAGCAGTGGTTCCCAAACTTTACAAACCCCAAGATGACATACGTTGGTATTCACGACCCCCAGAATGACTGAGTTAATTGTGTGATATATCAGATAGGTCATTCTAATGGGCATTCTGTAAATCTCTCTAATTTCATAGCATTAATGCGTTCATTTTGACAGCCCTAATAAAAATCCCAAATTTATTTGATAAATGTGGGCTTTTTCCTATTTTTTTTTCTACAATGATCTGGCAACCCCTTGAAATTATTTTGGGACCCCAGTAGCGGTCAGGACCCCCAGTTTGAGAAAGGCTGCTATAGAGAATGTGACATTGACATCACATATTGTTTTGGTTAGACATCATATGGTATTCCTCCTTGCTTTGAGGGTGTCTTCTGAATGCATAGACCCTGAATGCTTACTTCAGGACAGTGGTTTTCTCTGTTCAAACTACAGGATCAGCCTCAAAAAACACATCTGAGTACATTTCTATTGTAAGATGTTCTGCTTTTAGATTAAATCACAATACTGGTTTGTTACTGGCAGATTTTTCATTTAGGTCCATCTAATTTCTCCTTACCTTTTATCAATCTTAGTAAGATATAGCTAAAAAAGATGTGATCATTTTCAGCCAAACAAAACATAATTCAACCAGATAGTGATTGTAGTTAACAGAAGTATCTCACAACATAGTGCACCCATTCCAGACTGCACCAAACCATGATGTTTCCTCACATTCTCTACATGAGTCAGTGTTTCATTTCTTGCTAGGCTCTTAAATGGTTTAAAAACTTGTCTTTTTACCTCAAACCGTGCTTTGTGCAGCTTCAGACATTAATAACGAAGAAAGGAGCAGTGAGTCCTCTGTACCTGTACCTGGCCTGCGAAGACCTGAGGAACTTCTCCTCTTTTGATAAGGTGTGACCTCACTTTTTAATCTACGTCCAATGTGGTTTCACAGATTTTATTTTGTGTGTCAACTCAAACTCCACAAAACATAATATAGGACTAGAAATAAGATGGCTAAGTACAGCAGAAGAATATTAACAAAGTTAATTCTACACACTCCTTTAGTTTAGTTTAGTTTAGTTTAGTTTAGTCATGTGATCTTGATGAACTTTTGTTTATTAATAACTGTGATAAGATGGTCCTCTACCTTTGTGTCCCAGTTGAAGGAGAGCCTGCAGGGTTTGCCGCAGTCTCTGAGCCAGCTGGTGCAGTACAGCCTGGAGAGACTCTGCTTGCAGCACAGAGGCATGATGGGACTCCGCTGGGCCCTACAAGCTCTCACTGTTAGCTCCACCGGTAAGATTAGTCAAGATTTTATGTAGTTTTTATCATACCAACAGCTGCGCATGTTGAAAGCGCGGAATATAGAGTAAGTGCCAATTATTTGAGAGATTCTGGTGTAAAATTTTCCTGTCAACCAGAACATCTAAACCATCACAGGTGAAGAGAATAAACTTGATGTTATTGTCACAATTTCAGCAATTCAGTGGTGAGACACACAAGGCATCCAGTGAAGAGTCAGTTTTAAAGGGGAGTTGTTGGAATTAACAAATTACTGACTTTTCAAAAACTGAAATGCAAAGACTTGATTTAGAGAAGTCTACATCTTTCTTCTATGCTCTGTTCAGTATTTCTTAAATCTGATCCAAGGAAGGTCAAATTTTGTTGATAGGGCCGTGAGTGACCATGACTGTCAGAACTTTATCCCACATGACCATGACCATGATTGAATAAAGGTTAGTAAGACATGGTACCATGCTTGTATGGCATTCTGTTCCCTTTTGGTTGTGGCCTTCTTCAGCAGAATAAAACAAGTTTAGGAGTGGTTTGGACAATGGGTCCCTGAGGTGCAGTTTGGCAGGGGACAGATTTTAAAAGTAGGAATAGTTATGATAAGCCTTCATTGTCCCTTTAAAAAAAAAAAAAAAATCTAAGAAAAATATTTTCCAAAGACCATTGTAGCACAGCCAGACAATAGAGTGTCCAACACTGTTGGAGTTATCACCCTAATCATCAATAAACAGACGCAATACATTCATATTAATGTTGTAAGAGTGAATTAAAAACACATTCAATCACCTGTAGATCCACAGAACCAAGCAGACCCATGATCTAGTACCAAAACTCATTTCTCTGTTTTGGTACCCCGTAATACTTCCTGTCTCTAAAGTCTGCCGCACACGAAAACTATCTGTTAAACTAAAGAAGCTAAGAAGTTTGGTTTGAGGATGGTGCATTGTCTCCGCTCGCTTAATTTTTCATCTTTTTTCCCAGGCCTGAAGGAGAGAGAGTTGTACTCTGTACTGAACACATGCAATTGTCTGTGTTCGCGGGATGGACAAGTCACGTGGCAGGAAGTGCTTCACCTATCCAGGACGCCTGAAGGACGCATTCCCATGGCAGTTTTTACCCGTATAGTGCAGTGTTTGCAAAGGTATTATTCACTTATGAGGTAAAGGTGTTGGGTGGCAGGAACCTAACTGTTGGTATCTGAGTTTAACTCTACATTATTCTTGATTTTTAATTTACCGTCAGGGATTATTAAAGTATTTTTTGATTTAATAGTTTTATGTACACTGGTAAATTTGTCAAGTATTACTATATATAATATTTTTGATTGATAAACATTTATCCTTTTTTTCTCGATCATGTCTAAATTCTAAGTTGTTGTTAGGGGCATAATATAGATTTTGGCAAGCTGTTTAGATTGATTATGTCCAATCTTTGGATGCTTTCCTGCAGTCTGATTGGTCCGTCTCACTGTCATGACACTGACGACTTGCTGGTTCTTAACAATCCGGAGGTGAAGCAAGCCTTCGAGGATTTTCTTCTCCCAACAACAAGCGACAGAACCACAGCTCATCTGATACTGGCTGGTACTCTACCACGGTTTACTTTTGTTAGGCATAAGCAAGAGCCCCTGTGTATTTAAAACATTCTTGATTCGACAGCTCATCTGTGGGCGATGGCGGACCCTCAGGGACAGGATACCTTCCTTCATTGTGAGGCCAACTCTGTCATGCATCTGCCTTCCAGCCTGGTTAGAAATATTACTTCATTTTTTAAACACTGCACAACATAAACAACTGAAAAATATAAACCTGGTAAGTTGTGTTACAGATAGCCTTCAGATGAAGACTTTAACTCCTGGTTATTTTGCTTTGGTTAGATTCAAAGTGGACAGCTGGAGAAACTCCATTCCCTGCTCTCTAACTATTATTTCCTGCATGCTAATGTGAGCCACGGCCTCCTGCACCACCTTATGGAGACATACAGCTTGAATGGTGAGAATATATCTTTCTTAAGTTTTTAAGTTGAGTTTCCCTATAATCATCCACATGTTAACTGGTTTGCATTTATCCAGATATGAATTTCTTACCAGGGCAGCTTTACTCTTCTCAGTAAAGAGTGGATAAACAAAAATCCTAACTATTTTATCCTATTAAATTCTTCCTTTTCTGCAGACAAAGAGTGGGAATCTGCACCCCCATGTAAGTCATAAAAAATGTATTTTATTTCTTATTCCTGTTTCCTCTCAGTTTCCTTACAGGGCCATCTGGAAGACTGTCATAGTTTCTTGAGACGTCACTCCTCCACACTCTCCACCTGGCCGGCTCTTTTCATTCAGCAGGCCCTCAACGAGCCTTCAGGGACCTCTGCTCACACCTGGGCACAAGGCCTGGTGGGAAAAGGACTCCGGGTGGTTGAATGTCTAAATGACATTACGGAAGGTCAAGAGATCAGGTAAGTCATCTTCAAGGTCGGTTTCAGTTTGGAGCCATTTGTGAAATAATGACTGAAAACTGTTATTTAAGTAAAAGAAGCAGTGCTGCTCTTAAATACAAGATAAAGTCAAGCTGTAGAATGTACTTTATAATAATAATTACACAACAAAACTGTATTCAGAATAGCCAGTTATTCTATTAGTCAAATAATTGTAGTTGAGTCAAAAGTTTGTTCTTCAGAAATCAATCACAACCTTGTTTGCGTCCCCCTCAGTGAGCTGGTGTCAACCTTCCCCTCTGAGCCGACCTGTGTGGCCATGAGCTTGGATGGAAAGCTGATTGTTGTTGGAACTGGACAGGGAATGTTGCACATCCTCCATTCTCAGACCGGACAGGTATTTTCCTAAAGAAATGTTTCTGCTTCCCTTCTTACCTCCTGTTCATTGGGCCATATTTTGGCAGACTGATTTTATTTTCCAAAATCTGTTCAATATTTACACAAGGCAAGGCAGTTTATTTGTATAGCACATTTCACGTACAGGACAATTCAAAGTGCTTTACATAAAACATTAAAAGCATTACAGATATTAAGAAATAGTAAAAAGCAGCAACACGTAGCAAGAATCACAATAAAATCATAAATTACATTAAAATTATTAAAAGCAAGATAAGTTAAAAAGTTAACATGCAGATTTCATGCATAGGCGCATGAGAAAAAAATGTTTTTAACCTGGATTTAAAAATGTCTACATTTGGTGAAAGTTTAATCTCCACTGGCAGTTTGTTCCACTTGTTTGCAGCATAACAGCTAAATGCTTCTTCTCCACACTACTTGAGCATCTCAGCTGCCTTGTCCTTGTCCTTTCCCAATCTGCAGTAATATATATATTTTTTTAAATCCAGATCCACACATGTAAACTCACAAGATGAAAAAAGAAATTTAGTCATCTAGTTTGCAGATAGCCCCTGTGTGTAGATTTTTGTTTGCTGTGCTTATTAAAACTGACATATTGTTACATGTTGAAAATCAGAAAATTCATGATGGTGTAAAATCCACTTTCTTCTTTCTGTGAGCAGGAAGTGAAGTCACTGGTGAGCAGCTGTGATGGCATCTCAACTTGTGTTTTTCTGAAAGATGCACGTCTTGCATCCACATCGTTTGATGGACGAATAGAGGTTTGGGACATTGAGAATGGATGCAGGTGAGAGGAGAGTTGAAAGAAATTTTTTTTAAAATCCATAATGTTCTTCTAATCTTGCTTGACTCTGCAAATAAAGTAATGATGTTTGAATTATCTGATGACTGCATATTTCTGTGCAGGACTGCTCTTATTGATGGCCACACTAATATGATAACCGCAAGTGACATCACGCCAGACAGGAAGCACCTAGCTACAGTGTCCCTTGACTTCATGCTAAAAGTTAGTTGAACTAAAAGTTGGGTTTTGGGTTTTATTATCTTGTTTTAGCATTAATTTTGTGTAGTGGGGGGATTCCTGGTATTTTTGTTTTGCATTTATCTTTATCTTTGAATTTGAATGAATCCTCTTGTAATAATCATGTTCTATTTGCTAACTGGTGTTCATGTCAATAGTTCTATTATAATGCTATTTTTACTGTCTGGATTTACACTGATGTAAAGCTGAAGTGCTGCATGCAAACTGAATGAATGACTGTTGGTATTCTATATGATTTATTCTTTGATAAGACCTGCACCCGAGTTATTCTTTTCAGTAGGGATTTGTGCATTGTTTTCCTTGTTTACATTTCAGTTCATTTGGATCCCAGAAACACCATTAACCACTTTCTTCAATCAAACCTGGATCTACATCAACTATTGTTAAATGAATTTTGCCAGTTGAGCTGTCAAAGTCAAATTAATTTCAATGCCGTGCTTTAAAACACAAATTAATAATCTAGACCAGTGGTTCTCAAACTGGGAGCCAGAACCCCCATGCCTCACCTGCCTCCCCTGACCGCACGTCACTGGCTGTGGATCATTTATGTGTTACAGTATCATGATCTAACAAATGAGAGAATAATAGAAACTCATTCATCCCACCAGATTCTGATGAGTCAGTGTGACACCAGGTGGAGATGCAAAGGCACACTTAATAATGATGCGTAATTCCCTGGAGGGAAACTCTCTCCTTGCTTGATTTGCTGTGGGCACATAAGCCCTGTTTGATATCAGCTGTCCAACATATCGCAACAAAAGGCTAAAAGAATCTAGTTGTAGTCTTGTAAATAGTGATTCACAGTCTTTGTCAAATCTCAGTCTGAGACTAGGCCAAGACTTAAAACTCTAAACATTTGTCTTTAGATGTGAGCTGGTGTATGAGTTGGTGGTTTTCTAGAATCTTTTGCAAATCTTTTAAAAGTCTTCTGGTGAATGCCCAGCTTAAGTCGTCATGTTGGGGTGGGGGTTACAGTGTTGGGGGTCGTGCCTCAAACAGTTTGTGAACCACTGATCTAGAGAATGACAATCCTCCAAGATC
Source organism: Melanotaenia boesemani (assembly GCF_017639745.1). Lineage (NCBI taxonomy): Eukaryota > Metazoa > Chordata > Actinopteri > Atheriniformes > Melanotaeniidae > Melanotaenia > Melanotaenia boesemani. The sequence goes on along the minus strand of NC_055689.1, from coordinate 26,911,973 downwards.
TTGGGTGTTACAAGAGCAAAGCTAACAATGAACTCCAATTGTAAACATTCACTTCTCTGAGTTAAACTCTGTGTCTGTTCCTCAGGTGTGGTCCTCTGCTAAAGGTCATGAAGTGGCCTCTCTGCCCACCAGCAGCCCGTTGAACTGTGTGACCTTCAACCCTGAGGGTCACCTGCTGGCTGCTGGATGCTGGAATGGAAACATCATTGTGTGGAACTGGCTCCAGAGTAAAACAGTGACAGTAAGTTCCCTTTATGATAAGATGGTGAATAGTGAATTGTGATAAAAACAAAGAAAATGTAAAATGCAGCACTACCCCAGGGTTTTGATGGGATGGATTGCCTTGATTCCTTCATTTTCAGCTCATTCGTTTTATTAAACTTGATTAATGTTAAATATTCACCTTTTAACAGGCTTATGTCCATACAGCTAGATTCATGAAGTGTTTTGTAGAGACGTGTCTGTGGAATATCATTTACAAGGGAAATAAATCTGAAATCTCAACAGAAACCATGCAACAGAAAAAAAAAATGCTATGCACCGTTTTATAAATTAGTCATGATGAAGGTGATTCCAGTTTTTAGTATTAATCTTTCATTTTAGTTTGGGAAATGGATTAGATTGTGCAGTATATGATGATTAATGTGGTAGGTGGAGCTTTTTTCGGGAGAAAGTTTTTTTTTTTCTATCCTAAAGTTCCTCCCTGTTCCTCCAGTCTCTGTGCGGTCACCAGCGGTCAGTTCGCAGCCTCTCCTTCTCCCCCTCGTCCTCCATGCTCTGCTCTGGCTCTGTATCCGGAGAGGTGAGGGTGTGGTCTGTACCCACCTCCACCTGTGTGGGATGTTTCCAGGCTCACAGTGGAGCCACTGAAGCCTTGAGCTTCCTGGAGGAAGGCGCCTTGCTTCTGAGCGGCGGCTCAGATCACACGGTGAGAGTTTACTCAGCACATGAATATATTCTGTTGAATGTAATTAAGCCTTTAACTGTTTGTGGTTTGTGGTTTGACTTCTGTGGCACTGCTCTTTGTATCTGTGCTTTGTACATTTATTTTTTATTTTTGCATGTATTCAGCTCCAGCTCTGGTCAGGGGGACTTGGACGTTCAGTTGCTGCATTAAAAAGTGATGAAGTAAGCCTCTTTTTATCTACTATATAAGCCATGCCTTCAAAGGTTCCTGCCATAGAACCAATTTAACTGGTTACAGCTTTCTTCAATGTTGTGCATTAACATGTTTATCAGAATGCTATTTCTTGAAAACCTAACATATAAATACATTTTATGGGATGACTGATCATTTTTCTAACTATTTTTTTTTACTTTTTGTTTTTAAACTAGAAAGTTGGTCATTTTAACATGTTGAACCACAGATATTTCCTTTAAAATGAAAGTGTTTTTGTTTTGTTTGTCTCTCCACTGTAAGCAGGAGCCTCCTCGGAAGAAAATGAAACGTGTAATGTCTGAACCTGCTGCTCTGTGCGTGGCTGTGAATGGAGACTATGCTGCTGTGGGTTACCATGGTGACGGCATTAAAGTCTTCAGTCTGGACTCAGGTGTGTTTATATTTCATGTTCACTCGATGGACTTGCTGGGTCAGGCAGCAGTCTAACAAGGAACTATAAATGTGTTCATAGCATTAAAATAAAGAGAAAAAGACATTCTGAAATTATTCAAACATAAAACTTTTATTTAGAAAATTTTAAGTTGGAATAACAAAACTATTAATTTTCCTTTTGAAATTTGTATTTAAATAAAAGATAAAGGTTTGTTAAAAGATGAACCGTGTTCATCTCAATACTAATTCATGCACTTTTCTGTTGCTTTTATGTCACTTCTTGAATTAAATAATTGTATTTCTCTATAAAAATGGAAAGGTACATAATATGTTAAGTATGAGTTTACACAGAAAAACTCCAGCAGCTTAACATGAATTTATGATAGAAAAAAAGAAAACATAATTTGGACATAAAACTACTTGAATGATCATTTAATTGGCAAATAAATAAGGCCTGCATGGTTCTTCAGCTTTATTTTTATTTCTGTGTTATTTCTCACCTTTAACCTCTGTAATAACAGAGGAGAAATTAGAGCTTTTTTTTTTTTTATTAACCGTGAAGTGAATTTAATAAACAAACATGAAATAATTTTGATCATAGGAGAGAAGATTTGGACCTCCAGGGACCTTGACATGTCTGTACAGTGCATGCTGTGGGTGGTTGTGGATGCAGAGCAGAATGAGCCAGAGCTGCTAGTTTCTGGAGGAAGTGACAAACTACTGAGGGTGTGGAAGAGACAAGATGAAGAGGAGGCCTTGATGGGAGGCCTCATCAGTCTGGGAGTGTTTGGGGTGCAAACGGGAACCATCCTGGCATTGGCCCAAAACTCCACTTATCTGGCTACTGCTTCAGGTAACAGTAGCGATCATGTTTTTTTAAAAAGCAGTTCCTATTTAGTTTTCACTCCCTCACTCCGGGCTTCTATAAATAAACTTTTACTATGTTGCCTTCTGTGTTTTCCTGTGGATTAGATGACTTCACCATTGTGCTGTGGTTATTGAGCAAACTGGCCCTTGAATCTGGGAATGATCCACATGAGGTGCTCAGGAGCCACAAGGGAGGAGTCACCTGTCTGGCTTTCAGTCCTGATGGTGCACAGCTGCTGTCTGGTGGAAAAGACCAGGTCTTTCTGCTCGTATTATCAATCTTTCTTAACACAAAAACCTTTAAACTGTAAGCAATAGATTAAAACTTGAAATAATTTAAAGAATATAATGCAAATTCACATAAGTGGAAAGATGGGATATTTCAGCACTTCATTTGTTTGGTTTGCAAACCTCTTTTCACACGAGGTGAACTATAAACTAAGTAAAGTCATCTAATGAATGCAATGCAACAGTACAATGTTTGTCTCTGAAATATAAATTAACACAAACCTTTGGACCCACTTTCCCAATAGACAGAAAAGTGTGAGTTAATAAACACTTTTTTTTACCACAAGCTCTGATCAAAAGTCATTTAAAAATATAGTTTTTGCAGTCGTTTGACAGGAGACCGAACATTTAAGTTAAACACATAACCACTGTGCTCAAAAGCCAGACATTAGCAGGTATTACAGTTTGTTTTTTTTGTTAGTTACATTCTTACAGCATAATTTACAAGTGTGTACTTCTGACGAAGCATGTTTGTTTCAGGCTCTGATGGTGTGGGATGTCAGCTCGTCTCCTGCTACTCTCTCTAAATCGCTCCCTCATGCTCACAGAGACTGGATCACAGGCTGTGTTTGGACTCCAGGCTGTGTGGTGTGCTCACGTTATATTTTATTTAAAAAAAGAAATTTTAACTTCTGACTCTGGTTTTCATTTATTACACAAAATAGCCATATGATTATTAAGTCTGAAGAAACTATCTCCCGTATCTCCTACCTTTTTAGATAAGCTCTTCAAATGATGGGAGGCTTTGTTTGTGGGACTTGGAGGCAGGTCAGCATCTCAGAGAAATCTCCTGGAGGAATCCACTTACCTCCGTCTGCTGTCTGGTGAGCAAATTATCATTTATTGATGCAGCAAAGAGGTTATCTGTTATATCAAGCTGGGTTGATGAAGACTTTGTTTGACCTGATGAAGACTGAATGGACTGTGTGTTGGTGTTTCTATGTGCAGGGACTGCATGTGATGGCCGGCTGCTCGGAGGGTGCACTGCATGTTTGGAACTGGGAAACGAACACAGAAATCTGCCACATTTCTGCCCACAAGCATCGCATACACCACTGCTCTCTCCTCCCAAACACAGGTAGGAAAACTTATCCAGTGTCCTCCCACTTTATTCTTTTACAATATAATGTGACATTTTTTTGCCATTTTTTTAGAACAGTATTTAATGCTTTTGAATTATTGCATTGGTTTTAAGACAAGAAGAAAGAGGTGAAGCCAGAGAACATGACAGTTATCACAGCATCTGATGATGGAACTGTGCAGCTCTGGAAACCCTTACAGGTCTGTCAGCAACGACAAAACCCACCCAACTCATTAAACGTCTGCTTTAACTTCTGTGCAAGTTTTTAACGGATGACCAAATGGCTTCACACAGAGTTTCACGTTCATTTATACCTTAATTTCAGCCATAGTTTAGTTGTTTCACCCATAGAATAATTTGTACTTTTACATGCAGGTGGAGCACTTTGGCACCTTCCAGGGTCACAGTGGGGCAGTTTATGGATTTGCCCATAAGAAAGGAGCCTCAGAATTCCTCACAGTTTCTGAGGACTGCTCACTCCGATCCTGGACCTGGACAACAAGTAAAACTGCATACACTCAGTCTGCTGCTGTTCTTTATTCTTAAACTTGTAAATGCTGATTCAGCCAAAACAAACTTTTGAGATCTGATATGATGTCTGATGTTTCTGCTCAGAGACTCCTCCAAACCTGAAAGGCCCCATTTCAGCTGTGTGCTTCTCTCAGACTGATGATGTGCTGCTTGCTTGTTACGAAACCGGTTTGCTGGAGTTGTGGCGACATAACACAGTGGTTGGCCACAAACAGGTAAAGAATTGCACAAAAAAGGTTTTTGAGAAACAACAATTATAAAGATGATGATGCAGATGGAAGCGTTTTTATTAGCTTTCACTGCTTTTTGCTGGGAAAACATTAACTAGAGGCATGTGGATATTTCATAGAAATATCTGAAAGTGATCTCAACAGTATTGTTAGCTACACTGTAATCTTTTACAGTTTAGTCTGTCTCATCAATGTTAATTTAAAATAAATATTTCCAGATATTATGTTAACAGTGTTTCTGTATGTCAGGTGTCAGACAGCTCCATCGTAGCTGCCTGCTGCATGCCTGGCGATACGTTCGCTGTCAGCTACCAGAAATACTTAGTTGTTGATGTGTGGAAGATGGTGTGGAACCAGCAGCAAAACAAAGCGAGGTAAACAGCTAAGTAAAATATAAAAAAAAGTACATTTTTTCCACAGCTTTTTGTGACTCTGATTCAACATGCAAATTTACTCCTATCAAAAAACTCAACATTTTTCTCATTTACAGTATGCCTTTATTTCTAACCACTCAAAAGCTACAGCCTTTTGAATTCTCAATATCAAAATTTAACATTTTCTTTGAAAAACTACGCCTGTAGGCTTAATACATGAATTTTAGAAAAAGCCAAGACCACTTTGTTTATAAAGCACTTGAAAAACAGCAACAACTGATTAAGCTGCAGCATATCAACATAGGAATGAAGATTGGTTAAACAGAATATATGTAAAATAAATAAAATACACGATACAAAAAAATGGTCACATTTCAGTATTCAATTTGACATTTATCTCCTATTAAATTGGAGTTTTTTTTTCCGTTGATAAGAAACTCATTTTAATTCCTTTTAAGCAATATTTTATTTAGGTGTGACACTTTCACCCCCTTTCCCTCTGTTAATTTAAAACTTTTCTATAAATCAATACTTTTAATACCTCAAGTGTCTCAGTAGTTAGAAACTACGTGTCCCTGACATTTTAAGTTTAATTTTCACTGTATTGCATGAGATGCTCTGAGCTGTGCAGATGTGGTACAGTGAGTCTGATTCTGCTCACTGACCAGTTCTTCTTCCCTCTGTTTCTGCCATTTCCAGTCTGATGAAGGTAACCACGTATAAAGTAACGAACCCAATGGTGCGCCTCTTCTACTGCTCACTGCTGATCGGTGTGACTGACATGGGATTATTGTGTGATGTGGCACGCCAGGAGACTGATGATTGGAACAGCACAAACTGCAGGTAGCTTTCAGCATGCTTTAAATAAGTCATTGCCTCGGCTATTTTACATCTAATGAGTTTTGTCTCAGAGTTGAGCTCTAATCAGTATCATGTGCTTAGTTTAGATTCTGAGAGTGAGGGTTCATTTTTAAAGTAAACCTTAAAACCAGTCACTGTTTTGTCTCTTGTTTCCAGTTGGCAAAATGATGTCTGTATTCTGGGGGTGACTCGTAACGACGAGAAAAGCTTGTGGCTGGTGGGCGAGTCAAACAACAAAGTTCGCGTTGGGTTTTTTGTGAGTTTTACTCAATTACCTAACTCTTCTTGATCATTTTTATTCTAATTGGATATAACATATCCATCATTGCCATTATAATGACAAAAAAACACAACAGCTACAACAATTTTAGATGTGAAAACAGAAGACGGTGGTATATATGTGTATATATATATGTGTATATATATATGTGTATTTTAGATGTCAAGGCTACAGCAAAACATTGCATCAACAGTTTTTAAGACAAATGTTTCCCATTAAATTGTTGTAACAGATTTAATGTCTCAAATAGTTTTCATATTTATAGTTTCTTCACAGACTGAAAAATGAGAAGTTTTAGTGAACATCTTTAAAGATGCCAGAAAACCCTCAGGTTTTGTACAGTTGTTTTAAACAAAGCATCGGGTCGTAAAAGGGTTTAAAAATTTACTTTTATCAGAAAAAGCACACTTTTTTATGCTTTTAGCAACTTGTTTTGATTATAATGTCAAAAATAATTCTCTATGTTTAAAAGAATTACAGATGACAAACTTCTTTTTTTCTTTCTTTTTTCAGTTTGGTATCGGCCCCACGACTGAGGTCACTACAGCTTTTAGCTATATGAACATGAAGTGTGACGTGGAAGAGGAGAAAGGAAGCTTGATAACAGCTATATCTCTGGACAAAGGTAGAGAATACAGCTGAAACTAATTAAATGTTAAGCTAATTACTCTTTTGTCTCATTGATTAGACTTAGAAAAAAATGCAAAAATATGTCATATTTAAAGCCCCAGTGTGTAAGAATTACTCCCATATAGTGGTGCTCTAATGTAATGCAAGCAACCGAGTAGCTCTCTACTGGAACCTCACCGTTGAAGAGCGTTATTACAACTACTGAAGCTGCGGAGAATCATAAATGTGAAAATACCAACATCTCTCAGAAGTTCGAGTATCCCGTCAGGTGATAAGGTACAGAACGATGCGTAATAATGTTTGTTTTTTTTTTTTTTTTTTTTAAATGCCGATAGTTTATAAGCATGCCCGCTACATATTTGGTAGCAAGCTGCTGCTAATAGCTAATGTTATCATGTGAAATCTTTTTTCATGATTTGCAGACTCTGAGATCATCTGATGAAGGGAGAGAAAGAGGGAGTCAAAACAGGGGCAGTGGTCGGCACTGCAAGATGAAGATCCCGTGCTGTAACATTACTCTGTGTTTAATAACATGTATTTCAGCAAGGAGGTGGGCGACGTATTGATTCTAAATAATTATTATCTGATAGATATGTTTGCGTTAGAATGCTTGAGGTTCTAGTGATTAAATCATGACGAGAAACTGGTATTACTTTGGTCTATTTTGTCTGACTAGAAGGACAACAACTACCCCCACACCCATTGACAATCAGCTGAAATAAATTATAAAACACGAGGGAAAGCTCTCAGAAAATACGTCTAAAAGAAGCGCACGGTTGCCTACTGGTATGACTTCTGTGAAGAGTAACAACGGAAAACTGTTGCAATGGAGCATTTTTACTGTAGGCTAAATAACAAATTAGCCGTTTCTGCTGTTTTATATAGCAAGTAACAGTAAATGATCCGACTTAAACGGGAGGATAAAGTAGTTGCTGGACTACCCTGCCCTGTTTCTAACACAACGCCAAAATTCACAGATTGAATTAACTTAACTATCCAGCAGAAAGCCTGCAACCTCCATGTCAGTGTTGAAGTCCCTCTTCTTCATCAGTTGCCTCCATCTGGTAAATGCTCCACTGATGTACCACCCCCGCGCGTGCGCGAAACAGCGGGTGCTTGCATGTAAAACACGTAAGGCCAACAAGTTGGTCCCCTTTCAGCTACTGTAGTCAAAGATGGTGATGCAACATGGCAGCCTCCAGTTGGGTGCGCCTCCACCTATGTATTTATGCTGCAGCGGCATGGCTTAGCAAGGTAGAGCAGTCGTCTTGTAAAGTGAAGGTTGCCGGTTTGATCCTCAGCCAAGTCGAGTTCATGTCAAGGTGTCCTTGGGCAAGACACTGAACCCCTAACTGCTCCTGATGGGTCCTGGTTGAACGCTTTGCATGGCAGCTTTCGCCATCAGTGCCTGAATGTGTGTGTGAATGGGTGAATGTGATGTATGATGTAAAGTGCTTTGGGTATCATTCCATATAAATACCTGATTTTTTTTTACCATAAACAACTAAGCTACAAGAACTCTTTCATTTGGGTACGATTACGATTAGACTTTGGTAAAATACGTATTTATGAAAGCGATACTTGATTTTTGCTAATAAAAATCCAAATAAGCTACACGCTGTATCTTCAAGTTTATGTTGCAAAATAAAGAACAGGAGCAAATCTAACACATGACTGGCTGAACCTGAGAAATGGCTGCTTCTAAAACCACTCAGGTGACTGATGCATTAATCAAACCACTTTAGCGCCTTCCAGTGCAAGTTCTGTTTTTATTGCAGTTGTAATGTCATATGCATGTGTGTGTTTCAGAGTTTGTAGTGTGTGGAGACGTGGATGGGAACATGTGGTTCAATCAGCAGCCAGATGTTACCTCATGGAGCAAAAGAAAACCTGTAAGAGCCAGAAGAATTGCATCTGTTTGGTTCCAGCTTATGATTCTGCCTAAACAATATCATAAAATAATATATATAAAAAAATGCCCAAACCTCAAGAAAACATTATTTTTTAATCCCAATTGTTAGACTTAAACACTACAAGATTATCAATTTAAAAAGTCAAAATAAAGAAAAAAGCTAAAAATTCTCATGTGTAGATTAACGTTATTAGCTATATTTACTTTGGAAAAATAAGCAACTATTTTATTATCAAAATAGTTTTTCTCAATCCCAAATATGTGCAAGAAAGTGGCTTTAAAAATCATGTGTGATGTTAATACTGATGTTTTGTCATTAGGCTCATGGTGACCGGATCAGCGAGCTGAGAATCACTGACAGCATCATCATTTCTGCCTCCTCCGACCACACAGTGAAGCTGTGGGACAGAAACACAAAAAGACAGGCATGCCACAGTTTTCAATCATTTAATCTGCTCATATTCATGAAATAGTCAAAAACAGGAACTAATATTATTAGTGTACAGTTTTAGACTCTGTGAAACTATGAAGCCTATTATGCATTGATTATGTTTTTTTCTTTCCATAGGTGGGGATGTTTGTGTGTGGAGGTCCGGTTCAGATTTTAGAGGTGAATCCACAAAAACCCAGTGAGCTGGTCTGTGCTGATAGACAAGGAAAGCTTTATTTTCTCTCATGGAAAGAGTAATCTTTTATTGCACTCTCAAAGCTTGGATTAAGGAGTTATACTTTATCAGTACTGTACCAAAGATTCTGAGGATTGTTTATATTTATTGTCAATGTGCAGTAAATGTACTAATAAAGGAAGCAGATGCATGTCTATGATGTTACACTGCTCTGTGTTTAGGTGTGGCTTTATTTAGGGTGTATTAAACTTGTTGATGTGAAAAGCAAGTTTTCAAACCAATCAGCTTTAAGTTTTGTATGATGAGAATTCCTGATAAATTGTAATTCAAAGGTTGTAACGGTGAAAATGGGAACATGGAATATGAAGAACTCATGAAAAGGAGCATGTGTTGTGTCTGTTTATTTCTCCAATAAATGATGTCCAAATCATCTTTCTGTTTTGATTGTTTAACAAACCAAAGATCATAAAACATGTTTAATCTTATTTTCATATTTAACATGTAATTACTGTGATCTGCATTTATCTGGACAGATTAATTATTATCAGAGTTCAGAGTGGATTAAGGATTTTTTTTTTTTTTTCATCCACCAAGTCTAACTACTGGTTGGTGTTGTGTGTTTTCAGATGTCTAATAACAAAGTGAAGCAGAAATGATAAAGTATTTAACCAGGAATACAATATAAGTCTGTGCCAAATCCCATACTTTACTTCAAACCATTGGAGTTGTTCAAAGTGGAGCTGGATTCAAATGCTTTGTGCACAATAAGGATTACAGGGAAAATGGATAGATATTTCATTTTTACATTTTCAGCCATTTAAATAAACCACTAAAACATTAGGTCTGCTTAATTTAGATTCACATAAAATTTGGATTCTAAATTTGAAAATAAATGGATTTTATTATTTTAATTTTAATGTTTGGGTATTTGTTATTGACAAATATTAAAACTGCACTTTTTTTTTTTTTTTTTTAACTGTGCAGCACTTTGGTTAACAGTTTTAAATATTATTTAGAAATAAATTAGGCTACTAAAAAGTATATAAATGTGAATTAGTAACATACATGATAAGGCAGTGTAATGAGCCGCTCTATATGTAGTCTACTTTAACCTCGGCTCATTTCTATTGTCTCGGCGATGCTGATTTCATGAATGTTTTGAATGCTTTGTGTTCACAGAGGTGTTTAAACCCCAGAGCCCAGAGAGAGAGAGCAAAACACCCGACAGTTTCAATCAGAGGAGGACAGGAACTCCTGAGTCTTGTCACAATTGTGTTTCAGCTTATCTGCTAACGTAGGTAAACCAGTGGAATAACTTTACATTAAAGGAGGACAGAGCAGCCAACTAAATGGTGAGTTAACGGTAAAAGCAGTGTTCCAATATGTAGTTTTTTTTTTAATAAAAAAAACTTGTATAAACCGAGCACAACGAGAAGACTAGAAACACCCGCGCGTTTAAATCACTGTCAATTGTAACACCCTATCATCCATCATATTCTTTCCGTTTCTTTACCGTGTATTTATCAGGGGACAAACACTGACGCACCAGGGTCACGAGCACGTGTATTAAAAACAGTCAGCGTTACTGTAACGCCGTTACTTTAGCCAGTAACCAAGGTACTCTAATGCACTACACTTTAAATAAAGTAACTCGGTTACTGTTACCCTATGGTACTTTTGTCCATTACTAGCTAAATTAAAACGTTTTGGCCAGCAACTGTTTCTTTCTGTTTACAGCAGCGACATGGGCAGTGTCGCCCTAACTGGGCTTCTTTTCTGTGGAGCTAAATCAGGGCCAAAATGTTTGTTTATGCGGAAAAAAAAATATTTGAAACTGAGAAAATTTAAGTTGAAAATGAAAGTTTTTATTGTGAACTTTGAAAAACAAATCAGTGTATTCAAAACAATACAAAGTGTATCAAATGTTTATATCTAATTTAATTACAGTGGGATTGTTTTGCATTTTTAAACATCGTTAAAATTCATTTTCAATAGTGATTTTTAATTTTTGCAAGTTTGACATTTTTTCTATCAGTTTTAGATTTTTCAAATCCAGATTTTGTTTTTTTTTTTTTTTTTTTTTTGTAATCTTCAGTACTGTATTTACAGTTTCAGATTTTCATTTCACCTTTAGATCTTTATTTTTCAAACTTTCAGATTCCGTTTTTTCAGTTTCAAACTTTTGGCCCTGATCTGGCCCCCAGTAAAGCTGTTATTAAAGCTGTTTCAGTTAGTACTGTAAACACACCACCCTGTAATAGTGATAAATTATGAGCAGTTTTCCCAACCAGACCAGAGGATTGCCTACTTTAACTCAATTTCTATGACAATAAATTAAATTTGGCTGATTACAGAAAAGAAGTTGTCCAGGTTGCTTTTTTTCACAAACAAGAAATTACATTAAAGTTAAATTATTTGCTTTTATATATGACTGTACGAACTATCTAAAAACGCTGCCTGACAACATTAATGCATTAAAAGGTTTCCATGCCAACAAGCCAGCAGCTTAACAAAAAATAAGACACTGAAAGTGAGTTCACTTTCGACTGTTAATCTTTTGGTTTTCTTTCCTAAGATTGCTGTGAAACTGAACTCTTTTCTGTGCTTTCATCTTTAGGAAAAATCTGGTATGTTGGGTGGGCTACTGAAACGATCTCCCCAACTAGGACATGTCCACAGGCCTTCACAGGTGAAACATAATCATTTCTTTCACAACACCTGATAATAGCTACCTGCCACTTATATGTATTATAGTGATGTTTGAGTAAAGAGGTAGATGGGTGCTTTATTTTATTTATTTTTTTGTCCTTCAGGATCTTTTGGAGCTCTCGGCCAATAATGACAACCAGTCTGAAAACACCAAGTACACAAAGGTGAGTTTCTTTCAATTAAAAAGAAAATACAGAAAGAAAGACAGAAAGAAAGAAAGAAAGAAAGAAAGAAAGAAAGAAAGAAAGAAAGAAAGAAAGAAAAGGTTAATGTTCACAATAAAACCCCTCTGCATACACTGGAGTAAATATTTTAAAATAAGAAGCCATAGTAAAAATAAGTATGAAGTTACAAAGACAATTATAACTGAAAACAACAAAAGAATTACAATGAATAAATGTATATCTTGACTATAAACAAGTCTAACATTTGATAATAGTTTCTATATTTTAATGCTCTAACAATAAAAAACAGTTCATTAATCAGTTCATATAATTTTGAATGACATTAATGACAATCTCTGCACATAAATTATCAGGGTTGCAACTAACAGTGGACTTATTTAGGTTATTTCCTCGATTTATTGACTTGTGATTTGGCCCTACCACCTGACATGAAATACAAACGTCTTGTTTTGTATCAAATGTCCTGAAGCCAAAAATATTTGTTTTATTACAGACGCACAAAGCAAAAGAATTGTAGTACTTATTGATTTATTTTCTGTTTGAGCTAAAAATCTAAGCTGTTTTTGTCATTTGCCTAAAGCCAAAACAAAGGGGGTAAAATAAGACTGGCTAAAATAATGTGAACTGCCAGGTCCACAAGAACCACTGTTGAAAGTTTGCATGTGATTTTAAACTATTTATGGATGGAGCATTGCATAGTGAAATAACCCTGATGGTGTTAGCCAGTGATCCATGGTGACTGTGCTGAACTTGGCTCATGAATGGACAGTTTTGTTTAATGTATTTGTTTGGAAGATCAAAAACCTGCATGCATCAGCCATTTGAAAGAGGCGCTGGCAAATGTGTGACACACTAAATCCCTGCCTGTCTGTCTGACAGCTGCACCAGTTTAAAACTCAAAGGATTTGGTATTTTCATTTAGAAAAGGCTACAAAAAAAACACATGTTTAGGAAAAAATGTCTTTTACTAATGTCATTTTACGTGATTTCCTTTTTATTTCAAGGTGTCTGGAGGGTTGTTCACTGGGATGTTTAAAAAGTTCCTTAAGTCCAGTGATGCAAGATCACCATCTCAGGTATTTGTCAAGCATATCAATAAGGCAAGCTTTGTAAAAGCTGGTTTATGAATCAGCTTGAAAATATAACTAGACAAAAGCAAAAAACACACAATAGTCAATGCCTGATGTTTCTGGGACCAGTAGGATCTTTAAGATAAACCTGCAACTTTAGTTTTGACTTTTTCTGCTCAGGAGTCAGAGGGGATTTTGACAGGGGCATTTAAAAAGTCTCCATATCCTTTTAGAGCTAAAACACCATCTCAGGTTGGGTCTTTGGATCGTTGTTAAAGCTTGGCTCTGTAGAGTTATGAGAATGAATGAATGAACACTAAATGGTCACCATTTGTCTCTCGCCTTCAGGAGAATTTGTCTGCAGCTAGTGAACTCGCAGGCAGCAGTGACAATCTCTCAGATAACTACACAAAGGTGAGGTTTCAGATGCAACCTTTATCCCAAACTGACAAATTTACTGCAGCTGTATGTGGACGTGAATGAGATAGATTTAATGCTGACTCATGTTACGGGAGAAGGGAGGAATCTCTGGCATGTTCAAGAAGAAAGGTGCCAAATCTCAGTCGCAGGTAAAACATTTGAGAAAGTGAAGAACTGCAGACAGTTTTGGTCCAAGACAAGTGCAAAGTGAGGAGAGGTGCTATCTTATGGTATATTTCATCAGGACACTAAAAAAGCTGTGGATTTAGGGATTAACTATGAAACTACTTAAAAATGTTTAAGTCTGACAGATTCATATTTTTTTAATGCTCATCACAAGTAAAATGCATGCTGGCTTTAAAATTCTCCTTTAGGATGGTTGTTGCATTAGCTTATCTTTTAGTTATCTTACTAGCTGTTTAGTGCCAACAGCTATCCTTAATTATGCTCTACTAACGAATATTCAGCTTTCTTCAGCCAGTATTAACTGAAAGGAAACCAGTAAGCACTCTCAGCTTGTGTTTAACTCCTTAAACATTTAGGTAACTTTAGTTTCTGTAGCTGGTCATTAATGCTAACCCACAGCTGGTCTTGCAGTTATTTAGTAAAATGGTGAATATCTTTAAATAAAAACAAATAAGCCTTTTTCATTTTGGTTGTTACATTCTAACATACCTTGCCTCTCTTGGTTTAGGATGACTTGTCTGTGGATGATGAACACTCTGCCAAAGGCCTGACAGAGGAGTCCTCTAAGGTAAGATATGAAGTTCAGTGGCGGCAGTGACAAAGATGAATCCATATCAAGCAGCAAACAAAGTAAGGACAACTACACTAATTAACTGATGGTGCTTGAGTAATGGAAAAAAAAGGAAAAATGTTCATGTGTGTTTTCATAAAGTGATGATTCCTGTCTCCTGCAAGCAGCATGAGAAGCAGAGTGGATCAGATGATGAGGCTCCAGCTGTGAGCAGTGAAAAGTTATCAAGCAACAAACAGATTCTTTCATATTTTCTCCTTCTGTTTCATTCTATTGGACATTCAAATGATTATTTTTTTAAAGAAAACATATTTCAAAGAAAGATCTATAATAGGAAATTGTATTTTTTCAAGGAGAATCCTGTTGCTTCAAATTATATTTTTCATTTGATCAAACTGACCGCTTGTGTTTGGCTCATGGAGCTGCTTGTTGTGTTGTGTCCAGATGTTAAACAGATGTGTTTATTCTCTGTAAAAGTAGGAGTTAACTAAATGTTTCTGTCCTGAACATTTTTTGTGACGATATCTTCTCCCTCTCAGAGCATCCTGGCTGAAGCCATGTCCAAACCGAATCCATTCTGCTCTACAAATAAAGTAGCTTTACAGTTGAATGTGCAGGTGGTGGTGGTGTGATAACCATGACCGACTATCATGGTGGTGATGAGACTACGATGATGATGATGGTGATAGGGATGAAAGCTGTGTTGCACAAATGGTCATCAGTTGTTTTGCATGTTGGACTTATTTACTCCACATCACAGAGACTTTACATCTTCGCTTTTCTCATATTTGGTGTGTGACTTATGATTTTGAAGCGTTCTTTCTATTTAGTTTGCTATTTTTCTTTCTCTCTTCTATGAAAGAGAAAGATTTCCATACTTAATGTTTCTCCTTATGTTTAGAAAACAACTCAAGCAATTGTTGAGACTTTGACGCTGAATTCTTGCTATGGAAAATTGTATTAACTACACCAGAATTTTTTTTAATGCTGCTAGTGTTTTATTTAATACTGCATAGCAGTTTATCTGCTTTTGCCTGATATGGTTTAAAAACGAATATTTTCTGTTCTCTTCTCAGAAGGACACTGAAGACAGAGAGAAAGCCGTGGAGAATCAGTCTAATGTGCTTTGCTCATGACTCATTGACGGCATGCACACATGTGACTGAACAACTTCTCCCAGAAATACCCTCAGTCCTCAAACTCCTCCTCTTCCATAATGCTACCACTTCCCCCTCCTACTCCTGCCAGCTTGCAGTCAATCTCCTTGTTCTCTACTCTAGTACACTGAGTCCCTCTATGTTTGCGTCCTTGCCAGGTCAAAAGTAATTTGATCTCGCCGGAAAGGAAGAAAAGAAGTGAAACACCACCAGTCCCACCCAGATCAGCTGAAGAGATTCACATATAATAAAGCACTGCTCCTGCTCAGAAACATGCGTTCCCTATAAAACTGTTTTGACTTCTGCTTGGCCCGTCTGTGCTCTGTTGTGTTACAGGAGATGAAGGGGATGTCTGCGTACAGCAACGTACAACAAAGAAGACCTGAGGAAAAGGTAAGGTCAACATTTACTAAATAATGTCTCAACTGTTTGTCTGTTCCTCTTGTTTAGAGTTTCATGTTTTGGGATAGTTCAATACTCAAGCTAAGCAAATTCTTAGTATTCATTAAAGCATATTAATCGGGGTATTGCACAAACTAGGCTATTCAAATTATTTGCAATAGCTAAATTATATCAAATGGTATTTAAGATATATGGATGACCTTTGGGAAAATTATTTGACTTGTAAAAGAAAAATCCAAGCCCCTAAGAGAAAAAAAGGGGGATCTCTCCGAAAGTCCTGTTGCTCTTGCCAAACATCAGACAAACAATTTTTTTGCGTTTTTGTATCCAGTATACACCAAAGGTATACCTTGATCTCGTTCATTTAGGAAACTGCTGTGGTTTGATTTCAGAAGATGAACAAAGCAGCATAAGAACAACTAAACATGTAAAAAGTACAAGGGTCGTCTTGTTAGCTGATGAACATTAGCTGCTCGCTTTGGTGGAAGCGTCCACTGGACTGTTGGAACAAAAAAAACACAAATACAGTAAAGGTTTCCCTCCAGTGAAGAATGTTCTTATTGCTACATCTATTAGATGTTTTAGTTCTGTTCTTTAAATAATATACAGCTAGCATGTAACAGAAGAACTGTTGTCTCTCCTGTTTTTCTGTACTTATCTTCAGTCTCAGTGATCAAATAAACAGGGTTTCTGAAATTTGGATGACAATCATGGTTTAATTTAGAAACTATCCAAATGTGAACCTGAATCTCCTCTGAGCAAACTGATGAATTTCTTAAATTTACTGCAGAACCGATCAGCTGACAAAGGCACCAAAGATGATGAATCTATTGTAACCAAAGACGGTGACGAGAACCGTCCGGCGAGCACAACGGTGAGTTTGCCTTGACATCATAGCAGGATTCACTTCCAAATCACAGTATTAGATTTAACCCCAAAGTTTTTTCATGCAAGCAGAGTAATATGATTTCTTGTATTAACCAAGACAACTGTTATACTAAGTGAGTTTTGGAGTTTTTTTCTCTAAGCGTTTGAGTCGTTGTTAAGAACCCACATATGTTTGGCAGGTGAAAACCAGAGGTGTTCATGTCAGCAGCTCCGTTTCGATCTACTTTTTACAGTTCCTGCTTCCTTGTCAGCTCTTTAAGTCCAAAGTCATGCAAACAGCATGACTCTCACAGACAATTATCAGAGGACATTTCAGTTAAACATGTTACATGGAAATTTAATCCCACAACAATCAGTAATAATATATTGTTTCCCTTTAAAGTAGTTCACTATAAGGTAGTCAAAATGCATATTTTACACAATTTGTATATGTGGTACACAATTTTCCATAAAAACTTTAAAGCTGAATGTTTATTTTTTTTTATCTGGGTGGCATACTGGAAAAACTCAAGACTCTACTGGGAGGCTGCTGCTTTTAAGGGTGTTTGAAGAGAAATTTGTACATTTTTTTAGAAATGAAAGCAGATAAAGAAATATAGTTAATTTTTTAGAAAGTAAGTAAAGTCGAAAGAGGATGTGTGTATTTGAGAGTAGGAACAGTCACATGGTATACTATGCATACACATCAGAGGAAGGAATAGTTTGTGTTGAAGCGCTGACAACTGACTCAGTTACTGGTCTTATAAATCACTAATTGGTGAAAAGAAATGTTTCATGTTTTTGCTTCATGTGTTATTGTCTTGCCATTTTTCTTTTTTTTGGAACAAAGTAAAAAAAAAAAAAAAAAAAAAAACAAACAAAAAAACAACAACAAAAAAACAAAACAAAAAAAAACAAACAAGAAAATTAATGCATTTATGCCTCAAGCTGCAGTCAAGGTGAATGGCCGGCTGTTAGAGACATAGACTTAACTTTATTAATCCTTTGGGGTAACCCCCTCAGGAAATTCACAATTCCAGCAGCACATAAGAAAACAAAGCAGGTAAATAAGCACACAGGTAAAAAGAGCAAAATGAATTAAAAAGAGCAACACACAGATAAATAAGAATAAAGATAAATAAAGACAAAAATAGCTAGATATGACTTTGTATAGAATTTGAGTTAAAAAATTATACTAGATAAAAATGAGGTTATTGCACCAGGGAAAGTGTTCACTTCTGTGTGTGTATGTGTTGCACCAGTAGATGAAAGTGGCTTCTTTAACTAGAACATTGTCTTTATTCATTACCAAATATGTTGATTATATATGTTCTTGTTATGTTTATGCTTATTTGATTTCTTTGGTTTTACTATGTTATTTTCACCAGGCTGCGTCTGATGAAGGACTGAAAGATGAAAAAGAGTCTTCATCCAGAAAAGAAAAGAAAGAAGAGGATGGAAAGGACAAAACTGAGGAGGTCTGTCTGTCAGCTACATTACCTCAGCTTCCTTTATGCTTGTTGAACTTGTTTTATGATTTTTAAAAGTATTGTTTTTATCAGGAACAAGTGTTCATTTAACTGTTGTTACTGCTCAGAGGGATGATATCATGATTGCATTTGACTAACAGTAAAGTAGTGATCCTGTTTGTTCCTTTCAGACTAAAGTCAAGAAACCCAAGAGACAAAATCCTTTCATGCCTCAGGTCAAGGTAACTTTTAAGAATCTGACTTGTACAAACCTGTTTCTCACCATGCATCTGTGTGCTGCACAGAGGGGGAAAACACAGCACTGCCCAAATTCCCTCTTTCATCCTGACAAAAGTTATAATCAGATATGAATCCGTTTCAGTCTGGAGACTTGTGTATAAAAATATTCTTTGAATATCACTGGAGAAACCAGAATTTTTACCCAAGTTTTGCACCCTGATCACCATTCACATCTATGTTCAATAATACATTCATTTTGAATATTACATTTCAAGAAAAAGTTAATAAATCAAAACTTTATAACACATTAAATATTGTAGCTGCCCACATAAAATGTTGGTCCTCTGGCACGATTATAATAGTGTGAAATGTCTCTACTATATAATGCTTTCATTAAACAAGCATTAATGCTTTCTGTGTGGGGCAGGATGACCACATTTATATGTCCCAGTTTTAGTGAAGAATTCTGGGCCAGAACCACAGGAAGGTAGTAAATGTATGTAAAGAAAATATCAGTGTAATTCAGACAGAAAACCCCAATCCCCTCATGCACTTAGCGGGAATATGCATCTGAGTTAGTAAGTGAGGAGTGCTTCTCTGTGCAGCTGACCTGTTTACTAAAGGAAATGAATTGCATGACAGCAATGCACACGGAGAAGCTTAAAGTATTGGAATATGAGTTCATTTCTGGTGGAGCTGGTTAATATAGAACTAATCTCTATGCTAACAGTCACTGCTTTTATCATTGCAGTATTAGGTTAAAAACAATAAATTGTCCTTTCTGCTCCATTTGAAATATTTTTAGATGGAGAAAGTTATCATCTGCAGCTGAATGTGTTGCTTCCACTTCTATTTCCAAGATGTAGGTGGATCAAGGTTCAAGAGTTGTCTCGTGGAGCCAAAAATCATTAACTAAAACTGAAAATACACCCCCCCACTTTTTTTTTCTTTTAATAGGTTGTCTCATATTTGTATCTTTCTTGCTGTTAACTACAAATATGCAGTATTGACAAGTTTCTTTAGTGATATTTATGATTGTGCATGACTAATATTCCAGGCAGATCCTGACTGTATAAGCAAATCCTTGCACTAGTTTCACAGAGGACACGTCTGCTTAAAATGTATTTTAATGAATATGAGCACTTGTACCTTAAAAAACAGCCGAGCAGTTTGCAACCATTAGGTAACTAAAAGCTCAAAGTTATCATTAAAATCTGTAAAACTTGTTTGTTTTTGTTTGTGTTTATTGATTTCAGACCAAAGTTATTCAGAAGCATGTACAGGACACAGCTGGAGGCAGTGCAGCGGAGGTAAGGAAAAAGAAACAATCTTTGCTTCTCTAAACTAGACAGAAAAATATTTGTCGTTTGCTATTTTTTATTCTGGCTTTTCTTTCTGTCTGTTAGTGTAATTGTCAACCAGATTGTGTAGAAATATTGCTTTGTGGTTCAGAATTACAAAAGGTCTGTTTCAGTCACAGCTCCCTACCCCATCCACCCTGAAAACAACCTCGCTCTTCCAGCCATTTGGTGTTTATCTCCAGGATGTCCACTCAGCTCAGATATTACTGTTATCAACATTTTTCTTAGCTTTTTTTTTAAACCCTGACATGTGTTTGTGAAATAAGACTGGGCTACGATGTGCACCAGACTTGCTTCTCCGTTTCCTTTTTTTAACATGTCAAAAGAAGCATGAGATCATTTACCTTTATAAAAACAGCACTAAGTTGATGGCATATTTTTTAAAGAACACATTATCCTCTTTATCGGAGCATAAGCTAAAAACCGCAACACAAAGTATTAAGGGGAAACAGGGGCAATGAGAATAACTTGATAAGTTGAATTGTTGCATGCTGCATACCTCTCTCTCTAATTGGCTCACTTACATACACTTTAACTGTACTGCAGACCCATACATTTGTTCATAAAGAAGGGGGGAAGTCCTGGCACGGATTTGGAATTGTAATCTCTTTTATTTATTTATTTTTTCTCAGAATAAAGGTGCCAGCAAGTCCCTGTTTGACCATTTGGAGGACTTCCGTATTAACCCCTTACAGCCTGAAAACAGTCAGGTTGGTCTCTGGGAAGGGGGAAAAAATCAATATAAATAGTCTGAGAACTTTTAAAATGATCTGTGGCTTTATTTTAAGCAAGCATTAAAATGCCAGTCCCTTAATAATCTATAGGTGTCTTTCAGGATATGGAGAATCTCATGGACTGGTGGAACGCTGTGGAGGGTAAGCTACAATTTTATTTTGCTCTTGATTTAGGTCAGTGGTGTTTTTTACCTCCGTGAAGGTGGAGGTCATGTATTCGGCAGCGTTTCTTTGTCTGTTTGTTAGCAACAAAAAGTTATGGATGGATTTTGATTAAATTTTCAGGAAATCTCAGAAATGGAATAAAGGAACAAGTTATTATATTTTGGGGGTAATCCAGATCACCACCTAGATCCAGGGATTTTTTTTACTATGGGGAGGGAGGTAGGGCTAATTTTTCCATTAGTGCTCTGACTAAAAAATAACGCCCACAATTTTATTTATATAGCACATTAACTGTAACACCAGTTGCCTAAAGTGCTAAACAACAAAAACAACTACAAAATTAAACACTACACAGTGTAAATAAAAACAATTACATAAAACTGGAATAAAAAGTAAAAGCAAGCAAATGTCAAGCTCAGTTATGTTAAGAAGTGGGTCCTCACAAAAGGATGGACGGTGTAAATCATTAATGCTTGTGTATTTCAAATTCAGTCACATATGGGTTTGCTGTGTCCTCATGCTTTGTCTTTATAATGCATATATACATGGTTGCTATATTATTTTTTTTTTTTACTTTTTCAGCATGGGACGACACTTCACAAAATGAAGACATGACAGAAAAAGAAGAGGCCAAGTAAGTTAAAGCCCAAATATGTGCTAATGTATTTTACTTAATTATTTCTTTTTGTCTCATAAGGGTTGTTAAAATACATTTTTTAATTTCCTTAGTATGTAACCAAGCTTTTAGTTGAAGCTTGTATAGCTGCATCCAAAATGTCCTCCTTCCCATCAACAGATGGAATGTGTAAATAATTTAAAGACTGTCATCAAAATGCAAATGGTTTACCAGAGATTTGCTGTTTTTAAATGCAGTTTGACAAACAGTGGCACAACATGGTAAAATATATTTGCCTCCACTGATATCTTAAAACTTGTGCAAACAAAATGGCAATCTACGCTTTGCATGGTAGACTGGAAATAAGTCTTTCTCCTCAGTTTTACATGTTTTATTTCCCCCAACTTTCCCTTCTCAGGGCATTTGCTGTGACGGCAGAGAAAGTGCAGAAGGGCATCCGTGTCTTCAACAAACTGTTCTCAGAGCGCGCTGAGAGCCTCTGGCAGCACGTCATTGAACTCAACAGCATTGCCGACGGCCTGGACAAGTTCAACAAGAACACAAAGATCGCTCAAATCACCGGTGGCTCCACCAGTGCCATCGGGGGCGTTGCTACCATTGCTGGCCTGGCTCTGGCTCCATTTACAATGGGAACCTCTCTGATTGTGACAGCGGTAGGGCTGGGTGTTGCCACAGCAGGTGGTCTAACATCAGCTGGTGCTGGCATCTCCAACCAAGTCAATAACTCTATGGACCGCAAGAAGGTGGAGAAGATTGTGGAGGACTACCAGGAGAAGATGATCGACCTCAACAACTGCCTGAAGTTCATCAAGCAGGGGATCGAGAATCTGCGTAGGTTTGACCTTGTTAAGATGAAAAAACACGCATACAACCAGGACTTCCCTGCACTCACTAGTAGTTTCTATATGGACGGCGCCATGGCAGGAAAAGCCATCCTCATCAACGCCAATGAGATCATGCGTGTGGTGCACATCGCAAACGTGGCGGGTAGCACCGCAGCCAGAGCAGTCCAGATCGCCAGTATGGCCACTGGTGTCCTCACCGGCCTCTTCGTAGGCATGGATATCTACTTTGTGGCCAAAGACTCCAGAGAACTCAAGAAAGGGGCAAAGTCAGAGTTTGCTGCCAAAATCAGGGAGGTGGCCACGCAGCTGCACGACGGTCTGGTGGAGCTTAACGGCATACGAGAGGTGCTCCATTCCACCACGCCAGAAAACACAGGTAGCAATACCAAAGCTTTGACCAGTGACACAAAAGAGAAAGACAACAAATCTGACAGTTTAGGAGAAAATGAAATTGACTGCATAAAAAATGCTATCAAGGGCGACACTGAGAACAGAGACTAAGGATCATAAACCAGGAAATGCCTTAAACTATACTTAATTATGAAAAAGTAAAAAAAAAAAAAAAAAAAAAAAATAATAATTCAAACTCAGCACTTTTTTTCAACACATTTCAGTGCTGTGCACATCTAAGGCCGTTGGTAATTTCTTAAAAGTTTTAACACAATAAGTTGCATTTTGAATTCCGGAAAGGAAACTACAACCTTGTAATGGAAAGTATCTGAACATTTTAACCAAGGAACTGATTTTTTTAAATGTCCACATGTATGTTACACTGACAGGAACTGGGTCTGTAGCAGACCCAGCCCAGCAATGGTACAGTGTACTGATGTTTTAAGCTACCTTTTATTAGTGTTCATTTGTTTTCCTTTACTGTGCAAATTCCTTTTGAACATATTTTACTCGAACACTGTAAGAACTCCCACTTCCAACTGGTTGCTTTTACAGTTTTTTTCTCTATTGCTAAGACACATTTCTCGAAAGCTTCTCTCCTTCTCTCTTAACTGAACACCAAACCCAAGTTTTATGCTACTGTTGTAGAAAAATGACCAAGAGTTTGGAATGAGTAAAAGTATATAAAGTTTATTACAGAAGAATTATTGAATACAGAATTACTTGCAAGTAATGAGAGTGGTCGTCCTAACTCACGTGAAGTCAAAAGAGAGGCAAGAGGAAAAACAATAGTTATACATTTCTGTAGAAAGAATCCTCCTTCCTGAAGACCTTGGGTCTTAGCTGGCATCAAAACAACCTCACATAGTTGTGTCTCCACCAGAACCAGTCTGACTAAGGGTCTGAGGAAGGACCAGAAAAAGGTCACCTTACCTTCGTAGTGAACTTTTTAACAGAGCATGTATATGAAGAGAATAAACTTTAAAAGTAAATTAAAGCATGATGACTAAAAATGCACAACGTAAAAAGTGTAACATAGTAACAATCAGTGTAAATACAATTTATAAATTAATATAGTAAACGAAGTAATTATAGGTGTGATTATAATATTATATACAGAGTATAATAAGTAAAATTTCTTCCACACTACATTCATAAAACCTCAGAATCTTCCAAAATCTTTCCCAAAACTGAACTGTTGTCAAATCGTGCCCTGAGTCAATCAAAATGAAAAACACAACTGAGCAGTCACTTAACGCTACAGGGAAAAATGGAAAAAAACAATACTCAGGACATGACGCTGTAGAAATAAAAGTTTGTTCACTGTAGGCTAAATGCATGTTACAAAACAAATAACCTGTGCATTTATCACTTGTATGCAGTAAGCCTACATAAAAATAAAAGTACGAACACATATACAAATGAGAAGTGCATTACTCAGCCACAGTATCATTTCTTCATACTGGGTCAGGCTAGAGGACTTCAAAACAAGGGATGCTCATCCTGCTGCCCTAACAGAGCATCTCACATGTGACTGAGGAAAATGAGGAGCAGGTGTTGTAGGGTCGTAGGTTGGCGGGACAGCGGACAACCCCATGATTGCTCATGGCAGCACACAATGTGACATTGCCACCTTGCTGAGAGAGATGCCAACAATGGCCCGTTGGCCAATCACACTACGGCCTCTCCTTCTCCTGACGAGATAACAGTAAACCCAGCTTCATCCATGTAGATGTATTCATAGGGTCTTTCCATTTGTTGCGCATGAGGTCACGATCAACAGTAGAGAGGCTGACACTGTTGATACCCTCAAAATGTACATGCTCCTTAATGATCTTCTGCTGAATTTCACACAGTTTAATGGTGTTGTTCTCATGGACCATAGTGACAATTAGGTCTCTTGGTATGGGGAGAACATACCTGTCCTCCCACCCCCATGTGGCAGTCTTTCAATTTTACAAAAAGAGAACATGCAGTTACAGAAATATACATGGATTACTAGGCCTACAAACAGTTAAACTAACCCTCCATTACAGTACTAAAGTACATCGGCACAGTGATGTACTGAAACATATATTTATTTACAGTATACTGTGGTACAGTATATAGCATAGTCATATAGTAATTACTGTTAACATTTACATACTGTAATGTCAAAAAAAAGGTAATTACCTGTTCCCTAAATCTTTGGATTATGGTGGACACAGTGAATCTACTGATGTTTGGTTGTACCCTTTGTCCAACCTCGCTCATGCTCATATTGTAGACAAGAACATGGTCAATCACAGTAGATCTGATTTCATCAGATATTAGTGTTCTTTGTCTTCGCGGACAACCTCAACCACTTCTCACACAAACAACACAAACTACTCCTCCTCTCAGATTTCTATCCATTGTAGTGGATCACAAACCAGCACTCTCTGAACAGGCTTATATATATATATTCCTTCACATCATTGGCCACAAGTGTGATCAGTTTTGAGTTGTTGTGTTCAGCCAGTGACACCTGTGCTTTAATTGTGTTTGACTTTGCCATGTGTGCTTACCATTATGCAACACAGATGCATCACAATGAACGTGTGTTGGTAAGTTGTGTCTAAACACATGAGAAATGCTTATGGTTTTACCAAAAGAGTGACTGATTCAATCAGTGGGTTTAGATAATAAGGTTTAGTGGTTTAGCAATTGAGAAAAACAATAAAGAAAACCAAACAAAATAAAAGGCCAGGAAGAGACTAAATTACTAAAAATAAAATATTTTATATTATAGCATATTATACTTGCATATCTGGTAGTGGTGCCATTATTTGAAACTGCTGTGCTTCTTTCATTAAGTGGGTTTAAGGAAATTTAATTTAGTAACATTTAATTAAAAAATATGCTGTAAATATTTTCTGATCTTCCCTTAAACCATGAAGAGTAGCTTTGACTTCCATGGATATCCTGAAGGGGAATAGTTATTAGTTATTTATAATTCTTTAGAATTACAGTGTAACATTAGCCTGTTTCCTCAGCTGAGGTTTGGCTGTCAAGGCTGCACAAGGCTGTTTATTTTTTTTAAGAATGCTGTCAATCGACTTTGTGTAATGTGGAATGTTTTAACAAAAAAGAAATTATTGTTATTAGAAATCATGTGTCCACTTTTATCCAAGCTAAGTTTGACCTGATAAACAGAAGCAAAATCCAGGCCTTGTGTTCACAGTGAGGAAGACAGGCGTGTCTGATGACTGCTCAAAATCAAAGTTTCTTGTCCAGCCTGAATATGCTCTGTGATCAGAAATTAAATTCTTTTTATTTTTTTCCTCTCTTTTTTTTTTTTTAAATGTTCGGAAAACTATGTGCAATACATTGTCAGTTTATGGTTAATGTAAATGTAAAATTAAAGTGTAGAAAGACATTTTATTTCCATCTGTATTTTTTAAGTCTTTATGCAAGTGAGTGAGCAGCAGAAACCACTATACTTTGGTAATAAGCAGAATGTAATGGATAACTGCAGTGGTATGGTCTATAATGAGTTCACAAACCTCGTTCTGCAGGATGAAAGCTTTAGGAAGGAAGTATATAAAAAGCTCTTCCCTCACCCAACCTCCTGTTCATCTCAAGCTCGGGTCCTATGCACCTCTCCTATATATATATATACAATTATATATTAGGACTGTCAACTGATTCAAATTTTTAATCAGATTAATTAACCATGATTAATCACGATTAATCACCAGTCGCAACTATGCCTGAAATATGCCTGTTTTTACTGTATCGTATCAAAGGAAAGAGCAAGACAATGCTCACTTGGGGTTTTCTTTGCTTTTTTAAATTTAATTGACCACTTTAGTTGTAGTAATCAGTTCAATATTACATAAAACCAAGACCTTATAATATAATATAAAAATTAAATCATTTGTGCCCCCTTTTTTCCTGGTCAGTGCCCCTGCCTGGGCCCCCATCAAAACTTTTCCTGACCCACCCCTGCATAGCTGAACCATAAATCTTTTCTAACACATGTAAACTTCTTTGTTAAAGAGGAAAGCTCCCCTTATTTGTATCTCAGAACCTGTTCATAGTTTCTCTCACAACATTTATGGCCCCTAAATGATCAGACCTGTGTCTCCAACGTCTGCACAGCACCAATGATTTAGGGAAGATTTCGCTTTGCTTCCTTTTGCTGTTTTACTCTCACTAGATATCTGAACCTGATCTGCCTTTCTAGATGGCTGTCTTATAACTAGTAGATTTTACAGCTTTGTCACTAGCAAACCTCATTAATACTGAACAGTTATATAAAATAAAGGCAAACAATATCTAACTGAAATAGTCTGTTATCAGCATTTGTCATTCTTTAGCTTCATGTTACAGTGACATTGATCTGATTAACAAGAGACTAATAGATGTAGCGTTGCTATTACTACGGCGTCCAAAAAACAATACTTTTGGGGTCAATATGTGCCGGTGTTGCAGCAAAACCTGTGACCCATCAGAATCTGTGACCACAGGGGGGCAACAGTGTACAGTTCTCTGCATGTACGTCTCAAAAGCCAAGTAAAGCAAAGTCTTGAAAACACTTGTATTTGAGTCTGAGTTCATTAAAATGCAGGTGCAGTAAAGACATATTCTGATTCACCATATCAGAAATGGTGATCTCTGTGATCCTGGCTATGTGAGGGTCACATATTATGTTAAAAGAGTACAGACTATAATCACCAGAAAAGAAAGACAAGACTAAAGAATACAAATAAAAACACAGACAGGAAGGAAAAGGATAGAAAGAAGAGTGAAAAAAAGCCTGATGAACCCAAGAAATGCTCAGGAGATTCAAAACAAGATGATAGGAGTTTAAAAACCCATGTAGGGTGGGACAAAACCCAGGGGGAAAGTGAAAGAAGAAGCAACAAGGAGGATGAGGGGAAGGATGATGTCAGAAAGGAAACAAGAGAAGGAGGCAGAAGGCAGACGTACGATGAGGCAGGAGCAAGAAAGACAGAGAATAAGGAGAAACATGAAACAAGAGAAAGAGAGGAAGAGAGAGGAAGCCGTCGCAAAGATGGAGAGCGCGACAAGACAGTTGGCTGATAAGAGGAAAGGAGGAAAGAGGACTGAAAGACTGGAGAGCAGAGATGGTGAAGAGAGAGAGAGAGAGGAGAAAAGGGACACAAAGAAATGAAAAAAGAAAATAATAAAAACTCAAGTGGGAGAAAAGAATCACATCAAGGTCATGAGGAGGGAAAGATGAGAAGAGAGCGTTTGGAAAGAGACGCAGTCGGCGAGGAAGAAGTCAGGAGTCATTACAGGAAAGGACACGAGGAGCTCAGAAAGAGGGGAGAGGAGAAACGAGGGAGCAGAGTATAGAGCGGACAGTTTGAGAGAGCAGGAGGTGATGAGGAGTAGGAAAAGGTGAAGAGGAGGGAGAAAAGAGAGAGTCAAAAGAGAGGAAGTGACAGAGAGCATAAACACAGTCAGAGAGGATCTCGTCCTCGTTCACACACTCTGTGGACAGACGGACTGGACATTTAATTTTCACCCAAACACCAAAATGATCATGACATCAACTGTCTCCACTTCTTTGTTGCCAAGACGACAACAAATGATTAGCTGAACAGGGTCTTGTTGCATCAGATATATGTTGCACAAAAGTCAATTTTCACACTGAGCTGATCTAAAGAGGAAGAAAACAGCTGCTGCTGCAGAGAAATCCAAGTCAATAGTAAGTTCTCCTACAAAACCAGTTCCACTTAAAGTATATCAACTTTATGTGAAATACTTCCGAGGAACAACGTCCACTCGCTGCTGGGCTTTTAATGGTACTTGGACATGGTTGTCAAGGGATTTCTTTTCATCACGGTGACTTTGTTTTCTAGTCCATCCATGTCTTTGCAGAAATGTCTGAACAACATTGTGCAGATATCCATGACCGTAAGGTGCCTTCACCAGGTTTAAGATAAGATCTTATCCTCCAAGTTCTGCCCTGTCTCCCTGGCATTCCAGCACTTCCTGGTGTCAGTCGACTTCTCCTCACTCTCTACCTGCAGCTGGCCAGATGGGATTGAAGCACACCTGTCTTTCTTCATCTTTTAACACTGATGAACATAAAAGCCTGGGGCCTTATTTATCAAGCATCTTAGAGTGTCATTTTAGTCCTAAGTGCTGAGAAATTGTGGAATTTAGTCCTACTCTCAGTCTCAGTTTCAATCAACTTTCTGAAGTCTAAGAATCACTCCTACTCCTCCACATATTTAAGAGACCTCCATAGGTGTCATAAGTGGTTAGGAGGTGCCTGTAGAGCAGGGCTATTCAACTCGGTGCCACAAGGGCTGCAATCCAGCAGGTTTTTAGTGTCTCTCTTCTAATTCACCTGACTCCAATTAATAAGCTGCTACACAGAACTTCACAGGCTGTAGGATTCCTTTCATTTGAGTCAGGTAAGTTAGAGGAGAAAGGCTTAAGGCGCATTTAGTTGTTTTGCAATTTCCTTCCATGTGTTTCTTTTATCACGGCTTGCAAGCATTTTGCTGAATTTCCCTTTTATGATGTCCTTACTTTAGCCGACTAATACTACAAGTAGGAGTATCTCCCAGTTCGGTTTTTCTTTTTGATTCCATGTTGGTTTTGGCTGTGTGGACTGTGACTGCGGTAGAAGTAGAGCAGTAAATTAACTGCATACCAGTTTCAGGTTAATCGTCTCATTAATGAATTGGAAAGGAAAGGAAAGTGAACATGCATGGTCACACACACTCCTCCTCCTCCTCCTCTCCTGCGTCAGGGCTAATATAAATATTGCACCTGCAGGGATCAAACTCAGAGGAGCTGAAAGAGCTAAACTTTACATCAAATATTCCTTCAGGTCAACATTTAACCTTTACAGCACCGAAGTAAGTCTCTTAAACCTTAATCACACATGAGGTTGGTTTTCATTATTTATTTGTATGATTATAGAAAGTCAGTTTTGCTTAATTTTTTTAATGCATATAAATTAATTTAAATTAAATTTAATACTTTGAAAAATAGTATTAATCATTTGGAAAAAAGATTTAAATAAGTCTGACAAATTGGTACTACTGGTACTACTATTTATAGTATAAAATATGTTTTAATTTGATTTCTCATATATATATATATATATATATATATATATATATATATTGCTTTAATTTACTATATGGAAATTATGGAATTTATTATATATTATATTATATGGAACTGAAATTATTCATTCAAATGTTAAATTAAAAAAAGTTTTAACATAAAAAGTCTAGAACTTTTTATCTTTAAAATTTTGCAAAAGAAAAATGTAAGTTTTTTTTTATCTGCTTCATTTACATTTACTCTTCTGTCTCAATGTGTTTCATCTTTGCAGAAATGGAGCAAACATTGATCCTGTTGTTCACCACAGTGATGCTTTTTGTAGCACCAGGCGTCAATGCAGATTTGTCATTTGCAGCTAATCCGCAGGTTAGTTCTCTTTTCCCATGGGCCGGGGTAGGGGTCATATCCTGACAGGGAAACGCTTCTCTATACAAGACCGGAAACGAGATGTTAACCCCTTAACTCCCGGTAGCAAAGGCTGGAGGTGCAGGTGCAGTCAAGTTAAGAATGAAAGGTTCGAGAAATTATAGGCCAGAAATTTGGATAATGAAACACTGAAGGTGCATGGATGGAAGTTATTGTGCATATTGTGAATATTTCTATCTCCTCACCATCTAGAAGCTGTGAGATTCTAATCCTGCTTTCTGTCTGTTCACCTGATGCTGATATTCATCACATATTGTTCCTTCTGTGTTTAGAAGGAAGCAGCTTCACAGCTTTAAATTAATCCTGCTGACTTTTTACCTTATTAGTTAGTAAATCCTAAATATTCATCCTTCTTTGTCATAAATATTTGATTTTATAAATATATACAAAGAAATATTTTAACTGTTGCTGTTTAAAGAGAAAACTGCTAAATCTGTTTGTGTTTAGTGCAGGGGTCTGCAGCCTTTCCAAACCAAAGAGCCATTTTTCCCTCAGCCAGCTATATAAAACTCCTTTAGAGCTGCAAATGTTACGAGTCTTTTCAAAAAGGCAACTCAATATATATATTTTTAATGAAGAGTCACCATAGGAAATTTGTTATTCATGAAGAACCACATTTTTATTTCCATTTTTAGGTTTTAAAATAAAGAAAAACATAAAATCTTTATAAAAAGAGGATAGACACACACACACAAAAAAAAAGTCCCTGCTTTCCAACTTAATGACAAGAAAAACAAATTTAAAGAAATATTTTAGTCACGTATTTAGAGGCATTGTGGAAGGTCCAGAGAGCCACTTGCAGCTCCAGAGTTGCAGGTTGGAGACCCCTGATGTAGTGTTTGTAAACCAAAATTTACTACATTTTCTTTATATAGCCATAGGCCTTCTTTTAAAGGAAAGAGACATTTTCCGCGAAACAATGCGATTAATCGCGATTAATCGCAACATGTCTTGCAATTAATCGAAATGAAAAATTTTAATCATTGCCCAGCACTAATATATATATTGTTATGGTTTCTATGTTGTCTACCAGTTTAGCATTACACGGACAGGGTGTGCAGTCACCAAAGTGTGTGTGAGTATACCGGATAGCTGTGACCCTGCAGGAAATGGCGTATGTCTTTTTGGATCTGTGCATGCCAGCACCCCAACGCCTCCAAATGGTACCCAAATGGCCTTTGAGCTCAGTGGAAACTCCTCTGGATTCATCGCTCTGGGGCTCACCTCGAATGCATCTGTGGTACAACACAACACTTTAGTTGAAATCAAGTTGCTATTCCTTAAAATCTGAAGTGTTTTAACTGTAATATCAAATTAACAAGAAAGAGAATTGTGTGGTGAAATTAAGTAAAAGACATTGTTAATGATTAAGTAAAAGTTAGCAGTTTGAGTTGTCTGGTGGTGGTGGTGGTGAGGTGGAAAGTTTAATAAGGTTTAAAGTTTTTTTTTAAAGTTTAATGAGGTTAAAGTTTAAATTTAAATGTCTCTTATCAAAAGTGATATAAATTTAAATGATGGGGAAAAAAAATGTCAAATTTCATAATTCAACATTTGCCTTTTTGTTTAAATCCCTAAATGTTCATGCTAACACTAACAAATTTTCAGTTGACTCTTAAAAGTCTGGGGATTTAAGATCAGATTTAATGTTATCCCATGTGGTGTTAACAGCGAGTTAACCATGCACAGGAGCATCCCAGTCTGTACGATCTGTGTTTAAGCATTAATAATATACACCCAGCAAATATTGTACCAGGGTTATTAATAACTAAACTCACACAGCGTCACTTTTTAATGCCGCACCCTGTTGTGTCCATGTTGTTTCAACTTGTATCTTGATTAATAGCAAAAATCACACATGCAAACATTTGTTGAATTTGATACAGTTACTGATATTTTCAGACTTAAAATGTTAAAAATTGACTTTAGAAGTAATCTCTGACAAATTAAACAGCTGTTTTTAGAGTAAAAGATTAAGGCATTGCATTAGTTTCATCCAACAAAATATTTATAAAATAATACAAATCATTTATATTCCTTCAACATATCTGTTTTTAACTAAAATGTACTCAGCTAAATTTAATTTTAAGGAATGGAAAATAAAAAACAGTCAAATATGTTTTAGCTTTGTATATCTCAAATATCATGCAAACTAAAAGGCTTTCAAAAACAATGTGAAGGCGTAGTATGAAGAAAGAAGCTGTCTGTTACATGATGTTGTAGATATGTACAGTACGGACAAAACTGGAAAGGTTGGAAACTCAAGTATCATGTGCAGTACTTCCTCATTTTATTTACTTGACTCTAACAGAGACGTGATGTTGACTTTCCTCCTTGTGTTCACTCTGAGGATCCAGCTCAACCTTTGATGACTGCTGCTGTTTTTCAGGGTACCTCGATGCTCTTTGTCTGTGCTCAAAACAGCAGTGGGTCGTTTTTCTTCCAAACACAGACTCGAAACAACATAAATAACACGCTCACATCACTAGACAGGGTGAGGCCTCCACTTCACTGAAATGTGAAATTAACACTCTCCAGATTTATCCTCCATGTAAAACATGAGGCAAAATATTTCATTCATCAACTAAATGTTCTTTATGTCCTTCTGCTTTTCCTTTCATTTAACATTTTCAGACTGTAACACAGATCCAAGGCAAAGTAAATGGTTCAAGTATTCAGTGTGGGTTCACTGTTCCAAATCTGAACGCCTCTAACACCAGGAGTGCCAGTGATACCACATATGTCATCATCCTTGGGTCTGGAACTGTAAATGGAAGTAAGGCACAGCATTCCACCATACATTTTTTTGTTTTACATAAACATATTTGAGACCATAATTTTAATAAAATGTCATAACAGTGACACCATTTTGTTTCAACACTATCTTCAGACAGTGTTGGGAATTTCACTGCCTCCCTGACCACTGACCCCCTGATCCTGACCAGCAATATTGCCACCACAGCACCACCTTCATCAGGTACGAACCTTCACTCTAATGGTAAACTATGTACTTACATGTTTAAGATCTATGCCCAAAGATGCTCAATTTCAAGGGGATTCAGTAAATTTAAATGGACAATACACAAAATATGCGTAAATCCACATTAACAGTGTAATGTCGGTCCCTGAGGGCCGCTGTCTTGCAGATTTTCCAGTGTTTCCTGCTTCAACACACCCGACTCAAATGAAATAGATCCAATAGCCTATTAGGTTTTGCACAATGACTCATCAATTTGAGTCAGGTGGTTTTGGAGCAGGGACATATCAGAAACCTGCAGGATTGTGGCCCTTGAGGACAGGAGCTGGGCACCTCTGGATTACAAGATTGTAGACACCTGTGATGCTAATTGGTGGACATACCTTGGATTAACATGTCCCTTTGGTCAAATTATTTTCTTTTTTTTCTAGGGGTACCATCATTTTTGTCCAGGCCTGTTTCATGAGTATTTTTTTAAAAATTATTCTGTTGAAGCATGGTTGAAAAGCAATGTCTGACTTTCATTGGTTAAATTTCATAGAACTTTTATTTATTATTACCTTTGTCAGATTCAAGTTATTTCTACGAACATTGAGCTTTTCTTTCATTAACCGAAGGGTACCAACAACTTTGTCCACGTGTGTATGCTCCATCACTTACCGCCTATCTTGCCATATGCCATCTTAAACCCTTCCCTCTGTCAATCAAAGTGCATTTTTTGTTTCAAAAGATATTTTTCCTTTGACACAATGAGATAGTGACTGGGGCAATAAACTTAAATTGTATGAGGGTCAGTTAAATCATTTCACAAAAGTAGAAGTGAAGAATAAGAAAAGAAGAAGAAAAAGATTATCTGGTTTTGACAATGGGATAAAATAAAATAAAAATGTTCAAAAGAGGTGAGGAATATTCTGAGGACAACTCAGAGTAGCAGTAATTGTTTAATGTCCTTATCAGGAGTACTCCTGGTAATAATCCTCACCTCTTCCAAAGACACCAGTTCAAGTAAAACTGTTCAGATTGATGGATTTAGGAGGAAATAGAAAAGTCAAAGAGAGATATTTAAAATTGTGGACAAAAAGTAAATTGAAAGCATCAATTGATTAAAAAAATCCATCCATTTTCTGCCGCTTATCCGGAGACGGGTTGCGGGGGCAGCTGTCTAAGCAGGGAAACCCAGATTTCCCTCTTCCCGGCCACATTCACCAGCTCATTCGAAGGGATTCCGAGGCGTTCCCAGGCCAGCCGAGAGATATAGTCCATCCAGCGTGTCCTGGGTCTTCCCCGGGGCCTCTTTCCGG
The DNA here is from genome assembly GCF_017639745.1 of Melanotaenia boesemani. Taxonomy (NCBI): domain Eukaryota; kingdom Metazoa; phylum Chordata; class Actinopteri; order Atheriniformes; family Melanotaeniidae; genus Melanotaenia; species Melanotaenia boesemani. The sequence goes on along the minus strand of NC_055689.1, from coordinate 26,877,555 downwards.
TTCGACGTGCCTGAAACACCTCACCAGGGAGACGTCCAGGAGGCATCCTAACATGATGCCCGAGCCACCTCATCTGGCTCCTCTCAATGTGGAGAAGCAGCGACTCTACTCTGAGCCCCTCCCAGATCACTGAGCTTCTCACCCTATCTCCAAGGGAGAGCCCGGCTACCCTGTGGAGAAAACTCGTTTCGGCAGTTTGTATTCGCGATCTTGTTCTTTCGGTCACTACCCACAGCTCGTGACCATAGGTGAGGGTGGAAACGTAGATCGACAGGTAAATCGAGAGCTTTGCCTTTTGGCTCAGCTCCTTCTTCACCATGACAGACCGATGCAGCGTCTGCATCACTGCAGAGGCGGCACCGATCCGCCTGTTGATCTCCCGCCCCATCCTTCCCTCACTCGTGAACAAGACCCCAAGATACGTGAACTCCTCCACTTGGGGCAGGACCCTATTGCAGACCCGGAGAGAGCATTCCACCCTTTTCCGGCTGAGGACCATGGTCTCGGATTTGGAGGTGCTGATTATCATCCCAGCCGTTTCATCAGTGAGAGCTGAAGATCACCGCCCGATGAAGCCAACAGAACCACATCATCTGCAAAGAGCAGAGACCCAATTCGGAGGCCGCCAAACCGGATCCCCTCAACACCTTGGCTGCGCCTAGAAATTCTGTCCATAAAAGTTATGAACAGAATCGGTGACAAAGATCAGCCTTGGCAGAGTCTAACAATTCCGATTTACTGCCGGCAATGCGGACTAAGCTCTGACACCGGTCGTACTGGGACTGGACAGCTCGTACAAGCGGGTCCGGCACTCCATATTCCCGGAGTACCCCCTACAGGAGTCCCTGGGGGACATGGACGAATACCTTCTCCAAGTCCACAAAGCACATGTGAATTGGTTGAGCAAACGCCCATGCCCCCTCAAAGACCCTGAAGAGGGTGTAGAGCTGGTCCACTGTTCCATGGCTGGGACAAAAACCACACTGCTCCTCCTCAATCCGAGGTTCGACTATCCGACGGACCCTCCTCTCCAGCACCCCTAAATAGACCTTACCAGGGAGGCTGAGGAGTGTCATCCCTCTGTAGTTGAAGCACACCCTCCGGTCCCCCTTTTTAAAGAGGGGGACCACCACCCCAGTCTGCCAGTCCAGGGGAACTGTCCCCGATGTCCACGTGATGCTGCAGAGGCGTGTCAGCCAAGACAGCCCTACAGCATCCAGAGCCTTAAGGAACTCTGGGCGGACCTCTTTCACCCACGGGGCCTTGCCACCGAGAAGTTTTTAACCACCTCAGCGACCTCAGCCCCAGAGGTGGGAGATCCAGCACCAGCTACCACAGACTCTGCTTCCTCATCGGAAGACGTGTTGGGGGGATTGAGAACGTCCTGAGTCAAGGTCAACTCCAGAATGGAAAAGGGTCCAGCCCCTCCAAAGGACAGTGGTTCCAGAGCCCAAGCCATGCGTCGAGATGAGTCCAACTATATCTAGCCGGAACCGCTCAACCTCATGCACCAGCTCAGGCTCCTTCCCCACCAGAGAGGTGACCTTCCACATCCCTAGAGCTATCTTTTGCAGCCAAGGATCAGACCGCCAGGGTCCCCGCCTCTGGCAGCCGCCCAGCTCACACTGCACCCGACCCCTATGGCCCCTTCTGCAGGTGGTGAGCCCTCAGGAGGGGAGGCCCATGTCACCCCTTCGGGCTGGCCCCATGGGCAAAGGCCCGGCCACAAAGCGCTCGCCTACGTGCCCCACCTCCGAGCCTGGCTCCAGAGGGGGGCCCTGGTGACCCACATCCGGGCAAGGGAAACCCTGGTCCTTGCTTTCTCATCATTATAGGGGTGATTTGAGCCGCACTTCATCTGGTCCCTCCCCTAGACACCTGTTTGCCATGGGTGACCCTACCAGGGGCATGAGCCCCAACAACATAGCCGCTAGGATCGTCAGGACGCACAAACTCCTTCACCACGATAAGGTGACAGCTCAGGGACGAGCTGCAAAAAAATACTGCATCAAATTATAGACAGTAGATGTACACCTCTAGAGACCTACAATAAAGTCAACTGCACTTTAATTGCCTTTTTTTAATCGCTTTAACGACTTTAACAGTGCTTTGTGTGGTATAACTTTTACATTTAACTTTAATGCCTTTTTTGTCTTTTCTGCTCCAGCTGTGCTGCTCCTGCTGAGCATGCTCCCACTGTTCTTCCTGAAGACAGCCTGACAAAGACCAGAGATGAAGCTGTAAGCAAATGAAGGCAGCCAGTTTACACACCAACTAAACTGAGTTTCAGAGAATAAAGCTTTTACACTGAACTAATATTAAAATATGAAGTTGATCTTTTTGTCGTATTTTTGTATTTTATAAGCACTTGTAGTTAAAGGAGTTTCAGTCATCAAATACAAAATCTATTTCTTAATTTGTACATATAAATTAACAGATTTTTAATTAAATGTACAAACTATATTATTCTTGTGTTTAATTCTACTGTGACTCTATCTCTGATCTATTTGTTGACTGTATGAAATAAAACCTTAGCTTACTTACCTGAAAACAACTCAAACTGAGATTTAATTTTTTCTGGGTAATTGGTAATATTTGGTCTTGGGGAGCTGCGCCTCTCGTCATGATACACTCAACAGCCAATGTGATAATGTACATTTAACTCCTTGTCTTGGAGAGGCCATGTCTGTTAAATTCTGATTTCCTGGTACGACCTCTGATCCAGATTTTCAGGTTTGTTGTGTGTGTGTGTTTTTTTTTTTTTTTGTGTTTTTTTTGTTTTTTAAAAAACTCCTACATCCCTGAAGTTCTGATATGTGACATAAAACATGTTTTAGTTGATTCTCGCAGATATGCATGAAATAGTTTGTCTGCTGCAAGAAACATCCACTAATGCTTAACTTGGATTTAGGTGACCAAACCACAGCCTGTATTAAAATGTGTGCCGCTGTAACTCACTTCTGCAAACTAACTAAAGCTAACTGAAATAAAGCATGAAATAATGCAGATTCTACTGGATAAAACATGACATCCACACACTCAGTTAATGGAGGAATGGTAAATTCAAGATGAATCAGTCTGTTTTCTGTTTGTGAACTGAATAAATTTTTGCTTTTGGACAAAACTTTTGGTTTCAGATATTTTGTTCAAAAGACAGTACATTAATAAGATGATTTGTACATTCATGAATGATAAAAAATTATCCTAGCTATCCAGAGCACTTTTTCTGTTAGTCCTGGACACATGGACTATATTACTGAGACACCATTATAAAAAAAGACAGGCAGGAAGCGTGTTTCTATTTTGTTTACACCCATTTGGATAGATGTTTATCTAGATGAGCTGTATGACTTTGTTTTTTCATAGCTGTTTCATATCAGAGTATTTACATAGGAGCACAGAGCCTCTGTATATTTATTTAATTTGTACAGTATGTGTTTTGTTTTTCTGGGTAGCGTATTTCACTTTATAAATTTTATCTTACAATCCATTTTAAATTTGAATCCGTTATGTAAATATATGCTGTGTTCCATGTCTCATGTTTCTATCACTATATTATGTTACAGTGCATCCTGAAAATATTCACAGCGCTTCCCTTTTTCCACATTTTAGTATGTTACAGCCTTATTCCAAAATGGAATAAATCCATTTTTGTCCTCAAAATTCTACACACAATAGCCCATGATGACAATGTGAATTTTTTTTTATTTTTTTGCAAATTTATTAAAAATAAAAACACTAAGAAATCACATGTACAAAAGTATTCACGGCCTTTAATCAATACTTTCTTGATGCACCTTTGGCATCAATTACAGCCCCAAGTCTTTTGGAATATGATGCCACAAGCTTGTCACACTTACCTTTGGGCAGTTTCGCCCATTCCTCTTTGCAGCACCTCTCAAGCTCCATCATTGTTGGATGGGAAGCGTCTGTGCACAGCCATTTTCAGATCTCTCCAAAGATGTTCAATTGGATTCAAGTCTGGGCTCTGGCTGGGCCACTCAAGAACATTGACAGAGCTATCCTGAAGCCACTCCTTTGATATCTTGGATGTGTGCTTAGGGTTGTTGTCATGCTGATAGATGAACTGTCGCCCCTGAGATCAAGAGCGCTCTGGAGCAGTTTTTTTTTTTTTTTTTTTTTTTTTTTAATCCAGGATGTCTCTGTACATTGTTGCATTCATCTTTCCCTCTATCCTGACTAGTCTCCCATTTCCTGCCGCTGCAAAACATCCCCACAGCATGATGCTGCCACCACCATGCATCACTTTAGGGATGGTATTGGCCTGGTTTCCTACAAAAGAATTTTGTTTCTTGTGGTCTGAGAGTCTTTCAGGTGCATTTTGGCAAACTCCAATTAAATCATTTTACAAAATAGAACTGAAGAAGAAGAAGAAAAGAAAAAGAAAAAAAAATGTCTGGTTTTGATAATGAGATAAAATAAAATAAAAAAACCATCAAAAGGGGTGAGGAGTATTTTGAGCGCAACTCAGAATACAAGTAATTGTTTAACGTCCACTTTATTTGCCTTTCTCTTTTTTTAATCGCTTTAACACCTTTAACAGTGCTTTGTGTGGTATAACTTTTACATTTAACTTTCTTAATGCCTTTTTTTCTTTTCTCCTCCAGCTGAGTATGCTCCCACTGTCCTTTCTGAAGACAGCCTGACAAAGTCCAAAGATGAAGCTGTAACCAAATGATGACGCAATGAAGGCAGCCGGTGTACACACCGGACCAAACTGTCATGAGGGCTGGTCTGCATTTCCTGCAGCTCCCATAATCAGACACATCTGCTCCACCTGGGCCTCATTAGTTCTCACTCTCCTCACCTGTTCATCTCCCTATTTAATTCCTTCCCAGTCTCTGCTTCCCCGCCAGATGGTCACCAACTATCCTTGTGTGAGATCCTGTGCTAATTACTGTCTCGTTCTAGATCCCTGTTGCCGACCATTGCTTCCTCCATTGGACTTCCCGTTGCCCGATCCCCTGTCGGACTCTCCTGCTTCCTGCCAACCTGGTTTCTGACCCTTTTTCTGAACTGACCACCGATCTCCGCCTAATCCCTCTGCCTGGACCAAGCGACTGCCTTCCTGCCTCCACCCATCCCAGCATTAATAAACTGTTCAAACTGTTCATCGTGTGTGGGCTGAATTTCTGGGTCTTCCTGAGACAACCGTTACACAATATGAAGTTGATTGTTTTGCACTATTTTTGTATTTTATAAGCACTTGTAGTTAAAGGTACTGGTGGTTGGGAAGTGAAAACAATATTACATCTATTTCAACACTTTTACATTGTCATTGTGGATAGTGTACGTCTCAGAGAAGATGAGAAACTGAGACGATGATGCTCCAAGCCGGACCGGGGAACAGCTAAGAGATGCAGTCAGGAAAGGGTCACTGCATTCGGTCAGCCAACCCTGTCCTGACCGCTGGTACTTGACAATGAACACTCTATTGATTAATCAAATGAAATAACCACCAAGTAGTTGAATTTATTTCTTTTTCCTGCATATTTGACCTTACAAGTGACTTGTATGGTGACAGAATTAAATGAAGGCTCGAATATTCTCTACAATCCAAGAGCAGCGCGTTTGCTCCTGGAGCAGCGGCTGCAGTGGACAGGAAAGGAGGAAGTGAAATGGTGTTTCGGGGAATGTTCTTTGGATTTTAGTTGTGACCTTCAGCGGACGTTCATGGAACATTTTAAAACAGTTTTCATCTCAACGATCTAGGCAACGTTTTCTGAGCATCACAAACTGTTTCACCAGAACCTTCAGCCTGTTAGTTGTGCACATCTGCAGCTGGAACAGCCTCTCAGTTACTGCATCCACACTAAATAGTAAAAAGTAATCAGTGACTGTGTGATTTTCAGCTAAAGGAGACGATCCTGTACAGTCACCTGTTGAAATTCAGTCATTTCTGCCAACCTAAAACTTTAATTTCCTTCCCACAGTCTCACTGGGAAGACCATGCAGGAAGGATCGCCTCCACAGCTCTCCCTGCATTAACAGCCTGTAATCTGCTCAGTCTTGATTGGTCAATAGGCAAGGCTCTGGCCCAAGACACACCTTCATAATGAGGTCCACATGCATACAGTAATGTAAAAAATGAGACGTGAAAATGTAAAAAGGAGACAGAATTTTAAAAAGGATACCAAAAAATGAATATGCTTGGAAAAGCAAATGTAAAAAATAATGTAGGAAATTATAATAATAATAATAATCATAATAATAAACACCAAATAAATTGAACTGAAAATAACATGGAAAAGCAAATAAATATATTTAAAAAAGTTAATTTAAAACAGCTAAAATGACAAAAGAAAAATATATTTGTGTCATGTTTTATAGGTTTCTTAATGGAAAAACTATTTTTTACATTTTGTTGTATAATTTATTAGTACATCAATTTGTTTATTGAGCCATTTTTATATTTCTGTATTTATTGTGGCAGTTTCAGTTCTCCATAATTGTGTGTAGAATTTTGAGGACAAAAATGGATTTATTCCATTTTGAAATAAGGCTGTAAGATAACAAAATGTGGAAAAAGTGAAGCGCTGTCAATATTTTCAGGATGCACTGTAACATAATATAGTGACAGAAACACGAGTCACATGGAAGACAGCATATATTTACATAACGGATTCAAATTTAAAAGGTGTTGTGAGATAATATTTGCGAAGTGAAATACGCTTCCCGGAAAACAAACAGCATTTTTTCCTCTATGCAAAACACATACTATACAAATGAAATACATATACAGAGGCTCTGTGCTCGTATGTAAATACACTGATATTACATAAGTCATTTAGCAGACACTTTTCTCTAAAGTGACTTAGATTTGAGAGTAGGCAGTAGCGTAAAGGGTCTCGCCCAAGGACCCAACTGGAAGGTGTTAATATGTCCCCAGTGGGATTCGAAATCCAGCCTCCCACATAGGAGATAGTTGCCCTGCCAGCTGAGCTATCCAGGAGCTACTCAATATGATATAAAACAGATATGAAAAAAACAAAGTCACACAGTTTATCTAGATAAGCATCTATCCAAATGGGTGTAAACAAAATTAAAACACCAGTTACCATCATAATTTTTCCATTAGATTTTCTGTCTGACTCAAAATGAATGCCCAAATTTTATTGGCAAAAGAATTTATGATGGCTTGACAGAGGTCCACGCTCTCTGAGTGTTTCTACTTTTTTTTTTTCCTAAAGTTCCTAAAGTTCCTGATGATTGTCTCTTAGTTGTCTTTAGCTTAGTTTACCTGTGAAAGCAATTGGTTGTCTGGTGTCTTGGTCTCTTTTTCCTTTTTTCTACTTTCTTTTTTACTTCTCTTCATTATTTTCATTTTTTCTGTTCCCTCTGGTCATGTACTGCAAAATTACACAAATTCCATATTTCAAAATAAATAAAGATTATAAAGTGAAGCCTTATGCTCATAAAGCTCTCCTTGTCGAAGCAAGCTAGGCACAACACAGCAGCCAGATCATCAATCTGCATGCTATGATGCTTAACAGGGTAAAAATAATAATAATAATAATAATAAAATAAATAAATAAATAAAAATCAAAGTCTGCCCTTCTTTTTTCCTCAACACATTGCAGTGCTGTACACATTTAAGGTGGTTGTAAATTTATTAAATTCTTAACACAACAAGTTACATCTTTAATCACTGAAAGGGAAACTACAACTTTGAAATGGAAAGTACATTTTCATCAAGGAACTGACTTCTTGAAATCTCTACATGTATGTTACACTGACAGGAAGTGAAATTCTGTGGGGGGTCTGTAGCAGACCCAGCCCAGCAGTGGTACAGTGTACTGATGGTTCAAGTTTTTATTTGTGTTTGTTGCATCCTCATAAAATCCAAGGTCCACACGTGAACTGTGTTTAATGATCTCTTTACTTAACCATTTGCAGCATTTTTACACACGAGTCACTGTCAGACCTTTTCTGCCTAAAACGTGCAACCAAGTAACATAAATGGTCTGTCTGCCCTCTACTGGACTCATAGGTACTGCAACACAATTACTAACAAACTCTACAGGGAGTATCAACTTCACCCATATCAATAAGTAGGTATACCAGTAACAAATTATTAACTGCGATAACACAGTGTTCATTGGTTTTCCTTTTTTTGTACAAATTCCTTTTGAACATTTTTCAATAAAAAGCACCGTAAGAACTTGATCCCACTTGTAGCTGGTTGCTTCCAAAGAGAAATCACACTAAGTTCTTATGGTGAGTCGCACTTGCTCTTCAGTATAGACTAATCAGTGGTGCAGTTCCTGCTTTCTATGATTAACAAAATTAAAGGCCAGCATGAGGCTAAATGACTATCAAAATAAAGATAGTTTCTCTCTCAGGGTCATTATCGAGCATATTATACTTACATCTCTGATAGTGGTACCATCATGTGAAATGGCCAACGGGTTTACCATATCAGTAAACAGCTTTCAGTAAACGGGTTTAAATAAATTTAACTGAATCCTATATTTCATCTCCATCTCCACTTTATTTATATAACACTGTTAAAACAACACAGTTGACCAAAGTGTTTTACACCAAAATAAAACCAATAAAACAGTAAAAAGTAAAAGAGTTGTTTTTTTTTTTGTTTTTTTTTTTTAAAATATAAATAAATAAAAATATTTTCTGACCTAATCTTGAGCTGTGTTTTGGCTGTCAAGGCTGCAACGTTGGTTTATTTTTAGGAATGCTGGCAATGATCTTCATATATCCATATGTGGAATGTTTTAACAAAAAAAGCTAGAAATTATTATTATTAGAAATTGATCATGTGTCCACTTTTATAAACAGTAAGGAAGACAGTTCTGTCTGATGACGGCTACTTAAAAAATCATTTTCAGCCTGAATATGTCAGCTGCTTCATGGTCAAAATTAAATCAATATGTTTTCCTTTTTTTTCCCCCTCCTGTTCAAAAGAACTATGTGCAATACATTGTTACGTATTGCACATAAAATGCATGTAAAATTAAAGGCTATAAGGTTATTTCTATCTGTATTTTGTGAAGTCTTTATGCAACTGAGCAGCAGAAACAACTGTACTTGGGTAATAAGCATATTACAGTGGATAACTGCTGTGTGTAGTGGATTCTGGCCTCCTCAAAAGAAGGACTGGAACTTTTGTTTAAATCTCCTGAATAAATTAAACAATTAATTGATCTTCTTCCATACAGACAGGACAACTCCTCTCCCTCCAAGAAGTGGGGGTTCTGACTGGTAAAAACAGCATTCAGGAATTTATGACTGTCCAGTTCAGAGGTCAGCAAATGTCAGCTCTCCAACCCAGATTGGAGGAGTCCAGGTTTTAAGTTAAACTCAGGACCTTGTCAGTTGATTAAATTAATCTTCAGTGCAGCTACGAAAGCTGTCACATGACATGACTAAAACGAACTAAATGTTGTATTCATTTTTCTTCCACATTTTACGAATACCTTGAAAAAGCCCGTATGGGTTTTCTGCCTCTCCCTGCACTTGTACTGTTTTTTATATAAATAATTTTTGTATTATGTCTTTTAACACGTGCCAAATAAATAAATGAAATGAAAATAAATGAAAATGAAATGAAAAGATTGTGGTTTGAACATCATATTCTGCATTTTACCATATTTGATTCATATTTTTTTTTAATTAAAATCCTTTGTAAATATTAACACCTTTTATTATGCATATTAGACTAGTAATAAATATTTATCCTAAACTGGTCTGGTTGTTGTGAATCTCCTCCTTTGAATCAATGTTATGGGTTCGTTCGAATTAGAATTCACGTCATTAGCATCCTGAGACTGATTGATTATATAAATGATAAATAATTTGATTTGACTAGTCTGGATTAATTTATTTATTCGATTAATTAATGTAGTACTTTAATGGTGTCCATACTGCCATTAGATAAGTATTAAAGCAATAGTGTGGCGATGCCTGAGGTATTATCAATATTAATAATTAATAATTCATCATTCTATGTAATTATTAAAATTTGTGTGCTTATCTAAACATTTGTTTAATGACGCTAAATTACTACAACTGCTATGGTCTATAATGAGTTCACATACCAGTGACGTGCGGTGAAGTTTATGGTTGGTGAGGCATTGATTTACAATTGTAAGAACTGAAAAGAGCATCTTATTTCAATATTCATTCAACAGCATGCAACTGGTAATGCTTCATATCCTATCAGCATTCCTCTTTCACTTACACTCACACACCCACTGTTACTAACTCTTCAGTGAGAAAAGCTACTGGCTGTCCTAAAAGCACCTAGAAATCACAGGTGATCATCTCCTGCTCTGAATGCAGCTACTGCTGCAACCAGAAGCCTCTTCTGGTTGCTTTTGGACAGGAGGGGGGCCTGCACAGCAGCACCCACTCCTCATTGAGAAGAATAAACTACTTTAATATACGTCAGTCTACAAAAGTCTCCAATACTGAAAAAGTCGCTAGATTTGTCGCTAGTCGCTTAAAAAAAACCAAAAAAGGTCACTAAGTTGGCAACACTCACACACCGTGTTGGTGTTTGAGTGCGCCCCCTTGAGGTGAGGCAGAGTACTGTTTACCTCACCTGCTGGCTTTTCTCTGCACTTTATTGTATAATAAATGGGGATATTTCTCTCACAAATACATTAAATACATTACACAGACTGTAGAGTCATGGTGTATAACAAATATTTCTGTAAAGTTCATGTTGGCAATATGCTGAGGAACAGAAAACGGCACGTGTCATGCAACCCAGATTGTACTGGATGGTACAGTCAGAGCTGAGGCACAGCTCACCCGTGCCTCCACCGGGGTTTCTGCACCGGATTTGATCGGGAAATACTCAAATTTGACCATTTTTACTAAAACTGTCAAAAACGTGTTAGAGTCATGCTGAAAATGCATTTTTAACACAGATCAGTAGAAAATATTAATATTTATTGGCTTACCTGCCTCCCCTGACCGCACGTCACTGTCACATACCTTGTTTTGCTGAATGCAAGCTCAGGAAGCTGGGTAGTTTAACTGTAAACTGTGAGTACAAAGCAGGCTCTGTGTTGAGGAAGCCAAGATCTTCACTGGCTGCCTTAAGAGGATCTTCTCTGGAACTTGTCATGGAAAGTACAATCTGCTTTACAATCATCCGTTGTGGCAGCAGCACGAGAGGTTTTTCTGTTGTAAGGGGCATTCAGGACCTGTAAGAAAGCGCAGAAATTAAAGCTTTACTTTATTACCTTAAAAGAAAAATTGAAGCTCAGTCTCAGTTCTGGTTGTTTCAAGCAATCTTTATACTTGTTACTCTGCGATGTGTGTATAAATCAGAGGAGGGGACACCTGGCTCGTCATTCAGGCCACAGTTTTTTCTGAACAAACAAAAGGTTGCTGATCAGACACAGTTGACTCTCACAGGTGGCAACCCTCCCCATCTTATAAGTTTAAGATGAGGAGGGTTGTTTATAAGCCCTTTGGGCTTTTTGACCCTTCCTGTACATTTTTAACATGTTTCTTTTACTGCTGTTTGTTTTGTTTTTTTTCCGCAATTTTATGTATGTAAATGCAAATTACTATACACAGATAAAGTGGTTCATACGCAGCACGCTCAGGCATGCCTGTCTCACCACTGGTAAAGTTCTGCCACAGCCAGTGCATTTACTGACCAGTGGTGAGGGAGGGCGCCAAAGAGCTAACATGGCATATGACTGATACATTTCAATATCTTAAGTGGAATAATAGCACATTAACTCTGTTAGATTAGTAGTGCTGCCACAAATTCCCATGGCAGGTAAACAATGTGTGGGGTTTTATTTTTATCTAATCTGAATTATATGAATTTAAGGATATGAAGATCTCAGAAAATACAATTAAGCTGAAAATTGAAGTCATTTTAAATTATTTACATTAACCTATAAAATGTCTATTTGGAATTTAAAATATCTTTTTAAAGGAAGACTAATAAAACAGTAGATAGGGTGACATCAGGTAAAATGAGCCATTTAAGGTTGAGCCTCCTAGCTTTTTAGGTTTTAAGTGCCAATTGCTAAAAATGACTTAAAATGTTGCTACAGCTGAATTAGACAAAAAGCAATTGCTTTATTAGATCTATGGTTGTTGTGTAGGTGGGACAATGTTTGATATCCAGCCTGGTGAGGAAAACTGTGAGGTGAATGGTCTGGCAGACAAACTCTTCTTGAAAACGATAAAGTTGATAATCAGTCTGTAGCGACTACCTGGTCCTTCCTTTATTAGTCGCTCTGGGTACGGGGGATCCTGGTGATAACGCGCTTTATTGAACCAATGTCCAGACAGAAAGGTAAGTTCGGGTTTGTTCCCATTTATTGAATGAATGAAAATAATGGCTTGAAGTCCAGGATGGCAGTATACAGGATGAATAGATGAGATGGAGGTATAACGAAAGGCGGTGGAAAGACGGTAAGATGTGTCCAGACAAAGGCGTTTACAAGCGTAGCTTTTAGCGGTAAAAACCGTGCGACCTCCCGTTCCCAAGCACACCGTGCTCTGCCATCTCCACGCCTAAATGCCCTTCCCCTCCACCCCACCACCAATAGTGGAGGGAAATACAGGTCACCTGTTCCATTCCCAAATATAAACAAACACCACCACCATGATGAACCTGGACCAAATAAGGAAGAGAAATAATGGCTCCTACACACCGGCCCCAATTGTGTAAACAGCACAATTCACCAAACACTACAAAAGGTAGGGATGTTATGCTCGAGCCGTCTGCTCGATCACGTGTCGAGCATGTGACACGGAAATGTTGCGAGCATTGTCTCTGAGCATTGATTCAGCATGCCAAAAGTCACGTGATAGACCAAACGAGGCCTCGTTATGTCATCAGCGCGTATCGAGCAGCAAGCGGGATCTTTGAAGGGACCGGGCTTGTCAATCTCTCAGATTCCAAACGCTGAGGAGATCGCGGGTTTTTGAGAGGAGATTCTGTAGCGATTGTGCGACATTGCATTTTGAAAACAAATTTAGGAAAAGCACCAAATCAGCATTTGATACTGAATCACATTAAGCTTTTAGAGATTTGGGGAAACAAAAGTCTGCGCAAGACGCCGTTGCCAGAGTAACTGCTGAAGGAGCTCGGAGTATGAGAGAAGGACGGAGCAGGCGGTGCCTTCAACATCACAGGTAAGCTTAATTCCCCTTTCTTTATAGCCTATAGATGTTTTTTAAATAGCCTTGCAAAGAGCAGACTTTAAAGTTAATCATAAACTTCAACCAGAAGCATCAGAGGAAACGTCTCAGTCTACAGCTGCAGAGGAAAAACCACCATCTGGTTTCTGATCACCATAAGCAGAGAATTTAATGATTTTAAACTTGGTTAATTACAATTTTGTTTTTGTGTTTCTTTCAGGTGCAACCTCTCCAAAGCTGGAGAGGTAGTGTGCCAGAAGAGGAGCAGACTGAAGCCTAACAGAAAAAACGTTTTTAAATAAAAATCTATGACACATCACAATGTTGCCATAGTTTTTTTTTCTCATCATACATTTCAAGATTCAAAGTGTCTTTGTCATTTGCACAGTAAGGAAAGAAGTTTCCCTGAACAATGAAAATCTTACTTTGCCGTCCAACCTGAATGCCATAAATTATAAAATAAAAATAAACAATTTGAAAAAAAAAACTAGATAGAAGATAAACAAAAAAAACTGAGTAAATAATCTATGTACATAAATGTGCAGTGTGCTATAAACTGTTGTGCCACATTTAACAACGATCAGCTATACAAAAGAAAACAACTCATGAGGTTGACGATAACACGCATTTGCAATATCTATTATAAATAATAAGACACATAAAACAGTTAACACTTTTATTACAACTGTATAAAATAACTAACACAGTCACTATACCCGTTGCACAAACACTCCTTCCCTCATGCCTTCCCACTGAGTAACTACTATCATTACAGATTGGTTTACTTAAGTTACACCACAATTCTGTTACCTAAACAAATGTTACATAATACCCCTCCTTGTTATTTATATGAACAACAGAAAATAAATATTCACTCGGATGGTAGACTACGTATCGTTTATTGAACACGTATTCCAAGTTAAGATAGGGATGACAGATGTGAGGTGTCAACGTTGTCCTTCTGATACATCAGACTCCCACAGCCAGCAGATGGAGCTCTTTGGTTTGGTCAAATGATTCAGAACACTAAGCCATTTTCAAGCATTTGGGTCAAAGTTGGCTCGATGATTTATGAGGCCTCAGTTTCACCATCCCTAACAAAAGGAGCCCTAAAGATACCCAACACCATGAAAAGAACCCCTAAAGTGTGTAGCCCCAAGTTTCTTCTTTCGTCTTTCATTGTCCTTTTCAAGCTGCTTCGTGCAGGAGGAAGATCTTGGAGATGGGTCTTTCCAGCTGTCCAGTTTTTTTTATGTTTTTTGCTGTCTACTTTACTCAGGAGGCTGTTAACGTTATCTAGCTCTGCCTGCACCTTGGTCATCTTTTCAGTGAGCTCATGTCTCTGTCGCTCACTTTCTCTATGCTCGACCTGCAGCTCTTGAAGTTGGGTTTCGGCCTTTTTGCGGCGGTGCTCAGAGTCTCCTTTGCTTTGTGTCAGCGTCTTCAGCTCGATCTTGAGCTCATTCCACTCGCTCTCCAGGGCCTGCTTGGCTTTCTCCATTGATGCCTTGTTTCTTTTGGCCTTCTCCAGCTGTTCATTGAGCTCCTCAAATGCTTGGTTGTGTTTTTGTCTCATGTCGGCCATCTGCTGCTCGTGAGCCATGGCCTCTTCCTCCAGAGTCTTTTTCAGCTGAGCGACTTCCGTCTCACGTTTGGACCTCAGCTCTTGTTGAGCTGCAGTGGTATCCAAAGTGTCTTCCAGCTCAGTCTTGAGGACCTCCAGCTCCTCTCCCAGGTTCTCCTGGAGCTCAGAGATCTGGGCTTCCATACAAACAGCTCCTCCAACTTGGCAATGGAAATTCGATTAGCGTAGACGGTCTGACAGCCTTTCTGTCCACCATTCGCGCTTCTTAAAGGTCTGTTTATTACCCACCCTAATAGGGTCTTCACGGCAAAAGGTCCATTGTCCTTGCTGTTAATAATTTCCCATGGCTCTAACAACTTTGGCGCATTTGTTCCGATCAAAAGCCCCACATCTGCATTCAACTCTGGAATTTTGATGGATTTCAAATATTTCCATTTTCCCTATGTCCTGCTGCTGGGGAATGTTGCCCTTTGAAACGGGAATGCTTTCCTGTGTGTAGACCTCTGGAAGCTCTATAAATTGGCTTCCCCCCAACTCAGCAACCTCCAGTCCTACTACACGATGGCTGGCAACCCTTCGTTGCTGCCCCATAGTGTGCAGCATGATGCTAGTCCTGATACCTTTCAGGTTCAACTGATTCATGAGTGTTCTGGTAATGAACGTAGCCGTACTTCCAGGATCTAAGAAAGCATAAGTTTTCAGCACCTTGTCTCCTTTCTTAGATTTAATCTCAACGGGAACAATTGAAAGAGTATAATCTTGGTCTCCGGCCCCAGTACAAGCACCAACCTGGTGAGACACAAGTGCACTGCTCACAGCTGTTCCAGATGGTTTGGCCTGCTCTTCTTTGCGCTCTATGTGCAGAACAGTGGGATGTTTTAGACTGCATATGTCACAGGTGAGACGACTCCTACATTCCCTACTGATGTGACCAACCTTTAAACACCCAAAACATACTCCTTTTCCTTTAAGGAGTTCCATTCTCTCCCTTTGAGAGATCCTATATAGTTTGGGACATTTTAGCATGGAATGAGGTTGTTCACAGCAAAGACAGGCTTCTGAGGGAGAGCTCTTCAAAGTTGTTGACTGCTTTTGTTGCTCATGTGTCGAGTTTGAAGATGCTGTGTCACTGTTAGTAGTTGTTATGTTACAAAACTACTACCTCTGATGGTATTCTTAAATGGTATCCTAGTTTTCTGTGTACATTTCATTACAGGGCTTGGCCTGGCGTCAGAGATGTCTCCAAACAGAGGATGAGACAGGATCTTCACTTGATGCTCAAGAAAGTTGACTAGGTCTCTGAATGTAGCTCTGAAGCCTTGCTGTTCCTGTATCTCGCAAGCCTCTGTTTTCCATTTTTCACGCAGCTTATAAGGCCACTTCATAATGATCTGCTGCATGTGAGATGGAACATTCAGCTCCTCCAAGTACTGTAGCTCAGTCATTGCATTACAGCATCCGCTTAAGAACAAGGCTAAGTCCTGCAGTGCTTGCACATCCTCTGCTTTTATAACTGGCCAGGCAAAAACCTTGTCCATGTACGCAGTGGCAATGTGATGTTCGTTTCCAAAATGCTCAAATAAATGTCTTTTAGCTCTCTGGTAGCCTTCTTGTGGTGGCATATGCATACAGCTCTTCACCAGTTCCCTTGGCCGCCCTCTGATATAATGTTCCAAATAATATAAACAATCCAGATAGCTATTAGCTTTTTCCTCCACACAGTGCTGAAATGCTGTCATGAATGAAATGCACTGCAACGGATCACCATCAAACACTGGGATATCATGTTGAGGCAGAGTGCATGCTAACTGCTGCTGCACAAGCATTGATGTCAGTTCATCCTGCCTTTGCATGATGTTACAGAAGGCATTGTCAGCTACAGCGGAAGCTTGTGACGGGGAAATTTGTTGTGGCTGTGAAACTGCAGGCTGAACAGAACTGGCATTAGGTATTGGAAACTTAAGTATTGACTGGGCCTTTCTTGTGACCAAACCATCTTTTAACTGCGGGCTGGATTTAACAGTGACATTCAGGGGCAGGTTATGAAGTAATGGTTGACTCCTTGCACGTGATTTTACGTTGCCGAAAACTTTGGGCCTCACATCTGGTGCCGATGTTGAGGGCGCCGTTGAGCTCCGCCAAGCAGCAGATGTAATACCTTTAGGCACAAACTATTTCGCCTGCGGGTTGAACCTTTGCTCTATAAGCCCTTTACTGACGTAGGAGTTCATCCCATCAGAGCTTGATTTTCTTCCTACACTACTGCTCTCCAATACAGACAAACGTGCTGCAGCGGCTGCTATTTGTGCATCCAATTCCATTTGCTCCTTCTGTTTTCTTATTTTATCCACTTCCAGTTTGTGTCTCTCCTCTTGTTCCTCCAACTCGTGTTTCATTTTTAAAGCTGCAGCTTTCGCCATCAGAGCTGCTTGATCAGCCATAGCTAATTTACAGGCCGAGGACATGCTTGACCCGGACGCGTAACTGCGTTTACTTGAACGCTTACTAGCGAGATTTGAAACACTGTCCTCAGGATTAACACAAACATCAGCAGCAACGTACTGTTCATTTGCTTCAACACCACCATCCATATTACTAACGTTTTCATTAACATTATCAACGTCATTTTCATCCAACACCCCATTTTCTTTCAACCAGATACACATTTTTTTTTTTTTTACAAATTCATCATGAGCTGCTTTCTTGAGTTGAAACCAGTCCTTTTGCCTTTGTTGTTCATCGCTAGGCAAATCTAAATTATTTAACAAGGTGGAATGAAGAGAGGATGCAGTTTCATATAAAGCATTTAAACCTTTTAGATGTTGTTTGACCACAAAAACATTTGTATTTATTGTCCAAAGTTCTTTTATTTTTGCTTTTATTTTGCTTGCTTGTTTAAATACACCGCTCCTTTCCTTTTGAACCTTTTCCATGGCAAAAGCAGCACCCTTTAATGGAAGCTTTCTTTGCCTCTATTCACCTTGTATGCCCACGGGCTCAGTTTCAGAATTATCACAGTTAAAGTCACTCATTTCAACTGATCAGAGGTTACAATGGCGTGCTGCGTTGTGCCTATACGCTCGGCCAGAACGCTCCAAAAAAGCCACAAACACCAAGGTATTCACACCAGAAACAACTGAATATCCACACTTTGAAATGTGACTGCTTGAAAGCCGCCCTTAGTTAGTTAGCCATGTATCAGACAAACATCAACTCCAGATGAAGCACGAGGCCGCTCCACATCAAGCCAAATCATAGCGTTGTATTAAATAAAGATGTCTGCACTCACCAGAGATGTCCCATACGTTAGTTGTGCCTCAAATGTATTTATCCATGACCTTACTTGAGAAGACGACAATGAATGGATGAATGAGTGTAGTTCTGTGAAGCAGGAAATTACGCCCCGGCTTTGTTCGTCAAACTTTTCCAGATGAGGTGTATCCTTTCCAACAGGTGGCTTCCGATGATATCCAAAAGAGGTTTTACGTTTACTCCTTCGTCCGACGAATTCCTGAGGTCCGGGTTTTTACTTTTGTGTAGCGACTATCTGGTCCTTCCTTTATTACCCAGGTAGCAGACAGGTCTGGGCCAGATCTGGTATCGCGCCGGCACTTCTGGCCAACTGCTGGCATGGCAAGTGGTATGTCAACCGGATCTGGGCCAGGTCTGGCAATGATGGCTCTGTTTATACCATGGCATGCCATATGTGGCCCAAATATGATTTGGTATATGTGGCCCAGATCTGTCCATGCCATATGCGGGCCAGTTGTCGTTAAGCTCATGTTGCCCGTATCAGTCTCTTAACATGTGTTAAACACAAACAAATGTATTTCTATGTGTCTCACTCACCACCACCCCACTCCTAATTCAATTTTATTTTTTAGTATATAGCAAGTGCATTCAAACTCATAAACACACCACATCACATGCTCCAATACTTAGTATTAATACCGACAGAAAACTTTTTTTTCCCCTTAGAACAGAATGGATTAAAACAGAGGGTCCTTATCTTACCTATTACTAAATTACACAATAACTTTGCGTTTGTTTGTTGAGAAATTAAATCTATCACTATTTTGCAGACTGCCTGCTAATGCCTCCCTGACAATAAACTAATAGAACAACAGAATGACCATTCACCCAGGTAGCAAAATTGGTCTGGCCCGGTTCTGGCCCACACAATACACTTAAACCTGGCCCACATACCGCAAAGAATGACGGCCCTTTGCTGGCCCAGATCTGGTTTGCCAAAGGTGGCCTACACATGGGCCAGCCTGAGGCCAGATGCAGACACAGTGGTGGCCCAGTACTGGCCCAGAACAGTTTCCACACTGGCATCGGATGTCAGCCTAATGGTGGCCCTGTACTGGCCCAGAACAGTTTCCACACTGGCACCAGATGTCAGCCTAATGAATACCTTAATAAAACTGTGCAACATTCAGCCTAGATTAAAAATACTTCAACAACGGTGATACAATTATACAAATAACATTTATTTTGATTTGAATAACTTGTTCAAAATAACAATATATAATAAATAACAATATAAAAATCAAATAATAAAATAAACAAATAAAACAAACCAACCAACCATTATTACCCATCTCTCAACACGTGACCTATTTCCTATGCTCTGATTGGGTCAAGATACTTCCTATTGTTAAACGCGCGTTTGTCAACCGCCAATACAGAAGAAGAAGAAGACGACAACAAAGAAGAAGAAGAAGCGCGAATAGAACCGGATGTGTTGCATTGAGCCGAGAGAGACAAAGTCAAGGTGAGTTTACGGTTTTATTTATTTAATGTGTACAGTATATTTATGGTTAAAAAACATACTTCGTATTTTAAAGTGCATTCCATTTGAACGGGGAGGCGGGAATTCCCCACTTTGCTAGGGACGTCACCCACTCAGGGTAACGTATTTGGTGGAAGCTTAAGTGAGTGAGCGTGCTATTGCTCTTTCGTATTTTGGGTTGTCCATGGGTTATAGTTAGTGTCTATACTGGAGGCTACGTAGCTATTGTAAGTTTGTTTGTGTTTTTCCCCCCGCATCGTCATAGATATATACATGTGGATGTCCCCTCTGACGATGTTGTCCGGAACAATGCGTTGAAGCGGCCGCCATCTTGGGCCGGGGTAAGCCGCGTCTATTACTGCATTAGTCAACAGAGGCAATCAACGATTAAAATCACAGTAACTTGCTGAACGTTCAACCGATTTTCAGTCGGTTTGGTTTATTGGAAATGTCACACGCATTTATATAATATAACAGATTATTTTTTTTTATTTTGAGGTTTTTTCCCCTTTACTCATTTTGTAGGGCTGTGCAGGCCAGTGTAAAGACAAAGAACGTGTAAGGTACAGTACAATCACTTATCATGATTGCAAGTCATTAAAATGGGTACAGACATCTGTAATCTATTGCAGTGGTTCCCAAATTGGGGTCAGTGATACAGTATTGGGTTTGCCATGTCATTGCAGCTCAGTGCCTAGTGCACCAAAGATCCTTCATGTGTTTGGCCCAGATCCCAGAGGGAATGATTCTGAGGATGAAGCTGTCTTACCAACAAGAAAACAGTAAACTATTATTATTATTTTTAATTTAATAAGCTGTTTAAATTTGAGGAATGTCTGGAAAGCTTTGCTCTTTTCTTTTTTGTATACAAGATGGACTGTTTAATGCAGATGTACTCAGTTACACTTTAACCCCAAAATGTGCAAAGGTGCCACAAATTATGTTTTCTTGTGGGGGTGTGCTCAGCGTTGTGTGCGTTGACGTGTCTGTGTGTGTCTGGGCGCATCAGGGCAAACACTCAGGGATACAGAGAGCAGAGGAGAATTGCGCGCTCTCTCCAATATAAAGGTGGGGGGGACACTGACATTTAGCCAGGCATCTCATGGGCCATGAAACAATCACTGGTCTACCTTTTGAGTAGGTCTAATGCATCAGAAATATTTATTTCTAATTCCTGAAGAACCTATTCCAATTAGATAAACACCAACAAAGGAAGGGCATTTTGCAATCCAAACACCCCCCAAAAAATAAATAAAATCTAATGCTGATCATGCTACTCTTGCAGAGTGCACCATACTGGAGCTGGACCAGAGAGGCCAAGCGTCCCGAAGCCTGCACCAGGGAAGGATTTCATCGACTGACCTGCACCAGAGAAAGACTGTTTCCTCTGAGCCACATCAGTTGATAAGAAGACCACAAACCAATCTTCATATATGTGAGTATTATATTTTATTCGTAGGCTGTGCTCTGCTGTTGGCCTGAACACATTTTTATGAGACCTGTTGTTTATTTACTTATCCACAATTCTTTTTTCTTCCTAGCACACCTAGGCCTACCACATCCAAGGCTGAACCAAATCTGCTACCATTAGCTGATCGCCAGTCTGTCCAAAACATGGAGGAGCGGCTCAGGAATAGTGCTGACCTCAAAAACCTTCTGGTAAGAATGTCATGTCAAACTATCCTTGTGAACTGGAAAACCAAAAATAATTTCTGTATTCAGCCTTATAAGCCTCCCCTTGGCAAAGCAAATTTGTTTGGCACAACACAGCAGCCAGACTATCATTCTGCTGCCATGATGCTGGACAGGACAGGTTAAAATAAAAGAATGTCATGTCAGTTAACCTTCAGGAGAAAAGTTAT
This sequence comes from Melanotaenia boesemani, assembly GCF_017639745.1. Lineage (NCBI taxonomy): Eukaryota > Metazoa > Chordata > Actinopteri > Atheriniformes > Melanotaeniidae > Melanotaenia > Melanotaenia boesemani. The sequence continues at coordinate 26,856,155 of NC_055689.1, read as the reverse complement.
ACAATGACAAACCATGTTCTTGATTAAATAGGCTTTAAATAACATTGCTGGGACATACAGTATAAAATTGAGAAACTATTTAGTATATGGGGGAGGAAAGGGAATCATAATTACACAGATAAATTTAACAGTTTCACGGCACCACAGGCACACTATTATCAAAGTAGTTGAAACCATAGGAAGACTGACTTCACTCTGCATCCTCATCCTTTATTTTACTTTACAAATTATTACTGTTGTGCTTTCATTGCATAAATTATGCTGGTCAGACTATCAGACCAGTTCAGATTTGCTGCTGATATTTTCAAACATGTTTAAAAGAGTTAGGGCATATGTACTGCTGATAAACTAACAAAGAAATATCAATTCACAGAGAACTGCACTGGCTCTTAAAGGAGGGGGAGACGTTAAAGAGTGTCATGTGCAACCTTAACACTCTCTCGCCAAGAATGTCAACATGCTCGGTATAAATGTCAAGATTGGCTTCCAGCACCTGCAAATAAAGGATGTTGTAATTGGTAAGTTTGTCTTAACAAACACTGACTCCCTCAGAGACCATGCATTTTTTTTTTATTTGTTATGGCTAGATTTAAACTGTAGGTCTGGATGCACAGCTCTGAATTTTTTCTCTCTTCTTTTTTTAGAAGTCCACGGTGGGAATGATGGACTCACGGACAGCGCTGCTTCATTTGGACTTCTGTGCCCTTTGTTAATTTTTTACAAAGACTTTAACCTCCCTGATTTTATTTGTTTTCCTTTTGTTATCCTTAAGCTCACATTCTTTTAATGTATTTCAATTATTGATCTTATAATTTTATTGGGTTGAAAGCATAAAATTTTTTTCCATCCCCACTTAATGTTGTTTCCCTCTGTTGTTCGCTCTCCAACAGTGTCACATATTATTTGATTTTTATATTGTTATTTATTATATATTGTTAATTTAAACAAGTTATTCAAATCAAAATAAATGTTATTTGTATAATTGTATCACCGTTGTTGTAGTATTTTTAATCTAGGCTGAATATTGCACAGTTTTATTAAGGTATTCATTAGGCTGACACCTGGTGCCAGTGTGGAAACTGTTCTGGGCCAGTACAGGGCCACCATTAGGCTGACATCCGATGCCAGTGTGGAAACTGCTCTGGGCCAGTACAGGGCCACCATTAGGCTGACATCCGATGCCAGTGTGGAAACTGTTCTGGGCCAGTACAGGGCCACCATTAGGCTGACATCCGATGCCAGTGTGGAAACTGTTCTGGGCCAGTACAGGGCCACCATTAGGCTGACATCCGGTGCCAGTGTGGAAACTGTTCTGGGCCAGTACTGGGCCACCACTGTGTCTGCATCTGGCCTCAGGCTGGCCCATGTGTGGGCCACCTTTGGCAAACCAGATCTGGGCCAGCAAAGGGCCGTCATTCTTTGCGGTATGTGGGCCAGGTTTAAGTGTATTGTGTGGGCCAGAACCGGGCCAGACCAATTTTGCTACCTGGGTAGTCGCTCTGGGTACGGGGGATCCTGGTGATAACGCGCTTTACTGAACCAATGTCCATACAGAAAGGTAAGTTCGGGTTTGTTCCCATTGATTGAATGAATTAAAATAATGGCTTGAAGTCCAGGATGGCGGTATACAGGATGAATAGATGAGATGGAGGTATAACGAAAGGCGGTGGAAAGACGGTAAGATGTGTCCAGACAAAGGCGTTTACAAGCGGTAAAAACCGTGCGACCTCCCGTTCCCAAACACCCGGTGCTCTGTCACCTCCACGCCTATATGCCCTTCCCCTCCACCCCACCACCAATAGTGGAGGGAAATACAGGTCACCTGTGCCATTCCCAAATATAAACAAACACCACCACCATGATGAACCTGGACCAAATAAGGAAGAGAAAATAATGGCTCCTACAAGTGATTAATGAAGCATTTGCTCAAATGGTCTGTAGACTCTTGATGTGATAAAATCTTGAGACATTCAAAATGATTAACGCACACTGATTGAACAATAAGGTAACAGGACTTTCTTTGCAGGATGACGTTTCTGACGACGATCCTGCAGTCAGTGATAAAAATTCATCTGAGAACAAACAGGTCACTTGAAAAGTTCAAGTTAATCAAATATTGCAAACACTAACTTTGAACCATTTCACACTTGGATACTACTTTCTGTTTCAGGAGCGAGAAGATATTTTTGTGTTTTGTTTTGTTTTTTTAAGTCGATTAAAATTGACAAAAACATCTCTTTTATTCATTCAACTAAGACTTTTGACACACAGATTTAATATAAAAATGATGTGACTTAACAAGATTGTGTATTTGTGTTTTGATTTAAGGACAAAAATATTTTAAGTGGCGTGTTCATGAAAACACCAAAACCAGCTGATGAGGTGTGACCTATACAAAGATTAGCATAACTTCACATGATTACAGTCATGTTTGTGTCAATAATTAATCTATTTTATTTTCTGTTCCTGCCTTTGTTTAGGAATCAAACACAGCAGCCGATGACTGGAAGTTATGGTCTAGTAGTGAAAACCTTTTGGAAGCAAACACAACAAAAGTGCAGCAGCTATAATCTTTACTGGTCTTTTTCTGGTTTCTGTCTCTATTAATTGACATTTGATGAGTGACTGATTGTTACAGGAGAAAACAGGTGGACTTGCAGGCATCTTGTGAATGTAAAATATGTAAACTTATCTCTATAGTCTGGTCTCAGTTTTTAAAAAGAGGTTAAAAATTTAGGTTGTCCACTTCAGATTTATTAACTTAACTATATTTTAGACCATGCAGGCAATAAATTGACAGCTATTTCAGTTTAAGAATATTTTTCACTGCAGTGATCCAGATCACATATGTCTGCTTTGCTAAAAGAGTGTCTAAATCATTTCAATCAAATGAATTCACTTTCTTTTGATGTCTTCACAGATCACAAGTTATTTTAATGTCTTTATTTTTTAGTTTAGATGGAAAAAGCGCATAAAATAAAACTAAGGGAAAGTGCATCACCTGCTGTAGTTTAAAAAAAAATTGTAATCCAGTTCCCTAAATGCACGCCTTTACAAAATAATTAATTACTTTAGAAACATAAAAATAACCACAAAGTGAAAGCAAATGGAAGTGGGTCACTTACTTTGGTTTTCTTTCTAAGGATCCCCTCAGTGACTTACTGTCAGCCAGCTGTGAGAGCCTCTCAGAAGTTGGGATGGTAAGAACAGAACAGATCAAACAGAAACAGATTGTAAAGCTCATTAAGATATTGTGCTGTCACCAAATATTTACTATTTTCTAAGCTAACTTCACTAAGACACAAATTCCGAAACATCTCTGGATGACAGTATAACCCAGAAAGGATACAGAAATGTTCTGTCCCCTTAACCATTTATTTCCTGCTGCATCTATTAGTTTACAATGAAGATGCAGTTATTTAATCAAAGGACAATTGTCGGTTTTATTGTCCATGATGAGGACAAATGTCTTTACCGTTGTAAGCGATCAGAAGTCTTGAAATGTTCAAGTGTAAACATCTGCATTTTATGACACTGTTGCCCAATCAATGATAATAACTCAGAGCACAAAAACTAAAATAATTGTGTGTGTGTATTTAAAGGAGAGTGTTCCTGCACAAGGTGAGCTGTCAACCAGTAATGATGATCTTATTGAAGCCACAAGTACCACAAAGGTGAGTTTTAGGGACTTTACTTTTATCATATTTAAAAATGTTTATATCTTCTACAATAAAAACAAATACTTTATTGTCTCTTTTTCTTATTTATTAACAGGAGAAAAAAGTTGGGTTTTCGGGGATGTTCAGGAGCAAGCATATATATACATATATATACATACGTACATACATACACACACACATGTGTACATACATATATATATATATATATATATATATATATATATATATATATATATATATATATATATATATATATAAATAGAAATAAAATTAAATAAAATCTTGTTTATAACAAAATTGTTAACTGCTATTTAAGAGTCTACAGGGTCAGCTAAACATGCTGATTCTCCTGGTCGCCAGACCTCTTATCTCAGGTGTTAACCATCCAACAGTGAAAAATAAGATGATATAACAGTCACATGGACAGAAGACAGTTATCTTAGACTAAAAAGGGAAATCAAAGAATGCAGTTTCATAGAAATTTAAGCTCCAGTTTGCTCTGAATATTAAAAAAGAAAAGCAAAGAAAGAAAATCAGAGAGAAGCAGCTGGTGAGCAGCACACCTGAACCAAAACAGTTTGAGCTGATAACACGTTGGGATTAATTTAAAGACAATACCAATTAATTAAAATCAGAAATTCATCAGACTTTGAGATGTCACGGTACAAACAGTTTGGCTTTGTGTTGATATTGTATCCTTTGCCTGGTGATCAGTTATAATACATTTAATATCAATGGATTCATTATGTTTCCAGGATTGTGGAAAAAGCCACATCACTCTGTCTGAAAAACTTAAGGCAACAGACCTTAAAAATAACATGATGTTAACAAGAGATCTTTAGTTAAAAGTAATCAAATAAAACATGATATTCCTATACTCCTTCCCCCTACCTCTTCCCCCAGCCCCCATTCGCCTCACCTGCGAACAAATGTGCAAAGTACAAACACACTGAGCAAAACAAGATGACCATTTCATGGAACATGTTTAAGTAACTTGTAACATTTATGTTGTTACTTACTGTCGAGGGAAAGCTCCAAGTCAAATTGTAGCCTCTTTAGCTCATGCAGTGCTCTCACCTTTATTAACAAGCCAATGTTAATACAGGTTATGTCCCTTTCTTTATCAGACAATTTCTTCACCAACAACTGTATGTTTCTTTTTTTTTGTTCTTTTTTTGTAATGTCAGATCCTGGTCGTCTGCAGGTGAACGTTTTCTTCCACTCTCTGCCATTTCGCTTCGAAAATATGAGCTTCGATTGCTCTATAGAGAGGGAGGGCTGAGGGCTCGAGAGGAGGCAGTGATTCGCATGATTAGACATGAACACATGGCCGGGCCAGCTGCCAAACACGGGCTGGAGAGCAACACAGAGAGATGGTGTGACGTCATGCTGTACTCTGGATAAAATTACAGTTCTAGTTCTTCACATCAACTTTTTTTTTAATTCTTTCAATCTAGAAATGCTGAATTTCTTAATACTGACAATAATGTGTTAACAACTATTTAATAACCTAATTCAGTGCATCAAATAGAAAATAAAGTTTTCACAAGAAAAGTGTTCATTCTGCATGTTGTCAGACACAGTGAAGAAGAAATTCATATTAAGACAGCAGGTAACAGTCAGGTTAGCAAGGGGGGTAGATGGAACATAGCAGTGCTCATTTTATTAACATAGCTGGTCTTTGTAATAAAAATGGGATCTGAGTAATGGGGCACCCGTGCCCCTCTGTAAAAAAAAGACAACATGTAGCAGTGTATTTTGTAAAAACCTGAGATATATAGAGTGATATCACCATAAGAGAGTTATCTGGGGAAAAAAATTGAGCCTCTGTTTTTGTCTCTGCTTGTTGTAGGAAGGTATGAACACCCTGCAGGAATGGGGTTTGGAGAAATACTCTCAAAGTGCTGCCAAAAAGGCTCTGAACCACAACACTAAACATGTGATAAAAGAGGGAGGCCGCGCTGGAAAAGCCCTAATGATCAATACTGACAAGCTCATCAGCACCGTGCAGGTTTTAGGTGTCGCAGGTGGTGCTGCCAAAGCCGCCCAGGCCATCAGTGTCACCACAGGCATCATGTCTGCCCTCTTTTTAGCTTTGGATGTTTTCTTCCTTGCCAAGGACTCTCATGAACTCCGTAAAGGTACTAAAACCAAATTTGCCAGCAAGATCAGAGAGGTTTGTAAAAACCTTCAAGATGGCCTCCTGGAGCTGAACAAGGTTAAGACACAGCTGCAGAAAACTATGGATGGCATCGAAGTGGAGGAGTTTGAGGAGATTGAAGAGGTGAAGGTGGAGGTTGAGGATGACTTCCTGTCAGACCCAAAGAAGCTGGCTGAGCTGGAGCAGGAGCTGGACATCATAGAGGAGAAACTGGACAAGAAAGATGAAGTGCAGCCGAAGAAGAGTAAAGAGTCGGAGAAGGGAATTTTTAAACTTAAAAAGGAGAAAAGGGAGAAGAAGAGCGTGAAGGAAAAGGAAGAGCTGGAGGAAAAGAAGGACAAAGAGAAGATGGAAAATAATGCAAAGAAAGAGGGAAACAAGGAAGGGGACATGGGAGAAAGTATGCTTGAGTCTAAATTGGAGAAGATTCCTGACGGGGAGACTAAACAAGTAAAAGAAACCAGCATCAAAATTGTTTTAGAAGAACAGTTGGAGAAAGGAAGCAAAAAAGTCAAAGAAACGGAGAACCAAATAACAGTTAGAAAAGAAAAGAAACACGATGGTAAGCAAGACAAGACTAAAGAAGATACTTTAACAAATAAGAACACAGACAGGAAGGAAAAGGATAGAAAGAAGAGTGAAAAAAAGCCTGAGAAAGCCAGAAACAGCTCAGGAGATTCAAAACAAGATGATAGGAGTTTAGACAGTTGGCTGATAAGAGGAAAGGAGGAAAGAGGACTGAAAGACTGGAGAGCAGAGATGGTGAAGAGAGAGAGAGAGAGGAGAAAAGGGACACAAAGAAATGAAAAAAGAAAATAATAAAAACTCAAGTGGGAGAAAAGAATCACATCAAGGTCATGAGGAGGGAAAGATGAGAAGAGAGCGTTTGGAAAGAGACGCAGTCGGCGAGGAAGAAGTCAGGAGTCATTACAGGAAAGGACACGAGGAGCTCAGAAAGAGGGGAGAGGAGAAACGAGGGAGCAGAGTATAGAGTGGACAATTTGAGAGAGCAGGAGGTGATGAGGAGTAGGAAAAGGTGAAGAGGAGGGAGAAAAGAGAGAGTCAAAAGAGAGGAAGTGACAGAGAGCATAAACACAGTCAGAGAGGATCTCGTCCTCGTTCACACACTCTGTGGACAGACGGACTGGACATTTAATTTTCACCCAAACACCAAAATGATCATGACATCAACTGTCTCCACTTCTTTGTTGCCAAGACGACAACAAATGATTAGCTGAACAGGGTCTTGTTGCATCAGATATATGTTGCACAAAAGTCAATTTTCACACTGAGCTGATCTAAAGAGGAAGAAAACAGCTGCTGCTGCAGAGAAATCCAAGTCAATAGTAAGTTCTCCTACAAAACCAGTTCCACTTAAAGTATATCAACTTTATGTGAAATACTTCCGAGGAACAACGTCCACTCGCTGCTGGGCTTTTAATGGTACTTGGACATGGTTGTCAAGGGATTTCTTTTCATCACGGTGACTTTGTTTTCTAGTCCATCCATGTCTTTGCAGAAATGTCTGAACAACATTGTGCAGATATCCATGACCGTAAGGTGCCTTCACCAGGTTTAAGATAAGATCTTATCCTCCAAGTTCTGCCCTGTCTCCCTGGCATTCCAGCACTTCCTGGTGTCAGTCGACTTCTCCTCACTCTCTACCTGCAGCTGGCCAGATGGGATTGAAGCACACCTGTCTTTCTTCATCTTTTAACACTGATGAACATAAAAGCCTGGGGCCTTATTTATCAAGCATCTTAGAGTGTCATTTTAGTCCTAAGTGCTGAGAAATTGTGGAATTTAGTCCTACTCTCAGTCTCAGTTTCAATCAACTTTCTGAAGTCTAAGAATCACTCCTACTCCTCCACATATTTAAGAGACCTCCATAGGTGTCATAAGTGGTTAGGAGGTGCCTGTAGAGCAGGGCTATTCAACTCGGTGCCACAAGGGCTGCAATCCAGCAGGTTTTTAGTGTCTCTCTTCTAATTCACCTGACTCCAATTAATAAGCTGCTACACAGAACTTCACAGGCTGTAGGATTCCTTTCATTTGAGTCAGGTAAGTTAGAGGAGAAAGGCTTAAGGCGCATTTAGTTGTTTTGCAATTTCCTTCCATGTGTTTCTTTTATCACGGCTTGCAAGCATTTTGCTGAATTTCCCTTTTATGATGTCCTTACTTTAGCCGACTAATACTACAAGTAGGAGTATCTCCCAGTTCGGTTTTTCTTTTTGATTCCATGTTGGTTTTGGCTGTGTGGACTGTGACTGCGGTAGAAGTAGAGCAGTAAATTAACTGCATACCAGTTTCAGGTTAATCGTCTCATTAATGAATTGGAAAGGAAAGGAAAGTGAACATGCATGGTCACACACACTCCTCCTCCTCCTCCTCTCCTGCGTCAGGGCTAATATAAATATTGCACCTGCAGGGATCAAACTCAGAGGAGCTGAAAGAGCTAAACTTTACATCAAATATTCCTTCAGGTCAACATTTAACCTTTACAGCACCGAAGTAAGTCTCTTAAACCTTAATCACACATGAGGTTGGTTTTCATTATTTATTTGTATGATTATAGAAAGTCAGTTTTGCTTAATTTTTTTAATGCATATAAATTAATTTAAATTAAATTTAATACTTTGAAAAATAGTATTAATCATTTGGAAAAAAGATTTAAATAAGTCTGACAAATTGGTACTACTGGTACTACTATTTATAGTATAAAATATGTTTTAATTTGATTTCTCATATATATATATATATATATATATATATATATATATATATATATATTGCTTTAATTTACTATATGGAAATTATGGAATTTATTATATATTATATTATATGGAACTGAAATTATTCATTCAAATGTTAAATTAAAAAAAGTTTTAACATAAAAAGTCTAGAACTTTTTATCTTTAAAATTTTGCAAAAGAAAAATGTAAGTTTTTTTTTTATCTGCTTCATTTACATTTACTCTTCTGTCTCAATGTGTTTCATCTTTGCAGAAATGGAGCAAACATTGATCCTGTTGTTCACCACAGTGATGCTTTTTGTAGCACCAGGCGTCAATGCAGATTTGTCATTTGCAGCTAATCCGCAGGTTAGTTCTCTTTTCCCATGGGCCGGGGTAGGGGTCATATCCTGACAGGGAAACGCTTCTCTATACAAGACCGGAAACGAGATGTTAACCCCTTAACTCCCGGTAGCAAAGGCTGGAGGTGCAGGTGCAGTCAAGTTAAGAATGAAAGGTTCGAGAAATTATAGGCCAGAAATTTGGATAATGAAACACTGAAGGTGCATGGATGGAAGTTATTGTGCATATTGTGAATATTTCTATCTCCTCACCATCTAGAAGCTGTGAGATTCTAATCCTGCTTTCTGTCTGTTCACCTGATGCTGATATTCATCACATATTGTTCCTTCTGTGTTTAGAAGGAAGCAGCTTCACAGCTTTAAATTAATCCTGCTGACTTTTTACCTTATTAGTTAGTAAATCCTAAATATTCATCCTTCTTTGTCATAAATATTTGATTTTATAAATATATACAAAGAAATATTTTAACTGTTGCTGTTTAAAGAGAAAACTGCTAAATCTGTTTGTGTTTAGTGCAGGGGTCTGCAGCCTTTCCAAACCAAAGAGCCATTTTTCCCTCAGCCAGCTATATAAAACTCCTTTAGAGCTGCAAATGTTACGAGTCTTTTCAAAAAGGCAACTCAATATATATATTTTTAATGAAGAGTCACCATAGGAAATTTGTTATTCATGAAGAACCACATTTTTATTTCCATTTTTAGGTTTTAAAATAAAGAAAAACATAAAATCTTTATAAAAAGAGGATAGACACACACACACAAAAAAAGTCCCTGCTTTCCAACTTAATGACAAGAAAAACAAATTTAAAGAAATATTTTAGTCACGTATTTAGAGGCATTGTGGAAGGTCCAGAGAGCCACTTGCAGCTCCAGAGTTGCAGGTTGGAGACCCCTGATGTAGTGTTTGTAAACCAAAATTTACTACATTTTCTTTATATAGCCATAGGCCTTCTTTTAAAGGAAAGAGACATTTTCCGCGAAACAATGCGATTAATTGCGATTAATCGCAACATGTCTTGCAATTAATCGAAATGAAAAATTTTAATCATTGCCCAGCACTAATATATATATTGTTATGGTTTCTATGTTGTCTACCAGTTTAGCATTACACGTACAGGGTGTGCAGTCACCAAAGTGTGTGTGAGTATACCGGATAGCTGTGACCCTGCAGGAAATGGCGTATGTCTTTTTGGATCTGTGCATGCCAGCACCCCAACGCCTCCAAATGGTACCCAAATGGCCTTTGAGCTCAGTGGAAACTCCTCTGGATTCATCGCTCTGGGGCTCACCTCGAATGCATCTGTGGTACAACACAACACTTTAGTTGAAATCAAGTTGCTATTCCTTAAAATCTGAAGTGTTTTAACTGTAATATCAAATTAACAAGAAAGAGAATTGTGTGGTGAAATTAAGTAAAAGACATTGTTAATGATTAAGTAAAAGTTAGCAGTTTGAGTTGTCTGGTGGTGGTGGTGGTGAGGTGGAAAGTTTAATAAGGTTTAAAGTTTTTTTTTAAAGTTTAATGAGGTTAAAGTTTAAATTTAAATGTCTCTTATCAAAAGTGATATAAATTTAAATGATGGGGAAAAAAAATGTCAAATTTCATAATTCAACATTTGCCTTTTTGTTTAAATCCCTAAATGTTCATGCTAACACTAACAAATTTTCAGTTGACTCTTAAAAGTCTGGGGATTTAAGATCAGATTTAATGTTATCCCATGTGGTGTTAACAGCGAGTTAACCATGCACAGGAGCATCCCAGTCTGTACGATCTGTGTTTAAGCATTAATAATATACACCCAGCAAATATTGTACCAGGGTTATTAATAACTAAACTCACACAGCGTCACTTTTTAATGCCGCACCCTGTTGTGTCCATGTTGTTTCAACTTGTATCTTGATTAATAGCAAAAATCACACATGCAAACATTTGTTGAATTTGATACAGTTACTGATATTTTCAGACTTAAAATGTTAAAAATTGACTTTAGAAGTAATCTCTGACAAATTAAACAGCTGTTTTTAGAGTAAAAGATTAAGGCATTGCATTAGTTTCATCCAACAAAATATTTATAAAATAATACAAATCATTTATATTCCTTCAACATATCTGTTTTTAACTAAAATGTACTCAGCTAAATTTAATTTTAAGAAATGGAAAATAAAAAACAGTCAAATATGTTTTAGCTTTGTATATCTTAAATATCATGCAAACTAAAAGGCTTTCAAAAACAATGTGAAGGCGTAGTATGAAGAAAGAAGCTGTCTGTTACATGATGTTGTAGATATGTACAGTACGGACAAAACTGGAAAGGTTGGAAACTCAAGTATCATGTGCAGTACTTCCTCATTTTATTTACTTGACTCTAACAGAGACATGATGTTGACTTTCCTCCTTGTGTTCACTCTGAGGATCCAGCTCAACCTTTGATGACTGCTGCTGTTTTTCAGGGTACCTCGATGCTCTTTGTCTGTGCTCAAAACAGCAGTGGGTCGTTTTTCTTCCAAACACAGACTCGAAACAACATAAATAACACGCTCACATCACTAGACAGGGTGAGGCCTCCACTTCACTGAAATGTGAAATTAACACTCTCCAGATTTATCCTCCATGTAAAACATGAGGCAAAATATTTCATTCATCAACTAAATGTTCTTTATGTCCTTCTGCTTTTCCTTTCATTTAACATTTTCAGACTGTAACACAGATCCAAGGCAAAGTAAATGGTTCAAGTATTCAGTGTGGGTTCACTGTTCCAAATCTGAACGCCTCTAACACCAGGAGCGCCAGTGATACCACATATGTCATCATCCTTGGGTCTGGAACTGTAAATGGAAGTAAGGCACAGCATTCCACCATACATTTTTTTGTTTTACATAAACATATTTGAGACCATAATTTTAATAAAATGTCATAACAGTGACACCATTTTGTTTCAACACTATCTTCAGACAGTGTTGGGAATTTCACTGCCTCCCTGACCACTGACCCCCTGATCCTGACCAGCAATATTGCCACCACAGCACCACCTTCATCAGGTACGAACCTTCACTCTCATGGTAAACTATGTACTTACATGTTTAAGATCTATGCCCAAAGATGCTCAATTTCAAGGGGATTCAGTAAATTTAAATGGACAATACACAAAATATGCGTAAATCCACATTAACAGTGTAATGTCGGTCCCTGAGGGCCGCTGTCTTGCAGATTTTCCAGTGTTTCCTGCTTCAACAAACCCGACTCAAATGAAATAGATCCAATAGCCTATTAGGTTTTGCACAATGACTCATCAATTTGAGTCAGGTGGTTTTGGAGCAGGGACATATCAGAAACCTGCAGGATTGTGGCCCTTGAGGACAGGAGCTGGGCACCTCTGGATTACAAGATTGTAGACACCTGTGATGCTAATTGGTGGACATACCTTGGATTAACATGTCCCTTTGGTCAAATTATTTTCATTTTTTTCTAGGGGTACCATCATTTTTGTCCAGGCCTGTTTCATGAGTATATTTTTAAAAATTATTCTGTTGAAGCATGGTTGAAAAGCAATGTCTGACTTTCATTGGTTAAATTTCATAGAACTTTTATTTATTATTACCTTTGTCAGATTCAAGTTATTTCTACGAACATTGAGCTTTTCTTTCATTAACCGAAGGGTACCAACAACTTTGTCCACGTGTGTATGCTCCATCACTTACCGCCTATCTTGCCATATGCCATCTTAAACCCTTCCCTCTGTCAATCAAAGTGCATTTTTTGTTTCAAAAGATATTTTTCCTTTGACACAATGAGATAGTGACTGGGGCCATAAACTTAAATTCTATGAGGGTCAGTTAAATCATTTCACAAAAGTAGAAGTGAAGAATAAGAAAAGAAGAAGAAAAAGATTATCTGGTTTTGACAATGGGATAAAATAAAATAAAAATGTTCAAAAGAGGTGAGGAATATTCTGAGGACAACTCAGAGTAGCAGTAATTGTTTAATGTCCTTATCAGGAGTACTCCTGGTAATAATCCTCACCTCTTCCAAAGACACCAGTTCAAGTAAAACTGTTCAGATTGATGGATTTAGGAGGAAATAGAAAAGTCAAAGAGAGATATTTAAAATTGTGGACAAAAAGTAAATTGAAAGCATCAATTGATTAAAAAAATCCATCCATTTTCTGCCGCTTATCCGGAGACGGGTTGCAGGGGCAGCTGTCTAAGCAGGGAAACCCAGATTTCCCTCTTCCCGGCCACATTCACCAGCTCATTCGAAGGGATTCCGAGGCGTTCCCAGGCCAGCCGAGAGATATAGTCCATCCAGCGTGTCCTGGGTCTTCCCCGGGGCCTCTTTCCGGTTCGACGTGCCTGAAACACCTCACCAGGGAGACGTCCAGGAGGCATCCTAACATGATGCCCGAGCCACCTCATCTGGCTCCTCTCAATGTGGAGAAGCAGCGACTCTACTCTGAGCCCCTCCCAGATCACTGAGCTTCTCACCCTATCTCCAAGGGAGAGCCCGGCTACCCTGTGGAGAAAACTCGTTTCGGCAGTTTGTATTCGCGATCTTGTTCTTTCGGTCACTACCCACAGCTCGTGACCATAGGTGAGGGTGGGAACGTAGATCGACAGGTAAATCGAGAGCTTTGCCTTTTGGCTCAGCTCCTTCTTCACCATGACAGACCGATGCAGCGTCTGCATCACTGCAGAGGCGGCACCGATCCGCCTGTCGATCTCCCGCCCCATCCTTCCCTCACTCGTGAACAAGACCCCAAGATACGTGAACTCCTCCACTTGGGGCAGGACCCTATTGCAGACCCGGAGAGAGCATTCCACCCTTTTCCGGCTGAGGACCATGGTCTCGGATTTGGAGGTGCTGATTATCATCCCAGCCGTTTCATCAGTGAGAGCTGAAGATCACCGCCCGATGAAGCCAACAGAACCACATCATCTGCAAAGAGCAGAGACCCAATCCGGAGGCCGCCAAACCGGATCCCCTCAACACCCTGGCTGCGCCTAGAAATTCTGTCCATAAAAGTTATGAACAGAATCGGTGACAAAGATCAGCCTTGGCAGAGTCTAACAATTCCGATTTACTGCCGGCAATGCGGACTAAGCTCTGACACCGGTCGTACTGGGACCGGACAGCTCGTACAAGCGGGTCCGGCACTCCATATTCCCGGAGTACCCCCTACAGGAGTCCCTGGGGGACATGGACGAATACCTTCTCCAAGTCCACAAAGCACATGTGAATTGGTTGAGCAAACGCCCATGCCCCCTCAAAGACCCTGAAGAGGGTGTAGAGCTGGTCCACTGTTCCATGGCTGGGACAAAAACCACACTGCTCCTCCTCAATCCGAGGTTCGACTATCCGACGGACCCTCCTCCCCCCCGCACCCCTAAATAGACCTTACCAGGGAGGCTGAGGAGTGTCATCCCTCTGTAGTTGAAGCACACCCTCCGGTCCCCCTTTTTAAAGAGGGGGACCACCACCCCAGTCTGCCAGTCCAGGGGAACTGTCCCCGATGTCCACGTGATGCTGCAGAGGCGTGTCAGCCAAGACAGCCCTACAGCATCCAGAGCCTTAAGGAACTCTGGGCGGACCTCTTTCACCCACGGGGCCTTGCCACCGAGAAGTTTTTAACCACCTCAGCGACCTCAGCCCCAGAGATGGGAGATCCAGCACCAGCTACCCCAGACTCTGCTTCCTCATCGGAAGACGTGTTGGGGGGATTGAGAACGTCCTGAGTCAAGGTCAACTCCAGAAAGCAACTCCAGAATGGAAAAGGGTCCAGCCCCTCCAAAGGACAGTGGTTCCAGAGCCCAAGCCATGCGTCGAGATGAGTCCAACTATATCTAGCCGGAACCGCTCAACCTCATGCACCAGCTCAGGCTCCTTCCCCACCAGAGAGGTGACCTTCCACATCCCTAGAGCTATCTTTTGCAGCCAAGGATCAGACCGCCAGGGTCCCCGCCTCTGGCAGCCGCCCAGCTCACACTGCACCCGACCCCTATGGCCCCTTCTGCAGGTGGTGAGCCCTCAGGAGGGGAGGCCCATGTCACCCTTTCGGGCTGGCCCCATGGGCAAAGGCCCGGCCACAAAGCGCTCGCCTACGTGCCCCACCTCCGAGCCTGGCTCCAGAGGGGGGCCCTGGTGACCCACATCCGGGCAAGGGAAACCCTGGTCCTTGCTTTCTCATCATTATAGGGGTGATTTGAGCCGCACTTCATCTGGTCCCTCCCCTAGACACCTGTTTGCCATGGGTGACCCTACCAGGGGCATGAGCCCCAACAACATAGCCGCTAGGATCGTCAGGACGCACAAACTCCTTCACCACGATAAGGTGACAGCTCAGGGACGAGCTGCAAAAAAATACTGCATCAAATTATAGACAGTAGATGTACACCTCTAGAGACCTACAATAAAGTCAACTGCACTTTAATTGCCTTTTTTTAATCGCTTTAACGACTTTAACAGTGCTTTGTGTGGTATAACTTTTACATTTAACTTTAATGCCTTTTTTGTCTTTTCTGCTCCAGCTGTGCTGCTCCTGCTGAGCATGCTCCCACTGTTCTTCCTGAAGACAGCCTGACAAAGACCAGAGATGAAGCTGTAAGCAAATGAAGGCAGCCAGTTTACACACCAACTAAACTGAGTTTCAGAGAATAAAGCTTTTACACTGAACTAATATTAAAATATGAAGTTGATCTTTTTGTCGTATTTTTGTATTTTATAAGCACTTGTAGTTAAAGGAGTTTCAGTCATCAAATACAAAATCTATTTCTTAATTTGTACATATAAATTAACAGATTTTTAATTAAATGTACAAACTATATTATTCTTGTGTTTTAATTCTACTGTGACTCTATCTCTGATCTATTTGTTGACTGTATGAAATAAAACCTTAGCTTACTTACCTGAAAACAACTCAAACTGAGATTTAATTTTTTCTGGGTAATTGGTAATATTTGGTCTTGGGGAGCTGCGCCTCTCGTCATGATACACTCAACAGCCAATGTGATAATGTACATTTAACTCCTTGTCTTGGAGAGGCCATGTCTGTTAAATTCTGATTTCCTGGTACGACCTCTGATCCAGATTTTCAGGTTTGTTGTGTGTGTGTTTTTTTTTTTTTTTTTTTTTCTTTTTGTTTTTTAAAAAACTCCTACATCCCTGAAGTTCTGATATGTGACATAAAACATGTTTTAGTTGATTCTCGCTGATATGCATGAAATAGTTTGTCTGCTGCAAGAAACATCCACTAATGCTTAACTTGGATTTAGGTGACCAAACCACAGCCTGTATTAAAATGTGTGCCGCTGTAACTCACTTCTGCAAACTAACTAAAGCTAACTGAAATAAAGCATGAAATAATGCAGATTCTACTGGATAAAACATGACATCCACACACTCAGTTAATGGAGGAATGGTAAATTCAAGATGAATCAGTCTGTTTTCTGTTTGTGAACTGAATAAATTTTTGCTTTTGGACAAAACTTTTGGTTTCAGATATTTTGTTCAAAAGACAGTACATTAATAAGATGATTTGTACATTCATGAATGATAAAAAATTATCCTAGCTATCCAGAGCACTTTTTCTGTTAGTCCTGGACACATGGACTATATTACTGAGACACCATTATAAAAAAAGACAGGCAGGAAGCGTGTTTCTATTTTGTTTACACCCATTTGGATAGATGTTTATCTAGATGAGCTGTATGACTTTGTTTTTTCATAGCTGTTTCATATCAGAGTATTTACATAGGAGCACAGAGCCTCTGTATATTTATTTAATTTGTACAGTATGTGTTTTGTTTTTCTGGGTAGCGTATTTCACTTTATAAATTTTATCTTACAATCCATTTTAAATTTGAATCCGTTATGTAAATATATGCTGTGTTCCATGTCTCATGTTTCTATCACTATATTATGTTACAGTGCATCCTGAAAATATTCACAGCGCTTCCCTTTTTCCACATTTTAGTATGTTACAGCCTTATTCCAAAATGGAATAAATCCATTTTTGTCCTCAAAATTCTACACACAATAGCCCATGATGACAATGTGAAATTTTTTTTTATTTTTTTGCAAATTTATTAAAAATAAAAACACTAAGAAATCACATGTACAAAAGTATTCACGGCCTTTAATCAATACTTTCTTGATGCACCTTTGGCATCAATTACAGCCCCAAGTCTTTTGGAATATGATGCCACAAGCTTGTCACACTTACCTTTGGGCAGTTTCGCCCATTCCTCTTTGCAGCACCTCTCAAGCTCCATCATTGTTGGATGGGAAGCGTCTGTGCACAGCCATTTTCAGATCTCTCCAAAGATGTTCAATTGGATTCAAGTCTGGGCTCTGGCTGGGCCACTCAAGAACATTGACAGAGCTATCCTGAAGCCACTCCTTTGATATCTTGGATGTGTGCTTAGGGTTGTTGTCATGCTGATAGATGAACTGTCGCCCCAGTCTGAGATCAAGAGCGCTCTGGAGCAGTTTTTTTTTTTTTTTTTTTTTTTTTTTTTTAATCCAGGATGTCTCTGTACATTGTTGCATTCATCTTTCCCTCTATCCTGACTAGTCTCCCATTTCCTGCTGCTGCAAAACATCCCCACAGCATGATGCTGCCACCACCATGCATCACTTTAGGGATGGTATTGGCCTGGTTTCCTACAAAAGAATTTTGTTTCTTGTGGTCTGAGAGTCTTTCAGGTGCATTTTGGCAAACTCCAATTAAATCATTTTACAAAATAGAACTGAAGAAGAAGAAGAAAAGAAAAAGAAAAAAAAATGTCTGGTTTTGATAATGAGATAAAATAAAATAAAAAAACCATCAAAAGGGGTGAGGAGTATTTTGAGCGCAACTCAGAATACAAGTAATTGTTTAACGTCCACTTTATTTGCCTTTCTCTTTTTTTAATCGCTTTAACACCTTTAACAGTGCTTTGTGTGGTATAACTTTTACATTTAACTTTCTTAATGCCTTTTTTTCTTTTCTCCTCCAGCTGAGTATGCTCCCACTGTCCTTTCTGAAGACAGCCTGACAAAGTCCAAAGATGAAGCTGTAACCAAATGATGACGCAATGAAGGCAGCCGGTGTACACACCGGACCAAACTGTCATGAGGGCTGGTCTGCATTTCCTGCAGCTCCCATAATCAGACACATCTGCTCCACCTGGGCCTCATTAGTTCTCACTCTCCTCACCTGTTCATCTCCCTATTTAATTCCTTCCCAGTCTCTGCTTCCCCGCCAGATGGTCACCAACTATCCTTGTGTGAGATCCTGTGCTAATTACTGTCTCGTTCTAGATCCCTGTTGCCGACCATTGCTTCCTCCATTGGACTTCCCGTTGCCCGATCCCCTGTCGGACTCTCCTGCTTCCTGCCAACCTGGTTTCTGACCCTTTTTCTGAACTGACCACCGATCTCCGCCTAATCCCTCTGCCTGGACCAAGCGACTGCCTTCCTGCCTCCACCCATCCCAGCATTAATAAACTGTTCAAACTGTTCATCGTGTGTGGGCTGAATTTCTGGGTCTTCCTGAGACAACCGTTACACAATATGAAGTTGATTGTTTTGCACTATTTTTGTATTTTATAAGCACTTGTAGTTAAAGGTACGGTGGTTGGGAAGTGAAAACAATATTACATCTATTTCAACACTTTTACATTGTCATTGTGGATAGTGTACGTCTCAGAGAAGATGAGAAACTGAGACGATGATGCTCCAAGCCGGACCGGGGAACAGCTAAGAGATGCAGTCAGGAAAGGGTCACTGCATTCGGTCAGCCAACCCTGTCCTGACCGCTGGTACTTGACAATGAACACTCTATTGATTAATCAAATGAAATAACCACCAAGTAGTTGAATTTATTTCTTTTTCCTGCATATTTGACCTTACAAGTGACTTGTATGGTGACAGAATTAAATGAAGGCTCGAATATTCTCTACAATCCAAGAGCAGCGCGTTTGCTCCTGGAGCAGCGGCTGCAGTGGACAGGAAAGGAGGAAGTGAAATGGTGTTTCGGGGAATGTTCTTTGGATTTTAGTTGTGACCTTCAGCGGACGTTCATGGAACATTTTAAAACAGTTTTCATCTCAACGATCTAGGCAATATTTTCTGAGCATCACAAACTGTTTCACCAGAACCTTCAGCCTGTTAGTTGTGCACATCTGCAGCTGGAACAGCCTCTCAGTTACTGCATCCACACTAAATAGTAAAAAGTAATCAGTGACTGTGTGATTTTCAGCTAAAGGAGACGATCCTGTACAGTCACCTGTTGAAATTCAGTCATTTCTGCCAACCTAAAACTTTAATTTCCTTCCCACAGTCTCACTGGGAAGACCATGCAGGAAGGATCGCCTCCACAGCTCTCCCTGCACTAACAGCCTGTAATCTGCTCAGTCTTGATTGGTCAATAGGCAAGGCTCTGGCCCAAGACACACCTTCATAATGAGGTCCACATGCATACAGTAATGTAAAAAATGAGACGTGAAAATGTAAAAAGGAGACAGAATTTTAAAAAGGATACCAAAAAATGAATATGCTTGGAAAAGCAAATGTAAAAAATAATGTAGGAAATTATAATAATAATAATAATCATAATAATAAACACCAAATAAATTGAACTGAAAATAACATGGAAAAGCAAATAAATATATTTAAAAAAGTTAATTTAAAACAGCTAAAATGACAAAAGAAAAATATATTTGTGTCATGTTTTATAGGTTTCTTAATGGAAAAACTATTTTTTACATTTTGTTGTATAATTTATTAGTACATCAATTTGTTTATTGAGCCATTTTTATATTTCTGTATTTATTGTGGCAGTTTCAGTTCTCCATAATTGTGTGTAGAATTTTGAGGACAAAAATGGATTTATTCCATTTTGAAATAAGGCTGTAAGATAACAAAATGTGGAAAAAGTGAAGCGCTGTCAATATTTTCAGGATGCACTGTAACATAATATAGTGACAGAAACACGAGTCACATGGAAGACAGCATATATTTACATAACGGATTCAAATTTAAAAGGTGTTGTGAGATAATATTTGCGAAGTGAAATACGCTTCCCGGAAAACAAACAGCATTTTTTCCTCTATGCAAAACACATACTATACAAATGAAATACATATACAGAGGCTCTGTGCTCGTATGTAAATACACTGATATTACATAAGTCATTTAGCAGACACTTTTCTCTAAAGTGACTTAGATTTGAGAGTAGGCAGTAGCGTAAAGGGTCTCGCCCAAGGACCCAACTGGAAGGTGTTAATATGTCCCCAGTGGGATTCGAAATCCAGCCTCCCACATAGGAGATAGTTGCCCTGCCAGCTGAGCTATCCAGGAGCTACTCAATATGATATAAAACAGATATGAAAAAAACAAAGTCACACAGTTTATCTAGATAAGCATCTATCCAAATGGGTGTAAACAAAATTAAAACACCAGTTACCATCATAATTTTTCCATTAGATTTTCTGTCTGACTCAAAATGAATGCCCAAATTTTATTGGCAAAAGAATTTATGATGGCTTGACAGAGGTCCACGCTCTCTGAGTGTTTCTACTTTTTTTTTTTCCTAAAGTTCCTAAAGTTCCTGATGATTGTCTCTTAGTTGTCTTTAGCTTAGTTTACCTGTGAAAGCAATTGGTTGTCTGGTGTCTTGGTCTCTTTTTCCTTTTTTCTACTTTCTTTTTTACTTCTCTTCATTATTTTCATTTTTTCTGTTCCCTCTGGTCATGTACTGCAAAATTACACAAATTCCATATTTCAAAATAAATAAAGATTATAAAGTGAAGCCTTATGCTCATAAAGCTCTCCTTGTCGAAGCAAGCTAGGCACAACACAGCAGCCAGATCATCAATCTGCATGCTATGATGCTTAACAGGGTAAAAATAATAATAATAATAATAATAAAATAAATAAATAAATAAAAATCAAAGTCTGCCCTTCTTTTTTCCTCAACACATTGCAGTGCTGTACACATTTAAGGTGGTTGTAAATTTATTAAATTCTTAACACAACAAGTTACATCTTTAATCACTGAAAGGGAAACTACAACTTTGAAATGGAAAGTACATTTTCATCAAGGAACTGACTTCTTGAAATCTCTACATGTATGTTACACTGACAGGAAGTGAAATTCTGTGGGGGGTCTGTAGCAGACCCAGCCCAGCAGTGGTACAGTGTACTGATGGTTCAAGTTTTTATTTGTGTTTGTTGCATCCTCATAAAAATCCAAGGTCCACACGTGAACTGTGTTTAATGATCTCTTTACTTAACCATTTGCAGCATTTTTACACACGAGTCACTGTCAGACCTTTTCTGCCTAAAACGTGCAACCAAGTAACATAAATGGTCTGTCTGCCCTCTACTGGACTCATAGGTACTGCAACACAATTACTAACAAACTCTACAGGGAGTATCAACTTCACCCATATCAATAAGTAGGTATACCAGTAACAAATTATTAACTGCGATAACACAGTGTTCATTGGTTTTCCTTTTTTTGTACAAATTCCTTTTGAACATTTTTCAATAAAAAGCACCGTAAGAACTTGATCCCACTTGTAGCTGGTTGCTTCCAAAGAGAAATCACACTAAGTTCTTATGGTGAGTCGCACTTGCTCTTCAGTATAGACTAATCAGTGGTGCAGTTCCTGCTTTCTATGATTAACAAAATTAAAGGCCAGCATGAGGCTAAATGACTATCAAAATAAAGATAGTTTCTCTCTCAGGGTCATTATCGAGCATATTATACTTACATCTCTGATAGTGGTACCATCATGTGAAATGGCCAACGGGTTTACCATATCAGTAAACAGCTTTCAGTAAACGGGTTTAAATAAATTTAACTGAATCCTATATTTCATCTC
This sequence comes from Melanotaenia boesemani, assembly GCF_017639745.1. Classification (NCBI taxonomy): domain Eukaryota; kingdom Metazoa; phylum Chordata; class Actinopteri; order Atheriniformes; family Melanotaeniidae; genus Melanotaenia; species Melanotaenia boesemani. The sequence goes on along the minus strand of NC_055689.1, from coordinate 26,834,357 downwards.
CATCTCCACTTTATTTATATAACACTGTTAAAACAACACAGTTGACCAAAGTGTTTTACACCAAAATAAAACCAATAAAACAGTAAAAAGTAAAAGAGTTGTTTTTTTTTTTTTTTTTTTTTTTTTTTAAAATATAAATAAATAAAAATATTTTCTGACCTAATCTTGAGCTGTGTTTTGGCTGTCAAGGCTGCAACGTTGGTTTATTTTTAGGAATGCTGGCAATGATCTTCATATATCCATATGTGGAATGTTTTAACAAAAAAAGCTAGAAATTATTATTATTAGAAATTGATCATGTGTCCACTTTTATAAACAGTAAGGAAGACAGTTCTGTCTGATGACGGCTACTTAAAAAATCATTTTCAGCCTGAATATGTCAGCTGCTTCATGGTCAAAATTAAATCAATATGTTTTCCTTTTTTTCCCCCTCCTGTTCAAAAGAACTATGTGCAATACATTGTTACGTATTGCACATAAAATGCATGTAAAATTAAAGGCTATAAGGTTATTTCTATCTGTATTTTGTGAAGTCTTTATGCAACTGAGCAGCAGAAACAACTGTACTTGGGTAATAAGCATATTACAGTGGATAACTGCTGTGTGTAGTGGATTCTGGCCTCCTCAAAAGAAGGACTGGAACTTTTGTTTAAATCTCCTGAATAAATTAAACAATTAATTGATCTTCTTCCATACAGACAGGACAACTCCTCTCCCTCCAAGAAGTGGGGGTTCTGACTGGTAAAAACAGCATTCAGGAATTTATGACTGTCCAGTTCAGAGGTCAGCAAATGTCAGCTCTCCAACCCAGATTGGAGGAGTCCAGGTTTTAAGTTAAACTCAGGACCTTGTCAGTTGATTAAATTAATCTTCAGTGCAGCTACGAAAGCTGTCACATGACATGACTAAAACGAACTAAATGTTGTATTCATTTTTCTTCCACATTTTACGAATACCTTGAAAAAGCCCGTATGGGTTTTCTGCCTCTCCCTGCACTTGTACTGTTTTTATATAAATAATTTTTGTATTATGTCTTTTAACACGTGCCAAATAAATAAATGAAATGAAAATAAATGAAAATGAAATGAAAAGATTGTGGTTTGAACATCATATTCTGCATTTTACCATATTTGATTCATATTTTTTTTTAATTAAAATCCTTTGTAAATATTAACACCTTTTATTATGCATATTAGACTAGTAATAAATATTTATCCTAAACTGGTCTGGTTGTTGTGAATCTCCTCCTTTGAATCAATGTTATGGGTTCGTTCGAATTAGAATTCACGTCATTAGCATCCTGAGACTGATTGATTATATAAATGATAAATAATTTGATTTGACTAGTCTGGATTAATTTATTTATTCGATTAATTAATGTAGTACTTTAATGGTGTCCATACTGCCATTAGATAAGTATTAAAGCAATAGTGTGGCGATGCCTGAGGTATTATCAATATTAATAATTAATAATTCATCATTCTATGTAATTATTAAAATTTGTGTGCTTATCTAAACATTTGTTTAATGACGCTAAATTACTACAACTGCTATGGTCTATAATGAGTTCACATACCAGTGACGTGCGGTGAAGTTTATGGTTGGTGAGGCATTGATTTACAATTGTAAGAACTGAAAAGAGCATCTTATTTCAATATTCATTCAACAGCATGCAACTGGTAATGCTTCATATCCTATCAGCATTCCTCTTTCACTTACACTCACACACCCACTGTTACTAACTCTTCAGTGAGAAAAGCTACTGGCTGTCCTAAAAGCACCTAGAAATCACAGGTGATCATCTCCTGCTCTGAATGCAGCTACTGCTGCAACCAGAAGCCTCTTCTGGTTGCTTTTGGACAGGAGGGGGGCCTGCACAGCAGCACCCACTCCTCATTGAGAAGAATAAACTACTTTAATATACGTCAGTCTACAAAAGTCTCCAATACTGAAAAAGTCGCTAGATTTGTCGCTAGTCGCTTAAAAAAACCAAAAAAGGTCACTAAGTTGGCAACACTCACACACCGTGTTGGTGTTTGAGTGCGCCCCCTTGAGGTGAGGCAGAGTACTGTTTACCTCACCTGCTGGCTTTTCTCTGCACTTTATTGTATAATAAATGGGGATATTTCTCTCACAAATACATTAAATACATTACACAGACTGTAGAGTCATGGTGTATAACAAATATTTCTGTAAAGTTCATGTTGGCAATATGCTGAGGAACAGAAAACGGCACGTGTCATGCAACCCAGATTGTACTGGATGGTACAGTCAGAGCTGAGGCACAGCTCACCCGTGCCTCCACCGGGGTTTCTGCACCGGATTTGATCGGGAAATACTCAAATTTGACCATTTTTACTAAAACTGTCAAAAACGTGTTAGAGTCATGCTGAAAATGCATTTTTAACACAGATCAGTAGAAAATATTAATATTTATTGGCTTACCTGCCTCCCCTGACCGCACGTCACTGTCACATACCTTGTTTTGCTGAATGCAAGCTCAGGAAGCTGGGTAGTTTAACTGTAAACTGTGAGTACAAAGCAGGCTCTGTGTTGAGGAAGCCAAGATCTTCACTGGCTGCCTTAAGAGGATCTTCTCTGGAACTTGTCATGGAAAGTACAATCTGCTTTACAATCATCCGTTGTGGCAGCAGCACGAGAGGTTTTTCTGTTGTAAGGGGCATTCAGGACCTGTAAGAAAGCGCAGAAATTAAAGCTTTACTTTATTACCTTAAAAGAAAAATTGAAGCTCAGTCTCAGTTCTGGTTGTTTCAAGCAATCTTTATACTTGTTACTCTGCGATGTGTGTATAAATCAGAGGAGGGGACACCTGGCTCGTCATTCAGGCCACAGTTTTTTCTGAACAAACAAAAGGTTGCTGATCAGACACAGTTGACTCTCACAGGTGGCAACCCTCCCCATCTTATAAGTTTAAGATGAGGAGGGTTGTTTATAAGCCCTTTGGGCTTTTTGACCCTTCCTGTACATTTTTAACATGTTTCTTTTACTGCTGTTTGTTTTGTTTTTTTTCCGCAATTTTATGTATGTAAATGCAAATTACTATACACAGATAAAGTGGTTCATACGCAGCACGCTCAGGCATGCCTGTCTCACCACTGGTAAAGTTCTGCCACAGCCAGTGCATTTACTGACCAGTGGTGAGGGAGGGCGCCAAAGAGCTAACATGGCATATGACTGATACATTTCAATATCTTAAGTGGAATAATAGCACATTAACTCTGTTAGATTAGTAGTGCTGCCACAAATTCCCATGGCAGGTAAACAATGTGTGGGGTTTTATTTTTATCTAATCTGAATTATATGAATTTAAGGATATGAAGATCTCAGAAAATACAATTAAGCTGAAAATTGAAGTCATTTTAAATTATTTACATTAACCTATAAAATGTCTATTTGGAATTTAAAATATCTTTTTAAAGGAAGACTAATAAAACAGTAGATAGGGTGACATCAGGTAAAATGAGCCATTTAAGGTTGAGCCTCCTAGCTTTTTAGGTTTTAAGTGCCAATTGCTAAAAATGACTTAAAATGTTGCTACAGCTGAATTAGACAAAAAGCAATTGCTTTATTAGGTCTATGGTTGTTGTGTAGGTGGGACAATGTTTGATATCCAGCCTGGTGAGGAAAACTGTGAGGTGAATGGTCTGGCAGACAAACTCTTCTTGAAAACGATAAAGTTGATAATCAGTCTGTAGCGACTACCTGGTCCTTCCTTTATTAGTCGCTCTGGGTACGGGGGATCCTGGTGATAACGCGCTTTATTGAACCAATGTCCAGACAGAAAGGTAAGTTCGGGTTTGTTCCCATTTATTGAATGAATGAAAATAATGGCTTGAAGTCCAGGATGGCAGTACAGGACTGTCTCAGAAAATTAGAATATTGTGAAAAAGTTCTTTATTTCCTGTAATGCAATTAAAAAACATGAAATGTCATACATTCTGGATTCATTACAAATCAACTGAAATATTGCAAGCCTTTTATTGTTTCAATATTGCTGATTATGGCCTACAGCTTAAGAAAACCCAAATATCCTATCTCAAAATATTAGAATATCATGAAAAAGTATACTAGTAGGCTATTCAACTAATCACTTGAATCGTCTAATTAACTCGAAACACCTGCAAGGGTTTCCTGAGCCTTGAAAAACACTCAGCTTGGGTCAGTAAACTAAATCACAAGTATGGGGAAGACTGCTGATCTGACTGCTGTCCAGAGGACCATCATTGACACTCTCCATCAGGAGGGTAAGACACAAAAAGAAATTTCTCAAAGAGCAGGCTGTTCACAGAGTGCAGTTTCAAAGCACATTCACAAAAAGTCTGTTGGAAGGGGGAAATGTGGCAGGAAACGCTGCACAACCAAGAGAGATGACCGCAGCCTTAACAGCATTGTGAGGAAGAGCCGCTTCCAGAATTTGGGGGAGCTTCAAAGACAGTGGACTGAAGCTGGAGTCCAGGTATCAAAAGCCACTGTTCACAGACGTGTCAGGGAACTGGGGTACAATAGCCGTATTCCCATGGTCAAGCCACTTCTGAACTCAAGACAGCGGAAGAAGCGTCTGACCTGGGCTATGGAAAAGAAGCACTGGACAGTTGCAGAGTGGTCCAAAGTCCTCTTTTCAGACGAAAGCAAGTTTTGTATTTCATTTGGGAGTCAAGGCACCAGAGTCTGGAGAAAGGCTGGAGAGGCGCAAAATCCAGGTTGCTTGAAATCCAGTGTGAAGTTCCCACAGTCAGCGATGGTTTGGGGAGCCATGTCAGCTGCTGGTGTTGGTCCACTGTGTTTCATCAAGTCCAGAGTAAATGCAGCTGTGTACCAAGAGATTTTAGAGCACTACATGCTTCCGTCTGCTGAAAAGCTCTATGGAGATGATGATTTCATTTTCCAGCATGATCTGGCACCTGCCCACAGTGCCAAAACCACCAGTAACTGGTGTACTGACCATGGCATTACTGTCCTCGATTGGCCTGCCAATTCCCCTGACCTGAACCCCATAGAGAATATGTAGGGTATTGTGAAGAAGGAGCTGAAAGACACCAGACCCAACAATGCAAATGAGCTAAAGGCCGCTATTGAAGCATCCTGGGCATCCATAACACCTCAGCAATGCCACAGGCTGACTGCCTCCATGCCACGCCGCATTGATGCAGTAATCCATGCAAAAGGATTTCCAACCAAGTACTGAGTGCATTAATGGACATTTTCAAATGTTTGATTTTGTTTTGCTGTTATAATTTTTTTTTTTTACTTGGTCTGAGGAAATATTCTAATATTTTGAGATGGGATTTTTGAGTTTTCTTAAGCTGTAGGCCATAATCAGCGATATTGAAACAATAAAAGGCTTGCAATATCTCCGTTGATTTGTACTGAATCCAGAATGTATGGCATTTCATGTTTTTTAATTGCATTACAGGAAATAAAGAACTTTTTCACAATATTCTAATTTTCTGAGACAGTCCTGTATACAGGATGAATAGATGAGATGGAGGTATAACGAAAGGCGGTGGAAAGACGGTAAGATGTGTCCAGACAAAGGCGTTTACAAGCGTAGCTTTTAGCGGTAAAAACCGTGCGACCTCCCGTTCCCAAGCACACCGTGCTCTGCCATCTCCACGCCTAAATGCCCTTCCCCTCCACCCCACCACCAATAGTGGAGGGAAATACAGGTCACCTGTTCCATTCCCAAATATAAACAAACACCACCACCATGATGAACCTGGACCAAATAAGGAAGAGAAATAATGGCTCCTACACACCGGCCCCAATTGTGTAAACAGCACAATTCACCAAACACTACAAAAGGTAGGGATGTTATGCTCGAGCCGTCTGCTCGATCACGTGTCGAGCATGTGACACGGAAATGTTGCGAGCATTGTCTCTGAGCATTGATTCAGCATGCCAAAAGTCACGTGATAGACCAAACGAGGCCTCGTTATGTCATCAGCGCGTATCGAGCAGCAAGCGGGATCTTTGAAGGGACCGGGCTTGTCAATCTCTCAGATTCCAAACGCTGAGGAGATCGCGGGTTTTTGAGAGGAGATTCTGTAGCGATTGTGCGACATTGCATTTTGAAAACAAATTTAGGAAAAGCACCAAATCAGCATTTGATACTGAATCACATTTAGCTTTTAGAGATTTGGGGAAACAAAAGTCTGCGCAAGACGCCGTTGCCAGAGTAACTGCTGAAGGAGCTCGGAGTATGAGAGAAGGACGGAGCAGGCGGTGCCTTCAACATCACAGGTAAGCTTAATTCCCCTTTCTTTATAGCCTATAGATGTTTTTTAAATAGCCTTGCAAAGAGCAGACTTTAAAGTTAATCATAAACTTCAACCAGAAGCATCAGAGGAAACGTCTCAGTCTACAGCTGCAGAGGAAAAAACACCATCTGGTTTCTGATCACCATAAGCAGAGAATTTAATGATTTTAAACTTGGTTAATTACAATTTTGTTTTTGTGTTTCTTTCAGGTGCAACCTCTCCAAAGCTGGAGAGGTAGTGTGCCAGAAGAGGAGCAGACTGAAGCCTAACAGAAAAAACGTTTTTAAATAAAAATCTATGACACATCACAATGTTGCCATAGTTTTTTTTCTCATCATACATTTCAAGATTCAAAGTGTCTTTGTCATTTGCACAGTAAGGAAAGAAGTTTCCCTGAACAATGAAAATCTTACTTTGCCGTCCAACCTGAATGCCATAAATTATAAAATAAAAATAAACAATTTGAAAAAAAAAACTAGATAGAAGATAAACAAAAAAAACTGAGTAAATAATCTATGTACATAAATGTGCAGTGTGCTATAAACTGTTGTGCCACATTTAACAACGATCAGCTATACAAAAGAAAACAACTCATGAGGTTGACGATAACACACATTTGCAATATCTATTATAAATAATAAGACACATAAAACAGTTAACACTTTTATTACAACTGTATAAAATAACTAACACAGTCACTATACCCGTTGCACAAACACTCCTTCCCTCATGCCTTCCCACTGAGTAACTACTATCATTACAGATTGGTTTACTTAAGTTACACCACAATTCTGTTACCTAAACAAATGTTACATAATACCCCTCCTTGTTATTTATATGAACAACAGAAAATAAATATTCACTCGGATGGTAGACTACGTATCGTTTATTGAACACGTATTCCAAGTTAAGATAGGGATGACAGATGTGAGGTGTCAACGTTGTCCTTCTGATACATCAGACTCCCACAGCCAGCAGATGGAGCTCTTTGGTTTGGTCAAATGATTCAGAACACTAACCCATTTTCAAGCATTTGGGTCAAAGTTGGCTCGATGATTCATGAGGCCTCAGTTTCACCATCCCTAACAAAAGGAGCCCTAAAGATACCCAACACCATGAAAAGAACCCCTAAAGTGTGTAGCCCCAAGTTTCTTCTTTCGTCTTTCATTGTCCTTTTCAAGCTGCTTCGTGCAGGAGGAAGATCTTGGAGATGGGTCTTTCCAGCTGTCCAGTTTTTTTTTTATGTTTTTTGCTGTCTACTTTACTCAGGAGGCTGTTAACGTTATCTAGCTCTGCCTGCACCTTGGTCATCTTTTCAGTGAGCTCATGTCTCTGTCGCTCACTTTCTCTATGCTCGACCTGCAGCTCTTGAAGTTGGGTTTCGGCCTTTTTGCGGCGGTGCTCAGAGTCTCCTTTGCTTTGTGTCAGCGTCTTCAGCTCGATCTTGAGCTCATTCCACTCGCTCTCCAGGGCCTGTTTGGCTTTCTCCATTGATGCCTTGTTTCTTTTGGCCTTCTCCAGCTGTTCATTGAGCTCCTCAAATGCTTGGTTGTGTTTTTGTCTCATGTCGGCCATCTGCTGCTCGTGAGCCATGGCCTCTTCCTCCAGAGTCTTTTTCAGCTGAGCGACTTCCGTCTCACGTTTGGACCTCAGCTCTTGTTGAGCTGCAGTGGTATCCAAAGTGTCTTCCAGCTCAGTCTTGAGGACCTCCAGCTCCTCTCCCAGGTTCTCCTGGAGCTCAGAGATCTGGGCTTCCATACAAACAGCTCCTCCAACTTGGCAATGGAAATTTGATTAGCGTAGACGGTCTGACAGCCTTTCTGTCCACCATTCGCGCTTCTTAAAGGTCTGTTTATTACCCACCCTAATAGGGTCTTCACGGCAAAAGGTCCATTGTCCTTGCTGTTAATAATTTCCCATGGCTCTAACAACTTTGGCGCATTTGTTCCGATCAAAAGCCCCACATCTGCATTCAACTCTGGAATTTTGATGGATTTCAAATATTTCCATTTTCCCTATGTCCTGCTGCTGGGGAATGTTGCCCTTTGAAACGGGAATGCTTTCCTGTGTGTAGACCTCTGGAAGCTCTATAAATTGGCTTCCCCCCAACTCAGCAACCTCCAGTCCTACTACACGATGGCTGGCAACCCTTCGTTGCTGCCCCATAGTGTGCAGCATGATGCTAGTCCTGATACCTTTCAGGTTCAACTGATTCATGAGTGTTCTGGTAATGAACGTAGCCGTACTTCCAGGATCTAAGAAAGCATAAGTTTTCAGCACCTTGTCTCCTTTCTTAGATTTAATCTCAACGGGAACAATTGAAAGAGTATAATCTTGGTCTCCGGCCCCAGTACAAGCACCAACCTGGTGAGACACAAGTGCACTGCTCACAGCTGTTCCAGATGGTTTGGCCTGCTCTTCTTTGCGCTCTATGTGCAGAACAGTGGGATGTTTTAGACTGCATATGTCACAGGTGAGACGACTCCTACATTCCCTACTGATGTGACCAACCTTTAAACACCCAAAACATACTCCTTTTCCTTTAAGGAGTTCCATTCTCTCCCTTTGAGAGATCCTATATAGTTTGGGACATTTTAGCATGGAATGAGGTTGTTCACAGCAAAGACAGGCTTCTGAGGGAGAGCTCTTCAAAGTTGTTGACTGCTTTTGTTGCTCATGTGTCGAGTTTGAAGATGCTGTGTCACTGTTAGTAGTTGTTATGTTACAAAACTACTACCTCTGATGGTATTCTTAAATGGTATCCTAGTTTTCTGTGTACATTTCATTACAGGGCTTGGCCTGGCGTCAGAGATGTCTCCAAACAGAGGATGAGACAGGATCTTCACTTGATGCTCAAGAAAGTTGACTAGGTCTCTGAATGTAGCTCTGAAGCCTTGCTGTTCCTGTATCTCGCAAGCCTCTGTTTTCCATTTTTCACGCAGCTTATAAGGCCACTTCATAATGATCTGCTGCATGTGAGATGGAACATTCAGCTCCTCCAAGTACTGTAGCTCAGTCATTGCATTACAGCATCCGCTTAAGAACAAGGCTAAGTCCTGCAGTGCTTGCACATCCTCTGCTTTTATAACTGGCCAGGCAAAAACCTTGTCCATGTACGCAGTGGCAATGTGATGTTCGTTTCCAAAATGCTCAAATAAATGTCTTTTAGCTCTCTGGTAGCCTTCTTGTGGTGGCATATGCATACAGCTCTTCACCAGTTCCCTTGGCCGCCCTCTGATATAATGTTCCAAATAATATAAACAATCCAGATAGCTATTAGCTTTTTCCTCCACACAGTGCTGAAATGCTGTCATGAATGAAATGCACTGCAACGGATCACCATCAAACACTGGGATATCATGTTGAGGCAGAGTGGATGCTAACTGCTGCTGCACAAGCATTGATGTCAGTTCATCCTGCCTTTGCATGATGTTACAGAAGGCATTGTCAGCTACAGCGGAAGCTTGTGACGGGGAAATTTGTTGTGGCTGTGAAACTGCAGGCTGAACAGAACTGGCATTAGGTATTGGAAACTTAAGTATTGACTGGGCCTTTCTTGTGACCAAACCATCTTTTAACTGCGGGCTGGATTTAACAGTGACATTCAGGGGCAGGTTATGAAGTAATGGTTGACTCCTTGCACGTGATTTTACGTTGCCGAAAACTTTGGGCCTCACATCTGGTGCCGATGTTGAGGGCGCCGTTGAGCTCCGCCAAGCAGCAGATGTAATACCTTTAGGCACAAACTATTTCGCCTGCGGGTTGAACCTTTGCTCTATAAGCCCTTTACTGACGTAGGAGTTCATCCCATCAGAGCTTGATTTTCTTCCTACACTACTGCTCTCCAATACAGACAAACGTGCTGCAGCGGCTGCTATTTGTGCATCCAATTCCATTTGCTCCTTCTGTTTTCTTATTTTATCCACTTCCAGTTTGTGTCTCTCCTCTTGTTCCTCCAACTCGTGTTTCATTTTTAAAGCTGCAGCTTTCGCCATCAGAGCTGCTTGATCAGCCATAGCTAATTTACGGGCCGAGGACATGCTTGACCCGGACGCGTAACTGCGTTTACTTGAACGCTTACTAGCGAGATTTGAAACACTGTCCTCAGGATTAACACAAACATCAGCAGCAACGTACTGTTCATTTGCTTCAACACCACCGTCCATATTACTAACGTTTTCATTAACATTATCAACGTCATTTTCATCCAACACCCCATTTTCTTTCAACCAGATACACATTTTTTTTTTTTTTTTACAAATTCATCATGAGCTGCTTTCTTGAGTTGAAACCAGTCCTTTTGCCTTTGTTGTTCATTGCTAGGCAAATCTAAATTATTTAACAAGGTGGAATGAAGAGAGGATGCAGTTTCATATAAAGCATTTAAACCTTTTAGATGTTGTTTGACCACAAAAACATTTGTATTTATTGTCCAAAGTTCTTTTATTTTTGCTTTTATTTTGCTTGCTTGTTTAAATACACCGCTCCTTTCCTTTTGAACCTTTTCCGTGGCAAAAGCAGCACCCTTTAATGGAAGCTTTCTTTGCCTCTATTCACCTTGTATGCCCACGGGCTCAGTTTCAGAATTATCACAGTTAAAGTCACTCATTTCAACTGATCAGAGGTTACAATGGCGTGCTGCGTTGTGCCTATACGCTCGGCCAGAACGCTCCAAAAAAGCCACAAACACCAAGGTATTCACACCAGAAACAACTGAATATCCACACTTTGAAATGTGACTGCTTGAAAGCCGCCCTTAGTTAGTTAGCCATGTATCAGACAAACATCAACTCCAGATGAAGCACGAGGCCGCTCCACATCAAGCCAAATCATAGCGTTGTATTAAATAAAGATGTCTGCACTCACCAGAGATGTCCCATACGTTAGTTGTGCCTCAAATGTATTTATCCATGACCTTACTTGAGAAGACGACAATGAATGGATGAATGAGTGTAGTTCTGTGAAGCAGGAAATTACGCCCCGGCGTTGTTCGTCAAACTTTTCCAGATGAGGTGTGTCCTTTCCAACAGGTGGCTTCCGATGATATCCAAAAGAGGTTTTACGTTTACTCCTTCGTCCGACGAATTCCTGAGGTCCGGGTTTTTACTTTTGTGTAGCGACTATCTGGTCCTTCCTTTATTACCCAGGTAGCAGACAGGTCTGGGCCAGATCTGGTATCGCGCCGGCACTTCTGGCCAACTGCTGGCATGGCAAGTGGTATGTCAACCGGATCTGGGCCAGGTCTGGCAATGATGGCTCTGTTTATACCATGGCATGCCATATGTGGCCCAAATATGATTTGGTATATGTGGCCCAGATCTGTCCATGCCATATGCGGGCCAGTTGTCGTTAAGCTCATGTTGCCCGTATCAGTCTCTTAACATGTGTTAAACACAAACAAATGTATTTCTATGTGTCTCACTCACCACCACCCCACTCCTAATTCAATTTTATTTTTTAGTATATAGCAAGTGCATTCAAACTCATAAACACACCACATCACATGCTCCAATACTTAGTATTAATACCGACAGAAAACTTTTTTTTCCCCTTAGAACAGAATGGATTAAAACAGAGGGTCCTTATCTTACCTATTACTAAATTACACAATAACTTTGCGTTTGTTTGTTGAGAAATTAAATCTATCACTATTTTGCAGACTGCCTGCTAATGCCTCCCTGACAATAAACTAATAAAACAACAGAATGACCATTCACCCAGGTAGCAAAATTGGTCTGGCCCGGTTCTGGCCCACACAATACACTTAAACCTGGCCCACATACCGCAAAGAATGACGGCCCTTTGCTGGCCCAGATCTGGTTTGCCAAAGGTGGCCTACACATGGGCCAGCCTGAGGCCAGATGCAGACACAGTGGTGGCCCAGTACTGGCCCAGAACAGTTTCCACACTGGCATCGGATGTCAGCCTAATGGTGGCCCTGTACTGGCCCAGAACAGTTTCCACACTGGCACCAGATGTCAGCCTAATGAATACCTTAATAAAACTGTGCAACATTCAGCCTAGATTAAAAATACTTCAACAACGGTGATACAATTATACAAATAACATTTATTTTGATTTGAATAACTTGTTCAAAATAACAATATATAATAAATAACAATATAAAAATCAAATAATAAAATAAACAAATAAAACAAACCAACCAACCATTATTACCCATCTCTCAACACGTGACCTATTTCCTATGCTCTGATTGGGTCAAGATACTTCCTATTGTTAAACGCGCGTTTGTCAACCGCCAATACAGAAGAAGAAGAAGACGACAACAAAGAAGAAGAAGAAGCGCGAATAGAACCGGATGTGTTGCATTGAGCCGAGAGAGACAAAGTCAAGGTGAGTTTACGGTTTTATTTATTTAATGTGTACAGTATATTTATGGTTAAAAAACATACTTCGTATTTTAAAGTGCATTCCATTTGAACGGGGAGGCGGGAATTCCCCACTTTGCTAGGGACGTCACCCACTCAGGGTAACGTATTTGGTGGAAGCTTAAGTGAGTGAGCGTGCTATTGCTCTTTCGTATTTTGGGTTGTCCATGGGTTATAGTTAGTGTCTATACTGGAGGCTACGTAGCTATTGTAAGTTTGTTTGTGTTTTTCCCCCCGCATCGTCATAGATATATACATGTGGATGTCCCCTCTGACGATGTTGTCCTGAACAATGCGTTGAAGCGGCCGCCATCTTGGGCCGGGGTAAGCCGCGTCTATTACTGCATTAGTCAACAGAGGCAATCAACGATTAAAATCACAGTAACTTGCTGAACGTTCAACCGATTTTCAGTCGGTTTGGTTTATTGGAAATGTCACACGCATTTATATAATATAACAGATTATTTTTTTTTATTTTGAGGTTTTTTCCCCTTTACTCATTTTGTAGGGCTGCGCAGGCCAGTGTAAAGACAAAGAACGTGTAAGGTACAGTACAATCACTTATCATGATTGCAAGTCATTAAAATGGGTACAGACATCTGTAATCTATTGCAGTGGTTCCCAAATTGGGGTCAGTGATACAGTATTGGGTTTGCCATGTCATTGCAGCTCAGTGCCTAGTGCACCAAAGATCCTTCATGTGTTTGGCCCAGATCCCAGAGGGAATGATTCTGAGGATGAAGCTGTCTTACCAACAAGAAAACAGTAAACTATTATTATTATTTTTAATTTAATAAGCTGTTTAAATTTGAGGAATGTCTGGAAAGCTTTGCTCTTTTCTTTTTTGTATACAAGATGGACTGTTTAATGCAGATGTACTCAGTTACACTTTAACCCCAAAATGTGCAAAGGTGCCACAAATTATGTTTTCTTGTGGGGGTGTGCTCAGCGTTGTGTGCGTTGACGTGTCTGTGTGTGTCTGGGCGCATCAGGGCAAACACTCAGGGATACAGAGAGCAGAGGAGAATTGCGCGCTCTCTCCAATATAAAGGTGGGGGGGACACTGACATTTAGCCAGGCATCTCATGGGCCATGAAACAATCACTGGTCTACCTTTTGAGTAGGTCTAATGCATCAGAAATATTTATTTCTAATTCCTGAAGAACCTATTCCAATTAGATAAACACCAACAAAGGAAGGGCATTTTGCAATCCAAACACCCCCCAAAAAATAAATAAAATCTAATGCTGATCATGCTACTCTTGCAGAGTGCACCATACTGGAGCTGGACCAGAGAGGCCAAGCGTCCCGTAGCCTGCACCAGGGAAGGATTTCATCGACTGACCTGCACCAGAGAAAGACTGTTTCCTCTGAGCCACATCAGTTGATAAGAAGACCACAAACCAATCTTCATATATGTGAGTATTATATTTTATTCGTAGGCTGTGCTCTGCTGTTGGCCTGAACACATTTTTATGAGACCTGTTGTTTATTTACTTATCCACAATTCTTTTTTCTTCCTAGCACACCTAGGCCTACCACATCCAAGGCTGAACCAAATCTGCTACCATTAGCTGATCGCCAGTCTGTCCAAAACATGGAGGAGCGGCTCAGGAATAGTGCTGACCTCAAAAACCTTCTGGTAAGAATGTCATGTCAAACTATCCTTGTGAACTGGAAAACCAAAAATAATTTCTGTATTCAGCCTTATAAGCCTCCCCTTGGCAAAGCAAATTTGTTTGGCACAACACAGCAGCCAGACTATCATTCTGCTGCCATGATGCTGGACAGGACAGGTTAAAATAAAAGAATGTCATGTCAGTTAACCTTCAGGAGAAAAGTTATACAATGACAAACCATGTTCTTGATTAAATAGGCTTTAAATAACATTGCTGGGACATACAGTATAAAATTGAGAAACTATTTAGTATATGGGGGAGGAAAGGGAATCATAATTACACAGATAAATTTAACAGTTTCACGGCACCACAGGCACACTATTATCAAAGTAGTTGAAACCATAGGAAGACTGACTTCACTCTGCATCCTCATCCTTTATTTTACTTTACAAATTATTACTGTTGTGCTTTCATTGCATAAATTATGCTGGTCAGACTATCAGACCAGTTCAGATTTGCTGCTGATATTTTCAAACATGTTTAAAAGAGTTAGGGCATATGTACTGCTGATAAACTAACAAAGAAATATCAATTCACAGAGAACTGCACTGGCTCTTAAAGGAGGGGGAGACGTTAAAGAGTGTCATGTGCAACCTTAACACTCTCTCGCCAAGAATGTCAACATGCTCGGTATAAATGTCAAGATTGGCTTCCAGCACCTGCAAATAAAGGATGTTGTAATTGGTAAGTTTGTCTTAACAAACACTGACTCCCTCAGAGACCATGCATTTTTTTTTTATTTGTTATGGCTAGATTTAAACTGTAGGTCTGGATGCACAGCTCTGAATTTTTTCTCTCTTCTTTTTTTAGAAGTCCACGGTGGGAATGATGGACTCACGGACAGCGCTGCTTCATTTGGACTTCTGTGCCCTTTGTTAATTTTTTACAAAGACTTTAACCTCCCTGATTTTATTTGTTTTCCTTTTGTTATCCTTAAGCTCACATTCTTTTAATGTATTTCAATTATTGATCTTATAATTTTATTGGGTTGAAAGCATAAAATTTTTTTCCATCCCCACTTAATGTTGTTTCCCTCTGTTGTTCGCTCTCCAACAGTGTCACATATTATTTGATTTTTATATTGTTATTTATTATATATTGTTAATTTAAACAAGTTATTCAAATCAAAATAAATGTTATTTGTATAATTGTATCACCGTTGTTGTAGTATTTTTAATCTAGGCTGAATATTGCACAGTTTTATTAAGGTATTCATTAGGCTGACACCTGGTGCCAGTGTGGAAACTGTTCTGGGCCAGTACAGGGCCACCATTAGGCTGACATCCGATGCCAGTGTGGAAACTGCTCTGGGCCAGTACAGGGCCACCATTAGGCTGACATCCGATGCCAGTGTGGAAACTGTTCTGGGCCAGTACAGGGCCACCATTAGGCTGACATCCGATGCCAGTGTGGAAACTGTTCTGGGCCAGTACAGGGCCACCATTAGGCTGACATCCGGTGCCAGTGTGGAAACTGTTCTGGGCCAGTACTGGGCCACCACTGTGTCTGCATCTGGCCTCAGGCTGGCCCATGTGTGGGCCACCTTTGGCAAACCAGATCTGGGCCAGCAAAGGGCCGTCATTCTTTGCGGTATGTGGGCCAGGTTTAAGTGTATTGTGTGGGCCAGAACCGGGCCAGACCAATTTTGCTACCTGGGTAGTCGCTCTGGGTACGGGGGATCCTGGTGATAACGCGCTTTACTGAACCAATGTCCATACAGAAAGGTAAGTTCGGGTTTGTTCCCATTGATTGAATGAATTAAAATAATGGCTTGAAGTCCAGGATGGCGGTATACAGGATGAATAGATGAGCTGGAGGTATAACGAAAGGCGGTGGAAAGACGGTAAGATGTGTCCAGACAAAGGCGTTTACAAGCGGTAAAAACCGTGCGACCTCCCGTTCCCAAACACCCGGTGCTCTGTCACCTCCACGCCTATATGCCCTTCCCCTCCACCCCACCACCAATAGTGGAGGGAAATACAGGTCACCTGTGCCATTCCCAAATATAAACAAACACCACCACCATGATGAACCTGGACCAAATAAGGAAGAGAAAATAATGGCTCCTACAAGTGATTAATGAAGCATTTGCTCAAATGGTCTGTAGACTCTTGATGTGATAAAATCTTGAGACATTCAAAATGATTAACGCACACTGATTGAACAATAAGGTAACAGGACTTTCTTTGCAGGATGACGTTTCTGACGACGATCCTGCAGTCAGTGATAAAAATTCATCTGAGAACAAACAGGTCACTTGAAAAGTTCAAGTTAATCAAATATTGCAAACACTAACTTTGAACCATTTCACACTTGGATACTACTTTCTGTTTCAGGAGCGAGAAGATATTTTTGTGTTTTGTTTTGTTTTTTTAAGTCGATTAAAATTGACAAAAACATCTCTTTTATTCATTCAACTAAGACTTTTGACACACAGATTTAATATAAAAATGATGTGACTTAACAAGATTGTGTATTTGTGTTTTGATTTAAGGACAAAAATATTTTAAGTGGCGTGTTCATGAAAACACCAAAACCAGCTGATGAGGTGTGACCTATACAAAGATTAGCATAACTTCACATGATTACAGTCATGTTTGTGTCAATAATTAATCTATTTTATTTTCTGTTCCTGCCTTTGTTTAGGAATCAAACACAGCAGCCGATGACTAGAAGTTATGGTCTAGTAGTGAAAACCTTTTGGAAGCAAACACAACAAAAGTGCAGCAGCTATAATCTTTACTGGTCTTTTTCTGGTTTCTGTCTCTATTAATTGACATTTGATGAGTGACTGATTGTTACAGGAGAAAACAGGTGGACTTGCAGGCATCTTGTGAATGTAAAATATGTAAACTTATCTCTATAGTCTGGTCTCAGTTTTTAAAAAGAGGTTAAAAATTTAGGTTGTCCACTTCAGATTTATTAACTTAACTATATTTTAGACCATGCAGGCAATAAATTGACAGCTATTTCAGTTTAAGAATATTTTTCACTGCAGTGATCCAGATCACATATGTCTGCTTTGCTAAAAGAGTGTCTAAATCATTTCAATCAAATGAATTCACTTTCTTTTGATGTCTTCACAGATCACAAGTTATTTTAATGTCTTTATTTTTTAGTTTAGATGGAAAAAGCGCATAAAATAAAACTAAGGGAAAGTGCATCACCTGCTGTAGTTTAAAAAAAAATTGTAATCCAGTTCCCTAAATGCACGCCTTTACAAAATAATTAATTACTTTAGAAACATAAAAATAACCACAAAGTGAAAGCAAATGGAAGTGGGTCACTTACTTTGGTTTTCTTTCTAAGGATCCCCTCAGTGACTTACTGTCAGCCAGCTGTGAGAGCCTCTCAGAAGTTGGGATGGTAAGAACAGAACAGATCAAACAGAAACAGATTGTAAAGCTCATTAAGATATTGTGCTGTCACCAAATATTTACTATTTTCTAAGCTAACTTCACTAAGACACAAATTCCGAAACATCTCTGGATGACAGTATAACCCAGAAAGGATACAGAAATGTTCTGTCCCCTTAACCATTTATTTCCTGCTGCATCTATTAGTTTACAATGAAGATGCAGTTATTTAATCAAAGGACAATTGTCGGTTTTATTGTCCATGATGAGGACAAATGTCTTTACCGTTGTAAGCGATCAGAAGTCTTGAAATGTTCAAGTGTAAACATCTGCATTTTATGACACTGTTGCCCAATCAATGATAATAACTCAGAGCACAAAAACTAAAATAATTGTGTGTGTGTATTTAAAGGAGAGTGTTCCTGCACAAGGTGAGCTGTCAACCAGTAATGATGATCTTATTGAAGCCACAAGTACCACAAAGGTGAGTTTTAGGGACTTTACTTTTATCATATTTAAAAATGTTTATATCTTCTACAATAAAAACAAATACTTTATTGTCTCTTTTTCTTATTTATTAACAGGAGAAAAAAGTTGGGTTTTCGGGGATGTTCAGGAGCAAGCATATATATACATATATATACATACGTACATACATACACACACACATGTGTACATACATATATATATATATATATATATATATATATATATATATATAAATAGAAATAAAATTAAATAAAATCTTGTTTATAACAAAATTGTTAACTGCTATTTAAGAGTCTACAGGGTCAGCTAAACATGTTGATTCTCCTGGTCGCCAGACCTCTTATCTCAGGTGTTAACCATCCAACAGTGAAAAATAAGATGATATAACAGTCACATGGACAGAAGACAGTTATCTTAGACTAAAAAGGGAAATCAAAGAATGCAGTTTCATAGAAATTTAAGCTCCAGTTTGCTCTGAATATTAAAAAAGAAAAGCAAAGAAAGAAAATCAGAGAGAAGCAGCTGGTGAGCAGCACACCTGAACCAAAACAGTTTGAGCTGATAACACGTTGGGATTAATTTAAAGACAATACCAATTAATTAAAATCAGAAATTCATCAGACTTTGAGATGTCACGGTACAAACAGTTTGGCTTTGTGTTGATATTGTATCCTTTGCCTGGTGATCAGTTATAATACATTTAATATCAATGGATTCATTATGTTTCCAGGATTGTGGAAAAAGCCACATCACTCTGTCTGAAAAACTTAAGGCAACAGACCTTAAAAATAACATGATGTTAACAAGAGATCTTTAGTTAAAAGTAATCAAATAAAACATGATATTCCTATACTCCTTCCCCCTACCTCTTCCCCCAGCCCCCATTCGCCTCACCTGCGAACAAATGTGCAAAGTACAAACACACTGAGCAAAACAAGATGACCATTTCATGGAACATGTTTAAGTAACTTGTAACATTTATGTTGTTACTTACTGTCGAGGGAAAGCTCCAAGTCAAATTGTAGCCTCTTTAGCTCATGCAGTGCTCTCACCTTTATTAACAAGCCAATGTTAATACAGGTTATGTCCCTTTCTTTATCAGACAATTTCTTCACCAACAACTGTATGTTTCTTTTTTTTTGTTCTTTTTTTGTAATGTCAGATCCTGGTCGTCTGCAGGTGAACGTTTTCTTCCACTCTCTGCCATTTCGCTTCGAAAATATGAGCTTCGATTGCTCTATAGAGAGGGAGGGCTGAGGGCTCGAGAGGAGGCAGTGATTCGCATGATTAGACATGAACACATGGCCGGGCCAGCTGCCAAACACGGGCTGGAGAGCAACACAGAGAGATGGTGTGACGTCATGCTGTACTCTGGATAAAATTACAGTTCTAGTTCTTCACATCAACTTTTTTTTTAATTCTTTCAATCTAGAAATGCTGAATTTCTTAATACTGACAATAATGTGTTAACAACTATTTAATAACCTAATTCAGTGCATCAAATAGAAAATAAAGTTTTCACAAGAAAAGTGTTCATTCTGCATGTTGTCAGACACAGTGAAGAAGAAATTCATATTAAGACAGCAGGTAACAGTCAGGTTAGCAAGGGGGGTAGATGGAACATAGCAGTGCTCATTTTATTAACATAGCTGGTCTTTGTAATAAAAATGGGATCTGAGTAATGGGGCACCCGTGCCCCTCTGTAAAAAAAAGACAACATGTAGCAGTGTATTTTGTAAAAACCTGAGATATATAGAGTGATATCACCATAAGAGAGTTATCTGGGGAAAAAAATTGA
Organism: Melanotaenia boesemani; assembly: GCF_017639745.1. Taxonomy (NCBI): domain Eukaryota; kingdom Metazoa; phylum Chordata; class Actinopteri; order Atheriniformes; family Melanotaeniidae; genus Melanotaenia; species Melanotaenia boesemani. The sequence continues at coordinate 26,814,368 of NC_055689.1, read as the reverse complement.
GCCTCTGTTTTTGTCTCTGCTTGTTGTAGGAAGGTATGAACACCCTGCAGGAATGGGGTTTGGAGAAATACTCTCAAAGTGCTGCCAAAAAGGCTCTGAACCACAACACTAAACATGTGATAAAAGAGGGAGGCCGCGCTGGAAAAGCCCTAATGATCAATACTGACAAGCTCATCAGCACCGTGCAGGTTTTAGGTGTCGCAGGTGGTGCTGCCAAAGCCGCCCAGGCCATCAGTGTCACCACAGGCATCATGTCTGCCCTCTTTTTAGCTTTGGATGTTTTCTTCCTTGCCAAGGACTCTCATGAACTCCGTAAAGGTACTAAAACCAAATTTGCCAGCAAGATCAGAGAGGTTTGTAAAAACCTTCAAGATGGCCTCCTGGAGCTGAACAAGGTTAAGACACAGCTGCAGAAAACTATGGATGGCATCGAAGTGGAGGAGTTTGAGGAGATTGAAGAGGTGAAGGTGGAGGTTGAGGATGACTTCCTGTCAGACCCAAAGAAGCTGGCTGAGCTGGAGCAGGAGCTGGACATCATAGAGGAGAAACTGGACAAGAAAGATGAAGTGCAGCCGAAGAAGAGTAAAGAGTCGGAGAAGGGAATTTTTAAACTTAAAAAGGAGAAAAGGGAGAAGAAGAGCGTGAAGGAAAAGGAAGAGCTGGAGGAAAAGAAGGACAAAGAGAAGATGGAAAATAATGCAAAGAAAGAGGGAAACAAGGAAGGGGACATGGGAGAAAGTATGCTTGAGTCTAAATTGGAGAAGATTCCTGACGGGGAGACTAAACAAGTAAAAGAAACCAGCATCAAAATTGTTTTAGAAGAACAGTTGGAGAAAGGAAGCAAAAAAGTCAAAGAAACGGAGAACCAAATAACAGTTAGAAAAGAAAAGAAACACGATGGTAAGCAAGACAAGACTAAAGAAGATACTTTAACAAATAAGAACACAGACAGGAAGGAAAAGGATAGAAAGAAGAGTGAAAAAAAGCCTGAGAAAGCCAGAAACAGCTCAGGAGATTCAAAACAAGATGATAGGAGTTTAGACAGTTGGCTGATAAGAGGAAAGGAGGAAAGAGGACTGAAAGACTGGAGAGCAGAGATGGTGAAGAGAGAGAGAGAGAGGAGAAAAGGGACACAAAGAAATGAAAAAAGAAAATAATAAAAACTCAAGTGGGAGAAAAGAATCACATCAAGGTCATGAGGAGGGAAAGATGAGAAGAGAGCGTTTGGAAAGAGACGCAGTCGGCGAGGAAGAAGTCAGGAGTCATTACAGGAAAGGACACGAGGAGCTCAGAAAGAGGGGAGAGGAGAAACGAGGGAGCAGAGTATAGAGTGGACAGTTTGAGAGAGCAGGAGGTGATGAGGAGTAGGAAAAGGTGAAGAGGAGGGAGAAAAGAGAGAGTCAAAAGAGAGGAAGTGACAGAGAGCATAAACACAGTCAGAGAGGATCTCGTCCTCGTTCACACACTCTGTGGACAGACGGACTGGACATTTAATTTTCACCCAAACACCAAAATGATCATGACATCAACTGTCTCCACTTCTTTGTTGCCAAGACGACAACAAATGATTAGCTGAACAGGGTCTTGTTGCATCAGATATATGTTGCACAAAAGTCAATTTTCACACTGAGCTGATCTAAAGAGGAAGAAAACAGCTGCTGCTGCAGAGAAATCCAAGTCAATAGTAAGTTCTCCTACAAAACCAGTTCCACTTAAAGTATATCAACTTTATGTGAAATACTTCCGAGGAACAACGTCCACTCGCTGCTGGGCTTTTAATGGTACTTGGACATGGTTGTCAAGGGATTTCTTTTCATCACGGTGACTTTGTTTTCTAGTCCATCCATGTCTTTGCAGAAATGTCTGAACAACATTGTGCAGATATCCATGACCGTAAGGTGCCTTCACCAGGTTTAAGATAAGATCTTATCCTCCAAGTTCTGCCCTGTCTCCCTGGCATTCCAGCACTTCCTGGTGTCAGTCGACTTCTCCTCACTCTCTACCTGCAGCTGGCCAGATGGGATTGAAGCACACCTGTCTTTCTTCATCTTTTAACACTGATGAACATAAAAGCCTGGGGCCTTATTTATCAAGCATCTTAGAGTGTCATTTTAGTCCTAAGTGCTGAGAAATTGTGGAATTTAGTCCTACTCTCAGTCTCAGTTTCAATCAACTTTCTGAAGTCTAAGAATCACTCCTACTCCTCCACATATTTAAGAGACCTCCATAGGTGTCATAAGTGGTTAGGAGGTGCCTGTAGAGCAGGGCTATTCAACTCGGTGCCACAAGGGCTGCAATCCAGCAGGTTTTTAGTGTCTCTCTTCTAATTCACCTGACTCCAATTAATAAGCTGCTACACAGAACTTCACAGGCTGTAGGATTCCTTTCATTTGAGTCAGGTAAGTTAGAGGAGAAAGGCTTAAGGCGCATTTAGTTGTTTTGCAATTTCCTTCCATGTGTTTCTTTTATCACGGCTTGCAAGCATTTTGCTGAATTTCCCTTTTATGATGTCCTTACTTTAGCCGACTAATACTACAAGTAGGAGTATCTCCCAGTTCGGTTTTTCTTTTTGATTCCATGTTGGTTTTGGCTGTGTGGACTGTGACTGCGGTAGAAGTAGAGCAGTAAATTAACTGCATACCAGTTTCAGGTTAATCGTCTCATTAATGAATTGGAAAGGAAAGGAAAGTGAACATGCATGGTCATACACACTCCTCCTCCTCCTCCTCTCCTGCGTCAGGGCTAATATAAATATTGCACCTGCAGGGATCAAACTCAGAGGAGCTGAAAGAGCTAAACTTTACATCAAATATTCCTTCAGGTCAACATTTAACCTTTACAGCACCGAAGTAAGTCTCTTAAACCTTAATCACACATGAGGTTGGTTTTCATTATTTATTTGTATGATTATAGAAAGTCAGTTTTGCTTAATTTTTTTAATGCATATAAATTAATTTAAATTAAATTTAATACTTTGAAAAATAGTATTAATCATTTGGAAAAAAGATTTAAATAAGTCTGACAAATTGGTACTACTGGTACTACTATTTATAGTATAAAATATGTTTTAATTTGATTTCTCATATATATATATATATATATATATATATATATATATATATATATATATATATATATATATATATATATATATATATATATATATATATATTGCTTTAATTTACTATATGGAAATTATGGAATTTATTATATATTATATTATATGGAACTGAAATTATTCATTCAAATGTTAAATTAAAAAAAGTTTTAACATAAAAAGTCTAGAACTTTTTATCTTTAAAATTTTGCAAAAGAAAAATGTAAGTTTTTTTTTATCTGCTTCATTTACATTTACTCTTCTGTCTCAATGTGTTTCATCTTTGCAGAAATGGAGCAAACATTGATCCTGTTGTTCACCACAGTGATGCTTTTTGTAGCACCAGGCGTCAATGCAGATTTGTCATTTGCAGCTAATCCGCAGGTTAGTTCTCTTTTCCCATGGGCCGGGGTAGGGGTCATATCCTGACAGGGAAACGCTTCTCTATACAAGACCGGAAACGAGATGTTAACCCCTTAACTCCCGGTAGCAAAGGCTGGAGGTGCAGGTGCAGTCAAGTTAAGAATGAAAGGTTCGAGAAATTATAGGCCAGAAATTTGGATAATGAAACACTGAAGGTGCATGGATGGAAGTTATTGTGCATATTGTGAATATTTCTATCTCCTCACCATCTAGAAGCTGTGAGATTCTAATCCTGCTTTCTGTCTGTTCACCTGATGCTGATATTCATCACATATTGTTCCTTCTGTGTTTAGAAGGAAGCAGCTTCACAGCTTTAAATTAATCCTGCTGACTTTTTACCTTATTAGTTAGTAAATCCTAAATATTCATCCTTCTTTGTCATAAATATTTGATTTTATAAATATATACAAAGAAATATTTTAACTGTTGCTGTTTAAAGAGAAAACTGCTAAATCTGTTTGTGTTTAGTGCAGGGGTCTGCAGCCTTTCCAAACCAAAGAGCCATTTTTCCCTCAGCCAGCTATATAAAACTCCTTTAGAGCTGCAAATGTTACGAGTCTTTTCAAAAAGGCAACTCAATATATATATTTTTAATGAAGAGTCACCATAGGAAATTTGTTATTCATGAAGAACCACATTTTTATTTCCATTTTTAGGTTTTAAAATAAAGAAAAACATAAAATCTTTATAAAAAGAGGATAGACACACACACACAAAAAAAAGTCCCTGCTTTCCAACTTAATGACAAGAAAAACAAATTTAAAGAAATATTTTAGTCACGTATTTAGAGGCATTGTGGAAGGTCCAGAGAGCCACTTGCAGCTCCAGAGTTGCAGGTTGGAGACCCCTGATGTAGTGTTTGTAAACCAAAATTTACTACATTTTCTTTATATAGCCATAGGCCTTCTTTTAAAGGAAAGAGACATTTTCCGCGAAACAATGCGATTAATCGCGATTAATCGCAACATGTCTTGCAATTAATCGAAATGAAAAATTTTAATCATTGCCCAGCACTAATATATATATTGTTATGGTTTCTATGTTGTCTACCAGTTTAGCATTACACGGACAGGGTGTGCAGTCACCAAAGTGTGTGTGAGTATACCGGATAGCTGTGACCCTGCAGGAAATGGCGTATGTCTTTTTGGATCTGTGCATGCCAGCACCCCAACGCCTCCAAATGGTACCCAAATGGCCTTTGAGCTCAGTGGAAACTCCTCTGGATTCATCGCTCTGGGGCTCACCTCGAATGCATCTGTGGTACAACACAACACTTTAGTTGAAATCAAGTTGCTATTCCTTAAAATCTGAAGTGTTTTAACTGTAATATCAAATTAACAAGAAAGAGAATTGTGTGGTGAAATTAAGTAAAAGACATTGTTAATGATTAAGTAAAAGTTAGCAGTTTGAGTTGTCTGGTGGTGGTGGTGGTGAGGTGGAAAGTTTAATAAGGTTTAAAGTTTTTTTTTAAAGTTTAATGAGGTTAAAGTTTAAATTTAAATGTCTCTTATCAAAAGTGATATAAATTTAAATGATGGGGAAAAAAAATGTCAAATTTCATAATTCAACATTTGCCTTTTTGTTTAAATCCCTAAATGTTCATGCTAACACTAACAAATTTTCAGTTGACTCTTAAAAGTCTGGGGATTTAAGATCAGATTTAATGTTATCCCATGTGGTGTTAACAGCGAGTTAACCATGCACAGGAGCATCCCAGTCTGTACGATCTGTGTTTAAGCATTAATAATATACACCCAGCAAATATTGTACCAGGGTTATTAATAACTAAACTCACACAGCGTCACTTTTTAATGCCGCACCCTGTTGTGTCCATGTTGTTTCAACTTGTATCTTGATTAATAGCAAAAATCACACATGCAAACATTTGTTGAATTTGATACAGTTACTGATATTTTCAGACTTAAAATGTTAAAAATTGACTTTAGAAGTAATCTCTGACAAATTAAACAGCTGTTTTTAGAGTAAAAGATTAAGGCATTGCATTAGTTTCATCCAACAAAATATTTATAAAATAATACAAATCATTTATATTCCTTCAACATATCTGTTTTTAACTAAAATGTACTCAGCTAAATTTAATTTTAAGAAATGGAAAATAAAAAACAGTCAAATATGTTTTAGCTTTGTATATCTTAAATATCATGCAAACTAAAAGGCTTTCAAAAACAATGTGAAGGCGTAGTATGAAGAAAGAAGCTGTCTGTTACATGATGTTGTAGATATGTACAGTACGGACAAAACTGGAAAGGTTGGAAACTCAAGTATCATGTGCAGTACTTCCTCATTTTATTTACTTGACTCTAACAGAGACATGATGTTGACTTTCCTCCTTGTGTTCACTCTGAGGATCCAGCTCAACCTTTGATGACTGCTGCTGTTTTTCAGGGTACCTCGATGCTCTTTGTCTGTGCTCAAAACAGCAGTGGGTCGTTTTTCTTCCAAACACAGACTCGAAACAACATAAATAACACGCTCACATCACTAGACAGGGTGAGGCCTCCACTTCACTGAAATGTGAAATTAACACTCTCCAGATTTATCCTCCATGTAAAACATGAGGCAAAATATTTCATTCATCAACTAAATGTTCTTTATGTCCTTCTGCTTTTCCTTTCATTTAACATTTTCAGACTGTAACACAGATCCAAGGCAAAGTAAATGGTTCAAGTATTCAGTGTGGGTTCACTGTTCCAAATCTGAACGCCTCTAACACCAGGAGCGCCAGTGATACCACATATGTCATCATCCTTGGGTCTGGAACTGTAAATGGAAGTAAGGCACAGCATTCCACCATACATTTTTTTGTTTTACATAAACATATTTGAGACCATAATTTTAATAAAATGTCATAACAGTGACACCATTTTGTTTCAACACTATCTTCAGACAGTGTTGGGAATTTCACTGCCTCCCTGACCACTGACCCCCTGATCCTGACCAGCAATATTGCCACCACAGCACCACCTTCATCAGGTACGAACCTTCACTCTCATGGTAAACTATGTACTTACATGTTTAAGATCTATGCCCAAAGATGCTCAATTTCAAGGGGATTCAGTAAATTTAAATGGACAATACACAAAATATGCGTAAATCCACATTAACAGTGTAATGTCGGTCCCTGAGGGCCGCTGTCTTGCAGATTTTCCAGTGTTTCCTGCTTCAACAAACCCGACTCAAATGAAATAGATCCAATAGCCTATTAGGTTTTGCACAATGACTCATCAATTTGAGTCAGGTGGTTTTGGAGCAGGGACATATCAGAAACCTGCAGGATTGTGGCCCTTGAGGACAGGAGCTGGGCACCTCTGGATTACAAGATTGTAGACACCTGTGATGCTAATTGGTGGACATACCTTGGATTAACATGTCCCTTTGGTCAAATTATTTTCATTTTTTTCTAGGGGTACCATCATTTTTGTCCAGGCCTGTTTCATGAGTATATTTTTAAAAATTATTCTGTTGAAGCATGGTTGAAAAGCAATGTCTGACTTTCATTGGTTAAATTTCATAGAACTTTTATTTATTATTACCTTTGTCAGATTCAAGTTATTTCTACGAACATTGAGCTTTTCTTTCATTAACCGAAGGGTACCAACAACTTTGTCCACGTGTGTATGCTCCATCACTTACCGCCTATCTTGCCATATGCCATCTTAAACCCTTCCCTCTGTCAATCAAAGTGCATTTTTTGTTTCAAAAGATATTTTTCCTTTGACACAATGAGATAGTGACTGGGGCCATAAACTTAAATTCTATGAGGGTCAGTTAAATCATTTCACAAAAGTAGAAGTGAAGAATAAGAAAAGAAGAAGAAAAAGATTATCTGGTTTTGACAATGGGATAAAATAAAATAAAAATGTTCAAAAGAGGTGAGGAATATTCTGAGGACAACTCAGAGTAGCAGTAATTGTTTAATGTCCTTATCAGGAGTACTCCTGGTAATAATCCTCACCTCTTCCAAAGACACCAGTTCAAGTAAAACTGTTCAGATTGATGGATTTAGGAGGAAATAGAAAAGTCAAAGAGAGATATTTAAAATTGTGGACAAAAAGTAAATTGAAAGCATCAATTGATTAAAAAAATCCATCCATTTTCTGCCGCTTATCCGGAGACGGGTTGCAGGGGCAGCTGTCTAAGCAGGGAAACCCAGATTTCCCTCTTCCCGGCCACATTCACCAGCTCATTCGAAGGGATTCCGAGGCGTTCCCAGGCCAGCCGAGAGATATAGTCCATCCAGCGTGTCCTGGGTCTTCCCCGGGGCCTCTTTCCGGTTCGACGTGCCTGAAACACCTCACCAGGGAGACGTCCAGGAGGCATCCTAACATGATGCCCGAGCCACCTCATCTGGCTCCTCTCAATGTGGAGAAGCAGCGACTCTACTCTGAGCCCCTCCCAGATCACTGAGCTTCTCACCCTATCTCCAAGGGAGAGCCCGGCTACCCTGTGGAGAAAACTCGTTTCGGCAGTTTGTATTCGCGATCTTGTTCTTTCGGTCACTACCCACAGCTCGTGACCATAGGTGAGGGTGGGAACGTAGATCGACAGGTAAATCGAGAGCTTTGCCTTTTGGCTCAGCTCCTTCTTCACCATGACAGACCGATGCAGCGTCTGCATCACTGCAGAGGCGGCACCGATCCGCCTGTCGATCTCCCGCCCCATCCTTCCCTCACTCGTGAACAAGACCCCAAGATACGTGAACTCCTCCACTTGGGGCAGGACCCTATTGCAGACCCGGAGAGAGCATTCCACCCTTTTCCGGCTGAGGACCATGGTCTCGGATTTGGAGGTGCTGATTATCATCCCAGCCGTTTCATCAGTGAGAGCTGAAGATCACCGCCCGATGAAGCCAACAGAACCACATCATCTGCAAAGAGCAGAGACCCAATCCGGAGGCCGCCAAACCGGATCCCCTCAACACCCTGGCTGCGCCTAGAAATTCTGTCCATAAAAGTTATGAACAGAATCGGTGACAAAGATCAGCCTTGGCAGAGTCTAACAATTCCGATTTACTGCCGGCAATGCGGACTAAGCTCTGACACCGGTCGTACTGGGACCGGACAGCTCGTACAAGCGGGTCCGGCACTCCATATTCCCGGAGTACCCCCTACAGGAGTCCCTGGGGGACATGGACGAATACCTTCTCCAAGTCCACAAAGCACATGTGAATTGGTTGAGCAAACGCCCATGCCCCCTCAAAGACCCTGAAGAGGGTGTAGAGCTGGTCCACTGTTCCATGGCTGGGACAAAAACCACACTGCTCCTCCTCAATCCGAGGTTCGACTATCCGACGGACCCTCCTCCCCCCCGCACCCCTAAATAGACCTTACCAGGGAGGCTGAGGAGTGTCATCCCTCTGTAGTTGAAGCACACCCTCCGGTCCCCCTTTTTAAAGAGGGGGACCACCACCCCAGTCTGCCAGTCCAGGGGAACTGTCCCCGATGTCCACGTGATGCTGCAGAGGCGTGTCAGCCAAGACAGCCCTACAGCATCCAGAGCCTTAAGGAACTCTGGGCGGACCTCTTTCACCCACGGGGCCTTGCCACCGAGAAGTTTTTAACCACCTCAGCGACCTCAGCCCCAGAGATGGGAGATCCAGCACCAGCTACCCCAGACTCTGCTTCCTCATCGGAAGACGTGTTGGGGGGATTGAGAACGTCCTGAGTCAAGGTCAACTCCAGAAAGCAACTCCAGAATGGAAAAGGGTCCAGCCCCTCCAAAGGACAGTGGTTCCAGAGCCCAAGCCACTGCGTCGAGATGAGTCCAACTATATCTAGCCGGAACCGCTCAACCTCATGCACCAGCTCAGGCTCCTTCCCCACCAGAGAGGTGACCTTCCACATCCCTAGAGCTATCTTTTGCAGCCAAGGATCAGACCGCCAGGGTCCCCGCCTCTGGCAGCCGCCCAGCTCACACTGCACCCGACCCCTATGGCCCCTTCTGCAGGTGGTGAGCCCTCAGGAGGGGAGGCCCATGTCACCCTTTCGGGCTGGCCCCATGGGCAAAGGCCCGGCCACAAAGCGCTCGCCTACGTGCCCCACCTCCGAGCCTGGCTCCAGAGGGGGGCCCTGGTGACCCACATCCGGGCAAGGGAAACCCTGGTCCTTGCTTTCTCATCATTATAGGGGTGATTTGAGCCGCACTTCATCTGGTCCCTCCCCTAGACACCTGTTTGCCATGGGTGACCCTACCAGGGGCATGAGCCCCAACAACATAGCCGCTAGGATCGTCAGGACGCACAAACTCCTTCACCACGATAAGGTGACAGCTCAGGGACGAGCTGCAAAAAAATACTGCATCAAATTATAGACAGTAGATGTACACCTCTAGAGACCTACAATAAAGTCAACTGCACTTTAATTGCCTTTTTTTAATCGCTTTAACGACTTTAACAGTGCTTTGTGTGGTATAACTTTTACATTTAACTTTAATGCCTTTTTTGTCTTTTCTGCTCCAGCTGTGCTGCTCCTGCTGAGCATGCTCCCACTGTTCTTCCTGAAGACAGCCTGACAAAGACCAGAGATGAAGCTGTAAGCAAATGAAGGCAGCCAGTTTACACACCAACTAAACTGAGTTTCAGAGAATAAAGCTTTTACACTGAACTAATATTAAAATATGAAGTTGATCTTTTTGTCGTATTTTTGTATTTTATAAGCACTTGTAGTTAAAGGAGTTTCAGTCATCAAATACAAAATCTATTTCTTAATTTGTACATATAAATTAACAGATTTTTAATTAAATGTACAAACTATATTATTCTTGTGTTTTAATTCTACTGTGACTCTATCTCTGATCTATTTGTTGACTGTATGAAATAAAACCTTAGCTTACTTACCTGAAAACAACTCAAACTGAGATTTAATTTTTTCTGGGTAATTGGTAATATTTGGTCTTGGGGAGCTGCGCCTCTCGTCATGATACACTCAACAGCCAATGTGATAATGTACATTTAACTCCTTGTCTTGGAGAGGCCATGTCTGTTAAATTCTGATTTCCTGGTACGACCTCTGATCCAGATTTTCAGGTTTGTTGTGTGTGTGTTTTTTTTTTTTTTTTGTGTTTTTTTTGTTTTTTAAAAAACTCCTACATCCCTGAAGTTCTGATATGTGACATAAAACATGTTTTAGTTGATTCTCGCTGATATGCATGAAATAGTTTGTCTGCTGCAAGAAACATCCACTAATGCTTAACTTGGATTTAGGTGACCAAACCACAGCCTGTATTAAAATGTGTGCCGCTGTAACTCACTTCTGCAAACTAACTAAAGCTAACTGAAATAAAGCATGAAATAATGCAGATTCTACTGGATAAAACATGACATCCACACACTCAGTTAATGGAGGAATGGTAAATTCAAGATGAATCAGTCTGTTTTCTGTTTGTGAACTGAATAAATTTTTGCTTTTGGACAAAACTTTTGGTTTCAGATATTTTGTTCAAAAGACAGTACATTAATAAGATGATTTGTACATTCATGAATGATAAAAAATTATCCTAGCTATCCAGAGCACTTTTTCTGTTAGTCCTGGACACATGGACTATATTACTGAGACACCATTATAAAAAAAGACAGGCAGGAAGCGTGTTTCTATTTTGTTTACACCCATTTGGATAGATGTTTATCTAGATGAGCTGTATGACTTTGTTTTTTCATAGCTGTTTCATATCAGAGTATTTACATAGGAGCACAGAGCCTCTGTATATTTATTTAATTTGTACAGTATGTGTTTTGTTTTTCTGGGTAGCGTATTTCACTTTATAAATTTTATCTTACAATCCATTTTAAATTTGAATCCGTTATGTAAATATATGCTGTGTTCCATGTCTCATGTTTCTATCACTATATTATGTTACAGTGCATCCTGAAAATATTCACAGCGCTTCCCTTTTTCCACATTTTAGTATGTTACAGCCTTATTCCAAAATGGAATAAATCCATTTTTGTCCTCAAAATTCTACACACAATAGCCCATGATGACAATGTGAAATTTTTTTTTATTTTTTTGCAAATTTATTAAAAATAAAAACACTAAGAAATCACATGTACAAAAGTATTCACGGCCTTTAATCAATACTTTCTTGATGCACCTTTGGCATCAATTACAGCCCCAAGTCTTTTGGAATATGATGCCACAAGCTTGTCACACTTACCTTTGGGCAGTTTCGCCCATTCCTCTTTGCAGCACCTCTCAAGCTCCATCATTGTTGGATGGGAAGCGTCTGTGCACAGCCATTTTCAGATCTCTCCAAAGATGTTCAATTGGATTCAAGTCTGGGCTCTGGCTGGGCCACTCAAGAACATTGACAGAGCTATCCTGAAGCCACTCCTTTGATATCTTGGATGTGTGCTTAGGGTTGTTGTCATGCTGATAGATGAACTGTCGCCCCAGTCTGAGATCAAGAGCGCTCTGGAGCAGTTTTTTTTTTTTTTTTTTTTTTTTTTTTAATCCAGGATGTCTCTGTACATTGTTGCATTCATCTTTCCCTCTATCCTGACTAGTCTCCCATTTCCTGCCGCTGCAAAACATCCCCACAGCATGATGCTGCCACCACCATGCATCACTTTAGGGATGGTATTGGCCTGGTTTCCTACAAAAGAATTTTGTTTCTTGTGGTCTGAGAGTCTTTCAGGTGCATTTTGGCAAACTCCAATTAAATCATTTTACAAAATAGAACTGAAGAAGAAGAAGAAAAGAAAAAGAAAAAAAAATGTCTGGTTTTGATAATGAGATAAAATAAAATAAAAAAACCATCAAAAGGGGTGAGGAGTATTTTGAGCGCAACTCAGAATACAAGTAATTGTTTAACGTCCACTTTATTTGCCTTTCTCTTTTTTTAATCGCTTTAACACCTTTAACAGTGCTTTGTGTGGTATAACTTTTACATTTAACTTTCTTAATGCCTTTTTTTCTTTTCTCCTCCAGCTGAGTATGCTCCCACTGTCCTTTCTGAAGACAGCCTGACAAAGTCCAAAGATGAAGCTGTAACCAAATGATGACGCAATGAAGGCAGCCGGTGTACACACCGGACCAAACTGTCATGAGGGCTGGTCTGCATTTCCTGCAGCTCCCATAATCAGACACATCTGCTCCACCTGGGCCTCATTAGTTCTCACTCTCCTCACCTGTTCATCTCCCTATTTAATTCCTTCCCAGTCTCTGCTTCCCCGCCAGATGGTCACCAACTATCCTTGTGTGAGATCCTGTGCTAATTACTGTCTCGTTCTAGATCCCTGTTGCCGACCATTGCTTCCTCCATTGGACTTCCCGTTGCCCGATCCCCTGTCGGACTCTCCTGCTTCCTGCCAACCTGGTTTCTGACCCTTTTTCTGAACTGACCACCGATCTCCGCCTAATCCCTCTGCCTGGACCAAGCGACTGCCTTCCTGCCTCCACCCATCCCAGCATTAATAAACTGTTCAAACTGTTCATCGTGTGTGGGCTGAATTTCTGGGTCTTCCTGAGACAACCGTTACACAATATGAAGTTGATTGTTTTGCACTATTTTTGTATTTTATAAGCACTTGTAGTTAAAGGTACGGTGGTTGGGAAGTGAAAACAATATTACATCTATTTCAACACTTTTACATTGTCATTGTGGATAGTGTACGTCTCAGAGAAGATGAGAAACTGAGACGATGATGCTCCAAGCCGGACCGGGGAACAGCTAAGAGATGCAGTCAGGAAAGGGTCACTGCATTCGGTCAGCCAACCCTGTCCTGACCGCTGGTACTTGACAATGAACACTCTATTGATTAATCAAATGAAATAACCACCAAGTAGTTGAATTTATTTCTTTTTCCTGCATATTTGACCTTACAAGTGACTTGTATGGTGACAGAATTAAATGAAGGCTCGAATATTCTCTACAATCCAAGAGCAGCGCGTTTGCTCCTGGAGCAGCGGCTGCAGTGGACAGGAAAGGAGGAAGTGAAATGGTGTTTCGGGGAATGTTCTTTGGATTTTAGTTGTGACCTTCAGCGGACGTTCATGGAACATTTTAAAACAGTTTTCATCTCAACGATCTAGGCAACGTTTTCTGAGCATCACAAACTGTTTCACCAGAACCTTCAGCCTGTTAGTTGTGCACATCTGCAGCTGGAACAGCCTCTCAGTTACTGCATCCACACTAAATAGTAAAAAGTAATCAGTGACTGTGTGATTTTCAGCTAAAGGAGACGATCCTGTACAGTCACCTGTTGAAATTCAGTAATTTCTGCCAACCTAAAACTTTAATTTCCTTCCCACAGTCTCACTGGGAAGACCATGCAGGAAGGATCGCCTCCACAGCTCTCCCTGCACTAACAGCCTGTAATCTGCTCAGTCTTGATTGGTCAATAGGCAAGGCTCTGGCCCAAGACACACCTTCATAATGAGGTCCACATGCATACAGTAATGTAAAAAATGAGACGTGAAAATGTAAAAAGGAGACAGAATTTTAAAAAGGATACCAAAAAATGAATATGCTTGGAAAAGCAAATGTAAAAAATAATGTAGGAAATTATAATAATAATAATCATAATAATAAACACCAAATAAATTGAACTGAAAATAACATGGAAAAGTAAATAAATATATTTAAAAAAGTTAATTTAAAACAGCTAAAATGACAAAAGAAAAATATATTTGTGTCATGTTTTATAGGTTTCTTAATGGAAAAACTATTTTTTACATTTTGTTGTATAATTTATTAGTACATCAATTTGTTTATTGAGCCATTTTTATATTTCTGTATTTATTGTGGCAGTTTCAGTCCTCCATAATTGTGTGTAGAATTTTGAGGACAAAAATGGATTTATTCCATTTTGAAATAAGGCTGTAAGATAACAAAATGTGGAAAAAGTGAAGCGCTGTGAATATTTTCAGGATGCACTGTAACATAATATAGTGACAGAAACACGAGCCACATGGAAGACAGCATATATTTACATAACGGATTCAAATTTAAAAGGTGTTGTGAGATAATATTTGCGAAGTGAAATACGCTTCCCGGAAAACAAACAGCATTTTTTCCTCTATGCAAAACACATACTATACAAATGAAATACATATACAGAGGCTCTGTGCTCGTATGTAAATACACTGATATTACATAAGTCATTTAGCAGACACTTTTCTCTAAAGTGACTTAGATTTGAGAGTAGGCAGTAGCGTAAAGGGTCTCGCCCAAGGACCCAACTGGAAGGTGTTAATATGTCCCCAGTGGGATTCGAAATCCAGCCTCCCACATAGGAGATAGTTGCCCTGCCAGCTGAGCTATCCAGGAGCTACTCAATATGATATAAAACAGATATGAAAAAAACAAAGTCACACAGTTTATCTAGATAAGCATCTATCCAAATGGGTGTAAACAAAATTAAAACACCAGTTACCATCATAATTTTTCCATTAGATTTTCTGTCTGACTCAAAATGAATGCCCAAATTTTATTGGCAAAAGAATTTATGATGGCTTGACAGAGGTCCACGCTCTCTGAGTGTTTCTACTTTTTTTTTTTCCTAAAGTTCCTAAAGTTCCTGATGATTGTCTCTTAGTTGTCTTTAGCTTAGTTTACCTGTGAAAGCAATTGGTTGTCTGGTGTCTTGGTCTCTTTTTCCTTTTTTCTACTTTCTTTTTTACTTCTCTTCATTATTTTCATTTTTTCTGTTCCCTCTGGTCATGTACTGCAAAATTACACAAATTCCATATTTCAAAATAAATAAAGATTATAAAGTGAAGCCTTATGCTCATAAAGCTCTCCTTGTCGAAGCAAGCTAGGCACAACACAGCAGCCAGATCATCAATCTGCATGCTATGATGCTTAACAGGGTAAAAATAATAATAATAATAATAATAAAATAAATAAATAAATAAAAATCAAAGTCTGCCCTTCTTTTTTCCTCAACACATTGCAGTGCTGTACACATTTAAGGTGGTTGTAAATTTATTAAATTCTTAACACAACAAGTTACATCTTTAATCACTGAAAGGGAAACTACAACTTTGAAATGGAAAGTACATTTTCATCAAGGAACTGACTTCTTGAAATCTCTACATGTATGTTACACTGACAGGAAGTGAAATTCTGTGGGGGGTCTGTAGCAGACCCAGCCCAGCAGTGGTACAGTGTACTGATGGTTCAAGTTTTTATTTGTGTTTGTTGCATCCTCATAAAAATCCAAGGTCCACACGTGAACTGTGTTTAATGATCTCTTTACTTAACCATTTGCAGCATTTTTACACACGAGTCACTGTCAGACCTTTTCTGCCTAAAACGTGCAACCAAGTAACATAAATGGTCTGTCTGCCCTCTACTGGACTCATAGGTACTGCAACACAATTACTAACAAACTCTACAGGGAGTATCAACTTCACCCATATCAATAAGTAGGTATACCAGTAACAAATTATTAACTGCGATAACACAGTGTTCATTGGTTTTCCTTTTTTTGTACAAATTCCTTTTGAACATTTTTCAATAAAAAGCACCGTAAGAACTTGATCCCACTTGTAGCTGGTTGCTTCCAAAGAGAAATCACACTAAGTTCTTATGGTGAGTCGCACTTGCTCTTCAGTATAGACTAATCAGTGGTGCAGTTCCTGCTTTCTATGATTAACAAAATTAAAGGCCAGCATGAGGCTAAATGACTATCAAAATAAAGATAGTTTCTCTCTCAGGGTCATTATCGAGCATATTATACTTACATCTCTGATAGTGGTACCATCATGTGAAATGGCCAACGGGTTTACCATATCAGTAAACAGCTTTCAGTAAACGGGTTTAAATAAATTTAACTGAATCCTATATTTCATCTCCATCTCCACTTTATTTATATAACACTGTTAAAACAACACAGTTGACCAAAGTGTTTTACACCAAAATAAAACCAATAAAACAGTAAAAAGTAAAAGAGTTGTTTTTTTTTTTTTTTTTTTTTTTTTAAAATATAAATAAATAAAAATATTTTCTGACCTAATCTTGAGCTGTGTTTTGGCTGTCAAGGCTGCAACGTTGGTTTATTTTTAGGAATGCTGGCAATGATCTTCATATATCCATATGTGGAATGTTTTAACAAAAAAAGCTAGAAATTATTATTATTAGAAATTGATCATGTGTCCACTTTTATAAACAGTAAGGAAGACAGTTCTGTCTGATGACGGCTACTTAAAAAATCATTTTCAGCCTGAATATGTCAGCTGCTTCATGGTCAAAATTAAATCAATATGTTTTCCTTTTTTTCCCCCTCCTGTTCAAAAGAACTATGTGCAATACATTGTTACGTATTGCACATAAAATGCATGTAAAATTAAAGGCTATAAGGTTATTTCTATCTGTATTTTGTGAAGTCTTTATGCAACTGAGCAGCAGAAACAACTGTACTTGGGTAATAAGCATATTACAGTGGATAACTGCTGTGTGTAGTGGATTCTGGCCTCCTCAAAAGAAGGACTGGAACTTTTGTTTAAATCTCCTGAATAAATTAAACAATTAATTGATCTTCTTCCATACAGACAGGACAACTCCTCTCCCTCCAAGAAGTGGGGGTTCTGACTGGTAAAAACAGCATTCAGGAATTTATGACTGTCCAGTTCAGAGGTCAGCAAATGTCAGCTCTCCAACCCAGATTGGAGGAGTCCAGGTTTTAAGTTAAACTCAGGACCTTGTCAGTTGATTAAATTAATCTTCAGTGCAGCTACGAAAGCTGTCACATGACATGACTAAAACGAACTAAATGTTGTATTCATTTTTCTTCCACATTTTACGAATACCTTGAAAAAGCCCGTATGGGTTTTCTGCCTCTCCCTGCACTTGTACTGTTTTTATATAAATAATTTTTGTATTATGTCTTTTAACACGTGCCAAATAAATAAATGAAATGAAAATAAATGAAAATGAAATGAAAAGATTGTGGTTTGAACATCATATTCTGCATTTTACCATATTTGATTCATATTTTTTTTTAATTAAAATCCTTTGTAAATATTAACACCTTTTATTATGCATATTAGACTAGTAATAAATATTTATCCTAAACTGGTCTGGTTGTTGTGAATCTCCTCCTTTGAATCAATGTTATGGGTTCGTTCGAATTAGAATTCACGTCATTAGCATCCTGAGACTGATTGATTATATAAATGATAAATAATTTGATTTGACTAGTCTGGATTAATTTATTTATTCGATTAATTAATGTAGTACTTTAATGGTGTCCATACTGCCATTAGATAAGTATTAAAGCAATAGTGTGGCGATGCCTGAGGTATTATCAATATTAATAATTAATAATTCATCATTCTATGTAATTATTAAAATTTGTGTGCTTATCTAAACATTTGTTTAATGACGCTAAATTACTACAACTGCTATGGTCTATAATGAGTTCACATACCAGTGACGTGCGGTGAAGTTTATGGTTGGTGAGGCATTGATTTACAATTGTAAGAACTGAAAAGAGCATCTTATTTCAATATTCATTCAACAGCATGCAACTGGTAATGCTTCATATCCTATCAGCATTCCTCTTTCACTTACACTCACACACCCACTGTTACTAACTCTTCAGTGAGAAAAGCTACTGGCTGTCCTAAAAGCACCTAGAAATCACAGGTGATCATCTCCTGCTCTGAATGCAGCTACTGCTGCAACCAGAAGCCTCTTCTGGTTGCTTTTGGACAGGAGGGGGGCCTGCACAGCAGCACCCACTCCTCATTGAGAAGAATAAACTACTTTAATATACGTCAGTCTACAAAAGTCTCCAATACTGAAAAAGTCGCTAGATTTGTCGCTAGTCGCTTAAAAAAACCAAAAAAGGTCACTAAGTTGGCAACACTCACACACCGTGTTGGTGTTTGAGTGCGCCCCCTTGAGGTGAGGCAGAGTACTGTTTACCTCACCTGCTGGCTTTTCTCTGCACTTTATTGTATAATAAATGGGGATATTTCTCTCACAAATACATTAAATACATTACACAGACTGTAGAGTCATGGTGTATAACAAATATTTCTGTAAAGTTCATGTTGGCAATATGCTGAGGAACAGAAAACGGCACGTGTCATGCAACCCAGATTGTACTGGATGGTACAGTCAGAGCTGAGGCACAGCTCACCCGTGCCTCCACCGGGGTTTCTGCACCGGATTTGATCGGGAAATACTCAAATTTGACCATTTTTACTAAAACTGTCAAAAACGTGTTAGAGTCATGCTGAAAATGCATTTTTAACACAGATCAGTAGAAAATATTAATATTTATTGGCTTACCTGCCTCCCCTGACCGCACGTCACTGTCACATACCTTGTTTTGCTGAATGCAAGCTCAGGAAGCTGGGTAGTTTAACTGTAAACTGTGAGTACAAAGCAGGCTCTGTGTTGAGGAAGCCAAGATCTTCACTGGCTGCCTTAAGAGGATCTTCTCTGGAACTTGTCATGGAAAGTACAATCTGCTTTACAATCATCCGTTGTGGCAGCAGCACGAGAGGTTTTTCTGTTGTAAGGGGCATTCAGGACCTGTAAGAAAGCGCAGAAATTAAAGCTTTACTTTATTACCTTAAAAGAAAAATTGAAGCTCAGTCTCAGTTCTGGTTGTTTCAAGCAATCTTTATACTTGTTACTCTGCGATGTGTGTATAAATCAGAGGAGGGGACACCTGGCTCGTCATTCAGGCCACAGTTTTTTCTGAACAAACAAAAGGTTGCTGATCAGACACAGTTGACTCTCACAGGTGGCAACCCTCCCCATCTTATAAGTTTAAGATGAGGAGGGTTGTTTATAAGCCCTTTGGGCTTTTTGACCCTTCCTGTACATTTTTAACATGTTTCTTTTACTGCTGTTTGTTTTGTTTTTTTTCCGCAATTTTATGTATGTAAATGCAAATTACTATACACAGATAAAGTGGTTCATACGCAGCACGCTCAGGCATGCCTGTCTCACCACTGGTAAAGTTCTGCCACAGCCAGTGCATTTACTGACCAGTGGTGAGGGAGGGCGCCAAAGAGCTAACATGGCATATGACTGATACATTTCAATATCTTAAGTGGAATAATAGCACATTAACTCTGTTAGATTAGTAGTGCTGCCACAAATTCCCATGGCAGGTAAACAATGTGTGGGGTTTTATTTTTATCTAATCTGAATTATATGAATTTAAGGATATGAAGATCTCAGAAAATACAATTAAGCTGAAAATTGAAGTCATTTTAAATTATTTACATTAACCTATAAAATGTCTATTTGGAATTTAAAATATCTTTTTAAAGGAAGACTAATAAAACAGTAGATAGGGTGACATCAGGTAAAATGAGCCATTTAAGGTTGAGCCTCCTAGCTTTTTAGGTTTTAAGTGCCAATTGCTAAAAATGACTTAAAATGTTGCTACAGCTGAATTAGACAAAAAGCAATTGCTTTATTAGGTCTATGGTTGTTGTGTAGGTGGGACAATGTTTGATATCCAGCCTGGTGAGGAAAACTGTGAGGTGAATGGTCTGGCAGACAAACTCTTCTTGAAAACGATAAAGTTGATAATCAGTCTGTAGCGACTACCTGGTCCTTCCTTTATTAGTCGCTCTGGGTACGGGGGATCCTGGTGATAACGCGCTTTATTGAACCAATGTCCAGACAGAAAGGTAAGTTCGGGTTTGTTCCCATTTATTGAATGAATGAAAATAATGGCTTGAAGTCCAGGATGGCAGTATACAGGATGAATAGATGAGATGGAGGTATAACGAAAGGCGGTGGAAAGACGGTAAGATGTGTCCAGACAAAGGCGTTTACAAGCGTAGCTTTTAGCGGTAAAAACCGTGCGACCTCCCGTTCCCAAGCACACCGTGCTCTGCCATCTCCACGCCTAAATGCCCTTCCCCTCCACCCCACCACCAATAGTGGAGGGAAATACAGGTCACCTGTTCCATTCCCAAATATAAACAAACACCACCACCATGATGAACCTGGACCAAATAAGGAAGAGAAATAATGGCTCCTACACACCGGCCCCAATTGTGTAAACAGCACAATTCACCAAACACTACAAAAGGTAGGGATGTTATGCTCGAGCCGTCTGCTCGATCACGTGTCGAGCATGTGACACGGAAATGTTGCGAGCATTGTCTCTGAGCATTGATTCAGCATGCCAAAAGTCACGTGATAGACCAAACGAGGCCTCGTTATGTCATCAGCGCGTATCGAGCAGCAAGCGGGATCTTTGAAGGGACCGGGCTTGTCAATCTCTCAGATTCCAAACGCTGAGGAGATCGCGGGTTTTTGAGAGGAGATTCTGTAGCGATTGTGCGACATTGCATTTTGAAAACAAATTTAGGAAAAGCACCAAATCAGCATTTGATACTGAATCACATTAAGCTTTTAGAGATTTGGGGAAACAAAAGTCTGCGCAAGACGCCGTTGCCAGAGTAACTGCTGAAGGAGCTCGGAGTATGAGAGAAGGACGGAGCAGGCGGTGCCTTCAACATCACAGGTAAGCTTAATTCCCCTTTCTTTATAGCCTATAGATGTTTTTTAAATAGCCTTGCAAAGAGCAGACTTTAAAGTTAATCATAAACTTCAACCAGAAGCATCAGAGGAAACGTCTCAGTCTACAGCTGCAGAGGAAAAACCACCATCTGGTTTCTGATCACCATAAGCAGAGAATTTAATGATTTTAAACTTGGTTAATTACAATTTTGTTTTTGTGTTTCTTTCAGGTGCAACCTCTCCAAAGCTGGAGAGGTAGTGTGCCAGAAGAGGAGCAGACTGAAGCCTAACAGAAAAAACGTTTTTAAATAAAAATCTATGACACATCACAATGTTGCCATAGTTTTTTTTCTCATCATACATTTCAAGATTCAAAGTGTCTTTGTCATTTGCACAGTAAGGAAAGAAGTTTCCCTGAACAATGAAAATCTTACTTTGCCGTCCAACCTGAATGCCATAAATTATAAAATAAAAATAAACAATTTGAAAAAAAAAACTAGATAGAAGATAAACAAAAAAAACTGAGTAAATAATCTATGTACATAAATGTGCAGTGTGCTATAAACTGTTGTGCCACATTTAACAACGATCAGCTATACAAAAGAAAACAACTCATGAGGTTGACGATAACACGCATTTGCAATATCTATTATAAATAATAAGACACATAAAACAGTTAACACTTTTATTACAACTGTATAAAATAACTAACACAGTCACTATACCCGTTGCACAAACACTCCTTCCCTCATGCCTTCCCACTGAGTAACTACTATCATTACAGATTGGTTTACTTAAGTTACACCACAATTCTGTTACCTAAACAAATGTTACATAATACCCCTCCTTGTTATTTATATGAACAACAGAAAATAAATATTCACTCGGATGGTAGACTACGTATCGTTTATTGAACACGTATTCCAAGTTAAGATAGGGATGACAGATGTGAGGTGTCAACGTTGTCCTTCTGATACATCAGACTCCCACAGCCAGCAGATGGAGCTCTTTGGTTTGGTCAAATGATTCAGAACACTAAGCCATTTTCAAGCATTTGGGTCAAAGTTGGCTCGATGATTTATGAGGCCTCAGTTTCACCATCCCTAACAAAAGGAGCCCTAAAGATACCCAACACCATGAAAAGAACCCCTAAAGTGTGTAGCCCCAAGTTTCTTCTTTCGTCTTTCATTGTCCTTTTCAAGCTGCTTCGTGCAGGAGGAAGATCTTGGAGATGGGTCTTTCCAGCTGTCCAGTTTTTTTTATGTTTTTTGCTGTCTACTTTACTCAGGAGGCTGTTAACGTTATCTAGCTCTGCCTGCACCTTGGTCATCTTTTCAGTGAGCTCATGTCTCTGTCGCTCACTTTCTCTATGCTCGACCTGCAGCTCTTGAAGTTGGGTTTCGGCCTTTTTGCGGCGGTGCTCAGAGTCTCCTTTGCTTTGTGTCAGCGTCTTCAGCTCGATCTTGAGCTCATTCCACTCGCTCTCCAGGGCCTGCTTGGCTTTCTCCATTGATGCCTTGTTTCTTTTGGCCTTCTCCAGCTGTTCATTGAGCTCCTCAAATGCTTGGTTGTGTTTTTGTCTCATGTCGGCCATCTGCTGCTCGTGAGCCATGGCCTCTTCCTCCAGAGTCTTTTTCAGCTGAGCGACTTCCGTCTCACGTTTGGACCTCAGCTCTTGTTGAGCTGCAGTGGTATCCAAAGTGTCTTCCAGCTCAGTCTTGAGGACCTCCAGCTCCTCTCCCAGGTTCTCCTGGAGCTCAGAGATCTGGGCTTCCATACAAACAGCTCCTCCAACTTGGCAATGGAAATTCGATTAGCGTAGACGGTCTGACAGCCTTTCTGTCCACCATTCGCGCTTCTTAAAGGTCTGTTTATTACCCACCCTAATAGGGTCTTCACGGCAAAAGGTCCATTGTCCTTGCTGTTAATAATTTCCCATGGCTCTAACAACTTTGGCGCATTTGTTCCGATCAAAAGCCCCACATCTGCATTCAACTCTGGAATTTTGATGGATTTCAAATATTTCCATTTTCCCTATGTCCTGCTGCTGGGGAATGTTGCCCTTTGAAACGGGAATGCTTTCCTGTGTGTAGACCTCTGGAAGCTCTATAAATTGGCTTCCCCCCAACTCAGCAACCTCCAGTCCTACTACACGATGGCTGGCAACCCTTCGTTGCTGCCCCATAGTGTGCAGCATGATGCTAGTCCTGATACCTTTCAGGTTCAACTGATTCATGAGTGTTCTGGTAATGAACGTAGCCGTACTTCCAGGATCTAAGAAAGCATAAGTTTTCAGCACCTTGTCTCCTTTCTTAGATTTAATCTCAACGGGAACAATTGAAAGAGTATAATCTTGGTCTCCGGCCCCAGTACAAGCACCAACCTGGTGAGACACAAGTGCACTGCTCACAGCTGTTCCAGATGGTTTGGCCTGCTCTTCTTTGCGCTCTATGTGCAGAACAGTGGGATGTTTTAGACTGCATATGTCACAGGTGAGACGACTCCTACATTCCCTACTGATGTGACCAACCTTTAAACACCCAAAACATACTCCTTTTCCTTTAAGGAGTTCCATTCTCTCCCTTTGAGAGATCCTATATAGTTTGGGACATTTTAGCATGGAATGAGGTTGTTCACAGCAAAGACAGGCTTCTGAGGGAGAGCTCTTCAAAGTTGTTGACTGCTTTTGTTGCTCATGTGTCGAGTTTGAAGATGCTGTGTCACTGTTAGTAGTTGTTATGTTACAAAACTACTACCTCTGATGGTATTCTTAAATGGTATCCTAGTTTTCTGTGTACATTTCATTACAGGGCTTGGCCTGGCGTCAGAGATGTCTCCAAACAGAGGATGAGACAGGATCTTCACTTGATGCTCAAGAAAGTTGACTAGGTCTCTGAATGTAGCTCTGAAGCCTTGCTGTTCCTGTATCTCGCAAGCCTCTGTTTTCCATTTTTCACGCAGCTTATAAGGCCACTTCATAATGATCTGCTGCATGTGAGATGGAACATTCAGCTCCTCCAAGTACTGTAGCTCAGTCATTGCATTACAGCATCCGCTTAAGAACAAGGCTAAGTCCTGCAGTGCTTGCACATCCTCTGCTTTTATAACTGGCCAGGCAAAAACCTTGTCCATGTACGCAGTGGCAATGTGATGTTCGTTTCCAAAATGCTCAAATAAATGTCTTTTAGCTCTCTGGTAGCCTTCTTGTGGTGGCATATGCATACAGCTCTTCACCAGTTCCCTTGGCCGCCCTCTGATATAATGTTCCAAATAATATAAACAATCCAGATAGCTATTAGCTTTTTCCTCCACACAGTGCTGAAATGCTGTCATGAATGAAATGCACTGCAACGGATCACCATCAAACACTGGGATATCATGTTGAGGCAGAGTGCATGCTAACTGCTGCTGCACAAGCATTGATGTCAGTTCATCCTGCCTTTGCATGATGTTACAGAAGGCATTGTCAGCTACAGCGGAAGCTTGTGACGGGGAAATTTGTTGTGGCTGTGAAACTGCAGGCTGAACAGAACTGGCATTAGGTATTGGAAACTTAAGTATTGACTGGGCCTTTCTTGTGACCAAACCATCTTTTAACTGCGGGCTGGATTTAACAGTGACATTCAGGGGCAGGTTATGAAGTAATGGTTGACTCCTTGCACGTGATTTTACGTTGCCGAAAACTTTGGGCCTCACATCTGGTGCCGATGTTGAGGGCGCCGTTGAGCTCCGCCAAGCAGCAGATGTAATACCTTTAGGCACAAACTATTTCGCCTGCGGGTTGAACCTTTGCTCTATAAGCCCTTTACTGACGTAGGAGTTCATCCCATCAGAGCTTGATTTTCTTCCTACACTACTGCTCTCCAATACAGACAAACGTGCTGCAGCGGCTGCTATTTGTGCATCCAATTCCATTTGCTCCTTCTGTTTTCTTATTTTATCCACTTCCAGTTTGTGTCTCTCCTCTTGTTCCTCCAACTCGTGTTTCATTTTTAAAGCTGCAGCTTTCGCCATCAGAGCTGCTTGATCAGCCATAGCTAATTTACAGGCCGAGGACATGCTTGACCCGGACGCGTAACTGCGTTTACTTGAACGCTTACTAGCGAGATTTGAAACACTGTCCTCAGGATTAACACAAACATCAGCAGCAACGTACTGTTCATTTGCTTCAACACCACCATCCATATTACTAACGTTTTCATTAACATTATCAACGTCATTTTCATCCAACACCCCATTTTCTTTCAACCAGATACACATTTTTTTTTTTTTTACAAATTCATCATGAGCTGCTTTCTTGAGTTGAAACCAGTCCTTTTGCCTTTGTTGTTCATCGCTAGGCAAATCTAAATTATTTAACAAGGTGGAATGAAGAGAGGATGCAGTTTCATATAAAGCATTTAAACCTTTTAGATGTTGTTTGACCACAAAAACATTTGTATTTATTGTCCAAAGTTCTTTTATTTTTGCTTTTATTTTGCTTGCTTGTTTAAATACACCGCTCCTTTCCTTTTGAACCTTTTCCATGGCAAAAGCAGCACCCTTTAATGGAAGCTTTCTTTGCCTCTATTCACCTTGTATGCCCACGGGCTCAGTTTCAGAATTATCACAGTTAAAGTCACTCATTTCAACTGATCAGAGGTTACAATGGCGTGCTGCGTTGTGCCTATACGCTCGGCCAGAACGCTCCAAAAAAGCCACAAACACCAAGGTATTCACACCAGAAACAACTGAATATCCACACTTTGAAATGTGACTGCTTGAAAGCCGCCCTTAGTTAGTTAGCCATGTATCAGACAAACATCAACTCCAGATGAAGCACGAGGCCGCTCCACATCAAGCCAAATCATAGCGTTGTATTAAATAAAGATGTCTGCACTCACCAGAGATGTCCCATACGTTAGTTGTGCCTCAAATGTATTTATCCATGACCTTACTTGAGAAGACGACAATGAATGGATGAATGAGTGTAGTTCTGTGAAGCAGGAAATTACGCCCCGGCTTTGTTCGTCAAACTTTTCCAGATGAGGTGTATCCTTTCCAACAGGTGGCTTCCGATGATATCCAAAAGAGGTTTTACGTTTACTCCTTCGTCCGACGAATTCCTGAGGTCCGGGTTTTTACTTTTGTGTAGCGACTATCTGGTCCTTCCTTTATTACCCAGGTAGCAGACAGGTCTGGGCCAGATCTGGTATCGCGCCGGCACTTCTGGCCAACTGCTGGCATGGCAAGTGGTATGTCAACCGGATCTGGGCCAGGTCTGGCAATGATGGCTCTGTTTATACCATGGCATGCCATATGTGGCCCAAATATGATTTGGTATATGTGGCCCAGATCTGTCCATGCCATATGCGGGCCAGTTGTCGTTAAGCTCATGTTGCCCGTATCAGTCTCTTAACATGTGTTAAACACAAACAAATGTATTTCTATGTGTCTCACTCACCACCACCCCACTCCTAATTCAATTTTATTTTTTAGTATATAGCAAGTGCATTCAAACTCATAAACACACCACATCACATGCTCCAATACTTAGTATTAATACCGACAGAAAACTTTTTTTTCCCCTTAGAACAGAATGGATTAAAACAGAGGGTCCTTATCTTACCTATTACTAAATTACACAATAACTTTGCGTTTGTTTGTTGAGAAATTAAATCTATCACTATTTTGCAGACTGCCTGCTAATGCCTCCCTGACAATAAACTAATAGAACAACAGAATGACCATTCACCCAGGTAGCAAAATTGGTCTGGCCCGGTTCTGGCCCACACAATACACTTAAACCTGGCCCACATACCGCAAAGAATGACGGCCCTTTGCTGGCCCAGATCTGGTTTGCCAAAGGTGGCCTACACATGGGCCAGCCTGAGGCCAGATGCAGACACAGTGGTGGCCCAGTACTGGCCCAGAACAGTTTCCACACTGGCATCGGATGTCAGCCTAATGGTGGCCCTGTACTGGCCCAGAACAGTTTCCACACTGGCACCAGATGTCAGCCTAATGAATACCTTAATAAAACTGTGCAACATTCAGCCTAGATTAAAAATACTTCAACAACGGTGATACAATTATACAAATAACATTTATTTTGATTTGAATAACTTGTTCAAAATAACAATATATAATAAATAACAATATAAAAATCAAATAATAAAATAAACAAATAAAACAAACCAACCAACCATTATTACCCATCTCTCAACACGTGACCTATTTCCTATGCTCTGATTGGGTCAAGATACTTCCTATTGTTAAACGCGCGTTTGTCAACCGCCAATACAGAAGAAGAAGAAGACGACAACAAAGAAGAAGAAGAAGCGCGAATAGAACCGGATGTGTTGCATTGAGCCGAGAGAGACAAAGTCAAGGTGAGTTTACGGTTTTATTTATTTAATGTGTACAGTATATTTATGGTTAAAAAACATACTTCGTATTTTAAAGTGCATTCCATTTGAACGGGGAGGCGGGAATTCCCCACTTTGCTAGGGACGTCACCCACTCAGGGTAACGTATTTGGTGGAAGCTTAAGTGAGTGAGCGTGCTATTGCTCTTTCGTATTTTGGGTTGTCCATGGGTTATAGTTAGTGTCTATACTGGAGGCTACGTAGCTATTGTAAGTTTGTTTGTGTTTTTCCCCCCGCATCGTCATAGATATATACATGTGGATGTCCCCTCTGACGATGTTGTCCGGAACAATGCGTTGAAGCGGCCGCCATCTTGGGCCGGGGTAAGCCGCGTCTATTACTGCATTAGTCAACAGAGGCAATCAACGATTAAAATCACAGTAACTTGCTGAACGTTCAACCGATTTTCAGTCGGTTTGGTTTATTGGAAATGTCACACGCATTTATATAATATAACAGATTATTTTTTTTTATTTTGAGGTTTTTTCCCCTTTACTCATTTTGTAGGGCTGTGCAGGCCAGTGTAAAGACAAAGAACGTGTAAGGTACAGTACAATCACTTATCATGATTGCAAGTCATTAAAATGGGTACAGACATCTGTAATCTATTGCAGTGGTTCCCAAATTGGGGTCAGTGATACAGTATTGGGTTTGCCATGTCATTGCAGCTCAGTGCCTAGTGCACCAAAGATCCTTCATGTGTTTGGCCCAGATCCCAGAGGGAATGATTCTGAGGATGAAGCTGTCTTACCAACAAGAAAACAGTAAACTATTATTATTATTTTTAATTTAATAAGCTGTTTAAATTTGAGGAATGTCTGGAAAGCTTTGCTCTTTTCTTTTTTGTATACAAGATGGACTGTTTAATGCAGATGTACTCAGTTACACTTTAACCCCAAAATGTGCAAAGGTGCCACAAATTATGTTTTCTTGTGGGGGTGTGCTCAGCGTTGTGTGCGTTGACGTGTCTGTGTGTGTCTGGGCGCATCAGGGCAAACACTCAGGGATACAGAGAGCAGAGGAGAATTGCGCGCTCTCTCCAATATAAAGGTGGGGGGGACACTGACATTTAGCCAGGCATCTCATGGGCCATGAAACAATCACTGGTCTACCTTTTGAGTAGGTCTAATGCATCAGAAATATTTATTTCTAATTCCTGAAGAACCTATTCCAATTAGATAAACACCAACAAAGGAAGGGCATTTTGCAATCCAAACACCCCCCAAAAAATAAATAAAATCTAATGCTGATCATGCTACTCTTGCAGAGTGCACCATACTGGAGCTGGACCAGAGAGGCCAAGCGTCCCGTAGCCTGCACCAGGGAAGGATTTCATCGACTGACCTGCACCAGAGAAAGACTGTTTCCTCTGAGCCACATCAGTTGATAAGAAGACCACAAACCAATCTTCATATATGTGAGTATTATATTTTATTCGTAGGCTGTGCTCTGCTGTTGGCCTGAACACATTTTTATGAGACCTGTTGTTTATTTACTTATCCACAATTCTTTTTTCTTCCTAGCACACCTAGGCCTACCACATCCAAGGCTGAACCAAATCTGCTACCATTAGCTGATCGCCAGTCTGTCCAAAACATGGAGGAGCGGCTCAGGAATAGTGCTGACCTCAAAAACCTTCTGGTAAGAATGTCATGTCAAACTATCCTTGTGAACTGGAAAACCAAAAATAATTTCTGTATTCAGCCTTATAAGCCTCCCCTTGGCAAAGCAAATTTGTTTGGCACAACACAGCAGCCAGACTATCATTCTGCTGCCATGATGCTGGGCAGGACAGGTTAAAATAAAAGACTGTCATGTCAGTTAACCTTCAGGAGAAAAGTTATACAATGACAAACCATGTTCTTGATTAAATAGGCTTTAAATAACATTGCTGGGACATACAGTATAAAATTGAGAAACTATTTAGTATATGGGGGAGGAAAGGGAATCATAATTACACAGATAAATTTAACAGTTTCACGGCACCACAGGCACACTATTATCAAAGTAGTTGAAACCATAGGAAGACTGACTTCACTCTGCATCCTCATCCTTTATTTTACTTTACAAATTATTACTGTTGTGCTTTCATTGCATAAATTATGCTGGTCAGACTATCAGACCAGTTCAGATTTGCTGCTGATATTTTCAAACATGTTTAAAAGAGTTAGGGCATATGTACTGCTGATAAACTAACAAAGAAATATCAATTCACAGAGAACTGCACTGGCTCTTAAAGGAGGGGGAGACGTTAAAGAGTGTCATGTGCAACCTTAACACTCTCTCGCCAAGAATGTCAACATGCTCGGTATAAATGTCAAGATTGGCTTCCAGCACCTGCAAATAAAGGATGTTGTAATTGGTAAGTTTGTCTTAACAAACACTGACTCCCTCAGAGACCATGCATTTTTTTTTTATTTGTTATGGCTAGATTTAAACTGTAGGTCTGGATGCACAGCTCTGAATTTTTTCTCTCTTCTTTTTTTAGAAGTCCACGGTGGGAATGATGGACTCACGGACAGCGCTGCTTCATTTGGACTTCTGTGCCCTTTGTTAATTTTTTACAAAGACTTTAACCTCCCTGATTTTATTTGTTTTCCTTTTGTTATCCTTAAGCTCACATTCTTTTAATGTATTTCAATTATTGATCTTATAATTTTATTGGGTTGAAAGCATAAAATTTTTTTCCATCCCCACTTAATGTTGTTTCCCTCTGTTGTTCGCTCTCCAACAGTGTCACATATTATTTGATTTTTATATTGTTATTTATTATATATTGTTAATTTAAACAAGTTATTCAAATCAAAATAAATGTTATTTGTATAATTGTATCACCGTTGTTGTAGTATTTTTAATCTAGGCTGAATATTGCACAGTTTTATTAAGGTATTCATTAGGCTGACACCTGGTGCCAGTGTGGAAACTGCTCTGGGCCAGTACAGGGCCACCATTAGGCTGACATCCGATGCCAGTGTGGAAACTGCTCTGGGCCAGTACAGGGCCACCATTAGGCTGACATCCGATGCCAGTGTGGAAACTGTTCTGGGCCAGTACAGGGCCACCATTAGGCTGACATCCGGTGCCAGTGTGGAAACTGTTCTGGGCCAGTACAGGGCCACCATTAGGCTGACATCCGGTGCCAGTGTGGAAACTGTTCTGGGCCAGTACAGGGCCACCATTAGGCTGACATCCGGTGCCAGTGTGGAAACTGTTCTGGGCCAGTACTGGGCCACCACTGTGTCTGCATCTGGCCTCAGGCTGGCCCATGTGTGGGCCACCTTTGGCAAACCAGATCTGGGCCAGCAAAGGGCCGTCATTCTTTGCGGTATGTGGGCCAGGTTTAAGTGTATTGTGTGGGCCAGAACCGGGCCAGACCAATTTTGCTACCTGGGTAGTCGCTCTGGGTACGGGGGATCCTGGTGATAACGCGCTTTACTGAACCAATGTCCATACAGAAAGGTAAGTTCGGGTTTGTTCCCATTGATTGAATGAATTAAAATAATGGCTTGAAGTCCAGGATGGCGGTATACAGGATGAATAGATGAGATGGAGGTATAACGAAAGGCGGTGGAAAGACGGTAAGATGTGTCCAGACAAAGGCGTTTACAAGCGGTAAAAACCGTGCGACCTCCCGTTCCCAAACACCCGGTGCTCTGTCACCTCCACGCCTATATGCCCTTCCCCTCCACCCCACCACCAATAGTGGAGGGAAATACAGGTCACCTGTGCCATTCCCAAATATAAACAAACACCACCACCATGATGAACCTGGACCAAATAAGGAAGAGAAAATAATGGCTCCTACAAGTGATTAATGAAGCATTTGCTCAAATGGTCTGTAGACTCTTGATGTGATAAAATCTTGAGACATTCAAAATGATTAACGCACACTGATTGAACAATAAGGTAACAGGACTTTCTTTGCAGGATGACGTTTCTGACGACGATCCTGCAGTCAGTGATAAAAATTCATCTGAGAACAAACAGGTCACTTGAAAAGTTCAAGTTAATCAAATATTGCAAACACTAACTTTGAACCATTTCACACTTGGATACTACTTTCTGTTTCAGGAGCGAGAAGATATTTTTGTGTTTTGTTTTGTTTTTTTAAGTCGATTAAAATTGACAAAAACATCTCTTTTATTCATTCAACTAAGACTTTTGACACACAGATTTAATATAAAAATGATGTGACTTAACAAGATTGTGTATTTGTGTTTTGATTTAAGGACAAAAATATTTTAAGTGGCGTGTTCATGAAAACACCAAAACCAGCTGATGAGGTGTGACCTATACAAAGATTAGCATAACTTCACATGATTACAGTCATGTTTGTGTCAATAATTAATCTATTTTATTTTCTGTTCCTGCCTTTGTTTAGGAATCAAACACAGCAGCCGATGACTGGAAGTTATGGTCTAGTAGTGAAAACCTTTTGGAAGCAAACACAACAAAGGTGCAGCAGCTATAATCTTTACTGGTCTTTTTCTGGTTTCTGTCTCTATTAATTGACATTTGATGAGTGACTGATTGTTACAGGAGAAAACAGGTGGACTTGCAGGCATCTTGTGAATGTAAAATATGTAAACTTATCTCTATAGTCTGGTCTCAGTTTTTAAAAAGAGGTTAAAAATTTAGGTTGTCCACTTCAGATTTATTAACTTAACTATATTTTAGACCATGCAGGCAATAAATTGACAGCTATTTCAGTTTAAGAATATTTTTCACTGCAGTGATCCAGATCACATATGTCTGCTTTGCTAAAAGAGTGTCTAAATCATTTCAATCAAATGAATTCACTTTCTTTTGATGTCTTCACAGATCACAAGTTATTTTAATGTCTTTATTTTTTAGTTTAGATGGAAAAAGCGCATAAAATAAAACTAAGGGAAAGTGCATCACCTGCTGTAGTTTAAAAAAAAATTGTAATCCAGTTCCCTAAATGCACGCCTTTACAAAATAATTAATTACTTTAGAAACATAAAAATAACCACAAAGTGAAAGCAAATGGAAGTGGGTCACTTACTTTGGTTTTCTTTCTAAGGATCCCCTCAGTGACTTACTGTCAGCCAGCTGTGAGAGCCTCTCAGAAGTTGGGATGGTAAGAACAGAACAGATCAAACAGAAACAGATTGTAAAGCTCATTAAGATATTGTGCTGTCACCAAATATTTACTATTTTCTAAGCTAACTTCACTAAGACACAAATTCCGAAACATCTCTGGATGACAGTATAACCCAGAAAGGATACAGAAATGTTCTGTCCCCTTAACCATTTATTTCCTGCTGCATCTATTAGTTTACAATGAAGATGCAGTTATTTAATCAAAGGACAATTGTCGGTTTTATTGTCCATGATGAGGACAAATGTCTTTACCGTTGTAAGCGATCAGAAGTCTTGAAATGTTCAAGTGTAAACATCTGCATTTTATGACACTGTTGCCCAATCAATGATAATAACTCAGAGCACAAAAACTAAAATAATTGTGTGTGTGTGTTTAAAGGAGAGTGTTCCTGCACAAGGTGAGCTGTCAACCAGTAATGATGATCTTATTGAAGCCACAAGTACCACAAAGGTGAGTTTTAGGGACTTTACTTTTATCATATTTAAAAATGTTTATATCTTCTACAATAAAAACAAATACTTTATTGTCTCTTTTTCTTATTTATTAACAGGAGAAAAAAGTTGGGTTTTCGGGGATGTTCAGGAGCAAGCATATATATACATATATATACATACGTACATACATACACACACACATGTGTACATACATATATATATATATATATATACATATATATACATACGTACATACATACACACACACATGTGTACATACATATATATATATATATATATATATATATATATATACATACGTACATACATACACACACACACATGTGTACATACATATATATATATATATATATATATATATATATATATAAATAGAAATAAAATTAAATAAAATCTTGTTTATAACAAAATTGTTAACTGCTATTTAAGAGTCTACAGGGTCAGCTAAACATGTTGATTCTCCTGGTCGCCAGACCTCTTATCTCAGGTGTTAACCATCCAACAGTGAAAAATAAGATGATATAACAGTCACATGGACAGAAGACAGTTATCTTAGACTAAAAAGGGAAATCAAAGAATGCAGTTTCATAGAAATTTAAGCTCCAGTTTGCTCTGAATATTAAAAAAGAAAAGCAAAGAAAGAAAATCAGAGAGAAGCAGCTGGTGAGCAGCACACCTGAACCAAAACAGTTTGAGCTGATAACACGTTGGGATTAATTTAAAGACAATACCAATTAATTAAAATCAGAAATTCATCAGACTTTGAGATGTCACGGTACAAACAGTTTGGCTTTGTGTTGATATTGTATCCTTTGCCTGGTGATCAGTTATAATACATTTAATATCAATGGATTCATTATGTTTCCAGGATTGTGGAAAAAGCCACATCACTCTGTCTGAAAAACTTAAGGCAACAGACCTTAAAAATAACATGATGTTAACAAGAGATCTTTAGTTAAAAGTAATCAAATAAAACATGATATTCCTATACTCCTTCCCCCTACCTCTTCCCCCAGCCCCCATTCGCCTCACCTGCGAACAAATGTGCAAAGTACAAACACACTGAGCAAAACAAGATGACCATTTCATGGAACATGTTTAAGTAACTTGTAACATTTATGTTGTTACTTACTGTCGAGGGAAAGCTCCAAGTCAAATTGTAGCCTCTTTAGCTCATGCAGTGCTCTCACCTTTATTAACAAGCCAATGTTAATACAGGTTATGTCCCTTTCTTTATCAGACAATTTCTTCACCAACAACTGTATGTTTCTTTTTTTTTGTTCTTTTTTTGTAATGTCAGATCCTGGTCGTCTGCAGGTGAACGTTTTCTTCCACTCTCTGCCATTTCGCTTCGAAAATATGAGCTTCGATTGCTCTATAGAGAGGGAGGGCTGAGGGCTCGAGAGGAGGCAGTGATTCGCATGATTAGACATGAACACATGGCCGGGCCAGCTGCCAAACACGGGCTGGAGAGCAACACAGAGAGATGGTGTGACGTCATGCTGTACTCTGGATAAAATTACAGTTCTAGTTCTTCACATCAACTTTTTTTTTAATTCTTTCAATCTAGAAATGCTGAATTTCTTAATACTGACAATAATGTGTTAACAACTATTTAATAACCTAATTCAGTGCATCAAATAGAAAATAAAGTTTTCACAAGAAAAGTGTTCATTCTGCATGTTGTCAGACACAGTGAAGAAGAAATTCATATTAAGACAGCAGGTAACAGTCAGGTTAGCAAGGGGGGTAGATGGAACATAGCAGTGCTCATTTTATTAACATAGCTGGTCTTTGTAATAAAAATGGGATCTGAGTAATGGGGCACCCGTGCCCCTCTGTAAAAAAAAGACAACATGTAGCAGTGTATTTTGTAAAAACCTGAGATATATAGAGTGATATCACCATAAGAGAGTTATCTGGGGAAAAAAATTGAGCCTCTGTTTTTGTCTCTGCTTGTTGTAGGAAGGTATGAACACCCTGCAGGAATGGGGTTTGGAGAAATACTCTCAAAGTGCTGCCAAAAAGGCTCTGAACCACAACACTAAACATGTGATAAAAGAGGGAGGCCGCGCTGGAAAAGCCCTAATGATCAATACTGACAAGCTCATCAGCACCGTGCAGGTTTTAGGTGTCGCAGGTGGTGCTGCCAAAGCCGCCCAGGCCATCAGTGTCACCACAGGCATCATGTCTGCCCTCTTTTTAGCTTTGGATGTTTTCTTCCTTGCCAAGGACTCTCATGAACTCCGTAAAGGTACTAAAACCAAATTTGCCAGCAAGATCAGAGAGGTTTGTAAAAACCTTCAAGATGGCCTCCTGGAGCTGAACAAGGTTAAGACACAGCTGCAGAAAACTATGGATGGCATCGAAGTGGAGGAGTTTGAGGAGATTGAAGAGGTGAAGGTGGAGGTTGAGGATGACTTCCTGTCAGACCCAAAGAAGCTGGCTGAGCTGGAGCAGGAGCTGGACATCATAGAGGAGAAACTGGACAAGAAAGATGAAGTGCAGCCGAAGAAGAGTAAAGAGTCGGAGAAGGGAATTTTTAAACTTAAAAAGGAGAAAAGGGAGAAGAAGAGCGTGAAGGAAAAGGAAGAGCTGGAGGAAAAGAAGGACAAAGAGAAGATGGAAAATAATGCAAAGAAAGAGGGAAACAAGGAAGGGGACATGGGAGAAAGTATGCTTGAGTCTAAATTGGAGAAGATTCCTGACGGGGAGACTAAACAAGTAAAAGAAACCAGCATCAAAATTGTTTTAGAAGAACAGTTGGAGAAAGGAAGCAAAAAAGTCAAAGAAACGGAGAACCAAATAACAGTTAGAAAAGAAAAGAAACACGATGGTAAGCAAGACAAGACTAAAGAAGATACTTTAACAAATAAGAACACAGACAGGAAGGAAAAGGATAGAAAGAAGAGTGAAAAAAAGCCTGAGAAAGCCAGAAACAGCTCAGGAGATTCAAAACAAGATGATAGGAGTTTAGACAGTTGGCTGATAAGAGGAAAGGAGGAAAGAGGACTGAAA
Source organism: Melanotaenia boesemani (assembly GCF_017639745.1). NCBI lineage: Eukaryota > Metazoa > Chordata > Actinopteri > Atheriniformes > Melanotaeniidae > Melanotaenia > Melanotaenia boesemani. The sequence goes on along the minus strand of NC_055689.1, from coordinate 26,778,383 downwards.
GACTGGAGAGCAGAGATGGTGAAGAGAGAGAGAGAGAGGAGAAAAGGGACACAAAGAAACGAAAAAAGAAAATAATAAAAACTCAAGTGGGAGAAAAGAATCACATCAAGGTCATGAGGAGGGAAAGATGAGAAGAGAGCGTTTGGAAAGAGACGCAGTCGGTGAGGAAGAAGTTAGGAGTCATTACAGGAAAGGACACGAGGAGCTCAGAAAGAGGGGAGAGGAGAAACGAGGGAGCAGAGTATAGAGTGGACAATTTGAGAGAGCAGGAGGTGATGAGGAGTAGGAAAAGGTGAAGAGGAGGGAGAAAAGAGAGAGTCAAAAGAGAGGAAGTGACAGAGAGCATAAACACAGTCAGAGAGGCTCTTGTCCTCATTCACACACTCTGTGGACAGATGGACTGGATATTTAATTTTCACCCAAACACCAAAATGATCATGACATCAACTGTCTCCACTTCTTTGTTGCCAAGACGACAACAAATGATTAGCTGAACAGGGTCTTGTTGCATCAGATATATGTTGAGGTTGCACAAAGTCAATTTTCACACTGAGCTGATCTAAAGAGGAAGAAAACAGCTGCTGCTGCAGAGAAATCCACATCAATAGTAAGTCCTCCTACAAAAACAGTTCCACTTAAAGTATATCATCTTTATGTGAAATACTTCAGCTCTCCTGAGGAAAAACGTCCACTCGCTGCTGGGTTTTTAATGGTACTTGGACATGGTTGTCAAGGGATTTCTTTTCATCACGGTGACTTTGTTTTCTAGTCCATCCATGTCTTTGCAGAAATGTCTGAACAACATTGTGCAGATATCCATGACCTTAAGGTGCCTTCACCAGGTTTAAGATAAGATCTTATCCTCCAAGTTCTGCCCTGTCTCCCTGGCATTCCAGCACTTCCTGGTGTCAGTCGACTTCTCCTCACTCTCTACCCGCAGCTGGCCAGATGGGATTGAAGCACACCTGTCTTTCTTCATCCTTTAACACTGATGCACATAAAAGCCTGGGGCCTTATTTATCAAGCATCTTAGAGTGTCATTTTAGTCCTAAGTGCTGAGAAATTGTGGAATTTAGTCCTACTCTCAGTCTTAAAAATCAAAGCTTTCAATCAACTTTCTGAAGTCTAAGAATCACTCCTACTCCTCCACATATTTAAGAGACCTCCAGAAGTGTCATAAGTGGTTAGGAGGTGCCTGTAGAGCAGGGCTATTCAACTCGGTGCCACAAGGGCTGGATTGCACAAGAGCTGCAATCCAGCAGGTTTTTAGTGTCTCTCCTCTAACTCACCTGACTCCAATTAATAAGCCGCTGCACAGAACTTCACAGGCTGTTGGATTCCTTTAACTTGAGTTAGGTTTGGTAAGTTAGAGGAGAAAGGCTTAAGGCGTATTTAGTTGGTTTGCAATTTCCTCCCATGTGTTTCTTTTATCACGGCTTGTAAGCATTTTGCCGAATTTCCCTTTTATGGTGTTCTTACTTTAGCCAACTAATACTACAAGTAGGCGGATCTCTTCCTCTTTCTATTTCGGCTTTCTTTTTGATTCCATGTTGGTTTTGGCTGTGTGGACTGTGACTGCAGTAGAAATAGAGCAGTGATTCAGTGATTTGGAAGTGACATCATCTAAAATTCTGTTTACGGCACCTAGTACTGTCATAACCCCGCTCTTATACTGACACTTAAGATTGAGTCCTGCACTTCACTTAAAGTAGGAGTGAGACACTTGATAAGTAATGTTTAAGTGCAGCTTTTAGCGAGGAATTTTTTTACTTATAAGTTTTAAGACGTTTGATAAATTTACCCCCTGGTTTCTCCACCTACCAGTCACCAGTCCATCACTTGCAGGATACTATGGAAAAACCATGCAGATGGTTTTATTTGTGTTCATGGCATTGAACAAACAAATGTAATGCTCTCATTAAAGAAACAGCCACTTTTAATTACCTAGAGGAGAACGGAGTCTGTGTTTCAGTCCTAAGAAGACAGAAACTAAAATACTCTGATCTCGAGCTGAAGACTGTTATATTAACAAATTAAACCAAAACTATGTTTTTTAGTAATGTGGGTCCACTGCATATTTTTGATTGATGGAAGAAATTAAACATTAATTTAAACTGATGTGATGACACTTGTGAAGTATATTGTGAGGACGACGAGCTACTGTGTAAATGTATTTCAGTGTCTTTTTCTTAAGCTTTTGCTCCTTTTTTTTAACAAGACTGATTGTTTATTCTGTGTAACAAAGCTGCCAAAACCAACCAGCATGTTTCCTGTAAAATACAACGTTATGTCTGTCTTACTAATTTTGTGGGTGTTTCAGGATAAATATTATTCTTTTCTCCATACTGTATTAAATTCTTGTTTGTTTTTAATTTAAATATAGGCCTGTGAGATATTTTTATTTAAGATTTAGAATTTTATTTAACAGAAATCAAGATTTCTAAAATGAAATCTCTTTTTTTTATGGATAAACAATTTTTTTGTATGGTGCAGGATTCTTCCTGAAAAAATAAATTATTAATAGATGCAGAAATTACTACTTGTCTTTGAAGCGTTTGGTTTGAAGTATTTCCCTGACTTTAAAAGGATTGTAAAATGCATGTTCAAGTTCTGAGCTGTAACATGTGACTACCACTAGGGGACAACATTAATCTGTAAAACAGTCTAACATGTGATTATAATACCAGTTTTTAGTACTTTAAACTTTACACAGTATACATATACACTCACTGCTCACTATATTAGGGCCATCTTGTTAGTTCTGGGTTGGAAATGTGAATGTCCTTCACACCATTACACAACTTAGACCAGCCTATCAACAACCATATCACTTCAACGTCACCTTAATTCCCTTTCCATCCCATTCTGATGCTTAGTAAAGATTCTCGTAGGTTTATTATATGAGTTTTATTCAAACAGAAATTGTTTTAAGGTAACCTGAATTGCACTCCCTTTCAAGACAAACCCTGCTTTACAACCATGTAAAAAAACCACTTAACTCTCAAAACTTACTGCTTTATTGGTTTCACTGATGTCATGTTGTACAGAAGAATTTATGAGAACAGGGTGAAACTCTTCTTATTGTGACTTTGTTTACCAAAGGTGATGCTAAAGTAATTTATTTTCCTATCCTATCTGTTGGTTTTTAGTCTTGGGGTTATGAATCTCAGGCCTGAGGGAAGCAGTTCAAAGTCCTTGGGAAGAGGGTGGTTCCAGTTTCCCACAATGCCTCTGGCTTTCCTCACACCCTGCTGCTCATATACAGGAGGCAGTGAGAACTGAGGGAGGCCTATTATTTTGCTGAGCAGTGGCCACATTCACCACCCAGCTTAACTTGATAAAATCTTTTGTTGTCACACTTCCAAACCAGGAAATAAAATGTTAAAACCGAATAAATAAAAGATTTATATAAAAAAACAAATCATTTTTCTCTCCACATTAAAAACCTGTAACTTCCTGAGAAAGTAAAGGTGTTGATGGCTCTTCTTTGTCACTGCTTCCACATTAGCATCAAACTTTAATTTGTTGTCTAAAACCACACCAAGATATTTATACTGTTCCACCTGCTAATTGTCATCTACTGTGTCAGATTATAATGAATTTTAAGATCATTAAGCAGTCTCTGAGTGAAAATAGTTGGCTGGATGGTATTAAAAGCAAATAAGAGTCTGGCATGTGTCCCGGGATGCTCAATATGTCTTATCAGAAGGGGAAATAGAGTGATGCAAGCATCCTCCATCCCCTTCCGGGTCGATAAGCAAACTGCAGGGGGTCTAAAAGGACCTGCTTCTGGTTTAAAAGATCTGCTTTAACCAGCTTCTCAAGGAACTTCATCACCAGAGAAGTCAGGGCTACTGGTCTGAAATCATTCAGCTGTTTCATTTGGCTACAGGAACAATGACAGACTCCTTCCACAGCTTAGGGACTCTCATCTGCTCCAATGACATGTTAAATATAACCAGAAAAACATGGCCGAGGTACTTTGCACAGTTTTTTTAACACTTCCTGTGATGCCATCTGGTCCAGGACTCTTGTTCACCTTTATTTTTTTAAACATTGAAATGACATCATTTATCTCCAGTTTAAACTGGGCAGTAGACTGACAGACTGGCATCTCCACTTTCTTTCCTGTGGAACTATCAAATCTTAAATAAAAACCATTCAGAGCTTCAGCCAGTTCTTTATTTGTGCCATAACCTTTCAGTGTAGTTGATTTCTGATCAGTTTTAGCTACACCCGTCTATTTTTCATACCATCCCATACTACTCTAAGATCACTGATGATGCAATTTTTCCTCTAGCTTATCTTCATATCTAAGTCTAGCCTTCCTAATTTCTGCTCTAATTTCTCTGCGTGCTTCTCTTATGTCTCCTTCATCTCCTTGATTAAAAGCTGTATGCTTTTTCCTCAATATCTGCCTTTAGTTACTTGTGACCCAACGTTGGCTATTAGGTACTCTTTAACAAACTTCTTTTTGATTACTGTATTTTTACAAAAAAAACAATATGAGTGCACACCGTGTCAGTTAATCTACATTCAGGGCGGAGTCCTTGAATATAGACTGATCATATCTCCCTGTAACCTGGAGATCGTCGCTTCATTCCTGACCTTAATTTCTCTACTTCTTACTTTGTCCCTCTTAAGCTTACTTGCTTGAACACAGGGGGGGAGAAGGATGGTTTTGTGGTTGGAAAAGCCAAAAGAGGGTCTAGGAGAGGCTTTGTAGGCATCTCTGATGGTACCAAAACACAAGTGCAGAATCTTATTTTTTCTGGTTTGCAAGTTAGATACTGAAGCAAATTTAAGGACTTTTTCAGTTATTTAAGTTTCCTATCAATAGGAAAGGGGCATCAGGGGAGAGAAAAATGATGTCTTCTGCTTTTTGTCCATTTGCTTTGGGTTGTATTTATACAACAGTCTCAAACAGCTGAGGAAACTCCCTTGGCAAGTAGGAGGGACGAAGACAGATATCAATAACACGTCCATACAGACTCTAATAACAACGTTTTGCACCGCTGCTTGATGACAAAGATAGAGACGCCACCCCTTCTGGATTTCTTTTCAAGTCTGATACGTGCTCTGAAGGTGGTGACTGTCAAATCGGAGTCTTTGTCCGTAGATGGAAGCCATGTCTCAGTGAGGGCCATGATACAGACATTCCTGTACTTGTTGAGGAGGCCTGTTAGACTGTTTGATTGTGTAACATCTTTTGGCAGTCAAAGGGAAAAAGTGATAATTTTGCTTCAGGTTTATATTTAGTGGTGATTCATGTCTCAAATCTTTAGATGCTGCAAGTTGTGAGTCATCAAAAGGGGGGGAGAATCTGTGACCAGTGGAACAAAAACGTAGAGACTGACTTTGTTGTTTGTCAGTTTGAATCTGATATGCAGAAACTTTGTGGTTAAACGTGTTTGATTTGTTTAGTTTTTTCTCCAGGTGGATGAAGTTGTGAATCTGGTTTATGTGACTCTGACTTATAAAATGTATATTTTATACACCATGCACACTACAGCACAGTAGTATAAGTAGGTTTTTTTTGTCTATTAAACACTGGGTAAATGTTGAACAGTTTGAGATCCTGTATTAATGAATTTTTGAACCCCCCCTCCCCCTTTTTTTTTCATAAACCTGACCACCAGATCTGACATTAGAATACAATCGGGAACTTTTTTCAGAGTGCAATGCCACTGATGGCTGCAACAAGCATCCTTGGGTCCAATAAAGTTTTGTCAGACCACTGAAACATTTCATCGTTCTGAAAAAACTTGATGTCAATCCATCATCTTTATTTTGTGTCTGTGTCTATACCACAGAAAATGTCAGTTATAGTCAGTTATAGTTCATAGAAGTTCTTTTTAGCTCCAGCCTGAGAGTAGGAATTTTTACTGACATGAGGGGAACCATCTGTGATGTGTCTGTACTGTGACCAAACCAGACAGCACAAATATATGTTCACTGGCTAAGATTTAAGTATACAGTAACTAAACACATGAACACAGAAGACAGGAGTTTCCACACCACTCTGCAAAGTCCTGCAGACTGGAGTTAGGGTTTTCCATGTGCTTGTGAATAGAATTCAGGATGAATATATTTACATAATCATATTTGCCTGCTGAATAGGTAAAGTCTATCATCGAGTCTGTTGCTTTGGTGATGTAATGGTTATCTCTATTTCTCTCTCTCTGGCTTTTATTACCAGAGAGGTGAGAGCCACGGGTTTAAAGTCGCTCAGGACCTTAGCCGCACCCTTCTTTGGAATAGGAATCACTGCTGAGTGTTTCCATATCGTTGAGACTATGCTAGTGGTCAGAGAGCTCTGGAAGAGATGCTGGAACACAGTGCAAGTATTGGAGTGCGACCACAGATGTCGTCTGGTCCTGGACCTGTGGTCTCTCTAGTCCTTGTAAGGACTCCCACTGCCTCTGCTGTGTTGATGGACAGGACAGAGAGACCAGGTCTAAGTGTGGAAGTGATTGACTCTAGCTGGGTGCTGTTCTCCTTTCTTAAATCTAGAGTAGAAAGTTTTAAGGTCACTGACAATTGAAGGTGCCGCAAACAACCTGAAAATGTTGCACATATAAACGAAAGTGCATAATGTTAGCTTCCAGTTTAAAAAAAATTAAGAGTAATGTACTGACAGTGAAGTCAGGTATTTATTGTCTCCATTTTTATGGATTTATTTCAGTGTAACTGTGATGTGAATACAACCACAGAAAAAGGTTTATTAAAGTATGTAATCCTTTAGGGAGATCTCCAGCTTCCACAAAACCTAAGATACACTTTAGAACTATGTAACATTCCCAGAGCAAAATTAGTCACTTAAGACACCCAAAGGAGCAATTTCGTGTCCAAAACAGAGGTTCAGAAACCAATAGGTGGCTTCACAGTGGCAATGCCTAGCTTTCAAGTAGTTTATTGGTCTTTTGTTGATACTGAACAGAATAGTATGATAATTTATTAATCCCAAAGTAAAATTATTAATCCTAAACTTAATTGTTGAGGAAAATATGGCAATAAATATTTGCAAATCTAAAACTCAAACAGATTAAGCAAGATCTCCAGGATTACGCTGTTATTGTTGACAAACAATATAATCCTTCCTTCTTTACTGTTATTGCTTTGTTTGTAGTTTGTTTTCCATCAAGTCTGATAACTGTGTAGAAAGGATTTGAAGTGTCTTCCTTTTATTTTTTTAATATTATTACTGTGTTGTCATCAAGACTTGCCCATTTTTTTGCATGTGATCTTATGTTCCCATAACAACCAAAGGCATCAATGTTTCAAATTCCTTCTTCTTGTTCTCCATTTTGCTCCTGCCATCCCTCCACGGTTTTCCTTTTGAACTTGTCTGGATTTGGTGTCTCTATTCTGGCTTTACCTGGGCTTTGGAAAAAGCTCAGTTCCACATATGAACAACTTTTTTCTGGCATTAAAGCTTTCATAACAGTGTTAGAAATACCAGCTTAAATAATTCCAGCTACTGACACAGAAAAACATAGATATTCATCTCTTTTTGCCACAATAATTAGCTGTTAGTTAGCTCTTTTCTTGATGACCACCTTCACTCTCTGCCCTAATGGAAGTTCTTCTGGGTGAAGATTTATTGTTTTTCTACTGTCCCTTTGTTCCTTTATGGTTGTCTGCTGCTCTTTAAGCAAATATATTACAACAGCTCATTTAAACTGCCTCCAAGAATTCAGACAAGGAGGGCTCAGACGGAGACTGATAAGCAAGTGATCTTAGAATATTTTGCCATTTTTGAAAGATAAGGTAACTCATAAGGTGTGTCTTACAGGAAGTAACTGCTAGAAATGTCTTCCAGTAAACTGTAGACAAAAGAAAAGCTTACAGATGTGAGCTTTCTTTTGAACACTCCAGTAAAAAATATATAAAACATCTCAAGAGTAAATGTTGGGTTTTTAGTATCAGTACGTTAAGACAAGACAGAGGTGTGCTTTTATTCCCCTATTTTTGTAGTTTATTTATGATGTTTTTAAAACAGTTTGGTGACATCTTGTGAAGTGATGTCTGTCGAGGAGCTAATTCTTCATTTTGCAAAAGAAAGGAACAACTTGATCGGGTCTGAATGTCAGGATAGGGACCCTTGCCACGCTTTTAAAACCTCCTACTTCCTGCTTAATATGTGTGATGTAGCTACATCACATAATGCACCCTTTTCTTTTTAATATTTCTTCTTCTTTATCTGATTTAACTTTTCTTCCAAGAAAAAGTATGCTGGCTGATATGACCGTCTCAACATCTAACAATGGTATGTCAATTTCTGATACGAAAAACAAATGTGAAAGAAATTTTAGATCAAGATGCACCAACAACAACTTGCCAGTCACAAGCCACATTTGATACAACAGAACCAGGCAGTCCGGTTTTTCTCCAAGTTCTGAGGAACTGGTGCATGAATTGGAATTTGTTTGACGCATTAGTTTCTGTGAACTAACCACAACTACAACTGTGTTTATAACACACCTTAAAAGCAACAAAGTGCTACAATGTGCACATAACATTAAAAAGTATTAAAATAAATAGCATATGAAAGACAACAAATGATCATGTCTTCTGATCAAGGACTACGTAACATTGTTAAGTGCTGCAATGTTCAGCTTTTGAGTCTTATCTCCAAATCGTATATTCATGGAATGTATTCCCATTCACTTCAACTTATTATCAAAATACACTCTTCTCTCATCTTTATGTGTTTTTTTTTTTTTTTTAATTCCAACAAAAAAGTCTTAATTTTACTTGCTTTGTTAAATTTTGACAGAAGTTTGACAGGAAATCTCACTTCAGTTGAACCTCGAGACCATAATGAAAGTGGATGGAAAATTTTAATTGTCTTTCCTTTGATAATCAAAAATCTGAATCAAAATATTTATTTTTAAAAAAGTCTTCATGGAAGTGCTTTGTGCAATCAACAATTTTAGGTCATCTAAGGGAAGAGACCTTACATAGCATCGGGGCTTGTTTAACCCCTTATCAAGCGGGGTCATTTTGGCAAAAACGCCTGTAATATGACCTCTCCAAATTAGAATTACTGCTGTTATTGAACCCTCTGAATTTAAAGTACAGGCTTGGGCTCTTTGTAAAGGTAACACTCTCTAGTTTCACCCACAGCAATCAGAATCACTGTAAGTATTACTGATTTAAGTTCTACACTTTAGAACACATAGAAATTTTTTTTTTGTCCTCGCCTAACCTGTACGGACAGAATGAGAGCAATCTTGATGGGAAATATTGATGTTTGACCTATAGAGAGCCCTCAAAGGTAAGGAAAGTCAACATTTAAACTTTCTGCTTTTCTGTAAAAAAAGCTTTAGTGTTAGCGCTGTGGTTGTTGCGTGTCAAAATGGTTTATATCATCGGAAAGACGAGACTTTGAGCTTTCATTTGATGTGTATATTGTGGGCATTCATGACAGAGGGGCTTGCACACATGGCTGCAATGTTGTTGATTAGTAGTCGTGTACCGATATTTTGTCACGATCGGCAGCTATGAATCTGAGCGAGTGGCCATGACTTGTGGAGTCCCCCAGGGGTCAGTCCTTGGACCTCTTCTGTTCAACTTGTATATGCTCCCTTTGGGTCAAATATTACAGAACTATAGCATTTATTATCAAAGTTATGCTGATGATACACAACTTTATGTGTCTCTGTCACCAGATGACTGCAGTCCAATAGACTTATTGTGTCAGTGTCTGGAGCAAATAAACACCTGGATGAAGGAGAATTTTCTACAATTAAATGAAGACAAAACTGAGATTATTCTGTTTGGTAGCAAAGAGAAGAGGGTCAGCATTGGTAAACACCTGGAGACTCGGGCTCCTAAAATCACCGACCAAGTTCATAACCTTGGAGTGTTGATAGACTCAGATCTGACTTTCAGCAGCCACATCAAAGCTGTCACTAAGAAGCTTTTTACCAGCTCACAAACATCAACAGAATTAAAAGTTTAGTCTCCCAGAAAGACCAAGAGAAGCTCATCCATGCATTCATCTCCAGTAGGCTGGATTACTGTAATGGTCTTTTAACAGGACTTCCTAAAAAGAGCATTAAACATCTGCAGCTCATCCAAAACGCTGCTGCTAGAGTTTTAACCAGAACTAAGAGATCTGAACACATCACACCAGTTTTGAAATCTTTACACTGGCTTCCAGTCAGTCACAGAATAGATTTTAAAACCCTTCTGATTGTTTACAAATCCCAGAATGGTTTAGGCCCAGAATACATCTGTGATATGTTCAGAGAATATCCTAGAATAAACCTAGCAGAGCTCTTATATCCAAAGACTCTGGTCAACTAGTCCAAACCAGAGTCCAGACTAAACATGGAGAAGCAGCATTTAGCTGTTATGGTGCAAACATGTGGAACAAACTGCCAGTGGAGATTAAACTTTCACCAAATGTAGACATTTTTAAATCCAGGTTAAAAAACATTTCTTTTCTCATGCGCCTATGCATGAAATCTGCATGTTAACTTTTTAACTTATCTTGCTTTTAATCATTTTAATGTAATTTATTATTTTATTGTGATTTTGTGTTGATGCCTTTTACTATTCTAAATATCTGTAATGCCTTTGTTTTATGTAGAGCACTTTGAATTGTCCTGTACATGAAATGTGCTGTACAAAAAAACTGCCTTGCCTGACCGGGACCGGTATGTCTGCATCATAAGGGGTTAACAGAAAGTTTTCAGTTGAGACACACCCAACACCCCTACCCAACACAGGTATGTCCTCACAACGCCCAGCTTCCATTTAGGATGCTGCACAAAGCTCCTCCTCTCCTGCGTCAGGGCTGACATAAATATTGCACCTGCAGGCATCAAGCTCAGAGGAGCTGAAAGAACTAAACTTTACATCAAATATTCCTTCAAGTCAACATTTAATCTTTACAATACCAAGGTAAGTCTCTTCAGCCTTAATCACACTTGCTTGTGATTGATTTTCATTATTTATTTGTATGATTATAGAAAGTCAGTTTCGCTTCATTTTATTAACACAAATAAATACATTTAATTTAAATTTAATACTTTGAAAAAATTTTGCATTAATCATTTGAAAAAAAGGTTGAAATAAGTCTAAGAAATCGGTACCTTTTCTATTTATAATAATCAATTATAAAATATATTTATAATATATTGTACAGTGACATATTCTATAATGATATTTTCATTTGAAAAAAATGCAAATGTATTGTTAAACTTTTTCCAGTAAAAAAAAAAATGTACGTTTTCTTTCTTTTTTTATCAGTTTCATTTACATTTACTCTTCTGTGTCAATGTGTTTCATTTTGGCAGAAATGGAGCAAACATTGATCCTGTTGTTCACCACTGTGATGCTTTTTGTGGCACCAGGTGTCAATGCAGATTTGTCATTTGCAGCTAATCAGCAGGTTAGCTCTCTTTCATTTGGCGCCACCTTGGCAGTTTGACTTTTGTACTTTAAACCAGTAGACTACATTTGTTTGAAAACCACTTTTAGATACAGCGATTCCTTTGTTTACTTTAACTGCTTTGGGTTGCAGGCTTTTGTCAGAAGTGGGAAATATAATATAACAATATATAATATAACAGATAGATCACTAATGGTTATGCAGCCTTCTAATAGTGTTATGGTTTCTATGTTGTCTACCAGTTTAACATTACAAGGACAGGGTGTGCAGTCACCAAACTGTGTGTGAGTACACCGGATAGCTGTGACCCTGCAGGAAATGGCGTATGTCTTTTTGGATCTGTGAATGCCGGCACCCCATCGCCTCCAAATGGTAACCAAATGGCCTTTGAGCTCAGTGGAAACTCCTCTGGATTCATCGCTCTGGGGCTCATCGCGAATGCATCTGTGGTACAACACAACACTTTAGTTTAAATCAAGTTGCTTTTCCTCAAAATCTGAAGTGTTTAAACTGTAATATCAACTTAACAAGAAAGAGGATTGTGTGGTGAAATTAAGTAAAGTACATTGTTAATGATTAAGTAAAAGTGAGCAGTTTCAGTTGTCTGGTGCTCATGAATGAGGTTGAAATGAGGTTTAAGTTTAATAAACAAAAACTTACCCATTTCTTTTTTCCTAAATAAAATTCCATCCATTTAAATTTCTCTTATCAAAAGTGATATAATTACACAAATTTAAATGATGGTGATGAAACGTATCAAATTACATAATTAAGCATTTTTGCTTGTATCCCTAAATTTTCCTGCTAACACTAACAGACTTCCAGTTGACTTTTAAAATAAAAAAGAAAACTTTTGTGTGACTGAAAAAAATACAGCCAAAGGAATTTTTCTTTTATTTAGTCTTTAATCTTTCCATTTTTCCAAATTCAACAAATAGCTCAGGCATTCTATTTTACCAGGAAAATATTATGTCAGCAGTAATGTTCATTCAATATGAGACTTTTTGTCAATTTTAGAAGTCAAAGCCAGAGTGAGACCATTAATTTAGTGACCCAAATATGCATTTGAAGTACTGTATGATAAATTAAACAGCTCTTTTTAGAACAAGAGATGAAGGCATTACATTAGTTTCATCCAACAGAATATTTATAAAATAATACAGATCATTTAGATGACTTTAACATGTCTGTTTTTAACTAAATTGATTCAGATAAAATTCATTTTAAGGAATGGAAAATAAAAAACAGTCAAATATGTTTTAGCTTTGTCTGTTACATGATGTTGTAGATAAGTACAGACAAAACTGGAAAGGTTGGAAACTCAAGTATCATGTGCAGTACTTCCTCATTTTATTTACTTGACTCTAACAGAGACATGATGTTGACTTTCCTCCTTGTGTTCACTCTGAGGATCCAGCTCAACCTTTAATCACTGCTGCTGTTTTTCAGGGTACTTCGATGCTCTTTGTCTGTGCTCAAAACAGCAGTGGGTCGTTTTTCTTCCAAACACAGACTCGAAACAACACAGATAACACGCTCACATCACTAAACAGGGTGAGGCCTCCACTTCACTGAAATGTGAAATTAACACTCTCCAGATTTATCCTCCATGTAAAACATGAGGCAAAATATTTCATTCCACTAAATGTTCTTTATGTCCTTCTGCTTTTCCTTTCATTTAACATTTTCAGACTGTAACACAGATCCAAGGCAAAGTAAATGGTTCAAGTATTCAGTGTGGGTTCACTGTTCCAAATCTGAATGCCTCTAACACCAGGAGTGCCAGTGATACCACATTTATCATCATCCTTGGGTCTGGAACTGTAAATGGAAGTAAGGCACAGCATTCCACCATGCATTTTTTTATTTTTTTTTGTTTTACATAAACATATTTGAGACCATAATTTTCATAAAATGTCATAACAATGACAACATTTTGTTTCAACACTTATCTTCAGACAGTCTTGGGAATTTCACTGCCTCCCTGACCACTGGCCCTCTGAACCTGGCCAACCTGACCAGCAATACTTCCACCACAGCAGCACCTTCATCAGGGACGAACCTTCACTCTCATGGTAAACTATGTACTTGTTTAAGCTCTATGCCCAAAGATGCTATATTTCAAGGGGATTCAGTAAATTTAAATGGACAATACACCAAATATGCGTAAATCCACATTAACAGTTTAATTATGCTCCATTACTTACAGCCTATCTTGCCATAGTTCTCAATAAACAGACAGACAGACAGACAGTCAGACATACATCAAAGTTTACAGACATAATTAACTTAACTAAGGCTGCCATCTTAAACCCAGCAATTACAGTCCCAAGTCTTTTTGAATATGATGCCACAAGCTTGGCACACTTATCATTCCTCTTTGCAGCACCTCTCAAGCTCCATCAGGTTAGATGGGAAGCGTCGGTGCACAGCCATTTTCAGATCTCTCCAGAGACATTCAATTGGATTAAAGTCTGGGCTCTGGCTGGGCCACTCAAGGACATTCACAGAGTTGTCCTGAAGCCACTCCTTTGATATCTTGGCTGTGTGCTTAGGGTTGTTGACCTGCCGAAAGTCTGAGATCAAGAGTGCTCTGGAGCAGGTTTTAATCCAGGATGTCTCTGTACATTGCTGCATTCATCTTTCCCTCTATCCTGACTAGTCTCCCAGTTCCTGCAGCTGAAAACATCCCCACAGCATGATGCTGCCACCACCATGCATCACTGTAGGGATGATATTGGCCTGTGCCTGGTTTCCTCCAAACATGACGCCTGGCATTCACGCCAAAGTTCAATCATTGTCTCATCAGACCGGAGAATTTTGTTTCTCGTGGTCTGAGAGTCTTTCAAGTGCATTTTGGCAAACTCCAATTAAATCATTTTACAAAAATAGAACTGAAGAAGAAGAAAAAGATTGTCTGGTTTTCATAATGAAATAAAATAAAATAAAAATCATCAAAAGAGGTGAGGATTATTTTGAGGACAAAGAGTACTAGTAATTGTTTAATGTCCTTATCAGGAGTTCTCCTATAACTTCTACATTTAACTTTCTTAATGTCTTTTTTGTCATTTCCCCTCCAGCTGTGCTACTCCTGCTGAGCGTGCTCACTCTGTCCTTCCTGAAGGCAGCCTGACAAAGTCCAGACATGAAGCTGTAACCAAACGAAGATGCAATGAAGGAGCTGGTTTACACACCGGTCCAAACTGAGTGTCAGAGAATTTGTAAAGCTTTTACACTGAACTAATATTCAAATATGAAGTTGATCTTTTTGTACTATTTTTGTATTTTATAAGCACTTGTAGTTAACAGAGTTTCAGTCATCAAATACAAAATCTATTTCTTAATTTGTACATATAAATTAACATATATTTAATTAAATGTACAAACTATATTATTCTTGTGTTTTAATTCTACTGTGACTCTATCTATCTCTGATCTATTTGTTGACTGTATGAAATGAAACCCCAGCTTACTTACCTGAAAACAAGTCAAACTGAGATTAATTTTTTCTGGGTAATTGGTAACATTTGGTCTTGGGGAGCTGCGCCTCTCGTCATGATACACTCAACAGCCAGTTTGATAATGTACATTTAACTCCTTGTCTTGGAGAGGACGTGTCTGATGGTTAAATTCTGATTTCCTGCTACAACCTCTGATCCAGATTTTCAAGTTAGTGGTGTTTTTTTTTTTTTTTTTAAAAACTCCTACATCCCTGAAGTTCTCATATGTGACATAAAGCATGTTTTAGTTGACTCTCTCTCATATGCATGAAATTGTTTTGGCCTAAAGTCTGCTGCAAGAAACATCCACTAATGCTCAGATTTTAGGTGATCAAGCACAGCCCGTATTAAAATGTGTGCAGCTGTAACAAACTTCTGCAAACCAACTAACTGAAATAAAACATGAAATAATGCAGATTCTATTGGATAAAACATGACGTCCACACACTCAGTTAATGGAGGAATGGTAAATTCAAGATGAATCAGTTTTCTGTTTGACTGAACTGAATAAATTTTTGCTATTGGACAAAACTTTTGGTTTGGGATGTTTTGTTCAAAAGACAGTACATTATTAAGGTCTCATCAGACCAGAGAATTTTGTTTCTCATGTTCTGAGAGTCTTTCAGGTGCATTTTGGCAAACTCCAGGTGGGCTGCCATGTGCTTTTTACTAAGGAATGGCTTCCGTCTGGCCACTCTACCGTTCAGGCCTGATTGGTGGATTGCTGCAGAGATGGTTGTCCTTCTGAAAGGTTCTCCTCTCTCCACAGAGGAATGCTGTAGCTCTGACAGAGTGACCATCAGTTTCTTGGTCACCTCCCTGACTACGGCCCTTCTCCCCCGATCGCTTAGATTAGGCAGCCGGCCAGCTCTTGTGGTTCCCAGCTTCTTCCATTTGCAGATGATGGAGGCCACTGTGCTCATTGGGACCTTCAAGGCAGCAGATACCTTACTGTACCCTTCCTCAGATTTGTGCCTCAAAAATATCCTTTGTGCTCTACCATGTCACGTGTTGGACTTTATAAATAGACAGGTGTGTGCCTTTCCAAATCATGAACAATCAACTGAAGTGGACTCCAATTAAGCTGTAGGAACATCTCAGATGAAACAGGATGCACCTGAGCTCACTTTTGAGCTTCATGGCAAAGGCTGTGAATACTTATGTACATGTGATACTTGGTGTTTTTAATTCATTTGCAAAACTCTCTTAAAAAAAACATTAATTATGCATATTTACATTAATATGCCTTGTCCCTATTCTTAAATAAATATACACTTTATTATCTCCATAGGGAAATTTGGCTTGGACTCAAGTGCTGTTACATTAGCTGCCTTGACAACATTAATACACAACACAGTACAAACAACAAGCATGAGCCACACAGCAGAAATCATAAAAATACTCCACAATACCCATTTGAGATTAAAAAAAAAAGAATAAAACAAGATGCTAACCCCTACAGCCCCAACAGAGATATTACACTGTGTAAGTGGCCATAACAGAAACTATTTAAAATAATTTATGATTTTGATAGAAATGGGGACAAATTAATTCTTAAAATGGTTCAGTATCCATTTTGGAACTTGTTACCTTCTACCAGAGGTAATAACTTGTATTCAGGATAAAGAATGTGTGCATGTCTGTCTAGACTGCTCATGGATGGACTGGAGGGAGACGTTTCCAGTCTTCCCCATCACCTTCATGACAGACTGTACCAAACAAAGCAGTTCAGATTTTCCTTGTGCTTACATCTTGTATGCTCTCCAGCCTGATAAAATGATCCACACCAAAACACTCCTACTCTCCCTAGTTTAGTAAAAAGTATGAAAACGAGAACACAATGTGGTCATTCAATATAAATACTATGGTACTTGTAGGATTTAACCTACTTATTTTCCTCATGGTGGATGAACAGTGGAATATTGTGCCCCCTATTGCCCGAGGATCCAGCACCATCCCCGTTCCCTTTTTTTTTTAACATTAATAAAGAGATAATTCTCATCACACCAATGGACAAAATTAACGTCAGTGAAATACACTGAAGGATGGGTTTCTGTGTACAGCAGGCTGAGTATTGCAACTAACTAAAAGCTTTGGTTCAAACTTAGCTTGTATGTAAACAGTCTTCATCTTACCGATCACGTTGTAATGTCATCAGACCAGGACGACACCCAACACATTAAAAGTTATTGAGACATTTAATTCTATGCTGTGGTATACTCACCACTGTTAGCTGTTCTGTCAATACATATGAAGGAATTACTATTACATGCTTTTACTAAAATGTCCTACATTCATATTATAGCACCAACATATGCACTTCTTACATTTTTTGTAAATTCCTCTACAAAAATGAATATCCTTAACTTTTTGTGAGTAGTATATCTATCTCACCATGATACTTTAGGGGCTTCATATACATTTTACACAAATATACACATCTTCCATCATTAAATCATCCAGAATGTTTCCAGTTGGCAGATTTTATTGGTCTTCATGCATCAAACTAAATTCACTTATTGGTGTAAAATTGCTATTACATTCATTTCTATCTGTCAAACTATAAATGATCTAAATAAATCTGTTAAACAAAAATTTGATTTCAGCATATTTTACTGCAGGTTGAGAATGAAAACAGACAAAAAAAAAAAAAAAAACATCAGTACACATTTCATTTTAATATTTTATTGCAATTTATTTCTTTACAGTTAAACTGAAAAGTATAAAAAACTGACATTAACATACAGACACACAAGATCAAACAGACTCACAGAAGAGAAAAGAAACCAGAAGCTAAAAGCTGAATTTACGCCTTCGCATTAAGACATGTCCGTCGAGCTGTCGCCTCTGAGAACATTACCAGTCCATGTTCCTGCCTTCTCCCGAAGACGAGTAAAAACACAAACCTACAGCTAACTATTCATGTTACAATGATACCAAACAATTAAACAACAAAAGGAAAAAAAGAAAATTCTTCAGGGACGTGACAGTGTGTGCGCACCATGCTTGTGTTTGTACTTTTGAGTTTTCTATCTACAACGTGAGTGTTAAAACAGGAGACCGAGCTCCTTGGAAGCTGATAACGCTGTGCACGCCACTGCAGTACGAAACTACGAGTCATCGTCACCATTCACGCTGTCTGCATCATCATCGTCGCCTTCCACATGCTCTCCCTCCTCCTCTTCCTCTTCTTCCTCTCTCTCTTGACTTTTCACCTGCAGAATTAACAAAAGAGATTAATACCAGAAAAGATATGCACACAAATCATATTTTCCTCTTTCTAGTATTGTAAGACTTACATCTTTACACATACCTGTCTAGTGGATAGTTTAGCCTATTCACTTCTCTTTTTATCCAACTTCTAATAAAAGTAGAACCAAAAGGAAATCTTAAGTGGTGTTTTACAAGCCCATTAGTTGATGGGGATTCCTAATAGGGATATGTGGACATCTAGCTGTAAAGTTGGATAAAAAGTCAAACATACATCGTTCTGAAACTGACTTAAGGCCCATTTATGCTGGACGCAGAATAAAGATACGCAGACAGATTCATCCGCCTTCTGTATCAGTTTTCAGGGAGCTTAGCTATGCGTCGCTTATCGCAGAAGATAGAGCAATACCACCAGAAATCGCGGGGGCAGTGCTGCGCTAACACGCAACCAGCAAAAGGAACAAACCAGAGAAGAAGAGGAACAGGAAGGAGATGACGCATAACCGCCAAATAAAAAGTTAAGAGAAAGTGCTTCTCTGTGGTTTTCTTCCTTCTTTTGGTGTTTTTGGACAATCGTAAGCAACTTTATAACGGTGCATTACCACCACAAACCAGGGTTAAAACGTGGAAATGAACTTGGCACCTACCACTTGTGGATGAACTGACTAAATACCCACAGAAATGTAAAAGATGGATTGAGGGCGACAACGTATGACGAAACTGTCCGTCCCCTGCATTGTGCATAAACGAGCCATTACCTGATTTGTTTAAAAGCTATACCAGACCCTCATTCCTAATACTGTCACCATTTGTTGCTCTCACCTCTTCATCCTCCAGCAGGTCTCCCTCTTCTTCCTCCTCCTCCTCCTCCTCTTCATCCGAGTCATTCATGTCCTGGCTCTCCCTCTCTCTCTTCAGTCCGTCGTCCTTCTTGTTGCTGGAGTGTGGAGGTGAAGTTACCTCTCCAGGCTCCGGTTTTATGCTCTTAGCTTTTGACAAAAAGGAGCGCACATTCATTAATAATTATCTGTCATCTATAATCTGAGGTTAAACGGCAGAATCTGAGAGAAACTGGTTCTCTGAAGCGTTCGTTAATATTTATCATGTCTGAAACCATCCTACCCGACTTCTTGTTGTGATCCTTCTCCATACGCTCCAGACTATCCAACAGGTCGTCTACTTTGCTTTTAATCTGGCTCAACTCGCGCTTGATGGTCTGCAGCTCATCCACCCTCACTACAGAGAGACGGGGTGACAAAGACTTGTACATTTTACCTTATTACCTTAACACATCATTCCCATCGATAGCAAAACACACACAGCTTGGGCTCAGTGTGAGGAAAGGATAATCAGAACATACCAACACATTCTTCATTTTCTAAAGGAAATGTGATCTTCAAAAACATACACTTCATTAAAACAGCTGAAGCTCTTCACATGAAAAAAAAAGGCTATTTAAGACAGTTCTGTAACTACAAGAGTCTCAAAACCCAGTGCATAAATTCTTCTTCCCTATAACAGCAGACTCATTATCATGCATGACTTTAATATTTACACAAAGAAATATGAACCACCTCACGTGACTCCATACTGTGGTTACTACCAAAACAAACAGCCTGTTTTGTGCTCCAGAGTCCATCAACAAATTAACTAATTTGCTCCTTTTTACTCAATCTGTACTTTTTTTCTTTTAGATTTCGATACGAGGGAGTCAGGACACCCACTTGTTCTGGATGACGAAGTTCTCTGACTGCTCTTGGATGAAGAGAAGCTGCTTTTGGTTCGCCGGCTGCTTCCTCCGCTTAGACTGACCCGCGGGCGCTTGGATGGGATAACAGCCCGGGACAGGGGAGGAGGGGGGGCAGGGACACGGGATGGGTAGGAGTACATTCTGATGCCAAACAAACACAAATGTTTAATGAACTCTCTCCAGGCTAGCTTTAGTAAATACAGCTGTCAGAAATGTTTACTTAATTTAAGTTAAATGGATACTTAAGAGACGGAAGAAGAAAATATTTTGATAATGTGTGTGTGTTCTTTCAAAACTTGGTGATACTGTTCACTCACCTGTCATAATAATCTCTCTGGAAGTCATAGTCAAGGTCGAAGGAGGAACTGCTGCTTATAGAGAGAAGAAGGAAGTCAGTGTGAGGAAATATGCAGTTGTGACAGCATTTCTACGTTCTTTCCAGGCTTTAAGAAAGTAATATGATGTCTCCAAAACAATCACACATGACTTTTTTTTTTAAAAAAATGATGAAAACAGCCTTCTAAGTTCACCTGTACATGTCTCCAGCTGAACGCTTGGTGGTTTTTGACCTGTGTGGTTTCGGTTCTCCAGCCAGGTTGATGTCTGAAAAATGACAGACATAAGCTGAAGGAGACACATTGGAGAGTTTACAAGGAGATCACAGCAGTTTTAAAGGCTCAGTGATTTTAGTTTCCTCAGATCACACAAATACATTTGTCACAGGTTTACTCAGGGAAAAAAGAAAACCCCGTAAGTGTCTTGGCACCAACAAGATTCCCACATAATCCTTCTGTGAGCGCCTAATTTCTCATCAACAACAACATCCTAATTTGTAAATAATTCCAACTCAATCTTTAGGTAAATGTGTTTATTTTGATCATATTTGTGTTCATTATTAATAAGTGAAACAAGAAGCTAATGAAGCAAATGTTGGGGGGGCTGAGCCTCTTCCTCATTCACATTTTTAATCAAGTTCTACATTTTATTTTTGTCCTTACCGCACATTGGGTTGCCTTATGTCAAAAATTTTAATTGAGCACTACAAACTTCATTGTTATGACTATTATACACGTTCACAATTTCTCAAGAAGATACAACTCATTCAAATGGGGTGCAACATCTGCATGCATGTACCTCCCTTTCAGGCTTAAAACAACAGGTTTTAGGTTATTATTATTATTTTTATTATTATTAAGCACAATCTTATTGGAGGTCTGTATGAGTTATTGTGTAAAGAATCAAAAATAATATGATCTGTTTGATTTTTAAAGTAAAAAATGACAGTAACCAATAACAGGGCCTAAAAAAAAGATAATCTTTCGAGTAAAATTCCTTGAAACAGAGTGTAAAGATTCAGTCCTCACCAAGAACTTGTCCCACAATCATCCTCCCGTCCTCCCCGGTGACAGCGGATCGGGCGTTCCTCTCGTTGGCGTACTGAACGAAGGCGTAGCCCTTGTGGACAGAGCAGCCTACAATCTTTCCATATTTGGAGAAGATGGCCTCGACGTCCGCCTTGGTGACCAGCAGGGTGTTGAGGTTGCCGATGAAGACCCGAGAGTTGAGGGAGCGCTGGTCGGTTTTGTTGGTGACGTTGCTGCTGGCCATCAGGCTGGAGGTGGAGGATGAACGTCTGACAGTAAAGAGACACACAGATACACATATTCAAGATTTAGAGGCAGATGGTGAAACAATGGCTCCCTCTGAAGTGCTCCTGCTGACACCGACTCAAATGCGAGGAGTCCTCAGCTATATGGACTATAAATCTAGACAACAGGATACATGATCCGCAGGGTTTCCTGAGGAATTAAGGTTAATAGAACAACAGCTGAGCATGATGGACAAAGGAGGAAGGTGCAGGAAGACATAACGTGTATTTTGATATTTTTTAGTTCCTTTGAAATTGCTTTAAAAAAATAATAATTTTTAAAACTCTATTAAACAGGCTAAATTGTTTGAACCTCATTTAAATGCTTAAGGACAACACTTAATAAACTTAATGAACTCAGATATGTAGCAGAACAGAATAATATAGAATTCCTCATTCAGCTATCATAGGAAATGGATTGACAACTAAATGTAATACCAGATTATAAAGCAGGTTAAATGCTATACTTTAGCAGAGCCATTGGCATATATAATCCAGGGTTTCAAAAGTGTCTTCATTGAAGTAATTAACACACGGTACATAAGATGCATAACATGCTATCTGCTATGCTATAAGCTTTGCCTGGAGTTCCAACATTAGGACCAAAATCCACACTGGACAACCCAAGACTCCACACAAGTTAGGTTTAAATACAGTGCTTATTAAAACAGACAACACAAACCGCATCAGCACACATCCATGCTCATCTAGAAGATAAGCACTTTACACTTTCACTGCCAAACATTTGTTCTCTTAGAAGCTCAACACGGTTCCATCTTCCTGTAATCCAGCAGACAGTGCAGGGTTATTCTTTAGATTTAGGGGAGAAAAAAGCTTTTAGATTAAATAACATGTGACTTCCCAAGACTTACCCAAGCTTGAGTTTGATTTAATCATGTTTTAGAAGTGGTGATCTTTATGAAATTAGTTTTTTTTGTTAAGTCCATGATATTATCTGAAAACCTGTAGATGCTTTTGTTTAATTTTTACTTGTGGGCTTTAATATTGTCTCATTTCTCTCAGCAGTGCTGTTACACAAGTAAAGCTGCATTAAATATAAGGCATTTATTAAGATTAAAGAACACTTGAGCCCTGTTATAAAACATAATTCTCATCTTTCTAGTATGTACCATCATCAAACCACAAACAATATCCCATAAAAATTTGCATACATCCTCTTTTAGTGCCATTTTACTGGCAGAATTCAATATGATGACTAAAAGGGGGAATTAAAAAAAATAACCAAAGAACAGTTTTTGTGACACAAGGAAGGGGCTTGTCTGACTCTAGAGATGTGAACATAAAAACAGCAGTTTTATCAGCAGTAACCGCCCCGAAATGACAGGGGGTTTAACATTCAGCACTCACTCCATATCGTCTGTGTGCAGGGCAGTCGTCTGATGTTTGACACTGTGGGCTGGGCTCAGTTTGGGCTGGTGTCTTGACCTTCACCTTCGCCCCTCGCGATTTATACTGAGGTGACAGAAAACACACCTCAGTCAAGCTGGGCAGGGTTACGTTGTACCAAGTCTTACCTGGTTGTAGTGTGTGGAGTCAGTGGTGAGGAAAACATAGTAACACTGCTCCAAAAAGAGGTGCTACAGCTAGCCATGTTGGGGAGCTAAGAAATACTAATACATGCTAAGTGCAACATCTAATGTTGCTTGACAGGGTCAGGGGAAGTGGCAAGAAAGATTATTATATTTTTATCATAAGGAGGGTGCAGTGGCTTCAACACTTGTAGGTCCACATTGGCTTTGGTGAGAACAGCCTGAAAATGTGGTTATAGCAGCTAAGAACGGAGTTATGTTTTTCATTAGCAGTAAATTTAATAACCCCTTAAAGAGTATTTTTCACACAAGCATTTTAACAAAGATAATTACATGTAGCACAATCAAAACTTTGAATGCTCCTACACACTGAAAATAAATGTGTTTGGGACTCTATAAACGCTAAAATGTCCTACATGTCTAAGCATTAGGTTATGTGAGCCTTTTGTCTTTATTTTGAGACAAACTGAAAGCTAAAGTTGATTTATTAAGTACTAATAGACTGTGGTGGATGCACAGATTTGACAAACAAGGTGATATTTTTGGAGTAAAAATGTTCCCTCATTTCATAAATGGATTGTTTCATTCATCCCATTTCTCTAAATTATGGAGGAGCCTTGGTGAAGGGCTACGTTGCATTACACAGATTCAGAATTACTACAAACTAATGTGCAAATAAATCAACATTAGATGCACCATCCAAAGCAGAAAGGAGTCTTGCTATTATCATAATTACAGTTATCAAAAATATGGAGTTGTGTCTCACTTCCTCTGCTTATGGAAATGCATGTTTACTTATCTGAAAATCTCAATGTTTCAATATCAACAGTGATGAAATGCCAGAGCTGTCTACATGGCAGGACTGCTCCTGTTAGTGCCATCTCTTAATTATGTGTTTGGAGGTGTAGGTAGTTTGCAGTTCATGTAAACACCATTTTGTTTTTTTTACATAGATTCCATCTCTTTTATAAATACTAATGCAAGGCCCAATACAAACTCTCACACTGGCCATCCTCCCTCCATTTCCTGGGGGTTGTTTTTTTTGTTTTGGTCTGAGGGTTTGTGGTCATCTGGATAAGGGGAGCTTTCATTTGCAGACCCCAAACAAAGGGGTTAACAAATTTCTAGGTTGTGATTTCAAGCACATTGTAGCCCTAATAGCTCATCTTATTAAAAATAAGAGGGAGGGCCTGGAATTGCGATTGGGTAATAAAAGGGTTCCTTGGGTGTACCTGCGGCCAAAAGATGAATGGGAGGACGTGATTTAAATTAGATACACATAAATCAGCCATAATATTCTTTAATATGAAATGTTTAATCATGTGTATTGTGACGTTATATAACACCAAGGCCGCTGGCAGTCCACAGCAATCAAAATCAGGAAAAAACAAAATCATCATGCGAGGGAGATAAAAAAAAAAAAAAAAAAGTGGGGGCGGGGAGAGAAAAAAGGAAAAAAAAAATGGGGGAAAAAACACTCCGTGAAAAACAAGCTGACCGAGAAGAGTAAGCCAGAAAAGCAAAATCTGGGAGTTACAAAAATGTTTTACCTAAACCATCCACAACACATTTGCCTGGATATCGACGGCGCCATCACCAGGCTTTAGTGTGAACCACAGGCCTGGGCTAGCCTCAGAGGCTCAAAGCCGGCTAGCATGGCTAACGTTAGCCAACCACAAATTGAAAAGCATGAAAAAACAAACAGCAATCTGATCAGTTCTTGTGCTTGCAAAAACCGACGCTTGCAAAATTCTGATAAATATGAAGCGGATAACACGTACTCATTCATCGATCAGGAAGATGCTGCGGCTACCAGACCAACAGAGCTTCTGACGCTGTTAGCTAGCGCTAACGTTATCTGGCCGTCTGGCTGAAAAGCGTGCCAAAAAGAAATGAGTCCTGGCAAGGAGAAATATCCACAATACTAGAAAAAATAAAGCTAGACAAGCTTGCAAAAATATGTGAAACTGTATCTAAGAGGCATCCAAAGAGTTGAGTCTCTAAAAACAACAAGTAGCGTTTTTGTCTTTGGGGGACGAGCATTTCCACGTTAGCTAAGCTAGCCACCCCGCTAGCCAGCACATTATGTCCTGTCCACTCGCAAAATAGAAAAAGCATCGTAGAAAAAAAATCCAAAAAGAAAAGAAAAAGGAAGGAAAAATGAAAAATATCTGGGGACAAAATACTCACCACGACCTTTACCAGCAAAATGTCTTGCTTTCAGTAAAATCTGTCAAATTATTTAGGTCGTCCTTTTAATGTACAAGCGATTCGCCCCCTTGAGCTTCAAACTAGCTTTCTTGTAGCCAAACGAGCTAACGTAGCAGACGATGGTGAAGAAGTGGGCAGGGGTGCTTGTTTTGTAACACAGACCAACTCGAATTAGGCGGAGTGTCTAACTAATATATTACAGAATGAACACCTCCACATCCGGTGCACACTGGTATACAAAACAAACTAAACAGTCGCTTATGGAGATCAGTCTGGTATCCCTCCAAAACAAAATTTCACAACTTTCGGCTTCATGGAAAACCATTAACAGTTTTCAAAGAAATCTTTCTTTTTTTTGTATTGAATTTAAAGTAAAGTGATTGAACTGAAAGAAAGAAAGAAAGAAAGAAAGAAAGAAAGAAAGAAAGAAAGAAAGAAAGAAAGACATTATTTTTAAATAATTCAAAATAATTTGAACGCTCATTATGTCATGGTAAAGCTTGCATATGTCAGTAAGCTGCATGGAATTTATCTGTAATGTTTATGTCTTAAGCTGAAACGATAAAAGATATTGTACATTAACTATATAGATCATTCTAAGTAATACAATATAATGTATTTAACCAAACAAAAAGCAAATAAAATAATATGTTATTTTTTTTAAATGACATTTCCCCCCTATAATTTTATGTCTTTCTTCCAGACTTGTTTGTAAATTTTAAATTCTTAGATGTATCCACTACATACAGTAAACTCAAAAGTCTGTATTTTCAGATTTCCCACACTAAAAATGTCTTGAGACACTCCATATTTCTTTATATCTTGCCAAGGAACATGAAATGGTTGCACTTATTGAAACTTGCAAAAAAACATGGAAATATAGTATACAGGAAAAACAGATCTTATACAATTCACGGACCGCAAACGCCTGCAGAGAGTGGTGAAGACTGCACCTAAGATCACCAGAACTCCCCTTCCCTCGCTGCAGAGCATCTACCAGCGCAGAGTCCTCAGGAGAGCTGCCTCCATCATCAAAGACCCCACCCACCCTCAACATGGACTGTTCACTCTCCTCCCCTCAGGCCGGAGGTACAGGAGTATGAAATGCAGGACTAGCAGACTCAGAAACTCTTTCTTTCCCTCAGCCATCAGACTCCTTAACAGTTAACAGCAGACTGGAGTCTGTAACAATGGACTGTACATTTACACATACTGACTGTTTACATTATCAATGCACCTTATTATTATTATTCAGTATTTGTGCATGTATCATACCGTCTACCTCATGACAGTTCTTTTTTTGCACAATTAATCATTCAATGCTGAATGTTGCACAGTTTATGTAGCATGCTGCACATTATGTACATAGATTACTTTACTTTACTTATATTTTACCTATAGTTTATATTTTATGTTTACTCTTTTGCATGCTCTTCTTAAATTAGTCTTTTCTATATCCTTTGAATATTTATGGCATTCAGTGTGGGCGGCAAAGTAAGAATTTCACTGTACAGGGAAACCTGTTTCCTTGCTGTGCATGTGACAATAAATGCTTTGAATCTTTGAATCTTGAATCTTTGAATTCTGATTGAAAGTCAGTATTTAATATAACGCCTTCATGCTTCAACACAGACAAGCTTTCTTATAATTTCTTTAAATAATCTATTGGAATAATTTACTGGGCTGCTTGAAGGACTTTTCAAAGCTCTTCTTTGGATGTTGCTGCCTTTTATTCTTTTTTCTGTCAAGATAATGCCACACTGCTTCAATGAGATCAAGGCTCTCATTGGGGGAGTCATCACTTTATAAACCCGTTGCCACTGAGTTTCGGTCCAGTCTTTTCTCCATTTTCCCCTTCTTCCCCTCAAAGAAAGAAAATGTTATTCCTCTATAAATGCTCTGGGAGAATAACTGGATTAAAAATAAGTGAAAATGCAGCACATTTTTAAAGAAAAATTCAGAATAAGCTTCAGAAGGCTTGGATAACCATTGCTCAGGACCACCTTAAAATTTTGCAAGAAAATCTGGCTTCTTTGAAGCAAAATATAAAGAAATTGGGGGCAGCTCAAGATTTTTGCACACTGTAATCAAACTTTACAAAATACAAACATTGTATGTTTTATTTAATTACCATAATAGGGGAAAACCCCTATTTATTGGGATATTTTTCAGATTAATAACAGGGATATTTGTCTACATGGAAATAATCCAAGCAAACCAGCTTACATTAAATACTCAGACATTCTATTCTATTTTATTCTATTCTATTCATTCATTCATACAATTATTCATTCATTTTCTATCCTGCTTATTCTAATTCAGGGCCGTGGGGGGAGCTGGAGCCTATCCCAGCAATTAGCAGGCGAGAGGCAGTGTATACCCTGGAGAAGTCCTTTATTCTATTACTAAATAGCATTGTAATGAGCTAATAAAAATGTATCCTTATTGCTATTCTAGTTGTGAAGTGTGTAGCGACTGGCCTGTTGTTCATTGCCACAATCAACCACGAGGTGGCAGTGTTGGAACAAAAATAAATAAGAAGTGAGACTGGGATCAACATAAGAATCTTGAATTAGTCTGACCCATTGAGTGTGGTATAGGGTTAATAAACAGTTAAGGGATTATGAAGAGCTGCATGTCGAGAAAAGTGATAATAACTGTGAAACAGTCATATAAAATGAATATAGCTCTTATTGCTGCATGTCATCGGCACTGTGCAAGCTGAAAACAGTTTCCCCAACCAAGCTCACAATTAAAGTTGAGATTTGTCACAGGCTGCAGTTATCTCACCCATCACTGTGGACTATATGCAAAATCAATCTTGCCTTCTCTGAGTGCCCGTAGGTATGCACACTGGCTGACCCTAATTTATAAGGCTCTCTTAAGCTTGAGTCCTCCTTATTTGTGCACTTTACTGCAGAAAGCAAGCAGCTGCTATGCCTTGCGATCTTGTTCTACACTTGTTTTATCTGTTCCACGAGTAAGGTCGGAATTTGGAAAAAGAGCATTTAGCTTTGCTGCCCCCACAGCATGGAAACACTCTACAGTCCAAACTGAAACTTCTTGAAATTATTTCTCTTGGAGCTTTCCGCTCTATATTAAAGGACAGACAGAGTGAGACTATTGGACAGTGCCTGTGTTATCAATCTTAATTCGTTGTCTGTTGTTGAATTGCTTGGATAGTACATGCACTCTATGTTAAAAATGCAATTGCTTTGGTGATATTGTATGTTTTAATTTTGTTTTGTTTTTTTGTTTTGGTTCTCATATGTTTTGTTTGTCTGTTTATGACGTGCTGCAGACCTCTTGGCCAGGTCACCCTTGTGAAAGAGATCATGATCTCAATAGGTTTTTTCTATCTGGTTAAATAAAGGTTGAAAAAAAAAAAAAAAAGTTGACAGATTAATCAAAAGTTTGGAAGGTTGTTGAAAAGGTTTGTACACATGCTGACAGTGAAGGGATTTCATGAGCTATAGTAAGATTTAAACAAAAGAAAATAGAACAAACAGAGTTTATACAAGTATGTAAAGGTGCTACATGGTGGTATGGTCTGTGGTGGTTAGCACTGTTGGTTCTATTCCTGGTTCAGACCTTGGCTGGGATTTTTTGTGTAAAGGTCTGCTCATACATATGTGGGTTCTCTCTGGGTTCTTTGGTTGCCACCAATGCATGTTAAGTTGATTAGTGTTTCTAAATTTTATGTAGGAGTTAGTGTGAGTGGTTCTTTGTCTCTCTGTGATGAAGTAGCAGCCTGCCCAGGCTTGTAGCAGCTGGGAGAGGCAACTCTTCATTGGAATAAACAGACGTGAACAATAAATGGATGGATGGATGGATGGATGGATGGATGGCTGGATGGATGGATGGATGGAAACTATGAAGCAGACAGGTGGGTGATACCAAATGATGCAAAGAAGGAACACTCACTGAGCACATCCAGTGTACAGGTGCAGAACAACCAATGTTCTTCAAAACAGACATGCAGCATATCTTTAAAAAAAATAAAGAAAAAAAAAACAGGTAAAATGAGCTGGACCCTTGGAACAACACACATGAATGTAATGTTACTGTCAGCATTGTTAATTACAATTCAGATTTTTATTTCACGATGTTTCCCTGGTACAGGGAAAGAGGTACCTGGCTGGTACCTCTTTATGATGGAATCAAATCTTCCCATTACTTATTGTAAAATAAGTATACTACTGCATGTATCTTTATCATTTACCAAATAATGTTTTTTTTCTACAGAAGTGATCCATGTCATTCCAGTAATATGTCTTTTTAAAGGCCTGAAGATTTGAAAATTTTAGAAGTTTATAGTGAAAGTAGAGCACCACTCCGAAAAAAAGTAAGAAGTTTGACATGCTACATGTGAGTGACAAATATCTGACTTTGGCTTGCAGAAGGAGATCGAAATTTAACGGTTAATATCACATACCTTCTCAAACGTCATGAAAAGTTGAATTTTTTCATTTTGTGTTTTAAATCCCACATAGAAAACCACAATTTGACCTTTTTATATTTATTTCGCAACCAGTTGTTGGGTCGTGTTCAGCAGGGGATGACGTCAAAACCATTTTACTACCTTCATGAAATACAAAACCATTAATATCAAAAAGTCTTGTATGGTCTTATAAATCTGAAAACTCATTCTATTCTGCAAGTGTTGTATGCTTGTCCTTTGCTTCATTAACTAAGATGAACTTGAGCTACATATCATTAAAGATGTTGTGTTTCCATTTAGATTTAATCTTCGTGTGACCTTTTGCTTAAATTTTCATTTAGCCACTTCAGTAAGAAAGAGCTGCAAACAAAACAGACTGATACCAGCTGTTTTCTGTATCTAGTTAACAATGAAAACCCCTATGTCCCAGTTTTCATAGAGAACATGTTCTTTTGTGAATTGTTTTTGCACATCTGGTTTTGTTTGGAGTGCCATCCCAGTGGACTTGTTTACAGCTCCGTGCATCATCCTGGGAATCAGACATGTAACTCTGACGTGCAGTTTTACCGTCATGTACACAGATGAAATGTTTCTGTGCTTGTTTGCCTCCTTTGTGTGTTTCTGACAGCGCGTGAGCCAGATGTTTGACAAGCTGTTGGACACTGGCTCCAAGTTTTGATGTGACTGATGTGGAAGCAACAAGGAGGGCAATCACCTCCTGCTTGTCAGAGCTGGCAGTCACAGGACATTAATCTGTGTCATTAATTTTCACTCCAGAACAAATTACACAGCACTGATGATGACAGAGATACCACTGGAAACTGAGCAGACCAGAAACCAGAATATGGTCAGTGTGGGGTCAGTACAGAGCACCTCAAACCTACTGAGCTAAAATTATAGGGAAACCACTGGAAACAAAAATACCAGAAAATGAAGAGAAGTTATGTGAACTGTCAGTTGTTATATAGGAAAAGTGGTAAACCATACAGGGAGAAAACAGCTATAAAATACCATGTATTAGTTTGGCAGAAGTGTTAGTTTAAAGTGTCTTATGTTCCACTTTTTGCAACTATTTAAGGTTTGATGTCTTACTTCAATTTGCGTGCAGCAGGTGCTGGTAATCAGTAAATGGCAGAGAGACTCACCAGCTCGTTTTATTTATAATAAGGTCCATATGCCATTCCATAAGTGTCATAAAGACATGAAACAAATAATCAAATACACATTAATCATACATTTTAACAGCTTACAGTTTTAATATATATACATAAAACAATTCTAAACAACTCTCTATTATTTATAAATTCAAATGAAGTCTATTTTTCTGCATGATTACATTGACTCACATATTCAAATAATGATCAAAAATTATCCCTGATCACAGATAAATCGATAATCAATAAATGATCTCTCCACATGATCATCCTTAGCATTATGCCAATGTATGTTTTGTATGTAAACTTTACTCTCCAAAGTAATTATTGCTCTCAGTTGAATGAAAAAAGTATTTTAGCTTCTGATGGTTAAAAATAGATAAAATGAACATACAAACTTAAAAAGGTATTTAGGCACCAGTTGCTCTACACAAGCTAAACGAGGATAAATGCTAGGCTATAATCTTGGATGTTATATCATAATTAGAACATTAAGATGAATGATGCATGGTTAGAGTGATTCTTTGTTGTACGCTACTCTGCTTGCTAAACTGGGTCCCGTGGTGACAGCTAGCTAAATGAGTTATGGAAAGTGATAGACCTTACACGGAGAAAACAGGCATAAAATATCATGTATTAGTTTGGCAGAAGTAATAGTTTATGTTCTGTTTAATACACAAATGCAACCACTCAATGTTTTAAGCATCTAAATCAGAAGTTGTTCTCTCTTCAGGCAACAAGTGTATGCTAGCTGTCAAGTTAGCTGTGCCTAGTTTTAGACAAAACTTTCAGTGTCCCTCCCAAATTGTAATCTTCTGGCTGCATGAAAAATATTATTATAATTTTTTAGCTTTTCAACCTACATAATTATATAAGTTGGTAACAAAGCTGATAAGTTCTGCTAACAATAAAATTAGCTTAGCATTTCTGAAATAACTTTACTGCCATTTTGTGTTTTGATAAACTACAGTAAAACAGTTCATTTGTGAGATGAGAAAACAAGGTGAGAAATAATAATAATAATAATAATAATAATAATAAATTTTATTTGTATAGCACTTTATATTATAGGGAATCTCAAAGTGCTTACATTATTCCATGGTTGTACAAAGCAGAATCTTCAAATTTAGCAAGCAGGATGAAAAAAACAAACAAAAACAAACAAAAAAAACTCATCCTCTCATTCTTTTTTAAAGGAATTAATGTTACAGGTATATATCTGCACAAAAAATATCAACCTTTAATGCAAAGATTATTTATAAACCCTAAATTTGGATTAGATTAGGACTGAGGTTTTGGATCTGCCCTGACCAGAGATCATTCATCACTGAACTCCTCATTGGCAACATCAGAACTATCTTCAGGAATCTAACCTGCATCCAGTCAGTTTTATTTCGACTGAGAAATATGGAGTCAAACCACTACTTTCAGACAACCTTTTTCAGGAAGTTGTCATACCTTGATGTTTTTACATTTAATCTCCCTCATTCCCTGTCAAACTAAACCCTGTTATTATGATCATCATCATCATCATTATATTTTGCCAATTCCATTTTGTAACATTTACCCAATTACATGTTTGAATGCGCTGACTCCCTCGTGAAACACACTACTACAAGGTAAATATACACAGCTGCTTAAGTGTATATTTAGAAAAAGTAGTGTTAGTTCCATAAACGTATCCAAGTAAATGCTGCTGGTGTAGAAAAGGGAATGGGGTGAGGGGTAGCGGTGGGAAGTCGTGCGCGCGTTCGCGCACAACAAAGCAGAAGGAGCCCGTGAGCTGAGCGCGCTGCAGTGACAGTGGGAAGTACAGTCTGCGTGCAGCCAGCGCGAGGAAAACACCAACTAAAAATGCTGGATGGCTGGACACAATACGGTAAGAGCAGCGCTTCCAGTGCAAATTTACTGCTGTCGTAAAGTATTTATATTCACAAAAACACAATTGTTTTGTGGCTTAAGAAGTTATCGCGCAGTTTAAGTTTAACTTGTGTGTTGGAGGTTTAATTTAAACTTTATATTGTGATAATAAAACTGTGTTTCCTGACAATGAGCATAGTGATAAAAAAAGGGGGGGGGGGGGGGATTATTTTCTGGAAATGAACTCAAGCAGAGACATGAAGCAACACTCGGTGGATGAATTAGCAGTAACCTGTCAATACTTTATGATTAATGAGGAAACTCTTCCCTGGGTACCACAGAATTATTCTGCTCTGTGGTTTAGAAATATTACACTCAGGTCTAATTGTAACTCCATCTCATGGATTTCACAACTTGTTTTGATTGTGCAACAAAGATTTGGAGAATCAATACATTGGTTGCCATACACTGGTGAGCTCATGCCCAAATGGTTCCTTGTGATATTTTTTTCCTCATATCACTTACATATTACTCTTCCTTTCCACTCCTCTGCAGTCCACTGATTTATGTAATGTAGCTGGAATGAGAAGTGCAGTGCAGGGGGTGGAAATCTGGTTTACTGAGAGTCCAACAGATGAGAAGGCTTGTTTTAATCATTAGTCTCATGATATCACTGGCACAGAGTATGAACTGGGGAATTGTGGCTTGCAATACTATGGAACAGAGGTATGTGCAGCCAGGGTTAAATCACTGTAAACTATCTGTTTTATTTAATCTTATCTATGTGGCTGTGAAAAGGGTAATAAACAAGATTTGCACTGTTTCTAAAATGACAAAATTACCTTAATATGCTGTTTGGAGGTCGATCAGGTTGTTGATCAATATCAGTGACTTTCTGATTATTTCACCAGATGCTTGGATTGTTTGGTCAAGTGCTCCAGATGAAGCATGGCGCTAAAAGCATGAAATAACAGCGAGCCAAGATTTGTGTTGACCTGAAATATTTGTTTGGATTGGCAGATGTTCTGTATGTTCATTTCAGTTTCACACCAGGGAGAGAGAATAACAAAAGCATTTCTCTTTGAGTGGATTATTTCTCAAATCAGACTTCTCTAAACGTAAACGACAGTGTCAAAGTGTGTCATTGTGTTACAACATGGCCGGATTAACCGCTGGACGGATCCCTGGGCAAAAATGTACTGTTGGGTCCTTGATCAATGCTGAAAATATCATTATTTCCCTAAGCACTAAGAGATTAACAAGCACTATAACAGGGCTGTCATGAATATGTATATCAGCTAAGCCAGTGGTTCCCAACCTATTTTCCTCAGGGACCCCTTAAAAAGCCGTGGACCCCTTGTGCTTGGTTTTATGATTTCAAAAGTGAGATTCTCACCATAAATACTGTATTCTGTCTGAGTCCTGTCCTTAGATAAAACCAAAATTAAACTAACAACATATATCCTTACTTTCTTTTTTTTTTTTTTTTTAAATAGGGTCAATGTGTGGACATTAACAACAGTGGCTCTGAATATTCAAAGCCTCGGGGATCCCCAGTGTTCTTTGGGGGAACCCCTTGGGGGGTGCTTAAGCATTTGGTGAGGTATGACTTTTTAAATTTTTTTTATTTTTTTTGCCAATAGATACAGGAACATAAAAAAAAATCAGTTTGTCCCTTTATTGGTTTTAAACAAAAATTACACATTACATTTAAGCACAGGGAGTAATGAGATGATGTTCACTAGGCAGACACTTTCAGCAAGCTTCATCAAGTGGTAGAAAACATCAAACTCAATCAAACTTTATTTATAAAGCCCTTTTCATACCAAAGGCAATACAAAGTGCTTTACAAGATAATAATAATAATAATAATAATAATAAAAATTAAGCACAATTCAATTCATGCATATTAAAATCAAAATAAGCCTTTACACATCAAAAAATGTACACAGAAAGTTTAGCTATTAAACTCAGCTAAAGAAAGTGACAGAGCAAGAGATAAAACAAGAGTCAACGTTGGACTGACTTTTACTTGCTTGAAAGAGCTCAGAGAAGAGACAGAATGCAAAATAGATGCTGAATCAGGAGGCACCAAAGTATGAACATTTGCCACAATTCAGTAGTGTTGCTTTAAGTTTCACTTTTAGGTTTGGTTCAATTTTAGATAGGCCTGCTTTACATCGGCTGCATGGTGTCTCTTGCTAACATGCAGCTTAAATGCAATTTAAGCTGCGGCTGAGATGCACGTGTCACGTAACGGGTTTGGATTATCTAATCTCTTAACATGGAAGTTGAAATGAAAATCATAATTTTCCACTTACTAAACTTCAATAGCATCTAGCAATAGCTGAGGACATCCTTAGAGTCTGTGACATTTAGTTACACATTGCACTCTGAAGAAGGCACGTAGTTACTTGGTAATTTTTTATTTATGTTCTGAAAACCATTCTGACATAATCTTCTGGTTACCGTCCACTTTTCTTACATGGGTAGGAAAAGTAAAATGGTTCCATTAACCAGGGCTACACCAAAAGTCAACAGCAGAAACTGATAGAAAATGGAAAAATCCAGAAATGGGGGACACAAATGAAATCATTGTTTTTTTTTTCTTTCAGAACGATAATGTAATCATGTCACACTCACTTCAGGATGATTACGTAAAGGCAGCAGATGGAAAAAAAACTTTATTCAGTATTTCTTTTGATGATATTTTATAAATTGGATAAAGGCTTGAGCAACATTTGGATGGAAACAATTCATTACTGCAGTTCCCTCTGGTGACTAATAGAGTTCATTTAAAGTCACAGTTATGAAGCTTCCTTCAGTACTCATGTTTACATTACGTAGAGCAAGATGACCTAATATATTTAACTAAGGGTCCAAAGTTGCAGTAAAACAACTCTGATCATATTGGTTTAATCTGTGTTAGGCAAGAAATGAATTAGATGTCTCACACATACAGTACAGCACTGCTTTCCCATTAAATGGGAAAGTGTGTCCAAACTTTTGATTGGTAATGTATTTGTTACATCTTTAACAAAACAGTTTGCAGAATGAATTTGTCACGTTTAACATCGCCCTAGTTTGAGCTGCTGTTTTATGGCAGCTGCTCTGATGAAATGTTTTTCTCCCTGATTCCTACATACCTTTCACGGACCTTAGCATTGACTGCCCACAAGCAGAGCTCATTTTGGTTTGGTTCAGAAATGTTATTCCTGGCCAGAGGTGCCTGCTCTGTTGCAACACCCAAGGGGGAGACAGCTGGGTGATACAACTATATACAAGTATCAGAGGTAACTGTTTCAGCTGGTGGGTATTAACTGAAGTTCAATGTCTTTATGAATCTTTCTCACTCGGTAAATTATTCCAACTTCAAGAATCTTTCTACTTAGCACAGTCTGGGGATTTAGTAGGATTAATGGAATTCCACTTAATACATGGAGATTATGTTAGCTCTTTTAGTTCAGGGTAGTTTTAGGGTGTAATTCCTCTTGTCTTTACACTTTGAATCCATATTTAGCAAAAGAAAAAACCTTTGTCTAAAATTATGGTTTGAGATTTACTGATCAGTGTCAGAAAAATGTGGAAATGCTCAAGTTATTGAATTAAACTAACACTGCCTTTTAATTCAAACAAGCAGCCAAATGTGTGACTGAAAACTACAGTTTTCCTTTTGGAAGTGTTTTGTAATTATATTGACAGTAGGGCCATTACAACATCAGGTTTTCTCTACTTATACTGGGGTCCAAAACCATTCATGATGTCCTGAAAACATTATATTGCTATCAAACACATTTTTTTAAAATACTTTTTTAGGCATCTGCAATAGGAAATGAGGAACTGTTTGAGAGTTTCTGAGATTAAATTGTGATATTATCATATATGTATTATTATCACAATATCAACATACCATTCATAATATTATGTCATCATACCCTCAAGTGAAAATGAGCACTAAGGAGATGGACAGAGGATATGAGGTCTAATGGCTTGTGTGTAAAATGGTAAAATCATTACATACCAAATTTTTAAGCTGATACAAGCAAACTTTACTCTAGGTACCTTACTAAAGTAAAGATGCAACACCAAGTCAGAGAAAGTCATTGCAGAAAATATAAACCCAAGATATTTTATGTTATTTGTCAACTTTATTTGATTTGTTAATATGCATTCATTTATGCCACAACACATTGCAAACAAACAAACAAATTAAGTTGGGACAGTAAATATTTTACCAATGTTGCTATTCTTTCTCACAACAATTAAAAAGTGTTCTGTAAGGAATTATATTTACTTTGCTCTTCTGCTTGTCTAAAGATTAAGTAAGGAACGTTGGTAGTTCAATCCCAGCTTCCCCAGACCCCATGTTGAGGTGTGAGTGGACAAGATTGAACCGCATGTTGCCTCTGATGTGTTCATGGGTGTATGCATGTGTGTGTGACAGGTAAAATAGCACAACATAGATGAAAACTAAAACTATTTACCATTTATTTCAGCTCAAGCAAAAATAGCAGCAAAATATATTAATGTAAACTAGAAGTTGTAATAATGTTTGTTTAGAAGGATTGTTGAGAAAGTAAAAAGTGTGTTCTCCTTTGTTGTCATATTACCGTGAGTCTCTTGTGAGGTCAGTGTTCAGGGCAGAGGTGCTGGTTGGTTTCCGTTTATCAAGGATGCCTCAGCCCTTTGTCTCCACCTGGATTCTGTCCAGATCTCATTAAGTGTGTATGTGTGATGACTAGGGCTGGGTTTAAAAAATCAGTTTATCAATTTGAATCTATTAAGATTTAATCAATCCAATACTGAATGATAAAACTTGGAGATTTAGTTTTTATACGTCCTCTTTTCTGGTGATGTGACTTTACTTTTGCATGACTTACAGAGACTGGGTGAGATCTTAGTCTGTGTCGCCTCCATCCAAAATCAACTTCTTTTGCCAAAAGAATGTAAAAATTTTCATTCATCAGTGCGGATTACAAGTATTTTGCAGCGTATTATCAAATATTATCACTTTTATCAAAAAGTAAACAGTCTAACGTTATTTATCTGATTTACATGACAGCAAGTTATAGCTGCTGTGTCCATGGCAGTAAGCACATGCACATAGACACGTGCACATACACACAGGTGATTCCATTTCCCTCAGCGGACGTGCACGCATCTTTAAAATACATCAACCAACTGAAAATCGGATTTAGAAAAAGGGGGTGTAGATGGAAGCATCTGCTCCAGTAAGAAGTAGATGGAGTATTTCTCATCGAAAACGTCACGGTCGTCACAGGAACGTGCATAGATGAACAAGCTGAGTCTACTGTACGTCATTGGAGGAATTTCTGAGTCGTATTATGGCTTAAAATGAAGCCAGTATTCATTGTAAGTTTTATTAACATCAACACGTTATCTGAGATAATCTGAACTTTAAGAATATTTAGAGTGACTCCACTGAATGAAACGGTTTCCTCAGGACATTTAAAAAGTTAACTTTTTTTCTGTCCTGTTTGTTTTTTGTTTGATTTTCATCGCAGCATTTCTGGCTGTGAATCTGAGGAAACACTGTATTGTTACGGTATTTCAGACATGCATGTAGATGTGTCAGATCAGATCATTACAATTATCTGATTACTCCCAGATAACTGATTTTGATTGTTACACTGGCTCAGTGGGTAGAGTGGTTGTCTCGTAGACTGAGGGTTGCCGGTACGATCCTCGGCCGGTCTAGATCACGTTGAGGTGTCCCTGAGCAAGACACCTAACCAGATTGCTTCTGATGGGTCATGGTCGAGCACATTGCATGGCAGCTTCCGCCATCAATGTGTGAATATGATGTAAAGCGCGTTGGGTATCATTCCAGGTACAGTAAAAGCTCTATATAAATACTGACCATTTACATAAACAGACTTAGTGTTTTATAAAAATCATTATCTGAGAATGTCTTTAATATTTAAGAAAAATAAGTGCAGTTCCATGATTAGCAGTAAATTAATCGATATCCAATTGGATTTAACTGACTAAAAAATGCACTTGATTCAGATTTTAACAAAACTGAAACTGTCCTACAAAATACAACATAATAAATGTTAAATAAATGAACATTCAATAGCTATGCAAAGCTGTCTTGGAGTAACCATTCTTAACTGAAGTCACTCTCTCTCTTTGCGTTTAAACTGAGATTTTCAGGTTTTTTTGTTGTGGTTGCTGCTCTGATCTGAGATAGAAGTCTGAATTTAGTGTTTTATGTTTCATTTTTAAGAGTTAATGTAAAGAAAAGCTTAATTCTGAGTATTTCATTGTTTAAAAACATCTTGTAGCTAATGATTTTTCTGAGTTTTACTTAAACTAAAGCTCTATTAACTTTTGAAAGGTCCATATACAACAAGCTGACAGTTTGCCGTTGCAAATTTTTCGATTATCAATGAGCCTTTGATGTTTTTTCCAGTCTGTTCAGCATGTTTAATTTTCATTGAGAGATATCACTTTGATTGACTGTCCAGACTAAATGGAGAATACATGATTTCTCCTACTTGAAAAGGAAAGGTGAATGATTTTAATATATGTCTCCACCTTTCCTTATCCTCCTTCACATCCAAACAGTTCCCAACAGCACTTCTACAACATCGTTTTCCATATATCGTCAAACAAACGTCTACGATGAGCAAATGCCAGCAGTCTTAAAATAAGCAAACATTGCTTTGTTTATGTTTTTTATCTATGCAGTCGTCCAGTTTCCTGGTTGTATAAATAGACTACCACCCCCGACTGTGCTACAGAGTTATGTCCTCCTGAACAGGCATAAATCTTACATCCTAGCTGGAATGGATGAGGTGGTTCGAGTGGTATTTCTTTGCCCAAGCGCTACCAAAGCGAAGAGGCCCAGCAGGGGGCCCTATTGTTGCTGCTGGTTCTTCACTTTGGTTTGGTGTTTAAGAGCCACAAGGTCTGTTATACATTAAGGAGGGAAATGATTCAGCTTGAGAGTTTTTATTGACATTGTTCACAAAAAACTTCACATCATAGCATTTGAAACTAAGAGATTAGATTTTTGCTTATATTTATTGATAATGATAATAAAAATGGCCACATGGCTTTAAAAGAGTAAGATCATGTAAAACACACTAAGATTGTATCAGGCCTTAAAATGTGAAGCACACTGCTGTTTCTTCAGATCTGAAATAGATTAAACACACCTATGTTTCATGGTTTTATCCTCATGGTAAATTAAAACTAGCCTAAAGCAAAACAGTGATAATCTGTTACGTTATGAAGTTGATATGATAAAAATCCAGTTGATTCAAAACACATTTAGTTTAAATATTGAATCCACATTCAACGCTTAATCTTTAAGGTTTGTTATAGAGAACATCTTCATACAACTGAAGAGAGCTTCTCTTGACAAGTTATTCCACATTACAAAATGCAATTTGTTTAAGCTGTTCATGTAAATAATATTGAGTAATAGCAGCTTAAAGAATGCCATCCACCGCTGCAGAAGAGAGTTTAACAACCTCTTTTGTGTTTTTGTTTTAACTGAATATTTTGGAGAAGTGCACACAAGACTGAACTTTTTAAATAAAGATAAAAACAATCCAGTTAATTAGTTTATTTCCCATTAATTATAAAGTGAGAAAGTTGATAATGTAGTGGCACAAGCAATAATAGCAGTGAATGGGATTAATAAGGTTGAGGCAACAGAATAAATTTTAAAACTTAGAAGGAAGTGACTTACAACATTTATTTTGCAATTCCTACAGCGTATAATCATCGCCAAGTGTAATGTGATACCATTTTTGCATTAGTTTGTGTTGGGACATGTTCGCTAAAGAGAAGGCCAGACTCAGTGTGAAGAGAGTTCCAATCAAGTTTAAATATTATTACTGGGAACCACCTAGACCCACATACAAGCATAACAAATATACCAGCTGAATTAGGAGAAATCTGTCAGGATAGATGATGCTGCCTTGCAGAATCTGTAAAGCAGTGGTATATGGACTTCCTCGTTTCATCTGCTTCCAGAGGAAAATGTATTTGCATTTCAAAGGTTTCATACAGAAATTAGGAATTTTTTTAAGGCTGCAGAGATGTCCATTAGGAGCTACAGGAAGAAAAGTACTAAAATGTAAACCTCAGTGATGCCCAGACATGATTGTTGCTCAGAGTTGATTTAGCATGAATGATTTTAGTAAAATTAAGAATATATCTTGAAAAAAATCTTGAAAAACAATGTGTTTACACTTATAATTAATTTGAATAAATTGTGTAACTTTTTATCTAGTCTTTCTGTACCCTGTGTTTTTACTTCTTTCTTTCCTTGCATGCATTTAAAATGTGGCTCCAGAAATTTCAGTGTTCTTCAAAGGACAGTGTAGGTGTCGGCTTGCAATGGTGTCTCCCATGTCCTTGCCGGGCCCTGCATCTTTTGTTGCTGATGACGTGCTTGTTTTCATTAAAGCACATTCTAACCTTTTAAAGTTTGCATGAAGATTAAAAAAAAAAAAAACAATTAAAATGTTTCTTTGCATTTTTTTCTTTTCCTGCAGACTATAAAAATAAAAATAAATGTTTTTTAAACAAATGGTTGAGGTAATAATATAGTGAAAAAATAGCCCAAATCTGAAGCAGTAATGAGATAACAAACCAAGTGGTAGAGATGCCTCAGGCAGGTTTATTTCCACAAATGTTTAATACAGTTCATAATAATCCCTGAAAAAATCTTCTCTACCAAATGGTAAAGGTTACAGTTCATCCCATACTGCCCATGCTAATAGCTCTTATGGTACCTTCGCCAATTCACTTTGTGATGCACAGTTGAATGTCGAGTACTGTCTGCCATCCTTCAATAGCAGAAAGCAATAAATGTTGATGGGAAACTATCATAATACTGAGTCATTACTAATTAACAAATAACAATTACCAGGGACACCACCCAGCTACCAAGGGACTCTTTTTTTCCTTATAATCTTTACTTTAACCTCCAGTCTTATTTCGACTTCCCTTGCTTTATTATTCCACTACTGTGGTATCTAGGGAAAATAGTGGGCTACAGATTTATATTAAAGTAGTGCTGGGTGGCATGAGCAAAACTATATGCATTTTTCAAAATTAGACGGGTTTCACGGTATTTTGTAATATTGTTTTTCATGCATGACTGGGTGTTTTCCACCATTTAAGACAATTATTGGAGTAGATTGGCAAATAATAGTATATTCCATTATCACAACAATTGACAGTGTCTTTATCATAATCCTGAATTTGTCCTTCCCAGCAGTAGGCTACTTTGTGAAACCGTTTCTTTGGTTATGTGGATTGTGGATGTGTGGGTTATCTTGATCCACTGCTTGCTTTTGTTCTCTCTATCGCAGGAGCAACAAAAGAATGACATCATAGTTTTTTTCATGCAACTCTAATTTGGGAGTTTTTCTTATGATATGTTTGACATCTGCTGTGAGATTAGTCAGAAATTTGAGGTATGTGTGGTTAATTCAGAAAAGAACAAAGTGGAAAGTTGCCATGGATAGTTTTGAGGAACAGCTGGCCGAGGCAGTGAATAGGTACAAAAATATTTAAAACACATCATGCTAGGCATAAAAAGACAGACACAACCCCACAAACCCCTGCCTGCGGAGAAACTTCTTGTAGTTCTTGTGTGTTCAGGTTGCCACCTGAAGAACACACATTTCTCTGTTATTGCATATTTATAGCCCTTAACGTGCACTGCTTGTATATTGGTGCAGCAATGAAAAAGGTCCTCCTACAAACCTCCTTTAAACCGGTTTTTATAAAAGCTCAGTCTGCACTGATTGGTCAGCTCCAGTGGCTTGATCTGACCCTGCCTAGCCTCGGTGGTCAACATTTTAGTGAACATTTATTTTCCAAGAAATATATAAATTAAATTTAAACATGAAAATTTACAGTAACAAAGCCACAGTATCTGACTTGTTAAAGTCACATGCTGACTTCAAACTGGTAAATGGTTTATCCAACCATAAGTCACGTACTAATTATAATTAATTACGATAACTGGATGTTTCCAAATCCGGAGAAAAAAAAAAACACTTTTTGATGTAAGGCTATCCGATGGCCCTTCTTGTGTCAAGTTTGCGGGTTGCTCTTAAACTCTCCCATGACGACATACTGAGGAGCTCTGGAAAGTGTTGCTTGATGTCGTCCTGACTGATCTACTTACTAAAATACTGATGGTTCACCAAACATTGGCTCTAATGAACCATTAGATGTAAAACAAAGTCTGTTTTCACAGGGTTCCTTAGACCAAAAACCACCCAAAATTCATTTGGAAAGACAAAGTCAGTATCCACCAACAGACCTATGCCATCAAAGGAGAGCTTTAGCAGACACCTCATGAAGCTGCTCCTATAGGCTCTGCTGCTGTATCTGGTCTATGGGCTCTGTCTTGTGGTTTGGACTTAGCCGCTGTCATTTCACTGGAATTTCCTGCCATCTGTACTCAAAGTTTCTCACAGATCCACACCTGCTTGTAAATGCTCAGGTCCTCTCAGGTAGCAGTGATTAATGCCCATCGTAACCTTTTGCCATAATTACAAGATCTTTAAAGTAATAATAACACAGTAGGTTATAATTCTGATATTATTTTCCTCTAGACTGCATTATACATCTGTAAAAAACCCATGAAAGCCAGGCAGAAAGGAGAAGCAGCTTTTGTATACACTTCAAGTGGTAAATCTGGATGTTATATAGTCATGCAGCATGAGCATAGGCGTTGTTTCAGTGTTTGAGGGACACATTAAGTGGACTGCCTGGGGGTCTTCTTACAGGAAAACAGAATGGAATTTCCTGGATTCGTG
Organism: Melanotaenia boesemani; assembly: GCF_017639745.1. Lineage (NCBI taxonomy): Eukaryota > Metazoa > Chordata > Actinopteri > Atheriniformes > Melanotaeniidae > Melanotaenia > Melanotaenia boesemani. The sequence continues at coordinate 26,734,838 of NC_055689.1, read as the reverse complement.
GGGAATTTTTTAGGAGCTTATTTGCACATTTTCTGCATTCATTCACGATGAAAATGTCTTGATTTATGTAAAGAAAAACAGAATCATTCACCAAGTGTCAATTCAAAATAATCTGAATATATAAGGCTGTAAAAATACAGGAATTCTGTACTGCCTTCAAATATTTATTCTTCTGTAGACCATCTTTTCTCATCTAATATAATCCCTGCTGAATCAACACATAAAGGCATGATTTGCTTAATCTTAATTGTCTACTGTTATTTGACATATTTCCTATTTCACAAAATATCTGTTTAAGTTCACTTTCTGCATATCTTAAGACATAATATACAAGTCTTTTTTGGGATGATTGTTGGTACTAATGTAGCTTAAAAAACGTGATTTAGTGACAACCAAGCAATTTGTTTTTTGGACTTCTAATATCGTGAATGATATTCTCTTCTTTCTGTTATCTGGTGTGTTCACGGTTATCAATTTGCTTGCTTGCATACGTGTGGAAAGGCTCATTATTTTTGCTACAAATGATTTAAAGGCTGTACAGTTTCATAAACCATTTTGGGTTACAAAGAGTGCTTTCCAGTACTGAAAAAAGGCCCATTTTTTTTTTCCAAGGGATTCCCCCTGATCTCATTGCCCAAGTTTGTACATCTTGGATTTCTCTCAGCTCCTCTCTGTGTCAGTTCTTTTCACCAGAGATGATAGAAAAGGACTCATGAGGAGAGAAAAGTATAAGTAACAGGAATTAAACAAAATAAAGTGTACTTGCTTCACAGCCAGGGACGGGACGTATGAGTCATTTTTGGCATCAAGGAATCCTCTTCCTATCATGCAGCAAAAGTAAATACGTTTCATCACTACAAATTTAACTTAAGTAACTTGTACTTCTGGTTTTTAAAATTCTGGCTCTTTAAAGATCTAAGCTTTGTTACCCTGAAAAGATTAACCTGTCTTTGTCAGAGTCATAACAAATAGACATCACAGGGTTCAAGGCCAGAATTTGCTAATTTTCAGGTTGAACGCTCTCATCTTGCTTGTTATCCTATAGCCGTTATTTTAATTTATAGGCTGATAGTTAAAGTGTGTCCTTCTTGCCTTATAATAAACTGGATGAGTAGAGAAGTTCTGTCATTTATTAATTTAATGATACAGTTAGTAGGATTCCTCTGAAAAAGCAGAATGTGTAAAATTCAGTTCATATAAGTGGCAGTTTGAAACTTACATAAATATAGTTCTGTACGAAAGTCTTGAGCCAGGAAATAGGTGCAGCAACTTATTGAAACATGTGCAAACATAAATAGAAAATGTTTGCACAATTCTAACAGACTTAAAATCCAATATTTGGTATGATCACCTTTATTTTCCTTTACAGTCTAAACCCTCATAAACAAGCTTTCTTATCACTGTCACAGTCTGTAACGGCAGGAGAAGGACCCAAACATGGAATGAAGGAGAAAAAAAAAAAAAACTAGAGGTTGGCAGGTGAAAAAGTAATACCAAACAATGTTGTAGTGTGGATCTGGCAAAAGCCAAGAAGTAGCATACTCACTCGGATGGGTGATTAGATGAGTGGATGCAGGTGAGTGACAAGTCTGCTAGGTAGTAACATTATAATCAGGTTTTAGAACAGGGGTGCAACCTGTCACCAACACACCTGAATCAAATGAATGGCTCGTTACCAGGCCTCTGCAGAGCTTAATGACATGCAGATGACATCTGATTCAAGTGTGTTGGAGAATGGTTGCATATAAAAGTTGCAGGATGGTAGATCTCGAGGACCGAACTTGGGTACCCCTGTTTTAGAACAAAGACAAAAGAATGTAGAGGCATAATGGCAGAAAATAACAAAGAAAGTCACACTGAAAAAGCTTCCTACAACCAAAAACATCATATAGAACTCATGCAGATACCAGCTAAATGCACAGGATGAGAAGAACTCAATCAATCAATCAACCAAGTGACCAACCAAAAAAAAAAAAACAAAAAAAATAAACAACCCATAAGTCATTAAAATCCATAGACCATGACAGTAATTTCTTTAAGTAATTTTCAGGAATGTGTTCTAGAACAAAATTCCAAAATCTTTTTTGGATGTTGGATGTATCTGGTCCCGTTTCAGATCCTATCACTTTCAGAATACTGTATAGCTGCTGTAGATAGCTTTTAGGGCCTGAAATTTCTTCTTTCATCCTGTCAAGTCTTTTAAGGACACACTGCATACCTGCTGAGATATGACAGGTTTTCAGCCAGTCGCTCTCTGGGAATCACCTTGTTGCTAAAATAATATTTTATTTCTGTCAAACTGGGATTTTTGGGGGGGATTTTGAAAGAATCAGCTAAAGAAGTAAGAACACATGATTATCCCACAATATGCTGCAAATAACTGAGTGCCTTAAGTTACCATTTAAATTGGTTATTTGATAAGATTTATTTAGTTTATTAAGGGAAAACACTTATCTTTTGAAGTTTGTACATTTTTGTAGGTCACTGTTAAGGGGCTTCAGAAAAAAACATTCCTCTGAAAATAGACAGGTACAACGTTTGGGTAGAAATTGAGTGAAAATACAGAAAATGTCCTAAGAAATACTTTGAAAAACCTTCAGAAAGCCTGGAAAACTATTGCTCAAGACCACTTTAAAAAAAAAATAAAATAAAATAAAAGTAGAAACAGTAGAAAAAGTAGAAGCAAATATACATTTTTAAAAAGATAATGGATCAAGACTTTACAAAAGACTTTAAATAGCAAACAGTGCTGAAAATAAATAAAGATGCTATTTTAACAACTTAATTAAACCCAGTTTGCTTAGATTATTTATGCTAAATATTCAAAATAATTTTTTGTATCTTTATCTTTTTTTTCTTCTCATTTTCCCTCCTGTTCACGCTCTCTTTTTGTCCTCTTTGTCAGGTCCAGCATTAATATGTAAATTCAGCAATCAATAAATTTAAAAATAAAGAATAATCTTAAGTATTAAAAGTAGCTTTATATATATATATATATATATATATATAAAGCTCCTCTTGGAAAAGCAGATTTGTTTGGCACTATAGTAGCCAGAATATCATTCTGCTGTCATGATGCTGGAAAGGACAGGGTAAAAATAAACATTAAATATTAATAATAATAAAAAAAATAGTTGCTGTGCAGCTACATGTTTGTATGTTTACTTCTATCAATGGCGATCTATGTGTTATGACTTAGATTAATCTCTACTGCAAGCTGTGAAGTGAACTAACAAAAAAAAACAACATAAACTGCCTTTTTATTTAAGTTAATTTATTCCATTTAATTGAATTATTACATTGATAATAAAACAAATTCCAACTCTGGTTAGTGGCACATAAGTCAATCCATTTTAACCTTAAAAAAACAAACTAACTCATGTTAGCTTTTTTCCACAAACTTTATGTGTCACCATGGCAACAACCTGTCTGTCCTAGTCCCATAAATCACATTTTATTTGCCATGCATGTTGTGCTATTTGCATCTCCTTTCTGCATTTGGTTGAATTTTCTTATTTTCTCCAGTGTTGAGATAAGGCGTTAACGTAACCGTTTAAGCTTTATGGTTATTTGTAATGTAAATAAAACTCTAAGTGTCTTTGTCTTTGACAGATTGCTCACTTCATTGTCATTGTGCTTTTTTCAGCTAGAGTTTCCATACATGCGTGGATGGAAGAGTAATCACCTTGTCTGCTGGGGTCCTGTGGTGCAGCTTTGCATTCCTTGCCTTAGTTTAAAGCTGTTTTTCCACAGACATCAGTGGTGTGTCAACTGGAAAAACTTTGTCTCAGAGTAAAGGCATGAGTCCATGGTTGTGTCTTTACTGACATCAGGAATCATGTCTTTGTCGCTGGTTCACACTGCTCTCTTTATTGAGACGATCACTCACTTGGATGCTTCAGTGGTTTTTACTTAAAAAAAATATTTTTACGCTTTTTTAACTCAAACTGGCACACAGTGACATGTTCAGAAAAGAGGTGGCACCGCCACCTTCTAGTTGTCAGCCATGCAGCTCTCATCCACAGTCCCTGTGCGCCTGGTTGTTGGCAGGACCTTGCTCTACACAAGTGTTTCTGCATCATCTTTTATTAGCTTTGACTTCCTGATGGAGCTCTTCATTCATTAACAAACCTTTTTATGAACAGATTCTCCAAAGAATCAGTGTGACCTCACGACAAGAATATTATTGGTTTGAATCTCAGCTGTGTGTTTTCCCCGTGCTTGTACAGGTTTTCTTTGGGTAGCCCTCTCACAGTCCAAAAACATGTATGTTAGGTTAACTGGTGGTTCTAAATTGACCCCAGAACTGTGTGTTTATGAGTGGTCTGTGTCTGTGTTGGTCCTGTGATGGACTGGAGATCGATCCAGGGTGTATCCCACCTCTTGCCCGATAGCATCACCAAACTTCAGTAGAGTCAGATGTGAGGCCATCTGTCCAGCAGATAAGGTTTTGTCCAAACTGGGACACAGACAGAGCAATGATCCCAGGGACTGCAACATATCTACAACAGAATGGCTGAAAAAGAAAATAATGAAGATGTTACAATGATTAAAATGTTGTGGGAGGATTTTAAGAGAGCATGAACAAATGCCCACAAATCTTAATGAACTGAACAACGTTGTAAATAAGAGTGAGCCAGAATTCCATCACAAGGATGTGAGGGACTGATGTGGAAATGCAGAAAACAATTTCTTTACTTCAGGGTCTTAGATAGCTTAAGACGATGAGAATCTCTACAGAGGCTGAAGCTTCTCGATGTAGCTAGCCCCAGGCCCTTTGCAGCACTTTGGTTCACTCATCTCACTTTCTGACCTTTTAACTGTTAAGTTTCATTCAAATAAAGGCCACTAGTCCCCAAAGAGCCTTAACAAAAGAAACTTCAGGTTTTGGCTGCCAGAGGTGGTTTTACTATATTGAATCAAGAAGGTTTACTTAGTTTTTCCTAAAACAGTTTCATTTCAGTTTGATTAAGTTTTTTTTTTTTAATTAGATAACACAGTGAAATATGTGGTGTGTTTGTTCATCTGAGGTTTATTTATTTAGGTCTAAAGTAAATATATCTAATAAGAACCATATGATTTTTTATCACATGACATAAAAATTGGATCTCAAAAGGGGTCATAATTTTTTAAATAACTTAAAATCAGCGTTTGTCCCTGAAATTCCTCCTCTCCCTTCACCCTAGTGTATATTCTGTAACTATTGCTAAAATATTAGCTTGCTATTAATCAGGAAGGGAAGTTTGTCTCAGTTAAGTCAGGTTTCAGATGATTTTTGGTTTTCAGATGAGGTAGTTGTGCGAAGAATTTCCTGTTTTTTTCTGTTTCACTTTATTCATTCAGAAATCCTGGACATTAAAAAAAATTGAAATAACCACATTATGTATAAAAAGGAATAAGCAGAAACCCAAGCTTATTTCACCTACCCGCAGCGTATTATTAATTTAACAGGATTAGAATAGCTGCCAATGCTGTACACTTATAATATTGGCACTATTTCTGTGCAGTATATCAGTCAGTGTTGACTGAACTAATATGTAATGTCGATGTAGAGGTAAGGTATAACATATGCCTAAACCCTTTACAGAAGTTGTGTTTTATGCCTTTGTTTTCTAAGAAAGTTTAAAAAATACAAATCTGTGGAAATGAAGCCAGTAAGACATTGAATTGATCTTTTACACCAGCTTCATCTACAAACGTGGGGAATTTTCAGAGTGTGGTAACTGCAGGCAGCTGTTAGTAAAGCACAAGTCATTTAATTTCCTCTGGACAAACAAAGGTGAATGACCTGAAAGTAAATCATCATTTATTACCACAAGCCATCAAAACTGGTTTCACAGGATTGACGTGTTGTGAAGGTGGTGGACTTATTCAGCGAAGTGTAAACTCTCCCTCTTCAGCCAGCTCTGACTGTTACTGGGATACTAGTCTCTCTTGTCTGTTATAAAAACACAAGCGACAGTTGTGAAACTTGTTACGTAATTCTAATGTTTTCTTTTATGCTGAGCCAGTTGCATTTATGAGATTTTTTTCTCTTGCAAACATATTGTCCAAAGCTGAAATAAATGGTTCCTGCTGGGAGTTTAACCCAGAAACGTTTCCCCTGCTTGTGGTTTAAAGCCAGGATTTTAACACATATTTTGCCAATCAAACAAAGTTTAAAAAGTTGTGCATAAATGATCAATGTTGCTAATCAGATCTTTGAAATTAATGATGATAATTTCATAATTTTTATTGGACCATTTAATAGCGTGTGATGTCCTGTATGGTAGATAATGAAAGTTTTTATTTGCTTACATGTTGCTTTTAAAATACAAATAACTCTTGAATTTGCTCAATCTTTTCATTTTTCTTTTATTAAACATTATAAAAGGGATTTGACATTCAAAAGAAAAACTTCAATTTAACACGTGTCTCTTATAAATTCAGTTGCGCAATCTGAAGACAGCTGACATTAAAGGTGCAATGAGGAGATTGGAGGACTTTACTTTAGTACAGAAACACAGCACGTTAGACCGTAGTCGTAACGGCTTGTTCTTGTGAGATGAACAAACAACTCTTAATATAATCACATTTACTACAAATGAAAACAGCTTTGAAAAAATAGAAATAAGCAATATCAGACAAGAAACCAGAAGACAGAGAGGGAATGACACATCAAATGGTCACTGTTTGGACTCGGTTGTATATGCAAGCAGATCTCAAGACAAAAGGTGAAGTATTCATGAAAATTAACCTGTTGTTTTGTGTCCACTAACAGTCTTTTTGTTGGAAACAAAAATAACTACATGAGGAACACAGTGTGGCTGTTGATCAGATTTACCAGGCATTTTTATTTGGAGGTTGATGTAGCTGTTTAACATATTACAAACTATATGATTAATTAAATATCGTGATAAGGTTATAAGGTTATGAATAAATGATAAATAACTAATTGTTCTTCTATGTCTAACAGATGTTAATGCCTTTTCTCTGCGGTTCAGCTTTTGCCAGATTGCAGTTTATTTCACTGAAACCGCTGCCTGTGTGATTAATGAAAGTGTTAGCCTCAGTTTACTTTAAAAAAAATGAGCTGAAAGACATTTAAATGCTGCAGAGCCGCAGGGTTTGGTGATAACTGTCTGTTCTTTATACATTGAACAAAAACATTGATTACTGCAGCTTGTAAAGCAGCAGGAGGCCGGCTGCTGTCACGTTCCAACACACATAAACACTTAGGAAGTGAAAACATGCTGATTTCTTCAGGAAAATTGAGTCCTTGTTCAATAATAAAATTAATATTTAATTAAAGTACAAGTTTCTATGGATATATTGTATGGATATAATGACAGGCTAGTATATGTCTGTATTGATCCCCTGCAGGATTTCACTCATCTAAAAGACTTTAGTGGATGATTTACAAGAACCATAATTAGAAAAGTCTTTTCTTGTATATTCACACTCTTCATTTCAATGAGGCTATCTTTCCCACGTTTCAGTTTAACCAAAAAAGCATAAAAAAAACTTTGTAATTCCAGCACCAAAGTGCTTATTGTTGAGATAAATACACATTTGCTTGTGCTGAAATGCCACAGCTGTGTTTAGCTAACCTCAGCAAGTGAGTCTATAAAAGACACCACATGAAATGAGGCTGCTATTTTATAACGCTCGCTGGCTTAGTTGGGGCTTTGTGGGACACTTTTCTTAGTTTCACTGTCTGAATCTTCTTTTTGGATTGGCACCAAAGTGTCTTTTGGTGAACAGACACAGCTGCACTCACCACTGGCTCTCTTACATTTCTGTGATTCTGAACACTAAGGAGATTATTTATCTTTCAATGTTTTATTTGCCCTCAAAACTCTAATATTGGTTTTTAGCTCTCAAAGCCAGCAGGTATAGGTTGCAATTATCATTCTTCAGTTACACAAAACCACTTCTGCTACACAAGTATCATTAATACTGTTGAGTTCATTGACACACAGGCACAGTGCAGCCTCTCTAATTAAGATTTAACCACAGTTCCCATGACTGGTCTGCTACATGACTCTGGTGGGGGGAACTCCAGCGATTTACTGGAAGAATCATAAAATTGTAAACCAGACTATACCAGTAAACTATGGGCCTGAACCTACACTTAGTGACGCCCTCATCAGCTAATATAACTACAGAAGTGAACTTAGTCATTCTCTTAGCTGTGCCGGTTTCTGACTCGTAAAATAACCATCAGCATAAAATCCCATTGAAGCTCTCCAGTGACTAACTACACATGGCAGGAATCTGGCTGTGAATTAGATCATCAATATCTTGTAGGCTACAGAGAACTTTGGAACTCAAGTCCAGTCCAATAACCAGTTGAGGACTTTTAACACAGTGGATCTCCTGTATTTGTGACAGTGGTGTTGGTGGGGGGATGGGGGCTTCTGTTTAGTCCCACCATTTTCCTGCCTCCCTGTACTGCATCAGTAGCAAGTGGCGAGATGTGCTCCATTAATTCTCCAAAGTTAACAAGCATCTGGAGCATGTTCCAGGCAATTGGCCTCCATGCAGCACCTGGCTGTTTGCTGCAAGGGTGGCCTTGATGTCTGCTGTAATGAATCAACTCTGACTGTTACAGCAGCTCAAAGAAAACTAAATACACACTTACTGTGGCAACAGTGAAATACCTAAATGCAGACAAGACCCCAAGCTTGTTTGGGTTTGTTTGGGTTTTAGCCTATTCCATACCTTCCCTACTGGTCACTGTGGTCCATTTGTTAATTTATTGAACAGTGTGTGAAGATGACTGAGAAACAGAGAGTAAAATATTACAGGCTTCATGTTTAAGACTGATGAATAGCCAGAAAGTTGTTGCAGCCGAGTCATTGCTTAGCAGCACTGCAGCACATCTTGACTCCGTTTAGCTAATAGGGTGGAACGTCTTGCTTGATGCTGTATTTAAAGGAAAATATTAAGTTTCTGCATGAAATTTCTGGTCTTGCTCATGGACACCTCCACATGAGCTCTCCATGCAAGGATTGAACCGGCAACCTTCAGGCTACAAGACGAGTTTGGTGACTTTTTTAAAGGTTTGAATAGCTCAGTGTTAAGTGGCCTAAACAAAAACATGAGTTTGAATATGTAGAACTGGTCTGGGAAAAAAAACAAAAAAAACAAAAAACAAAACAAACAAAAAAAACAAACAAACAAAAAAAACTGAAAAGTCTTCAGTAAAGCTTTAAGAATTATTGCTGAACATCACTTTAAATTTTACAATAAAGTCTGGCTGCTTGGAAGCAAAATATAAAGAAATGAGTGGTGACTCAAGACTTCTGCACAGTTCTGCCAGTAACACAAAATCTAAAAGTAAAGTAGAAATAATGACTCTGGGTTGTTAAAATTATAGTACATGCTTAAAAAAACATGTTGAAAAATTTAATAATTCATAGCAATAATACTATACTTGTCAATGAGCATGGATGAGGTTAGGACCCAAGTGCAGGTTGACGAGGCAAAAGGCAGAACTTGTAGCAGGAATTAAGGTTTTATTTACGTGAACTGAAGACCAACGTGGAAGAAATGAAGGACACACAAGGATAACGTGTCAATAAACAAAACATGACATGAAGACTCCAATGAAGTGGCAAAGTGAAAAGGAAACCAAGGGGTATACAAACACAGATGGACTAGTGAGGAACAGGAGAAGTGAATGAGTAAATCCAACCAGATGTACTAATGAACAGGTAGCAGAAAGCAAACAGAAAACACGGGAAAGAACTACATAATAAGAAAAAGAAAACAGAACTAAATATGACAAAACTATAAAAATCTAAATATGACAATACCAGCAAATTTTAATCATACGTATCACCTGCACCAGTATACTGTATACAGTATACATTCCCTCTGTCAGATACTATACATTAATTTTTAGATTAAGATTTTACATAAGATATTTATAATACATCTGTATAACATCAGGCCAGATGTACACAAACATTTTGGCTTGTAAACACTATAAAGTTAAATTTCCCTCCAGATGCAAAAATGCTTTTATATGTGTTACAACACTGAAGCTACAGTAAAGTGCTGCACGTACACACCCCTCTGTGCATTTTTCAAGACCTACCAGATGAGCACTGATGAGGATGAGCAGTTGTTAAGCCGATATTATGATGAATGGACGAGCTGGGAGATCGGTCTTAATATTTACTAGAGAAAAGCTGAATTTTGCACCTGAGGGTCAATCTGGGGAAAAAGACAGGACAGTTATTGTCTGAGCAGCAGTGATACAATAACTTCTTTGCAACACGAGGACGAATCATGAAGGGAAATTTGAGAGTGCTTTAAAAACAAGCTGTTAACAGCTGCTTATAATTGAGTTATACCATTTTCCAGATGCACTAATGCTTTTAAATACACCATGGATATTTTCCTTTTGACTATAGGGATCATAGTACATATTCTGATACAGGGACATTAAGTTGTGATGTGAGATGTTTCAGAGAAAGTTGTGATTTTTCTCTTTTCGGATGGCTAACTTTGGTTTTGTTTCTGTTTCCTGCAGTGTTCGAATGAGTACTGACCATGCAGCACTTTGGAACAAATGACAGAGGATTATACCTGCAGAAGATGCCAGCAGCTCCTCATCCATCTATTCAGATTAGTTTTGAGTCTCAACAGATGCTGTGGACTGTTTAATCTCCAATGGATTCCTAGAGTTGTTCCAAGAGAATCATTGTCAGTGAAATTTCTCTGTGGTAGCGGGGGCCAGCATGTGGCCCCCCGACCTCGGGCCTCCAGATGTGCAGCTGACTCTTCCTGGTTTTGGGAGTGTGTTTGAGAATGCTGAGGATCTACAGGCGCCGCTGTCCTCTGGTGGCTTCTGCCAGCCATCAATCCATTCAGGGGGCCTGTGCTGTCTTTCCAGGACGTCTCTGTCCCTGTCCTCACTGAGATGCGACCTCACCTCCCTGCTCAACTGTAAGACAGCTGGACCCCATGTAGAAAACAATGTGGAGGACTTTGCCATCAAAGCTCAAACAGAACCCAAAAACAGCCCTCAGAGGTTTGGCTCTCATCCTCCACCCTCACTTCCTGTTCCCTACATGCTTACCAGCTGTGCCACATCTCCATCTTTTCCCTCTCAACCTTTCTCGCTTTCCTGTTCTTCTTCATCTTTGACTCTTATCTCTCACTTGCCTCATCCTGATGACCACAACAGAGTGTCTCAGCAACTGCACAACCTACATGAGGAGTATCGCTCTATTAAACAAGAGCCTGTAGATGATTTCTTACTGTGTAAAAGGGAACCGTGTCAAATGAACCAACATCAGGGAGAGCTGCTCCACATTGACCAGTCTCTTCAGGGTTGCATTGATCAGGACAGCACCCAGTCTCCCCTTCACTCTCCCAGGCTCAACACACCAGCGGGACAGGACTCCACACTGGACCAGCAGGAGCAGTCATGTCACTGGATTGACTGCAGCGCCACCTACAGCAGCCAGGAGGAGCTGGTCCGGCACATTGAGAAGGAGCACATTGACCAGCGCAAAGGAGAAGAGTTTGCGTGTTTCTGGACCGGCTGCATCCGTCAACACAAACCCTTCAACGCTCGCTACAAGTTGCTCATCCACATGAGGGTCCATTCGGGGGAAAAACCCAATAAATGCATGGTGAGTCTGTTGGTTATTGTTGAATCAGCTGGAACAAATTCTACAGTTTTTTTATTGTAGAGTTGTAAATAACAGTCAAAACTGGTGCACTAAATGTCCCTGCAGACCTGTAAAACATCTACTGTGTTCTTGTACTTTGGTAACATATGCAATATTATATTATCTAATAATACATAATAATATTATTGATATTATGTATTATTGTCACAATATAATATAATAAAAAAAATAAGTATAATAAATGAAGCAATGCCTGCAGACTAGTTCAGACAGGCAAGTTGAACTGTTCTGCTGTTTCCCATGTGATTTGCCTCACACTCTACATGCCACGAATCAAACGTACCTATCCCATCTGGGTGGTCTGTTCAAGTTCCTGTCTTGCTCTCTGCCTCATACTTGCTGCCTATACACTGCAACATGATATGCTGTCTGCTTTTCATGCTACATGCTTTTTCAGTCCCTCCACCACAACAGCATCCGCCTTTAGAGTCCAGGTCAGAATTTCTTTCATCACTCCAATTTCAAATTGAGAAAGCGTATGGACACGGAGCGATGGGATGCGATCCTTACGCCAAACTTCAATCATACGCTTTTTATAAACTTTCATGTTAGCTGTCAAACTGAAATATGGGTAACATTACCTTTCAGTACGGCTCAAAGTTGTTTGTTCAAGTGTATCCAATATGACCATGTATACAAAGAGTCATTTTAGAGCCTTTAAATTTGTAAAACACCTACATCCATTAGAATATTACATACTTTCAATTTTTTTTTTAAATTTATTTATTTATTTACTTATTTTTTTGTACAGTCTTGTTCTCAAATGGAGATTTGGACTTGATAATGCTTCAGGCTGCAATTTCAGTGGGATTCACAGCTAATACATCTCAGCTGTAGTCATGAACAGTCAACTGTTTGCCAAAAACTACTGAGGCCCAAAAATTTAAATGAAAATAAAATCTGTTTCTTTGTGCCAGTAAATGATTCTGAATGTTAGGGGGGGAAATGCAGACCAGAATAATAAAATTACTCTATATGTCTCGAGAATATAATTTATTTTACTTAGAATGTCTTAGGTAGTTTCTCCGAACTAATTTGCTGCTATGGTGGGGGATGCAAAACATTAATCTACTTGTTGTAGTTGTGAGATAATAAAATTTCAACATCAAGATTTCTCAAGAATGTTTCACAACAGGAGTGTATTTCGAGAATCAAATCAAATGTATTCAAAAAGCACATTTAAAACAACCAGGGTTGACCAAGGTGCTGTTCATAATGTCGCACACAATCATAGTAAAGATTAAAAGTAGAGAGGGATGTACTGGTGGCAAAGTTGCAATAAAGGACAAACTAATACAAAATTACTGTCATTTTAAATGTTTTGGTTTTTAAAAATCAAAATCTTGTTTGATTTAAACCTTTTTGTGACCATGAGGTTTTGTTTTTTTAGGGGACAGAAGTTCATTCTGTCACATTTGGGAAAACAAAAGACCGACATGATTTTTGTATTGTTGCTAAAAATTAACTTTTGCAACAGGTTCAGTCAGTGACTGACTCACCTTCATAAGGCTATTATTTACTCTGTAAATGATAGAAATTATAGTTTTGAATAGGCTGAGGTATGAATATTTATTTGTGTTGGTGTTTTTCCAATGTTGCCGTTGACCGTTTAAAAGGACAGAACAAATGAATGGATATCATGGATATATTTGGGGTTCTTTTTAGGTTAAATATATATATATATATATATATATATATATATATATATTTAATAAAACCTGAGGTTGTACTACATTAAGTAAGATTAAGACTCCTGTTGAGGTTTACATCAAGCATGCAGTACCTGGTATATTTCTCCTTTTTGTTCATGATTTCAGGTGATATTGTTTCTCAAGCTGATTTGCTGTTATTTAGTTTAGGCACAAAGCTGAAAGTTGAAGTGAGGTCCTCAGTCAGGATCCAAGTGTTTTGTAACTTAATCAAATTGAAGTCCAAATTAAAAGTTTCTGTCAAAAGATGTTTTTTTCCACTTGGCAGTAATGAAAGAAAGGTTTTCAGTCACTAAGCACGCGGAGATATTTATACGTGTTGGAATCAAACTGTCAACACTGGGAACAGACAATCAAAACAAATCTTATGATCTCCTTCTTTCCAACTTTGCATTTCTTAAAATAGGCCAACTTAGAGGTTTAACTTGGTTTGGCATTGACCACGTTACAGTCTCACTTGTGTCATATTGATCATTATCTTTTAAATGGGGATAACCAAAAACTCTCCTCTTGTCACATGTTTTCCTTACTCATACATGCTGAGGGAGAAATGGGGTTATGCTGAATAAATGAATAAATGAATGAATGAACAATGAACGAATGAACAACGAACGGTCTGTGTAAAGTGCTGAAGAGTCAGAAATCTGCTAATAATATCTTCTTCACTCTGACAAATACAGTTTTGACTTCCAACTTGTTTTGATGCCACACTGACATCTGTCATGCACATTATCCTGCAGCATTCTGGGGTTGAGAAACCCCACTTTACAACTTCTTTTTCCAGCCCGGAGCATTACACAATAGCTACATAATGCTTTAGGGCACCTTATCACATGCCAGCAACTGGATATCAACACATTGGTGGTTTTAGACGTGCACCATGGCTGATTCAGTAAAGAAACCTAAGACAGCATTATCAGAGGAAGTGAGCATTGGCTGACCTTTACTTGCTGGAGAGAGCTCACAGAAGAGGCAAGTTGCAAGACGAATGCTGAATTAGCTGTTGTTAGGGGCGCCAAAGTGCAAAAATCTGTAGTACCATAACAAATAATAACACAATCCAATCAGTTTTCAAGATTACTTTTCAGTCCCACCCTCGTCCAAAATGGTCATTTATGGTGACGCTTATTTCATAGAACAATGTTTTAGTCCTAACCACAATCCTTTTCTCACAGTAAGTAAGTAGCTTTGAAAAACAATGATTCTGGAAGTGCTTCTGGGTCCTTTGCAGTGATCTCACAAGGTGCGCTTTGAATCTTCAGGTGTGCAGTTTTTAGTTAATGTAGGACTTCTTGCTTAAAATGAAAAGACTTTGAAGGAGCAAATAGCCTACAAAAGATGATCAAAGGCACTCTCAAGATTGATTTTTAAACTTCTTAAAAGCATTTATTTTAACTTGCCGAAAAGATTTTTCCAGAAAAGACCAAGGCGTTGCGACAAGTGTGTGAGTCACAGCAGACACTGACCCTGATGAAGACCTAGCCGCAATCTGATGTGACTTCCTGTTGGTGCTCATGGAACTCAACGCGCATCAGATCGGTACACTGCCATTGCAGTTTTAGCTTTATTAGGAAATATCTTAAAGGCTACAGGAATGTGTATGTCATTCTATCATTAGAGTAATGCTGAATGTGAGAAAAGTGCTTTTTCTCCTAAATAAAATTGCTCCTCTCACTGTCAGTGGAAACATCTTCAGCCTGTCAAAAAAAAACAGTTTTCTGAATAATTCAAAATGCATTTCAGAGATGAATACAACAGCAGACCTTCATGAGGTCTGAGAAAAGAAACTGTGATGTTTATGCATTAACCATAATAACAGTGGCCTTTGAGCTAACAAAGCTGCATCGCTCTCCATCATCTCTGTCATCAGTCATGCTCTAAAACTTGACTCTTCACGTCTGTCCCATGGGGACCTTTTCTGTGTAGCCAAATCCTCATCCCTGAGACTGAATAACTCTCTGTTATTCCCAACTGTCATCAACCCACGACTCAGATTAATAATTCATTCAGAGGTTTTTGGTTAGGGAAACACACCGCCTAAATAGCTGAATTACTTCATTATAGTATCCTACTCAGCTGCCAGCTCATAAATGTATTCCAGTGTAAAGTCGCCTGCAAACAGACTAATATTGAATCAACATTAACACACAAAAATTAGTCATTGGCCACACTCAAATTACTTCAGCAATGTCATTTAATTTTCATAAAGTGCTAAGACCTGAATATGTGAAATAAGTCAGACCTGGTGTTGGAATGGAAAATGAATATTTCACATGAATGTGGTCAGTGTTTGTTAATGAATTCAGCCTTATTTACCAGCTCGTAACGTCGACAGGTGTTTTTCATGCTGTAAACACATGTCCCTAAAGTGTTTTTAAATGTGGTTAAGTTATAATTCATAGGGCTTCAGTTACATTCTGAAGGGAGTAAATGAAAGAAATCTGAAATTTTCATTAAACTTTAAACTTTCTTCTGTCTAAACCTTTTTTCTCATGTTTGTTTTGTTTTATTATGAAGCACCTTCCGATTATTTATCTTAAAAGGTGCTATATAATAAAGCTTTACTCACTTATTTACATGTCTTCAAATAGAGCTCTATTGTTGGACAAATACCAAAAACTTCACACAAAGTTGTATTGGCTGAAGAAGACAAATTAAAGACAGATAAACATAAGTGGCTTCAGCAATTGTCCCAAAATTAAATTAACTTAGCACTAAAATAAGGACATATTTTTGGTTAATTATTTCTCTCCTTTAACAATACCAGTTGGTGCTGTATGTGACATGTGTGCAGGTCATAATGGGTAAATAAAAAGGTGTTTGAAGATGCAACATATTGAGATGCATGGAATACTAAAGCGGTGAGTCATAACTGAATCATGACACCACTAAAGATTCACATCTCTAACATCTGGAGCTTGTGATCTTTCTTCCCATCTAGACAAGTTATTTTTGTACATAAACCCTAATATACCCTTAGCAAGCTATTTACCTCTTCTTTTTAAAAAAAAAAATAAAGTATTATAGTGGGAGGTTTCTTTCACGCCCACACTCCAATTATTGTCTTTTAAACCCAAGATATGACTTGCAACCTAATAAGGTAGTAGAAGGAGATACTGAACCCTAATTATCATCACTCCTGACAAGGTAGTTCAGGCAATGAAGACCACACATCTTTGTATTTTTCAGACACGTGTTATAGTGGGAGGTGTCTTAATTATTACACTTTAGTTACATTTCTTGCAGCTAGAATACCACTTAAATAAACTAGTAGAAGATTTACTCATCAACAGTAAATCCAGAGAAGTAGATTTTTTAAATATCAAACCTAACAAGTAGGTTTGAGTGCCTAAACTTAACCACACTCTCAAAGGACAATTTTAGCTATAAAGAAATTGAACGGGAAGAGAGACATCAAAGGTTTCCTGGATGATGGTGAGAAATTTAAGTCCAAATAAAGACTTTTTAAAACAGGGAAATATTCCTTTATTTACAGTTACTTCATGTTGTAAGACTGTAATGTAATTATTTTTATGTTTACATGCACAAAAACAAATAAGTTGACTCAAACTTTTTAAATATTTTCTTATATTTCTTATAAGTTAATTCGTTTTACAATTTTATGATGTTGTCCTGTCAATATAAACATTCTGCTGATTATTATACTTAATTGAGCTCAGATAATATACTAAACCATGGTGGAACACAGTTGTTCTCAAATGTTTACTACAAATACACTAATGCTTTTTTAAAGCCGGTTTTTGATCTTTGTACATCATTTTGAGCTGCTTGATGCTTGGAGCCTGAACATGGTTAATATCAGCCACATTTGTCTTTGTGCTTTTCAACAGAGTAAATTATACGTGAATGCATCATTTCAGTAGCTGCGGTGGAGCTAGTTTGAATTCTGTTTGTCATTATATTTATGAGTCATGACTGGGCCAATATTACATCTTTGTATATTTGGAAAGGAAATATGCAAATTTGTGGATTTGCATGGGAAGTTGAGAAGCACATAGCGTAGGAACATCAGAAAATATCAACAGCTCATCTTACCTATTATTGGCTTGGCTGTTTTAGATCTATTTAATAATAGTGGAAGTATAAAATGCTATTTTGCTGGCAGATTTTAAGATATAGAATTATCATAGCAAGAATGTGAATCTTGAATGTCAAACTTGAATGTGAAACTTTTTTACAGTTTAAACACAGGTTAAAGTTTATTTAAACAGTTTGATTTTAAAAAAAAGGAGAAAAAGCTGAAAATAATTATGTTTTAAAGTCTCTCAGAACTTCATCTGTTTGCATATTTCACTCTCTGGGCTGCATTTTTTTCATGCAGGAGTTTTAAATCGTGATTTAATTAATCATCATGATGTAGTGGGATATTTTTTTATTTACAGACTTATGAAACTAAATGAGGTGAGTGACATTTACAGACTCATTAGTGAGACCTAATAAAAGATTGAATAAATATCAGGAAGAAAAACAGTTTAAAAGCGATGAAAGTTTCTTTTCAGACTTTTAAAATAACACCAGAATGTTGTTGAGAACTAATTTCCAAGACATGGTGAGTAGTTTATTTTTCTTTTTTCATTATTTAATCTGCCTGGAGGAACTCTTTTAAAATTCTATGAAAATGTTATCCTATAACAAACACAGTTATTTATTCTAATTAAATATGAACATATAAGTTTCTGTTAAAATATGTGATATTACACATTTAGAACATCTGTAGAAAAATGTCTTGTATTATGATTGTATTGCTTCCTAAAGATACTGCAGTAAAACATTGGCGTGAAGCTCAGCACAGCTAATTTTTTATTCGCTTAGATCGTAGTTATTCTGACAGTTTGAGTAAAGTCACAAAGTGCTGCTTATGGCTTACAGTTTGTAAAAACTGCTGATGCTGATATTAGCATCTTGTCATGCTTCAGTCCAACAGAAACACTCGATCCCAACCACACCACACCACACCCTGCTCTGTGTGTGTGTGTGTGTGTGTGTGTGGTTGTGTGGTTTTATTGCAATTTGCTATATGGGAAAAGTCTGTAACCTTAATTTTAAGTTTTAAATGGTTTTATATTTCCTCTTAAATATATCTGACTTTAACGTTCCTCAACTCTAATGTGAGAAAAACATTGTAGACATGTTAATAAAGTACAGAGAGTGACATGTGATTGCATTTGAAGGATTAAAGTTCTGATGTCTTAATCTTATTTGTTTATTTTATTGTTTTGTTTTGATTTCATACCAGGAAGAATATAGGTCAGACAGTTAAAAAAAAAAACTATATAAAACCTATATTTCAAAAAGAGTTGAAATACTGTGTAAAATGTAATTAAATTAGGAAGAAAAACAATGTACAAGTCTCATAAACTAATATTTTGTTCACAATATAACAAAGAAAACATGTCAAATATTGAAAGTGAGACTTTTTATTACTTTAAGAAGCTTATTAGCTCATCCACCCACTTATGAAAACATAGGGACAGATTCATGTTTGTCATCATGTAGCTTCTCTTCTTTTTATTAACAACAATGCTCGCTGCCAGACCTTTTCTGTTTTCAGTTAGTGAAATGGTCTCGGCTGCAGGTCATTCCAGCACCATTACTGAAGCCTATAATAGATCAAGATTTTATTATACCGGTTTACCGGTTCACCATTGTCTTGTTGAACTATTCAAGGCCTATATATATATATATATATATATATATATTATATATATATATGTATTGTTTATTCTTTTTTTTTTTTACACATATCCCCTGTAGTGCACTTCCTCATTTTTCAAGTAACATCATCATCATTGATATTTATAGCACTATTTGTACCTGCTCCCACAGATTTTTCAGTGCTATGTTTAACCCCTGCTGCATCATCCATGTCCAGAAACTCTCCTAAATATTAGAATTCTGCCTCCACAGCCTCTGTTAAGTAAAGCCTCACAGTGGTCATCTCCCACATGCGTTGCTTCAGGTACGTTATTATGGACAGACACACCTTGATTTGTAACAGAAGCATCACTTTTACTGTTAGTAGATGGCCAGTCGCCATCAGGAGGCAAATATTCAGTGGCTAATAGCTGAGAAATACTTCATCAACAATGAAAAATGTTTGAACATATTGCTGCTCTCTGTAATCTACCCTGCATCACCGACTATGAGCTCTTCTGCATCGGCTGCAGATGGCGTCTTTCAAATAGGGCTTGGCAGATCAATCCAAATGTTGATTTTAACAATACCAAGGTTAGTATCTGTATCGATCGATACCAGCGTGATGAGATCGATATTTTTCCTGCAAAGTGCTTTGAGAGCAAAAAGCCAAAGAATGTGAATGAAAGCCAGCCAATAGTAAGTTTTATTTTTGTTTACACAATTTGCACTGTTGACTTGATTTTCCCAAACAATTGTTTGTGATAAAAGAAACTTACATTGCTGATGTTGCTATTTTATATTGTTTACAAATACAAAAAAGCTTCAGTCTGATTTTTTTGGTTGTGCCATTCATTAAATATCTTTATACTCTGATTATGATAATAATACTGATAGATAATGAAAGGCAAACTCATAAATGATTGTGAAATTTTTAAGCAAAAAGTATCGGTATCTGCGATACTTGCCCTGGATTTACTTGGTATCAAATCAATACCAAAATCTGCGTTATCGTCCAGCCCTACTTTAAAATGTAATGTCCTCATATACTTTGAAAAGACCCCCACCCTTCCCTCCCCTCGCCCACCAATTGTGTTACATTGAAGATTGACATGTCTGCCATCTAGCGGTGGAAAGTGATAACAGGTTTAAGCTCTCTGGAGATACAGCTTGGTGCTTGTTGCAGTTTTTGACTTTGGCGCTTCGAGTGTTAAATGAGTTTTGGCTCAGAGGAACAGCAGAGTTTCATGTTCAGATGTGGCTTCTTCTTTGCTTTAACCTTTATCTGTGGATGTCACAGTGATCTGCGCTCTGGAAGACTTCCTGAGTCCCTTCAGTGACAAAATCATGCCTGTTTTCAATGCAGTGCCTCTTGAATGCCTAAAGATCATCAAATGGATCCAATACTGATTTATGTGTCCTTTACACACTGAAATGTCTCCAGATTCTCTTAATCTTTGATTCATGTTAATAAGTGCCTCAATGCAATAAGTGATTCATAGTATTTTTTTAACCAGATTTGTGCCAGATTTGGTGCAACACGATTAAAATATGACAAACGTTTATCTTAAGTAACATGTGGCCTCTTCAATCAGTGTACAGTTTTAGTTTTAATTACAGATACAGCTTAGTTTTCATGCACCAATGTCGAGGGGGAAGGTGGTTATTACATCATACACATTATTTTATTTATCTATTAATTTCTTCCATTCTCAACTCTTCACATTCATAGTTTGAGGGCTGCTCCAAAGCCTTCTCACGGCTGGAGAACCTGAAGATTCACCTGAGGAGCCACACCGGAGAGAAACCATACATCTGTCAGCACCCTGGCTGCCTCAAAGCCTTCAGCAACTCCAGCGACCGAGCCAAACACCAGCGCACGCACCTGGATACGGTCAGTGAACACCTGACAGACTACTCTTTAATAAGCACAGAATCATACACATACAAATCTATGTTTTAACCAATAGCCTGATGAGGCTTCAGTGAAGAGTAGATGGATCAGCTGAAGGTCCAGATGCTTCTCTCAGCTCCTGTATAACAAACCAGGGAGTCCTGGTCAAGGTGCCAACAAAGTTTCACATAAAATGTTCATGTTCAAATGTTAGTAAAAATAAAAATGATACAGGGAAAATAAAGACAACTATCAGCTTCTTCCAGCTTTCCAACTATTTAAAACAGCAACAAGTTTTTTTAGGACATTTCTTTTTCTTCCCATTCTTAACAATTTTTAAGTGTTTAAAGAGGAACATGTTTGTAAAATGATGATATTTTGAATCCCATAAGGAGAACAGAAGGAGAAAGCAGTTTTGCTTGGCTCTGAGTGCACCTCAGGAACATTATATTTTCATACTGGATGCTGTGATGTGACAGAAGGCTGGCAATGAAAGTAGGTATATTGCCCAACAATGTCTTTGCAATAAACATGTGCACTTTTCTTTTCTGGTTTAAAGAAGACCATCTAAAAAAGTCCTACAAGGTACAATGGTGAGTGCATGAGCCTGCATTTGTTATGCATTGTAATGCAGCATGATATGCCAAACCAGTTTTTTTTGTTGTTTTGTTTTTTTAAGAAAAGAAGGTTTTTTGTTTTTTTTTGGTTTTTTTTCGTTTTGGCATTACTTTCATAAAATCTGTATCTGCTCTTCATAGTATTTCTTTAGTCTTGGCATTTCTTATATTGCTCTCCATTTCATTTTAACTTTTTAAGAACACAAAGCACATCATGCTAAGATAAGTCAAGTTTTTGGCTACTAGGAATCACGATTGTTGCAAAATACTATTTTATGTCTGTCAAGCTGTTTTATCTTTGGCATTTTTTAGATGTAGTTTTCTGCCAGTCTCAGAGTACATTGTAAAAGTGGTTTCTTATGTGTACACATGACTCTAGCTCATGATTTAGATGCCCTAATTATGCTTGATTCACAGGTCAGTGTTAAGTGTTTTGAAAAATAAATAAATAAATAACAAGAAGAAAATTAAACAGTCATGATTAAGGACTGGACTCAAAATTAATGGAAACTCAGCCAATGTTCAAAGAAAAGTTTTGAAAGACCTTCAGAAAACCTGGAGAACTTTAGCCCAAAACCACTGGCTGCTTGGAAATAAAATCTAAAGAAATGAGGGGTAACTTAAGACTAGTGCACAGTGCTGTAGGTGTAGTGCATGCTTGTCTCTCTAAGTTAGCTTTAACTGGCTGACAGGCTGTGCAGGGTGTAGCCTAACCACTCAATCAATGTCAGCTGGTTTGGGGTCCATATCTTGTATGCATCTACAGAATAAATATATTTTACACAGACTGTGTTGATAGATTTGGTTATGACCTTTTCAGCAGTTATGTTATTACCTATTTTTAAAATATATCAAATAATTATTGCAGATTACAGATCATAATCAGTGACTTTTTGCTAGCAGCCCTTTTTGATTGTTTAGAAAGAAATCAATCATACCCATGACTTCATGTTTCCAATAAGCATAAAGGAGAAAAAGTAAAATATTTCCCTCTGAAGGTACTGGAGTGGACAAATACAGCTGTAAAAACTACTTTCAAGTCTTCAAGTCTTTGTCAAATTGTTAAAAACAACGAATGATGAGAAGTCTGGAGTTTTAGATTATTAATGACTACTGAAAACAGCTGCAGAATATTGAAATATATGCTGCTCCTTTGGGCTGTTTTATAGCTTCTAATGTTTAATAAGTAATATTTGAATGGCAGTGTGCATTGTCCCGAATTCACACACATATAATCAGTTTAATTTAAAGTGCAACAGCTCACCTAATCCTCCCTCTCTGCATAGCAGCCTGATATACAGTCTGAATTTGGTGGGACACTTCAAACTGCATTCTTTCTGTGGATTTATTCTACAGCCCAAAGTTATTTTTACCCCTGCTGACAAGCAATGAGGATTTAGTAGTAATCCAGCAAATCAAATCTCTTATTACACGGATGAGATGGGGATGCAAGTCGCATTCAGCTGTTATTACAACAAAAGTAGAAAGTTATTTTCTCTCTCTTGTGGTTTCATGCTGGCTAATGGCGGTTTCACAGTTGCGTCACAAATCAGGAATCAGACACATCTGGCGCCGTTACGGAGGCCCAGTGGAAGACTGGCTGAATGTAAATAATTACTAAATATAATATAACAGTCAGGCAAGACTTGTTTTTCAAGTTTGATTAAATGACTTGTATTGCGTTACTGAAATTACACATTAGGGGATTTTTTTTCTCTAAAATTAGGTCAGTTTCACACAGAAATGTCTTTTCTATATCTAACAAAAGCTTGAAGCTCATCAAGCATGAAAACTTAGTTTTTTTTTTACTTTTCAAAAGTTTTAAGAGCTGGTTTTCATCCATTTTTGCAACAGTTGTTATTTACAGTTAATTTTGGGATGCTATTAGTTTCTGCAACAACACAAAATATGATGTTGAATAAATGGTTTAAGTTTGTTATTGTCTTGATAACACAAAGTATTTTACATTTGCAGATTTATTCATAAGATGTTTTTTTTTATTCTACATGATGAGCACATTTCTCTATTTTGGGCTTTTTTTTAACTTGCTATGTACTTCTGAAAATGTCTAGCAATTTTCTGGTGAAGCTTTTTGTATGGCCATGAATATTTATAATTTTAAATCAGACTAATTTTGATATTTGTCCTGCCAGTTTGATGGTAATCAGTAACGAAGTAATTTTCTGGAGAAATCATATCCATAATGCCTGCATTATGTTTTTTTCTGATGGCCCAGTAATACTTTACCTAAAAGTTTATCTGTAGAACCAAAGACATCCTTAGTGGAAAGACGGGAGCATCATCAGTTTAAACATGGTGTAAGCAAAACACTCAGATTTTAACTTAATTTTTGCATCATATCCTGTGTGCTTCATCCAGGCGCCTCTCTGGAGTGTTACAAGTTGTAACAAAAAGGTCCCAACCTGGGAAGCCCCAGTTTGGAAGTGTTTGTGTGTATGGCCAGCTGCTGGGAATGTTTAGACCCAGTTCTAGTAGATCAAACCATAGGTCTACATTTTCTGCTAAGTTACTAAATAAAATGGAGCCAAACAAAATAAAAAAAAATATATGTTGCAAATTCTTTTTTCTGTTGAGTACCCCACCTTGGTTGATTATTTGTTTGGTAAAAAATTTTATAATAAGAAAAACCTTCCCATTTTTAGGCCACCCCCAATACTGGGGAGACGTACTCATGTCAGATTAATGTTGACTTCCATCCATCCATCCATCCATCCATCCATCCAGACTTCTCTCTCCCCAGCCACTTCTTCTTGTTCATCCCACTGTGTTTCCAAGGCATCTGGAAGACATGTACTTAGTCTTCCCTGGGGCTTCCTTCCAGTGGAACATGCCCGGAACACCTCACAAGGGAGAAATCCTCATCTGGCTCAAACCATATAGAGGTGTAGCAGCAGCTCTACTCTGAGCTCCTCCCAGATGAGCTTCTCCCCCTGTCTCTAAGTAGGAGCCCATAAATCCTGTGGAGCAAACCCATTTTGGTCACTTGGGTCCGCGATCTTGTTCTTCTTGTCCCTACCTATAGCTCGTGACCATAGGTGAGGGTAGAAATGTATATCAACCAGTTGGTTTATGCAGAGCCGCCATCATTGAGGATGCTGCACCGATGCACCTGTCGATCTCCTGCTCCATTCTCTCAAGATACTTTAACTCCTCTACTTGCAGTAGGACTTCATTCCCAACTCCACTTATTTTTTACTTAAGTACTGATTTTTGTACCTCTATAAACCTGAGGGTTGTGTTATCTAGGGTATCAGCTCTTGGTAGGGTTTCCCTGGACAAAGTAGTCTCTTGGAAGGGGACTTTTAAGGAATAGTAATGTACATAAATATACACCTTTGCAGGTTGTTTTTTTGACAGATTGTCATGTGAATAAATGCTGAATTTTTCTCTTCCACTCTTTAAGCTTGCAGATGAAAGGTAAATATATTGCATTTTCAGCTGAGGAGCACTTTATGTAACATGTTGACATAACTACATGTCCTTCCTTTCCCTGTTAGTGCCTTCATCAACAACTTCAAATATTTATCTGAATGTGTATGTGCACAGTGTGGATGTAACTCAGCTGAATTTGTACTGTTAATTGTAAACATAGTTCATGTCTGGCATCATGCCATATGTGTGATTGTGCAACAAACAATTCTCACCCATCCCAGATCAAGAAGATTATGTGAATTTATTTTTATATATAAAATGACAGGGTTCAGTCTGTTCAGTGTCAGAAAGCATAACCCCCAAACTTTATGCTTATTTTAATAACTTGTGGTATATTAAGGACTAACAGAAATTGTCAGGTTTTGGCCTCAATGTGAAAATAAAGACAGGTTGAGGAATAATCAAATATATAATCATGTCTTTATGTTCATTTTGTAAGGGTATCAGAAAGATTTGTGTTAACTCTCCTTGTCTAATTAATCTTTTTTCACCTCTCTTTGTCGTGTTGGGCTTACAGAAGCCGTACGCCTGTCAGATACCAGGATGCACCAAACGTTACACTGATCCCAGCTCATTACGAAAGCACGTCAAGGCTCATACTTCAAAAGGCCTGCAGGAAAAGGAGATCAAGGTACCAACCAGGTTCTTACACATTAAACATTTACATGTAAAAGCAAAATAATGATCCTCTGCAACCCACCGCATTTGGGATGTTTTTTTTTTTTTGGCATACAACAGACAAAGTAAACATAATCAAGACACATTTAAAAAAATCTATATATATTTTTGTTGTTATTTTTTGTTGATATTGCCAAGCAGCAAAACTGTATGATAGTGGAAATGAATGAAAACAAGAGAGTTTGGTTTATAACTGTAATAACCTTAATTTAACAACTCAGGTTATAGTCTGTGGCATGGGGTAGACTGAATTTCCATTGTGGGACTGGAGGAATGCTCCAGATCTTCCTCCACACCAGCCCTTTAGCTCTTTTTGGTGTTTGCTGTGGAAGAGGTAGACCTAGAAAACAAACAAATATCCTTAGTATGTTATGAATCTACCAGTTTAATGCACTACATAAATAACAGCTGCACTTTCACCCACAATTCATTCTCTCCACTGTCCTCATTCTCTGGCTTATAGTCTTCATCATTCTCAGTGTCGCTATCATCCTCACTCTTTCCTTTCTGGGTTGCAAGTTGCTCGTTTTCTTCATGATTAAATCCTAATTCATCCTCACTACCATCCACAAGGAGAGCTAGTTTGGCTTTCTTCCTTTAGGAGCCATAAAACATTGTAGCGTTCATTCTGTAAATGGAAGAAAAAAGTGTCAAATATAATTTTATGCAATGCAGAAAAGATTCACAAAGTGCAATGTAATAGTAGACTCTAGAAGATAATTGCATACCATCAACATGCCTGACTAACAATTCCATTGTAATAATAATGGCATAATAATGGTACGGTGTTGCCAAATGGCAACTTCCACATTCACAGTTTAACATGATTAAATGATCAAATACAGTGCAATAAACCACTGAATAGTAAACTTACCTCACTTGTTGCTGAGTATGTTTTTTTTCACCATCGAAAAATGTCACAAAATACTTTTTTGATGACTTTTGAGGAGTCAAACTGTGAGGCTCTTCCTTGTGAAGAGGCCTGCAGAAAGTTATGAGACAAATTTAAACACTGCTATTGGCTCCCTTAGGACTGTATGTGTGTGGAAGGAATTCAATGGGCTTGTTACTAAATGGCAACATTGTAGTATGCAAGCATGTGTTTGAAATTTCCAACATGTTTAAGGATGTCTGTAAAATCAAACTTGAAATAATTTTTTAATAAATTAGTATGGTCTTCCAAAACAACTAACACCAGTGGGTTTGCTGTTCTGAGAGTGATGGATTATGTAGCAGTGACCTCCATAGGGCATTCTGTCTAAGGAGTAACAGCACATTTAAATGTAAACATGAAATATAAACTAGTTTAGAACAGCATTATCTGGGCCATGTTTACCGCTGCCTTGTAAACAAATTCAATACAAATCTGAAGTCAAACCAAGAATCTGATGTTTTGAAATCTGACACTGCGAGCCAAAAATTCAAGTCTTCTTTTTCTACGTTTTTCCTAAATATTTGTTTTCAGTGAAAAGTGAAAAGCTTAAACACATATAAAAAGCTACATCTTTTTTTTTTAAAGGCATGTGTGCATGTGAACAGGTATGAGTATTTTTTGGCATCCCATGAGAATCTGTTTTATTTTGAATGTAAGTTAATTGGACTCAGATTAACTATGTTTAGCAACCATAAGTTGACAATCCTCGGCATTAGCTTCACTTTGGTACCAAGTTACTACTTCTATTTTTAAATGCAGTCTACAGTCCTATAAATCTATTATTTTATTCTAATCTACTTTATAATCTTTGAGTAAGACTTGCTAAGGAACAGCTCAAAGCATGAACAAACAATAGGTTGTGTTTTATCTTCTCATTCTCAGTAATGACACACATTTCTGTGTACCTTACTGTTCGTGAAAAAAATATTAAAGCAACTCTGTAATGACTCTCAGCAGACAACAACTGGTGACTCACTCAAAATCGTAAATTTACTGGCCTTGTTTTCCCAAGCTGAAAACATACCAGATTGAAATAATTAACTGTGTGTACAATCTGACATACTGTATGTTGACATGTTGTGTTATTATTGAACCATAATGAATACTTAGCTGCACGCATATTCAGTAAAAAGTTCATTGAAATGAGAGCTTTTGTAAAAATAAGAGAATTGTTTATTTTATTTTAATTTTGTAAACAAATGGGACTCTTTGTTTTGGGACTGGTTGTTATCCTGAGCTAAACATCAGCAGTAATAATGAGGACAGAAGACAGAAAAGCAAAGCAGAACCTTGTTTTCTCTTCTCCTGATTTTATGTTCTGATTCTTGTCTAATGAAAGTCACCATGGTTTATAAGCAAGCGAGATGACTGTGCAGTTTGTTCCGTTTAAACCTCAAGGCTCAAAAAGATACTGCTGTTCCAGAAAGAGTTTTTTTTTTAAGACTTTCACTCAGAAAACAGAAAGACTCCTGAGAGATCAGTGGTTATATGTTGTTTCTGAGAAAAGGAGATGGCGAGCAAAGGCAGAAGGAAAAGTGAACATGTTTATTATTCATTGGGATGAAATACAACTAAGCATTACACTCTTTCCCTGGAAGTCAGAATAGGCAGTCTATTGTTTTGCATTATCTGGGCCTTGTTTGTTTTCTATGGACCACTAATGACGTTAAATTTTGTGTGTATTCAAATGCTTTGTTGGTTTAAACAGAACAACATGTGCTTGGAAGTTGTGACGTGGCCAACACACCCTCTGGGGCTCAATAAGACTTTGAAATATTAAACATGCACGGTATAATCTCCTTAAGGTTATATATTTCTTAAAGCTTATGTGACCCAGTTATTGAATAATGCATCGTGATAAACAATGTTTTGGGCAAATTTTCATTGTTGATTACATGCATTTCGTTCTTGGCAGTCCTTTGGGTGTCCTCTGCAGGCTTCCTTTGTCAATAAATTTTTTTTGGAAAGTCCTGAGGGATGCTCTGTTAATGGTGGATAATAAAATAAATTGTATTGCCTTAACTTTGAACATTTTGCAATGGGATTGCCAAACATGATTTCTGGATTTTGTACCTGAATATGCTGGATCACAAGCATCTGGTGAAAGCTTCATTTATTGGAAAAACTGAGCTGCAAGAACTTGCTTTGATCTATTGCTTTTCAATTGATCTACTCTATGTAAAAAAAAAAGAAAAGAAAAGAAAGAATGAAAAAGTCATTTTAAAATTGAGCTAAAACAGCAAAACACATTTAAAAAATATCTATTCGGCAGCTTTAACATGAATGAAAACATGCAACACAACTATATTTATCAGCCGTATCTAAATGAACATCAGTATTTTTGTCTTACTGGCAGGCTAAACTGCATACGGCACTGGAATCGGACATCTTGACAGATTGCTTGGCGAGGCAGCATCTCCACAGCTCAGCACCTTCCCACCAAGAAAACAGCTCACCATTACACACCTTAGATGACTTCACAGGTATGTGCAGATGAAACAGTAGCAAATGTCTGTGTTTACTCTCCAACACCTCTCTGGAAATCTGTAAAAACAAAGGAAAGGGGTAATTGCCTAAACACCTGGGCTGTTGAGCTGTCTCTTTCATTTTCTCCCATGGCCTCATTTGCTCCTTTCCTTTCCCTCCCGCCTCATTCCTTCTATGATACCTCATCATGCCAGTGTTTACCTTGTCCAATTACCGGGCACTGACTGTGGGCAAGTTGGCCCCAACTCCACCGGTCCTTCAGCTTCTCCAACACAAGTTTTTCCAGCCAAGTTCTTTTTCTTCCCCTTTCAATGGCTGAACTTGGATCAAGAAACTGTCAGGTACACTGAGGCTCAGTTGGCAAAGGGGAGGAAAGAGCGTCCAGGAGAGCTGTCCATGTCTATTACTTCAGACTACTTGCAGTTTTACCCAAAAGACTTTTAGGGAAAAGCCTCAAACGGCAAACTACGCTCTATGTTTATTCAGGGGGAAACAAGCATGTCAGTGTTTAATTCTCAAAATATCCCAAGAGGACTACGTCCTTATTAAAAATGGACAAATGTTATTACCTCAAAACCTCTTTTCTGACTAAAATGTATGTCTTTTGTTGAGTTTATTTGTAACAGGTTGCTTGAGAAGACTGCTAATGACATACAAAAACAGTTTGAAATGAACAGCAAAGTAAGGCTTTTAGGATTAAGCACTTGGCTGATGAAGGCTAAACATCTGGTTATAAAGCTTGATGGGAACAGCACAGTGTTGCCAACCGTTTCCAATAGAACGAAGCAAAAACACGCTTCCTTGCTTTGTACCATTTACTCTACATCTAATTGCTTCTCTCCTATCTCTGTGCTCACATTTCTTTTTTACAACCAAAATTTTATCCACACATTTTATTCCTGTTGTCAAACGCCAAAACAAGCCTGAAATTTTCCTTTAAAAGCCATTCGTTTTAAGGCATTTCAGGTCAGCCTCATTATTTAACATCAGGTCAAATACAGCTTATGTGCTGTGATTACAGCTATGTTTACAGGTTAAATGATTACTCTAAGAGAAAATTAGAACAAATGCACCACTTGAAAAATGCTGCATATCTACAGGCTTCTTTTCCATGCAGCTAACTGAGCAGAGTGGAAACAAACACAAAAATAAAACACACACAAAATGAGAAAAATGCTTTTTTACTATTCATTTTATGTTTGTCTAAACTAATCATTCAAATAAGGGAATTGCCAAGATATTACAAAGTACAGTACAAATTCTGTTTCTAGCTAGTCTAGTTAGCTGTTAGCATATAGCGTCATTAAAAGCTGACATTGGTTTTAGTGCTGCAATGATTTGTTGAACATCAGATAATTGTATAATAATTTTTTATAAAAAAAAAAAACAACTTTATAATCCAGCTTTTAAGATTTTTAATTTGCTTTTTTCCTAAACTGTAAATTGAACAGGCTGTCACCTGCTGATCACATAGAATTAACTAACCAACTTTATATTAGGGATATGTTGACCGCATTATAAAAATTTTCTCACATTTTACAATGAAAAAATCTTTAAGGAAGTGAGTGCAAGATACGTAATAATTAATTCTTACTCTAGTTCCAGTTTACTTAGTTATGGCAAAGACAAATAGCAAAGCAACATGTCCCAGTCACAATTTATACCCATTTATGTGCCTTCATTAGGGCAGAAAAACATTATCCCAAGATAGTCAGTTGTACAACAGTTTTTCTTAAGCTGGAGTTATGTAAATTAACTGATAATACTTTGAAGTTGTTATTCTTATGAAAGAGTTGCTAACCTGTAAATCCTCATTTACTTTTTTCCTAAATAATAAATTGATAAACAAAAAAAAAATGAATCAAGCTATTATAATAATTTCCAGTGATTACCCAAGATAACAGTCCAACTATGTGATGGAATTTTTATATACATTTCAACAGAAAACATTAATTTTAATTCAATTATTAAGTAAAAAACACTTGCTACTGATTCCTTTTAAATGCAAACAACATACATAAGCGACTAACAGTGCTTGCAGTGATTTCAGCCTTCGTGTTTTATTCATATTTTGGTAAAAAGTTCAGTATTTAAAACAAACTGATTGTGAAGACAGACAGTGTAGGTGAAATATTGTAACTGTATATTGAAATTTCTGAGACAAACAACTTATTTTTCAGGGCTTCTTTTGGAGTCCTTGGAGTGACGCTTACAGTGAGAAAAAGACCCTGACACTATCTGTGGCTTCATTTCAGGTTTGTACTCAAACACCACCACCACCCACAACAGGGGGAATCCAGAGTTTCTGCCTCCAGCAGCAGACACCTGCTCCAGGTATCCAGGCCTGGAGGGAAACTTTGATGCCAATAGTCCAATATCTTCATTAACAAGCCCAGGCAGCATGAGAGAAGGGTGAGTCTAACTTTATCTACAAGTTAGTTGGAAACAGTCACCCCTGGAAACTCATCAGATTTTACATCTGGCTGAAAAAAAAAGAAGTGCCTTGCTCATGTAAACCTAGAAGTTATTTTGTCTTCACCAGAGTTTGGCCCTTTTGCATGATATGATAAACAATAGATGTCAAAAATGTTTTTACATTTCATCACTTTCATGTTTTTAATGTTAGGTTGCACCTCAGGAAGCAGAGCACGTTAATGATATTTAATTATGTACCCAAAGGCAAACTTAAATCATCAGTCCATCACAAAAAAAAGACAAAAAAAAAAACATGTTTTCCCACTTACTCCTTGTGGTCTCTGGCAGGGTTTCATGTTATCTGTATGGATCACTGCTGCCAACATCATATAACGGAGCTGAATGGGATTTCATTTTGGCAGTTTTCATACGGAGCTATTTTCTGCAAAAGATAAAAATAGTGAAAACTTACTGACCACAGTTTTCTGCTCCTCTTTGTATCTGCTTTTGAAGCAGTGCCTTTTCAAGACTTAAACCCTGAACATTTGTCTTTTTATGTATATTTATTAGAGAAATCTGGCATTTATCATTTTCAAGCTGCTCAATATTGCTAAGCAATCCATCCCTGTGTGGTTCATGGATACAATCAAAACCCTCTTTTGATGTGACTAAAGGTTTCACAGTTATTTTGCTTTGCTTTCTTTCTTGTCTGGAAAGCACATGCTTAGAGACATTATCACCAGAGATGGAGTTATAGCTTTGTGGTTGTGCTGATTGGGTAGTTGGAGGCCACAGAACTTATGTGTGCTGTAAACTGAGACAAAATTTGTCTAGCCCAAGAATAAAAGTACAAGTGAAGCTAAAAAGATACAGCTGAAAGCCTCCAAGGCTGCAGTTACTAAAAGTTCTGGCCTCAGATCTTTGATCATTGAAGGTTTGCCTGAAAACTGAATTTTATTGGCACAACAGTAACAACAAAGGAAGTTGATCCAATGAAGGAATGCTGATAGAAGCCAAGCTAACATTCCAGTTTTCTAATAAATTAAATATCCAAAAAATCCAAATTTTTCAATGTGAAATTATCCTGTATTTCCACAAGTTGATATCAAACAGGTTGAAGTTTTTACTTGGGCAGTTTGAGACTACATTTTATTAGATTTATTTCAAACAAGTTGCAGACACAATAACAAACAAATGTCTACAATCAAAAGCAGTAATTACTTTAATTACCTCTTCACAATGTCAAGCCATGGATTATAACACAATGAATTGGACCAGTGGATAAATTTTTGTAGTACATGTTTTCTGGAGTTTATTGAGGCTTTATGAAATTAAAGAATTTAAAGCTTATTTTGACTCATCTACCACAATTAGGGACATCAAGTTCTGGTCCTTGAGGGCTGCTGTCCTGCATGCTTTAGATGCTTTACCACACAAATTAAATGATCATTAACAGATGGATTATACTGTACTTGACAACAAGCTGTTGAGGAGAGCCATTTAACTACAATCAGGCGAACTGGAGCAGTGAAACATCTCAAACCTGCAGAACTGCTGACCTCGCAATTACCAAAACACTTTATGACACAATTTGTATGCAAGCAGAGAAAGAATGCCTTAAAGGTGTGTTTATTCTTTGAAGACTGCCAACTCCCTATAAACAAGAAAGGTCCTTAAACTGTTTGGTCCATATGTGCCTCATGGCATTGGCAGGAAAGTACTCATCCTGAAACGGGCACCGGCATCTAATTCACTTTAAAGCTCCAGACACTGAAATGGGCTGTTTTGAGCAGAACAAAAAACGTGGTTCTTATCTGTGCTGCATTTTGGGTTGAAACGTAATCTACATCCTAAGGATATGAGAGACTTAATTTATTAAAAATGTAGTATATTATGGGTCCTTTAATGAAGCATCTTTCAGTCTAAACGTGTACAGCCAGAGCTTCCATAAAGCTATGCACTGTCTCTCCACTGACGTCTCTTTATAGAGGCTGAGGATGTCAAGAATCCTGCTTGTGCCCACAGTGCATGACAACTTGCCAAAGCCAATACCAGACAAGCACTTGTTTTTCCCCCAAATAACTTAGTGAGACATTAAACACATGAAACTAAATTATGTTAGCTCGATGGCTTAGCCTGCATCACGCTCTGACCTCATAGCTAGGCGAGTGTTTACTCTGGCTGGAAAGAACCATCTCCATCTCTTTTAGTACTTGTAGAATTTAGCGGCGGTGTTGAGCCATGTCCATCAGTGAGTATTTGTGATGTGCAGTGTTTGTATATTTTGGGGAAGGGTGAAATGGAGCTAGCTTGGCTTTTCAGAGCGGCATGTCCATTAGATTCATGCACACTAACCAGGATGGCTCACGCACAAATATGCTGTTATACAATTTAAAGGAAAAAGAAGTGATCAAGTTTACTTTGCAGAAACCCCAAGTGACATTGGAGCAAATAGTTATTTTAACTAGTGTGTTTGACGTGTCTGCACATTTTTATATTTACGCAACTTTAACATGAACTGAACTTCTCTAAGTACTTCATTGGTAGTGCTGAAATCACATTAAAATGGAATTTGTTTCATCCACTAGAGAGCACTTGTGGTACTACTTCCATGCAAGAATGAACATATAAACACAGAATCTTTAATTCTGCAAGCTGGATTCTTCTCATTCCAGGTAAAGAGCAAGGAAGGCAGCTGGTTGTTGTTAGTTAAAAAGAAAAAAGTGGGGTAGTAATAAACCATCAAAGAAACAGTTTCCTGAGGTCGTGCTGACAGTCGCTCCCTCAGGCATTGGCTTTCTCTTGTAAGCTTATGCATCTGAGCATTTTGAGCACCGCAGCCACAGAATGACAGACTGACCCACCGCAGCTCAGACATCTCAGCTATGTTGCTGCAGCGATATAAGAATGTAAGCCGTGGAGCTGCCGCCGTTTTTTATGGCTAAGGTCAGCCCTGCTGTTTCAGGGGCCGTTGAGGGGAATCCAGAGACATGTTGAATTCTCCGGGCTTGCAGTCACTGCATTGCATTCAACAGTCACACTATATCAAAGTCCACTTTGTTTACATAATCCTATACAAAGCCTGGTTTTTATTACTGCGAAAAACCACAGCCATCTGTAAGCTATATCAGTTTGGGTTTTAAAAAAGTACTTCTAATTAATTTTGGCTTTTATTGTGTCTCTTTACTGAAAGTAGAGTCTGTTAAATTAAATGTAATAGCATTTGACATGGGAAATGGGTAATAAAGAGACCTGGGGATGATAAATGATAGATATGTAAAGAAAAATCTCCAAATATTTCCTTTCATTATAGCTGGTCAGATGCGTTTATAGACTGCGTAGGGCCAGCAGCCATCGTATCTGTGACGAGGTCTGGCTTGTTTATGAAGTCCACTAAACCAAGGCAGCTTAGCTCTCTGGGGACCATTATGCTACAGTACATCATCCAGGAGAGCTCCAAGGGCACATAAAATGTTGTGAGAGAGAGAAGTGGGGAGGTTCTGAGGGTTTTCAGCTGCACATCTCAGAAAGATTTGGTCGCCTTTCTTTCTTTTTGTCGACTTGGCTGCACTGACTAATTCGTTTCCATGTTGAGTCAGAGTGTTTGTGCACAGTCAGCACATTCCTGCACCGTAGCAACGGATACAGCTCTGCACAAACCCCGTCTACATTACGCCCCCTGAGGTGGAAGCGCTTCTTCATATAAACTGTAATGTTTGAAGATGAGAAGTATTTACATCTGTTATAAAAGTGACTGCCTAAGGGGTTTCTCCATCTATTAAAACTTTGTTACAGTCAGAGCAGTTGCTTCATTGGATTATACCCCCCCCCCCCCCCCCCCCCCACCAAAAAAAAAACCAAATAAAAAAACAGAATTTTTGATCATCAAAACCTATGATAAACAAATATTTGCCATATGTCTTGACTTGAAAATCTTAATGATACTTAATAAAACCCTAATGTGCAATGTGTTATGTAATGTTCTATGTGATGAAAATCTGTCATTTGAGCCTGAATTCATTTAAAAATAAATACTGTTTCTATCAACATAAAAATAAGTAAAGGTTTATCTTTCATTTTTAACATTTCGCTGCTGTCGGGCAAAAACCTCCTATGTCCTAAATTTGTGATTTTTGCTTTCCTTCATAAATCAGTACTATTGGTCACCCTTTATGTCTGTCTGTTGTTTTACAAATATTTAACCAAAGATATATGATTAAAACACAATACAAAGTTTGATTACATTATGTCCAGTTATTACAAAACCATACCGTTTTTATCATTTTTTGAAAAATTACAGTTTTGTTTTTTTTTTTTTAGTTTGCGCCCGACAGCAGCGATTTGTAAAACAAATGCTTCATGTGTCTGTACTTATAAAAACTTAATCTATTCATGTCTATAAACAAACACATTATTAAACACAAAAATAACTACGTAAATAAACAAGGTGTCGTCACATTTTGTGAAATACTAAGCGGTTGCTGCATGACATTTACAATCTGCATTTAAGGCAGAAGGTGTTGGTGGATGGAGCCACATGTGACATAAAGCCAAACAACAGAGTTTCACTCAGTCTGCAGTTAACAATGTTGTCACAGTTACAGCTAAAAGCAAAATAACAACCTTAATACAAATCCAGGAATTCCTTTTTTTTTTTTGTCATGGTTATTGTTGATTCAGATACATCTTCTGTAACTGAGATGCTTTGTCTAAAACCTGTTGAAAAATCTGAAAGTTTTAGTCTGGAAATGTAATCAACTTTGAAAGCAAAAATATAGTAACTCTAGAAGTTACATGCATCTATTATAGTCATATGCTGAAAGTCTTTTGTATGTTTTTTTTGTTGTTGTTGTTTTTTTTTATGTAATGGCTTCATGAAAATGTATGTTGGGTTACTAAAATCATAATTTATTTCCAGGCACAGACCAGCATCTCTATTTGAGTCAGAGGACGTCAGCCCTGTGAGTTCCTCCTCAGATAGGTGTGAAATCCAGCTGCAGGCTTTCCAGAAAACTTACCACCACCAGCAGCCAGTGTTCTCGCAGCAGCAGCAAGGTACCAACATTTCACTAAACTACAGTCAGTACGGCATGTCCTGTCTGTTTAAATGTTTTCATTCGTCATCAATTCCTGTGTGGCTCTCCAAGACTGTCTGTATGGAGAAGGGAAGGTGGTTCCTCCAGTCAGCGATGGAAGCTTGGAACCTGCCAGTTACTTCCCAAACCTGCCCACCTCTCACTCTGCAGGTCAGACAACAATGAAGCAGAGCAAAGATGTTGGATAGTTGAACAATAAGAGCTACAGCTTTCTGATAGGATGATCCATCTCTAAGACATAGAGAGGCAGTTAATTGATTTTCCGGTTTTCCTTCTGTCAGGGTTTGACTTGGTGCAGGACCTGCAGGGCCAGGCGGGGGGTGGTTACTCCATGTCTGCCTGTCCAGACGACAGCTTCCTCTTCCAGGCAGGAGGCATCGACCACTGTCTCAGTCAGATCTACTCCATCTACCTTGACTCATGATGGCAAACTAAAGCAAAAACAAACTAAAGCACTTCCATAAAAACTGAGCAAAATACAGCATGAAGGATGTGAGACAGTCGCATCTACAACATGCTTCATGTTTCAGGATGAATTTATCATCATTGTTCCTCCAAGCAAATATAAGATGCCAATGGGAATTTTAACAGTGGAAAAAAAAGGAGATAGGAAAGTGTGGGCAAACTGTCAAATATGAATGACCAAACAGGAGTTTTCTTAACAATACAGATGTAAATAGCAGTGAATTTCATATTCAGAGATGACCGTGGCATTTGTGATCTGGATCGAATGAGCTTTACACTTTATATTTTTCATCTATTTCAATGTCAAACTCAACCAAAGATGTTATTTCTGCCTCCACAAGTCAATTTGCACTTTAATGCAGTGCCTCCAATCCTGGGGTAAATAAAAAAAATGTCTCACCAGACATATAAAAAACAAAGCAACACAGTCAGATTTTACTATTTGGCTCCCAACATCATCTCAAATGAGACAATCTATGAAGTGTTAAAGGAGCTCCTCACCAGAAATGTAAAAGAGTAGATGGTAAGTAAGTTCACTTTAAGCCACAAATCTCTGAAACCATGATTCTATAATGCAAAGTTTGAGTATAAGTTAGGCTTTTTGGGGGATACATTCACTTTCTGTTTGGACAAGTGATGCATAAGAAGTTAAACGCTACTTGTGAGCAACTGCTGCAAAATGGTTAACTTAAATTAGCATAGAGAGTGAAAACAGGCAGCATAGTTGGCAAAAACAAGCAAGCTGCACCAGTTGTAAAATTTACTAAAGTTCCTGTTGCACATCACAAAACATCCATTAGTCCTTGATAGCATCTGCTATTTATCTTAGGAGGGGATGAGTACCATTCATGTTTATATCAAGGTAAAATGACCATAGCTCATAGGTATTAATACATTCCAGCAAAGAGCTGCTTTCTGGTTGGCACAATGCTTCCAACCAACATTTTGGGAAAGTCCAGAACATGTTTCTACCTACTGGAGGAAGTTTGGAAAACTGGTTCAATTCAAAGCTGCCTAAATTATTATGCAAAGCTAACCATCTTTAGCTTCTTTTAAATCCCCCCCAAAAAAACAGAGTGTTTCTGAGATAAATTTCTTCTGAGATCACAAAGTGAGTTTATTAGAAGCCAAATAGCCTTGTTTGTTAACAACTAAGTGCACTAAAATGACATTGAGCAACCACCAAGTTCTTGTTTCTGGAGCTGAAACTGGAGCAGAAAACTGGAGCAATGCTACTCCCGAATGTCTGAACGACTCTACAGAAGTACTCTAAGAAGGTATGGTACAAAGAAACTGAAAAACCAAACAAGGAAAAAGAAAAACTGCACTAGACGTACATTAAAAATGGCTGATTTTTTTCTCTCTCTATCTTGCTTCCGCATGCTGCCTTTACATGTTTGTTGTACACCTTCTGTCTGTGTTATATTCAGTGAAAGCAATACATGTGTGACCTTTAAAATGACTTTGCTGCACCTTTTCTGTCTCATTGTGAAGCCTTTCAGAAAATAGCAAAACAGAAAATGTTTACATTGTTTTTGTAGCAGTTCAGAAATTATTGTCACTGAACAATGTATAGACTGTATAAAAATGCATCAGTCTTTTATATCTAAATAAAAATCTGTATTTTTCATTTTTAATAGTAACTAGTCTGTCTGTTTTATTGATTTATTAGTAATTTGCACAATCCAATTTTAATATATTAATTGACATGTGACAGTAATGTAATTCTATTCATTCATTCATTCATTCACTTATCAAGGGGTTGTTGTGCAGTGATGGTCAAGAAATGAGTTCAGTGAGTAAATGCTGGCATCTAGTGGTCAAATGTTTAAAAACCTTCAGATGTCCTCTAATTAAATAAAAGAAAGAAAGAAAGAAAGAAGAAGAAGACGAAAGGATAAAATAATGAAGTAAAACATTTTAAAATTTTAGAGGCTCTGATGATAACTTCATTTGTAGAAAAGGTCAGATTATCTTGGGTTGCTTTAATCTATTTAAGCTGCATTAAGATGACTCCAAGTATGTGCAGTACAGAAGCTCTTTGCACACCCTAGAAGCACCAGTCCTATCATGTAGCATACCAAAACCACGGGGAGAAACTCAGCTATAAGACTACAAAGCATTGGCATCTAAACCAAACACAGTTTAAACCCCCAAGCAGTTATATGGGTACATTATTTTGGGTATGTTTGAGTATGTTTAGGACAGGAGGCAGGAAAAAATAGGCCTAATGAGTGTAAGGGGTAATAAATATTCAAATTTTACTTTTTTCATTTTTACTTTTTTACTTTTCTTTGTTAAAATGTTTGAAGATATTTTTTAAATGAAGTTATGGTGCTCATATGTAAGGAGGTGGGGTTGGTCCAAAGTCAATCAAAAATTTTAAATAAAATAAAAAATAGAGAAAAAAAACCCCCCACAAAGTCCATAAATAAATAAATAGAAAAACATTTAATTCCCCAAAGTCACAAAGTCAGAGTTCAGAGATTTCTGTCATCCTTGTCAGTGTTAGAGTGGATAGAAATGGGCTTGGATACACCTGATGAATCTGCTTATTACTGTTTATGCTTATAGTTTATCTTTATTTCAAGCTATCCAAGCCAACTTTATATATAAAAGAACTTTACGACAGCAACCACTGAACAGTGCTGAACATAAAACAACTAAAAACAATAAAACATTAAATAATAAAAGACAAGACAATAAAATCAGTTAAACAATAAAATCAATACAAAATAAAAACAATACAAGCAGTAAAAACAAACTCATACTGGGTAAAAAAAAAATCACCTTGTTTAGCATTTTAATTAGCATTAGGTGGACAGACCATTTTCACCATATTATGCTTTAATTTATGTCTTGAAATCATTTTAATTGATTCATTTAGACATTTAATCATATATCTGGACTTTTCCTGCAAATATCTGCTTCTAGCATTTTGACTCGTAACCAGCTGTTTCGGCCACTAGATGGCGCTCTGTGTCCACGCAGCGGTAGCTGCTCTGTTAAACATTTGCCCTGAGCTCTGAGAGGATCAAAACGGTCGTCTTTCTTCAGATAGACCTCCACTTAAATTCTCTTTACCTAAACATTGTGTTTGGATGGACTTTATTGACACCCCCTAACAGATAAACACACAAACCTCCTCCACACGCTGTGTTTCCACATTCCGCTCGGAGAAGACGCACCTCAGATCCGGAGGAGGAGAGCCTCAGTCAGTTGATGAGATGCAGGAGAGGAGACGGACGTGATGTTTGCACCCTCCATCAGAGTTTCAAAAAGCAACAGGCTGCTAACATGGAAATAACAGGTAAGAAAATACATTAGTGGGGGAATATTTTACGTTTGGGCTGTTCCAAGATGTTTAGTCATGGTTTAGTTTTCTTGTTTTTTTTTTTGTTGTTTTTTTTGTTGTTGTTGTTGTTGTTCTTTTTCTTTGTTTTTGTTTTGTTTTGTTTTTTCCCCCCCATCCAAAGTCTCTGTTATTATCATA
This sequence comes from Melanotaenia boesemani, assembly GCF_017639745.1. Classification (NCBI taxonomy): domain Eukaryota; kingdom Metazoa; phylum Chordata; class Actinopteri; order Atheriniformes; family Melanotaeniidae; genus Melanotaenia; species Melanotaenia boesemani. The sequence goes on along the minus strand of NC_055689.1, from coordinate 26,694,252 downwards.
AACCACTTGTATTTGGTTAATTTTACAGTATGAGCCACTCAGCCTCATGGATTAATGCTGTCATGGTGCATTTCGTGCAGAGATGTAAACAGAGTTTGGAGGTACTGGGGCTCATAAGTTCAAATATTTTCCCAAGACAACCCCACCTTGATCATAACATCTTACCACATGTTTACAAGGTGAATCTTTAAGCATCTGAATGGACCAGTTCAACTACCTTCACGTTTTAAATTAGGATATTTTAACGTTGGACTTATGAATAAAAACTTTTGGAAACTAAATCTCCCAAATCTCCAGAAATGGTACCAGGGACGTAACTGGCTGAGTTGCAGCCCTGATTTTACTTGGACATGTTGTGATAAAAAAAGATGCATGAGCCCATTATTTCAGAGGAGGCTCCGCTGGCAGAGAGGAAGTAGCAACTCACATTGTTAGTGAGTGAGATCATCCATGTTCTCCAGATATAAAATCTCTGTTTGGATGGCAGGCCTTCACTCTGACTAAAGCTCTTTTAGGGTCAACCATTATCTTGTTTGTGTGTTATGTTAGAGTCCAAGATCATCTCATCTGTCTGTGTTTCCACTAAATGCGTGTTTGATATTTATCAACAGAAACCTCACACAGGTCATTCAGATACTGCTTTAACCTTTACACTGCTCATGTTATCAGAGTGAGATGAGAATTTGGCTCCTCAGGAATTATCTTAACTCCTGACTACTGGTGGACTTAGCACTAGTTAAAAAATTTGTTCAAACTTTGCTCAGATATAGATGTGACCATTTGGACCTAAGCATCCAAATCTAGACAAATTACTTCCTACGTGTAACTCCGCACCTTTCCTGTTCCCTTTTTAAAGCAACAGAGCTTTGAATGTATGTGCCTTTTGATACACATCTGTTAGAACAAAAGGCCTCCACAGGGCTGCACAGCATGCAAATAATCACAGAGTTAAATGAAATAAAGTGCAGTATGCTATAAATAAACACAATGAACCACAAGGGCTAAATTCACATCACAAAGTCCTCAGGAAGTCGAGGTTCTGAGACTAGAAGCTGAATTCTAAATTTACTTGTATTCAGTGCAGTAGTAAGCAAAGGATTTAAAGCCCTTAGAACAGGGCCCTCAGTTCAGTCCTACGAAGACCACAGTCCAGCAGGTTTTCCATTTATTCCTGCCTCTACACAGTTTGCCGCCACTGGGTGGGTTGGTGCATGCCCTAGTGGACCCAGGGTAGGTGCTAGAGTGGTTTCAGGGTATTGTAGCTGGGGTGTGTTTGGGGGTGAGACTGAGAGGTTTCGTGATTGTGTGTGTGCGTGGGCGAGGATATAGGTCTGTATGTGGAAAGGGGGGTCACATGCGCTTTTGGGGGAGACCTGTGTGGGCCCGGGGGTGGTGCGCCGTGGGTCTGGGCTTTCCCACTGTCCTTCTCCCTTCTCCCCTCTCCTCCTCCTCCTCCTCCTCCTCTTCTCCTCGCCTGCATGTGGTGGGTGGGTGTCTTCTGGGGTTGGTGGAGGCTCATTGGCTTCGGTCACTGAGTTTCCTGGTTGTGGAGACAGCTGCTCCTAGCCTGTCCTGCTCTGGGGGTCCTCCCGGGGAACAGGGGTGTCTGCTGGAGAGAAGTTTGCTTTCTTCTAGACTTACTTCTCCAGACCCTCTTCTTCCCTGCTTTCTGACACAAACATAGGGTGTTGGGAGGCGTGCATGTCATGCTGGGTGGAGAGGAAATTAAATGGATCTAACAGCCTATAACAATGACTCATTAATTTGAGTCAGGTGTGTTAGAGTAGGGATACATGGACAACCTGCTGGATTGTGGCCCTCATAGGACCCAACTGAGTAGCCCTGCAAAATTTCCACCAGGGATTAATTTTATCGCTACACATTTATTCTACAAGTTTAAACACAAAGTCAGTCATAAAAAATGTCTTCAGCCAAAACGAGAGCAATGAGATGGATAACGTGGCCCTCACACTGCTCCGATCTGAAGATATCCAAAGGGGCTTTTTTTTCTCAACAGAGAGCCACTGTAATTCTTGTCCATAAAATAATTTCTGGGATTTTTTTTTGTGCCATAAATGGGTTATCTTGGGAGTTCAAATATTCACAGTGAGAACAAGATGTCAGTCAGATTCAAATGGGAATAGTAACGACATTACCATGATGAGCGACTGCACTAAACATGAGAAAACAAACAACTGAGCTGATTGGAGTGTGGAACTCATGCTGCAGTGAAAATTAAGTCTCTGCTGATTTTAAAATCCATTCAAGATGCTGAAACCCAACTAAAGCAGACCTTGAAAGCAACAACAAATGCTGTGTTTCAAGTAGGTCTTTTGTTTTATTGTTCACTTCATGAAAAAAAAAAAACAACATATTTTCACTTTGAGTGCATAGAAAATGCAGCACAGTGCTGCATGAACATTCGACCTTATTTTCATGCTTTCCAGAAACCACTCAACTGCTTGACTTTGAAAGCAGTTGCTTAAAGTAACAAAACAAGAGAGATGTCTCATCTTTCTGCCCAGGCCCTCTCAGTTTAAGTGTTTTTCTGCTCTTTCGTTTTTATTTCTGGCCTGAAAATGTGATGTTCTGATTCATGATCGCCTCTAGATGTCAACACTGAGTTCACATGTTAGTGTCAAAGTTTATAGACCAAAAGAAAAGAAAAAAAAGAAGTCATATAAGAATAATAAGACATAAGAATAACATTGACCTCACCAGGTGTCCAGATATAACTGTTGGATCACCTATGACATGTTTGCCATGTCAACCAATGCATCCAATATGTCAGGGAGAGCTGGACCAACACATTATTGCAGATGTTGGCTAATAATTAACAGGAAATTGCAGCAAGAAAGACAGTCTGTTAGATAAAGCATTGACAAATGGATTTCTTGTTTGTTTTTACTTTACAATGTGCCAATCAATTCTTGATATACAAGCACTGAGTTCCTGCAGCAAGTGTTATAATCTCATTGTCCATAAACAACTGAGCTGCCAGAGGTATGGCAAGCAACACACTGTCCATTTTTTATCCTCTCTCACACATTCTGGTTATATTAGATCACCTCTACAAGCGGCAGACATCAGCTTGAGGCACATTACTGACTGTCACTTCCTGCCTTTGTTCATGGGTTTTGTTGATCTGCTAATATTTTGAGTCAAGGCTGAAAAATCTGCTTTTTTTATTTAAATATTAACCTTTGGTTTGTTTATCACATTAGGATACATACAGGATGTGTTCATTGACTCTCGAACAGCTTGGAAGTTAATTCGACACTTTGCATATTTTGCTGTGATGACGCAGATGCTACAACTCCTATACGAGCGCACATAAAATTAATTCATCAAACAATAACCTGAAGTCATTTTATCGTCAATGTTGTCATTGCAGACACTGTAGTTTGTGCTGCCTGATGAAAATCACTAAGATACTAGATACTCAAAAGGTTCAAGCCTTTTTAAGAAATATTGAGTTAACACTCTTATAGTAGACTGTAATGCATTGCTTTAAATGTCTTATAAAGAATAGTCCAGTGTTTCCTCTGTTAAATGTGGGATTCAGGAAGCATTGGAGCCATTTTTTCTTAATTAAAAAAATTCTACCAACTTAATCACTTGTCACACTCAGATATATTTGGGTCATTTAATTTATTTAGGAATTTCCCTAAGAAAAAATATTATAGGACTTTTGTTTCTCCCTGTTCTATAAAACCTGAGTCAAGTTTCCTATTTATCATAATTTCTTTTTTTTTTTTTTTTTTTGCATTACTAAAATGTGCTTATGTGGAAAATTTGGAGTAAAGTTGTTTTGGATGGAAGTTAATTGTAGCCTGCTTAGTTTTTGTTGTGCCACAAAGTTTTTTGGTGAAGGAAAATCCAAAATAGTGGTCTCACTGTAAGAGCATGTGGAAGCAGAGCCACCTTATGGAATGGTTACAATGAAAACACAAACCAAAATTTTAAATTTTAATAAGCTTTTCACTGGTTGAATAATTAGCATATGTCTCAGTGTGTAGAATCAGTCATCAGCATATTTAGTCTGTGCAAGAATTAAAAATAAATAAATAAATAAATTTAGCTCGTAAATATCTATAAAACTTTATGGTCATAGTTGTTTGTGTGTAGGAGATATTAAGGTCTATACATCAAGCAAACAAACAATGTTCATCAGGATGAGTACAAAGTTTTATGATTGTTTCATGTTTTTCTGTGAGGCTGAGCTGGAATAACAGATGTGTCTTTGACTTGTGCCCAGTTTATTCTATTCTGGGTTTGTATACATTTTTGTTACAGAGCTGACTGCAGCTTTTTTCTTTTGTATTTACTGATTTATTCCCCCAGATGCAGAAGGAGTCCTTGTATGATGTGTTTTTGAAAAACCTTTTAGAGTTTTCAAATTTTGCTTATTAATATACTTTAAAAAAAGAAGAAGAAGAAAAACATATCCATGTATCAGTTCATGCCCATTAGTCCTAAATGAATAACTAAGACTAAGTGCATTATGATGCCGAAGAATTGGCTCACTCAGACTTTCTGAGGTTTGAGTAATGAACCTGAACCAGGTCATTATCTTGTCCAAATTCAAGTTGCAACAAAAAGTTTATTATTAGTCCAAATGTGGCTAAATGTAGGAATTAAGTGTACAAAACTGGATTAAATCCATCCAAAACCTGCCCAGTTACACCACTGGACTAGAGCTGGTTAGTAATTTTCTTGTGAAGCAGACAGGATGGGAGAGACTCAGAAGAGAGGATGTGTTACACACAATGGAACTGAAAACTGTTTGTAGTTCAGTGGCATGAATGTGTTTAGCCCCCAATAACTATACCATTTTCAACAAATCTCTCCACGACTAGCAACCAAACAAACCCAGTTGAAGATATTTTTTCAATAAACTTATTTTCCTGACAGAAAACTGTGTAAGTGAAATTGAGATTGAGTGAGATTGTGATGAATATCCTTCTTCTTGGTCCAGGATCCAGTTTTATCCTGTAATATGTTCCATCCTGTTTGCTAATAAACAGCATAACCTTCACGTAAGATTCAAAGCATCTGTTTCCTCTCTCAAAGCCAAACATTGGACGCCTGTTCCCCAGTGATCTGTGTCACCATGCCAACTTTTATGATCCTCACAACAATCAGAAGTCCTCAGAGAAGCTGCTGAGTTTACATCTCTGTTAGCCTACATAAAGAAGATCACCTTCAGCTCTGATAGAGAGACCAGGACGCAGGTAAGACTGAGACAAAGGACATTGGTGTAGTAATAAATGTTGATGGAGTCATGTTTCTATATATTTTTGTCTTTTCTGTTTCAGAAATGGTTATCCAGTGGAGTTTTCTCTTGATTTATACCTTGCTTGTGAAGACAGGGCCTGTTGCTGGGTGTATTTGTCCAGAAGCCACCATATTGAGTCAGTTTCCTTCTGAAGTTCCTACTGACGTCTGTTGCTTGAACTACTCTGGCTCTGCTTTCAGTCAGGTGCTCTGGTCTGTGTTTTCCAATGAAACAAACATAGAGATACTGGATCTCTCCAACTGTAATATCAGCTTTATTGATAATAATGGACAAGAAGCTTCTACACTGCAGAAGGTTTTCTTGAATCATAATAGTCTCACAGTGTTGCCAGAGCAGTTTCTTGCTCGTCAGCTCAATTTGACTGAGGTGAATCTAAGTGAGAACCTCCTCCAGGAGCTTCCTGATGGCTTCCTCCAAGGCTCTGACAACCTCCAGAGGTTGTATCTGCAGGGGAACAATCTGCGCTCCTTCCCTGGTGCTATTCTCCAGGTAGCCAGTCTTCAAAGGCTGGAGTTGGATGGAAACCCCTGGGACTGCTCCTGTTTGTTATTGGAAGGCTTGGAGGCTGGCAGGATGGCTAATAGGACCACCAAACTGCAGGATCTTGTGGGAAACCTGACTTGCTTCTCTCCTTGGCACCAGGTTGGCAGGACTGTGTGGTCTGTGAGCCTTAATGATGTGTGTCGCCCAGCTGGCCTCACTGCGCTCTTTATTGTACTCCCCCTCCTCATGCTCTCTGCTTTGCTTCTCTGCTGGTGCTGTGGAAGGAAGAGGAAAAAGAAAGAAGCACCTGTATTCAGCAACTCCAAGAAGAGGGCTCCCAACATCAATGGCCAGAGACATCACAACAAGCAGCAGACATCAGCCACTGAGCAAGGCAAAGCTGAAGACTCTGGCAAAGAGGGGATCCTGAAGAACCACCTGCTGTTTCGCCCGGCGTCCGCACTCCTGGGCAGCACCAGGGACATCTATGAAGAAGTGGAAATCAAGTTGGACTCAGTGGAGTCTCTTCCTCAGGTCTCTTCACGATGCTCCAGCTCCACAGAGGGGAAGCAGGGCTCTCAGGAGCCTGAAGGGACCAGCAGGGCAGAGCTGGACACAGTTAGTGTAACAGAAGTGTTGAAAGACTCAGCCGACAGGGAGAAAGCTTACTTAACTCAGTCTACTGAGTACTATAGCCTGGTGCCGGGCATAGAATTAGAGGACTCAGACCACGGGGAGTATGAGAATGTTGACTGCTCATGACACCATCTGAAAGGAAAGTTGAATATGTTGGGGAAACACTTTGTCTTATTACAGAGAGCTCAACGAGGAGCTCTTTCACCCTAATTTTTTCACCTGACATTTCAGTGAGTGCGTTATAAGGCAGCATTGACATATTTGGTGACCACAAATCAAAACAAGCAGCAGAATGCTGACTCATTTGACACTGTCCACACTGCTGACATGAACTAACAACATAAAGAGCCGATTATAAATGTGGTTGAAGTACATATACTACTGCACAGTTTCACAACAAGCCATAGGTTTGCTAGTACTGTTTATTAATGTTCATTACAACAATGATGTTCTTTTTTTATTCACATAATGTTAGCTAGGATAATTTAAACCAGAAGCAGAGAGTTTGGATCAAAATGAAAAGTAAATCATTTCTAATTTTCTGACTTCGGTAAAATTTTCATGCAAATTCACATACAAATTATTGAGTAATCTTCCTAACAGCTCCTTACACAGCAAATCCTTTCTCCAATAACTTAAACATACTACAGAAGTAAAATGGCACTTGACAATGTAATGCTAAAAGTTACCACAAAAAAAAAAAAATAAAATAAAAAAGAGGGTTTACAATGTCATCAACCACTACAATGTGATGTTGTTTGCTGACAGGCCTTTCATTAGTTTTTTTTTCCCCCTATTTTTGTTTTATATTTATTTAACTGCCATTACAAACAACAATTTTAATATGTACTTATGTATGGATTAGATAATGAATCTGTAAGTTTCAAAGCCCAAACATACACATTTTCATTCATGTTGCTACCTCCTCCCAAAACAGATGCCAGGAATATCACCTGAATGTACAGGTAATGGCTAAATTGCTGGCACTGTTCTCAACTCAGTCTTCCATAGACAACTATGTAACTACACACATTTAAAGGCCTTTATGTAAAAGTTGTACAACTCTCAACATCTGTTCCAAATGTAAAAAAGCCAAAATATCTTAGAAATAACATCTAAAGTCTGCAGAAAACCATAATATACATGTTTCTTCCTCTCTCTTGTTAATTTTTATTCAGGTGCTAGTTGACAGTAAGCAAGCATAGTCCTTTAACTTACTTTATTTAATATAATGTCTAAAAAACACAATTATTTAATAAAAATAAGTTAAACTTTTATTGTTTCTCAGACCCACTTACATACCAATAAAATAAGTTAAAGATAAGTTATTTAAATATCTGGCGAGCACATCTATTCTCATTAGTGTGCACAGTTCTCCAATATGTTTGAGCCTCAAGGCTGACCATCCATCCGTTCATCCATGCATTGACTATATCCTTTTATACCTGTGCAGGGTCAAGGGAGGGATGGAGCCTGCTGCTAGCAGGCAAGAGAGGTGGGGTACACCTTGAATAGGTTACCAGTGCCCAACGACCACCAATGTTTAATTTATAAAACCATCCAAAATCAAGTATAGCTAATAAAAATCCCTCTGTGTATTACTTTCTTTGATGCTATCCATCCTAACTGAAAGCAACTCTGCCCTTACCTCTGTAAGAGCTGCAGTGTATTATTTAGGACTTTTTTATCCATCATATTAAAATGTTCATGTTTATAAAGGTCAGCTGGAAATTTTGGAGGGGAACAGTTGTACAGTAAGTCAAATTAGCTGTACTTAATCTGCATGTGCCACCTGTTTTCCATGGAGTTCAGCCCAACTATGATGGCTATTTTTTGCCAGGCGAGTTGAATAAAGTCGGGTTGGCTGTTTCCCTTTCCTCTGGTTTTAATGTCAGTCTAAGGAAATCTCATCTTGGCTCTATCGCAATACTTTCCTGACAGATAAGAGAGCTTTATATGTCCAGTTTTAGAAAAAAAAAGTATATTTACTAAAATTTTAGATTATTGCTTTAAATACATTTTTAAAAAGGACAGTGTGAATCTGCTAGAGAAAAAGCAGAGTACAGTCCAACCTCTGAAGTATTACAATGTAGGAAGTGATTCAATCTGGACCTTTTCCTGTGGGACCTAAGGAATGCATTAACAGTTTGAAAGGAAAGAAAAAGAAGCTCTTTTTTAAAGGCACAACATTTATTCTTTTTAATGCAGAATTTTTCATAAATTTTAATTTATGTTTTCAAGTCCAGGACCAGGACACTTTTTAGAATTACTTTGGTACAAGTAAAGCAGCCTTTTGTATACATCTTTCTTTACCTTATCATTCTCTAATTTTTTACAGGAATTCCTGTTAGGTGTGCAAGAGGTTCACTGATGAAGCTGTACAACCAGAAATGAAGGTTGAAAAGAAACAATAATCCCTTGAAAATTCTCACAGTTCACAATTAAATGCACAATATCAAATGTAAAAGTTAGCTAACAAATATATTTATCATCATTTTTAAGGAAGGCTATAACCACAAAACCTCACTTTTTATTTGCATCACTCAGAAAACTGTTATGCAAGTTGAAAAATGCCAAGGTAGCTGGGTCCTAAATGCTGGCTTAAGATAAACATCTCTGTACTGTTGTTTCAGTAAACTGAGGTGCAGACCCACTATACAAAAACAAAAATGAACATCAAGGTCACTGTGAAGGTGCAGGAAATAGGCACTCGATTGTTATCTAAAATGTGGAAAGCAGATGTCTCACTAGCTCACACTTGTTGTCTTTGTAAAGCTAATTGGTTTCAGTGGGAAGGATGGAGGGCTTACAGCCAAGGTGTAGAACTTCCTGGAATTGAAAAAGCTGATGTATATTGTCCAGATGGATTTAAAAATATTTTTCATCAAAGCTTATTTTACTGCTTTCCGAAAGACAACTAAAAAGACGGCTGCATTCTGTAATCTTATAAAACTTATGTAAATCAAATAAACTACATCTATCAGAAAATAAAGATCATGTCCTCTTTTTTTTTTTTTTTTTTTTTTTTTGCTTTGCTTGGGAAACTCAAGGTGGTAACCAAGGTAACCTAGGGTGATGTGATTACACTGGTGATCATTTTGTAGTAGCTTTGTCCACTTCCCCACCTCTGATTTAATAAATGTTGACCTCAAATTCTCCCTTATCAAAAATTTTATTGACTGAAATACAGCTTGCTAAATTATTTTTTCCAAAAATTCAAAGATAATCTTTTTTTTTAGTTTTAAAAGAGAAATTTTGTAAAACAATTGTATTCTTAAAATTGTACAAAAATGTTATGAATATAGACAAAAAATACCTTTAATTTAAAACCCTACCTTTAATTGATGTAAAAGACAGATTAAAAAAATATTTAAATGGTTTTTTCTTGTTTTAAACATGTTTTCATTTTTTTTATTTTAAAAGAAACCAACTCTTAGGCCAGAATGTAAACTGTATGAAACACAGGCTACTCTTTGATAGCATACTATGCTAAATTTCTGCTATCATCATCATTATTATATCCAGAACGAACCCCCACTTCAATAGAATAAAATATGAAAAGAAAAAAGTAACCTGTAGCCCTACAAATAAGAATTATGTCATATTGATCTCCCCTTTAGTCTTTGAATAAACACTCAGAAACCGCTAGCTAGTTAGCTGGGCATGCTAATATCTGAAGCCATTAGTGTGTGAGTTGGGAGTGACAATGTTGCTTTCAGAGGTGCAAAGGACGCCTCCAAACATTGCTCTCATTATAAACCCACATGACTGATGAGGTCTTGGTGGAAAGTAGACAATTCATGCTATTGTGAAATTGCTAGCTATGGTGAAAGTTTAGCTAACAGTAAGTTAAAACTGTGGTTTTTATAAATCTTAATTTAAATAAGTTATTTCTACCAGAGTGTAGATTAAATTTACTGCGCTCAACAATTAATGAAATAATAAGTTCATTGCTTTTCATCTAGCATTTCAATGTAAATAATTTTATGGTAAGCAAATGTGTGCATATATATATATATATAACGTGATCATGGATAAGCTGCAAAGGAAAAGCCATATTGACTGGTGTAGCCATTGATGGAAATATCTGGAAAAAGAAACATGAAAAACTGGAGAAACACCACAACTCAAGGAAGAACTGGAGAAAGCCTGGAAGGTGAAGGCAACAGTAGTACCAGTGGTCATCAGAGCACTGGGGGCTGTGTCCACCACACTGGAGAAGTGGCTACAACAGATACCTGGAGAACCATCAGACATCTCTATCCAGAAGACAGCAGTCCTAGAAACAGCTAAGATATTGTGTAGGACCCTCAAGCTCCCAGGACTCTGCGGGACCTGAGCTTGAGATGAACAGCCACCCATGAACAGATTATTCTGCAGGTTATTCCAGATAATAGCTGCAACAATAACATATTAGATAAATGAAAAAAAACATTGGCATTAGTAGTTTATACGTGATTTAAATGCTTTAATGTCTTTATAAAAAGACATATTAAATATTAAATCCTAAAGAGTGACAATGAAAAGAAACTCACAATTTCTAGTAGGTTGGTGTATCTTTGAGAAAATGTTCCAGATCTGTTAATTCTCCATGGATCTTTGGCTTTCTGCCCTGATAATGACCCAGGCCCATCCCATCTACCTGAAATCCCACTTTTCTCTTTTTTTCTCCTTGTGCTCAAATTTCACTCACCGTGGGAAGTTGTAATTACAGCATTCGGTTACCAAAATGATCGACATGGAGCTGCTTGCTATGCATGGTTCACAGAGATCTCAGCTCTGACCAGCGGATCCTAATATCAGGAAATGACTGGGCTGAAACATTTGTTGGAGTATCTATGGATGGTAATCTGGGGTGCTCTTCATTTAGATCAAGATCACAGTCAAGCTATTGTCTGACCTAATATGGGAGGGAGGGAGGGAAATTAACAAATGAAAAAAACAAAAAAAAAAAACACAAAAACAAAACTAGACTTTAGGCATCTTTTAGAAGTAAATGAAATAAGGTATTATAGAAAAGTCTTGTTTATTGCAAGTTCAATAACATTAAAACAAGGAATTTCAGGCAAGAATGTAACATCTGATCTCAGATTTTGTAAAGTATATTATAATATAACATACTAACACTAAATAACAGATTTTTCTTTTAAATGATTTCTGTCAGATAGTCTTAAGACTTTCTTTTGTTATTGAGATAAATACAGGTCTCACAGCAAATGTTCAGCCCTGCACATTACAAGAGTGCCATCTAATGGCCAATAATTTAAACTTGGCTAAGAAAACAAAATATTCCACACTGAGAATTATTGACTGTGACAAATATACATCTATTGATTATAAATATGCAAGCACTGTGGGGATCATCATTGTAGCACAGATTCAGACAGAGAACTGGGAAGTCCACAGGTCCAGGCCCTGATGGATGATACACGGCCCCATAAATGTCCATTCAATGGAGAGCAAACAAAGTGTGTGGATAAAACACGACAGGGAAATAAGAGTCTGATTTACAGTAGACCGCTGTAACGATGTGAAAAATAAACAAAGGAGCTTGAGCACGTCACCCAATCACAAAGCTAAGACACAGAAAAGACAGATCCATCTGACAGGTCTGACATTTGGACAACTCTTATCACAGCTGCCAGTAAATAACACCACAAACCTCTGCTGTGCAATCAGTCCATGTGTATTTGACTTGATTTGACATGCTGAGGCATTAGCTCTTCACAGATAACATGTTCAAAGTACTCAGCGGAGACACATCAAAATATTGATTTAAAAAAAACTTCCATTAAACAGGAGTTGCATGTGCTAAATAAAAAAAAAAGTACTTTATAGATCATTAAAAGTAGCTTTATTGCAATATATAATATTAACTCATAATTTGTTAAATAAAAATAACAATTTAACTTACAAAGCAAGATGAGAAAGATCTAATAACAGCAATCAATGCATAAGAAATAACAACTATCTAAAACTTGGGGGTTATATTTTGATTAGATCATCTCACTGTTGATCATGAGGTTAGATCCAAATAGATACAGATAAATTCTAAGGTTGGATTACTGTGTGTTAGTAAAAGCCCTTATAAAACCCATCACTGTTGGCTTCTGGAAATATTTTAGGGCATTTTTGTAACCTTATTTCTCTGAATGTGTATCTCAATAAAAAAAAAAACATGGCTTTGCTTTTTAAGTAGACATCACTACTTCTTCTTTTCCCAAGCCAAAAACGTTCCTGAAATGGAATGATTTTGACATTTTGCAGAATGAATGATAATAAAAAGAGAAATAATTTAATAATTCTGAACTAGCTGTAACCGGATCCATCTTATCCTTGAAGACTTGTCAGTGAAATTTAATCCTTAACACTGTTGTGTTTGTTGGAAACCTAAAAAGCTAATCCGATGATAAAAATCTCCACATGAGGGGGAAAACTGATGTTTTAATTCCTAGTACTCAAGGGTGTGTTTATCTTGGGATGCAGGTTTCCCAGGTAGTAAATTTGTTTGATGTTTGTTTATGACAGCACAGCAGCAGTTTAAATTGAGATTTAAAGGAGGAACCTTCTTTCCTCGGAGACAAACAACACAGGATCAGCTGACATAAGGGAGACATCAATACATAAACAATATTCCTCAACATTCAACTATTTTTTCTTATATTTTGCAGGAATTCTGTTTAATAATGACAATTTCCTACTCTCTTGAAGTAGCCAATGCAAGGTTTTGTGGCTTCTCCAAGCTCCTGTTTTTGTGGAAGGGAAGCATCTACAAGCTGTTGTATAAAGAGTTCCTGCTTTTTTGTGGAGTTTACTTTTTTTTCAGTGTTTTTTACAGGTAAATTAACTTATTTCTTGTTTTTATTTGACTAGGTGCTACACTATTCTTGAAGTTTCTCTCCCCTCCCAGGTTTCTCCTCACATCAAGGCAGCAGGACCTGTTTGAGCGCATTGCCCTGTACTGCGATCAGTTCACCAATGCCAACTTCATCCCTGTATTATTTGTTCTTGGTAAGATTAAATGTTCAGCCTGTCTTATTCAAATCTTATGAATCAGTGTAATTTATGATTTTTTCTTCACAGGTTTCTATGTGACCCTGGCCTTTAACCGGTGGTGGGGTCAGTACACCAGCTTCCCACTGCCTGACAACTTGATGATGGTGGTGTCTGGGAACGTCCATGGAGCAGACGAGAGGGGTCGTCTGCTGCGACGAACCCTCATGAGATACGCCAACTTATCTTCAGTCCTTATTCTGCGCTCCATCAGCACAAGAGTTCTCAAGCGTTTCCCAACTTTGGAGCACATTGTGGAGGCTGGTAAGAACAACATTGGAGGGGATTTACAATTTTACACTAAGTGGAAATTCATTTTTTGTCGTGGCCAAATGGGAATCTTTAAGTTTGCAGGGAATTAAAAAAGTGTGCAACGCCCACTGTTAATAAAATCTTATTTTAAACAGACAAAAGAAAACTCACTAACATTTGCACAGGATTTATGACAACACAAGAACTGAAAAAGTTTGAGTCCCTGCACTCTGATTTCAACAAGTACTGGATGCCTCTGACTTGGTTCTCAAACCTGGCGTCCAGAGCCAGAGAGGAGGGCCGAGTGAGGGACGACATTGCCCTGAGGCTGCTGATGGACGTGAGCGGTTTGTCACTGTCTGTAACGTCTATAAACACAATAACTGATGCAGAAACCTGATGTGTGTATAAACTGCTTTACTGTGTCTGCAGGAGCTCAATAACTACAGAGCCAAATGCAGCCTGCTGTTCCACTATGACTGGATCAGCATCCCTCTGGTCTACACTCAGGTACAATACATTGAAAATGCACAGCCAGAAAAGTACTGAGCTAAACTTTTTTTTAAACATTAAACTTAATGTGGTGTACCACAGAGCATAGCATGAAATCACCCAACCACTACACATAATTAGACCTAAAGCATCTATTAAATAATTACTGAACACATCTATTTATGTCCCTATATGCTTTAAAATAACAATGTAGTAATTAAAATTGTTATTAGATTGTGTCACATTTAGGGTTTTCTTTCTCTTTTAATGAATATTTACAAATTAATAATAAATAATAAATAGATTGGTCATGAAATACAGAATTATAATATAGTTTTAGTCAAACTATGTTTATTTACTGATCAATACCATATGAAATTCATCCATCCATCCATCCATCAATCCATCATTTATACCCTTTTAATTTTTGTGCAGGGTCATAGGTGCAGTCTAATAATAATAATTTATCTAAACAGCACTTCTCAAAAACAAGTGCTCTACATAGTTGGAACAGAAATAAATCTGCTAAATTTTAAAATTAGATGAATGATGGTAGATATTCATACTCATTTTGTTTACTTAGTGTTGACTAGATTCATTCTTAGTCTATGGGGCAAGATTATTTCAAAATCTGATCCTTGTCTTTGGTTAAACTTAAGTTTGTTCAGGTCTTTGCATCTCCATGTTACGGCCCTGCTTGTCAGAGACAGCTGAGGCCGTTTGTGTGGTGATTGGGGGCGGAAGAGCGCTGCCCTGAGTGGCCAGGGCCAGCGCCTTTGTCCCCGCCCCGTTTTGACTGGCACCCCTCTGGACCAGTCAGGCTGCAGCCCGAAGGAAAGCTGAGGCTGAAAAGGCTGCAGCCGAGGCAGGTCTGGGGGGGGGGGGAGAAACCAGAATGGCTCCGGCCTCTCTCCCCCTCATGTTGTGCACCGGGTGTGTGTGTGTCGCGACCACCTCCTTTCCACAATAGGTGTTTAAGTGTTGAGTTAAGTTTACTTTGTGTTTGTGTTAGAGCTGGGCTAGGTTAGCGTTTTATTGTGTTGTGACGACGGTCACTTTAGTTTATGGGCCTGTTGCTTTTGTTTGGTTTTAGTTTCCTCACCGAGTTGCGGTTGTGTCTGTGTGTGCACTCGTGTTTGGTATAGGTTTTGGTTTGCTTCTTTCTGCAGGTCCGCTAACCCCAGCTCATCTTGTTTTACAGGTTGTCCATCACTTATCACGGGAGTTGTAAATAAGTGCTTTTATTTTGAAATACCACCTGTCCACGCCGTTTCTTTGTTACGCCCTTCCCTACCCCTTAAGTCGGGTCGTAACACTCCATGTCTGAATGTTCAAAGGTTATTTTCATGCCATTTTGAAATGTTAGACCAGACTTGCATGTAACTGTTTGACAAAAGACTCTCATTTAATGAAAAGGTGACTTTAACAACTTGGATCAAAAGTCAAAGTGTCTGAAGGCCTTTTATCATAAATACCTTAAAGTTTTCCTAAAGAAAATGTATTTTTTACTGCATCTGGCTCTTTATCTTTAAATAAATTCAATAAATCTATTACACTACTGAGTTTTATTACTTGTTTCCTGTTTGTGCAGGTGGTAACTATCGCAGTTTACTCGTATTTTGCCTTTTGTGTTATTGGCCGACAATTTCTGAACCCAGAAAAAGGGTACAATGGCCACAAACTGGACATGTACATACCTGTTTTCACCCTGCTGCAGTTCTTCTTCTACGCTGGCTGGCTCAAGGTAAGCTGACACATTTCCACTGCATCACACTTCTTCTACACTACATTTCAGAAGAATATTCTGTACTTTTTAATTAATATATCTTTAAGTTTCAGATATAAATAATTTTCAAATGGACTTTTGACATTAATATTTTGGAAGATTTGACATTTAAGAAATGTGATCACCTTGAAATATGCAGCAAGTTTTTATTTCTTTGCGGTACCATGAGTTATATTAAGTTGAATAATTTATATGAAAATAGTGAATTAAAAGATACATTTGTTTATCATAACTAATTTGGACTGATCTGACAACCTATGAAGGGTCCCAACCCTGACCTTGGGCCCAACTAGCTAAGTAGTAAAAAAACAGTTTTACCATAAACAGCTTCATCAGTGAAGACTGTTAACACTGCTTTTAATCAGCATTAATCTTTATCAAAGGTGCTGCAGAACAAGCCGTTTTACCTTAAAAAGTATGTTTTTCTGATGTGAATTTAGTGTTCCTGCTACCACTTGTCGGGTTACAGTGTCTCTGCTTTGTAGGTGGGAGAGCTGATCATCAACCCATTTGGCGAAGATGATGATGACTTTGAAACCAACCAGCTGATTGACAGAAACATTCAGGTTCTCCCTCAAAGTTTTGCTCCTATTTCAACCTGTGTGAAAACCTAAAGTGATATTTTCAAATCTGTTCCTGCCTCCCTTAGGTATCAATGCTGGCTGTGGACGACATGTATCAAAACCTGGCTCCAATTGAGAAGGACAAGTACTGGACGCAAAGCCGCTTCTCCATACCTTACACACTGTCAACAGCAGCAGAGACCCTCAGACCCGCTTTCAAAGGTTCCACCTTCGACATGAGGTAAAACAACAGGGGTGGAAAGTATTTAATGTGTAGTCTACTATTTTAAAAGATTAAAATTGAAAGTAACTGCATTAAATGGAGTCAACTACATCATATTTAATCTGGAGTAACAAACTTTATTATTTCAAATGTTGCCAGCATGATTACAATATTCATATACAGATAAGACAACACAAATGAGAAAACAAAAAAGCTAAAATTAGGTTCAGATAAAGGAGGTCAGAATTTTGCTAAATATTCATATAGTCATTTTTTCTTAGTATTTTCTTGAGTTTCAAAACAACAACAAAAAAAAGATTAAGTAGCCTGAGCTACTAATGTCCCAATAAATTATACATTTAATCTTTAAAATCATGACCTCCCTGCTGACAAATACCAAGACTGATGAGAACATTTGGAAGTGAAATGAGTAAAAATCAAAGACTTAAATTTTCTCCAGGGTACAAATGGATGCAGCTTTAGATATTTCTGGATATTATTCCAGGCTGCAGGTCCACTGTAAGTGAACCTGTTTTTTCCAAGCTCTGTAAAAATAGCTGGCACCTGTAACATCCAATTACTGGGATCTCCAGAAAAGGATACCATTGAAGTAATGTAAGGGGGTAGAAAGCCCCTAAGAGCTTTGTAGGTAAACAAAAGTAAGTGTTCCTCACGCCTGACAGACAGGGAGGGCCACCCCACCTTAGCATACAGCTCACAATGAGGAATGGAATTTCTATCTCCAATTATAAATCTTAGTGCAGAATGGTAAACACTATCCAGTTGTTTGAGAGCTGCGGCTGGGGCATTCATGTACAAAATGTCACCATAATCAAGTTTTGACAGAAACATTTTTTTAACCAGCATTTTTCTATGATCTTGATGAAAACGTGACTTTTTCTTGTAAAAGAAGTTCATTTTTTGTCTTAATATTTTTGAAAGTTCAGTCACATGATATGTAAAATTCAGATTTTCGTCAATCCAAAATCCTAAATACTTGTAAACTGTGACTCTTTCGACAGATGTACCACTCATACTAGAGATGACAAGTTGGTCATAATCAATATTTTGGGCTAATGTAAAAATCATAAATTTTGTTTTATCTGCATTGAGAACTAATTTATGGTTATTGAGTGCAACTTGTAAAGTGTTAAAGCAGTACTGAAGGGATGCAACGGCAGAATGTGGAGTATCTGCATTACAGTACAAAATGGTATCATCAGCATACAGATGAACATTACACCCAGTTACAGAAGAAGCTATGTCTTTCATATAAATATTGAACAAAACAGGTGCCAAAACTGAGCCTTGAGGGACACCATTTGCAACTTTCAAGAATTCTGATTTAACATTTCTAATAGAGACACACTGTTGTCTGTCCATGAGATAATTCTCAAACCAATTATAAGTATTTTTATCAAATCCAATACTGGAAAGTTTTCTGAGGAGCACTGTGTGATCTACTGTATCAAACGCCTTGGAAAGGTCAATAAAAAGAGCCGCACAATGTTGTTCCCTGTCCAAAGCTGTAATAATATCATTTAAAACAAGCATAGCAGCTGTAACAGGGTTGTGTTTCTTTCTATAGCCTGACTGATGTTGGCTCAAGATGAGGTTTGCTGAAAGGAATGGGCTTAGCTGTTTGTATACAAGGGATTCTAGCATTTTTGCCAGGCATGATAATTTAGATATAGGCCTGTAATTGCTCAAAATAGATTTGTCCCCATCTTTATATAAGGGGGTAACATAGGCAGCTTTCCAGACTTTAGGAAACTTACCAGTAGAAACTGAACAGTTAAAAATATGTGTTATGTAGGGGGCTACAATTCGAGCACCTAGCTTTAAAAAGAAAGGATCAAGACCATCTTCACCGACTGAACTCTTAGAATTTACAGCTAGTAATGCTTTGTAAACTTCTTTAACAGAGAACAGCTGTATCTTGAAACTGGCCTTTGGTATAACATCGGTATCACTTTGAGCTTTAAATAGAGGTGGTCCTTGATAAGTTTTGTCAAAAAGCTTACCAGCAGATATAAAGTGCTTATTGAAAGCTTCACAGATTTTTCTTTGATCTGATATTAAGCATCCATCAGAAGTGATTTGGGGAGGAAAGAAGAAAGTGGGCTTTGGAGTCAAATGCAAATAATCTGGCGCAACTGTTCCACTTACAGAAGTGCTGGAATGATTAGAAATTCTATAGTTTTTAAAAGATGCATGCTTGTCAACTACTGTATTTAAAGATTTACAGAAATGATCAAGAGCTTGGTCAACATCTGTGATATGAAAAGTTTCAAAAATATCACATGATGAAAGATCATGTAAGAAGGCCTGCTTATCAAAATGCTTGAAATTGCATCTAACTCCCATACTTGTACTAGATTTTCCCATCATCTAATAAAGGTTGCTTATAGTTATCTCTGAAACAAAACACAAAGACTCTGTTTGAAAATATTTAGTAGTTAAACTTATTTAAACAATTATGTAAGCTGCGAGGTTGGATAAAGCATCTATCTCTCAAAGTTGACAATGACCTTCAGTTTGTTGAACCAAGTAGGCTCTGGTAAAACCAGTCACTGAAAAGGATCCGCCACGATCAGATGTCCTCACAATGAAAATGCAACAGCAGTCACCAGTTGAGCTGTTGACTGGTCTTAGCTGTTGTACTATTGCAGCTTCAAACGGGTAGTTTACGGCCTGGCAAAACTGATCCTGAGACTGACCAGAGACTGCAACTGTTCTGTTGCTTGTTGTCGTCACTGCAGGCTGTTTGAGTTCCTCCAAGTTTTCAACGTTCTGCAAAATAAAATGGTAATCATTTTCATAGCACATACATTAAAATATGCTGTAGACCTATTTCATCATTAAATACTTTAATAAGGACCTCAGACAGCAACATCAGTTTAAAGTTTGTGAGCAAATTATTATTTTTTGTATATTTGGAGCTCTTGTTCACAGTTACATTTTAAAGAGAAGCCCCCCACAACAGACTACAGTGACCACCTAAAAGGATCAGACACTTTTCCTACAAAAGTGTATTGACAGTCATAATGCTACATGCTTCAGAAATCTTATTGTATCAGTTCTGAATTATGTACCATTTTTACAGTTAATTAAAGACATTTGGACAATCTATGCCAAGTGGGTATGGCTCCCTGGAACAACTTAAAGGTTTTAAGAGATTACAGGCAATAACAGCTTTATAAATTTCCTTTCTTAAACATACCTTTACTTAGAGTTGATTTTTCTCTTGATCGAAGTTCTCCACTGTGCTCTTAAAGGCCCCAGAAGGACATTGTTCTTGGTGCCCTCACACACAAATTCCTAGAGAGAAATGTAACACTCAATAAGACACATAAAAAAATCACAGTGAACGTTTCTATAAACTCATAAAGATAAACCCATAAAAAATAAATTCATCAACATTTAAAAGAAAATCCTGTTTAGTCATGTGTGGATTTTGGGCAGTTATGACACAAGGGCTGTCAATGTTGACAGATTTTTACGTGGTTATAGTTTACTAACCTCTTTCACTGCAGGCTTTTGTCAGACCCCAAGGTTTGGCTCCTGGCCAGCTACACTGGTTTCTCAAGCTCAGACAAAGCTGTCAAGAATACAGGATCTTAATTACATATACTGCTACTTGTTTTTGTTTTTTCTGTTACATATTCAGAGTTTAGCTATATCCAACAATCATCCATCATATTATAATATTTGTACTTTAACACATGTATCCAGTCAGCACTAAATGTTCTAAAAGAGCATATAAAGGTGACAAGGTGCCATCTCTGTTCTGCCAGCACCTGTCGTAGCCTTCTCTTCATTGACCACCTGATGGTTTTCAGTCTTAATTTCCATGATTACAGAGTTAACACCTGCCAAGATAAATATTAGCTTCCTAATAGAAAGCTCCAACCAGTATGACAACGGACTTAAATGAAAACCTAACAACAATAGTAAAACAATGATATAGTCCATGTTGGCAAAAAGACTCTTAATTAAGAGAGTGTGCCTTTACAACATGACAGTGTAAAATAGGACATATTCCTATACAAGCTTACTAATTACACCAATCCTAACACACTTGATTAATCTATGAGATAACAGCTACACTGAAACACAACAATGTTATTAAAGCCACATTACATTTGTGAAGTAACTTACATTTACTAAAACACTGGTGAAAGTCAGTAGCTTCTACGCGAAAGTCCTGGTGATCAAAGGAAGTAAAGCTTCTTTTCTAATAAGACCTCGTACATGTGAGACGTGGTGAAATTCAATTGGCTGCAAGATGAAGAGACGTCGATCCAGTAGGATCTGATTTGTTTAACTGTTGACTGACGTCATGTCAGAGGATAGACACATCGTTTAGGAATGCTGTGTGAGCCGTCTGTCTGGTTAGATTGGAGCTGGATTTTTTATTTTTTTGCAATAAGACTGTATTTTATTTATTGATAGATAAGATGTGATTTATAACCAAATTCAAACCATGTGTGTCTGCTTTAGAATTATGTGGGGATCCAAATAGAATAAAACTTAATTGTCATTGCAACAAAAAGTGCAATTGTTACACAAGAACTCCAAGGAGACAAGATCACGTTAGCGACTCTTTATTAACAGATCAGAACTCAGAATAAGGATAATACTGGTACCGATACTGGTAGAGGTAACGGGGTTGCGGAAGCCAGGAACGGCTAGGGAGTGAGTCCATAAGGTGTGTAGTTTAAGGTCCGACAAGGAGTAACTGAGATGGTGGAGTATATAAGGGCTGGAGAGTCAATGGGGAACAGGTGTGACCGGTTGGGTTAATGCTGATGAGTGGATCAGGAACTGGTGTGGAGGATCACGGAAGTGAGGAGTGAATGGAGTGACTGTCTAGGAGTGTCATGACTGACTGAGTGGCTGTAACAGCAATGAACTTACTAATGGGGGGAAATTAAGTTTCAAATGCAAATACAAAGATTTAAAATTCTATGGACCTGCTTCCTTTTTTTTTTTTTTTTTTTTTTTACAAAAACTGGGTTAATATGACAGTTTTTCTCTTAAGTAAATCACATAATGGCAACAGGGCAGGATGATGTTTGTTGAAGCTATTTATCAATGAAGTTATTTACTAGATGTAAAGAAAAAAAAACTAAATTTGGTCTTTTAAAACCAAAATACAGACATTAATCCATAAGTAACAACAATATTCTAATAACAGCATGAACAGAATAACTTATGGGGTATATTTTTCTGTACTAAAATCTTGCTTTTTATACTTTGAGAACTTTATTCATTACATTAATGGAGTGAAGTTGCAAATAAATGCAGGACTTTTACTCCATTCCAAAAAGGATGCAACAACTAACACATGTGCTTAAAGTGCATTGGCTCATTGTACAGTCAAGCAATAAAAGTTATGGACAAAAAGGCAATTCACTACCGCCACTACAAAATGTATGAGCAAATTATAGATTTTGTA
Source organism: Melanotaenia boesemani (assembly GCF_017639745.1). Lineage (NCBI taxonomy): Eukaryota > Metazoa > Chordata > Actinopteri > Atheriniformes > Melanotaeniidae > Melanotaenia > Melanotaenia boesemani. The sequence continues at coordinate 26,672,004 of NC_055689.1, read as the reverse complement.
TTGTGTGTTTGGGTACGTTTTATATAGGTTTTGTAATGCATCATTGTACTTTGATACAGTGTAAAAAGGCCCAACCAGGGATGGAAGTTGAGAATTAGCTCTGGCTACAAACCCTGTTTGCATGGTATCACCTACAAACTTATGTGATTATGTACAAATGCAATGTCCCTGTCCAATAATTCAAATAAATAAATAAATAAAATATCCTTAATATTTACAGAATGAGTGCTGAAGATCTTGAGATCCACCAGCCAACAGATGCACCTGTAAACAGACAGTATTTACCCCTTCAGGGCTCCCTGATTAATGGGTTGGATGGTCTCCTGCAAAAGGGTAAAGGCATCCTGCGCAGTGGAAGCCTCCCTTATCTGATGGACATCTTGTCCCACCCAAATGAGGAAGATGAAGCTGATGGAGGTGACACAGATGTCACTGGTCACAAAAAGCAAGAGAGTATTGCTATTGCAGTGGAACACTGAGAAATGTTCATACTTACTGGGATATTTTGAAAGTATTCACATATAAGATCAGACAAATATTTAAAATAAAAGTTTTCACAAGACACAGGAAATTAATGATGGCATGAAAAAACAGACTAGCATGAACAGCCATGTTTTAGTTTGTATGTTTACATTTTATGAATCAATTGCATAAAATTGAATTTTACCAGTTATTTTCTGCTGTGTTGAATGTATTAATGTATTTGTGGGGAAATCTTTAACATCTGTGAACATTTTATTCACTTAATAAATAACCAATTAAAGCAATTAGTCAGATTTATTAATAATGAAGATCTTGGGGTCTTTCTTTATGATATCTGCTTGAAGTCATAATAAAGTAAACAACTGTAAGATGTGTTAAGAAGTGTAACATCAGATGGCACATAGCACAAGTGGAAAAAGTTTCAGGCTTATTAAAAAAAAAAAAAAAAACACTTTCAGGATGAATATGAATATTCTGATGCAGCCAAATCTCTAAACCTCTATCAAATTCTAATACAATATGTGAAAGGCCACAAAAGTCAACTCTCAGGTAAAGCAGAACAAAATTAGACAGGTTTTAGTACAAACAGTTCAGGTGAGGTCTCCAATTTGCCATTTTGGCAGCATCTGTTCAATAAATGTCACACAATTGGAGAAACTCTGGTTTTAAAAAGGTTTACACATAAATCAAAGTTATCAAATGAGGAAAGAGACGTTTAGACTGCATCTAATAGGGGGCATCGTAGTGGATATTCCACTGAAGGGATGGAAATTTCTAAGAAATTGAAGCAATTTTGCAATGAAATTACACAACCACTGACAAAGATGTTGGGACACACAATGGTGGAAAATCTCCTACTTCCATAGCACAGGGATTCAGAAATAGAAATGATTAAACTTTACTGACACTACACAGATACAACAAAATAAAGCATTATCTCCAAATTGTGCTTGAATAAACTATTTTAAAAGACAATAAATATAGTCTAAAAAATACCCTCTGAGTGAAATTTGCACTCACAAACACTTACACAGCAATAACTGAGACATAGTAAAATCAAAATAAATACACAGTGGACAAAAGATAGTAGATAGTGATTGGAGGTTAGGCAGTGGGCTTTGTTGTCCACAGCTGTGCTGCTGGTCGACAAGGAAAGCTTCTTTGAGACACCCAAAAGACCTGAAGAATGTCACTCTCTCCACCTGGTTTCCGTTGACGTGGAGACTAGGTCCATGACCTCTTTAGTCTTTGCGGTGTTCAGGTACAACTTGTTGACCCGACATCGTTCTGCCAGAAGCCGGACCTCTTCCTGTAGACAGCCTCAGCACCCCCAGATAAAAGCCTCATCATATTTGCATATTGTGTTGCTTTAAATAAAGTCTGAATAAAATTCCAATGTAGCTACAATAAAGTCTAAAGGTAATTTTGTAGTAATTCGTCAGTTTATTTAGTAATTTATTTATTTAGTAATTCGTCAACATTTAAGTTGGTTTTCTTTTATTTTGAAAGGTAAAAAACAACGGAAGTCAAGAAGGATCAAAAAGCATTTTTTAAAGCTTCCGCGTTGTTAGAAATCTGTTAAACACGGGCAGAGAAGAGTTCTAATCTAAACACTTCTTGGCAGGTAAGTTGCAGGTTACTGTCTCTGAACACGAGTTATTAAACTTTTGTCCCATAAAACGGTTGACAATTATAAAGATTACTAAGCCGTTTTTGTTGATAGCAATTAAAGGCTTCAGAATTCACCGAACACCCAGCTAGCATGTTTCCATTAGCTTACTCACTTTTGCCTGTGGAAATGAGGCGATACTTTTGCCACTGGGTGGGGAAAAGTTGGCCGATGATTAGCGGCTCTCTGACCTTTCAGACAATGTACATTTCTAGTGTGAGAGAACATTAAATCAGAATAATGTGGACACTTTTAGGTATCCAGTGAGCCCTCTGTTTCTCAAGAATGTTCGGCTTTGTTTGTATGACAGAAGCATCCCTGCAGCAGCTTGACAGGACAACAAAGCAGGACAGCAGTGCTATGTCAGTCGACGCCCCCCTACTGCTTCATTCTTCATAATCTTCATCATGTCTCTGGGAGACAACCCTCACCTGCTTCTTGGCAGAATCCGCTTCTTGAACAGGTGCATCGAAAGTTTCAGGAAGAGCGAACCAGTGCCCGAGTGTCTGTGTTATGTCCCTAAAGAGGTGTGCTACAAAATCTGCAAGGATTCATCATCCAGCTCCTCTGCCTCCGTTGGGGCCTCTGCAGGAGGCTCCTCCACCGGGAAAACCCTCATTTCTGTCTTTGAAAGTCCATATCAAATTCCCCACAACAAGAAAACATGCAAGTATAACATTGAGCCAAAGAAAGGGACCTGCATCCGGACGACAGGGGAAGAATACTGCAACAGCCAGGGCCTTTGGGTCAAAATGAATAAAGTAAGTTACAGTCACTGGTGCAGTCACATCATCCTGCTATTCCTTTCTGCTTCTTTTTGAAAACTGAAGAAAAAAAACACCAGCCATAACTCATTATCTTTACAGGTGCATTACTAACTTTTAACCTTTGTACCAAGACACCTGTGCTGTATACTAATGCTCTTCAGTTTTATGTTTACAGTTAAATCATGGCTAACAATAGATTAAATAAAGCTTTTAGATTGTTGAAAATCATGTAGAAAAGTTATTTTTTAAATGTAATTAGTACAATTCACATCACAGCCAGAAAATGCTAGGTTTGATTCCAGATCTAATCCACACCTTCCTGGTTCAGCAACTCATCGAGTTTCATTTCAAAAGATATGCAGATAGATTCAGAACACTTTATTTTTCCCCAAGGGGCAATTTAGATTTCAGCAGTGAGTCACGGCAAATGACAGGACATTATCCACACATTCTACGTTACCCTTAGGTCTGTCAGTATTCGGGATAGAACATCAACATCTAAAAGATCCAGAATAGATGCAGCAGTGCAACAGTAGAAATAAATAGTTAAACATAGATTCAAACTTAAAAACAACACATGTAACACTAAGCACTGTCACTAGCATTTAAAGCCGGATGGCAAGAGAACTAGAAGATTTGGCATGTTTGTTTTCTTGCTGGGAGCAAAATAGCGCCTCCCAGAGGGCATCAAGGCACACCTCTCTTTGAAGACATGATCTGAGTGACCAATAGTGCTCTTGACCCATGACCCAGGCAAAAGATAGAGACTATTGCTAAACAGATGGAGCAGTTATTAAAATGCTGAGGTCAGGATTAAGACTGATTTTTGCATAATTAACAATAAAAATAACTGAGAAATGAAAGGCAGAATTGCAAATCTGTAAAAACCCACACTGGATATTGAATCAAAATATGTTCTGTAAATTACACCAGTGTGTGTAGATGAAATTGTGATTGAGTTTCTCAAAATTTGATGTGTATAACATTTATGACTAATGGAAATATATAGGATATACATGTTTTATACATGAACAAAAATGACATTTTTCTACTAATTTATGCCCTGATTTAAGGACTAAAATAAGGTACAGTTAAAGTATCCTAAAGTAACTTTTTACTGCTAGTGTACAACAGGCTTCTTTAACACGGCTCCTTGAGGGCCATTGCCCGGCAGGTTTTAGTTTTTTCCCTGCTTCAACACACCTGGTTCAAATGAAGCAGATCTCCTTACACCTTGTTCTCGGGTTCTGTACAAACCTGTAATGAGCCATACTTTGGGCCAAGTGAATGTTGGCAGGAAAGATATAAAACCTTCAAGGTTTGGAGATAAAGAACCCTGGTATACAGTTTACTTAATGTCAACACTACAAACTGGAAAAGATGTTTGTGACTAAAACACAAAATATTGCTTAGAAACAGGAAGAAATGCAGGCAGAGTTTTTAGAAAAAAACTACTAAATGATTTCAGTCCCAAACACCAAGAACCAGGCTTGTTGGGATGACCTGACAGTCATAACCGTCTTCTGAACATCTACAGATCACTAGTAAATGCTGGAGTCTGTTTAAATTTAATTACAAGTCTGTCTTCATTCCTACATTTCCAAGCAGCCAGTGGGAGGATGGGAAATCCCTGTGACAGAATTATCAGTTTAGTTTGTTTAAAACAGAAATAAAGTGTTTTAAGCCGAAGTTTTAAACCACAGATTTAAAGTAATAGATGAGTCTGACTTGCCGTGAAATGCATTTTTAAATGGTTTAAACCAAAAAGACATTGAATAAAATATTTTATACTTGGACAAATAGCAATTCTTAAAAATGTTAAAATAATAATCCTGTAATTTCACAGTTTGTCATTTTATTTCTCTGAGGCTTATGATTGTCCCACAGTTTTGTGACATTTCTAATGACCTTGTGATCCACGTGTGTTCCCAGGAGCAGCTGGAGGAGTTTCGTCCAGGACAGGAGCTGGAAGAAGGATGGATCCTGGTGTGTAAACATACAGAAGGAGGCGACAGGCTTGTGCCTGTGGAGTCTCCGGAGTCTGTCAGCAGGCACCAGCAGCTCTTCGGCTACGACCACAAACCCTGTAACAGATGGGAGCAGGTGGTGGACGTGGAGAACTCGCTTCACATCGGCTCCAAACCCAAAATCGCAGAGTGTGACACCACCGCTGTCCAGAAGCTAAGGTGAGCTTGTTTATATGAAGCAGAACTTTAAATTATGATGCTGTTGCAGGCTGTTGAATTAATATGCTGATTTCCTACATTGAAGGTATGTTCCTCCCACCTGGACGTACGAATGTGACGAAGACCTGGTGCACTACTTCTATGACCACATAGGAAGGGAGGACGAGAACCTGGGGAGTGTGAGACAGTGCGTGACCAGCATCGACGTGTCTTCATGTTCAGTGAGCATCATTTAGATTTAATGTTTACTTTTACCTGTAATCCTGAAATGGAGTAATCCTATAAAAATAAAATGATAGATTATTTTTTAATAAAGAGGTGTGAATAAAATTGGAAGAGTTTTACCAACAGGTCTAGTTGATTGAGTAAATTCTGGTTTGTTTCTGCAGCATAGAAATAATTAAAGGTGTTTAGAATTTAATTTTACAAATCAAACTATAATGGTCTTTGCTGGCAGGAGGATCCTAACGGGGGGGTGAGCTGTCTAACAGACGGCGACACTGAAACTTTCTGGGAGAGCGACGGCATGCAGGGACAGCACTGGATCCGCCTGCACATGAAGAGAGGCACTGTTGTCAAGTAAGAAGCTGCTGAGCAGCAAAGAGAGACCAGCTGTGGTGTGTTTAATGTTGTTCGCTGATTAAAAGAGATTTTGGTTAATAGTTTTTTAATATCGGTTATGCATTGGTTCATTTTTATTATTTCATTACACAATATGCAACATAGTGAGATCACTCTATTAAATATAAACATACTGGATGAACAGATGGTTTTCATTTATCCAGGCATAGTCACAACCCAAGTAGAATGAAACTTTTTAAATGAAACCTTTACAAAAGTTAAGTCAAGGTGAAAAGGAGAGGCCATCCTAAAGGACAATACAGCATGCTCAAACATGATAAAGTGGGTTCTCATCTCATCTAAGGCCAGTAACACAAATATGTATACTTTTTATAATTAAAATCATATTTTTTCCTACTTTTATTTATAGTGACACGTTTGTCTGTCCATGTGACTGCTGCAAAAAGTGAAGCATCTATACGTTACTACTGTAATTCCACAGTCAGACCGGTATAAAAAAATATTATAAAAAAACACTCGGGGGGTAATTTATGTTTATCATAATTTGTAAAGAACAGAAGAACACATCCACACGTGGATCACAAGGTCATCCACAGATCTGTAACAAACTAGTGTCATCAATCAACTTCCATCTACCATCGTGCTTTTATAAGAAATGGCATCATGTTTGTTAGCTTGATTATAAATTGGTATGGTCAAACAAGATATTTGGAAGTAACTCTTAATGAACTTAGAGTTTTATGTGATGATGACAAACCGTATCATCTAAAATCTGACATCACAATGATGCTGTAGGCAAGGTTTCCTAAAATTAAAAAAAAAAAGAAAAAGTTTTTGGTTTTTGGGCCCTAAATTCTAACTTCAGATCAAAAAAACTGTATGATCAGCCTCCATCAAAGTTATATCGCAGTCCATTTTTTTTGCATGAGCAGGCAACTGCTGAGAACTTTTTACGAGACCGTGGTGGCATCCGTGGTTTTTTATGCTGTGGTGTGTTGGGGAGGGGGGTGTTCTGAGCCGGACAAGAACAGACTAAATAGACTGGTAAAAAGAGCTGGCTCAGTCTGTGGCTGCCCTTTGGACTCCACTGAGGTGGTGGTGGAGAGGAGAGTTCTGGCAAAACTGTCAGACAACACCTCTCACCCTCTGCATCAGACTGTGGGGGCCTTAAGCAGCTCCATCAGTGATAGACTCCTACACCCGAAGTGTAAAAGGGAACGCTTCCGCAGGCCCTTCATTCCCACAGCAATCAGACTGTATAATGCTGCATTACAATCTACTGCATCACTGGAACCCACACTCACACGACAGTATGACCGACAGCTAATTATGCACTTTTATTGTATTGTGTATATAATGTTTCTTTCATTTAATTGTATTTTATTTAACTTGTTTTGTCTCTTTTTGAGCTGCTGTAACAGGGAACTTTCCCCATATGGGATTAATAAAGATTATCTTATCTTATCTTTAAACCTAATAACCAAATGTTGAGCATATCTATCCACTGCATGTTTTAAAAAATACATTTTAACTAGTTTCTTTCATAAAAACCCCTACACGTAGCTCCATAAATAAGCCCATCTCTGTATGTATTTAGAGGAAATATCATTTGTTTACTTTATTAAATTTGTAAAACAAAAAAAAAAGGTGTTGGGATTTTGCAGGGGACCAGATTTCTCTATAACAAAGCAGTGTTGAACAATAGACAATAGGAGCCACAAATGTTTTGCACTGATTCATTCATCAGCTCTGCGTGGACACCGATGATGCTTTACTCGTAACAACTCCCCTGCACACAGATTTATTTTGGTTTCAGCTGTCAGCATTAATTCAGTTCTCTCTTTTGGTTGGTTCTTTGATTCCGTTCATGTTTAATAACCTGCTGGTGCTCTTGTACTCTTTCCCATCTCTATGAAACCTCACACCTTATTTTCTTACCACATATTTGCATTGTGAGTGTTTCTCCACAACAGAAATAGAAAAACAAGCCAAACAGCAAATCATTGAGCCTTATTTACATAACAGCTGGTTATCTCATTAGTAAAGTCTAGACACAAGTTTTTTGTCACTTACGGTCCTGTTGTTGTTCACTAGTAAGCTGATACTGACCGTGGACTCAACGGATGACAACTACATGCCCAAGAGAGTCACAGTGTATGGAGGAGAAGGGGACAATCTGAAGAAGCTGAGCGACGTCACCATAGACGAGTGAGCTTCCTCCAATGACATATTCAACATGATTCACAAATGTGACTTTCAAATTACGGAATTGGACAGAAAAAATAAAGTTTTGTATGTTTCATAAGTAGCTTTTAATTTGTTCCTAGTAATCTTATTGGAGAAATATGCGTACTGGAGGACATGGCCTCCCACCTGCCTGTTATCGAGGTTCGGATTGAGGAATGTAGAGGTCAGACTTTTCAATCTCTGCTTTAATTTGCATGTTTAATGCAAAAGCTTCTGTAGTAAAACCAAATCAAAGTTTTTCTCTCCTTTGTCTTTGCCAGATGAGGGGATAGATGTCAGGATCCGAGGTTTAAAGATCAAGTCATCCTGTGAAAGGGACCTGGGTCTCAACGCTGATGTTTTTCAGCCGTCTAACCTGGTGCGCTACCCCCGTCTGCACGGCACCGCTCCTGACGTCTTGTACCGCAGAGCGCTGGTCATCCAGAGGTCAGCCAGCCTCTTCAAACTGCCATGTTGTTACAGTCACATGTCTCATGTATTAGGATCCTTATTTAGGACATCACCTCTTCAGAGTAAAGACAGTAAAGTTCTGGTATTGTCTATATTTTAAGCAGAAGTTATTTACTTCTGTCTCTGCAGGTTCATCTGTCTCCTGGACAATGTGTTGCCACACCTGGTTCCTGCCTGGGACTACAGCCTGGGTACCTTCAACCAGATCAAAGTGAGTCCACCCCAAAGCTTTTAATACACTCGGTGTAGTGAACAACCACTAACCACATATTATTTACTATAAATTTAGAACAAAATTATTTCAAAATAAATCAATAAAAATGTAAAGTTTTGACCCTGATTGTCTTTATTGACAGTCTCTGTGTTTTGAGAACAGCTGGTGGAGTACGTACCAAGAACAGTTCACACAAAACTGAACAAAATCATAGTTATCTTCTGCTTCTGCTTTGTACAGTGAACAAAGAAAAACACAAAGATTGTTGTGAAATTTCTATTCATTTAATTTATTTAATATTTTTGTTGCCACACTCTACTTAGACACCTTCAAATGCTTCAATGTGACGTTGGATGTTTTTATGATTTCCACTTTCTTGGTCACTCATTATCAAATCCATGGTCGACATTAGCGTTTCTGCAGATACTGGAGAAGATTATGCCGTTTTTTTCTTGGCTATGGAAACTGCTTCTATTGAATTTAGAATCCAATTTTTGCTGCTGGCGACTGAATTTCATTAATATTTGTTTGTCTCATCTGTCGCTGCATCAGTCTTTTTGTTCCGCTCTTTTTATCAACATTAGATAAATAGTTTCCAGTTCCTTTTTTTTCTCATGCCTCCTTTATCATGTAGATGCTTTTACACACTAATGCAGGAAAACAAGACACCTACCTGTATTTACAGTCATCATTGTCCCTTTGTTTGTTGTCCCTGTGTCCTTTTTGCCTTCCGACGTCTCACACTAAGATGAGAATCCTGAAAAGCCAAAGTGGAAGGGGTTTTCTATTTTGAGTAACACAGTAATGCTGACCTGCGTTATGATACATTATTATATATATGTATCATATATATCATATAAAATGCAAGGAACTGCCAATGAAGTTAGCTTTTCATTAATCAAATAAATCTTCAACTAGTGTTTTTATGACCCCACCCCTCCACCCCCTCCACCCAGAGCATAAAGCAGTTCTTACTGCTATCCAAGCGCCGCTCAGCCCTCATCACTCAGTGCCTGAAGGACTCAGAGACCAGTAAACCAAACTTCATGCCTCGACTGTACATCAACCGACGTCTGGCCATGGAGCACAGAGACAACCCGTCTCTGGACACCAGCTGCAAGAACGCTGTGTTCAGTCAGGTACTGGCCAGTGTGGACCCTTAAAGACATGAATTTCATTGTCAGGACACGGGAAGTCCTTCTGATCTTTTTTTGTTCTCTTGCAGGTGTTTGAGGGTCTGAAGCCATCTGATAAATTTGAGAAGACTTTGGATTATAGGTGTGTTTTCTCATTTCCTCATGCCTCTCATATTTCATACCTGTAACTCAAGTTGTAATCTAATTTCTAAACTCATCAGATGGCCCGCTCGCTATGACCAGTGGTGGGAATGCAAGTTTATCGCTGAGGGAATCATCGACCAAGGAGGAGGATTTCGGGACAGCCTGGCAGACATGTCGGAGGAGCTTTGCCCCAGCTCAGCAGAGTGTCCCATGCCTCTGCCATTCTTCACCCGCACGTCCAACCAGGTAGTCACCTACATGCTGTCAGGATCAGACTGGACTTCAGTGTCCTCACTTTTCTCACTGATTTGATCCTCTGTCAGGGCGCCTTAGAGGCCAGAGATTACTACGTTCCCAGCCCATCCTGTAAAGACTTTCACAAGTATGAGTGGATCGGTCAGCTCATGGGAGCTGCTCTCAGAGGGAAAGACTTCTTGGTGAGTCGCCTCGTCTCAGCCTGTTTCAGGACATCTGCATCATGATCAAATAAGAGTTATTTATTGTATTTACATTTATGTGTCACCTCTCTGGGACAGATTCATATTGATCTGTATTTAAGGTTTGAAAACACATGCTGAGATGCTAAAGGAATTACAATTTAGCCATTAAAAACCAAGGAAAATAGAAATGTTTAAATATAAGTTTGATGTTATAAACCCAGAATTTTAGACTAATTGATTAGTATCAGCATTGAAATATTCCAACTTTATCCCCCTTATTGCTTTATTTAAGTTTTAATAAGATAATCTTTGTTGATGCTTTGATCTCTCTGTTAATTCTAGCTGGTGTACTTACTCTACACATTCTGCAACTCTACTGTTGGGTTTTAATTTCCATGTTGTGTCTTCAATTATATGTTTTTGGGTCATAAGATTAGTGTATATATTTGATTTTCAGTATTTTCTGTGTCTGTCCTGCAGGTCTTGGCTCTGCCTGGGTTGGTGTGGAAGCAGCTGACTGGTGAGGCCATCAGCTGGAGCAAAGACTTCCCTGCAGTGGACTCAATGCTGGTGAGGACATTCAGATTATTTACAGCTTTCACCTTATAGAGAAGGAGAAAACTCAAGAGTATTTACATCTTTAGAACAGTTTAGTACATTTTATATTTCATCATGTTCATTCCTGTAATCTGACAGTTCTGAATGTGTTTTATGTCACATGTTCCTTTAATTTTCTCATCTGTGTTTCAAGACATACTTGTAGATTTCACTAGACTGGCCACTGATTTTACTTTCATCTCAGTAAATATCAGATAAATGTGTGCTCAGGTAAACTTGCTGGAGGCCATGGAAAACACAGACAAGGAGACCTTTGAGTTCAGGTTTGGGGAGGAGCTGGTCTACAACACCCCGCTGACCGACGGTCAGATGGTGGAGCTCATCCCCGGCGGCAGTAATGTGGCAGTTCGGTACGAGGACCGCAGCGAGTTCATCCGCCTGGTGCAGAAGGCTCGTCTGGAGGAGAGCAAGCAGCAGGTGAGACTTGTATTATTTCTTTTTTTCTCTCTCTTTCGGGAACTGTAAAGTACGATCATGTGCCTGAATCTTTTTTGCGGCACCACAGATTGCAGCCATGCAGGCCGGCCTGCTGAAGGTAGTTCCTCAGGCTGTGCTGGACCTGCTTACTTGGCAGGAAGTGGAAAAAAAAGTGTGTGGCGACCCGGAAATCTCAGTGGATGCTCTGAAACGGCTCAGTAAGTATTCAGACTGGAATGAATAATACATAGCTCAAGAGAGTAAAAGTCAGACCTGAAGACCAACTAGTAATGGGGAAGTAGTAATTCCAGATTATTTTAATTCTGGTCTAGCCACAGCAGGTGTGTTGGCTCATCATAAGGAGAAAAGCCCAAAACAGTTAGATTAACATTAAGAAAGATTCTGTTTCATTTTTCATTTGATCAGCTTGTACTGAAAATGAGCTTTTATTACATGTTGTTACAGATTAACCATCAGAAATTAATCTTTTAAGAAATTACCTTAATAATAACCTTTTGATCCCCCCCACCAGCACGTTTTGAAGACCTGGAACAAAGTGATGTTAGAGTGCAATATTTATGGGAGGCACTGACGAACTTCACCAATGGTAAGTTCACTAATTGTACCACCACTCTCTTTCGACCTGGGTAGTAGGGAGATATTTCTCTTTCTTTACATGCGTCTGAATAAGTGAAATGGTTTAATCTCAGTTCTTTTCATATATTTATTTTCAGAGGATCGCAGCAGGTTTCTGAGGTTTGTAACTGGTAGAAGTCGTCTTCCTGCACCTATTTACATCTTCCCTGACAAACAAGGGTGAGCTTATGTAGATTCCACTTTACATTTATTGTTATTAAGTGCTTTTTGCTACCAGTGGGGAAATAATTCATTATAAAACATTCAATTTTAACATGTTTGTTTTTCCTAATTCAGCTCTGAAACAACTGATGCACTTCCACAGTCATCCACATGTTCCAGCACCCTTTATCTACCCAACTATCCAAGGTACAAAGAGTTGTGTGGTTTAAACATCTTTATGTTTACAATTTCCTGCCTTTATTATATCCATATAAAACTACTTATTATTACCACAGATGTAACATTGATTGCATTTTTACTCTCTTCTCTTTCTGTACTGCAGTGCGAAGGTTTGTGAGGAAAAGCTACGTTATGCTGCGTACAACTGTGTGGCTATTGACACTGACATGAGTCCCTGGGAAGAGTGATCTCTCTCTGCTGCGACACTTAATGCTGCTTAGTCCACAGATCACAGCAAAATGGAGAAATCTCGCCAAGTTTATCACCATACCTTCACAACTGCCAACAATAGCTGTATATAATAAAGAGCTATATGGAAACATGGAAGTGACTGATGGAGATTCTTGTTTATAACATAAATAATTTCTCTTAATTCAGAGTTGGTGCAATTCTAGTGAGCTTGAAAGTCATTATTTGGAATGACTATCTTTAATCTTCAGCATAACCCTCTTAGATAAGCTTTCCTGTAATTTCTTGCAGCAATCTTCCCTAATAGGTCCACAGACATCTTCAAGGAGTTTCCAAAGGGCTTATTTAAATGTTGGCTGCCTTTTGTCCTGTTCTCTGTCTAGCTTATCCCACACTGCTTAAATAACGTCAAGTCCAGGCTCTGGGAGGATTCATCACTCCATTAGACCTTTTGCCAGAGATTTTTCAGTCCAGTTCTTATGTCAGTTTGCATACCTAAGCCTATTTTCCTTGTTTCCCTCCTTTAGGGAATGGCTTATTAACAGCCATGAAGACCATTTCTGCTGAGGAGCTATGTAAGAAATTATCTTGAATTGAGTGTCATAGTGTAAAACAAGTTTTCTAGTTTGTCAGCTTCAGGCAAATTTATAACTGACTGTAAATAGACCTGAAAAATATTTTGCCTGAATATTTCAGATGTATATATTAATTGATTTTACCTTGGTTCTGTAGCTTAACTTTTATAATATTTATTACAAATTCAAAGAAATTAACAATAAAAAACTAAATTCAAAATAAATTTTAGTATACAGTGTTATCGAACAGTTTTATAAAGCATTTATGTATTTGATCATCTTGTCATATTTAATTTCCACATCTATATATTTGTGTCTAAAACTTTAAAAGCAAAAGTAGTAATCACTGCATTATAAGACTAAGATAGTCAAAATTCTACCTTTAATATATGTGATATCAAATTTAAAATATGTCAGTTGTGCTACAATAAGAAAACGTTTGTTTTAAATATATAATAGTTTAAGCTCTCTTGTATAGAAAAAGTTCATCATATTTACCACAAATGTAGTTTAGTAATACTTTATTGCGATATAAAACAACTTTGTTACTAATAAATAAAACATTGTGATAAGTAAAACTCAGCTACGAACAAGGAAATCTCGTCCGCTATGGTCATTATTCTCGCGAGAACTCTTAGCTTGAAACCTCCCCATGAGCCTTTGCGATTCCTCTTTCTAGCCGGCGCCTGAGAATGGGTACGTGTTTTCATGCTCGGGTCGGAGGCACAATCTTTCTCCATCTCTTGTTTTTACGAAAGGATATTCTTTAAATGGTTTGCCATCTTGAAGCTAAATATTATTTACATAGATAAATAGCCGACTTTGTTGTCAGATGTCATGTTATTGTGTTAAAATTAAATAATTTCCAGTGGTGGTCAGATATGCTCCAAGATGGCTGCTTTCATTGGCTATATAGCTAGCTGCAGATGCTAAAGTGTGGAAAGCATGCTGTCTTTTTAGCGAGATTAAGATATTTTAGCAGGAGTCGGCAGTGTGAATGCAATTTACAAGTTTTATAGTAATTTCAGAAGTTTCTTGGTGAATATCGTAATACCACAGGTAGACTTAATGCTGTGTTAGCATTAACTAGCGTGCTGGTCGTGATCTTGTCATACCGATAAAACCCTTAAGGGAAAACTGCTAATGTGAATACTTGTTTGTCGTTTTCTGTCATTTTAGTAAAGATTTGGCTAATTTTTAGCCATTAGGTGCCTTTAGTCACTACTTTATGCTTGGTTGCTAAAGGACACAGTTGTTTCAAGGTCTTAAGTATGAGTAACATTAGCAGTTTCAATCTGCAGCATAATCTGGAAACTTTTCAATGTGGTTGAAAACGTCAGTAAAAATCTGGTATTTCTAAACTTGTATCTGCTGGAAGTTAGCCTAGAGAAACGGCTTTTAATTGCTTGAGTGATGTGATGAAACTCTTGATGCGGAATCCAAATAAAAAATGAGGACAACCTTAACCTTGGAGAACTGATCACTCAAGCATCAAGCAACTTTTTGCTTTGATCATGTGGTGATAGTTGGCTAACCAGTATGCTGCTTGTTATCCTTTTTCATTCATGCAGGTATCTCAAGGGACAACTGGCATAAACGCCGCAAGACCGGCGGTAAACGCAAGCCCTACCACAAGAAGAGGAAGTATGAGCTTGGACGTCCTCCTGCAAACACAAAAGTGAGTAAAGATCAGTAGTTTGCTGTATTAAATGTTGCAGCGTGGGTGATGAAAACTTGACCTTAGGTAGGTCTTTTTTGAGCCGTTTTGGTTCAAAGCTTTGGGCTTACCAATGTTAGGACTTGTCATAGTTACACTGACACGCCTCGGTGCAGAATTGTGATGCGGTTTGTATTCTTGCTGCAGCTTAATTTTTGGACACGAATGAATTATTTTGTTTTTTATTAGATTGGATCTCGTCGTATCCACACAGTGAGGGTCCGTGGTGGGAACAAGAAGTATCGTGCTCTGAGGTTGGATAATGGAAACTTCTCATGGGGCTCTGAGTGTAAGTTTCTCCACCAACACTTGCTGAGCCACCTGATGATACACTCATCTTTCTATGATGATAACTTTGTCCAGTTCTGCTACTGAATGCAAGTGGTGATATTGAGACTTCTGAGAAAGACCTGCTTAGTGTATTGACTTTTTTCAAATATTTATTGAAATATGGTTATAGAGTATTTGAATAAGATGTCATCTTTTTCTTACATTGGTTGCTCTGTGTACTCAGGCTGCACGCGTAAGACCAGGATCATCGATGTGGTCTACAATGCCTCCAACAACGAGCTGGTCAGAACGAAGACCCTGGTGAAGAACTGCATCGTCCTCATTGACAGTCTCCCCTTCAGGCAGTGGTATGAGTCCCACTATGCTACCCCTCTGGGACGCAAGAAGGGAGCCAAACTGGTATGTAAAATAGTTTTAACTTATTACTGTACATGCAGATTGGTGTTATCCCTGTTTTTTTTCTGTGTAGGCCCAATAATGCTGCTATTATAGCTGTTTAAATTTCTCAAAAAAGAGCAAGCTTGTGTTAGAAAAAATAAAGGCAGTATTTTCTTTGGTATGGTCTTTCGTAATACCACATAAAAACACAGGTCTTGCTTTATTATCCCTGCTTTTTCTGTGCCGTTCTGCAGGTTCTGGTTAAAGTTTCAACCTTAGTTTTAGATGTGTAGATATTTTGAAGTTTTTAATCGCGGTTGCTAAAGACTGATTTGAACGTATGCAGCAGTCTCTTTTATTGACCATGGATTAAAAAGTATTTGTTGTGGTGCATGTCTTTCCATGATGATAACTTTGTCCAGTTCTGCTACTGAATGGAAGTGGTGATATTCGAGACCCTGAGAAAGACTTGTTTACCCTACAGATGCTGCTGTTTATACATTTACATCATGTGTTATAAAGCAAGAGTTTGGAGTTTCATATCTTTTGAAATATGCTTTCTTTCCTCTCCCGCTGCAGACTCCAGAAGAAGAGGAGGTCCTCAACAAGAAGAGGTCAAAGAAGACCCAGAAGAAATACGATGAGCGTAAAAAGACAGCCAAAATCAGCTCTCTTCTGGAGGAGCAGTTCCAGCAGGGAAAACTGCTTGGTGAGTAAACTTTGGTGTATTGTCCTCAGCTAAACTTTACATACCAATTTTCATACAGTTGTGCTGCCCCATGTGCTTCATAGAGGAAAAAATGAGACTGCAGGCAAGAAGTTGCAGACCTTCAAAATAACTGAACGATTGAAGATACTTACGGAATATAAGTACAAAGCCAATACTGATTTCCAATTGTTGTACACAAACTAGACAGTTTGTACAACCCAGACAAAATATATATAAAAAAAATTATGTCTAAGGTTTGCTTGGAAAATGTCTTCTTGAAATCTGTATTTTGAGTTGATTTTAAAGATCTGTCACTGAGGTGTTTCTGTACTCTGGGCATCAAATGGCTCAGTCTTTGTTCTGACTGAAAATGTGTAATTGCCATGGCCATATGTTTTAAGGCTGAAAAATCAAATGAACAAGTTTAAAATCATGAAAATCTTTTAAACTTTTGTCACTAATCAAACTTGACCGTGACCATGAATTGACCATAACTGAGCTCCACTGATCAATTCTGCAAGAATATCTTAACAGTGTGGATTGCATAATTTTTGCTTCCCTTAAAGCACTCAGCTGCTCATAGAAACAGATGAGACTGATGTGTAGAATTGGTTGAGTGCATTAATATCTTAAAACCCCCCAAAGAATCTTTTATGTAGACAATTTTATTATTTCCAAGATAAAAACATTTCTTAAAAGGTGATTGCAGTATTGACCTCTGGTTGTGTTTTCATCTTATCCTGCAGCTTGCATCGCCTCCAGACCCGGCCAGTGTGGCAGAGCAGACGGCTACATCCTGGAGGGCAAGGAGCTTGAGTTCTATCTGAGGAAAATCAAGGCCAAGAAAGGCAAATAGATGTACAGCTGTTTGATACAACAATAAAATACAAGTGTCCCACACTGGTCTGCTGTTGCTGCTTTATTCTGTCTTCACATTGGAAGTGCTTTGGCCACTGCTGTTTGGTAAACCAGAAGAGACTGTGTAGAAGCTGAGAAACTATAAAACAGAGTATTCAAAATTTCACAACTTGAATGAAACAAAAACCATTTCTGTCCCTCGTTATTCAACTCACAGGTCAGCACGGTAAATGATTCCTAAAAAGAGGCCAGGTGGAGATAGGAAGTCTAGAAGGCACAAGTACTGTCCATTAACAAAGACTTTTTTTTTATTTTTTCTTCCAAAAGCCTGGGAGAACACTGGCAGTAGAGTAGGAACCAAGTGGCATTGGAAAAAGTAGACCTTTATCTTAGTTTAAGCAATAATTGCTTCATAGGAGGAGCAATTGCAAGCAGTTCAGAATACTGTACAGGTAATATGATGTGTTTAATTTATGGAGCCTGTATCACTTTTTAGGGAAAATGTTTATAGTCCAAATAAACATTCTATCACAGAAAATAAGCTGCTGTAAATATGGTAGATTTTCAAAGGAGTGCAGTTTAATACCCATTACAGCATGTGTTTTCTGTTAAATGACCAGCAATATTCTGAATTTAAACACCTGTAAGAATAACTATTTTATAGACTTTATGACAATTGTGTCTCAACTACTGTTTTTCTGGCTCATTAACTAGTTTTTGTTGCCTTTTAATTCATTTTAATTACTCAGTTGGAATGATTTCACTGTTTCTGTTGACCAAGATCTATTTCTAAGCATCTAGGCCAAGGCTCCTCAAATCGGTCCTACAAAAACCACAGCCCTGCAGGTTTGCAGTATGTCCCTGGTCTAACATGCCTGGCTCAAATTAATGAGTCGTGTAGAACCCCATGGGTTGTTGGATCCAAGTGAGACGTGCTGTGGCACTTTTATGCGTGGATTCATTAAGAGAGTGCCCCCTTTCCCCCTAAATAAATTATTAATCAAAACAAATGAACAAAGAAGCAGTAGTATATAAACATAGTTTCAACTCTGGTATAAAAAAAGTCTTAAATTCTTGTCTTGGGATTTAAAGATATGGCGCCCTCTGCTGGCAGACACTGTTCTCTGTTTATTCTATGCAGTGTTCAGTAACTGATGCCAAGGACCCAAAGTCAAACAGACTGTATACCTGAGTTTTATTAATTACAATGAGGTTGCCGTCTTGTGCCTTGTCGTTTTAAGTCAACGTCTAGACATTTTGTGTCTGTGGCTGCTTTAGTCCCAAGAAATGGAGAATTTTCGGTCGTTTGATCATTTGTTCACACAAATAATATCGTGTGATTTTTTTATGGTCTTTTCGTCCATGTGTGATTTTACACTTATACTAAGGGTCGTATTTGTGTATCATTTTCAGTACCTTTATCGAGTTTTATGCAAACACCAGTATCCGTGCAGTATACTGTAAGAATAAACTGCATTACTACCTGATCTTGTGACGCGGACTGATTGACTAACGACATTTGATATTATTTTCCATGGCGACAACGCCATGAGCATTTTGTGAGCAGTTTGTGAAGAGAGCCCTTAATAAAATATATTAAAAGGTGAAACTCGTTAGATAACGTAAAACTGGGACAAAAGTCACAGAGCGGATGCCGAGAAGTGGCATGTGATCAATCTCGCTGCTGTGATTGGCCAAGAGGATATTCATGTAGATGTGGGGCAGAGGTAGCCATCAGTTTGTTCTGTTTATACCACAGGTCTCATCAGTGCTGTAAAAATGCTGCTCACTAAGGTAGGTTTCTTTACATGATCCGTCATAATAAAA
The DNA here is from genome assembly GCF_017639745.1 of Melanotaenia boesemani. NCBI lineage: Eukaryota > Metazoa > Chordata > Actinopteri > Atheriniformes > Melanotaeniidae > Melanotaenia > Melanotaenia boesemani. The sequence goes on along the minus strand of NC_055689.1, from coordinate 26,653,069 downwards.
AGAAATTAAACCACTTAAAGCTTCTAACTGCCCTCCAAAGTGACATTTTCTGTTTTCTCCAGTCACACAACAGGCTTGATAGTTACGTCACAAGCTGGCAGTAGCTAGCAAAATGCTACAACGGCTAAGACGCAGTAGTTTCTCTTTACTGAACAATATTTTTAAGCTTGCATTTTAAGTCGTTTACTTAAAGTAGTTCACGCTCAATGCGCAGTGCTGGGCGACTGTTTCTCTTCAAATATCAAATTTGGCCTCCTGTCGGAATATATTTGACTATCCTAAGTTCTCTGTGAAGGTCCACTGACACCATTTTCTCAAGCGAAAAGATTTCCACAGATACAACAATGAGGCTAAGGTCAATGTTTCTTGCCTCTTCTAAGATAGAGCTCCTATTACATAATACTTGGCGCTGTTGTGCCATAAAGTGATCGTCTGCCAGAAACTGATCAGCCCCCGCGGGATCGCACACAGCCTGCAGAGTCGTATTTTCTGTGTTGTCTGCGTTTACTCTCCCCGGAATCAAGCAAAACCAGCGAAAATGCGCCACGTTTTGTCCATAATAACTGGTAACGTGTGTTGTTGTGGAACTCGAGTTCTTTGACGGACATATTTGCAGACGAAGAGGTTTTTCTAAACTTTATTCTGCCATGTAGCCTATGGGGCTTTGCTATTTTGGCTGCATACGATTTGCCTTGTGTTCGCATTTCGAATATAAAGTGCATTTGGTATTAATGATTTCTCGAATCAGTATAGTAATAATAAACTCTGATTTTCATTTAAATGGCTCAATGTTTTATTTTCTTATTTCGGTTAAGAATATAGCCATTATTAATGTTGTCAAAGGTAAAGTATCATTAATCACATGCAAAAATACGTAGTATCTAGCTTCTAATGATCTCATTTATTTATTACAGACATGTTCTATAGATTTGAAGCCCACTGTCTATACTTTATACCCCCTGATGCTCTTTTAAGGTGAAATCAGGCATAAACATGGGCATTTTTGCTTGCCAAAAATGGATCAGTGCCTATTTTACATGCAAAAACATGTACTATCTAGCTTTTAATGGCCTCATTTATTTATTACAGACATATTCTATAGATTCAAGATTCAAGATTCATTTTGGGCAAGCAAAAATGTCCATGTTGATGCCTGATTTCACCTTAAAAGAGCATCAGGGGGTATAAAGTACACAGAGTGTGCCTTGAATCTATAGAATATGTCTGTAATAAATAAATGAGGCCATTAAAAGCTAGATACTACATGTTTTTGCATGTAAAATAGGCACTGATCCATTTTTGGCAAGCAAAAATGCCCATGTTTATGCCTGATTTCACCTTAAAAGAGCATCAGGGGGTATAAAGTATAGACAGTGGGCTTCAAATCTATAGAACATGTCTGTAATAAATAAATGAGATCATTAGAAGCTAGATACTACGTATTTTTGCATGTGATTAATGATACTTTACCTTTGACAACATTAATAATGGCTATATTCTTAACCGAAATAAGAAAATAAAACATTGAGCCATTTAAATGAAAATCAGAGTTTATTATTACTATACTGATTCGAGAAATCATTAATACCAAATGCACTTTATATTCGAAATGCGAACACAAGGCAAATCGTATGCAGCCAAAATAGCAAAGCCCCATAGGCTACATGGCAGAATAAAGTTTAGAAAAACCTCTTCGTCTGCAAATATGTCCGTCAAAGAACTCGAGTTCCACAACAACACACGTTACCAGTTATTATGGACAAAACGTGGCGCATTTTCGCTGGTTTTGCTTGATTCCGGGGAGAGTAAACGCAGACAACACAGAAAATACGACTCTGCAGGCTGTGTGCGCTCCCGCGGGGGCTGATCAGTTTCTGGCAGACGATCACTTTATGGCACAACAGCTCCAAGTTATGTTTTAGTTGAATGCTTGCATGTGCTTGAATGCTGCATACAACTCAAGTGCAACAACCAGTGCCTTCCTAAGATCATACTGGACGCTTTAAATAATTTTTAAAGGTGTGAAGGTGACTTTACAACTACCACACAGGTCTTCAGAACTGGTCTGCAGTCCGGGATCCGTCTGCAGAGCACCAGCACTGTTGCAGCCAAAGCTACAACAGCTTCCAGCAGCCATGCAGGATCCTTTGGCTTCTCTTTTGGTGAGTCAGATAAGAGAATATCACTCAAAAGGGAATTGTGATGTACACGTGATATGTAATTGTTCCCCTTGTTCATAGTGTTTGTGAAGAGAGCCCCTCTTAAATATCCCCCGTCTTATGTGATGTGGGTGGCGACAGTGGGGAAAATTTTTGTCTCTGAATAAATCTTTGGAATCTGAATCTCCACTTGACTTGCAGAAATGACAGATCAGCAGAAGGAGTTCCAGCAGCTAGCAAGGAGATTTGCGCGTGAAGAGATGATACCTGTAGCAGCCGCTTATGACCGGAGTGGTGAAGTGAGTAAAGCAAAGGCTGCAGTGTGTATTGTCTGATTGAATGTGTACTGAATTTCATGACATCCACATGACAAAATCTGCTAAAAAATATCAAATTAGATAAGGCAAATGAGCAGTTATTTGGGCAGGATTTAAAACGCATGCATGGGATTTAGAAGATTGTTTTATATCGAATAACTCCAAGTGCTGAACTGTTTTTATTTTTATTTTTTTTATTTTTCCCACCTGTTAAAGCAGTTTATATATATATATATATATATATATATATATATATATATATATATATATATATATATATATATATATATATATATATATATATATATATATATATATATACAGTTATACTGCAGTTAAAATTTTATAGTTTATAGCTGTTTTTAAGTTACTCCAAAATTTCTTTCACAGTATCCTTTCCCCATCATCAAGAAAGCATGGGAGCTCGGTCTGGTGAACGGCCACATTCCACAGGAATATGGTACATTGTTTTCGTTCTTTTCAACTATTTCAAACTTTTCACATAAATTTTTGATCTTCCTCTTTTACATAGTTTTGCTTATGTAAATATTTTGCACTCTGGTGTTAGTCATAACAAAGCTGGGTTTACATTTAACCAATTAACTGCTTATGTAAAAGTAACAAGGTCAAGAGTGTGTTTGTATGGCATCAAAAAGGAATGAATAAAAAGTAAAATAGAAAATGGCTTATGTATTGGAGAGAGAGATGATGAATTTTATGTCTTGATTTTGTGTACAGGTGGAATGGGCTTGTCTATCTTTGACAGCTGCCTCATCACAGAGGAGTTGGCTTACGCCTGCACAGGCATGCAGACTGCCATGGAGGCAAACTCTCTGGGAGTAAGTTTGATTTTCAGAATTGCCAATTATTGATCAGCTAATGGTTCATTAATTCAAAAATGTTTATTGATCCTCTAAATCCATCTGACTGTAAATTTCCCTACACGAGTGATGAAAAATCCTCCACTAAATTCCTCTTTTAATTTGGAGAATGTGAAGAAAGCCAGGCCAGCTCATATCCTGTCCGTGTATCCTCTTTATAAATATATGAATCAGTCAAGAGAAGAGAGATTACACGCTAGATAATGGGAAAGTAAATGTTTTACTCACCTTGGGAACTTTTTACTGTAAGTACAATAAAACTTCAGTGGGTAAAGAGCCAGTAGGACCATTTCATCTGACTACATGATCAACAAGCAAAACCTTATGTAAGCTAACAGAGGAGGAGTTTGCTGTCTCAAATGTCAGAGAGCATGTCATACTAAGGGGTACTAGTGATGAAAGTCCAGAAACAACACATTGTTAATCCAATTAGTTAGTACATTTTATAGTTTTTGTTTTGGGGGGATTTTAAAATGAGTTATATAAAGTTTATCCATCCCCTGCTGGCATGTTGTAGCCACAGAGCCCTCCTTCCACTGGACTGAGCTAAATTTGGCATCTGATGCCAGGTGATGAAGCTACATGAGCTGTATGAGGAAATATTATGTTGTGTAGGACTAGTTGTCTCATATTCCATACCTGAGGCACCACTGACACTAGGGATTGATGGATAAAAAGACTGTGGGATGGGTAGGTCAGTGATGACACCCTCTGGGTTACCAATTGGGCACCCTCCTTCCTCCATGTTTTGCTGATAAGGCCACAAGACCTCCAGAGGGTTCAACAATAAATCCCAGCATCCCAGGTTCACCCCCTAGATACCATCGGTTCAGCACTCATCCTTTGCATTTCCAGCACTGTTGCAAGACACTTTAACACCTGGTTGTGCCACTAGGTGTAACAGCCTTGGGGGAGGCTGGTCTTGCAGCGCTCGAGGATGTGTTTCAGTGTTGCTGGAGTCAAATAGAATGATCATGTAGCATCTTAACCATACCACTGGCTGAGGTTCTTGTGAGATCGTAGTACATCGTAGAAAGCCTTGATGGTGAAGCTTGTTCTGAATGCCTCCATCTCCCACAGCTCTTGCCAGGAGATCTTCCTTTTTTCCACTCCTTATGTCATCCACTGCCCATGCCTTGCCTGTGCCACAGCTTTTGTGTACCTGTCTGACACTTCTTGCTGATGTACCTCTTGCACCACCAGCATGAGTCTTTGGGCCTAAGTGGCCTTGTGCCACGTTTGTGTGCTGGTTCCAAGGCCAAGACCACTCTCCCTCTGCTGTACTCTGCCTAGAATAAACTTAAAGGCTTTTTTTTTTCTCGATATTTTTAGTTGTATTTACAGTTAAAAGATCATAATAATCAGTTATAGACTTAGTTACCTCTGCTCTTAACAGATGAGTTTGTCTACACACTGCAGATGTAACAAGAATAACAGATTTCTGTAAGGACTTTGCAAGAACATCAGAGGTGATATCTAAAATATGTTTGATTTTTTAGTTTGAAAAAAAAAGTTTGTTCTTTTCCCTTTAATATCTCTTAAACATCTGTGTTCACAGCCAGTGATGAAAACAAAAAAGCACACGAATTAGCACCCAAGCCGTACCTCATTAACAGAGTGACATAACAATATAAAGTAGGTGAGATGTTGGAATTCAGCTGCAATGATAACCTAAAGATGTCTATTAAACCTGTGCTGTGATCCGTCTACAGTCAGTCCTCCCTGGATGTTGAGGTTACAGTGGTATTTAATCATAACAATGATGAACAAAGTATATTGCAGGAAGTTAGATTTGACTTGTTACTCTTTCTGTCACACAGCAAATGCCTGTTATTCTTGCTGGTAGTGATGAACAGAAGAGGAAATACCTGGGAAGGATGACTGAGGAGCCTCTCATGTGTGTAAGTGTAATATACATTGACTTAAAAGCTGCACTGGAGTATATTTAAATCTTAATGTTTCTGCTATCATGTTATGAGGAAAATATTATACTTATGAATTCACTATTTTTGTGGAACTGCCATGGTTATAGCTTACTTAGATTTTCCTTTTTTTTCCCCTCAAAATGGCAAATGAAAACTAGCCAGTTGTACTTATCAAATCTGATTGTTCCAATATTAAAGTTCCTACTTGTGTGGGAGGTTGGTTCAGTTGTAAGTAGTTGCAAGAAAAATATTTTAGCAAAAAAGAGGTTGCTGTATTTGATGTAAAACTTGCAATTTCTCTGATCATTTCTTAACAATGGTGGTTTTTTTCCCCATTGTATGCCAGTTTTAGCTGTTTAAATTTGGCCTTTATTTGATGGGAAACTAAAGGTTTTCAGCTCTTGGACTGGCAGAAAAAGACATTTTAAAGCTGTGGCAAAGACAGAAAGGGGGGAATATTTGTAATTAAAGCAACTGAAGAATAAGTTTGTCTTTTTTTTTTTTTTTTTTAAACGGTGCCTCATAGCAATTACTTAATGTGTCACTGAAATGACAGATTCTCAGTCACTGGATAGATAAATGTTTTTAAATATGTGGTAAGCAGCTGTTTGTTTTTCTTTAGGTCAGACCTTGTTTATTTTTGTAATGTTTTTGGCAGGCATATTGTGTCACTGAGCCGGGAGCGGGCTCGGATGTAGCCGGCATCAAGACTCGAGCTGTGAAGATGGGTGACGAGTACGTTGTTAACGGCCAGAAGATGTGGATCACCAACGGAGGGAAAGCTAACTGGTGTGTACTCAGTATTACTTATGTTTTAATGATTACTTTTTTGTAGTTTTTAATGATGATCCATCTTTATGGTTCTGAATAAAAAAAAAAAAAAAATTAAAAAAAAAACAGATGCATTAACATAAAGCTAATTAAAACAGTAGCTTAAAATTATGACTTCCATGATTGTAAGGTTTGTGTAAATTTTATTTTCTATTTGTTTTTATATATAATTTAAAAAAAAAAAAAGTGTTTTTTTTTTTTTTATTTAAATCAATGCAGACAATGTTTAAACCTTGTTTTTTGCTAGGTATTTCCTTCTTGCCCGCACTGACCCAGATCCTAAATGTTCTGCTGGCAAGGCTTTCACTGGCTTCATTGTGGATGCAGACACTCCAGGAGTTCAAGTGGGAAGGAAGGTAAGATCAGCATTTTTCTTTTGTGAATCCAAAATAGGAGATCTGCGATCATGCCGTCGTGATGAGATCACTTTTGCATTTTTCAGCAACATGACAAAAAAACTAGGTCACCTCAAGTGCTGCTAACAACTTGATCCCAAAGTGCACATTTTACACGCTCCCAGATTTAGTTTTAAATTGATAGACCATGTAAAATGGGAGATATGATTGTTTAAAATCTGATGGCACAAAAAAATCCAAGCGTAAAAGTGGGATGGGATGATCAGGAGTCCTTATGTCATTTTTCGTGAGCTTTTATGATTGATGTGAATTTTTAAGCACAATATGTTCATCAAAGGTTAAAGTGAAAAAATAATTATCAGATCATATGACTAAAATCATTGAAACAAAAACACAGAGATTGTAAACATTTTTATGTGGTATATGAAGGCAAAATCAAAACTATTTGAGCAAATACTTTCATCAAAGTAAAGGGAGATAAACTTAATTATCCTCCTGCAACAACTTCATGAGTTTTATAACTGTGTAAATTCAAACTGAACACCACAATTGTGAGTTTAAACCAAAATCCTGCTGACTTACTTTTATGTAATAAAAGGAGAAATGAGTGTCTGTTCTCTATCTAGGATGGTGCATAAACACCTTTTTGTGACATCTGCACTAAGAGTTAACATCTGCTTGTATTTGCTTTGTGCCTGCAGGAGATGAACATGGGCCAGAGGTGCTCTGACACCAGAGGTATCACTTTTGAGGATGTGAGGATACCGAAAGAGAACGTCCTGATCACAGAAGGAGCCGGTTTCAAAATTGCCATGGGTGCCTTTGACAACACCAGGCCCCCAGTAAGTATTTCAGTGTTCGTCAAGATCACTACAGGGCACTAGGACAGAAGGAGAGACTGGCTTTTGAGTCATGCCTTAAAAAAAAACAAACCTATCAACCAACATCAGTAAAGTTGTTGTTGCCAATAAAAAGAGAAAAATGAATATTTTAAACATTTTTAGTGGTTCCATCAGAGTTTTTAATCTTAATTTATAGTAAAAATTTTTAACTTTGTCACCACTTGTGAAGGTGATTCATGTGTTCTGCTGCAGACGTCTCCACTGTAGAAACGATGGACGGAGGTAATATGTCAGCCGAGTTCCAGCTGTCACAGATGAGCTCAGACACATAGTCTGAAAACCATTAAAATACCAAAGAACAGGGTCCTGCTCACAACTGTTCAGAAGTGAACAAACCCTGCATATATTAGGTCTCATGTAGATTTGTGTGGATATATACCGGATATACCCAGATTCTTCCCTCGTTGTGAACGTTGACTGTCCAAACGTTTCTCTGGTCCTTAAAATTGGTGGGGGTTTTTTTTTTGTCTCTATGTTTAGATATTAAACAAACAAAACAAAATTCCCTTCATTATTAACAGCTGAAAAGATGTTTCAACTGCTAATACCCAAGTTTACCTCAAACTTCCTCTAAAAATTGCATCACTAATATGCCCAATTTAATGCAGGTGGCAGCAGGAGCTACAGGCCTGGCACAGAGAGCTCTCGACGAAGCCACCAGCTACGCCCTGGAGAGGAAGACCTTTGGCAAAGTTATTGCTGAGGTTTGCTGGTACCAATGTCATATATTTATCAGATACACATATTTTGGGGGTGAAATTCTGTTTAAAACAAAATAAATAAAAATAAAAAGGAAGAAACTTCACTATTGGATCGGCACAAGACAAGTAAACTGCGTTCCCATGATTCACAGCACCAAGTTGTGTCGTTCATCCTGGCCGAGATGGCGATGAAGGTGGAGTTGGCCAGGATGGCGTACCAGCGGTCTGCTTGGGAAGTGGATCAAGGGCGCAAGAACACCTACTACGCTTCCATCGCTAAGGCCTTTGCAGGAGACATCGCCAACCAGGTAGCTACAGACGCTGTCCAAGTATTTGGAGGCAACGGCTTCAACAGCGAATACCCGGTCGAGAAGCTGATGAGGGATGCAAAGATCTACCAGGTGGGCGGTTATGTTGTACATCTGATCTCTGCTAGCAGTAACTTTATGGTCAAACTTCAACCTTAATTTTTTTTTTTTTTTTTTTGTAGATCTACGAAGGAACAGCTCAAATCCAAAGGCTCATTATCGCCAGAGAACACCTGGGAAGATTCAAGAAATGAGCCCCTCCGTCTGACTTGTCTTCAGTTATTTGTAGCTTTTCTGTACATAATGTGTTTCTGTAATCTATCTGGCCTCTTAAACTCAGGATGCAGCTCAAAATGTTGTTTGCCTTAATGTGGTTTGTTAATGCTGTGCTTCATAGGGCTGATCCAGACCCTCAAAACAGAGACCACTGTCGCATATCATAAACAAAATCTTTAATAACTCATGTTGCATCTTATTGCATGACCATGTCCTGTTTAGTACTGGTTAGCGCTGAGGTAAATATATTTCTGTCAGCTGTAGGAAAAACCCTCAGCAGGTTGGAAATGGTGGCAGCAGGGGACACATCCTTTTTAAAATGTATTGATTGTAGGAAATATTGTTTAACATTTGATGAGGAGCTGTTTCTTGTGTTAAACTAAAGCTGCTGATGATAAACGTGGACATGAGTGACTTGATCCATTGACAGTCTGATCACAAACTGTTCTCTCCAAGGATCTGTTGTGCACATTTGGGGTTGAGCCACAAGATCAGATGACATTTTAATGTTCGTATTTGCCATAAAATCCAACTTTTTCTTCATGCCTTATTCTGCCTTTCACATCTGCTTCTGCGCCTGTTTTAAAAGATTAAATTTGTAAAATAACTGTTCGAGCATGAAAATACATTTTTCACCAGAATGTGTAGAGATGTATTAATGTGTTCAACTGCACAATGCTTTTCTACTTCATCAGTTTCCTTCTGCCAGTTCTACATGTAACACAAACATGGCTGCATCAGTTTTACAGGCCAGATTTGACAGGTGATGGGGGATGTATTGCAGTATGTAGGCAGGAATCCTGACTGTTTGCAATCCTTTTTAATAAATTATTCCATCCAGTCTAGAAGTCCTGATGGGTTTGATTTTACCAGCTTAAATATTGGTAATTAACAGAGTTTTCTCATATATTCTTGTTACTGGATTAAATTAAAACCCAAAATGAGCAAACAAGGTAGGGTCTGTTTTCATTAATTTGTGCCTTTAATGTTCTGCCATATGCAGAGAGAAATGTTATCACTTAACTGCAGAAGGAGAAGACATGAGTCAGATCTATTTAATAGAGTACTGTAATTAATCTGAGGCTGACGCATACAGAACAAACAAGCAAACAAATATCACATGATGGTTCACATTGGAATACTTGAATGTAACTGTATGAAGCATTTTGTCCTTGGAGATAAAAGCCAAACATTCTTGTAAATCAGATTAATACTTTGTTTTCAATTAAGAATAAAATTCACAGTTACTATCAGTTATTTTTAATTACAATGATTAGCTGTCTCTAATAAAGTCAGGGTTTGGATAAATATAAGGGTTATAGGAATAAAATATCCTTTATCAAACAAGAAAAATATATATTATCATTATGTAAGAGTCTACTAGCCAAAATAAAAATTAGATAAAGTTAGAAAAACCTCTGAGTAAGCACATCATGTGGTCCATTATGTTGAGGAACTTGCGCAACATTCCTTTTTCTGCAATTAGCTCCAGGAGCTCAAGAGCAGTCCCCATCATAGAGCTACACTTCATTAGTTTTAGTTTCTTTCAGTCACTGCTGCCCCAACAGATGGTTGCAAAGAAAACTACAATTTTCAGTGCTTGCAGCAAAAAATATACTTCTAATAAGAAGGGAGTCCTACTAATGTTCCTGTGCTGCTGAAACATCCCCTCAGTGTTCCTCAGGACCCACTACTCTGCATTCTCTGCATGTTTTAGATGTGTTCCTACTTTTTTAGAGTAATAAACTTTCTTATCAACCTCTGTGCAAGCCTGTTAATGAGACATTCTTTTCATTCAGGTGTGTTACATACAAAGCAGTGGGTCCTAGAGATGGGATTTATGGCTCGTTGAAGGGAACGAGATCTTGAGGAGCCATTCCTTTCAAAAAGCAATTCAAAAGACTGACTTGTTCTTATTTTTTAATTTAATTCTTCTTCTTCTTCTTCTTCTTCTTCTTCTTCTTCTTCTTCTTCTTCTTCTTCTTATTATTATTATTATTATTATTATTATTATTATTGTTATTATTGTTATTAATATTACTATTACTATTACTATTACTATTAATTTATGGGTAACTCATTAGTATCAAGAAAATAATCTATGGTAAAAATTATAAGATAAGATTTGGATCAGCATAATTCAAACTTAGACATCCCACCAATACCTGGTCTGTTGGTGTACAGTATTGGTCATATTTTCATTTAACTTGTGTTTTCATCAAAATCATTTCATAAGGTCACTCTATATCCCCATGCTTTGACAGTGAGATTTTGGATTTCCCCTCAACAAACATCTTCGCGTCACAACAAAAACTAAGCAGGCCGCAATTAACTTCCATGTAAAACAACTTTACTCTAAATTTTCCACATAAAAACATTTTAGTGGAGCAAAAAATCTCATAATAAATAAGAATAATAAATAGTAATACATATGTACCTATATAAAATCTACTATACAAGATAAAAAAAATATAGGAAAAATATAATAAATAAATAAACCTTAGCGACATCAGAGCAAACTTTAGTTAACGTTTTGGATAGAACTTGGAATATTTTGTTAGGAGGCACTAGCTCCCTTCTGCATTTTGTTATTCTTGTTTGCAAAGGTGAATCATGGGCACCTAACATTCACTGTTTTTCTCTTGTTTGTATCAATCATTTCCTGTCAAATTGTTGTTCTTCTAAGTGAAGAATTTGTCGTTGTTCAATGAGGAGGCATGTTTACCATGGAGTTTCCTTACAGACTGTATGTGTGTGGGTGCGTTCTCAGTCTTAATTGAATAATTGAATGGATGTAATGAGAAGTTGAAGGGAAAGGATTGTACTAAATATGTTTTTTCTAAAATTCTGTTTTGAATTGTTCCTGTGTATACTGCAGAATTAAGCTCATGAGCACATAAGAATATGTCTCAGGATCATGATATTTTGTTAATGAGCTTGTTACCTTATTTTTCAGAAGTCTGCTGTGATAGGTCTGTTGGAATTGAGAGGGTGGGGCCTTGGGTAATAAATAGGAAGTGCTGCCAAGCAGATGGGTTGGACTGCCCACAGGGAAGAAGGTTGTTTGGTGTCAGAACGGCCTAATAAATTGTGTTTTTTTCCATACCAACTGAAAATGGATTTATTCTTCCCATGCTCACACATCGTCTTGCCACATATTTGTTTCCAAATAATACTTTCTGCCCATAGATGCATCATGCCGGAGTGTGTTGGACATCAGACTCCAGTGATGGCACATATGTGTGATAAGGGCAGCGTGGAAAATTTGTATGAGTATGCATGGCTTAAAAATGAAAGACTCACAGCTCCGACTTGGTTCCCATCGTTCATTAAAAAGAATTTGATTTGTTCATGAATGTTACATCTCTAGTGGATCCAGAGGACCATGCTAGAGATGCTCTGATAGTGTCTCTCAATCCTGATCCTCAGCCCCCACTGGCCTGCATGTTTTATAGGAAACCTACTTTAACACACCTGAATTAAATTTAAATGTATAGTTAGCAGGCTTGCAAAGAACTTGATAAGGAAGTTCATTGATCTTAATCAAGTGTTTTGGAGTAGGAACACATCTAAAACATGCATGGCGGTGGGTCCTGGGGACCTGGATTGTGGTTTTTGAGCAATTTCTAATCCAATATTTGAAAGTAAATAATGAGATAAAAATATATCAGCTGGTTTTCATACAATCTCTGGCAAAAAAAAATTAAATCCGACTTTCACGCAGGAGACCTGGGTTCACATCCCGGCCAGGGCAATTACCAACACATAGTGTGGGTCCTTAGGCAAGACTGCCTACCTCATATGATGAGAGACAAGGAAATACGAGACATACTGGCTCAGACGTCACCTGGTCAAACAAGGTCTGCGTCAGGTGCTGGGGAACCAGAGCACCCTGGCAAGAAGTGGGCTACTGGAACAAGACGGAAATGGACGAGAGGTGAGAACAAGGCTCTGTTGGAATGTTACTACTCCAGTAACCCTAGTCAGAGGGGTTACATGCAGAGATTGTGGGAAATATGGAATCTTTGAAAACCACAATCCACACTCACTGCCAAACAACTAGTAACTCAACGTTCCAACATCCACAGATGGCAACTGCTATCACAGCTTGAGATTGACGAGGTACAACACAAATGCTACGGCAAGGGGGAGCCAGGTCAGGGGATGGATCTAAGAGCAGACCACAGCAACCTCCCTGAACAAGAACCAGTAACCATCACATTGGCAGACATTCAACAAAGAGTCTCAGGTATGAAAAACTGGACAGCACCCGGGCCTGACATGGTTCACACCTACTGGCTGAAGAAGCTAATTGCACTCCATGAGCACCTGGCAGCACAAATGACCCAGCTGCTAAAGGATGGGACCCACCCTGAATGGCTAACTGAAGGCCGGACAATGCTGATCCAGAAGGATCCCCTGAAGGGAACAGTTCCATTTAACTATCGGCCAATAACCTGTCTCCCCACCACATGGAAGGTCATGTCAGGCATCATAGCGTCTAAGATAAGTGGGCACATGGATCAATACATGAGCACAGCACAGAAGGGCATTGGTAAAAATACCAGAGGAGCAAAACACCAGCTGCTGGTAGATAGAACAGTCGCTCGGGACTGCAGAACCAGGAATACCAATCAGTGCACTGCCTGGATTGATTACAAGAAAGCCTATGACTCAATGCCACATACATGGATCATGGAATGCTTGGAGATGTATAACATCAACAGGACTCTAAGAGCCTTCATTGCAAACTCAATGTGGCAGTGGAAGACCACCCTTGAGGCCAACTGCAAGCCAATTGCACAAGTGTCCATCAAAAGTGGCATATACCAAGGAGATGCCCTGTCCCCTGTGCTGTTCTGCATAGATCTGAACCCCCTCAGCCAAATAATCACCAAGACTGGCTATGGAAACTGACTCAGGAATGGGTTAACTCCTCTACATGGATGACATCAAGCTGTACGCCAAGAGTGAGCGAGACATTGACTCACTGATCCACACAACCAGGATCTACAGCAATGACATCGGAATGCCATTTGGACGTGAGAAGTGGGGGCGGATGGTGACAAAGGGAGGGAAGGAAGTCCATACAGAAGGGGTCTCACTCCTAGATGACAGGATAGCAGACATTGAGGACAGCTACAAGTACCTTGGAATCCCACAAGCAAATGGCAACCTCGAAGTGGCCAAAAGAAAAGCAGCCACAGCCAAATACCTCCAACAAGTAAGGCAAGTCCTAAGGAGTCAGCTCAATGGCAAGAACAAGGTCGGGGCAATTAACAGCTATGCCCTGCCGGTCATCAGATACCCTGCGGAAATAATAAGTTGGCCAAAGGAAGAGATTCAGACCACAGATGTGAAAACACAAAAGCTCCTGTCCATGCATGGAGGGTTCCACCCCAAATCCAGCACCCTGAGACTGTACACTAAGCGCAAGGAAGGAGGCAGAGGACTAGTGGGTGTCAGAACCACTATCCAGGATGAAACATCCAACATCCTTGAATACATCAGGAAGATGGCCTCAACGGACGAAGTACTCGGTGAATGTTTCAGGCAGTGGAAAACAGATCATGTGGTGATGGAGGAACCATCATGGGAGGAAAAGCCTCTCCATGGGATGTACCACCGACAGATAACTGAAGTGGCTAATATCGAGAAATCCTACTAATGGCTAGAAAGGGCTGGACTGAAAGACAGCACAGAGACACTGATCATAGCTCCACAGGAGCAGGCCTTGAGCACCAGAGTAATAGAGGCCCCGATATAACATACAAGACAAGACCCCAGGCGTAGACTGTGCAAAGAGGCCCCTGAGACAATCCAGCACATAACTGGAGGGTGTAAGATGCTGGCAGGGAAAGCTTACTAGGAGCGTCATAACTAAGTGGCTGGTATAGTGTACAGGAACATCTGTGCGGAGTACAGACTGGAAGCCCAGAGGTCAAGGTGGGAAACACCTCCGCAGGTGGTAGAGAATAACCGAGCTAAGATCCTGTGGGACTTCCAGATCCAGACAGACAAAATGGTAATGGCAAACCAGCCGGACACTGTGGTGATGGACAAACAGCAGAGGAAAGTCATTGTGGTTGACATCACAATACCAAGTGATTGCAACATCAGGAAAAAGAAACATGAGAAACTGGAGAAATACCAAGGCCTGAAAGAAGAGCTTGAGAAGGCCTGGAATGTGAAGGCAACAGTGGTGCCCGTGGTCTTCAGAGCACTCGGGGCAGTAACCCCCAAACTGGAAGAGTGGCTACAGCAGATCCCAGGACAAACCTCAGACATCTCGGTCCAGAAGAGTGCAGTCCTAGGAACAGCAAAGATACTGCGCATAACCCGCAAGCTCCCAGAGGACCCGAGCTTGGATGGATGAGAGACCGCCCACGGAGAGCGAGGGGACAATTCATATATATATATATATATATATATATATATATATATATATATATATATATATATATATATGTGTGTGTGTGTGTGTGTGTGGAGAAGGCTTCTTATTATCAATACAGGATCTTGATGAATACATGGAAATAAATCTTGTGACACAGCAAATGTTTATCGCACTCGAAGCTAAAGGCAGTCCAACGAAATTTTAGCGTGTTTATCTTTTGGTGGCGACGTTTTGTTTTTTTGACCAATCAGTGTATAGTGTCTTTTCATTTCAATATACATTTTACATTTACTAATTTATGAACTGTCCTATTATTATTGATTTAATTGGTCAGTTTATTGGTAAAAGTTGAGAAAATAGCATAACTGCTCTTATGAAGTCAGACCTTTACTTTAGATTTTTGTCCTTAGAATTATTTTCAAAGCATTTGATTACCCTTCTTATTATAAAAAAAATCTGATAATCTTCACATTATTGCGATTCTTATTTTAAAAGGGCAAGAAGCCAATTGAATTATAACAGTAAAAAGTCCATGAGACGAAACACGTGGACACATACGCCCTGCGGTGCTCTCTCCGAGGCAGCAGGTGGCGGTGGCGGATCTAAAACTAACAGACGTAAAAGCGTCAGTAGAAGAAGAAGTGGAGGCGGAAGCTGGATCCTGCAAAATATGTCAGAATGGTAATCCGATTGTAATGGCCAGTTTTTATTGTATAATTGCTTTATTGTTGTTTTTTTAGATTAGGTAAAAATGTACGTCTATCTCCATTGTGTCCAAAAGTAGCATAATATTTACTGTAATTTGTTAAATCAGTTGGAAGAGAAGCTAAATATAGCTAGCGTCAGCGCTAGCATGTAGCTGGTTGTCAACAAGGTGTTTATCGTGTCTACATTCAGTCTTTTTAGATCCATAGCACAAGGTTACTTGACTGCCGACGTGGAAGAAAATTGTTGGGGTGTACAGTTTAACTTGTGTGTTGTAATCTGAATGACTTGTTTTGTTATGTTTTTAATCTCAGGGTACACAAATAAAAGATGTCATCATCAAGCCTGATGCGCCCAGCACGCTGATGCTGAACAAACACGCGGACTACATCGCTGCTTATGGCTCCAAGAGGGATGACTATGTCAGTAAAGTTGTACTACATCTAGCTGCCTGTGTTGGGGGTGTTTTCTGCTATTGTGTATAACATGTGTATACATTAATTGAGAAACAATATAGAAAAAAAAAAAAAAAACAGTTCTAAACTTTAAAGTCCATGTTGGTGTGACATCTTTTATTCTAGAAACACATCCAGGACCCTCTTAGACAAGCTTTCTTGTAATTTCTGCAAGTAGTAATCTGGAATAGTCCAAGCTTCTTAAAAGATATCTCAAGGCTTTGTATGTTTGCTGCCTTCTGTTCAGTGCTCTGTTAAGATGACCCGACACTGCTTCTGTAACATTGAAGTCTGGGCTCTGGGGAGGATTCATCTTTTTTCACAAGACATGTTGTCACTGATTTTTAGTCCAATTCTAGTTTCACTTGGTATACCCAAGTCTTACTTTCTCTTCTTTTCCTTAAGAATGGCTTGACAGCCACCCTTAAAGGAAACCACATCTGATGACACTTCAGTGAACAGCTGATGGATTAATATCCAGATCCATCTTTTAATGGCTGTGTCAAGTCCGCAGTAGGTCTGACACTTCATTTGTCCTCTGGTTTCTTGGAGGAAAATTTAAAAGAATGATGGGTGGCTCAAGATTTTTTGCACAGTTTTTTTGCACAATCCGTTGTGTGCATTTTGGAGGTTTGCTGTTTGTAATAGAATTTGCTTGATTGAAATGAATGAGTTTTGCAAAATATTAGAAAAAATGCAAACAAATGATGTAGTAATTTTATATAAACCAATGTAAATACATACATTTCATTTAATGATTAATAAGGACTTGATTTTACATCCTTAGATTTAATCTTTTACTTTCTTTACAGCACCAGCTTTACTAGAGACATCAAGTTAAATATCATAAATATTGGTGATGTATTAAACAGAACAGTGGGAGAAAACTAAGCTGCTGTCTAATAAAGTTGCATTCATATGAGTGTTTTATGCTGTGAGTTCAGGAGTACACGTTGTCTGAGTACCTGAGGATGAGCGGTATCTACTGGGGTCTGACGGTGATGGACCTCATGGGCCAGCTGCACAGAATGAACCGGCAGGAGATTATAGATTTCATCAAATCCTGTCAGCATGAATGCGGAGGCATCAGCGCCAGCATCGGACACGATCCACACCTGCTCTACACCCTCAGTGCTGTCCAGGTGACTCCTGACAAATTGTCTGACTTGATTGAAGCCTGAAAGTTTCATCATCTTACAAATAAATTGGAAATACAAATAATATAGACAGCAGTAATAATTTTTTGTAGTTGATTTTAATTCCTGATAACAGACTGAACTTTAAGATTATGTAGTGTTGCATAAAATTTGTCTGTTAGGTTCTCCTTCAATGTAATTTTCTAGCATTTCTAATATTTTATATTTCACTCTCTTGAGTATCTCCCTTATCAAACAGGTCCAATTGTTGTTTTTGTTGATGTTTATAGAAGAAAACTTTCAATTAGCTCACATGCTAATATTTTGTCATTTGGTTTTTAACTCTGTGGATTTTATTCTTCTTCTTTGTCAAATCTCTGCAGATCTTGTGCTTGTATGACAGCATGGATGCGATTGATGTGGACAAGGTGGTGGAATATGTCCAAGGACTTCAGCAGGAAGATGGCTCCTTTGCAGGGGACAAATGGGGTGAGCAGTCGTTTCAACAAGAGAGAGAGCGCAAGAAGAAAGAGAGAGAATGAAAAGCACATGTATTTTTATTATATATGTGTCATGTGTTCATCTCTTGGATATACAGTGGAACACAAACATTCTGGTCAAAAGTAAGAGTAAAAGAGAACTTGAGATGATATGTTTCTATAATATTTATATTAATCTTAACTGCCTTTTCTTCATGGTATTAGAAACTGAGAAAGCAGCTGAAATAATTTTTTCTTTTATCCTTTCACCTCTTAAAGTTTTTTCCGGCTTTGCAAACTTCATAAAGTTTGATTTTCAGGCTACGTGGCTGCTAAGTGAGAAACAAAACGCCAACAATTTACATTTTTAAGATTGCTGTGCACTACAGGTTGCCGCTTAAAACGTCTACATTCATTTATATTGCATCAATTTTTAAATACAGTATCAAAATCTATAGAGTCCATTCTAATCAGAGTTGTTTTTCTTTCCAGGGGAAATAGATACACGGTTTTCTTTCTGTGCTGTTGCAACACTAGCGTTACTGGTATGTATCCATAAACTTTTTTTTTTGTGACAGTGATGGAGTGTAATATATCGGTCCTGCAGTAAATCCTCCTTTATGGAGGTAAGAATATTCTGTGTTATTCAGTTTTGTTTTTTTTAACTGTTTTTTAGACAACTTACATAAAGCATATCTTGGTGGCATTGTACTATTTTTATGTAAAACATAATAGTAAAAATATCAAAACAGGCTAAAAAAAAGAAAAATCTTCCTGCTGCATCACAGTATTTTCCTGGTACAATTCCAACAAACATGACTGTTGTGTTAAAGTCTTAGTTTTAGCTCATTGCACTCGATAAATTGTTAAATGGACTCTGTAAATGCACAATTTGATGATGATTGAATTCTTTGTTGTCTCCAAGGGAAAAATGGACATGATAAATGTTGACAAAGCCGTGGAGTTCGTCCTGTCCTGTATGAACTTTGACGGCGGTTTTGGCTGCAGACCTGGTTCAGAGTCTCACGCTGGTCAGGTATAAAATTTTTCTGTCCCAGTAGATGTGAACTTGCAGGCTGATCTCAGTGGAGTGAGGCAGAGTCATAACTGAGAGACATACTGCTCCTGTAGTGATGTTGAAATAAAAACCGCTTGTGTTTTACCTCCTGTCTCTCAGATTTACTGCTGCACTGGTTTCCTGTCGCTCACGGGACAGCTGCACCAGCTGAACGCTGACCTGCTGGGCTGGTGGCTCTGTGAGAGGCAGCTGCCATCTGGAGGCCTTAACGGACGGCCCGAGAAGGTTTGTGTTCACTGGATTTTGGACTCCCTTGTCATTCCTTTCCTACTATGAAAAGCAGAATTTGCAATCAATCAGGTGTAATAACAGTAACAGTCCAGTATCAACCCATCAGGTTAAACTGCTTATTATACTTATTATATGTCAAAACTTCACTAAATTTAGCTAAACTGCTGAAATTACAACTGATACTATTTTTACTAGGTTTAATTGGGCTCTTCTAAGCTCCTTTTTATGATAGGTGTGGAAATTACTGTGATGTCTATTGTTTTGGGTCATATGTTTAGAATATAATAATAATAATAATATAGAAATATTAGTAATTTCGAATGTTATAAAATTGTTGATAAGCTTTGTAACAGCTCAGCAAGTGCTTATGTCAGGTATTGTAATCAGCTGAACAGTGACAGTTAATCTCTGTGACATCTGTTCCAGCATTAAAAAGCAATAAAATACAAATATTATTACATCAGTGGTTGCACCTGTAAACAGGATTGACCATGAATAAATGTGTTTCCTGGAGGATAAGTACTACTACCACTGAATTACAACCACTAGTGGTGAGCCTGCACCACCACCGTCTGCTGACACGAGTTGTTCATCTTCAAAGTGGTCGGTGGAAATTTCTGACTTAATTATGAAGGAATTCTCACTCGATACACTTTTCAGTCCTGTATGAGTAGCAAATATTGCACTTATTGATGAAGGTGTTTATGCTGAGTCGTTTGTCTGGTTTAAGATTGAAATCAGGTGTGATGACTTCTGACCCAGCCTTCTCCTTCACTCAGCTTCCAGACGTGTGCTACTCGTGGTGGGTTCTGGCGTCGCTGAAAATCATCGGCAGGATCCACTGGATCGACAAAGCCAAGCTGCGAACCTTCATTCTGGCCTGTCAAGATGAAGAGACGGGAGGTTTTGCTGATAGACCAGGAGACATGGTGAGCTGTTG
Source organism: Melanotaenia boesemani (assembly GCF_017639745.1). Lineage (NCBI taxonomy): Eukaryota > Metazoa > Chordata > Actinopteri > Atheriniformes > Melanotaeniidae > Melanotaenia > Melanotaenia boesemani. The sequence goes on along the minus strand of NC_055689.1, from coordinate 26,632,992 downwards.
TTCACAATTAAAATTCACAAACAAGGAAAAGACTCTAACATGGTGATGTTAAAGCCATGTTTTTCTCATGGCCACGTGTGGCGAGCCCCCTCCTGATGTTTTTTTTACTCATACCTAGCTCATTATTTTTCCTCTCAGACATTTATATGCAGTTGTTAGATCAGCAACATTATTTGCCTTCATTGTGTGTAGAACCAAACTCTCTTTTTCAGCGTCCTCTTTATAGCTCCATCATGTTGACACTATGTCACTTCTTTGTAAATTTGCTAATAAGCATGACCCTTTCCTTCTGCAGGTGGATCCTTTCCACACTCTATTCGGAGTTGCGGGTCTGTCCCTCCTAGGCGACAAGCAGATCAAACCGGTGAATCCAGTACTTTGCATGCCTGAAGACGTCCTGCAGAAGATCAACCTGCAACCCGACCTCCTCAGCTAGCCCTCTTCATGCACCACATAGCAGATAAATGCTGCTGCCCCCATATTCTCCCGTCAGCCTCACACTAACCACCATAGCAGGATGTTGCAAGCAGAAAGAGGACTACAACACATTGCTGTTGTAGCTGAATTTTACATTGAAGACAGTTTGCTCAGTGACGATGTGGAAGCTGAGATCTGAGCACTCGAGTGAGTTTTCTTATTTTACTGCTGCAGATGGGGATGCTCTGAAGAGTTGTCATCAATGTAGGAGTTTAAACATCATAAATCAACATTCCTTAACTTCTGATGCTGATCAGGAGATGAGTTTAGAAGCGGAAACATTGAGCACACAGTTAAAAATATTTCCGTCTGTCATCAACCTTAAACTTTTTCACTTTCCAAGTGGGATGTTGGTATGAAACGAAGGGAATATGGAGTTTTTTTAGGTTAACACAATAGACTTCGGTGTGGCAGAATAGAAGGTTTGTGCAGGAAAAGATCAGTCAGCTGAGGGAGATAAAAGGTAAAAATAAAATGTGCTGTTTTATGATGTTCTGGCACCTTAAACTTGTGGATATTATTTTGGTTCAAAGGCACTACATCTCCTTGCTTTGTAATTTCTGCCTTTTCTTGCAGATGCTGTTTCACATGAAGCATCCTGTGTATGTGAGAAGTTAGGGCACTAAAGCAGTCACACCACACTGTGCTAATTGGGCTTCACAGCTGGAAATGCACCACAGGACTTATTAAAAAGTTGCATTTTAACAACCTCAGTAGGATTATTATTATTGTGATGATGATGACGGAGACCCTGTTTGGAAGTGAGACGTTCTCAGTGTGACTGTAAACATCATTCTGAGTTTGTTTAATGTCTTATTCACAGCCTCAGTTACACTATTTATTCAGATCTTTCAGTCTGTGGGCAGCTGTGTTTGATCTGCTTCTTCTCTGTGTGTAAAATAATGAAATATTTTCAGTCTTACGTTCACACGGTTCAACACATTCTGTGAAAACGCTTACAGAAAGCTCCATATTTTTACTTGTAAAGCCTCTTGATTTTTTTTATCTGTTGCTTTACTGTTTTGTGTCTTGTTAGAGTCAATAAATAATGTCAGTTTTACTTCTGAGGTTTCCCCAGTTCTTTGGACAGAGATGATTGTCTTTGACATGAAACGTAGCAGCAGAAACTTTAGTAAAAACTTGCATTGCTATCATGTTTGAAATTATAATGATTTAGTTATTAAAATCTTATAAGAAAAGTAAATATCAGCATAGGGGTTATTTATGTTTTTATAGTTTGTTCTTGCAGGTTTTGGGACACCTGGTCCCTGTTAGACTGATAATTATTTGTATTTCTCATGTTTTTTTCTGCATCTTTTTGAGGGGTTGGGGGTCATCCAATTTTGATTTACAATTTGCAAGTTAAAAAGATTTAATTAATTTAATAGATTTTTTTTATTTCATTGACCAGTTTGAAGGTTTATAGTGGATTTAGACATCAAAGACAAACATTGGTGTAGATTCTCTGTGACCTCTGTCATCCAGGTCATGGTAATTGTAAGAGCTTGAATAAAGCCAGCTGGATTTCTATTTCTTCATTCTTCATTTCTAACCAGTTGGTGGGGAGTTGAGCTTATAAATATTAAAGGAACACTCACACATTAAGGATCATTAAGGTCACTTGGTGTAACTGACTCACCTGACCATTCTTTGAGTTGTTCAACTCATTGCCACCTGTGAACTGTTTACCTGCGTGACCGAAGCTGATTAGGTCACAAGGTCCAGTGTGTCAATTGTTCTGAAACCCACTAGAAAGAATCAGAGCTGCATTGGTGTAGCTGGTTTGCCATAACATTATAAATTAATGTGTTCTGTTAGAATCAGCTGAATTATCCAAACACGCTAGTCTGAATAGACATGAATTTAATCTGGATTTTCACTGGTTATTTAAACAACTTGTAGTTAAAGGCAGAAAATATCTTGAAGTTGCTGGCAGGATCAGAAAAAAAATCCCTTTCTACATCACGTCCATGTAGGCTCATGCTTTAGTAATAACTCCAGATGGCCAGAAATTCCACATCCGATGTTGTGAGAGGGATTTTGTTTCACAGCAGTGGCAGACTGTAATAAAGGAGCAGCATGAAGATAGATGCACCCCCGCCTGAGTAATCAGTGGCAGGTAATTCTCCCCTACCTGTTTTCTTCCACACAATGAAGATAAGGACTTTCCCTGCAGTATAGCTGAGATAGGAAAATGACACTTTAAACTTTACAATTTAAAATGGTGGCTGTCATAAAGTCAGGGAAGTGATGAAGTGATATCCAAAAATATGTGGAAGATTGTCTCCACATACTAATTGCTGCATGGTGATAGCGAACAGCTTACAATGTTTAATATTCTGATGCACCTCTGGATTTAGAGACATTAATGCATTAAGTCTCAAAATGTTTTGCATGTTTTCTGTAGCTTTTTTTGTTTATATATTTTTATTTTGTCGCTCTTTGTTGGGGCTTCACTTCCTTCCCGTTTCTTTGGTCTCCAAGCACTGAAGATGCAAAAGCCTAGTTTATTTTGTTTCGAAGAGTTGGAATTCTTTGACATGGATTTTCTTTGGATACTGGACATCAAATATCTCACTTGTTTGAAGCTAGAGAATACTTCAGTTTTGCAACTTTGCTGTCAGTGTGTTGGTTTGTAAGGAGGTGAGAGAAGATGCAGTAAATCTTCTCTGTGGCTGCAAATACAGGTGGCCAATTTCTACTTTCCAAAACTTAGCTGTATATGGATGTTGTGTGCATTAAAGTTGACACTGAAATCTACAAATGTTAATAGTTTATTTTTATTAAACCTTTATTTAACCAGATTAAAAGCCCACAGAGATTGAGGTCTCTGCATGAAAAACCTGGCCAAGAAGTCAGCAGTAGGGGAGACCAGGGACAGTTTTTACAATTCTGTCTGTAACTTCGAGCTCTTTGTGTTCAAACAGCTATGCAAACTAGCTTCAAGTGTCTGCTAATAAATGGTATGGATATTGCCTGTGCAATAAAGATGTTAAAGATGCATTACATAACTTTCCATCTATAAAACTCTTGATTCCAGACTCGTTTGATGGCACAGTGACATCTATCTTGTGCATTTCTGGAGACGTCATTGTCCAGCCCCATCCCGAGGCTGAGAAACCACACTACACACCTTTTTCATTTGGGATGCCGTGTGACATTGCAGCTGAGTTTGGCTTCTCAGGCTGTTTTTAAACATGCACTGTGGCTGATTCAGGAAAGAAACACAAGAAGACATTTTCTAATGAAGAGAGGAAAAGAAAGAGAGAAAGGGACAACAAAAGTCAAGCTAAGACTGTTTTTCTGGCTGGAGAAAATTCCCAGAACTGGCTGGATGCAAGATGGATGCTGAATTAGCCATTGATAGGGGGCACATCACTGGAAAAGTTGCAAAAGTTCTGTAGTGTGTTTTTAATTTACAATAACGTCTTAACGTGACATGGTCAAAGCAGTTTGGCCTCCTTAGTAAAATGCAGTGTGAAAGCAAACAAACCAAAGATGTTTAGATTTTCTGATTTTCCCACCCAATCAAACCAGGTACATTACTTTACAGCACTTTAAGCTAGTGGTGTGTCAAAAACACTTTCAGGTAAAAGAAGAGCTCTGGACATCAGCTTCATGTATAATAAAAAAAATGATGGTTTATTACAAAAACTGACATCTTAAACAGATCTGCAGAATCTGTGAGGTGTCTGGACAATCTTGAGAATACCAAAACCACGTGTGTGGCATCCTTATACACCTATCAGACAAAGACATTCCTTAGTCCCAAGTTGGCCAATCCTGTGGAAACACATGTTTACATATAAGAGGTTTGGGTGCTGGAGTCCTTAAGGCACCTAAGACAGTGAGAACCTTATATGGTAAAAACCTAGGTGTGCCTTACATGGAGTCTAAAACTACTCTTAGCAAATTGCCATCTGCTTACAGCTGCAACCCAGTATAATCCTCATCTATATAATTTTAATAAATTCTAATTATGAAATGCTAAGAATAAAATACTTCAACAGCAACAGGCACATAATTAGACAAGTTAAGGTATGATGATCAGTGACAAATAAAAACAGTACAAAAGATTCTTGTTGTCTGAAAAGTAAAAAAGAACAAAAAGAATGAAAAATTAAATGAGTTCAGAAATGTTCAGCTCAGTTTATAAGATGTACCAAGCAGTCAAAACTAACTTTCTAATAATAAAGGCCATTAATGTGTTAGGCATAAGGGTTATTTGTTCTTTGTAGAAGACAAGACAGATAAGTTGGAACTACTCCACAAAGAGCCTTGCATCAGTGACAACTAGTGGGTGATTGTACCTATGGGAACTCAAAAAGGATCACTTGCCTTTGGTATACCAGTCACAATAGTGAGTGAGACGACTATAAATCTTAAAGTGCAATGGTAAACTGGAAACTGGTGACATTTGGTTGTGACACTCATGTACAAAACATCTCCATAGTCAAGCAATGGCATAAAAGTAGCCAAGACAAGGTGCTTTCGAGCACTGAGGAAGAAGCAGGAATGTTTTTGTGATAATGAAACTCAAGCTTCACTTTTAGTTTGTGAACCAAATGTGTGATATGACCTTAGAACGAATGCTCGTAATTGGAATCTAACTCTTATCAACTTGCCTTGGTCAGTTGTTATCGGCTGAATACAGGTAATTCACTCTAATGTGAAAACACCACAAGTCTGGTTTTGTCTGAATTTAAAACCAATTACAAAGCCAGAAGATGAGGCTGAACTATCTTAAAAGCAGTCTGTAAAAACTTTAAAGCCTGGGCAACTGAGGAAGAGCAGGAATAGCTTACTGTATTGTCATCATAAAAGTGGTACATGGCGTTTGGCAGGTTATCACACAGACTATTTATATAAATGGAAAATAAAATAGGTCTTAAGACTGAGCCCTGTGGCACACCGCTAGAGACACTGAGTAAATAGAAAAAGGAACCAGCAAATTGGATATTGTGTTCTGTTTCTCAGAAACAAACCAAGTGGTAGCTTGATTTATGATACCAGTCTGGAGCAGTATGTTAGTTTGAAGTGTGTGATCAACAGTGTCAAAAGCCTTGGCCAATTCAATAAAACGTGTTTCACAATATTGTTTACAATCCAAAGCCATTGAGAACCATCTAGTTTCTTTAAAGTGGCACCGACAGTCCTCATCCTATCTGCTTGCTATACAACTGGTTATTGTTACTCTGTTTTTTTTTTTAGCTTTTTTCATCTCCGACTGTTTTGAATTAGTTTTCTGTATTTATTTATTTTTGTATGGCTTTATCTCTGTGGTCATTTTAATCTTCAGTCTGTGGTTTTAAATTCCTTATTGAAAAACCATCTTATTACATTCCTCTCTGTTGTACTTCAGCCCTCCAAAGTCCCAGAGTCCCGCTGCTGTGCTCAGGTCTGTAACTGTAGTAACTGTGGAAGTGATAGTGATTGATTTTTAATTTTTTTAATTTTTCTGTCTGGTTAAGAAGTGTGCTTATTGTTAGCAATATTGCCTCACAGCAAGAAGGTTCCTGACTTGACTCTCAGGGGCAATCTCTCATTGTAGAGCTCACACGTAATCACTGTGCACGTGTGGGTCTTTACCAGGTAATTCAGGTTCCTCCCAAATACGTTAACTAGTGTTTCTAGATTAAGGGGGCCCAAGTCCAGTACTTGAGAGCTGCTATCCTGCAACTTTTAAATGCATTCGTTCTCCAGCACACTTGAATCAAATGGCTGAATCCCCTCATGTGCATGTATTTCAGATTTGCAGAGGCCTTGTAACGAGCCATTCATTTGATTCAGGTGTGTTGGAGAAGGGACACATCTGAAAGCTGCAGGATAGTAGCTTTAGAATACTGGACTTGGGCATGCCTTCTCTAGATTTTCCCTAGGAGTGAGGTCGTTGGTCCCTCTGTGTTGGCCCTGATGGACTGGCGATCTGTCCAGGGTGCACCCTGCCTCTCGCCTTATAGCAGCTGTCATCTACTACAGCCCCCACAACCCGGCATTAAAATAAAGGGATATAGACAATGGATGGATAATTGTTACGAATCTCTTTGATGTTTATGTGTCCCTGTTGTAATTTTGTGTGTTTTAATATAAGTTGTCCTGTCCATCTTGTGTGTTGTTTTCTGTTTGTAATGGTTTTGAATCCCTGCATAGCTGTTTTGCATCATTGTTGTTGTTTTGTATCTTTTTGCAATTTATCTCTAGATAATTATTTGCATCTTACTGAAGTTTTGCATCTCTTTGTGGTTGTTTTTGTATGTTTCTTTGGGCTAGCTTCCTTCAAACAGAGGTTTCTGGCCAGGCCTGAACTCAGTCAGTCTGTTCAATATTCCATCAGTTACAAAGAAACCAACTTTCTTATGTTTCTTGTAGATCAGACAGTAGAACATATGTTTCTGCCTTCACTTCTAATTAAGTCTTTGTAAAATGCAACGTGGACCTTCAGAAAATAAACTGGCAGCCCAGGTAGTTTTTTTTTTCTTTTTTTTTTATGCATTTTTGCATTTATTTAGTCAATGGGGGAGTAAGCTTTGGGCCCATGGAGTCTGGGCATGAGAAAAACAAGCGTGTTGTTTGGCTACTGAGAAACCCCACCAGCTCTCATTAGTAAGGAACAGACAGATGAAGAGGATGATAAAAGGCGGAAGAGAAAAAGAAAGACAAGTGGAGAGAAGAATCATTAAAAAACAGATGGAGGGATCACAGCTTTCACCTCTCAGTCTTGTTTGTTTGCAGTAAAAGCAACAACACATTTTCTTCCCTTTCCTCCTCTGAGTCCTGTCACCTTCTTATCTCTCAGAGCAAAATACTGAGGATTAGTCCTGGAGACGAGGCTGCAGTAGGCAGCCACTTTGCAAAAACTTAATTAAATCTCACCAGAGTTGGGTGAAGACCATTTACATATTTGGGGAAAAAATAAAATAAAATATAAAAATAGGGGATTTATCACAAACGTCACCTAGTTTGTGGTTATTATCAGTATATTATTCAGGTGGTTAAGCCCGACTGGAGCTCTGACTCAAACAGTCTTTTGTTATTTCCACTTTATTCATAATTTACTTTTGTGTCATTTAGGATTTTTACCCATCAACGTACTACAGTGTTTGCTAATAGATAAGCTGTTTTTTGTATGGTCATGTTTCAACATCCTGGCACTTAAACATAGACTTTCTGAGTTTTAGTCAAAGTCCAAAATCTTTCAGCAGAATCTCTGAAAATGGGATCTTATTCAGTATGAAGAAAAAGGAAAATGATATGAAATATGAAGAGAAAAATGCCATATAGCTCATTCACCACTTGAATGTTAAGCAAGGAATATGTTAGCTTAGCTTAGCATTGCATGGGGAAACAGGTAGACTGGCTCAGGTCAACATAAAACATAAAAATTGTGTCTGTAATACTTTTTAAATTACTTTTCAAGCTAGAGGAGCAGCCCAGACTCACATAATTGGTTTGCAGTCTGGTCCTACCCTTTTTAGTTATTTTTTTCCTTTTGGCCTCGACTCTCTTCTTCCTTGTGGTTTTGGTTGGTTAATATTTATTTAGATTAAAGCTCTTCTGAAATGTTCCCTTTTTTAACCTTTATTTAATTCAGGGACTATTAAACCATAATATATAATATTTGAATAATATTATGTGGGAGAATAAAAAAATTACAGAAAATCTGCTACCAGGAAGATGAAAAACGGACGAACATTTCAGCCAGACCACGCTCCATTTTTCACTGAAAATAAAGCTGCTAAAATGACCCAGTGACAAATCCAACTGAAAATCTATGGAAAGAGCTAAAGACCGGAGTTCATAGAAGAAGCCCACAAATACTTCAGGAATCAAAGACTGTGTGGAAAAGGGGGCCAAAAATCCCACTAGTGTAACGCATCTAACTGGTTTCTTCATACAGGAGGTGTTTAGAAGCTGTCATTACCAACAAGGGCTTTGGTACATTTCAGCAAACTCCTTCCTTGTACTATTCTATTTAATTACAGTTTAAGTTATAAACTCATTTCTTTTGGTTTCTTTTCATGCATGGATTTGTTGGATTATTATGAACATCTGGGGAAATGTTCATGTCAATAACCCCATTAGAAATGGTATCTACTGACAAATGTGTTCAAGTACTTATTTTACCCACTACATGTATATTTCAGGTGGAGTTATGTCACCCAATTAAAATTTTCATAAGAGTTACTTCATTTGCCCTTATTATGTTGTGTTTTTAAGCAGCAAATTTTTTTTATATTTATCACACTTTAGTGACACCTGATAATCTGACATGTATTTTTCCTGTTACCCACTAGGGGGTAGTACAGCACAAATATTGGATTCAGACCGTGGCGGTGACTTCAATCAGAGGTCTGGACAAAACACAATAATCTTTTGCCCTCTTATTAATTTATTGATACAAGTGAATCCTATGTTTCTGGATGAGTAGTTTGTACATTAATAGGATGACACAGCATCCCATGGGCCTTGTGGTAATTAGCTTTTAATTTGTGCATCCTTCTCAGAGGCATGAGAGACAAATCTGTCAGAGTCTAAGTGACTTATCATTGCACACCGTCCCTGTAGCGGACAGAAACAAGTACAAGATTAATCTTATCTGATGTTTCTGTTTCAGGATCTAACTACATCCTTTGAAAGGCTTCACCTGGATGAGAGCTGCTTGGGTTACACACATTCAGGTCACAGAGAGACAATACCTGCTGCAACTATCAGGTTACTGCTATATTTACAATGGTTCATTACAAAGTAATCATAACCACAGGCTGGGTTGATGTTGGTAATATTGTGTTAGATGTTTTAGATTTATGTTTTAAACCTTGTTTCTGTTTATTTTTACATCATATGTAGCTTTTAATGTTCCTAACATGAGTAGCCTCTTGCTGTGACCTGCTGGAAAAGGGAGTTTAACCATCCAACTCCAGCAACGTCCAAGCAATTTATCATGTTTCTAACAAACCCTAACCCTTTCCCACTAGCTCTAATGGTTCAGATTGAGTGTGAGCAGAATTGGGTGATCCAACCATGGGTTACAGCCAGTCACTCTTGGCCATAATCATCCAAATTTATTAGTTTTAACATTGTAGCTGAGTTTACGTTGACCACTTTTAATCAGATTAATGGTCTAATCAATCTGACATGATGATGCTTAGTTTTAAAAAACAAACTTTTTAATCATAAGAAGGGTGGCTTTTTCAATTTTTTACAAATGAAAACTTTAAACAGGAAAAAGTGAAAAATTAAAATGAAATCAAAGCTTTCGAAGTTCAAAAAGTATTTAGGATGAAGTTAAATTCTTATCAATTGCTAAATCTTTTTGTCAATAATAACTTAAATATTGGCACGTTCCCAGCATTTCATCAGAATATTAAAGCACATCACAAACCAAAACACATGATGACAAACCGCTTATATAACAAATCTTACACAATATACATTGTTTTTAATATGCCTAATTGATTGTTTCAACTCTTTTAATTATATAATTTTTTTTAAAATCGGTTCTTAAAGTCTAGCTATCGTTTGACATGTGTAGAAGTACCAGCTTGTCAGGTTGGACTTTTGGCCTTGTCTGGCACTTTTAATTGAACATCTGCCCTCACCTGGCCCGGTAGTCTGCTAAAAATAAGAGGGGTAGGACCATGACCAAGCCCTCAGCATATACTGTTTGACTCTTTCTCTTCATTGAGCATATTTCCTGGAAAAGTGATTAGAAAGGGATTGGAATCCAGTTGGAAGTGGTCAGCCTGCTAATGTTTTTGTTTTTTAGATATATATTTCTCACTTAGATTTAGGCTTTCCCCTCAATATTTTAGAACTAACTGAGGTTCGTTTGTTTTAATATAGCTATTATTTTAATTATACTTTGCTGGTCCTCTTCATTAAACACACTTTGTATCATGTTTTTTTTTTTTATATAAGCATTGAAAACATCTTTTGTAAGCAAAGTTTTTCTTTTGAGGTATTTCTGTTATTTTTGTCACAAGGGAACAATGTTTTTCATAAAGATAAATTATTACTGTTATATAGGCATGGTAGACTTCATCAACATCTTCTATACCTTACTCCAATTATAGCTTATTTGCTCATTTTTAAGTGTCTTTATTGATTTTTCTTCTGTCTTACTATTTTGTACTTTTGGCAGGTCCTGCTTTATTTCCATATTGTTTTGCATTGTTGCAAATACTAACAAATGGTCAATAAACAATTGACGATTAACCCCCAATTTATTTTCTTGTTAACCACATTTGTAAAAATATTGTCACTCAGTGGCGCCATTTGTCGTCATGCGAGATGTTGTGTGATTGTTGGGCACAGACTTATGCTATACATTGAGTAAAATGAATCATCAATGGTCTTTAGTTCCTTTGGATTTTGATCCAAAGGAACTAAAGACACATTTGTCCTATTTCTTTGGACAAAGAAATAGCATTTTCTTTTAAATTATTTCATCATATGCCCATTATCACGTGTCTAAGTGGTATCAGTACAGGTCTGAAAAGCCCTGTAGCGACACATTCTATGATGTTATCAACTACTAATGACAAGTTTTTTTTTTTTTTTAAGTATTATTATTATTATTTTTACTTTTGTCCAATTTTATATTTAACTGTTTTATCTAAACAGATGATATGGTGTATTCACTTAATCCAGTTATTCTGTGCATCCTCAAATCACATTGGATAAGGTGATAGAATAAGTTTCAAAAGGGTAAAAACATGGCTGATTAAAAAAAAAAATCATTGAAGACCTTGGAATAATTAAGAATAACAAGAAGATTGTTTTAACAGAACATTGTGGTAGTGCTTTATGCTTGATAATACACTCAGTGAGGACAACTTTTTAAAGTTTTAACCAGTCTCTTGATGTGTCCCTGTAATAAACTAATGACGCCCTTTTTTTCTGATTCTTCCATATTACAGAAGGGTTTATGCAGATAGAGTTGCAAAACAAAAGAGATAAAGCAGAATCATCTTTTCCTTAAATGGTTAGAAAAGTGATGCCTTATCTTAAGTTTCCTCTTGTCTCAGATTTCAAGACTCACATGTTCAGATACAAATTCATTCCAAATAACAAAGCTACCAAAAGAAAGAAGAAGAAGAAGAAAAAACTTCACAACTTTGTCTCCATCAGCTGGGAACCTCCATTGGTGTCTTTGTGTGTGTGTCTGTCAGCAGAGGAGGAAGGTTTCAAAGCATCGTCATTCTGGCATCCTCTGACTGGTTTCACTGGATTAAAACCTGGGAACCAGACCAGCACTGAGGATTCTCATCAATAAAATAAACCGGCTGCCTACCACTGAAACCAGAGCCCTGCATCGTAGCTTGTCAACAAAAGCTCATGCAAGAAGAAACCTACTTTGTACTTTTTCCTCTGTGCACATTTTTACATTAACTTTCACTGATGAAAGATTCTCAGTAGAACGGAGGGCAGCGCCTCCTTCATGCATGCTGAAATTCTCAACAGACTTTGTTTTAGGCATATCCTAAAGGAGTTTATAAATCCATATGATAATACTAAACACGTAGTTGTTGAATGTATTTGTAATTTCTTCATTATTTTATTTTAATATTTAATTATTGTTGTTTTTTTGTAAATGATTAGTTTATTGACTTGAGAAGAAGCTGTCAGATTTTTAAAAGGTACCTAATTTCAGTACAACTAACAGACCTTTCTCTCATGGTCTGTGAGCCATTTCTTGGGTTAATATGTTCTGTTAGTGTCTCAATTTCAAGATTAGTTCTGGTTTATGTTCATTGCTTTTGGTTTTAGCTACTGTTTCGGGGTGTAGTCAGTATTTCTGTGTGGCTTTTGCATGTTTGGGGTTTGCCTGGGCTTCAGCGTGTTTGGAATAAGTGTTAAAGAAAATGAATGAATGAATGAATGAATGAATGAATGAATGAATGAATGAATTTTTTGTAAACACTTCTTGAGTCTTTATCTGTATATAATGCACCTACTGATGCACATTACACATAGCTGGTTAAGGTTATGTATTTAAATTGAAAACAAGATTATTAAGGTTGAATATGAAAAATGTTGTTAGTAAACAGAATGATAGAACATAGCATGTATTTAATGCTGTAGTGGTAATATATCGACTGACTCTTGGCACTCTGGCTAAACATGCTAATATAAATTGGATACTTTAACACAAACACAGCTTTCTGTGACTTGAGTATTCCACATTTTTCCATGAGACTGGGCTGCATTCTCTGTCATTAGATCTACTGAACAAAGCTGAGGCAGCAATCCAAGACACTTTTCCATCTTGTCAGCATTGTGTTCCCCTCCAAAGCTTCTCAAGAGTGATAGCTCCTTATCACATCCACAGAGGTATCATCAACACACTTTTAATCATCCACAGGGAAATTTCAGACTCGGATGACCTTGACTTTCTTTTTCCAGGCACAGTGCTCTCGCAAAGCTGAAAATTTAATCCACGATGTGGCACTCTGGCTTCAAGGATTACTTTTTCAAGCTCTGTGTGAAAAGCTTTTAAAGATGGAGGGAGATTTCGTGATAACCTCAATAGAGCATTGATTTGGTGAGAGGACCTGCTTCACACCTGCAGAAAATAACTGAGTGGTCTAATCAATGCAGCAACAGCCAATCTAAAGAAGTGCAGTGTTCCAGCAACTCGTGGTTAGAGGGCTTATGTATGCGTATGTGAGGCTTTGCCTCGAGCAGGTGTTTCTACCATGGATTCAACCTTGCTTGTGTGTCAGTGATTACAGCTTGGACACTTCAAATATATTTCTTGTTAAAGAAGGAAAAGTTTACATTGGTTCTTTCATTTGCAAACAAGACTGACATCTTGAAAATTTTCTATTTTCTCAAGGTGTCATGTTTTCTGGCACAGAGGTAGGTTGCAGCTGAACTCAATTACAGCTTCCAATGCAGACATGAGAAACACAAAGGCAGCATCTGAATGAAGTGAAAAAACGACAGGATGCTTGCAAGGTTTCTATCATTTGGTCTGATAATCTCATCAGTTTCCATGAACATGCAGTGAAATAAATATATTCCTTGCTGTTTTCCAAATATGTGCATTAAACTGAAGCTTAAACAGAGTTTTTAATGCAAGGTCAGGAACTAGTTGTCTTTTTCAGTCATTTTAAATTGACTTTTAAATTCAAATCTCCAATATTTCTATAAAAGAATAAATGCCGCTCGGTCAAGATGTGGACAAAGCTGAATTTAGTTGTTTTCAACACATGAATAGATTTTAATCCAACTAGTGTCCCTCTTTTTCATTTTTAGCGAGGGGTTTCAGCTGAAGCAACTTCATTTAAATACATTTTTTACAGGAACATTTAAAAAGAAAACAAGAAAGAATTGCACGTGTTGTATTCACACACAATAATTTATTTTAATTTATTAGTATTTATTATTTTTAATAAGCCAAAAATGCCACGTTTGGTGCTCAGATTGTCCTGTACAGCTTAGTGTTTGACTTGTTTTCAAACATGTTAATTGTGTTTGAATAGCGAATTTGAATGAGCTGAATTAGCTTTGATGACCCTGACCCCTTTTCCACCAAAGACGAGCTGGTGCCGGTTTGGTGCTGGTTCTAGATCCGGTGCTTAGCTGGTACTTCCAGCATACCAGCATGGGCCCTGCACTTTGTCATCCTCTGGGGGGCTGGTGCCTGGCGTAGTTATCTCTGGCCTCTTTGGGCCTGCGTGGCGTAGCCATGGAGCGCTTTGGTTGGTTTCCCGGATCCTGGGGCCCCCTGGGCTGCCTCTGATCTTTGTGATAGCCTGGTCTTATTTGCATGATCGCTGATCACATTTTATCCCCACATTTACTAACCTGCATGCTAACACAGTCATGTTCATGTTTTTCTTTGTATTGCTGATGTTTCTGTTGTTGTGGCTATGGATTATTTTTTCTTTTTTACTTCTTGTCTTTGAATTGGTGCTTCTGATGATTTTTAGTTTTGTTTTCTTGAAGATGTTGCAGGTATGTTCCTGTTTCCTTACAGGTGTAGCAACTAGTTGTGTGGGTTTTGAATAGCTGATGCTGCTACCTTCTACCTGGTATATCCCCGTCTCTATTTTTTATTTTTATTTATTTATTTTATCATTTGGATGCGTCTTCCACATGAAACAGACATTTTGGGAGCCCCAAAATTATATATTTTTAAAACTTTAAGTGAATAAATCTTTTGTTTCCAACCCATATGTAGTGCTAGGCGATATGACCTCTAATCAATATCATGATTAATTGAGCATATGACCTTGATTACAATTAATTAGCAATTATTTTAGCATTATTTTATTTTTAGCCCTCATACCTAACTGACAGTTTTTGTTGCAAATGTTTTCGTAAAAGAAGAGCAGATATTGATTATAATAAGAAGCACACACAGTTTAACAATATATGGTCACTTATTAATATTTTCAAAAAAATATTTAAGAGATAATTTAAATAATTGTCATGAACAAGACTATATTGATTATTGGTTCTGAATGTTGATTTTGATTAATTTTTTGATTAATTGCCCAGCCCTATCCATATCCATCTTTCCTGATCCAATGAAGCCATGGCTCCAACCAACATGTGCAAACCTCGCCCATCTCTACAACACTGGTGGATTAGTGTTGTATCCGTGCTGATGAAACTACTGAGCATCATATGGCTTTTACGTGTTAATGGTTGACCCTTCTTTCTCATCCTCGTCGCCCATTGGTGGTGCTAGACATTTACACATGGGGTGGCCACAGGTTGTGTAAGACTTTGTCAGGTGGAAATTACTATGTTCCTCTCCATAACACACACACTGGCACACACTGCTGTGATAACTGTGGCCACATTTAAGAGACATGAGAAATTAAACATCTTTACATTAATAATCTTAAAGACTATAAAAAGACTAGTTGGTTGTTTTTTTAGGTATGTGGTGATTGATGTGGTAATAGGAGGATCAATGGTCTCTCTCCCTAGTAGCTCTGGCTTACTGTCTGGTGATGGACACTGAATCCTTGTGTCTGACTACAATGACTTGTGTAGCTAACTTCAGGTTGGGAGCTGTTAGATTCTTACATTGGAGCTGGTCTGTCTGTGTCCTTCCTCTTTACAATAAGTCTGAAATACCCCCCTTTTTCTTCATTCCTATATCTTCTTGTAAAAAATAAGACTGGTTACAGGCTGTGGCTATGTCCACATGGCACCGAAGCTGGTTCAGGAACTTCAGGTGTGAAAATGGTGGCGAAAACTAGAAGAAAGGCTTCAACATCCCCACAAAACCGCTGTAGTATATACTACAAGGCTGTGGGGGGGGGGGGGGGGGGGGGGGGGGGGTGCTACGATGATTAAAGTAACACTCCAGAGCTAGAACAAGGTGTAGCGCATGTGCAGATAATGACATATCTACTTGCTCCCACAGTTGATGGTACAGTAGCACAATACAGTGTTGTAAAAGCAGTACATTTTGGTGCTAAAGTTGTACACAAGCCAGGACTGTCTGGAACAGCATCACAACACAGTTGGTTATGTACGCCATTATTGTTGTTGTGTTTGGCATGTGTTCATCACACTGATATCATATCCCCTAGTGGTGCAGTTACGATGTCCTCATAGTACCACAGATGGTAAAGGGTTTAAACCTATCCACCTTGGTACCTGGTTTCAGACATGATCAGTTTCATGGAGGCTAATCCCTGGTTTCGTGGGGATGAAAGATTGGGTTGCTAAAATACTTTTGCGGTTTTACTGCAATTTGGCATCATGGAGACGGCCCCTAAATTTCTCCATATTCTCAAGCCATGGCATACTTTAAAATTAAGTAGCACCCTTGCTAGCATCTTGTTTAAATGAAACTGGATCATGTAGCTTTAACTTAGAGCTAAAAAAATTGGATTACACGGTACCCTTAAAGCATTATTATAGTTTACTTTCAGCTCAAATGTGAAAATCTTGATTAACTGAGTTGATGTGTAGTCCTTTAATACACTCACTGAAAACTAAATATGGTTTCTTCACATTATCTTAAAATTAATCTAGTGCTAACATATAACTAGATTAGCAGTGCTACGTAACTTCATGCTAACATTAGGTTAATATCTTTACATAAAATTAGTAGTTGTACCTGCACAGGGACAAAATCTCTTCCAGGAATGTGTAGCAAAATTTAAATATATTTTTGAAGGGCGTCTTAAGAAACTACTTTAGAAATGTACTTCAAACTGATGTAGTGGTACTGATCATCCACGCTGTCTGAAAAGATGTTTCTGTCCTTCTCCAGTGAGATGTCAATCATTTGAGGTGGCATTCAGTCAGATTTCAGAGATTGCCATCGCCACCCATCTAGCTTGACCCCTAACCCCCCCCCAACTGATGACCGGCTTTAAGAGTTTGGTTCTGTTGGAGATTTTCCTTTACACTGTCACCCACTGCCCCATGTATGCTCTGGATGGAGGACTGAATCAAATCAAATTTTATGCAATCAATTGGTTTCCTTAGCTAGGCAATTACTTTTTATGAATTTGCTTATTTGAACATACTTATTATAAACTGGACTAATGCGGATAATGGGTTTGTTTTAAGAGAATTTTAATAGGACAGCAATAACAAGGACTGTGTCTGTAAAAGTGCCTTGAGATAGTAAAAGCTGGGTTGAATTGAAACAACTGTGTGTATAAAAGAGTTATGGTGGACTGTGGTCGATATCTGTAAAAATGCCTTTCTGAGATCAAAATTTTAACCAAAAAATAAATAAATAAATAAATAAAAATACAAGTGCATTAGAAAAAACTTGGATTAAAAAAATATACAATTGATCTTTTTTTAATCTTTGTTTTTCTAATGCACTTGTATTTTTTTCTGCACCTTGCTGTAATGTTTTTACTTTGAATTGTCTTGTACATGAAAAGTGCTATACAAATAAATTTGCCTTGCCTTGCCTACAGGAAACATCTACTGTTTTGGTTCCTGCTCTGGTGTGTGGCAATGGTGGGCATGTTTGTTTCCCTGGCAACTTGGAAATTTACCTGCACCTTATTCTGCAATCAAGCAGCGAGTATATAAGACCAGCTCAGCCTTCCGGTCATGGCCAGATTGTTGATTTACCCATGGTAACAGCTCTTGGCCATCTCAGCTTTTTTTTTATCCATCTTGTCCTTCTGCCTATCAAATTTGCTTTGCTCAGAGATTCAGACCTGCCTGCCTGTCACAACCTCCTTATCCCACTGTTCAGTTATCGGATGGTTAAAATAAACCTTTTCTCATTCCCAGCTCTTTGTCCGCACTTTGATCCTGATTACACCCTGAACACACAACATCTACACGTATTCAGACTGTGGAGGACACCAGGTCAAGCAGAGAAAACACATCTAGTTAGAGTTACCTTCACAGCTGATTCAAGTTCCCTACATTAGTAAATAGGGATTGAGTACAACAGCCAGCTTTCAGTGGCACTCCCATCTCCCTTGGGGAAATCAGATCTAAAAAAACCAAATGTCAAGTCAACATTATTTGGGCAGAGAAACAGCTGTAACGATTTTCCAGATGCAGCAGAATGAGAGAATGAGATCCTTGGGGAGGTTTGTATCTTAAAAAAAACTAATTTGAAATGCCAAACAAACTAAAATCTTTAACCCGTTAAGGCCCCACCCATGAAAAAATGGTAAGAAAAGTCCAATTTTTTAATAATTAGGTCTTTATTTGGCCCTATAACAACATCTAACAAAGAAATTTAACAATTTATTTTTTTTTTTTTTGGGGGGGGGGGGGGGGGTATCTATCATTTATTACCATGTCATATATTAAAAATATTAATTATATAATATTATAATACTATATAATATTATTAGGTTAGGTTAATTGATGACTCTAAATTCTGCCTAGGAATGAGTGTGAATGTTTGTTTACCCCCTGTGTGTTGGCCCTGCGATGGACTGGTGACCTGTCCAGGGTGTACCCTGCCTCTCACCTGTTAATGCTGGGATAGGCTCCAGCTTACCCGCGACCCTTAATGGACTAAGCGGTACAGAGAATGAATGAATGAATGAATGAATGAATGAATGAATGAATGAATGAATGAATGACTGGTTTTCTGCTTCTGGGTATCTATTAAGGGACAGAAGACAAGTATCAGATTATGTTCAACAGGATTTTGAGCAAAGTTTAAACCATATATTGAAGCAAAATGTCTCAGAAACTGTATGTGACAAATACGTCACGTCGGGCTCTTATGGGTTAAATTGTGTTACCAACTTGACAAAGCTTTAGGAATGTTGAAAGCCACAGGTCTACAAAAGTTTTTCTCCTTTTGTATTAACCTTTAAACATGGAAAAATCAACAAATGGAAGAAAAATAAAGGAAATTTGAGTACAAAAAATTATTTTGTTTATTAATAAAGTATTTTAAAATAAAATAAAGAAGATGATAGCATAGAATAAAGATCTGTTATTGTCATTGTTTTCAAAATAATAAATGAAGGCAAGTTGAGCTGACAAAAGCTTCTTTAAATCTAGGAGGGTCAGTCAGTCCATAAATAAATTGAGACATACATAGACTCCAGTTAATTTAAAAAAAACAAAACAGATCTACATGAAAGAGAAATTAAACAGTGTTAATTTAGAAGAAATTGAGAATATACACAAGAGGCTAAAGCACAGGTAATGATGAATTTGTCTCTTGGAGCTTTAGAATAGGACAATATAAAGATAACCTTTGTTTTTTATCTCATCTTTTTAAGTATTTATTTAGGAATAGACAATTATGATAAAACAAGAAAAACAATATAAAAAAACATACTGAATAAGTATTTGTTTCTTGCTTTCATTTTACGTTTTGATTCTTCTTCTGCACCCTGCTGTAGTCCTTTCAATGTTTTATGTAAAGCGCTTTGAACGATCTTGTACATGAAATTTGTTATACAAATAAACTTGGTTCCCTTTCTAGATGTTTTTGCACACCATAATATCACATTATGCTTTAAATAATTTAATATTTTAGTAATAATTACTTTAACTGCTGAACATGTGCATTCAATATATATATATATATATATATATATATATATATATAAATCAATATTTTTTAATTAAAAAAATATATGGCGATAAAAGAGAAGATCCGTCTATGTTTATGTTATCTCCTTTCACATGTTGGTTTCACCTGATGGTATTAAAAACCAAAAATCATGAAATCAGCGCCTGTCACGTGACACGACCGGGGGCGGGGCTCTACGTCTCAACCGGCCAGTAGCAGCGCAGCAACGGTCCAGGTCCCAGCAGATCTATGGGGGGGAAAAAATCGACAAGAGACGGAATAACGGTACACTCCAACATGTATGGAGCTTGTCCTCGCATTTAACCGCACCGCATCCGCGTCTGCTGCTGCGATGGAGACGTGAATAAATGTGCGCGAAGACGGACGCTGTGAACGCGTTTTGGGGCTGAAGAAATCAAGCGGTCCACCATTGTCTGCGGAAAAAATCAGAATGGCCTGGATGTGGAAGGTAAGAGGGGGTTTCTCTCAAATACGTCCCTGTAGAGAAAACGGCAAGGCAGACATATGAAGCCTGAAACGTGGCCAGTTCTCTGTCAGTGAACGTTTTTGCGTACGTGAGGTGAAATGTGAGCTGGGGAGCATGTGGTTGTGATGATGCTCAGTTGAGGATTCATCCTCATCTGGTTTGTGTCTGCTGCTGTGTTTTTTTTTTATTATTTATTTTTATTTATTTAATTTGTTTAATTGAACACCCACTTCCTGGCTTTGGCTTGTGATGCAAAACAGGTCCCAGAGTTTGTGTTATGTGCTCATCAGGCTTCTCTAAAACAGGCAGGCTGGAGCAGGCCAAGCAGCTGTGCACACAACATCCTTCATGTCCAGGTGTTCACATGATGTGAGACAGCCTCCAGGGCTGTGGGAAAGTTAACAAACCTGTCTCGCCCTGAATAACACACAGATTTTAGTAGGTTAAAAAGTTCAATATGACATAAGATGCTACCTTTGTAGATATATATATATATATATATATATATATATATATATGAACATTTTCAGTTATTCAACTCAGTTCTTGACTTATTTCCCAGTTTTTCCACTATAAAATGTCAGGACATTACAAAAACACCCATCAGGAACTTGGACCCATTTGCTTAATAGATAACACAATAGATAATGACAGTTAACAGTTAATAAATTTGTTTAGTCTGACACAGTTAAAAGTTGAGTTTTGAGCTCTTGTGCTAATTGATATTATTATATTTGAATGGGTGTCCACCCTTCACAGACACACATTATACTGGCTCACTCACTCAGATGGCTTCACACACATGTTAAATATGTTAAACATACCGACTACATTTGGCTTATCATGATTTGTTACACATATGTGTGTGTCTGTGTTAGCTTGTGTTTTCTTCTGTGAGTTTTGAAAGTGGATTCACTTCAGATCTCAGTCTGTATCAGCTCAAAGAAATAAAAAGCAACATTTTGTTGCAGTTAGCCTGTAATCTTTATGCTGTTTTTTTGTTTGTATATTAACAGCTAACATTTTCTGTTATCTTTAAAAGTTGTGCTCACTTTGCTTACTTTTATGGACTTTATATCTTTCAGTTAGGAAACGAGCACCCCTCAGAGGCCGCAGCAAGAAACTGCGTTCATCATTGTTTAATGTCTTCTTTAGTCTGATTTTGTTCACCTTTTTTGGTTTTGTTTAAGTTAAGTCCTCATATATTTTTCTTTTTGCCTGATTCATCATCTGTGATTCTAAGATGTGCAGGTTAATATCAGCAAAGAACAGCGTTGTTGTGGTTGTAGGATTTCAAACTTGATTATGATACCAACAATAATACACAATACCTTGAAGGGAAAACTGACAAATATAAAGGGGTACACTGTTTTTACCAGGGGGTCTCCAGAATATATATTTTCCACTTAGAAGCTTCACTTAAATGAACTGTTTTGTAATGTGTCATTCTGTAGTGTTTAAAGTGAGTGTGGTCAGTAATCTAGTTATCCTAGCACATGTTTAGCTACAGCAATAATAGTACAGGACAATAAGCTGTTTGCTAATCCAGTGAAGGTAAATAACCCATACATGCACCATTTTGAATGTTTACACAAATTGTTCTACTAGACAAGCTCATGTTACCAGTTTGATCTCTCTTACAAGGTAAAAACACACAGAGTCACTGTCTGCTGGTGTTTCATAAAACATATGATATCATGTTTCAAAGTTTCAGTGTTGTGTCTAGTTTTCAGATACTGTCGCACCGTCTCCAACAATGGCCATAAGATTTAGGAAAGTGGCAACAACTGGAACTTAGGAGTGTAGAAACAGTGTGAAGTTAGTTTTAAGCAGCAGCTCTGAATGTAAACTGAACATGCTCAGCTGGTGAGGAGCTGGCTGTATGGTGTTGTCCAACTGGAGAAGAAACATGTTGGTGATGATGATGCTGTTGAAAATGCATATTTAATTCATGCAAATTTGTAACATTGCTTAGAATTTGTCTGTCTTTCTATCCCTCACTCCATCCATCCGTCTAAGCCTTGACACGGAAAAGCCACCAACTTGTCAGGAGAAGTTTTAGATTTTTGCTTAAAAAAAGCCTGAAACAACCAATTTATTAATAAGTAAAAGATTAACTGATAACCAATTTCCGCATTAAGTGGTACAAACTTTATGTCAGAATATTTTCCACATCTTCCAGACTCAGTTATGATATGACAAATAAAAAAAGGAACAAGGCCTCTATGTTTTTCATTAAACTATTAGGTTGAAAATCAACTTTTTATTTGGAATAAGGATTAATTACAAAAGAGAAAAAAAATGGAAGTGCTGAGATTTTAATCCTGCTTTTTGTCTGTTACAGCAGGGACACACACCTGATGGCTGGAAGATCAGATGTTTTTACCCCTTGTTGAGGGTGAAGGCAGGTTCACACAGCTTTGAAATTCATACTGACTTTTATCTTTCAATAAATGAATCTGGAAATTTTCATTCTTCTTTGTCATATAGTTTAGATTTTATTATA
The DNA here is from genome assembly GCF_017639745.1 of Melanotaenia boesemani. Lineage (NCBI taxonomy): Eukaryota > Metazoa > Chordata > Actinopteri > Atheriniformes > Melanotaeniidae > Melanotaenia > Melanotaenia boesemani. Next base: position 26,610,525 of record NC_055689.1, on the reverse strand, counting down.
TTAATGTTTACGCTGAGATCTAAAAGAAAAAATGTATCTGCTACTGTGTAGAGGGAATACAGCTGTTATAAAGCAGCTTATTTGCTGTAAATGTTACTGAACTTTTATTCATTAAGCAGTACATTTAACATAAATGTGTTCAATCCAGTACTTTTGAAATAATTCTTGAATTTTTCACATAGCATTGTAATTAATCATGATTAATCACGGAAGCGATTAGTCTAGATTAAAAGTTCAAATCGTTGCCCAGCACTAAGAAGTAAGTAAGTAAGTAGATTTTTATGTAGGGCTTTTCCAAAACAGATGTCACAAAGTGCTTCACAATACTAAGAAAAAAAAAAAACAAAAAACAAAATATAGACATACAATGGATATGACAATTGTGAGTAAGTAAAACACATGACAAAAATTGAAATAATAACAAATAAGTGGGTCTTACACAGCTTTTTAAAGGTGTCCACAGAGCACACAGCTCTTATATCCATCTGGAGAGAGTTCCACAGATGAAGTCCAACAACCTGAAATGCACCTCTTTGTTCTGAGTCTTGAATGAGGGACAAGCAACAAACCCTGATCACAAGATCTCAGAATCCTGCTGCTGCTTTAGACCATGCAAGGCTCTGAAAGTAAAAACTACAAAAACAAAAAAGAAAAAGATCTTGCACAGACAAAAGAAAACTGGAATAAAATAAAAAATACATATTAAACAAATAAAGCAAAGCAAGTTTATTTGTCTAGCACATTTCATGTTACAGTAGGGGGCAGAAGAATCATTTAAAAAACCTTTAAATAGAAATAAAATAACATAAAGGCAAGAACTAAAGTTTAATAAAATAGAAAAGTTTTTAACCCTGATTCAAAACTGCTGAGAGTTTCAGCAGACCTGCAGTTTTCTGGAAGTTTGTTTCACATGTGAGAAGCAGAAAAGCTGAACGCTGCCTCCATGTTTAGTTCTGACTGGGAACAGAAAGTAGACCTGACCCTGATGACCTGAGGGATCTGGTTGGGTCATAACAAACCAGAAGATCTTGAATGTATTGTGGTCCTAAACCACTCAGGTCTTTGTAAACTAACAGCAGGATTTTGAAGTCAGTTATTTGACAGACAGGAAGTGTGTGTAAAGATCTGAGGACTGGAGTTATAGGATCTACTTTCTTGGTCTTAGTGAGGACTCGAGCATCAGCGTTCTGGACTAACTGCAGCTGTCTGATGGAGATGTTAGGGAGACCTGTGAGGACAGCATGACAGTCCAGTCTACTAAAGATAAATGCATGGACAAGTTTTTCTAAATCCTGCTGAGTCATCAGTCCTTTAATCCTCGATATGTTCTTTAAGTGATAATCGGCTGATTTCACAACTGTCTTAATATAACTGCTAAAATTCAGGTCTGAGTCCAGGACTGCTCCCAGATTTCTGGCTTGGTTGTTAATTTTTAAATTGGCTGTTTGAAGCAGACATTTAATCTTTATTCCTTGGCTCCAAAAGCTGTTGTTTCAGTTTTGTCTTCATTTAACTGAAGAAAGTTCTGGCACATCCAATTTTTAATTTGATTGATGCAGTTGATGAGAGTTTGGATCAGACTGTAGTCTCCTGGTGAGATGTATATAAATGTGTATAAATCTGAATAAATCAAAAGCAAATACATAAATCAAATAAATTAGTTACATAAAAAATAAAATAAACAAAAGAAGTGGCTTGCTGCAAATTTTCAACACCAGATGTCAAAAGGTTAAACCTGACTTTTCATTCATTTACTTTAAAAGATCTCAGTCATCAAACACCCACATCCTCCTCTTTGTGTTAAGAAGGAAAAGAAAAACCCTCAGGAAACAATCATTCAACAACATTTTGCTTCAGAAACTTTGTTATGCTTGCGTCGTCCGGTTTTTTGAGACAGCAGTTAATTTCACACTAGATTGTTATTGTAGAGTGTTGATATTTTTAATAAAAAAAACAAGAACAAAAAATATATAATTACATAATTCAAACTGCTGAGTGACTAAAGGAAATGTAATCTGGAAGTGGACGGGGCTAAATAAACCGTGGCTTTTAATTAAATGATGGTGCTCTCATTTTCCTTTTTTTTTTTCTTTTGTTTTTTACTAAATTTAAATGCACAGTTGCTAGGAAAATATGTGAAACTTTTGAATTTCTGCCTTTAAATTTTGGCCCTTTTTTTGAGTGCCATTATCTCAGATGTCATGGCTATTGTAGCATCATTATAGTAGAGTATAGCCTGAGGCATTATCAGTGGTTTTCCACTGCAGAAATTGTAACTTAACTTTTTACTTGCACTTTAAAACAGCAACCGAGCTACACAGACAATATAAAATACTAGTTAATATATATGTAAAAATTATACCATATTAAGTACAGGCTTGATAAAGTATGTAAACGTCTGTACCACTTAAGGTTATTGAGAGCAAATTGAAATTGTACATTGTAAACTTGCCCCTCAATAAAAACGGACAAATTTGTTGGTATGAATTGTGGCCCCACAAAAACTTTTATTGGACCTTAAACAATGAAGTATAAAGATAAACTAAACTGGAAAAGTCTTAGAAAACAAATATCCTGTTGATAAATTATACTAAGGGAGACTTGTAATTCTAAGAAAGATAAAAAAAAACAAACAAACAAAACAAAACTTCAACTGCCCAAAATTGTCTTTTTTTTCTTTTTTCTTTTGTTCTAAGTCAAGGTAAAAATTTAAAACAAGATGTTTAGAAACACAAATAAAACATAAAAAGCTCCTTTGACTAGCAATCTTTAGAAAAGCCCAAAAACGAAAAAAACGTGTAGCCTTTTCTTTCCAAACCTTGATATAAAGTGATATCTCTATTATATCTTACCATACTAATATGATAGATAACCTCTGTGACGTTGCGATAACAATAATTAATGGCTGGTGTATTCAATGCTAACCTGTCCCCTAATGAGATAATAAAGAGAGTATTGGAGCTCCATGACCTAATGTTTGGAGAATCCAAATAGTTCCTATCATGGTAGCTGCTCAGATACTCCAAATTAATTTTATTTAGTTAGGAAGGTTTTTAAACAAGATAGACCAAAAAAACCCATAGTGGTGAATGAGATGAATAAACTGGTCTAAGAAGTGTCCCGAGTGGATATTATTATAGGCAACATTGGTAGTTCTTGTAATTCAATAAAAGAAGTAGTTGTCCTCAGTTGTCCTTGGTAACAAACCTAGATAAAAAAAAATATCAACAACTAAAAAACAAAGAAACACACACAAAAAAGAACTGTAGTGGACATCAACATGGAAATATCTGGGATACTGTGTAACATTTAGGAAGATACAATTCAGTCCTGTGAGTTTATTGTGCTCTAGTTCCGACCGGAAACAGCTGGTGAATCATATCATTTTAATCATGCTGGAACAGCTGCATGTGTCTGTATATTGTGCCAGCAAAGATTAACATGGAAACAGCTGTGAATCACACAGCTGTTTCCATTCTTACCAACAGGCCTCAAGCCCTTTATATATGTATGTATGTATGTTTGTTTTTTTCCTCACTTGTGGAGTCCTCTAGAATTTACCATGTTAATTTACCTTTTGCTATTCACATCCTGTAAATTTAAATTCAAACGGACAATAGAAACCTAGCTGTGAAGCATGGTGGAGAAAGCCTCATGGTTTGGGGCTGCTTAGCTGCCTAAGGGTCTGGATGTCTTGCAGTCACCAAAGTAAAAATTGCCAGACAATTCTGTGAATAAATCTTTTAGGAGAGTCCTGGGACACCAGTGCCAATATTAATAAAATCAAAATCTCCTATAACAGCCTCCCAAATCTCTATCAGGTGTAGCTGACAAATCTCTGTAAACCACTGCTCTCCAGCTTCACTGTATTGACTGGTTGCTTCCACTACAACAGTAAATATCTGTAGAAACAACAGTTTCTGAAAAAACTGCAAGAGTTTGCTCCCATATGGTCTTGTTTTTTTTTGTTTTTTTTTTATGTCTGTGGCTCTTAATGATTTTTTCTGCTTTTCTATTTGAATTATGAGTCTTAGCAGTAATTGACAGATGAACTAATGTGTCTGCTTATCTGTAAATGTTATGTTTTCTTGCCTTTTCTGGCAATAAATGTGGTTAAATTAGTTTTTTCCTTTTTTTACTTAGTATCCCACAAATCACATGTGCCTTTTTGTTTCAATCAATGCTGTCTTTGTCTTTCTCCTCCAAATATGCATAAGTTTTGAATACATTTCCAGACAGCTAAAATAAGAACATGGAAATTATTAAAAAGTGAACCATCATTGCTCTTGGATACATGACTTATTGGCAGCAATTCTTCATTTATGTGCAATTTTGCAAAAGAAGAGAGTAGAAGGAGTTCATGGAATTGCAGAGTGCTACAAAATAGTGAAAGACATAATGCATATATGACATTTAAGTTTGTTTCAGGTTATTTGTGGAAGTCTACAGTTTGTGCTCATAGATCTGATGTTTCACCATCTTCACTGGAAACTAAACCAGATGCTCTCATGTTTTATGAATGCCAGAATTTTTCATTTAGGTAAACCACCTTAACCAAGTAATGATGACAGATTAGTTCAAATATCAGCAGATATCAGGTTATTGCTGATGCATCTGTATTTCCAGCATTCTAGCTAATTTTACACAGAAACAGACGGTGCAGAAATCCCAGAAATCTGTGGTTCTTTTGTGAAGCTGCGGAAGACACCAGCCACGTTAGTGTTCAGCAGTGAAATGGTGTGAACCAATCACAGTCCGTTAGTTTAACTAATTAAAGGACTTCAAACTAATGTTTTTCTTTATTTATGTTTCTATTATCACCGTCTGAGTCATGTTAATTTATTATTTGGTAATTTGCCCCTTCATTGTATACACTGGTAGGTTGATGCTCTGAAACAGAGTTAGAGGAAATGCACATTTTTCTATATATGCTTACATTGTGATAAACCCCAAACCTTAGCCATGAGGATATTTTGCACTCTAAACATATGGAAGATACAGTATTATATAATGAATTATTTTTCAGTTTTATGTTAATAACTCATTATTAAAGATGTGCTAAGAAAATATTTCTTAATCAACCAGTTTGGTTCATAACCAACAGTAGTTTTAGTTGCAGGAGGCTTATAAGAGAGCTCTGGCGTGCAGGCTACCCTTGCTTTTTAGTTTGTTCTTTTAACTATAGTGAGTACATCTGGGAAGAATAGGGATGCTGCTGTTTCTTCTAACCACATATGGCAGAACGAGGCCAAAGCAGGGAGTTTTAGTGACAGGGTCACCAGCAACTAACACAGAAACTGATGTAAAAGTTTCACATGAACTGGTGGATGGAATCAAACAAACGTTTACTTTTTAAAAGTGTTTTAAGAGGTTTTATGTAATGTAATAGCAAATGTTGGTTGTCTGAGTCCCTCTTGTCCCATGTGATTGTTATTGCAGAAAGCAGATTGATAAAGTTCCTTGTCAGTTTTAGAGAAAGCACAGCGCACTGGCAGGATGTTGACTAAGGCTGATGCTCTGCTTTATAATCAAGTGTTATCAAAATTGTGCTTAAATCCCCTTTTGTGTCACTCTCCTTTTTTTCTGTTTCCCCACTTAATTCAGAAGTTCCCAGACATCTCTTGGGAATTGCTTTCTCTTTGTCTGCTGTGCAGAAGAAAACAAATATAATGAGATAGGTTGCTCCTTACAATAAGGATACATGAAGTTTTGATAACTCTAACCTGCTTTAATAGTGGTTTGGTTTTAGTCTGAAATACACCAAATGTAAATTCATGATATGGCAGGAAACTAAAGTGAGGTGAATAAATATTGGCATAAAGCTGCATTGTGTAATCAGCAATGACTCCTCATTTCATGTGTGTGTGTTTAGTGTCGGTAATTCTTAGTAATAGTGGAACAGACTTCGCTGGATATGTGTTTCTTTTCAAATCAATAAAAACTTGAGAGAATTTCATTTCAGCAGTTCCATCCAGGGTTATGAAATTAGAATAATGAGACCAATACAAAAAAATTTAACTAATAATGCAATAAGAGTTGAAGGTTCAGAGGTTGGTCTGCCTGGTGTGCTGTTAGCTTTTAACAAAGAAATTAATCCGAGTTGAGAACTACTTTAGAAATGGCCTCCTTTTTACCACACATCAAATAATCATAAATAATAAAAGAAAAGATAAATGTAGAAAGGTATAGATTAATGTGGAAATAAATAAATAGATTAACAAAACTTAAAAGAATAAATAAAAACACAGAAACACAGGAGTTCACATAGAAAATTAAATATTTAAACATTAGAAAAAATATAAATGTATAAAATAAAAACATAATTAGATGAAAAAATATAGAATTGTTTAATAATTTCTATATTTTGTTATATATTTGTGAACATTTCTGGTCATGTCATCTTTGGTACTCCATATTGTTAAGGACAGTTTAAATGTGCATTAAAAATAAAGAGGACTGTGTGGGGATTTAAAAATGTTCTGTTTGGGCCTCTAAAAGCAGCTCATCTAAAAATATAGAGCGTTATTTTTTTCAGTTTGTTGTAAAATATTAAAGTCATAGCACCTGCATGCATTTTAATCCAAGGTAAAGAATGTGTAGACGTTAACCTCTGACTTGGAAAATATCTCCTACTTGGTAAAGAACATGGTTATTTTCTCATCCTGCTGCTCTAGCACAGGGGTAAGAGCCCTGTTTACCGTCTGCCCCACCAAATAAACTATGTATATTTGATGGGACAGGCAGTAAAAAGGGCTCTTCACCCACCAAATTAATTCTTGTTTATAGCCACAAAACCTGTTTGAGTCTTGAAAATAGCAAAATTGTTTACATTTTATTGCTTTTTATGAGTCATGAGAAAAAATGTCAAACCTGTGCACCATGAGTTCACATACCTATACAGCAGTGCTTTCTGCACATCATTGCTGGACTCATCATAAATGATTGAGTTTGCTGTAGCTGCATCAGTTTTCTGAGTGATGTTTGTTGTCATTTTAATGGTCCTGTCCTTGATGTCTTTGCAGAGAGAGACATATCTGACTTTCTGGACAATTTCGTGCTTTTTTTAAGTCTAAGAATAGATGCTCTGACATTTTAATAAATGATTCTTTCATGTATTCTCCATTAGCAAATGGGCTTATTATCTCCCGAGTGGCCGCTAAACCTGCAGCAGTAGTTGAGTCTGGGAACTTGAGTCACTTCTTTAAAGTATGTTTGCACTCTTCAGCTTTCCACATAAGTTCTAAAATTGCTTTCTTTCGCTCATCTTCTAGCAAAAGCTGTGTGTTTGTGGTGGAAAAGTCTTTCAATGCTACATTTTTTGCTGTTTGCTAATTTCCTGGCACAAATCAAGCATACGGATAAGCCAGCATTGTTGGCAATGAACATAAAATAATCTGTCCATGTAGAATTACACCATTTTCCTCTAGAGCCACAGAGGAAGGGCTGAAGAGCCAAATGAGGCTCAAGAGCCATGGGTTGCAGACCCCTGATCTAGGGCAATGCCAGCATTCACTCAAGCCTTTTTCAGACATAAGATATGTATCCTTAATACTTTATGTTTAATATTATATGAAAGAAACAACATTCAGTCATTTAGAAATGCTACTGAAAGTGACAAAAGAAACCAGCACATGTGTGCACGATTTTTGCAGTTCACATGAAACTGGACAGTTTTCTCAAAAGAACATTTCCCAACATTATGATCTTTTTTATTTGTGAGCCACATGGACTGTAGCTGTTTAAAGCAAAGCAGTGATGGATTAAAAAAAGCTGGATATGGAACTTTTTTCCATGTATAAACCTACTGAGCAGTGTCAGTAAAGAAACCTCATGCTGTTTAACTGATGAGGGTTTAATTGTACTATTATAACAAGCATAGGTGTTATCAGGTGGAACAAAATACTTTTTTTTTAAACTTTATTTAGAAGACAAAAGTAACAGCAATACAAAGACATGGGTGATACAACACGAGACAGAGACAAGTGAATGACAAGAACCACAGTGAAATGTTGGTGTGAGTGTCATGTGAAGGTGCAACATTTTTATTCTAATATTAATAATATCAATATTCATCATAACAATAAACTCATTAACCTCATGATAAAGTAATACGTCAAATCATATTACCAGTAATTTATCAATACTGCTGGTAACAACAAATACTAATTAATACATAATTCATAAATAATAATAATAATAACAATAATAATAATAAAGGTAATTGTTGTCAACCCCACTGTCACCTCCTTCATTAAGCATAATAAGAGATAAAATTTAAAATTAGAACTAAATTAGACAGATTATTCCACACAGAATCAGCTAAGCAGAGACCAGGAAGTGTGCCAGGGCCCTTCTCCTGAGGCTCCTACAGCAGGCCACCAGGGTAGAATCAATCAGGACTGAATTAATTTGATTCCTTATTGTTTTATTTTATTTATCTATTCAATTTCCCCCTCTATTTTGTTCAGTTGTTCATACATCATTTGCAGTGAGTTGCTCTCAGACATGAGCGTGAGCTGGCCCACAGCTGGAACTCTTTCAAAACAGCTCCCAGACCTCGAGGAGGGAGCCAGAGAGTTTGGCCGTCCGTTCACATTAAGATATCTGTTTTGTTTTCCTTTGAAAGTGACAGCCTAGGACGTAGGAAATAAATCTTTTACTTAAACAGAGAACAGTGTCTCTGCTGCGTGAGAACAAAAAACACAGTGTTGCAGCTCCTCATAATAACACATTCTTTGCCTTAAAAATGTGCAACTAGAAATCGTGCTGCGAAGGGAGCAGCTGACATTGTGAAAAGCGTCTCTGTGCTGCAGCTAATTACTGTAGGTCAAATGACTGAGTTGGATTCTTTAAGCATCATTATTCTGGCTCAGAACCACAATCTTTTAGATTTTTCTAAAAAGCCGATGAGAGCAAGTTTGCCAATAAAGAAAAACACTGGAGGGGGAGGGATCATTAAAACTTGATAGCAACACGTTCAGTTGCTGTCAGAATGCAGAAAAGCAGCACATGCATGAAAAGGGCGTTAAAGTTGTATTTCTAGCCATCTAAAGAGTGTAATTCTGGTATAAATTTATACCTGTTTTGGTGTCCAAATAAAAAATGCCATGCTATTTAGCAACTAAGAGCTACTCTGTGTTCTCTTGTGATTTTCCGCATGCTGTTTGTGACGAAAACAACACAATGAGTGCAGTGGGAATGAAGCAAAGCCTTAAAGTCTCAGCTCGATCTCTGAACAATGCAAAGCTTTGTCAGGATGAGCAACGCTGCGATGTAACAGCACTCTAAAACAACCCTGTCACGTTTCATACAACCAAAAGTGAAAGTGATTCAGCCAGTTTTATTTTACTGTTACAGAACCATGATCATTAAGTTTCTTGTTTTTCACATTTCACGTAGTTTCCACATAGTGTGAGAAGAAATTAGATTTCAGTTCAGTTTGATCTGAATCCACTTCCTGATTAAATGGTTTGAAAGACAGTCTTTGTTTTTGCTCTGCTGTCGCCATCCATTCTCTGGGCCCCTTTGAGCCAACAGGGTACCATTTAAGCGTGCGGATGCTTTATTATGGAAATGTAACCTACATCTGTTGTGCAAACACACTGGCGTTCACATGCTGCTGAAGAAGCTAGAGCAAGGTTAGCTTATTCACAGTGGTAACCACGGGTGATAACCTCCCTCTACATTAATCCACAGTGCAGCAGTCAAAGTGGTAACTCGGCCAGTGGCGGACACTTCACTCTCTCAGGGAATCTTATCAGTATCTGGGAAGGCTTTACTTGATCTTACTTAGTGCCGTTAGTTGTGTTATTCATGTAGTCTCTAATCCTGCAGCGTTTAATCATGTGCCGCTTTTCCAGTTCAGGCTGCTTGAACTTTGTCAGACAGGAGCCAGCAACCAGTGCTGGTCTTTTTTTTTCTTTTTTTTTGTCTTGTCTTGTCCTATTATTGGACAAATCACAAAGAAAAGACCCTCAGAGTTTAATGAAAGATTTGAAATGGCAGCCTACAAATTAAGTTCCACTTTGTAATTGCAGTCACGGTCAGCGGCCCAAAATTACATGCCACTCACTATCAACCTCTGGGCCGTAACCCCTATTATTACTGTACATGCTTTCACAGAGAAACTGCAGTGTCAAGGTGGACTTTTTACACTTTAATTACCCTAAAACAAGAGGAAAGTGAAAATTCATACAGGAAAGAATTGAGTGCAGTCATTAATCTACCACTGTTCTTCTTGACAGCAGAGGAAACACATGAAAATCAATACAGTGGAGCATGCAGCTGCATTTTTTTTTCAGAAAGCTAAGAATGTTGTAGCTTGTATTGACTGAAATTAAATGTTCACTTTCAGAAGAGCACAAAGGGCAAGTCATTCTTAATCTTAACTTTTCAACGCCCCTAAATAAACTTTCATATGACTTTAAGTTTGATAGTCTAGCATGATGTATTTGACCTAACTTCAAGGGATGGGATATTTTTTTCTATTCTATTTATCTAGAGCTTTTTCTCAGGCTGAAAGAACAAAACTCCGTTTTAAAGGCAAGACTACGGGCAGGTAAAATGAACTATGGCCTACAAAAAGCAATATCATAACAAATAGTAAGAAGCTATTTAGATTTTTTTCATTTTGAACGTTTTGTTTTCCACCACCAACAACCCCATCAAGAGTAGCCCACAACTCAGTTCTACATATTTACGATGGTGCCCCCAAGTGGTTGCAAAATGCAATAACATGTAGACATAACTTTGCAAAGCTGTTCAGACTCTGATCCTCAAAGTAGAAAGCTTCAGGGCAGTTACAGAAGGGGTTTTTGATGGTTGGCTGGAGGGGGAAGCAGGGACAGATATATGTTGACTTATTTGTGTACAGATTAACTAACAAAAACTATTTCTCTCCATCTATTTATCTCCAAGTATTCCTACCCCATGGTAGTATGGGATGTTATGTCATCATCAAGTTTGACTGTGTAGACACTGTCTATGCTACATGACTGATTTCTGGAACACCTTGCTATCAGTAGAAATGCACCATCCAGTTGACCAGTGACAATCTGAATTGCACTCGTAACACAATGTGTTGTCTGTGCTAGAAATCTGTTGTCAGAAAAGCTAATTAAATTGACTAATTTAATTCAACTTTTTTTTTTTCAAAAACATGCAACTTTTTAAAACACGATTGTGTGTTTTAACAGACTAAACTGGGTAACATAGACCACAGAGTGTGATATGTCTGAAAATATTAGCATCTGACAGCATAAAGCCGAGCTAGTAACCACTAAATCAGGACATAAATGTGCAGGCTAGTCATTAGAGCCGACCATATTGTTATGAGAGACTGACTACCTCCCACGTTAAGTTTAATATGAACTCTAACTGTTATCAGCACATCCCCATTGGCCATCTGACATTTTCAACTTGCATCAACTTTTGCAGTTGTCAAGTCATGATCTATGCTGGCGCGACTTTGTTAGTGTCTAATCACACAAGTAAATCCTGCACTGAATACTTACACTCATTCATTCATTTATGTTTCCATACATCTATTGTCTATGTTTTTGCTTATAAACAAATATGGTTCACCCCCAGTCTTATCCTCTTCTCCCAGCTGCCCTCAGGCTGAAAGATTCCTGTTAAGATTCTGTCCAGGGTTTTTTCTTGTTAAAAGAAGTTGCATTGCTTTCCAATAAGATATTGAGTAGACGGCCAAAGGGGGAAAAGTAGCCAACTAAGGGGGACCGAGGGCATGCCCTTCAGAGAAAATTAATTACAAATTATTGCCCATCCTAATTAGTTTGCCTACGTGACTGCAAACGTAATGAATGATTGGAAAGCGGCATTAAGCATCTTTTGCATTTTAGCCCACACACACTGTAAATAGAAAGGATCATTTAAAACCATGACCATTCATCACTAAACAGTACATTTGTAATTTAGAATCTTTAGACCCTAATTATTATTTTTGATTTATTTATTAATAAGGTTAAAGAACAAACCAATGGGACAATAATGGTTAATGCATTGTGTTCTTTGGAATATAAATACACACTTTCCTAATGAAAATGCATGAGGTTATTTAAAGTGGGGATATGATTTAATTTAATCCCGTGTTTCATCCAGGCTTTTTACTGATTATAGAATATTTATAAATGTAGGCCTATTTCTGTGCTCACTGGTTTGGTTTAGGAATAAATCCTTCTCTTTGTTGCCTTGTTTGAACTTTTTTGGGAGATGTTGCAGCCATCACATTCAAGATAAACTCATATTTTTCATGAAATAGTAAAATTACTCCTTTTTAACATATAACATGTCCTCTATGTTTTGTTTTGTGTTTTATACTTTGTGCATTCTGTCTCCTAAATTGTTTCTTTTTTTTATTTTTTTTACACTTTTATGCACTAACAGCTTATAAATGACAGTTTTTTATTTTTAAATGTATTTATATTGGACATATTGAATGCAGTGCGACATACATTTCTTCTTCTTCTTTCTTGTTTTGATGGCACATTTATATTTATTATGTACATTCCTGGAGCCGTCATTGCCTGCCGCATCCCAGGGCTGAAAAACTGCTTCACAGCTTCTTTTTCCAGCCCCTAGCATCATGTGTTAAAAGATTTCCCATCAGTCAGATGCAATCATCAAGATGTTCTTAGTTGGTTCCTTACAGCTTTAAATAGCGTTTATTTAGATTCTGGTGCTATAACAGGGTGCATCGTGGTGTTTTGGTGGTAGGATAACTGTCAGTAATTGTTAGTACACCTGTATAACAGACACACTGAGCTTGTGCTGCTCTAGAGAGCTTAAAGAGTCACACATAAACACAAAGCTGGCCAAGGTGGTTAGATTTGAGCTTTGACTTGTGGGTAAGGAATTAGCCAGCGTCTGACTGAGCACTGTCACCACACAGGAGCAAAGGTGCCAAGACAGCAGTCCGCTGCTGGTCAGATGGCATCATCAGGGGCCTGATGGCTCCCCGGACGAGCCATTTGCCACTATGACAGCAGCGCGGAAATGACTAATACCGGATGGCCTCAGTGTGCTAGTGCCTGCTGCTTACAGAGCTGAAATCAAGATGGTTAGAAAAGTGAACAAGCAACAATAAATAGTGCTGTTTGAACAGTTATGTCATTATTTTCATGTACCATTATTACTTAGCATTTTAGTAGTGTCGAAAATATTGTGATGGAAGTTGGCGTTTAACTTTCAATAGCTCAATGTAGAGTCTTTGCATTGTTTTGTGAAAACGTGATTCAAACAACAAATAAATCCACATCATGACTTTTAAAAACAGAAACCATATTGCTGATTCAAAATTTTGAGCATTATTGCTTCATGAAAGTTGGAGCTGAATTAATTGGTCGATCATACCACTTTTATTGATTGCTTAACCATTCTTGAAATAACTTTTTCAGAAAAAAAGGTTCCAATATTTTTTGACATCAGTTTACTTTGTAGTTATTGAGTACTTGAGTTTTTAGGAAACCATCCAGTTTCAAAGTTTCAGGGACCTGCTCTGTCTTGAACTTCCTAGTCACATTTCAGTCACTGTCAAATTTAGATTTCTCTACAAATTAATCACACTTCAAGAGTTCATGTCCTCAGTTTGTATTGTTTCTAAACGTGAAGTGGTTACCAAGATGATCTCCAGCCAGTTGGATTCATTTGAGTGAGTTTCACTATTGCTAAATTGGGTTTGGCAAGACTCCCTCTGCACACTGTGTGGCTGGCAGGGCCTACGAGCTTGTGTTCTTGGCAAGGTCTAACTGGCACAGTGGCAGACCAAAGCCCTAGAAGAGACAGATCAACAGAGGTCGTGATGCTGGTGAAGAGTTATCTAGACTTTCATGTGGCATAGAAATGCTGTCCAAATGACAAGAAAAGGGTCAGAGATGCAGCTGGAGATGTAAGACTGATGGTGAATATTGCAGTTAACAGAAGAAAAAGTTTTGCCTTGATGTATACTTAAAAAGTCTATTTTTTTTTTTATTTTTTTTTGCTCCATCTGTATTTTTCCCCCACTGTTACCCTACTTTTGTGCAAAATCCTTCTTTAAAATATCAGTTTAGTGTTGTAGTTTTGGAAATTTTTGGTACTTTAGTAATTATTTTTAAAAAATTCAAGACTCTAGAGCAGTATAGCCACGTTTGATGCAGGCTGGACCCATCAGAGTAGCAGATAGCCTTGATCTCAGAGTCACTCTGCTGTAATCCCGTATGCATTTCCTCATCAGCTTTTCCTGACAGTGAGGTGGCAAGATCAGGCTCAGCTGTAACTCTGAGTAATGCCAGATTTTGTGTTGCTTGCCTTCAGCTTTTAGTTTGCCCTTGAACCGAGCCTCTGAGTAAGCAGAACATCCCTGTAATTGCATTAGTGTTGTCCTACTGCGAGCTGTGTGCCACACCCTCTCCCCCCAGACCAGCTTTTTAGCTTAATTTACCACCCTGACATGTTAGGATTTATTTTCATCCTTCTGCAGAATCATGGTCAAACATACAGAATCAGATATTCTTTTTGAAGATCATCAATTCAGTTTGACTATAAAGTCAATAATGTGCTCAGTGGAAGATGGTCTGGTGATAGGATGGGCCCATTCCTGAGGGCTCTTTGAGCAAACCAGGTAATAAAAGGTTGCAGCACCACAGTTATTATCTCCAGCGGAAGCTGGCAAAGCTCTGGGCTCCAGTATTGGTAGACTGATTGCATCCGCCAGCTAAAGAGGTATAAATAAAGCCTGGTGGTTAAATGAGGGAATTAAATAAAGACCTTTTTTTTTTTTTGTGACATAATCTGCAGTGTGCTTGCCCGTGCTCTGAAACGTTCAGCTGTTGTGGTCATTTTTGGGCAGCAGCTTAAACTGCAGCTGTGCACTCTGGGTAGGATTGCATCAACTCCATGAGGCTCATGGTTATAACTCTGAGGTTGCATTTGTTGTTTTCTGCTTATTGATCTCCCTTAAGATTGCAGGTGTTTGCTGCTTGTTTGTGAGTTTTTTGTTGACCCAAACACTACCACCACCTCTCACAAGCTAAATGCCACCACTACCCCACCCTCAAACGCCCTGACATAGAGCTGCTGCGGCAGAGGCAATGGCAAGATAAACTCAGTAAGCTTTATTGTTGCAGAATGAAGATCTATTGGTTACATGAAGCTGGGCTGTATGATGGGCTTTAATTCCTCTGGCTGTTTGCCTGTTTTTGTTTTCCTCTGCCTTATAAATCGCAACATTAATAATGCTGGTGTTTGAGCTCTTGCAGAACCTTCAACAATCTATGAGGATTAATGAAAAACAAAGCTGAGCTGGCAAATCATTTGAATGCATTCATTGTTAGAAATATCAGGAACATTTCTGCTCCTGCAAATGAATTAGATGCGTATAACTGAAGTTTTTTCTCTTTAATCATAAAAACCCAGCATTAATGCTCAGAATGAGACTTGACACAAAAATATGTCTCAAATGCAGTGCAGCATTGATCTTATCCATCCAATCCTGTTTGTTCTGCAGCTCTAAAAGATAAGAGTAAACTCCTCATGTGTCATTTCTTTTGTCTGAAGCTCATCTGGTTGTAACCTCATCTTGACAAGCATGCCAAAAAGGGATTTTGGCTGATGTGTTCTGTAAATTAGTGTTAATCAGGCTGTCACTAATAGTTATTCGATTATTTTCGTTAACAGTACAGGCTGTCCTCATTCTTAACCTCTTTGCAAATGGGATGCAGCATGAAATTATGTGAACATTTAAAATGTCTCAATGGCATGTACTATTACATAAGTACTGTTATACAGCCACTGATACAGCTGAATCAGTACAACAGATTTTCATATTAGTTAGATTGACTTTAGTCGACTTTTCTCACAGTCAAACAAAGTAAAAGTGAATCACTCAAGTTTATATTACAAGTAAAAGTTTTGCGTTGCAAATCGGCTGTGCTAGACACCAGCCTTCCATGATTTTAGCTATACAGAGCACATTAATGTGCAGAGAGAGGCAGCTGTCTGCTTAGCCTTCATCTTGTTTGCAGCTCTGGTGAATAAAGTAAGTTATATGGTTTAAAGATAAGCCCTCGAAAGTTAAGAAGAACTCCTTTAGCACAGTGCAGCTCAACCAATGTGGAATAAAAACACTCAAGGAAATGATAATTTTGCAAAAATGACTCAACCAATGATGAAGAAAAAGTTATATTTGACCCCCCCCAAAAAAGCAGTCTGCATATCTGTAAGCAACCTTAGCATAAAAAGAAAGAAATTTTTAGTTTGGTTGATTATTTTTCCTTCTTTAACTAGAAGCACTCAGAGAGAACAGACCTACTCTAAGCCTGAGATAAACCCCAAAAAGCCCAACAACCCACCCAAGTACCAACCCCATGCCAACACTCTTATGTATACTTTAAGCTAATATCACTATTTCCATCATCGGGATAGATGCCTCATATTATTTAGGACCCCGGAAACATCCTCTTGGACACCAAGATGAAGCAAATTGCTATAATAGCCTTGAAGTTGTTAAAGAAATTTGCATTTTCTCAAATGGCAGCAATCTGGGTTAGCTGTTAATGTATTTAAGATCATTATATAATGAGAAAATTATCCCCATCTCCCATCTTAGTAAAGAATCCTTTCAAAAATTCCTGGATCCAGTGATCTGGATCACCCTCAAAATGTAATCTCTTATTCCATTTCTGACATTTTATGAAAATTTAATAAAAATCTGTCCATTACTTTTTGAGTTATGTTGCTAACAGACAAACAGCCAGACAAACTAACACAGCCTCATTCCAATATGTCTGTTGATCAATCAATTAGGTGCCAATAAGGTGCCATTCATACATCTGTGACTGACACACACCTGACAGCACTTGCATCTGAAAAACAAATCTGAAATACCAGATTGCAAGGGGTTTTGACACATTTTTCCAGGCACATCCCACATGTTTAGCTGTGTTGCTCATTCCACAGAAGCACGATCCTTACACATTATACGTATTTGTAAAGGTGACTAATCAGGCTTTCCAATGATGTATAATACAACACCAATTGGTATTACTGAAGTAGGGAAATAATTGACCAAACACAAATTTCCTTATTTTTTGTCTCAAGTTTAGTTTGAATAACCATCTAAACAAATGGCTGATTATTACAGCAACTAATTGTTATTTATATTGTTTTAGATGTACTAGAAACTGGTTTAAAGATCAGTGATCCTCAAATATAATCAATATCTGTTGTAAAAAGCATCTTCAAAATGCAGGTAATGACAAAAAAAAAAAAAAAAAAAAAAAAAAAGCTTATTGGTAAAATGCATTTTTTACCTCAAGGTTTCTTAATCACCAACCCTCTGAGGACTGAATGCCTGATAAAATGATTTTCCTTTATTGCTGTATTTTTTAAAAATTCAGTGCACTTTTTATTTGCCCAGCCATTTGCCCTTGAAGAAGTTCTTTTAAACAGCTCCTTGGGGAAAATTTCTGTTTGAGGTATGAGAAGAATGAAAATGTGTGTTGTTCTGTTTTGTGGATGATTTACCACATCTCTGTCCAACCCTTCCACCCACTCTGATGTCTGATGTGCTGTTTGCACTTTTAGTAAATTTACTCCGATTTGCGAATGTGGGAGTCATGCTGTATGTAATCACTATTGATGAGATGAGGCTTTATTATGGAGTTACAGAGAAATTTTATTGAGTTTCCCAGGAAATATCTGTTGCTAAATGTCAGTAATCCTGCTCTGGCATGTGGTAAATTGAAATGGATTTTCTCTGGTCAATGTTTTTCGCTGCAGCCAGATTCCCACCACCTTTCCATTTATTACACAAAAACCTTAGAGACTGCATGCTGTTCTGCTCTAAACTTCTCAGAAATTCAGAGCTGGATGTGCAGATCTGTTCTTTTAGTTTAGCATTAACTGGTTGCAGTCCAGACTCCAGTCCAGTCTAAAGTCATGACATCTGGGCCAGATGGAGAACAGCGGATGCATTGCAGTTCAGTAGCTTTGTCCTTGGTCAGCAGTCTGCTCTCTCCTGCCTGTTGGCAATTTGCATCCGAAAGAGCCAGACTTTCAGATATTAGAGAACAACACAGCTATAGGGGCTTTTTCATAAGAGAGCTGCTGAGGTCATTGCTTATGACTGACTGAAAGCCTGCATGAGACATTCTGTTGTGACATACAACTCAAAGGGCCATTTATTTGGTGCATCTACCACTTTCTTCAGGTCAGGTTAACTGGCATTAACAGAAATGTAATTTTCTCTATTATGTGATACACTTTGTAATAATTTGCTGCAGGTTTGGGCTATAATTGACAGTTATTTAAAGATCTTATCAGCTGTTATAGTGTAAATATTAGAATACAAACATTGTGCAAAAACAGATTTTTGGATGAAGACCTTACAGGATTGCTTGCACCCATTTATTGGTCAACAGAAACAAACTGTATCACATCAAATAAATTAAACTTATCTTAGCAACTCAAAGACAGACTTTTGGAGCCGCATGCAAAATTAAAATGGAGCTGCTTTGCAAAATACTACTTTCTTTATACTTTGCTTCCAAGCAGACAGACTTTCATGTGATCTTTTAAAGTGGGCTAAAGCAACAATTCCTCAGGTTTTCTAAAGGTCTTGCAAAGCTTTGCTATGGTCATTGGCAGTTTTTTTTCTTCTTTTAAATAATTTACAGGCAGTCTTTGTACCTGAACGTTTTCACAGGAATCCTTTATTTTTGTTTGTAAAGTCAATTAACACTGACCTAGGAATCATTCAAGCATGGAAAAAAGGCAGTTAACTCAGTTGGCAGCCTGTTGGAAAGACATTTCTTTGTTGCATCTATGAACAAAAGAAATGTTCATGAAATGTTAATGCTTCATATTGTTCATGTTGTAGAATTTTTTTTGCTTTGAAATGACCCTGGCTGGGACACAGTTAACAGCTGTAACAGAGGATGTTATTCATGGAGAAAGTTATTTTAGATGCCCTGGGAAAGAAGTCCACATTACTTTTGCAGTCAAGTGTAACGTGTGTGCTCTGGCTTTGGATGGTAGACTTGTCCTATTCAAAAACATATTCCAGTTTGCAGCTTCTCATAATGTCACAGAGAGCAGCTTTTCCATCTTTTCACATGACAAATTTCTTCACTTTCCCGGGTGAGAGAGCATCAGCCTACGCAGCAGAGCATAGAGCATCACCAAACTGTCTCTGTGAACATATGGTGCTGTGTTTTTTCCCCTCTACTTCTAAAACTTTGCTGGCTCCAGATGGGGCAGTGAATGTTGTGGAGTTTAATCCTTTATACTTGTAGGGATTATCTTTCATTTGATATCAGATATGTATTAGTCAAATGGAGTTAGACTGCATCCTGTCACAGCCACGCATAGCCGTACTTACAGATTCACATGTTCGCTCACACACATTGCAGCGTTTATGTGTTTCTATCTATAGACGTTTCATACTTACTTTTGCCAAGAATAAATGAGGAATCACATCTACATGTAATCAAACAGCTTCCTTTCTGGTCCCAGATTAATATTCTCGGTGATGCTGTGTACTATAATGATCCGCTTTCATGCCAGCACAGCAGATTAGTGTTCATTTGACCTGGATTGAAGGATTTGCTTTTCATATGTCATGGCTGATAAGGGTGATAAGGTATAGGCGAAGACCGTCAGGACGTTTTGTTGATAGAAGGTGGGCAGGTTCGGTGGCTGTATGGAGTAAAGGATGTGGACATCTGGACTGGAATTATAAAACACACATTAAGGCCAACCACAGAGATTTGTAATCATATGTATTTTTCCTGTAACTCCTTTAATGACTTTACTGCAAATTATCAGCTGGGCTGTAACCATTAGATCTCTTTGATGCACATGGGCAGATGGTCTTAGATGTAGCAGGTTGTTAAATGAGCTCATTAATATTATGATGTATTCTGTTATGTTTCACACATTCTGGTAAACTAATTAAAAACTTCCAGCACTCCAGACTTAATTTTTCCCCCTAGTGGCGCTGGTTCTCTTTGCTGAAACCTTTAGGAGCACAAACACTATACTGTAGAGCTACATGTCTAAATGTTGAATTTAGATGTTGTTCTTAAGATGCTGAGTTAAACATCTAGTTTAACTCAACATTTTGACCATTTCTTTAGGTGCCTTGGGGATAAACAATTTAAAGAAATGTAAAGAAATAATTAAAAGATTAGAGTTGTGCATAAGAATCCTCCACAGGAAACAGACTTTAAATATATGAAAATAGCTGCTACATTTATGACAACACAGCAATATAACTACTATATAATATTTCTGTTAAAAGGTAGATCTTGCTAAATATTCAGACTGAAAGGGAATTGGATTATTGTCTCAAAGAAGATCTTTATAATAGTCTTTCTGTCATGTTGCTTTAAAATAATCAACCTATCTGCATGGTTTACATAACAGCTTAGGAGTCAATAATCTTATTATTGTTATTCTGGCTCTCAAGTTGTTGATTCTCAGTAGTTTTACTTGTCCAGAAACATGTATTCAGAGAGCCAGGTGTCAAATTGTTTTGCATCCACAGACATTTGTTTCCCACTTTATTGTCTATGGCCTTGCTAGTTGCAGCACTTATTTACTCTGGATTTGATGCCATCGCTGTTTGTTGCTCTGAGAGAGCAACACACTTCAAACTGGTTTGGGAGGCCTGAGTCTGAGCCTGGGCTGTGAGGCATGTCTAAAAAAAAATCCAATCAAAATCAAAGTTCAGACCAACTCCAACTACATTTTTTTGTTTCTTTCATTCTCTCTCCTTTTAAAATTGTATTTCTGTTTATAAAATAATTCTTAATACAACATGGACACACTAAAATGCCTTAAATATCAACCACATGCAAATCCGGCATGCTTTAACAAACAAAACAAAAAAAACAGATAAAATGGGGACCATGAGACATTGGGCAACACTTTGCAAAGTAAAAAGGATGAGAATAAGATAGATTGTATTTCCAGAATAACTTGCAATTGCTCATTGGAAGTTCAATCAGATTATCAACTTTAACTAAGCTCATGAATATTTTAGGTAGTTTCTTCAAGCCAGAGACTTAGTGAGAGGAGCTCCACAGATTCAAGGCTGCAACCGATGCTCCTCTGCTGCCAAATGGCCACTACGTGACAGCTGTGTGAGGTGACTGCCCCCTCTGCTGGCTTTGGCTGGGATCTGCAGGCTTAAAAACTCCAGATGAGCAGTGAGATTGTCTTCTGCAGGCTTGATCTTAATCTTGCAATTTTGACAAATGAAAACTAAATATAATGTGCTTATTGGCTATCATTAGTTCAGCTTTACTTTAGTTCATGAAAGAGTATAATCAAACAGCTGGATGGTGTGGAGCATATTTATGTATTCAATGTGCATTTCTAAAAATGAAACAACTCATTAGAAGGCTTGCTTATGTAATGAGCTGGCAATATGTTGAGAAGGACAATTGATTTGAATGAGGTGGATTGAAGCATCAAAACTGCTGAAACACACATAAGCAGCTGGTCCTGATGACAGCTTTATTTTGGGTCAGGGGCATCCAAAGTCAGTCCTTAAGGGCCACTGTTATGCAGGTTTTAGATGTGTCCTGCTGCAGCACACCTGAATTAGATTGCTGGGTTGACATGTTTTGGCAGAACTTGACAACAAGCTGTTGAGGAGAGCCATTTAATTACAGTCAGGTGTGAGGCATCTAAAATCTGCAGGATTGCGGTCCTCAAGGACCAGAGCTGGACATCCCTGCTTTGGGTCATTTTAATCATTTTAGAATAGAGATGTCAGATTCCGGTCTTGGAGGGTCACCGTCCTGCAGGTTTTTTTTTTTTTTTCCCTGCCCCAACACACCTGATTCAAATGAAATGGCTCCAACAGTTAGTTGTCAGGTTCTGCACAAAGACCCATTAACCTGAGTCAGGTGTGTTGAAGCAGCGAAACATCTAAAACCTGCTGGACAGTGGCCTCCAAGAACTGAAGTTTGACACCCCTGTCTTAAAACATTTCTAAGTGAAGAAGAATTTTAAGAAGTGGCTCTTCAAATGACCTCTTGAGTGCTGTTCTGTAACTGCAACACAATAAGCTAGCATAGACAGCACAACAGTATTTGTGAGGTAAGCACACTTTATTGGCTTTGAAGACAGCTGTGCTGTTCTGTTATTTGACTCATCACTGTTCCCATATCTGGCTAAGATCTTGCGAGAGAAAATGTGATCTGGAGGTGTGTATAATGAAATGTGGTCATTAGCACATCTTGCTGCCATCTCTGCTGCTTATGATTTTAAACAGTTAAATGTTTCATCTTGAGTCCTCATCAGTGAAACTACAGGCTTGATTGTCTTCCCCTGTGAAAATGTGGTTAAAGGGCATGTGTGCTGAGACTTGCGGTGCTTACCACTAATTTCCTGCTGCTCAGTATAGTAGTATATTAATGTTAGATTATATTTTAGCGTGAACTGCTTTTTGAGCCAACTAACACTCCTTATTTTTTCCAACTCAAGTGTCCGTTTTAGGTTGTGTCCTATAAAACATCTCAGAAGAGTAACGGGATACTTCTAAAAGACTGCTTTAAAAAGCAATATGGCTGTACTGTCAATATTTTGATAACTGCAAATGAAGAACTGGCTAAATGTGTATTTGTAATGAGCAAAAACCCAGAGGAGTAGTACAATTCATGAATGGAATTAACCATATATGAACCTAATCTAAATGCAGTTACACCTGCAGATCGTATTAATGCTCATTCACTGTTCGTGTGGCAGTCGTGGCTCCCGGGGGTGAAATTTGGAGGGGAACTTGTGCATAACTGTGTTACTGGAAGCAAAAACTTGGCCTCCTCCTCTTCCTCCTCTGGGAAAACAATGGTTTATCTTGTACTTGGATGACTTTTGAAGCGAAACATTTGCTAGAAATATGACACCAATAAAGTTGTGTTTAGAGCCACTTTCAAATCTCCTGAGCAGCCATTTGCTTATTCTTCAGTCTTATTTCCTTGGAGACATTAAGGCTGGAAAAGAAAGAGGAGAAGAAAGAGTGAGAGATACGGTAAATATATTTTCTCAAACACCTTAATTGAAATTGGATTTTAAATGCTCGCTGGACCGCGGTGGCAAAAATCAGGTGCCAGGGAGGCGGCGTCTTTGCATTGCAAATGTAATTTCTTATTCATTCTTCTTTTTTCTCTCCTTTCCACTACCCAGGAGACGGCAAGAATTGGCTGGTAGATATGTTTTTTCATGAGCCATTTTCCTCAGGTTGAACCTTTCATTATTCCAATATCCATCGCTATTAACTTTTTGAATCGAACTACAATGTGGTCCTGTTGTTTACTGAGCTGGAGGACTAATCCTTGTGGGAAATGATACTCTCTTCATGCCCAGATAGAGCCTGATGGAGGTGAAATTTTGATTGCACAATATGTATGAGGAAATAAACGGCTAATTTGCCTTGAATTTTCATTCATCACACTAGTGAATTGCAGGCCACCTGTTAATAACTGCAATTTAGAAATTCATTGCCTGTTTAGAGTACATTATTGGAAAATGGTTGTGGCAAATGATACAGATAGTAATGTTTGGAAAGGGTATTCACATCTTTTTTTGTTAAAAGTGGGAGCACCATGAAAATGTTGCTGAATTTTAGCAAGCCTGGCTTAATAGATTATTTATTGTTCATTTAATTACAGTTTAGTAGAGCTGTAGTTCATTTAAATTATAAGTATATAGTTACAGAAATTGAATCATACTTTTGTCCACACTTTTTTCATTTTTATGTGAGGTCTATAAATGGTAAACACCTGAAATATGTTCCAGAGGTATTATAGGTTTACATAAAACCACAAGCTCAGTTTTCTTAAATTCATCTATTTTCTATACCTGCTTAGTCAAATTCAGGGTGGCATCGTCTTTCAAAAGTGCTGTGAGGTAGAAATATGAAGTAACATAAAGTATATATACTTCAGCTTTTCTACTTTGGTGCTGTTCATGCATGTTCACTGTGTTGTGTGTTTCTTGTTTTTTTCTGCACAGTGCAGTGCAACGAATATCTTTCTACCTTCTTCACTTGTATGCAATCTGAAAACAGACTCACCACTGCAAAGATTAGAGTAAAATTATGGCTTTCCAGAATCCAAGTCCCGGTAATCTCACACAATCTGAGCACTGAAATCAATAGTCCATCAGGGTATAGGTTTTAGCACTTTCAAAAATAGCCCCTCAAAGCTTTTGTCAAGGCACATTAAATAAAACCATAAATAGCACTGCAGTTACTGGCCATCATTGGCCAATCTGATGGCGACAAACAAGGTCGTTGAAGCCACATATGGAGTCATATTCTTCCATCAAAATGTTTGAACACTGACCAAAAGCTTTAATGTTCAAACTTTACAGCCTCCTGCTGCCTCTCTGATGCTTTTAATGGTCCTCTTCTCTCACTGAACTACTTCCTCAACACCAAGGCTTTCCGTTTCTGTCACACGGCTCAACAGGCTGAGTTAAGATCACCCTGATCTATGAGAAGCAGAGGAGAAGAGTTTTGAGTTTCTCAGCCAGTGGAGGTTGAGTGCCCCGCAACGCCCACGCCAAGTCCTCTGGTCGCCTCCAGGCTTTGACACATCATTTCCCCTGTGATTTGTGGCCAGGTTGAGGTTGAAGGGGACAAGGAAATTCTCTGTCTTCATGAGAACAGATGGATGTTTCAGCTCTGCAGTCTGAGCTGAGGGCAGTTTCCTTTTTCCTGTCCTTGAAGAACTCTCATGCTTTTTAAGGAATTGGTTTCATGGCCCATAATGGAGTCTTGATGACTGGCTATTACAGCACATTTTCAGAAAATGACCTGCTTTAAAAAGAAAAGAAAAGAAAAAAATATATGATTGATTCTACTCTCAGTAAATATGTTATTTTGTAAGATAATTTAAGTAGGGAGTGGAAGAAGAGAAAATTTCTCTTTGTGGTGTTTTTTTAATAGATTAAAGTTAAGGTCTCTCTGTTGGTGATCAAAGATGGGCAGTGTGCCATGAAATGATGTCTGATGTAACACACATGCAACTGGTGAAATGTGATAGGCTTGTCAGGGCAGCAAATGGTCACAGCCTGTTTTGAACTCCACCCCCACTGCACTGTTTGATCTCATCGCTACGAAGCAAAGCCTCCAGCACCTCCCTTGGGATGTTTGATGTTGGAGCTTAGAGCTTGCAGATTGCTGGTGATGGGGTTTCACCATTACCACGCGCCACATCCAATCTTCTCACCATCAGATAACTTCAAAGAGTTTGCAAAACACCAACTTCCTAAAAAAATCCAAAGTTTTGCTCCGGTGTTGTCTGTTAGATTAGATGCACGTTATTGAAGTTTGCTTGGGAGGGGGGAATGTAACATCTCTGGCTTTGCTGAAATCTATCATCATCCTCAGGCTCAGATGTTGAAGCATGCTGATATTTTTCACCCTGGTCTGATTCCTTCTATTGCTTATGCACTCATCTCTAGCTCTGCCTTACAAATACCTTTTCTTCAGTGAGACCTTTCCTCTTTAATCTTTTATCCATTATTCATCACTCTCGGTTCCTTTCTGCTGGGCTACAATACCCATTACCTCTAGATTCTACTGTGTGTAAAACAATGCCCAGCTGTTGCTTTATGGGTAGAAATGCTGAAACAGAAAAGCAGATTATGCAGAGTGAACAGGGTCCTTAATCCACTGACAAAACAAGTAGAGAATCATCCAAGCAGCAATGTGAAGCTGTACAAAGGATGTATTTAGATATCTTTAGCCAGTGTTGAAGCCAATTTGTCCCTATGGTCTCTTCCATTTCCATGTGTTTACAGCACATCTGCAAAGACAAATATTTTGTTTTTCCTCTTTATGTCATGACTGTATGTACACTGACTAGACACTGTATTAGGTCCACCTTGTTAGTACTGGATTGATCCCCCTTTTATTTCAGAACTACTTTAATTATTCTTGGCATAAATTCAACAAAGTGTTGCAAACATTCATCAGAGATTTTGCTCCATATTCACATGATAGCATCACACAGTCACTGCATAGAAAACTGTTTTCTGGCCATAAAGAAGAACAAGAAAAACATCTTAACTTATATAGCTGTGTCTCAATTCAGGGTCTGCACGTAGGCTACGTAGTGTCCTACATAGTCTGCACACCGAAGTCTGCTTAACGTTCGTGAAATCGGGCAGCCTAACTAGCCAACGACGTAGCAACAACGTAGGACGTTGAGTCACTTAAAACTCTAAAATTACTTTTTGCACATCATAGGACACTTTAGTGAATGTTAACATCAATGGAGTAATGTAACAAACAAACAAACAAATCTGAGGCTCTGCTGTTTTTCAGACACTTCATTAACGCCTTAAAAATCCACGAATATCAAATATTACAGAATTTTAATGCCACCGTTTATCAAGCATGTTTTTAATGTACTTGTTTTTGCCACGTTTCTATTAAAAAAATGTATAGGCTTTTAGACATTAGAAGAAATTTAATCATGTGTCAATGAGCAGAGATTAAGTGTTAATCTCTGCAAACTGACTGAGAAGGAGAATTTTAGAGAGTTCTCTAATACGTGATGCATCTGAAGTGATGACGAGATGTTACAGTGAATCATTGGTCTTCAAATGAAAACATAATTGATTGAACTGAACTCCTTATTCAAAGTCACTCTGCTGCTTCAGAAATATCTCTGTCTTTTTTTCTTTTTACATTTGTAGGGGTCATATCTCCCCCAGACATTATTAAAGTGAGTCTTTTAAGATGTACAGTCTCAATATTGTGGCATAAAAACTAACATATATTTTAGGTTTAACTAAAACTTATGTGACCATTTGCTGATGTTTTTGTTTCTTTTTATTATTAAAATGTGGCTCAAATTAAGGCAAAGTCAAAGAGGCAGCTCTGTTTACTTTATTATAGGTCACTGTTCTAAACATTACAACATAACTAATGCAGGTGGATGAATTTATGCTGCTCTGTATTCGTAACCATTCAGAAAATGGCTGACATCCTTGAAAGTGTCCCAATTTGGCCAGTTTAGCTGCATAAAGTGGACATAAACTGCGACCGCTGAACGATACAAGCAGCCAACTGACCTTGGCTGATTTGTAAAACTGAGAACAGATGGCCAAACTGTAGAAAAATGGCCATTTTAGAGACGTCACCTAAACTATTTGCACTAAAAACTCTAATTTTCTTCTGCTTCACTTCATCAGAGTTTGCATTTGCAGGGATGTTTACACGTTCTACTGTGATTTGATAGAGGTTTAGACCTACAGCTGCATCATTCCAGTTTCCTGTGTCATAATACTGATATTTACACATCTTAAAACATCTCTTAAGTGTTTCCTTTACGATCACTCCAGAAGTATTCAAATAGATCTAGGGGTTGCAGAGATTTACATATTTCATTACGGTAAATTTTACCATTTACCATTTATTTCATTATGGGTATGCAAATTTTGAGCAGAGACTTAAAACATAGGCACGGGCCTGAAAGGGTTGAACATCAGAAAATGCTACACATTCAATGAAGTACACACTTAAATAAAGATATGCAAGGTGTGATGTAGTTCTCAAACTCATGTTCTTTATGTTTTTAGATTGAACTCAGTCTATTCAATGTGTAACATCCATATATTTCTTTTAAACCTAAATACTCTTTGTCCAGACTTCTTACTAAATGAAAACAAAACTAAGTTGTGGGTTTGAGTCTGTAATGTCTTTGTAGATTTAACTGCAGGAAGAATCATATTATCGTTGAATGAGATTTCTTCACTGCTCTGCTGCCTTTCAGCTCAGAAATATTAAATATAAAAGAAAAAAGAAAAAAATACAATTCATGTACTTCTTATCACAAGTACATTTGTGTATGAGGTTGTTCCATCTCAGATAGCTTTTAAACCAGTGCATCCTTTAGAGGGTTATCAGCTGATGCATATGAAAAGGATTTTGCGTACAATTGGGGGGGGACTTGCATCACATTCACAATTCTGCTGATTAATCCCAATGTGATGGAAATCTGTTTGATCAGGAGGAGGGAAAAACATATTTTGATGTATTTATGTATTCAAAAATGCATTCTCTTTCTGTCTTCACAGAGGAAGCCTTTGATCGCCACCAGTCTAATCGTGGCTGTATCACTCTTTGTGGTTGTAGTGAACTACTCCGAGAAGCCCTACGTCCTCTTGCAGCCGGTGTTTGGTCAGACTTTCAGCAGCCACTGGATGTTCTCCAAGCAGCCATACAAGGCCTACAAGCCTAACCTAGGCTATGTCAGCATCCCCAGACAGGAGGTGAGGCACAAACACTAATGACAAAAGACAAATATAATCCAAATCAACAGCATCTCCATCTTCTTTTCTTTTAATTAATGAATGAATTTATTTTATTTTAAGAATGTTATGATACGCATAAACTGCAATGTAGTTTTATATTTCTATCTTAAGAATGGTTTAAGGATCACAGGATGTTTTTTTTACCTTAATTCATTTACCAGAACTGGTACCTAAAGATGAATGTTATCTGGGGCTGAAAATATGACTTGCACTGCTACCAGAAACAAAAAGAGATTCTACCTCACAGAACATGAGCGTTGCTGCTTTGTCTTCCTCATTGTTTTAACCTGGTCACAACTAATGTGCTTAAAGGTGCACCATATGACAAAATCAAAGGTCAATGACAGAAAAATGTTCTATACCATTATAATCTGTGTTTCTGTTGGTATCTAATCACTTTGCTAAAATAACTGTTATGTTTTTATTTTCTTAGAATGAGCCATTTATATTTACTAGCCATTGATCCACATTCAGCTGCCAAATTTAAGTCTCCATTTTAACTATGATGACTCTGAATGGACAAACATCTCTCAAACAGCTTTAAAACTGGAGTACCAGCTTTGTTTGATAGGTGCTAGAGTACCTTTTGGGACAAGTAGCGGCTGGATAGCTCAGCTGGGAGGGCATTTTTCTACCATGTAGTCGACCAGAGGTTGATTCCCCAAGGGGACGAATATTAACACCTTCCAGTTGGGTACTTAGGCAAGACCTTTAACACTACTGCCTGACCACTGAAAGTCTAATTACTCTAATATATTTAACGCTTTAAAAAGCACATAGAAGAAGACAGTACACATGCACCATGTTAAAGTAGTTACCAGTAGTTACTGCATGTGAGCCCACTGGATCCACTCACAGATGAAAACATGTTTATTTTTGGAAGAATTTTGACAGCTACCATCAGTTCACAACTATGCTTGGTATTGAAATAATTTCTATGCCCAACTTTACCACTAGATGTCAATAAGTCTTATACAGTGTACCTTTAAAGTCATCAATATTTCCATTCATTGAACAATGGGCCACTTTATTCTATTGGGGCTAACAAGTCAAACTCAAAACCCGTTGGTTAAGAGCTGAAAAGGTGGGTTAATCTGAGATGTGAAGCCAAAAAGCAGATCTTCAAACCAGCATTCTGTCCAGTGGCCAGTAGGGGCTGACTCCTATGTAGGAAACAGAAGGAAAAAAAAAGTTTACCAGTGAGATCTCTTAATTTAAATTGTGTTCAACATAACATGATCATTTTGGGAATTATGATTTTGTTTTGGGTAAAACAGATAATCAAGTAGGCATCCCTTAGTGTGTACTTTGTAACTGACTGTAGACAACAGTCACTAAATGAAAATTAAAAAATAAATAAATAAAAAAATAACTTATGCAATGCCACACCATTAACCACTATTATCTAGAGTGGCATAATTTTTTGTCAAGAGCTTGTTTTGCTATTGGAAGTCAGAATACTTTCCAGCACTTTAACAGATTAGTCTAGTTAGTCAATCCAGGTGTGAAAATGACGTCTCTTGCTCCCTGAACCCTTCTTTCTCTTTGAGCCTGGTGAATCCTGGCACTGTCATCTTGAAAAATCTATTAATGGAAAAACATGGTCACTCAGCATGTTTAGGTAGTCAACTGGCTTCACTTTATGGGCACATGATGTTTCCGATCCTATTAAACAATGTGATTTACATCTGATTTCACCAAAAGATTAAGTTATCTCTGATGAAGATCAGCCAAGATTTCCATCCACCCACATTTGTTTCTCAAATATGATGGTTCACCACCATCTTTCATTTTTTAGTAATGCACTGGAAAGTTCTTAACCCAATCTTGGTAGTTTTTATTTTTTAGTAAACTCATTGCTTGAGTAACGTCTTTTGCATGACCACAGGATGTATCTTCAAACATGCTTGCTTAAGGAATGAGAAGCTACTCACTCATCTCATTAATCTGAGGCTCTTTCCTTTTTACCTAATAAATTTCAGATGGTGACAGTATTTTTGCCAGACTGTATTGTCAAATTACTTAGATTTGTGATAGCAGCAAATAATGGAGGGTGTTACTTGGTAGGTCAAGGACATTTTGTGTAGCTACAGTAACGTGATTTGACTGAAACCTTTGTCCATACAATAAAAACTTACAAAGAGCATGACTTTGTCAATATATTGAACATAAAAGATGTAAAAATATAAAATAATTGCTAAAAAAAAAGGGCATAATGGTCACATTAATGGATTAGTAAATGTTCATTGACAAAAACTCAGATGTAATTATTATGCTATGAGTTTTCTTTTCTTTTTCTCTTTTTGCTAATAATTTAGTCACTTCAGTATTAAGAAGAAAGCAACATCTTATATTTTAGAAACAAAACCTTTCTACATCTTTTGTCGACATATTTCCTGGCCTTAGAAAAGAGGAGTACCCACTTTCTTATGGTTGTGCATTTTTCTAGTCCTTTTGTGTTTTTTTTTTTTTTGTGTTTTGTTTTTTGTACAAAGGACAGCATCTCTCTTGCTGCATATCTAATCTACCTTTGGGTATCAATAAAGTTACTTTAACCTTTACATTTTGTCACATTTCATGTTGAGTGTTGCACTCGTATAACTTGCATCACAAAAGAGAAGCTTCCCTTTTATGGTGCATTGATTTTCTGCAAGAGCCTATTTCATTACCTTAATAAAAGCATATTGAAGTACTCTCACGCTAATTCAGGATTTCCTTAACAGTTTCTTTAATTCTCTGTGTCAGGTACTCTGTGATGCATAAAACAAGATGCATGCTTGATATCTCTTGTGTGCAGTATTAATTTGTAAATTCAAACAGGTATGTTGAATTTATCGTCATGCTATTCTTCTGCCTTGAAACATCTCTTTGCTGCAAAATGTATGAAAATGGAAAAATCAAAGCCTATTAATTCTCACCACATCAAAATGGAAATAACAGGCTGTAAATGTTGAGAAGCCACATGAGGAAATCTTAGATTTTGCTTGCAGGGGGACATGCAACATCCTCTCAGTGCTTCGACTGGTTTTCGTGTTGCGATAGATGCACTGGATCTTCTTGAGAGGTGAATGCCTTCTATTCAGCAGACTGATATTGGGCAGATTAATGCACAGCATCTTCCTTTTGCCTCAGGAGAGTTTCCTCCACGCAACATGGGCCCAGAGGCAATCATGCATTACACCACGTCTGCATCTCCTTCTGCCTCCAGACAAGGCTGCTTAAATCACTGCCCTTTCCCTGTGGAGATTCATGCAAATCATCAGAAAAACAGGCAGCTTTCTAGAATAAGGCCAATTTTTAAATCCTTCACTGGTGGATTCTCTGTAGTGAACCAGAAACGACAGCGATCGACTTTAACAGAAGTCCTCAAATTGCTCTGCATATGGATAGACAAAGATGTAGAGGTCTGGTCAAGGTGGTGCTCCTGTTGTGGGTGGCATAAGTCTATAAAGTCTGGTGTGAAGGCCTGTCGTGTGTGCTGTCAACCTCTGTTATACCCACAACAACACCTCAAGAGACAGGTGTTTTCTCCTAGGCTGTAAGGCAGTCTTTCATGATCCACAGTGAGGTGTCATTTAACGTATTGTACACCTTCCACAAGCATGTTTTATGCATAACCCGGTAGCAAGGGAACAGGCTGCCTTATTTTCCTCATTTGATTGAGTCTGTCTGCAGGTGTGATAGATTGTCTCTGTTCTGCTTTTCAGGAGAAATACAAAACATTTGTCTTTTAGCAATTTACATTCATGCCCCTGGTCTATCACACACTGTGGAAAGAAACT
This sequence comes from Melanotaenia boesemani, assembly GCF_017639745.1. Lineage (NCBI taxonomy): Eukaryota > Metazoa > Chordata > Actinopteri > Atheriniformes > Melanotaeniidae > Melanotaenia > Melanotaenia boesemani. Next base: position 26,578,408 of record NC_055689.1, on the reverse strand, counting down.
CAATATTTTCATTTAGACTGGGACATTTTACATCCTGACTATTTGTTAAGGACACAAACCGCCAACCTGGAGGAAAGTCTTTCTTTTTTAGAAGTGGGCCTTTTCATGCTTTATACATTCTGCTCTAATGAATGATCATCTTGTTCTGAACAAGAGATTGTCTGAACCGGCTGTACCATTTAAGCATGATTTATTAATTAGTGAGGACTCGACATCTGTAGCAAGCTGATCAAAAACTGTCCACCAGGCTGTAAACAGGAAGTCTGCAACGTATTAAGTAACAGATTTAATTTGCCAGTATGAGAATGTGGTAACCTGACATCAAACCATTTATTTAGGCACTTTATGACTCAGGGAAAAAACATGCATTAGATATTAGTTTTGGTTTTATTTATTTATTTTTTCTTTTCTTGGATTAACAAGGCACATATTTATTCTTTTAAATATATTATCATATCTTTTACCACAGGGTTAAAATCATAAACATACGTAATTTTCAAAAACACTGCAAGGCTGTAAATCTTAAGAAATGAATCAGGTAAAATCTGTGACCTCCCCAAGTTGTAGCTAAGTTGTGGTTGGACAAACCTTTAATTAATTAATTGAGTATTTTTTTGTGTGTTATTGCTGAGCCAGCTGATTCACCATATCATTTCACCAGGTGAGTCTTCAGCTCTGTTGTGCTACCGCTGAGCGCCATCGATGCTACAGACTTTAATCCATATACAATCTACATGATTTCCATGTGTTAGATCTGATGGTGCAACCACCTCAGCCCTGGTTCACAGATATGTCACATTTAGTTTTACCTCACAAATAACAAAGGTGGCTGGACCTAAGCAGGGTAATCAGTCAGAAGGCCAAGCTGAAACACTAGATGTACTGGTATAGGAATGGTACAGAACCTGCTCAGATGTTTTTTTCCAAGATTGAGTAATCTGGATTCTCAGCAAACATGTGACATCAAACTATTTGACACATTTTATTCATTCGTGAGATTTGTCTCTCATTGCACAACCAATGTTAATTAAAACAGAATGCAATTTACAATCCTCATAAACCACAGACAACTTATCAAATGTAAATGAGACATTTTTACCATTTGGTGACAAATGAAGCTCATGTTGCATCTGTAATGCTGATTACTGTGATGTGGCTCAGGATTCATCCTGAGAACAGCTGCTGAGTGACAGCTGATTAACGGTAGCCTCTGAACTATAGCTGTGTGTGCACGACGGCTCACCTTTCAGAGGCGAAGAGCAGGACTGAATGTCATTTTTGGTTAGATCCTGATTGATCCTGTCCTCCATGTCAAGGATAATCACAATTAATAATTACTGTATAACCATAGTGCCTCATGCATAAAACCACAAAATCCTCCTGTCTGTCTGATGCTGCAGGTATATAATCAACTTAGAGGAAAGATCTCAATAAAAAGCAACAAAAACAGCTGTTACAACTTTTTGGTGTGAGATTGGTTTGGGTAACGTGACACAGAGACTTAAAGCGGGTGTTGGCAATCCTGCCCGAGAGGAGCATTTGCAATTAACCACTTTCCCTACACAGGCTGCTAAAGCTAATCAAAGATTTCTTTTCAAGGAGAAGGTATTTCAAGTCCCAGTAAGACACCAATACTTGACATGTTAATGCAATCATTTTTGCTCATTAATGAATCGTGTTTGGAGCATTCTAATGAACATCAAGGTTAAGTTCACACCCCAGTGCTCTAACTTAATGATGGCCCTGTCTCCAGCATTAACTCAGCTTTTTTTTTCACATCAGAGCCTCAAAATCAGTGTCTTTGCATCGTAGATTTAATATATATCAGGGTGTTAGAATTATTTGGGCTATGCAAGTGCACTTTGTTTGTGATTAGTGCATGCTGCACCTAAACAGCCCAGTCTTGAACATGAAACTGGGACATGAATCACAGCTGTGGAAAGATTTTGTTGATTGACTTGTAGCTACGTGTTCAATTAAAAGGTTTCAAGGAAGGCTTTTGTTATTAGACAAGGGTTTTATACACTTTATTAAATTATGTTTACAGCTGTTTATTTTTGTGCAAACTCTTACATTTCCCTGATTGCCTTTAATGAAGGAAAATGTTGGTTTTTATCAACTCTTCATCCTGTTAAATCTTCAGTCTGCTGAGCAGCTCCACTGCAGCAGCAGTAGATTAAATGCCTTGCTCAGGGGCTCCTCAATATCCGGTTTCTGGTCACAGAGCCATGTGTCTCGCATGCAGTTAGCTTGCTGGTGTTCTTCTCAGAGCCCAGCCAATCTGTGTGTGCTGAAAGGCGTGATGGAGTTATGAGCTGGTCTAAAGGGAGCAGGCGATGATGGATGAGCTGCTGACAGCTCAAGGCAGCCGTGTTGTGTGTCTCAACCAGCCAAGAATCGGAGAACTACCAACACCGGTCCTGAGATCATTTTGAGAGAAAAAGCAATAGCAGGAGGCTCTGCTGGAGAGATTAGGGGAAGAATTATGTCTCACGAGAAAGAAAATCAGCAGTTTTTTTTTTTTGTTCTGAAGAAGTTGATCTTGTGTAAGCACATCATTGAGTGCAGATAAGCCAAGTGGTTGCAGTAGAATTTGCTGGATAGTCTTGTGGGATTGTATTTGTAGACTGTAACTCGCTATTTGTTTGTTTATGAAACACACCACACATAAGGAATTTCACGTTTTCTGCTGGAAGGCAGCAGAAACACAATTTGTCTTCAAACCAGTGACGCTCCATTTACTCTCCAGTCAGCAAATGATGAACAAGGTTTAGTCACAACAGTATTTCTACTTTTGTAACTTCTGTCTTGCATTAATTCACTCAAGTATGTTTAATCTTATCAAAACAAAGCTAAACTTATTAGTTCCAATTAGGTAAACCCCCTTCTTCAGATTCATAGAGGGCTTTCTTTCTTTCTTGGTTGGCACAGGATAGCTAAGAGCTTTTACTGAAGATTAATTATTAGTCTTCTTGCTTTAGTAATAATGAGATGTATAAAAATATATATTACAAGAGATGGTGTGCTGCTATGGTCTGCAGTTGTAACCTCTGAGGCCTCATATTCAATCATCTAATTCTGAGTTGGTTCTGGGCAGTGTGAGATCAATCTTATAAAATGAAATAAAATTACAGAGGCTGGCAAATTAACATTAGTTAATAAATGCAATTTATTTAATTCTCTGAACATGCATGCACCTTCCTAAAACATCATTTTAATAACACGATTAACAGAAATAAAGAGTTTAAAGTATTTTTATGAGATTAAAATGACACATGGAATATTAAAAAAGGCAAATGTTTAATATGTTTAATAGAAATTCATTGTTTTATTTAATTTTCTTTTTTATTTTGTTTCCAGAGTTCACCTAAAAAGTAATTTATCTTTTCAGGTCAGTTCTAAGTTCTAAATCACAACAAAATTCATCTTAAGAACTTTATCAATAAGATAAGAAGCTTTCATTATTATGCAGAGAAACTCGCTGATTCTTTCTGGAATAAAATATCTGTAATAATACTGTAGTAATGTAACAATAAACAAAAAATTTGGATATTCATTTGTCTTTGAACAAAAGTGGTTGGCGAACTTTGTTAAAAAAGTTGGTGGCCCAGCCCCTAAGCTAGCCTCTGCATCATTAAGAATGCCTTCAAGTGTTTTTAGCCACAAACGTTGGTGTACAGCAGAATTTTTAGACGCATATATATCTTTAGTTTTAAAAAACAAGTCTTTCAGGATCAGAATTTTGGATTGTGAGATATGAAGCGAATGCTGCAAAACCTTTACTGCCTATAGGACTCGGGGGACCTCAATCTGCTTGTTTACTGGCTTGGATTCACTATCACACAATCTCCCTCTACTCTTGGCAAAGGACTCTGATCCCCTGGGAATTTTTTTAACAATTTCCATTAATTTTTTTAGGCAACTGTGAAGTTAACTGTCTTGTCATCTCTGTGTAGGACCTCAGCTCTGCCAAACAAACCTGGCTGAACAATGCTTTTGTGTCCCCTGGCTGCATCTCTGTGATGGTGCTGCACACAAACCTGTCTGTAACAGAGTAATAAACCAACTCCGCTTTGACTGGTCAGCTCCAGTGGCCTCATCAGCCCATGTCTACCATTCTGATTAGCCCTAAAATCCAAAATTTAATTATAGCATTTCATTAAACACAAATTTATTATGCTTCCCTGTAATCCAGAATGAGCCAAACAATTTTAAAAAGTCTTTTTTTGGGAACCTTTAATATACCACTGAAAATGCAGACAAAAGTACCTTTTTGTTATAGTAGGGCCACATACTGATTTAAAGGTGTCATACACAATATTTATTCATTCATTCATTATCTGTAATGCTTTGTCCATGAAGGGTTGTGGGGAAGTTAGAGACTAAGCCAGCATTTTACCAGGTAAACCCTGGACATGTCACCAGTTCATCGCAGGGCCAACATAGATATGGACAAACAACCATTCACACTCACTCCTAGGGAGAATTTAGAGTGATCAGTTAACCTAACATGCATGTCTTTGGACGGGGGGGTAAGCTGGATTATCCGAAAGCGAACCCACGCATACTCACACACGAAGAGAACATGCAAACTCCACATAGAAAGGCCACTTTCAAATCTCCCCTAGCCGAGGCTCGAACCATCGACCACCAATATTGTCATACACAATATATTTTTAGGATTGAACTCTAAATTCTTACTTCCCCTTGCCTTCTGCCTCATACTCCTGTGTTTGGGTCCGTTTTCCTCCTTTCAATTCAACCATGAATTGTGACGTAAATAGAAATCGTAACAGTGAATTTAGCTCAGTTTGTACATTTATTTAAATACATTTATTTTTATCTACTACAAGATTAGCAGTATAGGTCTTTTGGATTAATATTTTTCTTGTGAGATTTTATATTTCATTCTCTTTTGCTGGTTTCTGTCTTGTCTTTCTCTCTTCTTTTTTTTTTTTTTTTACAGCTTGGTTTATTTAACTACTTGGCTAGATCTTGGAAAAATTATGCTTTCGGATAAAAGACGCTGCTTCTCCACATTGCAGCAAACAAATTTTTTCAAAATAAAGGTTACTATGGTAACCCAGAACAGAGACGACAGTGCTCCTCTGAAAACCTGAGTTCTTTCATAGCCACTTATTTACATATCTGCAGGAAGTCGCCTACACAAACATCTGTTAATTGTAACCCCGTGATCTCCTGGCATTGTTTTTCCCTGGTGAGGTCGGGCTGATGTAAGATGTATATCTCAAAAACCGATTCTGCACTTTCAGCTTTCCATTTGTACAGAATCTGCAAGCTTTGTTCTCAGGCTATAAAAGCAAGTGATAAGGCACTGTAAAATATCACCTTTCTTTTGGGCTTTGGTTCTGATTACCTTCTTTCTCTTGGCCGTATTGTGTGAACTGTTGCACAGCTTCTGCTGAAGCTGCGATGTAAGACACTGATGGAAGTTTTTGGTTTCTTATGTTTCTTTAACTAAACTCTAAATGTTGAGGCATAAAGTCACAAAAATGTCCTGAAAGGTTTGATTCTTTTTTTCATTGCTAGAAGAACTTAAAAAAGATAACAGGATTGCCTGTATGTGAATATTGAGGGTGTTTCTTTTTGTTTTTATTCTTTTAGCATTCAGACCTAAACCTTGATTTTTAGGTGAATTGTTAGTTATTAGTTCTCTGATAATCAAGTCAAACTTGGCAAGAGAGGCTAGTTTTTTCCCGATTACTTGAGAATTCATTGTGACTCGAACTGATTGATTCAAGACATAACAATCGTTTAGCCGATACTTTTATCCAAAGCGACCTACAGTAGTTAGGCAGTAGCGTTAAGGGTCTTGCCTAAGGACCCAACTGGAAGGTGTTAATGTTCGTCCCCTGGGGGAATCCAACTCTGGTCTCCCGCATGTGATATATATTAACCCAGGGGATTTCAAACTGGGGGGGAGCGGCAATATGACAAATGGGATTTGGGAAAATGTAGCAGAAAAACTAATGTTTTGACAACTTGGGCTCTTGGAAACATTCTGGTCCACACTCCAGACCACTTGGTGGAAGTAATGCACCAATTTGTTTTTCCAACAACCAAAAAATATAAAGAAGAACTGCAGAAAAGCGTTTGTTTACTGAATGTTTATTCCTCCGAAGGGGGGCATGGTAGAAAACGTTTGAGAACCTCTGTCTTAACCAAATATGCATTCCTGATTGCTGCTACACAAAAACATTTTTACAGGTAATTACATACATCCAGTCTTATTTGCTCCTTATGTATTTTTTAAAATAAAAATAAAAATTACATTTAAAAAAATTAATAGTCTTTATACTGTAGGAAAATGAGTGCTGTGTTTTCTTTGGTTTTACCCTACAAACTTATAAATAATTAAAGGAATTCTACTGTAAATTCTTAATCTGCAACTACAAAAGATGCAAAAATCTTATCTTAAACATAAGTGGGATTTACAAAAACACGGTTCATATTTAACTTGGAAAGATATTAACAAATTATTTGAACTAATAAACCAGACTAAATCTTTTTTCTTTTTTTTCAATGTTCAACTTTCTTTCCGGCTGTACTTGAACTTAAAGTCATATGAAACTGTCTTCAAGGTTAAACTTGACTTAAACTTATTTCTTTTTATTTGAAAATTACTCTGAAATAATTGAGCCTTAGCTCTGACTTTTCTTAGATAACTGGAGCCTTGGCTTTTCTTCAGCGTTTCAAGAGTTCTTTTGTCCTACTTGACCTTAAAAAATCTCCAGCTTTAAATGTTTAAGTCTGATATTTGTGTGAAGGGATGCTGACCCTGATCTCTAACCCCCTTGTAAAGCGCAGACAATAAAAATAAAAACGAACATTTCTCATCATAATGGAGCTGCTTTCTCTCCTCCAGCCCCTGAAGCTGCACTGTGAGCTGTGCAGCATTGTGTCCAGCTCTGGGCAGATGTTGGGTCAGGCTGCCGGCCCGCAGATCGACCGCTCTCCCTGCATCTGGCGGATGAACAACGCTCCAACGAGGGGATTTGAGCAAGACGTTGGCCGACGAACCACTCTCCGGGTGGTCTCCCACACCAGCGTACCACTGCTGCTGCAGAAACCCCAGTACTTCTTCGGTCAGGGCAACGACACCGTCTACGTTGTGTGGGGACCACTACGAAACATGAGGAAGGATGGGAAGGGCATCGTCTACAATATGCTGCGACAGGCTTCAGAGAACTACCCCCATGCTCGTATCTACGTCACCACAGAGGACAGGATGAACTATTGTGACATGGTTTTTAAGAAGGAGACGGGAAAAGACAGGTGAGTCAAACTGCAGTCTATGTCTTTTGCATTTGTCTCTGTTTTTGGCACAGAATCACTGAATTCCACCACAGGCCTCCTGAGTGGCAGATTTTCCACTCAGTACTTTGCCATCCACCCTTCTGTTTGTTCAGTATTGATCTTTTTGATGCAGATGATGTGCTCAATGCTCCATGCCTTTCTTCCCTCAGACTCTTCCTTTCATGTGAGTCTATCAAGTGAGTGACTTAACTTTACCCCTAAAGAGGTTTAACATGGCACTAGAGGCCTTTTTTCTTTTTTAAACGAGCTTTCAGAGGAGCCTTAGAGGGATAGATGGCAGCCAAACTCTGGTCTGGGGAAAATCTAGTTAATGAGTTAACATGATTCTGGCCGTCTTTCCACACATGCTGAATCCAGCCACTTTTTCAGCTTCTTTAAAAGTGTCTCAGCACACAGTGCATTTCCAAACCAGTCAAACGATTTAAGTTGTAAATCAATGAAAGTGTTGTTTTTGTGAGACTTTTTGTCGTTGTTTGTTCGTGACATATAGCAGCTACATGTGCTGTAAAATTGCACATTTAAATCAAAGAGCGACCCACCTCGCTGTCCATTTTAAATCAATTCTCCAATGAGAATTGCAGGTTAATGACTATGAGAAGCAAGCTGCAGGACTGCTATTGTTTAGGGCAAACCTCATTTTTTCAGGCTAGTTTCTGCTCATTTCTGCAGAGCTCTGGACTCCTGCTTCTTCCACGTGTCATCAAGACCTCTCTTAACTTCTTAAGAGGATTAACATGTTCTGCAATAGGCGTAGCATCCATTCCATTGCAGCTTCATTGTCTGGCTCTTATTCAGGATGGCAGGGTTAACTGTAAATTTCATGTAGAATGTTCATGTTCGGTTTGGCTCAGCTGTTTGGAAAGGCCCACAAAGCGCAGATCGAGATGTGGGATTATAGAGGGATGCTTCAGGAGAGGAATCTCATTAAGGGACATTATGCTTCTGGGTGAGATGCAGTGTCTCAATCATTGCTGATTGGTAACACAGACATACTCGAGGTGTAACGATGAATCACATCAAATGAAAAGTTTGTTTCCTCTGGTTTTCTCAAACTTGACTGCAGAATATTTCAGGACTGAGGCAGAGTGGATATCCATGGAAACAGCTTTTAAATTAGCTTGAACACAGCATATTTTAGTGTAATCTGAGGGAGAAGGGCATAACTGTTGTCATTATGTTCAGCTAATACAGTGTGATATGACCCTGAAGCTCTTTGTTAACGGCTTAACCGCGCCAGCCTCAAACATTAAGCTCTTTGGTGAGACAACAGCAACATAACACACTCATAAAACACTTTCACTGCAGACGTTCGTCTGTATTTGCCCTGTAATTTGAGTGTGTGTGTGTGCTCACTGGTTCACTGTCAGCGTTTGCTGCATGGCGCAGGGATAATCATCAGCTTGGAGAAGATGGAACAGTGATCGAACACAACTCTAATTATCCAGATTGCCGCCAGCAGCCGAGGAGAGACAACGTCTCAGCTTCCACTTGCTTGCTTGATCAAGGGGAACGCAGCGTCAGTGCTGACTGAATCTGTAGCCAACCGTGTAACCGACTCTGCCTAAGATTCAAATAGTCTGTCAGGAAACTCTGCCGTTTCTGGACAGAGCCGAGGAAATTAAACCGTAAGAGAATTTGAAGAGGGGTTATCGTGCTAAAAAAGTGACTACAGCAAAGGCCAGCACAGTCTGGCTGATTTAATTCAGCTCAAAAAGAGGGAAAGAGCACTTTCAGACCAGGAGCCAACAATGTAAAAGGCATTTTTATCATTGCATAGTGATATTGACCTGTGAAGCTCTGACAATTTTGGCATAGAAGTTTTCCTCAGTGTTGGACTTTGGTCGTTTTTGTTGCACTAATAGGAATCCTCCTCCTGCAAAGGAATTTTCCATCCGTTGTTCCGTTTCCATAGAAAGATCACATAAATGGCTGCATGACCAGATGTATCCATTACATGTATTGTGGATTGATCATGTTTCTTCTTCTATTGGAAAAGATATTAGGTTAAACAACTCAATATAAAGGAGGTTTTTTTTTGGATTTATAAATTGTAGGCTGCAAAATTTTTCAAATTAAAAGAAGGACTTACATTTTACTACTTCCATTTCTTTATTACATTAATTTCTTGTAACTAGTTTTTGTTATGATACATTTTTTAAAACAATTTAGGACCAAAAATGATGTCTATGTCTTATTCATCTATGGCTTTAAGGCTTCATGTTTGGGGAGGGGGGCAATGATGGAAAATCTCATTACAGGTGGAGGATTCTTATCGGTAGACTTCCACTTGAAAAGGGTTTCCATTAAGCTGCCTTTATGCTCACTGCATTCATCGTGGCACCAAATAGTGACATTGACACAGCGGCGTAATGATTGGAATTGGCACTTTGGGTGCTCTGGACACACTCCAGTTTTTTTCCTAAAGAATAAGCATCCGGTATATAACAAATAACAGCAACACTGCAGTTTCATTACTGTTTTGATTTAAAGTGTTTTTCAATGGTTTCACAACATTTTCAACAGTCGTGACTTGGTGGGTTTCAACAGGTTGTGCGGCGTATACATATTTATTTAAAGCTAATTAAAATGGATGATGGTGACGACGAAACTGCTTCAATAACAACTTAGAAAGCAACAAACAGGTGTATTAAATCTTTTATGTATTTGTTGTTTTGTATTCATGAAAACAGAAAGAAATCTGCAAAATCTCATCCAGTGATTTACACATTACACTGAGAATTATGTCACAGAGTTTTGAGAGTGCAAATTGTTCGCTTGCAGAGAAAATATTTGTGCTTATTTTCAGAAGAAGAACAAAGTGATGTCTGGGTTCAGATCCGGACATTTGTTTTTCCTCGTCTCTCAAACTACAAGCTGACGATAAGAATTATCTAAAAGCAATAAAAGAGATATTCACTTGATTCATTGTCTTTCAGGTGCCATAATAATGTAAAGTTCTGGATGTAAATGCATTTGACAACCACTTAAACCTATGATTCATGTAACTGCGCACTGCGGCTGAAATTGTGTGAGCTGAGTCTCTCTGTTATCAGCTCTGCCTCCCGAGCTGCAGTCTCTAGTTGTCGGAGCGTATCGGCAGGGCCCTGTTAGTGGCGGTAGATAACAGACCTTAAGACGACATAGGACTTAAATCACACTGTCACTTTACAGCACTGCCACCAGGGACTGTGTGACCTGGGTGCTTGCCTCCTAGCCAGCTGCTCTGTCATACTAATAGCATGTGTTCATGCTCTGCTTTATGTGTTTCTGTCTGAATGAGGATGCACAGCTTACTTTATTCCTGTAGCTTCATCTTTAATGTAAATCTGTATTTGAACAAAATCGGTCTGCAGTTTTCTCAGCTGCAGAATGAAGATCAGGCTCATTTTAGCTTTTGACATTAGCTTTGTAACCCCACAACTTGACTCATTATAAGCTAAGAATTTATAGCAGATGGTTCAGTTGGACTGCAGCCTGACTTCTAATAAGTTAGAACTGTTTAAATTCAGTTAAAAACATGTTTATTGCTTATCAGGCTCTGCATAATAAAATCACAGCTTAGATCGTTTTCCCATGAGAATAAACTTAAAGCTTCAGTGTTTTTATAATCATACTCCTTTTCTCCTATTCCCACTATTAAACCAATTTCTACTAATATTTACTGACTCATCGTGCACCAGGCGTATACCATTTTTTTTCGAACTATAAATGCACAAGTGATTTCTAATGTTTTGACACAGGTGTTTAATAACATCTTTACTTTTTACTGTTTCATTATAGTCATATGGTGTGATACATATAATCATTCTTATTTGTAAAAGAATATTTTTATTTATGAAAAGTCAAGTGGCATGAAAACAGAAGTCCTTAAGTCAAGTAAGAAAAGGTTTATTCAACTGAAGAGAGAAATTTAACAAACTCTTCACAGTAAACCTTTAATCAGAGTAGATACAAGTTTAATTTTTATTCCACATATTTCACATTCTTCTCATCATTCTGCAACAAAATAGGGCATGGAATTAGGCCCGGACGTCCTTTAGTATTTGCAGCTGCATGCAAAAAGGTTTGTCGTTACATGTCTGAGCTCATGAAGATGATGTACACGTCCTGTGCATAAACCTCAAAACAATGCAGCTACACAAACACAAACAATAACTGTGGTCAAAAACTCCACATCTGACATAGATTTCATGAGAACACAGGTGTCATTTAGTCATAGCTCATTTATTTCTGTGTAATAAAAATCACTCCAAAAAGCAGACAGCATGAAATTACACTTCTTGCTTTACATACTTTATTTTATAGCATCCACTTTGGCTCCAATTGAACTCAAGCTCAGATGCCAAAATGAAAAGGAGACATGGTTGTATTGGTAAAAAAAGCAGGTGACACTGATTGTTGGTTTTTTTCCCTCCTAATCAAGACTTTGGCTTATTTCTTATGGTGTTGACAGGAAAGCTGCAATTAAATGTGAACAGTCAGACTAAAAATGCAAAAATGGACTTTTTATCTGCATCTGCAACCCATTATCAGGAATGATTCACTTAGTATTAGATGCTGCACCCTCATGCTCTCATAGACCTCTGAACGTCTGGTAAAATTGATCTTAACCCATTTTTATTAGCGTGAATGTCATGGCTGTGTAATCACGCTTCATAATCTCCAGCTGTCCACTTCATAAGCGCGTAAGCACCTCTGGCAGTCAGCACTTACTCATCCTCAGATACCCTCACATGAAACACAATTCAGCTCAACAGCTTCTCATCTATGTAATAATCACAGTGTTAAACATTCTGTTCAGTATTTACGAACAGCTTTTATAGCTTATTATAGCTCACCAAGTTTTGTTGGTGAGTTATAATAAATCAACTTACTTCCAGCTTAGTTGAATACGCCATCATCTACCTGCTTCAGAGACCACTCTCAAATCAGACTTCACTTTGAGGATCGTGGTCTTTGATTTATCAGGTGGTTTTAATACAATTCAGTCTGCTCTGTTATATGTGAGAAACTCCATTAATTCCAGGTGGATACCTCCACAACCACTTGGATTTATGACTACTTTAACAAACAGCCATTGATGGTGGTCAGCTGCACAGGAGCACCATAAGGGACTGTACTCTCACCATCTGACTCCTGTCATCTGCAGAAATACTCTAATTACTCTGCAGTTGTGGGGAGTTTCAGTGATGGACAAGAAGCTGAGTACAGAGAACTGGTCAGTCAGTTTGTGAGACGTATGAAAAACAATCACCTCATCTTAAACACAAACAAAACAAGAAAGATGATTGTTGACTTCGGAGGAACAAGAGTAATCAAAACACTGTTTACATTCTGGGGGAAGAGGTGGAGGTGGTGGAGGAATACAAGTACCTCAGAGTTCAGCTAAACAACAGATTAGACAGGAAATGCAGCACAGAAGCACCTACAAGAAAGGACAGACAGTCAAAAACAGAATTCTAAGGTTGGACAGTCATGTAGTGTTGCTTTAATTGGGTAATGCTAAAAAGAAAACAGAAAATAATTATTTATGCCCCAGGAATTTTGTGATATTTTCCAGGTATTGCAGCAGCTGAAGTTGTTTCAAGAAGATTCAGCTGACAGAGCAAACATGAAGAGGTCTTTTGTGACATTTGTCCTTCCATCCATCATCTATACCTACCTAATTCTTGTTAGGGCTGCAGAGGGGCTTGACGTAGTGAGATATTTGCATCATTCCCCTTACAACGTGTTTCAATAAAACTTTCATACAGCCTGCGCCCTGCTGCTGAATGATTTAAAAACATATATAATTTTTTACTTTCAGTGTCAGCCAGATCATTATAAGGAAAATCAATTGCACTGGATAGACAGTTCGAGGTTCACACAACAGACGTGATTCTCCTCCTTGGGCTCTGCCTCCCTTCATTGTGCTTTCATTAAAAAATGTTTGCTCTGTAGCTTTGAACCTTGTCAGACAAAGAAGTCTTGCAAAGACCTGAAATATTCCAACTCAGAACGAAAGAATGTGATGAAAAAAAAAGAAAAAAACAAGCACCGAACCTTGATTCAGTCTGTGTCCTGGTGTGTTTGCGTGCAGACATTGGATTCAGTGTCAAATAACTCTGGCAGTGCATAGTCTTGTGCGTGCTATGTGACTGTGTCTCTAATAGTTTTATGTTTTCTATGTCAAGAGAAGAAACAGCAGATAGCAGGATTGCTGCTGTCAGGTCATGTAGGAGATGAAGCGCAGCGCTCACAGCATCACCACATAACTGTAATTTCATGCTTATCACAACGACCCATTTAAAAAGAAAAGAGAGCAAGAGGATTCATTGTGTCCCTTTCCACATAAAGCTGTGAATTCCTCTGTATATGGGCCTTAAATGCAGCACTGTGTGTTGCGCTTCATCCAGACCAAGAATTTGTCACCGAGCAAGCGTGTAATGACATTACTTCTCTGTGTTGGAAGCTTGTAATTGGTGTGAAATTATCTTATTAAATGAAGCCACTGGAAGCTGCGAGGAGCGAATAACCCGGCGTTCGGAGTGGTGCTTTGGCAGGTCAAAAACAGTCAATTTAGAGCAAGAGCAAAGTCAGCGCGCTGTCCGCTCCCAAAGCAAGTGGGGAATCATCATTTTATGTGTTCATGTGATCCCATCAGAGAAGGAAATGAGGCGTTTAGTCGGAGGGAAAAAAGCAAACAGTCATCTAAAGGCAAAGTGCAAACTTTTCCAAAACCCATTAGCATTTATCCTCTAATGATGTAACGATGCTTCTGTGATGCCAGGAAAACTATTAGCAGAGAACGGGACACGGAGTTGGTTAACAGACTTCAGTGCGCTGTGTCAAAATGGCAGAAATTGTTTTTATACAAACTTTCTCTGTATTTATAATTTAACAAACCAAAATGTTTCTTTTAACTTGAGATGCTTTACTCATTACTGTTTAAGTCTTTACTGGTAGCATCCTTCAGCCAGTGTTACAAGTTACCAGTTCCTTCTCTTTTACATGTGTGTTTTATCTTCTTTTTTCACAAAAGTATGAACTCGTCAATGTTATCACGAAAATTAAAGAGTTGAATTTTATTATTAGATTAAATTCAATCCTGGAATTATTAAGCACAGTCATTAAGAGCTTGCTGTGACACCTGAATGATGTTAGGTGTAGCATTCAGTCTTATTTCTGGGTCCAGATTTACTCATGTTTTTGCCTGGTTCATGCTTTTTTTTCATTCAATAATGCCAGTAAAAACTGTAAAAAATAACACAGCCAAGCCGCATTATTCTATAACTCTTTTCACCTATGCCTTTCAAGCCGGGACTGATTGTCACACAGTAACGAGGCAGGATGGGCGGTCATTTGCAATTAATTTCAGAGTTGGTATTTGTAAATCAAGTTTTGTCATCCTGCAAAAATAATAAAAAAAAAAAAAAAAAAAAAAAAAAATCTGCCTGAGAGATTCAAGTTTGTGAAAGTGTAGAAAAGGATTTGCATGGTTGTAAAAAAGATTTGTATTTGTAAGGAAAGACTAAAGGACAGTTTTATGTGTTTATTCATGTTCACAATGTGGACTAAAAGCTGTGTGCACTGGTTAAGATTTACTACTCTTACTACTTACTACCACTCTTGTGTGTTAAACCACAAAAAAGCTGGTTGTACAGTGCTGATGTTTATGACAATGTTTGCATTGGTTAGAGCGATTCCACACAATGAAACAGACCTTTACTGTGCCTTTCTTTAATGAACCATTGAGTGAGCTTTAAACTGTTGGTAAATTCCCATAGCCAATGTGTTTATTTGCACATTTGGACTGTAATTACTTGTGGCGCATATTCCTTCTGTTGGACAAGAGGCTCAGCTCCAGATACAGGAAAATATAAATGTGTGTTATTATTAGAACCATGCACACATTACTTCTACACTATTAAAACTGATATAACTGTGTAAAGAAAGCAAGAACTGAATAATTAAAACACAACAAGAGTTACCAGTAGAACTATTTCATCAACAGCAAACCTTCACTTTACCATGGCATTCACTTCAGCACATTAAACAAAAGAAAGTAAACAAGTTAACTGTGCAGCACTCAGGTTGTTGTTGATTATTAAAGTAATTGTAAAGGTAACTTGTGTGCTGCTGCTGTATTATAAAAACATAAACACAATCACCTTTTGTGTAGTTACCTGCAGGTATTGCCATTAACCTTTTACATAAGCTACACAGCTGAGATGAGGTCAGATCCCTCTGCAGTCAGCCTTCCACAATACTAAAAAAACCCACTTCTATAAGGCTTTGTATTGGCTTTTATGGCCACAGATATTTACTCCCCCCCCCCCCCCCCCCTTCCTTTCTTCTCACATTTTATGTCTGATTCAATTTTCTGTGCTTAGAAAAACGACAGATGACTTTTACTTTCATGTCACCAACAATTCCCTTACCAAAATGACACACATTTGTCATACCTGCTTCTGTATAAACCTCCCTGCTTTTTTAATAAAATCTCTCTGCAGTGGAGGCTAACACAATCACGTCTGGCTTGCACAAATCAGTTATTCTATCGGCTGGGCAGTGACGCAGGTAGGCGAGATGGCTAGCCTGCAGCCTCAAAAGCTGTAAATGCATTTTCTGCTCTGCTCTGCTGCGCCCAAACAAGCTCCACCAGGCAAAATCTCTCAAACACACACCTGCATCTCCAGCCATGTAGCCGGCCAGACTCATCTAATAAGCCTTATTAGATCAAATGCCTGTGTGGCCTCAGAAAATAACACCCTAAAGAGATAAAACGGCCTCATAACAGAAAGCTCCACAGTGTTTTGGTTTGTATTAAGGATGCTTCCAGCACATATTCTTGCATATTTACTATGTAGTACACTTTTATAAAGCGTTTTAGTTTTCTTTTAAACCATTTGTACATAGTCCTGGTCCTCCAAACCCGCTGCCCTGCATGTTTTAGATGTTTCCCGATTCAAATTAATTTCCTAAGCACCTTGTTGTCAAGTTCTTCACAAGCCTGCTAATGAGCCAGGCGTGTGGAAACAGATACAGAGAAAACATTCAGTGCAGTGGGTGCTCAGCACCAAGAGCATGGCCAAATAGTCAATAAAGTCAATATCCTATTAACATTTCCTATTTTCCTAGAAATAGTTGGAAAGCAGTGATGTAGGTCTACAACACCTAAAAAACAACTTGAAAAGTTATTCGACAAAAAGTGCTTTGGAGTCTGTGTCATTCATATATAATTAGTTATTTAAAATAATTCTGTATAATCAAGGTTCCTGATTAGGAAATGAAACATGTTATCGCATACTGCTCACACTCACCTCATTTCCCCAAATTTAATAAATTTTTATTTATAAATCACTTTTTCATACAAAGAAATTGCAACACACAGTTAATATGACTGGATTTTTAAGAATCACTGAGTAGGTTTTAAGTTAAGAAATTGTGTAGTGGAACTATCTCCTATGTTCCAATAAGGTTGCTTCAGTGTTTCACAGCTTAAAGTAATACTACATGAGATTCTGACTCTAAAACTCTGTTCCTTTGACTTGTTTTGATGGTACAGATTCCCGGAGCCTTTGATGCACTGCAGCTTCCTTTACTGGGACACCACATTTCACAACTCTGTGTTCCAGCCCAGAGCATCACGTGGCAGCTGTGTTTTGCTGTACACCAGTCATACACCAGCAACTGGATATATACAAACTGGCCATTTTTTACATACACCATGACTGATTCAACAAAGAAACAACAAAAACAAACAAACAAAAAAAAAATACAAAATGGACCCCAGGATTGGTAATTGTTGATTTAACCTGTTTAATTGTCCTTATTAAAATATATGAGGATAAGATAAAACTTTATTGGTAATAGCACAAAGCATGGGGGGCACTGATAACAATATGAACAGTAGCTTGAAACGTAATTATTGGCAATAAAATTAATAAAGCTTTGCTGTAACTAGATAAAGGCTATTTTAAAATAATTGTTAAAAGACAGCTGACACAGTCTTTAAATGAGGGTGACATTAATGCTAATGAATGCATGCAGTATATAATAAATGAAAGCACTAATGTGTATTTCTAGCGATGCTAATGGTTTACAAATATCTTGTGCCCTCACATTAATCAATCCCTCAGAGGACCGTGCACATAAAGGACTGCGGTTTTGTCCAAATCATTGCAGCAAAAAAGCAATTAACTAGGTCTGGTTCCTGCTGCTTTTGTGTGTAGAAGCAGAATGTGAAATGTGATGTGTTGTAAATTTTTACCACTTGCCCTCCTCCTACTGTTGGCTATCCACTTCTTCTTTTCCCAGGTCAGTGTTTGACATTTTAACTGCAGCAGGTGTAGAATTCTAAGTCAGAGCAGATAACTATGTGTCTCAGAGGTCCTAAAACTCTGTTGGACTTAAACAAGCTGCACTCTGATGTTAAGGCGGGTTGTGTTTTTACACTCTGTACAGAGAAATAATCAGCAGGACAGGCCGAAACATAAAATGCAAGACATGCTGCCTGCATTATAATTTGAAACAACACTCACTCTGTGATGTCAAGTAATTTGCTTGTTGTCCAATGCTGGACATAAAAGAATCTCCTATTGGTGTACTAAGCAAGAAGAATGAATGCACCCATCATGTTGCGTGCAGCATCAGCTGTAATGCATCCTGCCAGTGAAGCTCTGATATATGTTTAGCTCAAAATTGGATGTGAACTAGTCACTTCGTATTAAAGTTGTACAACACGATGTGAAAAGAGAAGCAGTCACCCCTTGGCAGCTGTGTTAAAATCTGCTTCTGAAATTGTCAAGTCCTCATCTCCCAAACAACAGTAGCACTTCCTTTCCTTCAAGTTTCTCAGTCAGTGACAAATAATAAGTCAGCTGCTTGGTTTGCCTGACAGATGCAAGCTTTCAGGGCTCTTTTCATTTGCTAACACTGCACTTTATTGCTTCCCACTGTTTTTGATTTTTAAATTAAAGTAATTCCAGCAAGAGACTTTCAATGTCGAATTAGATGATTTACTTTCTCATCAACAGTTCCCAAAGACACTGAGCCTCATTAATGTTGATAGGTGGCCTACTTAAAATAAATTACATCACACTCTTTAATCAGTGGTGCTGCTTGGTACATGGTATTCTCTGTTTAAAGATGGCAGATAAAGGAAACAGTAGATTTAATAATTTCATAAAAGAATGAAACAAAATGAAGCTTGCTTATTTTATATTTAGACAGTGAATAAACAGAATACAAAATCAGGTTAAGTAAAACAATTATAGCTGTTTGTCCCTCCACCTCTCATTAAACACTTACGTAAATCAAGAGACACCCTATTCCAGCAAATCATGTCATGATAACAGACTTCAGCTCACAATAATTTTTGCAACTGCAAACAGGAACTTCAATACAAGGTTTTCCAAAGCATCATCTGGATTATTTAAAACATTAAATGCAATTATATATAACTCAGTATGTCAAATCTGCAAAGTGGCCTCAACACTTTACAGTGCAAAGATTTAAAAAACAGAACATCAAGCCTTTAAAGAACAGCAAGATTGTCTCTAAGGTGTACCTAAATAATGACAAAAAGGATTCTCAATATTAAAGTTATTGTCATTTCCATTAAACTTTATTTGTTCCCAGAAATACATTTGAATTTTAGAATAAATAAATAAACAAATTAAAACTGTCTGTTATTACATTTTTTCAGCTTCTAAAGGAACAGAAACAGAATCAAGATTAATCTGAGAGGTTAAACCATGAACTTTCCATGTTAATCACAGATCCTCACGTGTATATTATTGTTAAAAAATTTGAACAAAGTGTATTTAAGTATTGATGCAGTGCATGTATCACTCCAGGCTCTGAAGGTCAAATGTTAAACATGTTGCTTCAGGGTGAGTTACGTTTTTTCCTCGTTGTACTCACTCAGCCTTTTGATCAGCAGGAGAAAAAAAACATCATCAAAGTTTAAAAGGCTAAATAAAAAAAATCTTAATTTCCCTTAAAAACGAAAGCCATTCAGTCAACTATTAAGAATAATAAAAGCAAATATTGAGGTTTTAGAAACTGGAGAGAAAGTATGTCATGTAAAAGCAAAGTCTGTCATTTAACTAATTGATCCATTAATTAATCTCTGCAGTTCTGGCTGTGTGTGATTTTGCAGAAGTTAATCA
The DNA here is from genome assembly GCF_017639745.1 of Melanotaenia boesemani. Taxonomy (NCBI): domain Eukaryota; kingdom Metazoa; phylum Chordata; class Actinopteri; order Atheriniformes; family Melanotaeniidae; genus Melanotaenia; species Melanotaenia boesemani. Next base: position 26,558,915 of record NC_055689.1, on the reverse strand, counting down.
TACATGTTTGTGAAACTCATCCACCAGTCAGGGTCAAAATTAATATTTTTCTATACTACTGTAGGAATTTCGTGAAAAATCTTGAGCCCCTTTTGCTGAGCCTGTTCTTGTCTATGGAGCCACATCAATGTTGCTGTAAAAGCTTTTTTAAATTTAGACAATTACAACCCAGATTCGTGACAGAAGGTGAATTGATTCTGTTGGTGCAATGAGGAGCACATTGCAAAGTTAAGAAACTGCAGTCTTACTCTGTCTTCCTTTTTCAGTTCGCTACACAGACACAGCTTAAAGGGATTTTTTCTTCTTGTTTCAGTGGGGTGGTTTGTATTACCAACGAATAGTCAGTGTCTAACCTCCAACAGACAGCAGTCAGAATGCTGTCACTTTGGATGATCAGATAGTTTCCCAGCATGCGAGTTACAGCTCCAAAGGGGACCACCAGAAAAGAATATTTTTGACAATTTAAAATAACTGAAGCCTTAAACATTTCATTACAGATTGTGCGAGGGCTGCATCATGGATATTTACTCTGTCTACTGACTCAGACATGCAGCTGAGAAAGTGCAAACATCCACCTGATACAAATGTGACCGTGTAAATACTGACAGTACTGCTTTTGCTCAAACAACTATAAACTTTCTTTTGTTTTTAGGTCTAAAAATATCACCTAGGGGAGAGAAAGGACCAGACAAAATGCGGCTCGACAGACCCCTATGATGAGTCAAATCAAGGGATTCAGGTTTCTCTTACCCAGACATGGGTCACTGGGGCCCCCTCTGAAGCCAGGCCATTCTGGCTCCAGAGAATGGCTTGGCCATTAGCCTGTCCAATTTCTGGAGTTGCTCCCAGTTAGATACGCCAAGCAGGTGTGGGCATACTCATTGCCCCGCGACTTGGCGCCTGTACATTTACCCTGGTGGATGAGAGGGTAGTCTCCCTCCACCTACAGATGGGAAGAGGGTTCCTGATTGTTGTTTGTGTTTATGCAACAAACAAGAGTTCAGAGTACCCACCCTTTTTGTAGTCCTTGGACGGAGTGTTGAAGAGCACTCCTTCCAGGGACTCCCTCATTCTGCTGGAGAACATCCCCCACAGTCATTTGTGGACACCAGCAGTGAGGGATGCTGTCAGGCTGAAGAATGAGTCCTATCGGCCCTTTTCACCCTGTGGGACTCCGGAGGCAGCTGATGGGTGTCGGAAGGCTAAGAAAAACGAGGCTTCAGCAGTCGCTGAGGCAAAAACTCGGGCATGGGAGGAGTTTGAAGAGGCCATAGAGAATGACTTTTGGACTGCTTCAAGAAGATTCTGGTCCACCGTCCAGTGGCTCAGGAGGGGGAAGCAGTGCTCCATCAACACTGTGTACAGTGAGGTTGGGGGGCTGCCGACCTCGACTCGGAATGTTGTGGGTTGGTGGAGGGAATACTTTGAAGATCTTTCTCAATCACACCAACACATGTCTTCTGACGAAAAAGCATAGTGGCGTGGGCTCTCCTAAATCTAGGGCTGAGGTCGCCCAGGTGGTTAAAAAGCTCCTCGGTGGCAGGGCCCCCGCGACCCAACCCTGGATAAGCGGTAGAAAATGGATGGATGGCTATATCAACATCCTCATCTTCATACATGTTCCCACGTTCTGATTGCCCACTTTCCGTGTCTCACTTTCATTTTGTTGGCCACAGAGCTTTATAGGGAGGAAGGAGATGATGGTGAGGGAGGCTGACGCACAGCACTTTGCAACACCTTCATGCAAGATACTGCTGATTCAAGACTTTTCTTGCAGTGTTTTCAACAGATATTGTGCTTTCATGCTTCTCTTCCACTCAGATTCCTTATTTTTCCACAGTGCATGCAGCTGGGTTAATACGAATGTACATACAGATTTTTATATTAATATATTGTGATTCTATTTATGTCACATAAATACTTTCTGAGAGAAAAAATAACCTCAGGGTGCAACTCACATTTTACATTCATGGTTTGTGACACTTCTGTATATCAGATAAGTGGACAAATGTCTCTTACACATTTTGAGGTGAGACTGGGTTGACATTTGTTTAGTTCTTACACACAGAATAGATTTCCTAAAGGAACATGAGACAACGCAGACTCAAAAATGCTGGATGTTGTTTAAATTCAGCCGATTATTAAATGTATTTCACCAGATTCAAATTCAACTGACTACTGGAAAATCTATATTCATTCCCCTTTATTTCTGCCGGGGCTTATGAGACAGGGCAGTGGCATATTTACACTCATTCTGGCAGCCAAATAGCGCTGGATTTTTTAAAATGAGCTGTGCACCTGCTGAAACTGCTGACTGTGTCGAGCTGGCCTGTTCACTGTTATTTTTTAAAGCTCCTGTCCCACCTGTACTTATCTCTGTCACCTTCTGTAGTATCTACCTGCCTCTTAACCCACTGACATAGTTTGTGCACCTCAGAATCAAAAAGAGAATATTTGAATGTTAATTATTTTAACATGGGCATACTTGAATAAAGTACAAGTACCTCTTAACACTGAACTATGTTCAATTGCATGGCTCTGTATAGTATATTTAATATGAAAATGAGATGTGGCATTGTGTGAACGTGTCAAATTAGTGACGGTATTACCCGTAAGAGGAAGAAAAATTGCTTCATTATTCCAGCTGTCACACGTGTCAGGTTTCTGATTTGTGTGTACCATCATTTACTGTTGTCATGATGTGGTGTGATGAAGATGAAAATGTAAAATCATGGAAGCATCTGCTCTGTAAGCCTCCTGTAAACCCCGGAGCAATAGGGTTTTACATATTAATATCGGAGCACATTTCTATGGAAGCTGCCATAAATCTTCTTTACTGTATGAGAAGAGACCTAGTGTGTCTTGAAAGCAGCTGAGGAGGGTTTAAAAATACCACAGTTATTAGGATTAGTCCCTGTTGTTTAGGCTTTTGAAAGTAAAATTCCAAAGAGGAGGCTGTTCTCAATTATTTGAAAATCCAGGTGAGATTAATTGATTATTGAGCTTTAAATCAATGATAATCAGTAGTTCCGTGTGTAATTCTGGATCTCCAGTCTTTGTCTTGATCTCCGCCTCTGGAGAAATCCCTTAAATTAATGCTCATCTGTTTTGCTAATCCTCGGTTTTTGCTTGCTGCCTTGGGCAGGCTTCCAATTAACATGTTGAATGGGCTGAAGAGCTTTCAAAGTTTGTCTGCTTTTCCACTCACTCGGTTGTGTCTAAAAAAGTTGCACAAATAAATTCAGACCCCTACACACCTCCTCAGACCTTGAGCTATTTGAAGGTCTGATTTTATGCAAAATAAAATGGTTTATGGCTGTTGTGCACAAAGGTACAAACACTGTTGTTGCTGTGCTAAGTGTTTACAACATGGCACCAACACTACCAACTTTTGCTTCTCTTTCAGGGCAAAGGTGATAATTTGTTATGCAGTGCAGCTTGTTGGTTAAATTAAACCTGTCAACTGGCACAAGGCTTTGATTTCCCAGACACTTCATACTCATCTTAAATAATGCATGAATCAGACTCTTAGCAAAACAACTGCTTTTTGGACCTCATAATACCACAGACGGTAGAAGTCTCAAATCTATACCCCTTGGTACCTGGTTTCAGACATGATCGGTTTCATGGAGGCCAATCCCTGGTTTCGTGGGGATAGAAAGGCTGGATTACTAAAATACTTTTGCGGTTTTACTGCAATTCAGTGTTGTGGGGACGGCGCCTTAGTCAAATAAACCAAATCTTTTGAATAATATATTTTCTTCCATACCTGAGGACCTGCATCAAGATTTATTAAAGTAGAAGACAAGACAAACAATGAGCAAGAAAACTCGCTCATTTATTGGTTAATGCAGGACAAATTTAATTTCTGACACATAAGTTGTAGTTTGCTTTGGAGCTGATTGAAGAGTGCTGCACAAGTGGCTGAGGAGTATGTTCAGTGAGAGGCTTCTTCATGTCTGCTGTCATAGTGAACAGTACAAGAATTAATTCTTGCCAACATCTACATGACTGACAAGAACTTGAGCTTGACTAATATTATTTGTTGAAACTATTTTGATATTTATTATAGAAAAAATCCTTAGTACAGTATTACAATTACCCTTTGGGAATTAATAAAGTATTGTTTAATTTCATTTCTTAAATATTCTTTGTCCCCCTCACAGTGTGGTCTGATACTTGAGTGAAAAACTGAATTATACAATATACTAGTAAAGCACATCAAATATATGATGTTTTCACTTTACAGGTACATAACATGAGGGTAAAGGGATACAGTGTCTTAAAAAAAAAAAAATAAAAACAAAGAACAATTAAATTAAAGGCCTGCAGAGACCTTTCATTAGCTTTACTCTATGTTAATTAGCAAACAAGCTATTAGCAAAAACCACTGAACAGAGTTTAGCATGACATGCTATTCATTTAATAGTTGACTTATAAACATTTAAGAGAATACATTTCTCAAAACAAATAAGGCCACCATGAAAATGAAAATGGGTTGGGGGGGTGGGACAGTTCTGGTGGTGGCTGTAATGAAATGCCCCCAAAATCTGTGCTTTTCCCTTTTATCAACCCTTGTCCCACATCTGACCTAAGACATGTCTTTTCTAGCTGCCAGAAAATCAACTCTTGAACTCTGGATGAACTTAAGAAGTACAGTAATCCTTTTTCTCTCATTCAGTCTGAACTAAAACAAATCATTCATGTTAGACTCCAGCTCATATCCAATTTCTTCAACTTTTAATTTAGGTTAAGAGAATAAAGAGTAGCTGTAGATTAGGGCTGCAACTAATGACTATTCTTATGGTTGATTAATCACCGACTATTAAAACGACTAGTCAACCAATCGGATTATGTATCTCATGATTATTATAAATTGCTCTTATTTCACTTTCAGCTTTGAAATTTTGCATAAGGTTGTTATGTAAGTCCGACGTGCCTCCTCTTTAAGTGTTCGAGCATTGCAGACTTACTTCTGTGGTACGCAAGGTCCGCTTTACAAATCTCACATGTATTTAATTTATTTTATAAGTTTAATGTGAAGTTATCCCAGACTTTTGACGTCCTCTGCCGCCGTTTTGCTCCCTGGTCCGCCGCCATATTTTTCCCCTTGCGGACTTTATTGCACATGAGCAACTCTCAGCTGTAACGCATGACTCCTCAGAGACAAGGGCAGGTTAACAACTCTTTATTATTAACTGTGAACACAAGGTAAAGGTCTTACGTAGACAGACACTGAAGGAGTCGGTTGGAGGGACAGGAACCAGGAACGGAGAAGGGGTGATTCCATAGAGTGCGTAGGTTATGTTATGCTGGGGTATATAAGGCTGAAGGGTGACAGGGAGACAGGTGTGGCTGCTCTGTGACAGGTGTGAGCAATAAGGGGAATAATTACTGAGGAAAGGCAGGAAAGGCTTGGGCAGACCAGGAGAGGGCGTGACATCAGCAGAGATAAAAAAATAGAAGACTCTGTAGTTTGTTTTCCCTCTTTGTGCATGTGCATTGGGCAACTCTCAGCAGAGATAGGATTAGATGACGATGACTCACTCTGTAGTTTTTTTTTTTTTTTTTTTTTTTTTTTTGCCGGCGATAGTCGACGGCTAAATTCGTTGTCGACTATTTTTATTGTCGACTATTGTCGACAACGTCGACCAATCGTTGCAGCCCTACTGTAGATGATATACTGTACTAAAGTTGGCTACTGAATTGAATGACTTTTGCTTCATGCATTGACAGGCAGAAAAAATAAAATTGTGTTTTGTATTTAAATAAAAGCAAAATAAAAATTAACATAATGTTGATATTTAACCAGTTCTTCATATTCATTATTATGCAGCTTATTCATTTTCTACCGCTGTCCATTTAAAACCTGCCATCTGCGTGTCTTCCTCCCTGAAAATAAAATGGTGTGGTTGTCGACAGGTGTCAGGTGGGTTGAAGAGCGGCTGCAGGTTGACAGGTGGCCTCTTTCCAGGCACCAGAGCACTCGCTCATTACCAGCTCATAAGTGGCTCAAGTGCTGTAGCAGAGTGCATTCATTGTATTCGGTACACTGTTCAGACTTTGACACCTGCTTTCCTCACTGTATGATTGGCCACAGTTGGGTTTATGTTAAAGTTTGACTGTGTTTAGATTGATATATGAAAAAAGAGGCAGCATGTTCAATTTACTCAGGCATAGACCTAATGAAAGCATAAAACTTTTTCAGCTCTGCCAGAAACATTTCACTGTGTATCAAAATGTAGGTCAGTAAGCCAGTTCAGCAAGAAATAGAGAAAAGATTGTGTTCAGACTCATGTTTCTCAGAGGATGAGTCCTTCTGACTTTGGTAAATTGCTTCCTCAGTTGTCAGGAGCCAGGAAAATAGAGATCTTCAATGTATCCTGGCATAAATTTTCCTTACACATTAATGTTTCCTAGTGGATATATTTAACTTCAGTTGTCCCCTGACTTTTCATCCATCCATCCACACACACACACACACACACACACACACACACACACACACACACACACACACACACACACACACACACACACACACACACACTCTTATAGTCTTTTGTGCTAAATATTCAGCAGGGATGAGAATCAAGAAGCGGTTTCACTTGAGAACCAGTTCTAAATGATCATATTGTTGCACTTCATTGGACATACAAAATCTTTCTGCATGCTAGTCCATGAAATCATAGAACCACACTGAGTTCTATATACCAATAATCAAAGATCAGGCTACATCCCAGCTACTTCATTGAGATCGGTCTTCATATTGAGAAAACTGTTAGTACTGACCACTTACTTTAGTATAACTTAAGTTATTTTACAAAAAGTATACAAGTTTTAAAGTCTTGTGATATCCTCCTATATTATAATAACACTATTTTCTATGGTTGAAAATTAAAATTTCCAAATATTTCAGTGAGTGCCCGATAAAGGGTTAATGATTCCTTTATGCATGCCTGCCCCTTGTTGTAAATCAGACATCATGGCAGAGAGGAAGATGCGGTCCAAAGCATGACGAAGTTTCACAAAGAGGGATGATAACAGCGTTATCTCTAGTCTTTAAAGTGATTATTACTGATGATGGTGAAAACACAAACATGCTAAAACATCTTGCTACTCAACGTGCAGGGAGAATGCAACTGCCTTCCAACTGAGCAGCACATTTGTAACAAATGTTAAATATGCTTTATATATTTATTTCACCATAGAAACCACGGTTGAGACTTGATAAGGGAATTGATTAAGAATCATACTGATAAGTACAGTCGATAATGACATCAATGTAAATATAATCTTTTCAATTCCTATCCCCATTATTTAGCCCCTTTTTTCCACCATAGAGTCATACACACACACACACACACACACACACATACTGGTGAGCTCAACAGGAGAGCTGAAGATCAAACCAACAACATCTTGATTTGTAAACAACTAACTTTGCATACTGATTCTTTGATTTTTATGACCAAGTACCTGCAAAATTAATATGTCAGTCAGTTTCATCTTTATGCATAAATGGTTAATTATTACTTCACTCTTTTTTTAAGACAAACATTTATTTAGGGCTCAATTCATTCAGTGAACCTTTTGTATAAGAATTTTCAAATGTATGCTGTTAGAAAACAGTTTTAGTAATTTCCAAACAACAACAAATATAAACTTCTCGTTTCCCACATCTGTGCCTGATGATATCAGCTGTTCTTCTTAATATTCGGCACAACCGTCAACAAGAAGGTCTTCCTTAAACATGTATTTGCTAGTTAATGCTAAATTATTCTCTCATGAAGTCTACCTGCTTGCGTCTGATAGCTAGTGTGTCCGGATTTATTGTGAATTGGATGTATATGGTGAATAAATTCCTAAATATATATGTTTCTTGGCAAACGTGTGATCTAAAATTGCTTTCTCATTATTTTTGTAGAGATCCTCTTGAGATGCAGCGCTCTACCTCTCTGGCCAGTCAGCATGGTTTTACACTCTTTATTATCGATTCTTCACCTGTCAATCAAAATCACACCCCTAGTGTCTGAATTTGTGAACGTTTCGGTGCTAAACAGATGAAGAGTGACAAACCGATGGGAATAGACCAAACTGAGGAAAAAATGGCAGCTTTGTAGGTAATTAAAGAAAATGAGGTAATTTCTTCGACAAAACTCGTTTACCTAGAGGAAAAAAAGGGAATATATGAGCCTGGTCCACACCAACCCAATTTAAAAAATCCAAAGGCAGGCAGGTGACAGAGAAAAGAAAGGATGCTTCATTATCAGAATCATACATTTGTTTTCACATGTTGAAACCTTGTAGTCACCAGCGTTTAGATACTTCAAAAACAGCTCCTGCTGGTCTTAATGTTCAGTCAACGGTGTTCCTACAGCAAAACTAAAAGAGACACTCATTACTGAAAAACACAATGAACTGGTGCACAACATAAACTGCTGAGTACTGAAAACTCTACGATAAGTAGACTCCAAGTAGTAATGTGCTGTTTCTCTCATTGTGTGTCGTTGAGGATAAATGCCCTAAAACATAATAGAAATTGTGTGTGGCAGTCTTTGATTCCCTTCGGAGCCATTTCACTAATCTGGCTTTGTCTTTTAAAATGAGAAATGAGGTTACACAATCAGTTTGAAATATCTGCCCACTTGTTTCACAAGAAACGAGAAAGAAATTTGCTTTGAAGTTGGAGTGTGACGGCGACCAAGACATTATCTATGGGCGGTAATTGTGTGAAACAACTATCAGAGCAGATAGGCTGCTTTCAACTTTGTCTCACTTTTCAGGCATTTGAGTGCAAACAATTGACCTCAATTAAAATTATAAATGGAAAAAAAATATTACACTGTCAAATGCTAAATTTTGTCCTATAGTTAAATAAAAAGATATGTTTTTCCTCTGGGCTGTAGAAAGTTTTCAAAGAATTAGTCAGTCTTTGAATCTTTAACTTAAAGGTAGGAACACTTGGCAGTAGGGGCACAGACTTAATTATGATTTATTATCAGAGCAATATGCTGCAGTGTAATGGAAATTATTTAAATCTCACTGATTTATGAATAACAAAAAAGAGTTTAAAGGAATTTAAAAGTAGGTAGAGCATAATTATGCATTAATTTTGCTCTGGGACTAGGGTTGTGCTGTAGGAGTATTATATCAGCATGTACACATGTAATCCCACAACTTTTTCTAGATTATATAAAAGAATAAATTAAGTTTTCATCAATTAGAGTCTTAAAAAAGAGTAATGTCAGATGGTGTAGTTTACTTTGTTTTAAGGGCTCTTGTATACTAGATGTTTTTTTTTTTTTGTGCAGTTGCAGTAGCTACTGGGTCAGGGTCCACCAGTCAGAGGGCAGTGGTTTAATCCATAGTTTCCCTAGTCCAGATGCTGAAGTGTCTTTCGGAGAGATGCTAAACTTCAGAAAAGGTTTCTGGAGGAAGTCCCCCCTCATTTTTCTGTCCATGCTACAGGAAACAGCCAGTCATAGTTCCTACAGCTCCTTTTGTAACAGCTTTTTTTATAAGCTTATAATCCATTTGTGATACAACTGTCAAATAAAAATGCTTTACAAAGCCTTTAATTCCCATGACCTATGATGGAAAAAATATTATATCAAGATATATGTTGTATATCGTAAAAAATATTGAGAAATTTGAAATTTGGTTCATATTGCCCAGCCCTACTGGCATCCTTACAACGAGCGATCTCATGGGTCCAAATATTTGGAGCCACACCAGAAAATCCAGAAAATGTGCCACACTGAACCAAACCAAACCAGATCAGTTCTTTGAAAACTGATTTCAACAGCATGGGTAATCCACTCTTTTTAATCTTTGCTCTCTGAGATTAGTTTGGACTGCACTCTCTGACCCTTCACCTACTGAGCATGAGCAGATTGTTAGATATGACTTTCTGGATGATGGACTTTGCACTGATATACACAAAGCATCTCCATTACGATCTGATATCCTCAGCTTTGCTTGGGTATTGCACATATAAAACAGCCCTAATTATTAGAGAGACCTAACTCGCCATGTAAAACAAGGATCTGAACTGGTACAGCTCCAGCGGATTGCAGGTCAGATATTGACCCTTTACTGGCCTCCAAACTAAGCTTTGCATTGGTTACACTGATGCATATGTTACCAGAGAAATACATTTTAAAGATTAACATTTTGTCATCTCTTATTTTTGTTGTAAATGCAGTAAACAGGAATAAAGGTGTAGTTAATTAATTGGTTTTGAATGTTTAAAGTGCTTGAAAAAACGGTTCTTAATGAGTTTTTTAATTCATCTTGTTTTGTAGAAATACCATGACCTGCTTGTTTGTTTACATGCTGGTTTATGAAAAGGCTCAACATAATATTAAAGATCTGCAACTGAAGCAATACAAACATTATCTAAGAGATCTATAATCTCAGCAGGGGTTTAAATTTGTGTGCCTTCAGCATCCTTATTTGTACTGTAAGTACAAGCAAGGATGTTAAAGAAACAAATTTCATAATGATCTATGACTCCTCACTGCATCAGTTACTGGTCCTGCTTTGTCTGCTTTTTTTTTGCAGCTATGCCATAAGACACTTTAGTGTAAGGACATTGGGCTTATCAGTCTTTTTGAAATGTTTATGAATAATTTTGGCCTTTTATTTAATGTTGACTTGGCTTGGAGTCTGACGTTATCTCAGATGCTGAGCTGGGAAAACTATTTTCCATCTTATCTGGGACTGAGGAGACAGATGGTTTAACAGATACCTCCACAGATCGAGACTGGAGCCCAAATATGAGATATGTTTTACAAATGTATAGCCTTTTTTCTTCTTTTTATTTTTTTGTTTTAACAAAAATGATCAATACTTTACCTTGAGTTTCCAGCTCCTTAAATATGTTTGTGTTTTATCAGTGGTTAGGATTAATTCCCTGTAATGAGAAGGATGGGGTGGTTAGTTTCTAATCCTAAACACTTACAGGTGTGAATCTTTACTGGCTGTATGATTAGATTGAAAGTCACATGTTAAAAGTTTGATTAATCTCTGTGTATTGTATCCTTAAACTGCAGTAGTGTGTTATATTGTATGCTGCAGTATAAATTGTGTTGCATTACAATATGAAATGCATCTTTCATAGCTACAGTTTTTCTTCATAACATGAATCAATCTGAAAAATGTGTTTGAACTTCTAAAGTCAGGTGCAAACCCAATCTGCTACAATCTGTATGCAGCTAATACATCCAGAAACATCTCATAGAGGGATGGAAAGTTCAAACCAAAACCTATTTTTAGACAGAACTAGAGTTCACTTTTTTATGCCAATCAGAGTTTGCTTGTGTATTCACACCTCCCCAGATGAGCCAGACTTTTTCGGAAAATGAATAGGGTTTGATTAACACTTAAAACTAAGCTATATCACCTTGATGTCGCTGTATCTATTGATACATTCATTTTACATCATTATAGCCTCATAATCTGACAGCTGAAGCTATCTTAAAAAATAATGTCTATATGTTGACTGTGCTTACAGGGGTTGAGGCTCTACATGCATTTTTATGTAAATAAAATAAAAATTAGGTGGACCAAAGATAGCAAAAAATGGTTTGGAGTTTTAAGGGTGAAGAAATGCTGGTCAGAATGCACCCTTAAAGGTCCCATATTATACACTTTATTCCCAATCTGAGACCATTCATTAATATCTAAATGAAATATTTCCGCCATGGTATGGACAAATCGACCCTCAGTTTGAGTGCAGCGGCTTCTCTTCACCTCCCTCTTTTTAGCAGCTTCAGAAATGTGCCGTTTATGGTGGGCGGAACCCTGGTGGAGCAGCTCAGCTGTTGGCTCCGCCCATCGCATCGCCCGTCATGAGGTGATTGACAGGTTAATATATTTTCAAGCTATCAGACTAATAAGGCCGAAACGATAAAATAACTGCCAGCTCTTACCTCTCCAGCTGTGTCACGGACAGTTGGTATTGAACCTGGCTTCAGCTTCAAACGGTTGGCGAAGCCTGCTTTCCATGCCCCCATGTTGTGGAAACAGTCCTCTTTGAAATGCTGGCCACAGACATGCAAAACCTTTGGAAGTTTTCCGGGTACATTTCCTCCAAAAATAAAATGAATCCACTCAGTCCTCGTGGGTTCAGTGGATGGAAGTAAAAAAACTTTTTCGTGTTCATTTATGCAGCCACAAACAGAACAGTGCTTCTGTCGCTTAGCCATGTCCGCTAACGAGGGTTGCCGAAGAGGGAAAAACACTGGGCGCTAGGTGATTTTTAGAGGGCGGGCTTTGAGAGCCGGTAGACGGGTCCATCGCTCTGTGGGGAGTGGTTATTGTCCCTTATGACGTCATAACGTACACGCTTTCAAACAAGCTCATTTCAGCGCTTACTTCCCTAGAGGTGGAGCAGGGGGGAGAGAGAGCGCCTGAAAGAGTTTCACACTTACGGGTCTCCTACACATGCGGGGGGACCAGTATGACTGTTCCAAAACCATTAAAAAGTGAATTTTGCATAATATGGGACCTTTAAGGAAACTAGACAAACCAATAAAGAAGGCTGGTTCTGTGCTGGGGACAACTTTGGAGCTAAATGTGCCAAGAACAGTGCTGGGGCAGGGATGGAAAGTTCTTTAACAACCACAAAAATGATAAAATTAAGTGGTTGCTGCTCGGCAGCTCACAGCAAATAAACAATGCTGCTGTCCGTAATGATTAATTACACGACAAGCATCACCATTGGATAATTTAATGTATTAAATAAATGCCTACAAAACACTGACAAACTAATGTTTTCCTTTTAACTTAAGACCCATCAAGAGCCTTATGGAAACTAGAATTAAACATTCAACATTTGTGTCACAATTCATTTTTGAATTGATGAATTTCCACACCTCAACTCTTCCTGTACCAGTATCCTTCCTCTCCTACAGAGAGATTTCTACGTGGACCGGATACTTCTCTGCAACTCTCTCTTCCCTTGTCAGACATGATAGAATCAAAGTGTTGCAGTTTTGCCGTGAGCTTCAAAATAGCGTCCCTCCTGAGGAGGGGAGTGTTAATGACAGCCGGAAGAACAGTAGGGTTTCCTCCCCTGTGTTTAGTGCTTTGAAACCAATTTTTTCAGCCCAGTAATAAGTCATTAATTCTCATTTCTATGCAGATGCACCCCCCGACCAAATCAGTATAATAAATCTAAAGTGTTTAATTATTTATAATAAAGCAATCCAAATTATTTATTGAAAAGTAGTTGCGTGGGGGGGGTTCTTATTTTGCAAATTATATGACTTATCATTTTTCCAGTGCGGTGCGGTGCATTCCACCTTAAGAATAAAGGAGACCATGTTGCTTAAATAACAAACAACACAGGCATTTTCACCTTAGACTTAAAAAGGACACAGATTAAGATCTTAATGTGTTGTCTTCTCCTCAAAGTCTATGCCTCACACTTACTGAACTGATGTGAAATTAATGAGAGAAAACTGCTGGGAAGGTGGTGGGCATGAGAGTTTCAGACGCCTTCTTCTGCTCTGAGAGAATTATTAAAGTGCTGCTTGCCAAGCAGAGACGAGGAGATCAGTGGAAACCGTGCAGCTCTGTGCATGTCAGGAGGGGGGCTGAGAGCGGGAAAATATGCTATTTTTTGGCTCTGGCCATTTAGCACCATCTGCTCAGTCATTTGGGTGTTTGTTTGTGCATTTCTTTCCCCTGTAAACTTGACAGGGGACAAATGCTGTGAGTGTAGAGCGAGTTAGGATGATGGATGCTCTCCACGTGCAGCGTGTCAGTGAACACAGCAGCCTCGATCATGCAGGGGTCTGCACAGGAGGGCATGTCAAAAAGATGCTTTAGCTTTCAAACTTTCATCTCAGTACAGATATAAGTTGTTTGTTTGGAGACTTCATCTGTTTTCCTTATGGTTTTGTCTTTTTAAAAGAATGTCTAACTGATCTGCTTTTAGATTTTCACATATTTCACCAAAAGCACTCCTATTTCAGTAAACAATACATTCTTAAGGAAGAGTTCCTTAATCAAAGCAGTATATAAATTCACGAGTTTAGTGGAACATGTAGGTCAGCAATCATTAGCATGTCTGATAATCAGAATTATAATCCAGGGAAGCATACCTTTAGCGGAAACAGGGCTGTTAGCCAGTCAGCAGTGAGTGATGTATTTTTCTTACCGTTAACAAAGCAGCACCTTGCAAGAACCATGCCAACCTTTTACTTCGAGCACATGGTGCTTGTTTGGTGCTTTTTTGATGCTCTCAGGGGTGAGTGGTAGCCAAATGGCCCATCTAAAAGGTGGGCTTGGGTCTTGATAACCTAGGTAAACCACTGTGGGCCTTTGAGCTAGGCCCTTAATTCCCCAACTGCTCCCCAGGTGTTGAAACACCTGCTCTATGGTACATGTAGAGATGCTTTAAATGCAGAGCTGAATTTCCCATTTGGGATTAATAAAGTAAATTTTGTTAATTACCATTATTATTTATCATAATGATGATCATAAGGGTACACTCCCAATTTTGCAGCAGCTAATTTAATCAAGTAATTGTGCCAGTTGAGCGCTTGGCCACTGTCTGTTCATTAATATAAATTATAAGTGAAGATTTCAACACCTGTGTCTATAGGAACAACCCAATCTCACAGCAAAAAAAAAAAAGCACAAAACAGCTCCAACAGTGTTGTGAAAAGTTCAGCTTTTGACTGAATCACATTTAATGCTACAAAGTTTATATTTGGAGGTTGGAAAGGTAGGAAAGTCGGATCAAGTCCCATCACTACTGCTTTTAGATTAATTAACTTTAACATGTTCTTTTTTCATCCAGTTGCTGTTTTACACATTACTAGTACTAGGTTAAAGTTAAGTAAAAAAAATTAGATGATTATGGCTAAAAAACAATATCTGTAATTTTGTATGAGAACCCTTCTTCTTAGATCCAGCATAGGTTGAGTCAAATGAACTTGACTGGGTTTAGTTTCTTGGGGATGTTTCACTCTCATCATGAAGAACTTCTATAGTTCTGAAGGAGATAGTGGGAGATTTTACCTAATCAACTTGTGAAACAACTAATGTGTTTTTGAGTCTACGACTGTTGTTAAAAGTCATGACTCACATGAGGTCTTGTTAAGGCCTATTTATGCTTTATGCAAAAGATGGATACAGTGCCTTCCGTCTGTCTCCTTTATGTACGTAATGTGGCCTTTTTTCAGAAAAATTGCAGACGCAGCAAACAGAGCACTATTACCAGAAACCATGGGGGGCAGTATTGAGCAATATAGTTGACGAGCAACCACTGACAGGAAGAAAGAAGAAGAAGCTGTGATTTGTTCAATGGATGCACAGACCACCGCCATCTGCTGTACTCTCTTTCTGAGAATGTATATCATCGTGATCACCTTCACCATGTTTGCTATTGTCTGAAATTAGAAACTTGTAGGGGAACACTGAACTCTGCACTGCTCTCTGGTGGGTGTATTTCCTAACAACCATGCCACTGTAAAGGACGCATGGACGTATGAGGGCAGTGACGTTAGAAACATAAATGGGCCATTAGAGAGACTATTGTTCATAGTTTCACTTAAGGCTAAGTGTGAATTTGTGCTGACAATCTCCTTTGGATAGCTGAAAAGATGCTATTGTAGGTGGAGGGTGATCTCAGTTCTCTGTTAGGTGAGGTTTTCTCTGTTTTTATATAGACAGCCTCTCTCACTTCTCGCTCAAATTACTTGACTTCTCTGTCCAAGATTTTAACATTGTGGTCCCCAGAAATGTTTTTATCATTAAGATAAAAGAAACGAGCTGATTCTTGGCCTGTGGAGTTGGCTCTCTTGTGTTGAGCCATCTGTGTATTGAGTGGTTGTTTGCTTTCCCAAATATAAAGCTCATTGCTGTCACTACAGCACGGAACTGCAAACATGGTCTAACAGGCTACTTGAGTGGAATATCCCACTATCTCCGTTAGAGATGAAGAAAAGCTGAAGAAGCTCTTTTGGATGAAAGTGAAATCAAACTGAGTCCAGTTGACTTGACTCTATGTTGGCTACTATGACCTGGATGAGTGAGAGGCATCCCGTCCCCTCAATTAAATACACAAAAGGCTGGAACACTGGCATATTTGTCAGTATGAATAGGAATTTTTTTGACGTTTTCAGGATTTTCTAGACTGGGTTGGGAAACACTGCACTGATAGTCAATAAGGAGAAATAAAACCATTAATCTCACATTTATAATGTCTGAGCAGTTACGATCTAAAACCTAAGTACAATTTTGAAGAAAGGTATAACACTGCATCAATTTTAAAGTCAGCATACATGCAAAATAAATCTCTCTGTTGGTTTGAAAGATTTCAAATTTTACAGAATGATTGTCCTTCTAACAAACGGCTTACAGTATACCACCACACAGAGGCTGAATGTGGCAGAGCCAGAGAGTCAGTTTTCCAGCCTTGGTCACCCTAAAATATCAATACTTGGCAACCTTTAAAACTTCCTTTTAAGTTTATCTTCTGACATTTGAGAGCCCTAAGAGGCACACATTGTACTTGACAAGTGAAGTGGGAGTCTCTCATTTGAAAAGACTGAATAATGACGACAGAGCAGCAGAAAACAAATGTATCATCACCAGTGAAAGCATGCTTTGCAGCTCTGACATTTTTCTGGAGCTCTCAAGGGAAATTGATCTTTACTTGTCTCTGGTGATATTTTCATTGTATCATGACTGTCACTTCACAGTCACTTTCTGCTCATCATCAGTAAAATGGAGCTTAAAGTGACTCTGGTGCCAGAAAACACACCGTGCCTGGGATTAGCTAGTCATTTGGTACGATACTTTAGAGAATCCTCGGTCAAAAATGTCACATCACAACTGGGGAATTCAGGGCCTCTTTGTACCTTTTTACAAGCCCTCTGCTCTCATTGCTTTTTCTGTGCTCACATTGGCATCTGCTTCAGGACTATGAGACCACTAACTCACGAGAGAGGCAGGGAATAGAGTCAGAAGAGGGAAAAGAGAAGTGACGGATCAACACAGTGAGAGTGGAACAAAGGAGGGTTGAAAGGGTCATAGAGGGAAATTGTTGATAGTAGGGATAAAAACAGGAGCAGAGACTGAGTGTGAACAGGAAATGGTGAAAAAAGGGGTCACCCAAGAGAGAGACAGAAAATTTGAAAACGACAAAGATACTGAACCACAAACATAGATGTTCCCAAGGGAGTAAAAATCCAATATCTCCTGCCCCCAAAGCACTGCAGCGCAAATGACTAATCCCCAAGAAAAGCAATGCATATCCAGGGACTTAACAGAAGAAGCAATGGAACAACCTTCCCTTTGGCATATCAGATAAGCCGAGTCACTGAACAATTCTTTTTTAAAGATTTTTAATGTCATCACCTTCTCCTGAGCATACAACACCCAATAACCCAGACAAGCAAAATACATACTAACCCAAAACATAAATTAGGATTTTATAAATAAACTAAGAGATCTTTTTCATCACAAAAATGTCTCAGATAAAAGATTTAATAGACATTCCCCCCAAAACTATCCAAATAAATAAAAAAAAGAGAAAATAATAGTTTTTAACATGACATGAAAAAATGTGTGGTTATAGGTTTGCATAACGCTGCCTGAATTCTGAATATCTTTAACAGAATACAATTTTCTTTTTACTTAAATTTAACTGTTGATATTAAAACATTCCTTTAACATTTTCCTGAAAACTTATTTTTGTCACTTTTATAAAAAAAGTACTTCCAGTCAGTAGGCAGAGGTACGGTATTTATACAAGTAAAATCCAGGGGAAATGGTTTGTATTTATTCTTACATCAAATATATTTATATTTTTTTTTCAGCAGGTATCTGTGTGATACTGTCCACTTCAGGTGATGTGTCAACTTTCATTTTAACCCACAGCCACATTCTAAGTATTTTGAAGCCTCTGCTCTGATAAAATCCAGACTATTGTTTTTCTTCGAAGGCAGTGTGTGTGTGCTGTGAATTCAGCTATGTTTAGATGTACGATGATCATGCAGTAATAAAGTCAGCGTTAGAGATTTGCATGTGCTGCTGCTGCTTTTCCTTTTAAAGTTGTCTTTTAAAAGCTTTCTATAACTACATATCTGTAACTGTAATATAGTTGCATTAGTTGGATATTTGGTATTTATGGTTGACGAGTGCAGAAATCCTGCAGGGTCTGTAGGTGTCTGCTGCCACTTTTGCTGTGTTCAGGCACAATTTAGCATGACACTTTCATTTTCAATGAAGATTAAGGCTGCAAGAAAACACTGGGCTCACATCATCACTTCAAAGTATGCTTGTCCGCTTTTAGTTGTGTATGTTGGTAATTTTAACATTTTCATGCACAACACTGCAACATTTGGGGCATTTTTTTTCTCCCTTTCTTTTTTTTATGTCTTCTTTCATCTTTGTAGCTCTCCTCTTCACTTTGGTGTAGTTGAAGCGCCAACACTTCTGATGTTGATGTTTCTCAGTTTCTCTAAAGTGTTTGATGCTGTATTCCTTCAAAAATCTGAGTTAGATTCTTGATTAGATTGGGATTTGTCTTTTAAAACAATAATACTTTCTTTGAAATTCTGTTATCTTTAAAGTCTTCAAAGCTGTTATATGTATCTGTGAACTCTGAAAAGAGTGACGTATAAAAACTGAGTTCACAGGTTTAGAACAAAAACCAAACATTTTCAGAATTTATGGCAAAGTATTTTGATGAAAACAGGAGAATTGGTCCTTTTTTAATGTTTATCTAGATAACCATCTGCTCGAAGTTAAAATAATCCAAACCACACATTGACCACTTTATCATCCCCATTATCTGATGCTGAATATTTTAACTTACACCAAAAGATAAGTGTGGCCCTGTGATGAAGAGAAGAAAATGTTAGATAAAAGGCCCCAATACACCAAACCTACAACCAAGACTTTGATTGAAGAACATGATAAATCCCAAGATAAATCAGTGAACATTGTCTATACTCCAAAGAGATTGTAATGCATTTCATGTGCTAAATACAAAAGTGCAATATGTTAACTCAACTCTACAAAATGACTTAATGATTCCTGTCTTTGAAAGAAAATGAAAACCAGAATTACTGCAAGGCTTCGGTTTCCTGTCTCCTGTTGCTATGAGACAGGAAACAACAGAAGCTGACCTGGTGTGAAGAAGCAAGAACTTTTCTCCTGTTACATCTCATGGCAACCTGATTGATGATAGATGTCTTAAATGTATTTGCATGAGTTTCACTTGAACAAGTTATGCTGTGGGTAAAAACAAATGGGGCCAGTGGTGGAAAGACAGAAGCAGCAAAATGAATTACCAGCTACTTTGTCTGTCCTGAAACCATCCAAACAAAAGACAAAGCTTCACTGCATCACAGGAGTCTTTTCTCTGCGGGCACACATCCTCTCCCTGCTTATTAATGGCACTGCATAGGAAAGTAAACAAAACAAGACTGAAAGAAAATAAATAGTCTTTTTTATAATGCAGGTTGTGAAGGTCATCCTCACTGCTTCACATTGCCTCCCAGCAGAATTAGGGAATGCCTCAGCGGGCCCACATAGCTGCATCCTTCATTCCTATCATTACAATAAATTGTTCTGCTCTTTAGTCTGCGTGAAATAAAAAATGTTGCCAACAAAGCTACTCTCACCCTCACAACTCTGCTCAGGATTTTGTTACCACTGGTTCCCAGGGGCTCCCCAGCTTCTTCATAGGCACAGGAAAACATGGTGTGTTGTTTCTCTACACAGAACTCCCCCACAGGCTAAAAACCCTGTCTTGCAACTTATTGCTGTGTGAAATTATTAATTAATAACAGACTTGTTTATATTAAGCTGCATTCTGCCTGAAGGAAATTGCATGTGGATGAGGAAGGGAAGACCTAGGCGAGTTTTTTCTGCTGCTCATGTTGTCAAGTGCTCATATTGATTTTAATATTGTACATTTAGAGAGGACGTATTTTGATGAAACAGCTATGTGTTTGCGAGCAGCAGTTGGATGTTACTTGTGCAACCTGAGGCTATATATGTAAAGCTTTGCTCAAGGGGCAATTTCTTTGTATCATGGTGGCTGCTCTGCTGGGCTTCCAGTCCATTGATTAGGCTCACTGGCTCCACCTGCAGTTCCCTGATTGCTCCCTTGTCTTACCTGTGCTCTGCTCTACTTAAACCCTGTCCAGTCTTTGCTTCCCTGCCAGATGGTCAACTGCTCTTTCCTTGTTGAGATCCAGCCTTGCTTTATGTTCCTGATTTCCTGTCTTTGACCCAGTTACGCCACGGATCTCTCTTGCCTGACCCTCATCAGATTATCTTGACCCAAGTCTACCTGGATATCGAACCCTGTTTTGGACCAACCATGAATTCTGGCCTGCCCTGGAAAAGTAGTCACTTTCCTGCCACTCTGTGTATGACCTCTGCCTGCTATATTGACCACGATGTTTGGATTTTAGATTGATGCCCTTATATTCGGAGTTTTTGCAGATTCCTGAACACCACAGTCCTCCTGGATCCTCCCTCCTCCTCCTGTCAGACTGTTCCAGTTTCCCTGCACTTCCACCTGTACAACAAATCACTTTTTGCCTTATCCTACTCCTGTTGTGGCTGAATTAGCGGGTCCTCTGGGAAAACCATTACACTTTGAGCCAAGACAAAGGAGTGAGAAAGAGATTAAGTGAGAGATAGATGGAGGATATAAAGCCCACCCTTTGGAAGAGGGTTGGTCTGATGAAATGCTCTGACCAGATTGTGTTAGAAGTGAGTTCACAGAGCAGGGATGTGTGGGAGGGTGTGAGTCTATCCATGTGAGGCACAAGCTGACCTGGATGAAAGAACATGAGGTTTTGCCCTGATGCTGCTCTATAGCACAGTAATACTAAAATCCATTAATTTATATGCACACAATGTTTTAGATGCAAATCAGATAAAGCACCGTACAGTAAATGTAGAAGTCAGTGCATTTCTTCAGGCTCAGGTACAGAACTGTTCAATCATTAGCCACTTTAATTACTTTAAATCTTTTCATGGAAAGGGCAAATATTTGCTCTGATTTACTGAAACATGCAAATATTGATAAATACAATATACTTACAGTATATACTTCACTAAAGCAAAAATAGACTTTTTCAAATTCCAACAAGTTTTTAAGGTCACCTTTATTCTTCCACACAGCCTGATCGCCTTTAGACAAGCCTGCTTCTTTAAAGGAGCACTACATAACGTTTCATTTTGATGACATTTATTATTTACATTCCTGGAGTCGTTGCAGCATCCTGAGGCCAAAAAAAACACATTTAACAACTTCATGGTACTGTAAAGCAATATCAGCAGACTGGCTGTTCTGAGCATGCACCGTGGCTGATTCAGAAAAGAAGTGGGCATTATCAGATGAGACGAGAAAAGATAAGAGTCAACATCTGACTGACTTTTACTGACTGGAGAGAGCTCAGAGACGAAACAGGAAGCAAGACTACTGCTAAATTAGCTGTTGTTACACGGTGCCTTAGTGAGAAAATCTTAAGTTTAAGTTCTTAAGTGTAGCTGTAAATAGCTCTCCAGGCTTCTTGAGGGACTTTCCAAAGCTTTTCTTTGGATGTTTTGCTGCCTTTTGTTCTATTCTCTATGAAGATGATGCCATAGGCCCAGGCACTGGGAAGGATTCCTCACTCCATCAAATCTGTTGCCACTGATTTTCAGTCCTGATCTTGTGCCATTTATTCAAAGCCTGGTATTTCCTCCCCGTTTCCCTTCCTCAAGATTGGCTTCTTGACAGCCACCCTTCCTTGAAGACCATTTCTGATGACACTTGGGTGAACAGAAGATGGATCAACTGAAGGTCCAGGTGCATCACTCAGGTCGTCTGTCAGCAGGGGTTAAATTGGGATTTGTTGTAGGTATGGGGGGACGGGGGTGTCTCTTTAATCTCAGTGCTGCAATGTGTATCTCATATATGTGTGTGTGTAAAGATAATGAAATCTGTGGAAATAAATTACATTCTACATCCTTCTGGTTTATGGACCAATCAAAGTCACTTGGAAAGATGATAACAATCAAATCTTTCTAATGTACAACAGTGTGTATCTCTCTGAACCATAACAGCTGTGTTGTTGCTGCTGAAAGAGAGAATTCATTAAAAAAAACATTAAATACATGTTTTAAATATAAAATATCTTAGTATAAATGACAAGATGATAAAAGCTTACTGAGCTGATATTAAAGTCTTGTCCCTGGGGAGGGGAAAGGCAATATATATATATATATATATATATATATATATATAAAATGCTTATTCATTTTTATTATAATCTTATAACGAAAACTGTGGTGGTATGTTCTTACAGGCATTTGGATGTAATCAGTAAAGGAGCATTGCATTTACACACAGTAACAGAAACATGTGACTTGCCTGCCCGTGAGGCTGATACAGGGTTAAAATGTATTATGTTGAAAATATGAAAAGTTAAACTTCCACCAATGATGAAGCCTATGTGCTGGGACTGAGCCCTGGAGTGTCGCAGGTCTATTTAACCCATGTGTGCTTGATTTTTTTTTTTTTTTTCTTCGAGACATCACTTTCAGACTCTGTTGACCCACAGAAGAGTTTTCTTTTAGGCCTGCCATCTCTTATTTTTCTTTCCACATGTCCAGTTTCCTTAGTTTTTTCTTTATATAATTTTTTTATGAGTTTCGGGCACCAGTGACCTTTATTTGAAAGCTTTTTTTTAAACACTGCACACTGTGTTGAAAGAGAATGGTCAGGTACAAGGACTGAATAAAAAACAAAAAAGAGTTGAAAAAAAAAACAATAAAGATTTTCAGAAAGCATGGAGAGCTAGATTACAAGGTCTGGTTCCGTAGAAGCAAAATATAAAGAAATGAAGGGCGGCTGAAGACTTTTGCACAGTAATGTAACATCAAAATGTCCTGAATTCAGGGTTAGAAAAATCCTTCATGTCCATAACCATCAACTCATCTTTTAAAGGACTGTTTTAGCAGTAATTATATTTCAATCAGCATCAAACAACGAGTGTAATTAGGAAGGATTAATGATAAATGAACTGATTTTGAAAAATGGAGCTGCCATTTCTTTCTTGTAGAGCAGATAATGTATCTTAAGAGACTTACTTATTAAATAACAAACAGGAAGTGTTGCCTCATGTTATTATAAGATTTCCTTTTAATGGAAGATGATATGCCTGTTTGAACTTGTGCTTGGTGATATTGAAAGTTAAAATTATTATGATGCCATTCAGCTTTGGTTTGACAAGGTTTTGATCCCCAAAGTCTTTTTACTTTTCAAACAATTCTGGTTGATTTTTAATCCATAGGTGTCGATGTTTTTAAATCATATGCATGATTGCTTTGGGATAATCATTACAGCTGTTCAGGCTACTGGAGATAAAACTATGTCTGCCTGGGAGGAAATGGGGGACAAAAGAAGTACATTATTCATAACCAATATCTAATTTACTTCTAATTTCACCTGTGTACCACTATAGAGTCTAACAATTACAAATCTTTTTTATGGTTGCTTTAATTTTTGCAATTACTCATTTCTTTTAAAACAGTCAAAGTGCATTCAAAGGGGCATGTACTAATTTTTAATCCAATAAAAAGCCCTTTTTTCTTCTTCTTTTTAAATACATTTGTGCTGAATAGTTGATCAGGAGCTGACCAATCAGAGCAGACTGGGATTTTGAGGGAAGGAAGAATTCTTCCTATCTTTTGTTTTAAAAGGAAAAATATTTATACATAAGTATAGCTATCAGTGTCTAAATAATAAACTGAAGGCTAGCTTAGGTGAGCCAACCCAATGCCACAACAGGAACAATTAATAGCTGTATTGGATTGCAGAACATACTGTTGCAGTCTCACAACAAAAGCTAAAACATTTTTTGTTTTCTGTATGCAGACTTGAGGACACACATCTATACCCTTGTTTTTGATGCATCAAGGTGTTATGTTGCCACGTGCAACATCTCTAATCTGCCATATCTTTCTCCTTTAATAGACACACAATGCACAATAGAGGAGGATGAGGATGCTGGAAGATGGCTGATTCATCCTAGAAACCAGAAATTAGAAACATGTCTTGCGTGTTTTCCACAGTTCTTTCACATTTGTGCTTTTCTTCCACTTAGGATTTCTAACTTTTCTACTTTGCACTAATGATAGAGAAGTGGCAAACTGACCTGATGCTAACATAACTGTCTTTTTAAAATGCGGGAACAGAAGGTATATGAATCTTCCATCCAACTGTGGGCAAGACAAAAAATGAACATATTTCCAAAAACAGTTCCTCTTAAATGCTGAGTCATAATTTATGAGTTGCCAAAAGCATTTGGATGAGTGCTAAGCTCAACATCATGAGAGCTGCTGCTGCTTTGAACAAGCAGTAAAACAGCTACACATGGCAGACATCCTGCTGTGCTTATGTGCATACATCTAAATATTACATCATTCTTTTTGTCTGTCATTTAACTGCTTTTAGAGATTTTTAGAGTCAGCTTGATTTCCACTCCAAGTACGGATCAACTTCTCACTATAGCGCTGAGCTAGATTCTGTTAAGTGTTTTTGACAGGTGTCAGATCCTATTTGTGCAGCTTGCAGAGGCGTGATAAAGCACGGTTCAACTGAACCAGCCGTCATTGCGGATTTTCTCGCGCACGTGGACAGCTCTCCTGCTGTGTCGAGTCGGAGGTAGATGAGTGTCTCACTGATCCTGGGCAGTTCTCTGCTGTGCTTCAGCTTCTTGCACTCGGCAGGTAAAGCACAACAAGCTCCAACTCAGTCAGACTTAGGGGATTATTTACTTAGACCCTGCTCAGAGCATCTGACTTCATTTCCCAATGCCGGCAGCGTGGCAGCATCCTTGCATGTCAGTGCCAATCACTCCTGCCTCACTTATCTCAGGTTTTTGTTGGAGAGTTAAAAAAAGAAGGATTTAACTGAGCTTTTGATGTGCTTTTTTCTGGCTTTTTGTTCCTGCTTTGTTTGTGCCCCAAACACAATTTATTTCATTTTTCAAGACAACCACTACCATGGGGACTAAAGGAGACTGTTTAAAGCCAAGCGTTCTTGAGTCAGACCCCATTACATTTTGTTTACTTTTTTTTTTAAAAAAAAAAAAGGAAAAGAAGAAAAAGACAAACAGCAAATTGTATTCTCTGTGTCCTTGGGCTCTTGATGTTATTTGTCGCGTGCCAAAGCAGCTTTACACTATGCCCCTTATCTCGCTTTTAAATTGGCCACATAATAAAAGCCCCCGCTCCGCAAAGTTGTCCAGTCGTAATTGTCATAGGTAAACACACCGCCTGTTGAAGGCCTGCTGCATGTCTGCATCTGCACACGTGTTTTGAAATGTTAGTTATCAGTTCAGTAGATCCCACCTTTTTTATTTATTCCAGCAAGCCTTTTTGCTCCAGAACATCCAGCTTTCCATAGGGAATGTGGTGTATGCACGCCCATGTTTGTGTGAGAGCCTGCTTGTCTGCTGCTGGAGTGGCAAATAGCTAATGAATAATGCAGGGTAATAGTGATGTGTTGACAGCTCTGACAGCTGAGAGCTGCCGAGCTGTGTATCAGTGATAATGTCCCATATCTCTTCTGTGCTCCTCCACTCTTTTATTACAACAAATTGCATTTTTTTGTAATTTCGTTTCCTCACAACCCTGCAGTGTTTGTGTGCATTTGAGGAAGATGGTTGGACTCCAAACTACATTCTGTACTCAGGGAATCATAAACACACATTTCCAAAAATTTGGCTGAAGCTGGTTTTTAAATTAATTTCAGCTTGTTCGTACTCAGAGATTGGTGTGTCATCATGTAACATACTTATTCAATCAGCCAATGAAGTAATAGCCAAAGGATAATTTGTTT
This sequence comes from Melanotaenia boesemani, assembly GCF_017639745.1. Taxonomy (NCBI): domain Eukaryota; kingdom Metazoa; phylum Chordata; class Actinopteri; order Atheriniformes; family Melanotaeniidae; genus Melanotaenia; species Melanotaenia boesemani. Next base: position 26,533,039 of record NC_055689.1, on the reverse strand, counting down.
TTCTGACTTCTTTTTAGTCTCCAAAGGTTGTGGCTGCCAGTTGTGTTATGCAGTTGGAGGAAAAAAATGATTTTTCAGCATACATATTATTATTGGTAGTTTCTGAGGGTTCTTTAACCCGTTAAGGCCCGACCCATTAAAAATGGTAAGAAAAGTCCAATTTTTTAAATATGAGGTCTTTATTTGGCCCTTTAACAAAATGTAACAAAAAAAATGAACGTTTTTTTTGTGTGGGGGGGATAGCTACCATTTATTACCATGTGATATATTAAAAAAAATGATAATACTGTTTTCTGCTTGTGGGTATCTATTAGAGGACAGAAGACGACTATCATATTGTGTTCAACAGGATTTGGGGCAAATTTTATACCATAAATTGAAGCAAAATGTCTCAGAAACTGTATGTGACAAATATGCCATGTCGGGCTCTTATGGGTTAATACCAGGAAACAGTACATTGCAGAAAATCAAACAGTCATCAGCCCAACAAGCAGTCTCTTGGGAGTATGAGCATTTGAACCTGAATGCTAACATCAGCATGATAACATGTTGAAAATGACAGATAGCAACATTTGTTGTTGGTCACCCAGTCGATATTTATGGTCACACAATCATATTTAAATGTCATCTTACTAAAGCAACTGCTAGGGGTGAGATTCTTTAGGCACATCACAGTTTTATTTGATTATGATTCAGATGTTTGTGATGCAACTATAAAAGAATTACTGATGCCTTTTTTTTCATGTGATGACTAATGTTACTTAACATTGTAACAACATTGTACTTAACAGTGTTACATTGTTTTTTATATTTGTCATGACAAACAACGAAGCAGAAAACTCTCTTAACTATTGGTGAATGTGGGGCAACTTCTCTTTTTTTCCACCACATTAGAGCAAAACATAGAGCTGCATCAGATCCCGGAGGTCTTGCGTTTACCTCATTCTCATTCCATGTCTTACCTTGAGCCATTCCATACAACTACCCCACTTCTTACCTGATAGCAGCTGGGACTGGTTCCAACCCCCCAGTGACCTTGAATTGTATTGAATTACTCTGCAAGAGGATGCCCGACTCCTGAGCCACCTCATCTGGCATTGAGAGGAGCCAGATGAGGTGGCTTGGGTATCTGGTAAGGATGCTCCCTAGACGCCTCCCTGGTGAAGTGTTATGTGCATGTCCCACCCAGGAAGAGACCCCAGGGAAGACCCAGGACACGCTGGAGGAACTACTTCTCTTGGCTGGCCTGGGAACGCCTCAGGATTCTCCCGGACAAGCTAGCAAGTGTGGTCGGGGATAGGGTCTTCCTGGCTACATGAAGTCTGGGTTTCCCGACCCCAGATAAGTGGCAAGAGGATGGATGGATGGATGGATGGATGGATGGATGGATGGATGGACGGACGGACGGACGAGCGGGCAGGCGGAGGGAGGGATGGATGGATGGATGATAAAATAGGTGGCTAACCCTAACACTTTATTGAAATATCTTTTGATATGATAGAAAATAAATATCTGCGTTACATGTGACAAATAGACCTGTAAAGTGTCTGGGAAGGTGGTCCACAGCACAGAGGCACCGCAGGGGGCAAGAGGCTCAGTAAAGGGAGCTGGTGTGGGAACAGTCACCTCATTCTAAATATGACCAAAATAAAGAAAATGATTTTGGATTTTGGAAGGAGTTAGACTGAGACAAACATGATATTGGTGGAAGAGGTGATGATGGTGGAGGACTATGGATACCTGGGTCTCACCTGAGCAACAGAACTTGAAATGTTGTAAAAAAGCTGTTTAAAACAAAGATAGACTACTTTTTGAGGAAGATTAGGTTCTGAAGTGTTGGCAACAAAATGTTGAATATCCATAATTTGTTTGTTTGTTATTTAAATAATTTCTTCAGTAAGTGGCAAAGTGTTGTTTTTTTTTGTGTGTGTGTTTGTTTTTTAATTTTGTGATCAGTAAAGTACTGTTTTATTTTAAACTAATTTTTAAAATTATTTGAGACTACACAGCTTTCTTGCTTTTCCAATAAAATCTTAAAGAAGTTCATGGTTTATATATAAACACTCGCTGAAAACTTCTATAGTGAACATTAGAAAGTCAAGAGTAAACAGTGTGTGCAAGGAGTAAAACAAGAGCAGGTCTACAAATATAACAACATACACAATAGAGCTCAAGTCAAGGTGTCCAGTTTAATTTTCTAGCTTAGGTGCAGTTAATATGCTTAAAGTGGTTCTATTATGTTCATGTTGAGGCTAATTTATTTTAATATGTGAGTTTACAAGGGCAGGAATCAAGCCAGCATTTTTTACAAACCCCTTTATATATTTTATATCGATCTTCAGATCAGCCTCTGCCAGAAACCAGCAGAATGAGACTCTTCTGCCTGAACCCGCCTCCCCCTGATGCAGGCTGCTTCTGATTGGTCACCTGATGGGAGTAGTTGTTAGGAGCGTGCACTGTTTTCATCATAGAAACACCGGCAGAGCTCGTAAACAATGTCACCACAAAACATGCAGCCGTACGTGCTAATCAGCTGGGTTTTTTTAGCCCGGTTTTTACATTTGGAGCATTTCTATCTGCAGTGTTGATCGCCAACTTTCTGGTCATCATTACATGTGTGTTACCTGCTGGTAGCAATCAGGTCAAGTTAGTGTGAGTTAATTCCTTTAGTTTGACCATTGCTCACATACTATCAAAACAAAACAGACATCTTATTTGGTTTTACTTACAGCTTGTGGCTCAGGATAGGAACGTGGTCCTGGATTGTAGAAACAGACCCTCCTTTCAGCTAAAGCATGGTCAAAAATTACTCGTTGTATCGGCCCTTCTTCATCCAGCAGTCTTCAGTGAAGTGCCGATCATAAATGCAAACGTTGGTGAAACTCTGTGGCTGGCTTCCAAAAACAAGCTCCATTCATTGCTTTCTAACCGTTGTTTCCTTCAGGAATTTGAACAAATGTTGCTTTCCCTCACAGCTAAACAAGCATTTCTTGTGTGACATGTTCACACTGAAAATGTTGCGGTATCCACCGCTCTGTCTTCCACCTGAGCAGTGAAGATGGGTGTGCTTTTCTTCTCGTGAACGTGCACAATCTGGAGATGATTAATAACTAAAGGACGTCACAAAAATATCGAAGTAGGAAAAACTCTTTAAAACCTCTTGTTTTCAGCGCCATGAAAACTGAATGTAGAGACACACTGGAAAACTCAAACATGCGTTTATGTGATTAAAAAATGGCGCTGCACACTTGTCTGATCAGTATTCAACACTATAACACTCTAGAAAGCTCAGAAAGTCTAAATAGCATACTAGGGCCCCTTTAATGCAGGAGTTTTTGTAAAGACGGGTGCTGTATTATGCTTGGTAAATGTCGCTGTCCAAGGTGCTGATCCTGAAACAGACAGTTCCAGTTGGCAGTTTTATTTGGGATGCTTGTTGATTTCTTTATAAATTCTTTAGTTTTTTAGTCTTTTATGTTTCTATGTTTGTATTTTCACCCTTTTTTATGGACTCAAATTAACTGATTAGATGCTCAATATTACATTTGGACCAAATTAATTTGTAAATTTGTAATTTGCTATGTTTTTAGAAAAATTTAATAATCCAGTTGTATCCATCACCTATTAAGAGTAACTTGAAGCTAATATTTTTTTTTCTGTCTTTGTTCTACGTGATATTAAAGTATTGAATAAGGGCAAGGGAAGGCAGTTTATTTGTATAACACATTTCGTGTACACGACAATTCAAAGAGCTTTACATAAAACATTAAAAGCATTACAGATGGTGCAAAGAAAGCATTCAGAAGTAGTGAAAGGCAGCAACAAATAGCAAAAATCACAATATAATAATAAACTACATTAAAATGATTAAAAGCAAGATATGGGTAATAAACCTTTTTACTCATGTTGGATATTAAACCAGCAAAACCAGGAATCTAAAGGTTATTAGCAACAATAATTGTTAGATGCGGTGCTTATTTATTTTTGAAAATTAGAATAAATGATAGTTTTTTAACAGAAGCCCTTGCAGACCTTCACTCTGTACCACACTTTGGTTAAACTCCTGATAACTACCTTGCTGTGTTTTGGGTTGTTAAATGACCTCAGGTATTTTTTAGCCCTCCGACTCGGGGGGCCTCCAGGTGCACACTTCAGACGTTACACATCAGATTTCTGTAAAACTTGTGTAATGATGCCCCTCAGCAGTGCTCTGTGTTGGAAAATGATCAAAGCTTACATGTCTTAACTTTGAACAGCCATAACTCAAACACTGACAGTCTGATGCTGATGAAAAGATTTTGCATGTTCATATTGATTTGCCCACCAGGTGCTTGCATATATCAGTCATCTGCTGTTGTTTCTCACTCTTTAAACCTTTTACCAACCTACATATAAGCATGAGTACTCTGACCTCCTGAGACACATGACTCGTTAATGATTGAATATATGATGGCTGTTTTCCTGCCCTGTTGACATATTCACATTTAAATTTACATTTCAGCTGAGGATCAGATCCATAGCAACCTACAAGAAGATCATGTTAGAATAATTTCAATTCCCAGATTAGCTGCACACAAGAGCAAAGAGCACAAAAGATCAGAAACACCATCAGTAGATCTTTTAGTTCAATGCAAGTTATTCTTAAGATATTAATGCAATTGAATGTTGCACTAAACATTGTGTTTTTTTGCATGTTGGCAGGATCCAGTCTGGCTCCTACCTGAGCACCGGGTGGTTCACGCTCATCCTCGCCATGGACATGTGCAAAGAGATCCATATCTACGGCATGATAAATGACACTTACTGCAAGTAAGACATCAACAATCACACACCCCACACTTCTTCACCTCTAAGCCTGGATGAAAAATGTGCATCTTCCCACAGAACTAGGAAAAATAGATTCACATTCAGTGCAGGGCTGTCCAATCACTGCCTTAACTGCAGACTGCCTGGTTACATTTCCAATGCCTCAGTTTGGATTTAATGGCTAAATTTCTTTGCTGAAATCCATACTGGGCTTTTATGTGCTGTGAATACCATTATGTCTTCCTGGAATACCCAGCAGGCAGCTGTATCTCTGGTGAAGAACCAAGTTGCTCCTCTGCTTCAAGTTTAACAGGTATATGTATCGTCTTCTCTCAGACTTTGGTGAGTGATTACTGTCAGGTTGTGAAGCTGTAAGGATGACAAACAATGCTGTGGTTCTGGGTTTAGCTGCTCACTCTCAAGCCATGCCACCCCTGATTAACTTACTGCAGTTTTATCTGAGCTGTTTCTATCCCCTGAATCAAACACTTTCACCTAATGTATGCTGAAAATCCTGCCTTTTATCCTCTCGTCTGTTCCACCGTGCACAGCAGGAGCTGATATAAGATCCACAGACACATGGCAGAGAGGAGGGATAACTCAACCAGCACAGAGGATTTTTATGATTTAGAGAGGCAGTTAAGGGGCCATTTTCTTACTCTGCCTTTCTCTAATTTATTTCCATCCATCCTGCATGAGACAGGAGAATATTATTTTTCACTGTGTTTCTGAACAGAAATTTTGGTGGTGCACAAAGTACTTTTGGCAGCAACAGGAGAAGCAGCGAGGGGTGTTTTTGTGTGGTCAGATTCAATGCTGCAGCCAGAATTGACCTTAGTGGTTATGTGGTGCAAGCTCCAACAGGTACTGTAGAGAGGGTGAAATTGAATTTATTTGTTAACACTGGTGCGTGCTGCTGTGTGACACAGAGAAGGAGCAGTGATTGGGCTGTGTATTACAGCAAGCTGGCAGACAGCCACAGCTGCTCTCTCACTGTGGACCCACTGGATGCTGTGATGGCTGTTTCTCTTCTGTCTGTGTTCATTCTCCCAATACAATTGTTACACAAGCCATCCTCTCATAAAGCTGTCACTTGCCATTACAAATCTGCAGCAGAGTACACAATGAACCTGATCTACTGCTCTGTGCTTCCTTCTGTTTTAATTGATTCCACATTATTTTTTAATGCAAACTAAACAGAGTGACTCCACTGGAAATTCAGATCAAAATAATTTGACTTTCTAGCTGTACAGTCCAGAGTCAGCTGCATGTTTTCAGATTTCAGGATTTATTACTGTCATAGTTTACAGATAAATACTGTTTGGATAAAAATATTAATTTAATATTTTTGCTGCCAGCAACTCCTTTTTCAAAAAAGGGAAACCCACTGAGTGGTGAACTTTGCTTTGCAGCCAAATTAGCTCAAATCACAAAACGCTGTACTTAAGCAGCCTCAGCTGAGTGGTTTATTAATCAAGCTTATCTATTTCTTCAGAAATTCGGTTAATGTTTGTTTGATTTAAAGCCAAAAAAAAAACAAAGGATATGATTTGTGTAATAGTCAGCAGAAAAGATATTGAATAAGAAATGCCTTACATTTAAATTTGCCATTTTTTTTAACATGTTATACATGTTTATAAAAATATGATTTTTTGTGTGTATATTCTAGATTTACATCATGCACACATAAGAAAGGTCATTTCAGCTTCCACTAAGAAACAACACAGATATTCATCACAACTCATGTGATCAAATCAGCATCAATATGTTGTTCTGCAGGGAAACGAGGACGAAGTGGAAACATGCGGGGATGCAGCATTAATCTGCTGTTGCCATAACAGCCGCCTTTTTTCTGGGAAGCTTTTTTCACAAGATTTGAAACCTGACTGCGGGGATTTGTCCCCCACTCAGACTGAACAGCATTAATAAGATGCTGGCCGATAAGGCCTGGCTCTGAGCTGCAGCTCAACTCCGAGGGGCTGGATTGGGAAACCTGATGCACCAGATGGTTTTTTTTACACAGACCCATCTGGGTGGTTGTTGTGGGAAAGTGTTTGCAAAGGAGAAAAAAACAACAACAGAAAAAAAAAAACTTGGCAGGACAATTTGATTAAACATCTTTTAGTTCAACATATGGTGAATTCAACCAGTCAGCTCAACTGAGTGGATCAATGCTCTGCTGAAGCCTGTCATGAGATGATTAAGGAAAAGCCTTCAGTGGATTTTTTTTTTCTTTTCTTTTGTTTGTTTTTTTTTTCATTGAAGAAAAATTTCTGTAGTTCTGATAGATCTGATCTCCTTCTGGGAATATAAGTTATTTATAAATTTAGAAATCAGAAATAATTCCATGCATGATCTCTGGGACTTTAGATCTAAGCAACTTCTGTTATCAGAGCCTTTCTACATGTCCACTGTTACATGTAGAGCAATCTGTTGGTTTTCAAGCAGATCATCACTGCTGTCATGATCTACGGTTTTTGTAAAGTTTTATTAAAAACTAATTCTGTCAGTCTTCGTTTTCTTCTGTTCAGTGCTATTTTAAACAACTAAAGTCAAGAAACAAAGAAGAAAGCATGAGAACAATGTTTCATTGCTTTTTGTTTTTTTTCTTTTCCTTTGGACAATGATAAAAAGAATCAGTGGTCTTTAACAAATGGTTGAGTTGGCACAATAATACTGTAAAGTAACAATAGTGAAATGACCCAAATTTGAAACTGTAATGGGATAACAAACACTTATTTTTGCCATTACGTTCCTAAAATGGCAGGGATGGCTTTGGCAGGCTTATTTCTTTGTAGTTTTTATAAATTTCATTATAGTCACTGCTCTACCAAACAGTAAAGCAGGCTGTTAAAGGGTTAAAGCCTCTTGTTTTTAGTCAGTTTTGCTTTTTTTTTTGTTTCCGTGTTCTGTAATCCAGATATGTTTTTAATGAATAGTTTATCTCCTTCTTGGTTAGCCTTCATTTTGTTTTCCAGGACTTAATTCTCGTTCTTTTACTTTCCAGGTTTCCATTATTAAACACACCTGTGTTGAGTTAGTTTTTACTTTGCCTGGTGTATATTTATACTCAACTTCCAATCAATAATTTTAAAAAAGCACTGCAGAATTCTTTTTAGATTTATTTCAGTGAGGCACCCCTATTGGCAAATTCTACTTTGCATCCACCCTGCACTGTGAGATCTTATCTTGACTCTTGTCTTATCTCTTGCTCTGTCTTTTTTTCCCCCTCTCTTCCTCTGATAATGTCTTCTTGCGTTTCTTTGCTGAATCAGCCACAGCACACATTCAGAAACCCGGTGTGTTTATATCCACTTGCTTGTGTATGATGCGGTAAATGAAGAAAGACTCGACTGCAGCGTCCCGAAAGAAAAAGTTGTATAGTGCAGGTTCTCAGCCTCAGGATGAGGCTGAGCAGTGGTGGCTCCAGAAATGCGTGTATTAGATGTCACTGTGCAATCAAACAAGTCCGGATTGCAGAGTTTTAAGGTGGGAAAGTTACGTAATGCAGCTGTTCTTTGCTGTTTCCATTTCTTTGTAGAATCTGGGGAATTGTGCATTTCCGTACTGATGCTGATGTTAAAGTTAACCATTCAGCTTATAGTCCAAAAAAGTTATTTTGCCATTTATTTTTCCTTTAATGCAATGGAAACAATTAATTGTACATCAAATCACAATAATGTTGATTACTTTAACAGTGTTTTTGCAGGTCTACCTAAAAAACAATTAAACACCTGCAGCTTATTCAGAACTCTGCTGCTCGAGTCCTCACTAAGACCAAGAAAGTGGACCATATCAGTCCAGCTCTGAGGTCTTTACTCTGGCTGCCTGTTCATCAGAAAATAGACTTTAAAGTTCTGCTGCTGGTCTATAAAGCTCTGAATAGTTTAGGACCAAAATACATCAGTGACCTCTTGACCCAGTATGAACCTGCCAGAACCCTCAGGTCATCTGGTTCCAGTTCTCCACATCTAGTTCTGATTCTGGGAACTTATCTGTTCTTAGAGTCAGAACTGGAGAAGCATGTGGAGCATTTCTGCTCCCAGAAAGCCTCACATCAGCTGAAGCACTCGGCTTATTTAAATCCAGGTTAAAGACCCACCTGTCCTCTGCTGTATTTAAAAAGTTTTTATTTAGAAGTCCAAATCGGCATCTGTTTCTTTTAAGCTTGAACTTTTAAACTTGATCCTGTTTTAAAACTGTTTTTCTCCACACTGGAAATGTATTTCTTGCATTTTATTCATGTTATTTTATCTTTTTCTTTCTGTTTTTATTTAATTTATTTTTATTTCTTTAAAAGTTTGTTTTTAATGCACTTGTTATTGCTTCCTGCACCCTGTCGTGATGCTTTTAATGTTTTATGGAAAACACTTTAAATTGTCATGAAACGTGCTATACAAACTAATTTGCCTTGCCTTATCGTTAACTAAGCACAAATTATTTATACAAAATGCTAATGTTTCCAGTCCAAAACATTTATTATAACTTTTTACATAAAAAAATATTTGGGTCAAATTAAAATGTATGCATAGTTTTTAACCCATTAAACCGTTACCAACTCAATGACATTTCAGTGCCTACTGCAGTGTGTAAATATATTGTCAGTTTTAGGGCCAAGTCAATGCAACACAATCAGGACAAGTCAGACAACATCAGCCTCTGTCAGAGATTGATGTTATTCTATTTGCCAATAGGCCGATTGCAGCCAACAAGCTAAACTTCAGCCAACTTTGATATTAGGCTGATAAATCTGTGCTTTCCTTGTAGAACTTTGTAAATGTAAGACTTGTTGTCTTTTTCTCACCTTGGAATATTGGCATCTTACCTAAACTTGCTCCTGGCTCTCCTCTTCATCCAAATTCTTACTTTCATGCTTTAATAGTAGCGTCAATATAAACTAAACACTGGATCAACAGTCGACCTTTCACATTAAGCAACAACTGTATTTTTTCTAAAATGTTTTTCTTGGAAGGATGAAAGCTTGTGGTTGAAGATATTTGTCTGCAATATTTATTTTTTTGCCACTACAACCTCTTCACTGTATCTTTATTTGCTGTGCAACAAGTTATTAAAAAGCAAGGCCAAGGAGCCAAAAACCCAAATGAAATTAGAAATTCTACACTAAAGCAGACAGAGCCAATATGCCAAATCTGCCTGGACCTGCCAGTAAGGGATGCTGACTGGCCCAAAATAATACTACCTTGACTACACACATCATCTTGAGGCTGCTGAAGTTTTACGGTGCATGCCAATGGCTCCAGGGTTGTCTACAGAAAAAGGTCCTCCAGGGTGTAGACAGGAATTTGAAGCCAACAGCCCATAAACACTTTAAATGGCAACCGTTTTTCTTGGAATAGATCTGCAAACATATACAGGCTTCCGTTTGTTATTTGTGTCTGTATTGGTGGTTTACATGTGAAGATAAATATGCTCATGAAAATGTTCTCCTAGGGCAGCCTCCCTTGGCAAAGCAAATTTGTTCAGCACAGCACAACAATCAGACCATCATTCTGCCTGATATGATGCTGGACAGAACAGGTTAACAAGAGCATAAACAGTCTCCTGGAATAACCTGTTCTTAATAACCCATCTTGTCTCTCTCCTTTCTTTAGGACGGAGGGTTACAGAAGGGTTCCCTACCACTACTATGAGGCAGGCAGCCGGGACGAGTGTGCAGAGTACCTCCTTCATGAGAGCGCTCCCTATGGTGGACACCGTTTCATTACAGAGAAGTCTGTTTTCGCCAAGTGGGCCAAGACTCACGCCATCAAGTTCTTTAACCCACCATGGCAGCTGTCGTGACCCTGGTTGAACCAGCACGGAAATATTATTTACGTCCCCTTCATCGGCATCCAGAGACAAAATGAATCTCTGCACTGTCACAAACAAAGACAAGCATCCATTCTGACACAAGTTTCACCTAATATCTCTTACTTAATCCAGTCCTGGTTGGTCACAGGTTGAACCTCCAGAATCAGGCAACTGAGTCAGACAAATGTCCAACCTGGACAGCAATGCCATATCTCTTTCTTGAATTGTAAGTCTCCTTTTCCTGAACTTTATAGTTGAAGAACTGTGTGCACGGCTCACTGCTCTGCACTGATTAATCAGTCCTTTCGATGCTCTGTGAGTCTAGAAAAGGATGGCTTGAACTTTAAAAAGGAGAAGATACAACATCTGGAAGCTTACAAGTGACTCAGGCTGAGTATCTGTTTCATTCCCAACTGTAGCTGAAGAAAAAGGCTGCCTTAGCAGAGTCGAGTCACGTCAGCCTAAAAGTCTGACAAGCTTGTCTATTTTTTCCTCTGCGTGTCTGTCTTCTGTCATGCTGTAATTAATCTATAACGAGTATCATTCAGGCCTTCATCTCTGGTTGAGAGAGTGCTGAAGGCAGATGCTCTGTCTGTTTCAATTTACTTGGATCCTCTCAAAGATTCTTAGAAAGCAAGGTCATTTGAAAAAGAGAGTTTAAGCGAGCAAAAAGCAGATTGAAGGCAAACTTGTAGGTAAACCACAGGAGAAAGCAGTGGTGCTGTGAGTTGACAGCTTCATATAATCATTACTGTCTTTTTTCTGTTATGATGATGTGAAGTAGAATTATAAGAGATGCATTGTGGCTTTGGCTTGATGTCTGGATGGCTTACTAATTTATTCTGCAGAGGCAACACTTTTAACAGTGTGCCATTGACAATGTGATCATCACAGCACATAGAGCAATGTGCAATTACGAACTCCATCTCTCTGGAAGGGGTTTAGTTATTTGTGACCCTGCAGAGGAGGAGATTTATGCGTGTGGTGAAACCATTTGAAGTTCATTGTATTCTATTATCATTTTGTGCCTGCAATATACTCTGCAGTTCATTGTATAGCACAGAGGAAGATGCAATTGTTTTCTTCCTCTCTGATTCTCATCCAGGTTTGTGCCTCTTTGTGTAAAGTATCACTGTTTCAACACATTGTCCCATTTGTCTCTGGATGCAGCGTACGCATCTCCTGGTTCATGACTGTACATTTGAGTGCATCTTTTCCGGGACAGTGAAGAACAATCTGTGATATGCTGAGGCGTGTTTGTCGGTTGGCAGCTGGGACCTCGAGACCAGTGTCCCGCTCTGAGCTGTGGTCTAAAATTAGGACTGAAAGGAGTCAAAGACTTATAATTTAGGTGACTTGATGCACAAGGTCCCTTAGTACCAAAATATACTGTTACTGAGTTTCACACCTGTACAAAGAGCAGCTCAGGCGTCTCTAGGATTTTGGGGTTTGCAGGTCAACAGTAGTTCCTTAGAAAAACTGGGCTAAATGTAAGCATTAAAAAGTATTTGATTACACAAAAAAATGTTTACTAATGTCCAATTGTGATTTTTCCAGAACTTTCAAGTGAGAAAAAACAACAGGATCTCTGTACATACACAGCAATTTAAATTGACTATTTAAGTTCATCTCAACAAGACAATATTCTTATTAGTGTTTATATGAATTGCATATTAGATATCACATTCAGATTCCTGTTTACTTGTTACAGAACGTAGTCTGAGTAATGACTCATGCCTACATTACATTTCCTGATGCCCCTGTGATATTTATGCCCATCTAAAACATTTATTATATCTTTAGCCTGCTCAGGTATCTCCTGAACATTAAAAGTGCCCTGCATGTCTTTGATGTGTTCCTACTCCAACACACCTTATTCAAATTAGTGATCTTCCTCATCAAGTTATTTGCAGCCTGTTAACAAGCCATTCATTTAATTCATTTGTGTTAAAGTAGGGTTACTTCTAAAACATGCAAGGCAGGGGCTCCTGAGGACTTCGACTGAGAAACACTGGCATAAAATAACTAGACTTATCAAAGCAAATCCAAATAAAATGACTGTTCTCAGATAAGAAGCAAACTTAGCAAATATGAAGCCTAGAGCAGCAGTGTGTGTCAGAAAGATTTGGTGATACATGTCTAAGTCATGATCCAACATTTCTTACTCCATATATGATCTTATACAGCAGGTATCACCAACTCCGGTCCTTGAGGTCCTGTATCCTGCAGCTATTGGATGTGTCCCTGCAGCATCACACCTGATTCAGATTAATGGGTAATTGACAGACTTGTGCGGAACTTGACAACAAGCTGTTGGAGATCCATTTTATTTTAATCAGTTGTTGTAGTAGAAAAACATCCAGTACCTGCACCAGCCCTTGAGGACCAGACATGGTGAATACAGTTTAAAGGTGCATTATGTAACTAAATCACAGGTTAATGACAGAAAAAAATCATATATCATTAAAAACTGTGTTTCTATTGCTATCTATTGGCTTTACTAAAGTACTTATTACTGCTGCTACTCCTGCTGCTGCAGATAGTTTGATTTTATTTTTCAGCTATAGTTCTGTGTTTCCTAAGTTTTCATAAACGCAGACATTTTCTAAAAGCTAGTATTTACAGCTGACATGACAGAATGATTTTAACTTTTGATCTGTTGGCTGAAAAAACAAAGTTACTTTATGGACCTTGAGTTAAAGCTACATACCTGCTAATAAGAGTTCCAGAGATTTGTTGCTACATAGGAATCAGGTGCTTGAGAAGTGTTGATGAACTCAGATTCAAGAATGAACTTAACTCTTGCAGCAGAGTGATTCATGCAGTAAAAAGCTCTTTTGTCTAATATGTTCATGCACTTTTAATGCAAGGAATCTGTTCTTTTTTGTAGAAAATACAGCCTGTATGAGAGCTCAGCATTAAGACTGTGTGATCTGATTGAAGGTTTTAGGAAAAAACTCCAATGTGGACTTTATTGTTAATTTTTGGTTAGATATTGATCAATATTTGACCTGCAAATCAACAAAATCACCTTTTGGCTTCTTGTGTATCAGGCTTCTTGTGTATCAGGTGCATATTTGAAAACTTTTATCATTTGCTTAATAGAGGTTAGCAAAAAGCAACGCATCTCCATTATCAAATCTGTTGTCACCTTGTCGCTCATTGTAAGTCTACCCTGCTGACCGAGGCATCAGCAAAATGTAAAAAGTTCCTGTTTAAAATTCCTCCTGGTGCAGCTCATCGGAAAGGAGGCAGCCGTGACAAAGTTGGGGTCAGCGGTCCCATCTCCTCTGGGACGACATGTTCCAGAGGTGTCCAAGCCCAGCAGGCAGTGGGGAATGAAAGTATCCACCACATGATAAGGTGTGGAAGTGTGAAAGACTGAAGATGAGATGAGGGCCGCGGGAGGACTTCCTTCCGTTCCTGTGAGGAAACAGACACTGATGTCATGCCATTAATGAACATTTTTCTACATTTCCCCTCGGCCTGTGATTGTGCAGTCATCTGGCAGCTCTCCACCGTTCACTCTTACCTCTGCAGTCGTGTAGTCCCCACACACTGTAAACACTTCACACCAGTGTGTAGTTTTCCTGTGAGACACTTTTTGTCATCATATGTGATTTTTAGTCGTCTTTTACTGAATCAAGTGAAGTTTTTCTTTTTGTTTACTCACAAGTGAAGAAGAGTGCTGTCTTCTCTCCTCCTTCTGTCATGTGTTTGTTTTGATTATTTTTAAAAATGAGTGCCTTTTTTTTGTTGATTCAGTGGTTTGTGTGCAGTATATTTTTTTCTTTATTCTGCTTCAGGCCACACATTTATTTATTTTCTGATCAACAAACACTCCATTATTTTCAGCTTAACACACTGGAAGAATACCCTTGGATCTTTGAACAGTACATTATGAACAATACGCCCTCTGATAGACTCCCATGAATCATCCGTGGCTCACAGGAGACGACTGTCGTCACATGAATACAAGTGTGGGCAGAACTGGAGGCAAATAATAGTATAATTTCAATGTTCAAGGAAGTTTTATTACCTTAAAGAATGATATATTATGGTCTGGGAAAATTGACAGCTCATAGTTATTATATCCTTTTGATTAATTTGTTCAAAGAAAAGGCAGGAAAATGTCAAAATTGCTGTTTTATGTTTATGTTTCAGTCTCTGAACTGTTACTTTTTTAATCCATTTTTTTAATGTGGGAATTCAAAAAGACCTTAAAGTATCGTACAAAAGCTTTTTCCAATCAGGAGAAGAGGAAACAGTATAATAAATCTGAAAGCCAAATGCTTTGGGAAGAGATTTAGCTAAACTCAGAGCATAAATGCTGACATACTGAAACACATCATGAATGGACACAGAGCTCTTTCAAAAGAACATAGTGGTAGTATTAACTGTTCATAAGTCTTAATCGCTATTGTCCAGTATGTTCCTACTGTGGCCTTCTTTATTATTAATTTCCTTAACCTTTACTTTTTTCATTTGAGCTTGAATTTCTTAGTTATATCACCTTGTTTTGCCCTGTCCGTCTGTAGTTTTGGCTAGATATTTAGCAACTCATACCACTTACCTCGATGAACCCGCTATCGGCAATCACTATTCAGACACTTTTATCCAAAGTCTCTTAGGCTGCAAATATATTTGTTCTTCATTGACAACCAATTTGAGGATAACACAACATCAAATTGAATCCATACACAGCTTCGGATTTACAGGTAAATTATGAACAAGTGAGACAATACAGGGAGTTAATATTTTGGTTAAAATTGAAATTACTACAGAAAAGCACTGCATGTCCATGGATATATTGATGTGATACTTTATTGATGTATATTGATACATTCAGTCCTGGTGTAGATGGGATGGAGAATGGGGGTAATATGGCCATGTTTAAACACTCATCAGGACCCCAGCTGCGGAGTTTTGAATGTATTGGAGCCTGTTCAGGCTCCTGCTAGGGATCCCAATGAGAAGTGTGTTGCAATAGTCCAGTCTAAAGGAGATAAAGGCATGGACCAACTATTCTGCATCTGAGAGGGAGAGAATGGGGCGGAGTTTGGAAATGTTCCAGAGGTGATAGAATGAGGTCTTGCAGAGGTGGTTGATATGGGATTTAAAGGTGAGTTGGGGGGCCATTTTTACACCAAGATTTGTGACACCTGATGAGAGAGGAATAGTGGAGCCAGAGAACGAGATGCAGGTTATAAGTGATGATTAGAAAGAGAATATATGAAGATAATTATATTTTTGGCCTTAATATGATTTACTGGCAAAATAGAGTCCCATGCTTTATTCCAAAGGCAGTTTGTGTTGTGGGGATGCTGGAGATCAGATCATTTGTGTAATGGGCGTTCATTAAACTTCCCCTAAGCCACAACCTTAAAAGCAGAGGATGGAAATGCACACATATAGAAATTTTATTAAGCAGATTTGCTAATTATTCAGTTAAAATGTATTATTTTCCACTTAATCAGGCCAAAGCAGCTATTTTCCTCTTTTCTGTCTTAAGACAGCAGTATGTGGGTGTAACCTTACAGGATATTTACTGTTTATAAAACACAATATATTCGACTCGTACATATTTTAACAAAACATTCCCACTGGAAAGAAAATTAGTGTGTTTCTAAAACAGTTGCTCTTTGTTTTTCATATTTTATTTTCTCTTTTTTCCCATTCACAGCTTGAATTTATCTTTAAATGGCTGTAACAGAAAATGTTTCATCCATCTGCAGACCTGAAGCAGAGATTTTTCTTTGTACCTGGTTGTATACATGCAAATGAGGCGGAGGGTAAATGTTAAGATCCAAACTGAAGGTCAAAGAGTTGTGATTAAAGTGTGCACATCTCAAGATCTGCGGAAAAAAAGACTTGAATTTTATTACTCCCTGATTTTTTCTCATCATTTTGCTTTTTTCTTCACATTGTGATCAGTTGAGATGATTACTATGTCGTTTGAAGTCGAGAGTTTAGATTTTAAAGTACTTTTGATTGTGTAACTCCACACTGAAACCTCTTCAGTTCTTTGTGTAGAAATTTATTCACACCGTCTGACTGTCGCCATCTTCTTGAAGTGCTTTTTACATTTGCATTGAGAACTTTATCATATTTCTTCCTGTGTGCATGTCTTTATTTATGTTGTTATGCACTTTTTTCATTTTCAGGTCAAGTGTCCTTGTAAAATTGTAACATTGGGTATGTTTGAGCTGCAGAGAATGTAATATTTGACTGGGTGCTGTAATGAAGCGTATTGTTTTTCTGACAAGTCTCACACTCCTTTTGTCAGTGAGAATTAAAAAACATCCAAATGCTGCATGGATTATTGCAGGTTGTTGAAATGTACATTTTGTTAAGTAATTTAGTCTGTCAGTCGTTGTCTACTTATGGGCTATAATTAGATTTATTGTGAATGTTGTTATTTTAACTGGTGTGATTTCTGTCCTCTGTGTCTTTTTTTCTCTGTGGGGATTAAAGAAAACCATAAAACACTTTGATACAATTGAATTCCTTTCAAAACAAATCCAACTAAGCAGCATGTGAATATAACAAACCTGGTGAAACACATCCATGTTTTATCAATGGGGTTCAAGCTGAGCTGTCTTTTCAAATGAGGTGTCTCATGAGATTTTCTAAAATGTCAGCAGAGGGGCAGAGATGTGCTGAGTCCAGACTGTCTGACTGCTTCAGTTTTTATGTAATTACTGCATAGCTGAACATGAGTTTGCTCACACATTTTTGCTTTTATGCCACTTTATGAATAAAGTATCAGCACAGAAAATTACAAGGGAGGAAGATTTTTAAACCCAACCAAAAGCTGAGATGTTCTGATGAAGCATGTCATTTAATTTACATTGAAAGTTGATAGTATAAATATTGATAGTATTTTTTTAATTACAACCCCCCCTTAATCTCAGCTATGTAACAGCTAATATAATGCTGTTAAGTTTAGTATTATTACTGGAATATATTTAGATATTAATATCAATTAGACTTTTTGGAGATGCAGAGGAATATTGCATTTTATGTTTCATTAAGTTAAAAAAAAAGAAGCAGTGCTGGAATCTCTTTCCTGGTAAACATCTCTGAATGCTATGCTTTCTTTTTTTCTGGTCTGCACTACTTAAAACCCTGCGCGTTTGTTTGGCCTACAAAGGACGACGTCACACGTCTGGCTCTGCATCTTGGTCTTCCTCATCTAAACTTTCACCCTTCACCCTTTTCTGTCTAATCCTTTTTCTCTTTTATCCTCTGAAAACTCTATATCCGATTCTCCCTCAGTGATTTTAAGGGTCTTTTCTACCTCTCACATTGAGGTTTCTACTGAAAAAAAATTACTCAAACAGCAGAACAAAGTCCTGATGTCCAGTACAGGGGACATTAATAAAAGAGCATTTTTCTAAAGAAAATAAATAAACTCAGATCTGAAAACTCATTCTGTTATTCCTAAGAGGTTTACACACTGGAATCAACTGTCAACTAACATTTAAAATTATGTTAATTGTTAATAACATGATTATCCTTCTTTTTTCCATAAAATGTTTTGGCCAAAATGGAAACCATTTTGAAAAGACAGACATGGCCAAGTTAACAACGCCATACCCCCTCACATGTGACGTCATCTTGAAGCTACAGTTGTCCTCTGTAAGGATCAACAGGACTTATTGAAATGTGAGAGAATGAATAAAAAAATAAATAAATAAATAAAAAAGAAATGTGAGAGAATGGAGCTATATAATAACATCCACTACAGTGGACAAATATGAATTGCTGAGTCTCAGGAGGATATTTAGATGTTTTATTTTTCATGTCTCTTTATTGTGACCATACTCATCACTGCAGTGTATGTGAGTGTGTGTTAGAGAGAAGAACACACCCCCCTCATTAATCATTTCCCACCCTCTGGCCACCCCATGTAAAAAAAAACAAACCAAACAACCACTTTTCAAGCTTATGGCGCAACACTGAATAACCAGCTGTTCAGGTCAGGATTCTGTCGTCCATCTGCATTGTAAGGACAAAGGACACTTCTTAGAGGACAGTAATGTGCACATTTTGGACAGGGTGGTCTGAGGGATGACTGAGAAAGGCTGTCTATATGAAATAGGAAAAAAACAACATTAAACAGAAGAGGTGGCCTCAGGTTTACTCTATTCAACACCTGCAGTGACTTCACAGTTTCAAAACCATTCACACCTCGAGTCCTGTGACCAAAACACATCCTGTGTTGGTCAGGCAGGCAAACAACTCACAGGTGGAAACGAACACAAGGTGGTTGGGTGGGTCAACCACATGCATGTGACTTCACCAACCCTCAAGTGTGAATGGCCAAACTAAGGCCTGGAACTCCTCTCTGACCGGTTTAGAACTAAATAAGCCTTTGTGGATGAGAGACGAAAAGAAGCCCAGTTGCCTTCAACTCTTAGGATTACCATGACCTGAACGACTGACTCCACACCAACATACAACACATGAAGAAATTCCTCATCAGTGTTCGTAACGTGCTGGAAACCTTTACTATTAACCCATTAATACATAAATTAAGACCCTTTCTAAAAGCAAGGACATGGTGTAAGCTGTAACTAGAAAGAGGATGTGGTGATTTTGGAAAGTTTAAGCGCTATCAGTGAAACTAAATATCTGAGCCTGATATTTTAACATATTCTCATTTTCAAATTGATGCCAGCAATACATTTTAAAATAAAGTTGCTAAAGAGGAATCTTTTTAAACCAGAAAGATATGAAGTGCAATCCAACTTCAACACACAATTCAAGTCAGAGGATGGATCAATGCACACAGTATCTCTGAAGGCACCGTTAACGCTGAAAAAGTTACACAGTTTCAGGCAAGGGTGCAGATAATACGTCTTCCATGGAAGACCTTCAACAAGACACTGTCAAACCACATGGTGCATGTATTAAAACAACATGGCTTATTACTAAACTGACCCATCTGCAGTTCTGTCCTTTCAGCTTCTGAAACAATTTGGTGGACTTTGAACTGAAAATAAAACACAGATGGCTTCAAGCTGGGAGAAACAGCTGTTTTTAGTTTTTAGTTTTCCATTGGTTACAGAATGCTCTCAAAATAAGCAGTTATAAGTGCAAATAAGTTAAACAATCTTTTTTTGTGTGTGTGTGTTCCAGCATTTTATATGTTATTTACTTGAGGTGATGCATTTATCCTAATAAATTTTACCTACAACCATATATTTCTGGGAAAACATAATGTGCTGAAGTCAGGAGTGGTAAGAACAGCATAGGACATTTTTTCCAACATGTGAAACAGCAGACTTTATATAGCTCTTAAACAGGTGCAGGTCTTTGTTAAATCTGGCTGCACAGGCTCTCAGGCTGAAATAACACGTTTACAAAAGAAAAATGTCTCGTGCAGTCCCCCGAAGGATGCCAGGTCTTCATCTCTGTTAAATTTATCAAAATGATTCACAGCAGAGAGCAAGTAAATTTGTATAATGTTGTTACGCCTGCTCAGACTTTAATTAATTAGCTGTTTGAGTTGTCTGCCTGCGCTGACCAGCATCAATAGCATTTCCAGCGCTGTGGGAGTGCTTCAGTCATGTAAAGATGCTAATGCAACATTGTGCAAAGCTTTCAGGAGCCTTTAAGACTCCACCATACTCTCCACCATGCAGAGAGGAGTCTGGCTGGTCAAGAGGATGAGCCAAAACATAATGAACTATCTACAACCACAAAATGAACAAAAGGTTCTGCAGCAGATGGTCTGGTCCCGCTGAGCTCTGATCTCATCTTATTGTCAACATCATGAAATCTGTCTGGTATTATATGAAACAACAGATGACTGAGACGACCTAAATCCAAAGAAGAGCTCTGGAAACATCTCCACGATGCTTGGCTCAACCTCCCAGCTGTGAATGGCTGTGCCCAAGTGTAGCAATAAGATCTGGTGCCTTTTTTTTAAAAAAGAAAAAGCCTAACTTTCCTCTCAGAGAGCCTTGGAACAGCACGATCTGTCTGCTCAACCGTGCTCTTTCACAGAACATGCCAGTTATATCTTATAAGCTAATAAACCAAGGTGTCTGGCAGCCACATTTTGAACCAACCACATCAAATCAGCAGCCTCTTCAGTCTTTTTTATGAGAGTTTTAGAAAGTACAACGACTTGGCTGATGTATTAACTAATAACTAAATGGCTCCAGAGCCCATTTATTTCTCTGAAGTGCAGGGTGGAGCTGTACACAGAGCTACACCAGCGTAATGGACATGATGTAATTTGCAACAATAGGGAAACTAATGAGCTGTTGGGTAAGTGGAGAAAATAACTTTTTCAATAAGAGGGAGAGAGAGGAATAATCTGCCATTTTCACTTCAGTTACCTTGGCTGCAACAGAACTCAATTAAATACAGCCTGACCCCATTTGTATTTTACTTTTCCTGCCTTCTTTTGATTTATTTAATTTATTTTTATTTTTTCTGGACAGCTGGGACATATTCATATTTTCTGTGATGCATATAGCTAAGCTGTGCAAGGTCAATGACACAACCAGAGTTTCTTCCATTTTATGTTTGCAAAAATTTGTTCCTGCTGGGTGTTTGACCTCTGGAACGTTTCTACAGGATGATGTACTCTCCAGGGCCAGATGGTTTTTGCAAGAAGGTCTATTATTGCAGCTCAGGGACACTTGCAGAAGAAAAACAAAGGATGAAAGAAGAGCAAAATTGAGATTTCGCTGCACTGCCTATAAAAATGTTTTCATAAAGTACATAAAAAAAGCGCAGAGTTTATATTTAAATTAATAAATTGGTGGTGGCCCCATTCCAAGTTCATATGTGTGTATGATACGTTCTAGCTAATTTAGTTTTGCTGTCCATTTTGCCACATTTTAACCTTAATCGCTCACACTATCCAATATGCAGGTTATGCTTCTTATGCCATTTTTCTTCTCTGTGGTTTTCCTTGCTGGCCATTTAAAGTTACTGGGGTTGCAAATATGCAATCTAAAATGTACCGCCATGTTAAAAGCTACTCAGACTCTGCAAAAATAAATAAATAAATAAATACATAAAATAAAACAAAATAAATCGGGAGCAAGCTCCATTTATCTTTGTTTCACCTGTTTCAATTTACTTTCCTATCACAGGATGATGCTGCATCAGACACTTAGAGAAAAGAAGCCCTTACAGATGGTTCCCTTCCTGATTTAATCCTCCCTGTTCAAGCTCTGTTTTTATAGCTGCCAGCAATCTGCTCCTGTAGGTGTTGTTTTACCCAAATCCTTGAATTTAAAGTGCACCATTATATTTCACCACTTAGTACCAAGGAAACAGGCAGACCCTAAATTAGGGTGGGCAGTCAGAGTACACTTACTCCCTCTGTACTGATAACTCTAAAAAAAAAAAAAAAAAAAACAACAACAACAAAAACACTATGAATGTTCTCCTCAAAATGTGTTAATGTGCAAAGAATTTCTTTTTGACGTATTTCTAACCCTGGTTCTAATGATGCTAGAGCCTAAATCCAAGCAGGAATTATATAGTTTTAACATAGCATGTTGCACTTACATGTAACAGGTTGCATTGGAAGCTTCTGTCGTCTCAACTGAGAGTCAGTTGAAGGCTCATGAGTCCAGACTGCAGCGGTACATCTATGGCCAGCACATAAACATGATGTTTCAGTATAAGATGGTTTGTTTGATCAAGGTCAAGCAATGAAATGTTGCAAATAAATCCTTTTTGCTAGTTTGTTTTCTGCTATTTTAAGTTCTTTAATACGTCTCCTACTCACACTTTCTCAATAAATGAATGCGTGAAATATTAGATTTGTTCTTTATTTGTGCCCTTTATTGACGTGAAGTCAGTCATAAAGTGCGACAGACTTCGGCCTGACCTGGTACCAAATGAAAGCTTCTCCATAAATTCAATCAGACTTACTCTCGTAAGAGTCGCTTATTTACGCTATACATGTGCCTCATTTAATTAACCTCAAGAAACCTTCAAGAGTGGTTTGAATTGCTGCAAAATAAATAAATAAATAAAAATGTTAAATACTTTATTTCTTAACAAGTGCGGTAAACCTTCAAATAAATGGAAGCTGTTTTGTTCAAGACTAACACATAAAACAATGAAAGTAAAATATAAACATTTACTTACTGGTAGTTGGCTCCTTCTCTGAGCTGTTTTCTGTTAAACTTGATATTCAGATCATTTACAGCCTGCTAGTAGAAATTTTGTACTTCTGTTGATTGGCATTACATGAATTTAGTAAATTATCCTTGTTTCTGACATTTAATTGACTCCAGTCCTGCTTAAGATAACTGCTATCACGACTTCATGTTTTGCTGATCTGTTGCACTAATGACCATCGTGTTGCTTTGTTGACAGATGCAGCCAATTAGTCAGGTGTGTGTGGGGGGAACATCAAGTCAAAACACACCATAAACTGTCACCTTCCCCAGATCTCCAGCTGTGCATGGTTCATGCAGCTTGTACTGGTTTGTTTATGTGCACCATTAGATGTTAGCATCTCTGACTCTGCTCATTTTCATGTTTCATCAGGAATGAAATGAGAGCCAGACTCTGTTATGTCCACTTCGGTTTTTTCCCTGACAGATCATATTAATTGGTGTATTTTACTGCTTTTAATGCAGCAAATGAGTCCAGAAGCTGTGACCATTTGCAGAAGCAAATGTGAGAGTCCATGTGGGAGTGAACAGTCAGTTGAGTTTTTCTTCTCTATCAGCCAATATTTCACATCATTTATAAAACTAAAACGTGTGTAAAAGAGTGTATTATGTTTTAATTAATGCCATTCAAGTTTGATAAAGGTAATATATCCCCTGTAGCTGCTCTGGTGCTTCAGTAATGATTTGCATGAAGCAGACATCACTTTGGTGACCACGTTTTTACGCCCACCTCCCTACAGAAATATGAGCGCTGCACTAATTACCTCATGTTTATATTGATTACACCCACCTCCTCCAACTACTGTCTTCACTGTCATCAAGCACATCAAGCCTGTCGGGAATCAGGAGACTCGAGGATAAAGTATACGAGCTGACACTAAATGTCAACGATTTTCAGATTATCTGAGGCAACAGAAAACATTCAGCTGTGACTAATTGCAGCTGTAGCTCTAACAAAATAAATCTCTGTGTTGTCATGCATGGCTTCTCTCTTTCAGTCTGTTGGCCCTCTTTGGATGTTTTTGAACAATTACTACACCTCTTAAATAGCAGATATATTGCATCGACTTGTTCAGATTGTGTTACACTAAATAATTCTTCGGTTAATGTACCTCTTTACAACCATGTCCGCCCATCCTTTCATCAACCTTGATGTAATCAAAGTTTATAACATCCTACATTTTCTGCAGGGCCATGGTATAATCAATTTGTTCTGGAAGGTCTCATCTCTGGAAAGTCTCCCCTTGCTCATCTCAATCAATCACTCCTGTCTAAAGATTATTTATATTCCCCCAAATACACCGGCTGTGGATTTTCTTTATGCATTTTCCATACATTTCCAGTTTTATGCTGATGACACCCTGGTGTGAGTGACAGGAGAAAAACATGATTGACTGCTCTATGCAGGAATGTGTGGGTTGCTTTCAAAGTGAATGCGGAGCATGAGCAGGGTGGGGGCTCATAAGTGAGCAGCAAACGTAAACACTACAGTAAAGATTACAGCCATTTTTCAGTTTGTCAGTTTTGAAGAAACAACTTTATGTTGGCATGAATCTTAGAATTAATGTTGCTCTTTATAGTTGCAGAGCAGTAGGTATCGTCATCATCATTGTACAGGGTGCATACATCAGACTTAATGTAGCTTCGATGCATGTTACGTCTGTCACCAATAATCTCTAAAACTGCAATATTTTGCTTACAGTAGAATACTTTTAAAGAGTACATTAACCCTTTAGGCGCCAAATTTGTGACATCGCAACCAGAACCAGGCCATGTCTCCAGAAAAAGAACTTAAACCTGTTACCACTTTCCACCTCTAGACGTCAGACATGTGAATGGGCTGTCAACAACCGGCTGCCGCCCTCAACGATCGGTCACAGTTTGTTAACGATCAAGCTCTGCACCACTCACCATCTCAAAGCCAAAAAACTTAGGGTCATATGTCCTATTATTCATTAAAGGTGCAGTGTGTAACAAAATCAAATGTCAATCACAGAAAAAAATGTAATATGCAATAAAAAACGTATTTTTCATTGTTACATAATTAATTTTATTTAAAAAGTTATGTTTTTATTAGTGCTGGGCACGTTAACGTGTTAATTGTGCATTAGCACCATTAATTTTTTAATCGAACGCTAATTTTTTATTTAATTATTTTTTTGCTGGCCGCTGGCTTTGATGACAGAAACATGGCGTCCATGTCTCTCTTCCCTGCTGCAGCGGTGCGTCTGACGTGATCGGGTTTATAAAAATAAAGAGATGTTTTCTGTCTGGAACAGGAAGAAGAAAAAAAGAACCGACGAAAAATAAATGCCGTTTTAATTTATGCAAGACAGCAAAGGTAAGACATGCTTTCTGACTTTTACAAACGTGAAGCATAAATCAGGCCTTTTTCTACCTCTGGTTCGGTGAATCTTGGTCATAGCGAGATGAAACTTCCACCTGTGGAATCTGTGAGATGTGAGCTTTCAGTAGAGGAGCCGTTTGTTCGTGTTCATGCCGTGGGGTGGAGATGGGGAGACATCATTTGTGTTTACATATTTTTTGGACTTTGTGTAGCTGCTCTTTAAATAATGTGTTGTCTTAACTGTGTTTGTTGGTGACAGAAATGGTTTTACTGAGCTGTTAGCTGAGATTCTGGACTTTCTGTGGATACCACACATGTTCAGAGTTACATCTACAGACCTGACGCTACACCAGGAACGAGTTGTTAACCCCTTAACTCCCGGTAGCGGAGGCTGAAAATGAAAGTTTAGAGAAATTATAGGCCAGAAACCTGGATAATGAAACACTGAAGGTGCATGGATGGAAGTTATTGTGCATATTGTGAATATTTCTCTCTCCTCACCATCTAGAAGCTGTGAGATTCTCATCCTGCTTTCTGTCTGTTCACCTGATGCTGATATTCATCACATATTTGTTCTTCTGTGTTTAGAAGGAAGCAGCTTCACAGCTTTAAATTCATCCTGCTGACTTTTTACCTTTTAGTTAGTAAATCCTGAACATTTCATCCTTCTTTGTCATAAATATTTGATTTTATAAATATATATGAAGAAATATTTTATCTGAAAATTGCTGCTAAACCTGTTTATGTGTTTAGTGCAGGGGTCTGCAGCCTTTCCAATCCAAAGAGCCATTTTTCCCTCAGCCAGATAAATAAAACTACTTTAGAGACGCAAATGTTACGAGACTTTTAAAAAAGGCAAGTTAATATATATTTTTAATGAAGAGCCACCTTAGGATATTTGTTATTTTTGAAGAACCACATTTTTATTTCCATTTTTAAGGTTTTAAAATAAAGAAAAACATAAAACCTTTATAAAAAACGAAGATAGACAGACTTTCTGCTAAGGAATGTAGATATTTGTGGAAAATGATGTAAAAGAAAGGAAAAAAAAGTCCATGGTTTCCAACCTAATGACAAGAAAGATAGATTTAAAAAAAATATTTTAGCCATGTATTTAGAGGCATTGTGGAAGGTCCACAGAGACACTTGCAGCTCCAGAGTTGCAGGTTGGAGATCCCTGATGTAGTGTTTGTAAACCAAAACTTACTGCAATTTCTTTTTATAGCTGTAGGCCTTTTTTTAAAGAGACATTTTGCGCGTAACGATGCAATTAATCGCAATTAATTGCAGCATGTCATGCGATTAATCATGATTAAAAATTTTAATCGTTGCCCAGCACTAGTTTTTATTTTATTAATGAGCCATTTATTTCTATTTGTCATTAGTGCACATAGATGGCAGCTGCCATATTTGTGCCACCATTTTTACTGTGGTGTTGTGAAGTAAGAACACTCTGAGCTTTATAACTGCAGTACAGAGTTTGTTTGATAAATGCGAGTAATACCTTAGAGTGCACATAGAAGACAACAGTTCACATGTACACAATTCTGAAGTAATTTACCTGAAAACAAATGGGATTATATATATATATATATATATATACATATATATGGACACTAGTTGGTTATTTTTCCATTTTGTTTTATTTGCTGATGACATTGCTTTTGTTATCCTGGTAATGAGACTTTCTTTTATGTAGGTGCAATGAAAGACTGCATTTCAAGTCATGAGCTTTTCCAGCTTCATGTTACATGAACAGCTGTGTTCATGAATATAAATTAACTTATTTTGCCAGCCAACTGTGTGCACATTTCCAGCAGGAACATGCATTAACACAACATAGAAATTTGACAGCATCTTCTATTGAAGATTCTTTATCCTAGAGTTGCTCATTTCAGACTGGGCAAGGAGCCTCACACAAATCCACAAATATTTGACTTTGGTATTCAGTGGAAAAAGGCCCAATTGGAAATAATTCCTGGGTTTCACACCTAAGTTGTCACAATTATTTATCGGTTTTGGCTATCATAAGCAAATTTTGGAAACTTGCTGCATGTGGACATACTTCTTTTTGAAAAAAAAAAAACAACAACAAAAAAACTCTATTCCTGTGTCATTGAATATAACACCAGGATCAAACAAATACTTGAAATGTAAGGCTCTTTTCGGGGTTTCTTTTTTTTTTTTGCTTTTTTTTTTTTGCTTTTTTATAGTCTTCTCTATAAATGTGCCATTTTGCAGGAATTTTGTTGATCTCTTCCTGTTTGTTTTAGGATGGCTGTGTTGGAGCAGATTCACATTTAAATATGTATGCATTTTCACTTAACATCACGGAAGGAAAAATTTCAGAAGCATGTAGCTCAGATTAAGAAAATTTCAATTAAAAATATCTGCAGAGCACACACCACTAAATGTGCATGAGGAAAATATATTTTTTTAATCTGAGTGGACAGACTCCTAAAGATGTTCTTGGAGGAAAATATGGAAACATTATCAGCCTTAAACACAAACTGATTTCCCTCTGAGAAATATAGCAAACTAAGTTGGTTTCATTACTTACTGATGAGTCATGTGCAGAAAGACATTTTCCACGATGAGAGTTGGATTGTAGAGTGTGTGCAAAGAATAACCAAAATTGCAGAAGCCCAAAGCTTACTTAAGAAGATTTAAGATTTCAGAAATGCTGAATGACACATGAGACTGCTAAAAGCACCTGCAAGAATAACTACTGTTTAAAAAGCAGGTCTATCTGAGTCTGCACTCCTGCACAGAATTATAAATGATTTTGGTCTCCATGTTTTTCAGTCCCTTACTCCTGACCTCTGATAGATAGTTCCCAAGTCAATAAGGAGGCCTTTCCCAACATCTGGCCTGCTTCCTTTCCTCTCATGAGAGCGAGCATGTCGGGGCAGATGAGTGTGCCTCCCCACAGGCCCTGATGGTGGATTTACATTAGCCTGGTCATGCAGGAGCAGTGGCGCACTGCCAGCTCTGAAGCACAGCTCACAGCCAGAGCATCTGGTGTATTTGTGCTCACGTCAGGAGCGGCCAGGCCGCCTTCAGACACACTCACCAATAACACACAGACAAACTGGCACATGGTCAGATCACAAAGTCAGATAAACAATAACATTCAGGAAGTTAATCAGCCATTACTCATTCAGCCAAACCAGTCATCAGCCAAAAATGGATGCAGACTCCTGGCCTGAACTTTAGCCAGTTATTACCAGGGAGTAGAAGTAGAGAGGAGAAAAGACAGCTTTATTTATGGGGGGTGGCCTTCAATCTCTTAGCAGTCTCTTGGGGACACCAATGTGTTGTACTCACAAGGGAAATAGGAAGGTGGATTGCTGAAATGCCTTTTTACAGAATAACCTGCCTCTCTAATGTCAATCATCAAGTCAGAATTTTCTCTGGATTTCATCACAACTTTCTGTAAAGATTCAAAAGGAAGGGTATAAGAATGGGACATTAGCTTTACTCTAAGAGACGCTCTGAATGTGAATGTCCATCAGCTGTAATGGTTGATGGGTGCATGAATGACAGGGAGTGCAGCAATATTTTGAGAAGGGTTGCATTATGTCTTTGTGAAACCTAAAGGAAGAAAACTGCTACTCTTAGCTGAGCTGAGTTAAAATGGTTGCGACGTACAGCTGAAATAAGCAATAAAAGTGACAGCAATAGACATTTATTACACCATGTAATGCTGCTCAAGCAACAAAATGCTAGAAAAATATCCAGGGCAGTACAGAAAGGAGAAAAGATTTTAATTGATCTCGGGAGATGATTTCCATCTTTTGTGTCTTGACACCTTCTCACAGATTAGTCCTTATCTCTTTCTCCAAATGGTTTGACGTATGAATCCATTCACATTACCATAAATGCACAGCACGGACAACTGCAAATGCAACAGCTTCAGTGGTATTGGGTAGCTTACACAGCCACTTATAAAATAGGCCACCATACAAAAGCAAAGGTTAATTTTTCTAAAAGGACAAACCTCTCTGCATATAACAAAACTGTATTCCTAAAGACCTTTTTTAGTCATGTCAGCTACTTTAAACCTTAAATATTTAGAAGAAACTACAAGTGTGTAAATTAGTTCAATGCAACACAGAATGGTAAGGAATATCTAATGTGTCATATATGTACTTCAATAAGGAGCCATTAATGGAAAAGATGTAAAAAGAAAAATTATGTGCAAGATTTATATTTATATCTTCATGTTGCAGGACAAAAACTCTTTGATCTGAAACAGATTTGATAGATTGTCAGGCTAGAATTTGAATTAGAAGATAATTATTGAAAGATTTAAAGCCGATCTGTGTTAAAATCCCCAGGGTTCCCTTCAGCTCCTTCAAAACCAAATGTGGGCTTGTTTACTGGTTGATGCAGCTCGCACTTGACATGTGCATGTGACCTGAGCTTTCCTGCAAGTGTTGAGATTATACAAATATATCTTCTAAAAACACAGTAAATAGAAATTAATTTAAGATATTAAGAAGTGTAAACTCTGGGACATGTGGTTGGAAACTGCAAAGAAGCTGTATTAACACCTAGAAAGCTATATAATCTGTAACCATCTTAAACTCAATTGTGTGTGTGTGTGTGTGTGTGTGTGTGTGTGTGTGTGGGTTCAATTCATATTTTTTTCTAAGAAACTTTTTTTTAATTCTTTGTGACTAATTGCTCATTTGATTGCAAACCAAAAAAATCTCTTAAAGATTAAGACCATGACAACATAAACTCTAAATACACTAAAACTACACCAATATGGCATCTATAATCTTTAACGTGGAGAGGTGACTCTGATCCATCAACCCAGAACTGCCTTACCATTTGCTGAAGTCAGACTGAGTGCTGGCTCTCTGTGCTGAGTGCCTGTCTTGCCTCCAGCAAAGACGCACAACGAAGCCAGACCTTCACAAAGCACCAGTCTCCCTCTTCAGCTGTGGCCCAGTCACCCCTGAAACTAGATTCCCTTTTCCATCATGCTTGAAGGAGCAATTTAATTAAAGGCCAGCTCAGAGCAAAGGATACCCATCACCTTATTCTTAATGCGTCCACAGTCAACTACTACAGAAAACAAATAAATCTCATAGTGGACTATGTCGTGGCCACACCAACTGTAAATACACTCCATGAGAACAGATTGTAGTGTAATGACCACAATTTACTCAGTAAATGGGTTGGGTTAAATATTGTTTGGGCTTTATTTTCATGAGAATGGACCTGATGATTGACACTGTTTAATTGAGTCCAGCCTTGGAAATCTGTTTTCTAATTTACCCGCAGTCCAACATGAATGGACTTCATATTTTTGTCCCATCTGGTAATACAGTCCATTCATTTCCCCTCTTAATGGGCTGTCAGCTGTTGACATGTTAACAATGTGAGCCAACCCCACATTTCTGTGGAGACCAGTGAGGGCAAACTGTCAATGTGCATTTCAGTTTCAGCAAGAACAACTCAGAGGTAAAAGATCAAAGTCAAAGTCCTAAAATGAGAATGTGAACATAGTATTAATTTGTTAAATGCAAAACTTGGAACATCCTGATCAAAGCTATTCTACACTTTAAAAACAGACAGCCCCAGGTACATATTTTATTTCTTACACTCCACTTGCTATGAGTTTTGGATACAGAACTCAAATGAATGTTTTTCATATGTTTAACTTATAGTTGCAAATTATCTTGACTGTTGTTTAGGTTGTCATCGTTGATTGAACTAATGTCTAACAAGTAGACATCAGTGCTAAGTTTTACAAAGATAACAACAAGTTGAGCTTTTAATTATCATCGGAATTATCTTTAATTGAAAAACACATTGACTCTGGTCTGCCATGTCAAAGAAGTTTAATACTTACTAAATGTCTTCATTTCATTGCCTAAAT
The DNA here is from genome assembly GCF_017639745.1 of Melanotaenia boesemani. Classification (NCBI taxonomy): domain Eukaryota; kingdom Metazoa; phylum Chordata; class Actinopteri; order Atheriniformes; family Melanotaeniidae; genus Melanotaenia; species Melanotaenia boesemani. Next base: position 26,502,024 of record NC_055689.1, on the reverse strand, counting down.
TCCTTACATTTCCTAATTGTTTGACCTTTATTGATCCAATGTATTAAGATTGATGACTGTGTGTTCAATAGGAATATATGTGTGTTTAAAGAGACATAAACAAGAAAAATAAAACTTTGTTCCTATGAAAGCCACCTTTAGCCTTTAGCTAATTTGCTAGCTAAGGTGTTGCTGGTTAAGTCAATAAAGAAAATGAAAAAATGTTGTAAATTTACTGTTGTATGAAATATTCATCATTTACAATATTTTTTTTCACTTGGAAGTAACTTGTGACCAGTATCAGCTATTAAATAGGTGAGGGTGTTTGATACTGTTTTCTACTATGTGTAATTAGCCTGCAAAAAAAATATCTTTTCGACCTGAATGTTTTTAAATATTTAAGTAAATGCAAACTTTTCTAATGCCCAAACTTAGGACTCAATAGTAAGTTTTAAAATGTAATGAAATCATAGTGTTGCCTCAATTTATAAATGTATGGCCTGTTAAACTGAAGTGTAAAACTATTGTTACTTTGTAAGTTTTCATTATCTTTTAAAGTTGATAGTATTATTGTTAAAACATGAAAAAGTATCTCGTTATAACATTTTGTGGTGAAAACATGGACTATAAACCATATTTGATGTTGCATGGGGAAACTGTGCATGCTATGGCCAGAGAAATGCCAAATAGGATTAAGTTGTACTTCTTTGGAGAGATCTGGTGAAGCTTGGAGGACATTGATATTGTCAACGTTGCACTCTTAAACCAGACAGGACTATGTCTTTGTGTCTGCAACTTATTTCTTCCAGTCCCAGTGGTGCATAAAGCCTTTATCATTTTAATTTTTATTTTCAGAAGACAGCCATAGGCATAATCACTGTTATTAACTAAAAGCAGTGCACACACTCTGGCAACTCAGACACACACACACACACCGCATCTCACTGCGTGCAGGCAGGTGACGTACCGCGTTGCTCATAACTGTCCCACATTTCTGTGTGTACAACAGTAAACCAGAGTAGAACATTTAATCACTGACAAAACATAACTGAAATGTTTCTGCTTGACGAGAATATTTTCCATAAAAAGGAACAGCAGGTTCGACAGACATACTGTGTCCATTGAAAACAAGTTTAAGCACCATGACACAGTTTAATCTCATTAACAGCAAAGATCTGGGCGACATCTTTTGTCAGCTGAACTCCTCCTCTTGCTGCCTGGACATCCTGCCCACCGGTTTCTTTAAAAAGGTCTCAAAGACTCTAGAGCCAGATCTGTTACAGATAACTTGTCTTTAATTTCCGGCATCTTCCCAGAACTTCTAAAAACAGCTGCTAAAAAGGGACAATCTAAACAAGACACAAATGAGCAACTACAGGCAGATCTCAAATCTTCCTTTTGTAAGTAAGATAATCGAAAAAGCCCTTTTTCGTCAACTACACGACTTTTTACACAAAACAACTGCTACGATGTCTTCAAGTCAGGTTTTAGACAGCACCACAGCACTGAGACTGCTCTGACCAAAGTCATTATTGACATATGTTTGAATACAGATGATGGAAAAATGTCAGTCTTAGTCTTACTGGACCTCAGTGCTGCATTTGATACAGTTGACCACAATATATTGCTTAAACGACTTGAGAACTGGGTGGGCCTCTCTGGTACTGCGCTACACTGGTTAAAATCCTATTTAGAGAATAGAAAGTACTTTGTGTCTTTAGGTAATTTTACATCTGAGCAGACAAGAATTACATGTGGAGTTCCCCAGGGTTCCATCCTGGGGCTTCTTCTTTTTAACATCTACATGCTCCCACTGGCACAGGTCATGAGGAAAAACAAAATTAGTTACCATAGCTACACAGATGACACACAGATATATATTACAATGTCACCAGGAGACCGAGGCCCCGTACAGGCTCTTGGTAAATGCATTGAGGAGATTAATGACTGGATGTGTCTGAACTTTCTTCAGTTAAACAAAAACAAAACGGAGGTGATTGTATTTGGAGCCAAAGAGAAACGATTAAAGGTCACCACCGAGCTTCAGTCTATACACCTAAAACCAAGCAGGCCAGAAATCTGTGTGTATTGATGGACTCAGACCTTAACCTTAAGAAACACATTAAGGGAATTACAAAGTCAGTCTACTATCATTTTAAGAATATATCAAGGGTAAAAGATCTGATGTCTCAGCAGGACCTGGAAAAACTAGTCCATGCTTTCATCTTTAGTCAGCTTGATTACTGTAACAGTATTTTTACAGGTCTACCTAAAAAATCAATTAGACACCTGCAGCTTATTTAGAACTCTGCTGCTCGAGTCCTCACTAAGACCAAGAGAGTGGACCACATCAGCCCAGCTCTGAGGTCTTTACACTGGCTGCCTGTCCGTCAGAAAATAGACTTTAAAGTTCTGCTGCTGGTCTATAAAGTTCTGAATGGTTTAAGACCAAAATTCATCAATGACTTCTTGACCCAGAATGAACCTGCCAGAACCCTCAGGTCATCTGGTTCCAGTTTCTTATCAGTTCCCAGAGTCAGAACCAGACATGGAGAAGCTGCTTTCAGCTTCTATGTTCCACATGTCTGGAACAAACTCCCAGAAAGCCTCAGATCAGCTGAAACCCTCCATTTATTTAAATCCAGGTTAAAGACCCACCAGTTCTCTGCTGCATTTCAGTAGTCTTTTATTTAGAAGTCAAAATCTACATCTGGTTCTTTTAAGCTGGAATCATGTTTTAATATCGTCTTTCCCCACACTGGAATTTTATTTCTTGCATTTCATCTATTTTATTTTAGCATCTTCATTCTGTTTTTATTCCAATAATTGCATTTCTTTTAATCTTTGTTTTTTTTAATGCACTTGTATTGCTTTCTGCACCCTGCTGAAATGTTTTATGTAAAGCACTTTGAATTGTCTTGTACATGAAATGTGCTATACAAATAAATTTGCCTTGCCTTGCCTAAAATGTATTTTACTCCAATATAGGTCGCAACAACATCTGCATACAGTGCATGCTACTTTGATTAATGTTTTTACAATAAACTTATCACAATATAACGTGATACATTTCACGTTTTTAGTATTAACTATCACGTTATAACGTGATAAGGTCCCAACTTTTTTATTTGGAACGACAGCTCTACGCTTCCTTACATTTAGTCCTGATGTTGACACTTAAAATGTCTCTAATCCTGTTCCACTGGTAAGACTGTTTATTTTCACTCAGTTCATCAAAGACAAAAATTAGAGAAGAAATTAACTGGTGTCTTTAATGGTCTTTTTTTACTACTACTAGACATATCACATTTCTAGGTCCTTTTCCCTTCTCCTCCTCGATCAGTTCATTAAAAAAATAGGACATCTCTTTCCACTGTTATGCTGACGACACCCAGCTCTATCTTCCCCTCAAACCCAACGACCAATCCAAACTCACCAACATCCACAACTGCATCGATAAAATAAAGTCCTGGATGGCAGCTAACTTCCTTCAACTTAACAACAGTAAATCAGAAATCATTCTCTTCAGCCCCTCTGACAATATCAGATATCCAACGGTCTTGGCAACCTATCCAGTTCATTTAACCTCATCACTTAAGTTTGACAAAACTCAAGCCATTTCCCACCTTCAAGGACCTTGAAAAGTCATCCATGCTTTCATTTCTACCCGCTTAGAATACTGCAATTCACTATACACTGGCATTACTCAGTCTTCTCTCTACCTATACAAATCGTTTAGAACGCTGCAGCCAGAAACCCGCTAACAAGACAAAACCCCCATCCTGGCCTTTCTCCACTGGCTGCCCATTAAATTCAGAATAGATTTTAAACTGCTTTTGTTTGTTTATAAAGCACTGCATGGACTGGCACCCATTTACATCAAAGATCTTTGAACCCTCACTCCTCCTCCAGATCCCTCAGGTCAACTGACCTGGGGCTGCTAGTGATACCACGCTCAAACTTCAAACTCAGGAGTGACTGTGCCTTTGTGATTGCAGTCCCCAGACTCTGGAATAACGTCCACCCCTTTGTCAGATCTGCCTCTTCCATTGACTCTTTGAAATCCAGGCTCAAAATATAGATTTTTTTCACTTGCCTTTGAATCTTCCTGATTGGACCTCCTTTGTTGCTCCCTCTGTATTTGTTCCCTTGTTTTATGTTGCTGTCTTTGCTTTTAAGTGAAGTTGTTCAGGACTTTGGTCAACGTAAATTGTTTTTAAATATGCTTTATAGATAAACTTGATTGACTTGATTGATTGAATTTTGCACTACAAATTTTTTTAGCTTTGCTAATTTATACAGTATTTATGTTCCCTTTTGGAGCATTGTTCTTACTCTTCTGCTCTTTTCAGCCCAGTCATTACTTGTTTGTGTTCTTGTATGTCTGTTTCAGATAAATGAATAGTTGTTGTTGTGAACAACAAATGAAATTTCTTCTGTCCAATCATTTTTTTCTTCTTCTTCTTTTTCAAATAATGTCCCAATTCCAAACTTCTTCCTAATCTTCCGGATGATGTATAAATGTGAAAAAGTGTTTCCATTACACTTTTACATTACATTTCTATATCAACTCGTCTGAAAAACCACCTCATTAGAGCGCAAAAACTTTTTAGCAATATTTGAGAGTCTTTTTTCTAAATATAGGTGTTTCCATTACTACTTTTACATGTGATATTTAGGTTTGGTGCAGTTCTAGAGGTAATAGAAATGCAGCTAATGAAGTATCTGTTACTTGATGTCTTGGGGATGGGGGTGATGGTTGCTGTTTTAAGGCTGGTTAGGACAAAGGGTTGTGATATGGAGGGGTTGATAATGGTGGTAAGGAACCCTGATAGCTAGGTGGCACATGCAGCACAAGAACTTTTCCAGATTCTCCATCTGGTCCAGCAGCTTTCCTCTGTCACCTGGCACAGAATTCGTTGAACCTCATGTTGCTGAAGAGTGAGTGAGGTGCTGTTATGTACCAAAGGGGGGTGCTTCTCTGTTGGCCTTAAAGCAAGCAAAGAAGATCTTCAGTACCTCTGCCCACGAAGCATCTGCACTAGTGGTGGAGATGCTGGTGCCCTTGTAATTTGTTATATTTTGGATGCCTTGCCACACTTTCCATGAGTAGGAGTATTGTCTGTTTATAATGTGGTTTAAAAAGGCAGTTAACACTGATAGTAGAAGAGAGGGATTGGTTTGGAAGAACACACACACATAAAAAAAAAAAAAAAAAAAAAAAAAAAAGTTTGTACCATTGACTGTGAATGGCCTTCAGGTGTCAGGAACCTTGGATTCAAGTATTTGTTCCACTTCCCTTTTTCAACCATGTTGTTAGTTTTGCCTTTACTTCCTGTGTGAGTGTGTCTGTCTCTCCTCTCTGGCAGGTTCCTCAGGCACAGCTGTCATCCTTCAGCTCATCAGCGCCACCATATATCAACCCCAGTCTTATCACTCAATGCAAGATCATTGTGTTCACCAAACTGGCATATCCAGCCAGGATATATCTTGTACAATCAGTGTTTTACTTTGTTTTCTCTGTTATCTCCATGCTCCCTAAAAACCATGTAAGGGTTACGTTGATTTAGGTAGCATTAGATTATGGTGGAACTTAAATAAAAGAAACTATTCTGTAGTAACAGAAGTTTTTGCAGTTAAAGCAAGATGCAGATTTTCTTAAAAAGAACATGATTCCAGCTTATACAAGAGGAGGAGATTAATCGTGGTCTGAACTTGTACTGCAGTTAGTGACACAAGGAACGTTACAGTGGAAGAGGGAAGAATATTGTTTTTAAAATACCAGCAAATTCTGCAAACACAGTCACATACACACACAGTTCTGACTTGTGTGATAAAGGCTGAGTACTAAAACATTATTATTATTTACATATATATATATATTTTATTTTATCTTTATTTTTAATTTATTTTTTTTTTGTGTTGGTTCCTTCGTTGGATTTGTTAATCTTTCTCCTAGACAGTTGTTTCTAAAAACAGATGTGAGACATATCTCTTTTGCAAGCAAAGTTTCAGCATCTTAAAAAAAAAAAACAAGAAATGGGGGGAAAGTAGCTCATGCAGAACACTGGTGATAGTGATTCACTCTTCAAAATCCTCTATGAGCTATTATACTTGTGTAAGCTGAAAATTTTGCAAAAACCTTGTCCTTGAACCTGAACTTCACTGAAAATCTATAGATATAACTTAAGGAATAATGCTTGCAAAATGGCCCAAAAGTCTCTCATAATTAGAAACTTTTTACAGGAAAAACAGGTAGAAATCCCAATAACCCTTTCAAATTCCAACCTGAGAACAAAATGTTAAAATATATATATATATATATATATATATATATTCCTTTATTATTGTAAGATAATGCCAAAATTATTGTAGTGGAAAAAGTATCCACCAGGTGCAAAAGAGAAGTAACCGATTGTGTACAACTTGGTTTTGAGCTAAGTTTATATGCCATAAAGTGATGCAAAAGGTTTCAGAAACTGTGTTTCAAATATGATACATTCACCATTAAAGGGTAAAGGTGCAGTGTGTAACAAAATCAAATGTTAATGACAGAAAAATTTAATTAAAAAACTGGATCTCTATTGGTGTCTAATCACTTCACTAAAATAACTTATTTATGGCAGAATCATGGCCACCGTTGATTTGTAAATGTGCTGACATTTGAAGTCTTTATTGTGTCCATCTTTACCACTAGGTGTCAGTAATTCTTGCACACTGCACCTTTAAAGGAACTTTTCCTTCAGTCATGGTGAACATCTGTATTTGTTTTTTTTTTTGTTTTTGTATTTTTGATGTTATCACTGTTGGACTCTGATGTCTTATTTGAGCTGATTCAACTTGTGTGTGTGTGTTTTCTTTCTTTTTTTTTTTTGGCGTATAGGTGCCTACGAAAGAACTAAAAGATGAAGTGATTACAAGCTTTGTTAGCTGCCAAAACTAACTGTTAAAAAAACTGACCATGCCAAACTTATCAGGGACATATCACCCTGGCAACCAAGACAATGAAAGAGAAACGTGGTTTTCTGTGTTGCTGATATACATTGTATGGCTCCATTATGTAAAACTGTATTAAAAGTGGGTTACTTAAACTAGTTGTCTTAGTGAAGGAAACTACAAAATCCCTGATTATAACCATGTGCACTCCAGTGGGCTGAATAATGTTTCAGCATTTTAAATTTCATTTGAAGTTTCTGCAAAAGCCCCTCTAACTCCATCTTCCAAAGTGATTGCATGAATCAGCATCATAACCTTTACGAAGGTAGGGTTTATTGCAAGACTGTTTTTGTGAGGTGTCTGATGAACTGGCAGCTCAGTGAAAGTTATTTATAGTAAATGAGGCAAAACAGTCAGAATGACTGATGTGGTCCTCTAAAGCTTCTCTGTATGCTTCATTCCTCTGTTAAAACATGCAGCTACTTTCTGTGAGAGATGTCAGGAGAGAAATAGAATTCCCACTTAACATTTAGCGTGATGCAATAATTGAACTACCTTGTGAATGCACTTCCCATCTCTCATCCTCGTGTATGCACTGTTGCTCATTCACCCCAAACAGGACGGCCAAAGAGCTTGCATTAAACAGGCCTGCTCATCATTTGTCACTGGGCCCAGGGGTAATGAACTGGGTGAATTGGATGTACTCTCTAATTATGGAAAGGACAAAAAGCCAGTCAGGCTCCCTCGTCAAGGTCCCTCTCCTGCAGCACCGTGGAGAGCAGCTCTCACTCATAAATCAGAGGTGCAGTCTAGATCCATAGTGGATTACAGACAAAATAAATGGAGAAATAAAGGCTTGTGTAGACCTCAGAGAATTAACCATATAAAGGCCTACGACAGGTGATAAGTAACAGTGTTATCTTGTATGTAATAACACGCAAACACCTGCTGATCAGCATCCACCATCGTGAGCAACATCATCATCATCATCATCACCATCAAGCTGGCCCTGACAATCAGCCTGTGAGCAGCATAACCTTGGCACTACGAGGACCATTATGATCAATCAAAGTGCTCCTGCAGCTGTCCACATGCTAGGTTGCTTTGATGGCGATTACATTTTAAAATTGTATGACTGTTCACAACCTGATGGTTATGGTGAGCCTACAAAGAACTGAGCCGCCTACACAGCAATGATCTCCGCTGGCCCCTCATGTGCACTCAGTGAAACTTGCTTTCAAAATGGCTGAAGTTAAAGTTCACATAAAACTGGTTATTTTGAGTTTGAACACATTTTTAAGTGCCCCCGCCCCGAGTCAGCGGCTGTTTGAGGAGCAAGATTGCAGGAGCAGATTTTTTAATCAGCTCTCAGCTTGGTTGCTTTTTAACTTGAGCTACTGCATCTAGTGACTTCTCTGTTTCTGGTCCTAAAGCAGTACTTAGAGACTCTTAGAGATTTGATGCCTTCATTTCACATGGGCAGACTAATGTATTATTTATAAAGACCAGCATAACATTCAAACAGAAATAAAAGTATTCACAGAATTTCTAATATGATCCCACATTAAAATAAAAATCCTTCCATTTAAATCATTTTGAGGTACCACACTGTGAATATATTATATGGTAAATTTATTTAGTCCTGTCAAGAGACTGGACTACAAAACCAGCTCTTAGAGAATGAAAGAGCAGGTGTTACAAGTATCATTTTCTTTTAATTGTTTCTGTAGGCTTTTGTTGGCTTCCCAAGAGGCAGTGGTGGATCTAGAAAATGGGGCGGCAAAAGAGGGGCAAGAGGGTGGCATTTACTGGATATACATGGAACACTTTTGATCCGATCTGAGTCCAATCAGAATAAAATGCATCATATAAAAACCTCAGCCTATCCAGCTAGCCTCAATCGAATTTTCAGTCTGAACAAGAGGGGTGGTTTAAGACTTTCCACCATCCGATCATTAAAAAAAAATAACCATGTATACACTTATTCCAATCTTTTCTGTTGTGTATGTTCTTTCAGCACACATTGTGAATGTTAAAAGCATTTTGATTGTATTTAATCTTTCCATCATGTAAACACACAGCTGATCACTTTATCTGGAGTCCATGTAGACATATCAGCTGGAAGCTCTGATCAGATTTATTTCAATCGGTAAGAAGAAATACTTGTCCATGTTTTTCAGGGCCTCAGTTAAAGTTATTATTGTCATTTTGTAAATTCACTTTTTTTATTTTATTGCTATGAAAAGGCTTTTGGACTTACAGGTAATGTGTTTTTGCCCCCCTGTACAAGAGATATTGTAAGCATAAGAAAGGCTTTGAAAGTGGGACTGAATAGCCTGGACAATAGGGAGGTTTCTACTGTGGGAAGTTTTAAGCTGCCTGCATGTTTTTGACCTCAAGGACCTTCCCTGAATATATGACTGTATGTCTAAGAGAAAATAAGTATCTTATTTAGAGCTTTACTTGTTTTTGGTCTATTTTATTTCAGCTGTCACTAGGCATCTGAACATTTTATCCATTAGATAATGATATTTCCACTATAAGTTGATACAGAAATTCAATAAAAAGAAATCCTCAAAATACAGGAAATCCGACATTTAACACTCAAACTTGTGTGCAACCTGAAATGTTCAAGCATAACCTATGATAACGTTGTCATCAATATTGAATTTTATGTTTTAGAAGCTACAACAAGCAGCAACATCATCCTGGTTTCATCCTTTGTTTTCCCTGTTTTTGGTTGTCAGTTAGTTTTATGCTCTGGTTTGCATGAATGTCAGGTTGACTGATGATCCTAAATTGACCATAGGTATGACGGTGAGCATGCATGTTACTCTGTTTCTGTGTTGTGTTTCTGCCTGTGCTGGGTGCTACCTGCCTCACACACCATCGCTGCTTGGACAGATTCCAGCTTCCAGTGACCCTGCAAAGGAAGTGGAAGAATGATTCTGTTGGCTCGTCCTCCTCTTCCTCTTGGCTCCTTGTGTCTCAGTGCTTCCTCTCTTCTCCGTCCTCCTGTCTGTGACCTGGAAATCAATCTCAACAAACCATGCTGAATGACGACTCAGTTTCTAAAATGCAGCTGGAAGAGAGAAGAGTAAGGAGAGAGGAGGAGGAGAACTGGAGGGGCTGTATGCCAAAATGCAGAGGTGAATACCTCAGTTCCAGTCCTCCTTTGTTTCTTTTGTTTCTTAAGCTGTGGATGCCTCTCTTTGTGTATAAATGGGGTTTTTCTGGACTCCTGCAGCTGGAAAATGAGCACCTCTTTTTGTTTTTTTATCAGTTTCTGTGGATAATCTTCAGGTTATTCATCACACATACAGATCCACTAACACTAATCTCACTTACACCTGTCTGCCCACAGTCTCTGAGCTCCATCCCACACAAACTCTCCAAACCTCAACGCTTCTGCGATAAACCTTTTAATGATCTTTCCTCTTTCAGTAGTGTGGATTCTCTTGTCACTATTTGGTATCTGTAACAAATAAATGGGTGTGACACATTTTCCCACATAGTAAGTAATTAAAACTTTTACTACTAACACTATGTACATGTGACAGAAATCACAAGATAGAGCAGTAGGCTGGAACCAAACGCAACGGTCTCCCATCTTGCTTGTCACGGATGTCAGTTAACATGACAAAGCATATTCAAGGCTGTTTCATTTTGAAAAATCACTTTACTCCAGAGTTAACTCAGTTTTTTACCTTGAATTTCAATGATGTGTTTTAAAATATTCTTTACATGCATTCAATATTAAATAAATGACCAAACAAGTGATTGTGTCCCAGTCTGACATTTGTTCCTTCTAAGTATAGAGCTGTGTTTTTGTCCCTAAACATCTAAAACACATCAGTCAGATATTTTAGCCTTTAGCCAACACTGCAATGAACGTTGTAGTTTATGCACTGAACACAGCTTCAGTTTTGCATACAGTATCTCACATAAGTGAGTGCACCCCTCACATTTTCGCAAATACTTTAGTATATCTTTTCATGAGATAACACTATATAAATTAAACTTTGTTATAAAGAACATCAAACTATGGGAACTAAACTTTGATATTCTGTATGTCAAAGTTTAATTTTTATAGTGTTTCTCATATAAAGATATACTAAAATATTTGCAAAAATGTGAAGGGTGTACTCACTTATGTGAGATACTGTACATGTGCAATTTTACTAATTAATCCCAGAACACTTGCAGCCATAATCATGTCAGTGTGTGTTGCAATTCTTCCAGAAACAGTCTGGGATCAAGAGAATATAAACTAATAAATCTCTACATCATGTTACATGTTATTACGTCACATCTTTTGACTGATATTATTGTCATTTAATTCTATGTATAGTAACAAGATGTTACCCTGCCCTGTAGGTTTATCCATTTTTATACCAGAATAATCCAATTCTGGGTCACTGCTGTGGCTGGAGTCTATCCCAGCAGCTAGGAGGTAAACAGTGGGGTACACCCTGGATTGGTCAAAAGTCCATCACAGGGCCATTATAATCTTTTAACCGAAATCATTCAATCAAATGGTGGTAAAGAGGAAGGTATGAAGATTAGATTAAAAAAAAGCAAGAGCTGCAGCAGCCCTGCTGTTCTGAATTTATTCCACATAAATGGTGCATAAAACAAAAAAGCTTCTCCGTGTTTTCTTCTAACTCTAAGGACCAAAACCAAACTTGTTCTAGACAACCCAAGATGCCTTTTCAGTTCATAATGTACCAGAAAATCTGACATGATTTCTGGGTTGATCCATTTAAAGCTTTATAAACCAAGAGGAGCATTTTGAAGTGGACGGACAGGAAGCTGGTGCAGAGACCTCAGAATAACACAGAGGTCATCTACAACTTAAATATGTTTACGGCTGCGTGTTGTAGAATCATTTTTACCTCCTCACTGATTTCAGATTTCAAAGCTTGTGCTGAACCAGCCCACAGCAAATAACTCTGACCTGTTATTAATCAATGAGCACAAGATCCTTGGGTATTACAGGGTGCTGTTTTTAGATAATCCTAGACTCGATGCACAGATCCATGTAAAACTGAAAAGCATCATCATTATCATCACCGTCACCCTGTTCTGCTTCAGATCCCTTTATTATTAACATGATGTTATTTCATTTAGATTCTTCTCCCTGTTTTGGTCTGGCTGGCCCTTCATTCAATCAGTCTATATTTCTTCTTTTGTTAAATGGTTTCCATTTACAGTGTGAGGATGTTTAAATGCATTTATCATACTATATGTGCACATGTCTCTTTGTGTTAATAATATATATTAATTTAATCCTACTGTTTAGCCTAGACTCTGTTTCTGGAAATACGTAACTTCTACTGTGATTAAGAAAGTACCAGATTAGTCTTTTCTCGTGATTTCTACAAACAGAAGTGTAAACTAAACAACAGCCTTCCTCACATGATGTGTTTCATGCAGACCTACTACATGATTTAATGGCCTTTGACCTCAAAAACTGCTTTGGCTTGGTTGTATTTTTTTTCTCCCTGAAGCCATGAGAACTTTGCTTTGAAATATGTTTGGGACATAACTTTCATTATTATTTATGCAGAAATCCTGTTGCTGTTGCTTGAACATAGAGGGCATAAAATGTATCACATTCAAGAGGATTAAACGCAGAGATTAAAGCCGCATATTTTAATTTATAAGCTGTTAAGAGACTGTGTGGCAATAAATATCAACAACTGTCACTTTTTTATCGTGATGCTGTGTTGTGTTCTATTTATACTTGTTTAGGACGTCATACATCTCATACATATTATGCAGCATTTAAACAAGTATACAATCCCACCTGAATAAAAACAATGAAAATGGAGTCTCAATTTGATTTACAGCTTGTATAATTTCAAGTTAAGACTGATGGGGCTGCAACTAACTGTCAAACATAGGCATGAAAAGGCAGATCAAAGCAGTAAATGTAGTACTGTTTGTCATCATATGCATTAAAAAAATAGAAAAGATTAAATTGACTGTACAACGCATTGAATAAAAGACCAACTTGAACAATGGACCATATCAAGAGCTTAAAAGCTTAAACTGATGCTACATCAGAACTCTAGTGCAATAACAGCAGTGATGGAGGAGATAAGGATATCTTATTAAAGAACATGTAAAAATAACTATTTCAAAATATGTTGTGTAAAACAAGAGTATTTAAATGGCAGTGTTATGTAATATGGGACACTTGAAAGTACCATTGATGCTGACACATGGCAGCGCTCATTCTGCATCCTTTAAAGCAGTGTGGCTTCTTAGAGTTTGTGTGTTTGACTGACCTGCCTGCAGTCCAGATCTGTGACACATCATTCAGAGATTAATCAGACAACATCAAGCACACACTGCTGAGCAGCTGAAAACTTGTATTCAGCAGGAACAGAATCAGATTCCCCTTCAAATCTGTAACAATTAAAGGCAGGATGTAACATAGAAGCTCTTTCCCAGCATTTGTAAGTATGTTACTGACATCAAATTATAGCCTTGTTTTTCATTTCTGCTGATCCATGAAGACTTGAAGTGTAATTTTTTTCTCTGTTTTTTTGTTCAATAAATGAAATGAAGAAATTACAGATGTGAGAAGTTTGTGCTGTGTTATATAAAATTTAGAGACGTGATGAAAGTAAAATAATCTATTTGTCCCGAACAGAGAAAATGTGACATTGCCTGAAATGAGTCTTTAAGGGTAAAATAAATAAATAAAAAAATAAAAATGTGTTTAAATTTAGTGTAATTCTAAAGTCAGGGTGGACAAACTTCATTGATGTATCCACTTACCAGTGCCTTCATTTGCTAAAAGAACACGATGAGCTTCAACATTTATACACCAGAACGACTGCAGAGGGATTTTTTCCCTCTATTTTTTACAGTTAATTTCCAATGTTACTGTAACCATTGGTAACATCTACCCACGTGTGTTTCATTCGCTTTGAAAGTTTGCTAAATTTGACATCTTCTGGAACATCTGTGTCAACAAAACGACATTTCCGTATAAAGCAAGAAAACAAATTGATGCTGTTTTCACCACGTTTTGACTAAATATTGGATGTCTGTGTCTGAAAATGTACTTCTAATATCTGTGATAATTCCCAAATTAAAACTTTTGAAACTGATTTTATTTTTCTGTTTTGCTCATCTCCTAATAATTGTCCCTGGACAGTTAAACTGGATGAACATGAGAGCATTAAACAGAGTAGTTTGCTGAAAAGAGGCAGGCGTGTTTTCTACATCGTTAGAAAACATAAGAAAATATAATTACTTCATTAAGAATTCCCGATTTATATCCAGTATCGCTCCTCAGAAAAAAATCCAAAAACTTTTAAACTACATAGTCTTATCAGGTTTCCGCAGGTGGTGTGTTTAATTAAGGCGGCGCTGCCCCCAAAACCCTGAAACTCGGGAGGCATTAAGACCCAGCAGAAGTACAGTAGTGAACATCTGCCGCCGCGGTATCCTCTGTATGAATTGCGCCAGGACTCCAGTTTGAAGACACAGACAGCGGAGAGCAGACTGGCTCTGCGCGGAGAGACTGGATCCGGAATGCGGGAGGATGACTCTGGACCATGAGAGAAAGTGGAGTCAGACGCACTGAGCCGCAGCGATAACACAGCGCGCCGCAAAATGAAGACAGCTATGGTAAATGTCTCTGCTTTGTAGTCCCGTAGACAACTGTTTGTGTTTGCTTCTGGATCAGAAATTTGTTACCTGAAGTGCGCTCCAGTCGCTGCATAATACTGCTCAGGGTACAGTGTCGGATTTAAAAGATTAGGATCTGAACAATGGACATCCAGCTGTGCGCGCTGGTTGGCACTACAACGTGGATCCATTACGGCGCGCTGGCTGTCTGATTGTTCACTGTTCAATGGGAACACCACGATTTCAAATAAAATATATCTCACTGTTTTAGCACTGAGTAATTAGAAAGAAGAAGAAACAGAAACATATCTGTAATCTTACAAATTCAGTAAAAAGATTATTCTGATTTCTCTTTTTAACTTTTACTACTTTGTGCTCTCTGGCATGTGCTCCTGAACGCATCTGAGCATTAGAACGCATGCATACAAGTAAATGTCAATAACAGCCTAACATCTTGTTGCCCTTAAATATGTTAATAAGAGCAAAACCAGCTGAGAATGATGATGATGTCTGTGCCCATGTGGTGGCTTGTCATCCTCTACTAAGCCCTATAGGTGCAGCTAAAACTCGGTTCAGTGCAACAGGGCTAACTTGTCAGCATCTGCTTGTGTCTTTGTGTCAGCGCCATGGAGTAGCTGTGCTTCTCGTGCTCCTCCTGTGTGCCAGCTTGTTCCTTGTGTACAATGGGAGCTTCAACAGTCCTTCTAGGGACACTAATGACACACGCATCCGACAGCATGAACAGCTGCAGCGACCAACTGAAGCCTCCGTCAGTGTGACCAAGCCTCACTTGCCGGTCCTCCAGGGATACAGTGGCATCATTGACCATAAGGTAAGCAGATGTGGCTGTGTGTCTCCCCTATTATTCACTATTCAGGAAACAGACAGAAGAAAAGCTTCTAATGCGTATCTAATTCACTGTAAAGCAGCCACCAAAGCTTTAGAAAGTGCAGCCGCTTTAAAATTCTTTCATCTGAAACCCAGCTCTGCACCACATTCTAACTTTTTCCACCTGAAACACATGAACACACACACCTTTCTTCCTGTCCAGCAGTCTTGAGTTGGTACTGATCTTTAGAGGGAGAGAGAGGCTCCCTTTGTCATTTATCACAATTTTCTCCAGCCGTGTTGCGCCACACTCAGTACCCACCTGTCGTTACTAATAACAGCTTAGTTTACAAATGAAATCCTTGGCTGCAGACTTACACTCTAATTGATAAGCCCAGGAGATCTGTATCGGGTGAACCTTGACGTCATGGTAGGTATATTGACTTCCATCTGTTTACGAAGCCAGGAGAAAGCAATCAATGCGAGTACTAAGGCTCTGCTAGAAAAGCCGACCTAATCACCATGTTAGGGCTTTTTAAGGCAACACTCAGATGAACTGTTGGAAGGTTTGTGTAGATGTTTCCATTATCTCAAGATGATTCATGGAGCTTGCCTGAAATACTCTTGCATCCCTCAGTTATTTTTTTTACCTGTATGATTACCATTGTTGTCCTGTTTCTTTTGTTGTCCTTTCTTTTCTCTCAGTAGCCATTTTCCCTCTTCAGCTGTCATTTTACATCTGTTGGTTGTAATTTTGCATCTTTTTGTCATAATTTTGCCTCCTTTTGCTTTGAAACTTTTTGTATATCTTTGTAGTCATTTAACCCTCTTCAAAAGCCATTTTGGATTTCTCTCTAGTCATTTCTCCTCTTTTCATGGTGATTTAACACCTGTCTGGGGCCATTTTGCATGTTTTTGCTTCAATTTGGCCAGTTTTCATGTCAGTGGTCATTTTGAATGCCTCTGTAAATGTTTCTGCATTCTTTTCAACCTGTAGTCATTTTGCATCTGTATTTTTACATTTTACATCCTTTCTTTTTTTTCTTTTCCTTTCTTTCTCCTAGCTGTAATCAGTTGTCATCTCTCTCATTTGAGCGCCTCTGTAATAATTTTGCAAATCAATTTGTGCCTTTATATCCATTTTACTTCTATCCATTGTGGTTTTGCACAGTCATTTTGCTCCTCTGTGTAATTGTTTGTTTTAAGCCAGTCGTTTTGCATGTCTCTGCAATCATTTGCATTCATTTTGTGTCGTTGGATATCCTTTTTAATTAGTCTCAGTTGTCACCTCATATTGTTTTGTAGTCATCTTATGTCTGCACATTAAAGTTTGTATGTCTCATGTCTTTTTTCTTCTTTGTAGTTATTTAGTCTCTCCAAATATATTTCCTTAAAGTAATTTTTACTTCCCTTCATTACCATTTTGCATCTCTGTTATCATTTGATGGACTTATCAGCAACATCACTTCTCAAACCCCTAAGTTCCCGGGCCCCCGGCCTTGTTTCCAGTTGGCTCTTTCAGTAATCCATCTGTCACAGAGGTGTCAACACACTGTTCCTGAAAGTCAGAAAAAGGGAATTGACTGGTTAATGGCCTTCTTCTAAATTAAACTTCATGGGATCTGAAGAGTCGCTTTATCTTGTGACTAATTAACGGAGGCTGGGGATGGAAGGTAAAACTATTTTCCAGTAAAAGTAAATCTCATTGGTGCAGAAACAACTGTGGGAAGTTAGATGAAAAGTTCATCTGACAGTTTTCTCAGAAGAAACGTTGCTAATCTTTCCGAGTCACTCAGCTCTGCCAGGCATGTTGATAACCATTTCTCTGTGTTCACTTCATATATTACAAGTTGTACATGGGAAACAGGAGCTGTTTCATTAGTTAAAGCCCACTTTTTTCTTCTGTGGCTGTGGTTTATTCTGCATTACAGTGGTTCTGTTTTTATATGAATTGTTGCAGAAGGCAATACACGCAAAACTATTAACTCTGAGACATTGGCTTATTTTGTGTCAACAAGATGACTTTATATTATAGATTTTCTTCTATAGAGCAATAAAACTGGATGTTAATTATTTAAGTATTTGCTTTACTATATGTTCTTTATTGAATAGTCAAAAAAATCTGCAAATATTTAATAAAAAAAAAGCTAATTGGGAATATTTAGTCTGGAAATGTAGAAAAAAATGTACATATTTGTCTACCTATCATAGTGGTAGCTATTAATTAAATTTTTCACAAGTAAATAGCAAGTTTCCGTAAAGATTTGTGGAATTTTTCAATCTGTTTTTTTTTCCAAATGATTTTTCAGCCTCATACAGAAATCTTTACTTCAGTATTTCACACATTCAGCTCCAGCTTTAATCCTATCTATATTCTAGTGGTTTGATAGAGGGCTTTGTTCAAATATCATTCACAGACTCATTTATATTCCTAAGAGCGTGACAACTTATTTTCCGTCTGTTGCCAAACAACCAGTAACGAAAAGAGGAGTGTGCTTTCAGCTCATTTAGTTTCAACCACTGTAAAAGCATAAAACAGTTTTAGCCCAAATGCAGCAACACATCTACTACAGCTTCAAACTTGACACTGCTCATCCTCTGATCCACAGCAATACTTCCATTAAGAGTGAACACCGAACAGCTGTCATGTAATGGACATGGACAGACTTGGAGAGAGGCTATTTCTAAATTCACAACATCCAGATAACTTGGAAAAACCTGAATATTTGGATTGCTTTGGATGATAACTGTACACCTGGTTTTGTTAAATTTAGGTCTGAATCATTTACATCACTTTTTAAAATCTAAGATAATCCAATCTGAGTTTTACCACTAAGCTAAAAGGGCGATTTAAAACATTTTTCATGATATTTGTTGTATTTTAGGTCATTTAGTATCCATCTCTTGTTCTGTGAGCTTCTGCACTGTGAACACAGAAGCTTCTCAGTTCTTCAGAGTGCTGTATGACGGTTAAGAGCTCCAGATTTCAGTGTTTTTGGGCTCATTGTGTGCAGTCCATGCAGCTGTACACATGCCTCTTTTTAGGTTAATTTTCACACCACAACATCATGTGCTCTGCTGATCAATGTTCACATCTTTTCATTGAAACATATTTGTGGGGGGTCATCTCTTAGTGGGTTTTATGTATTACTTGATGTTTGGACTATAGACCTAGTTTGAATCTTTAACAGATCCAGTTGCTTTGTGCTCCAGTGGTCTGAGGGTGTTCAACTTTTTGTCTCTGAATCAGATTTTGTGTCACTGCTACACAGTTGCAGCTTTGTTCACAAATAAATATGAAATGAGTCACTGTTGTCATGTTTGAAGGCAGCACTTTCGACTCTCCCTGATAAGCCAGTATTCAGTGACCATGTGTGTTTTGATTTGATGAGAATTTGTCTGTGATGCATCAGTAAACCCAGCTTTGGATGAGAATTGATTTTCCCGGAGTGAACTGGAGCAGCGGAGTATCATAAGTAAACCACCACTTTATTTTATTTTTCTTCTTTTGGCAATGAGCTTATTGACGTTCGGCGACGGGGGATATCAGTTAGGGTCACGGCTCCACTGGACATCATTTGTGCCTCTTGAAATCTACTGTGTCACCCTTTAGATTCCCTTGCCACAAGCTGCAATCAATACTTTTATGATATGAATACATTCTGCTACTCGGGTACGTGTTAGTACATCATACAGTATGGCCATCAAACACTTCACACTACACTCAGTGCTGTACAAGTTGCAGCCTCCATCAAAGGTTTATTCCTCTGCAGTGCTGAATGATCAGTGTTTGAAAAAAAAATACTCTAGCTTCACCATTTGTCTTGCTCATTTTTGCTTGTTGACGTCTCCACCATATTGATCTTTCCAAAATATCTCCTGGCTGGCATGCAGGGCACAGTGCCAGTCATCCTTTGACCGCCTCACTTTATCTTCTCCGAGAGTATTAAACTCATCACACCCCGAGAAACCTTCTGAAAGCTGCATGTTTTTTGCAGACATTTGACCAGAATTTACCATAACACTTTAAAAATGTGTTTCTCTGTGATTCTTTCCACCATTTTCATCAGGTTATCAGTTTTTTTTTTTGTTTTGTTTTTTTGCATGTTTCAGACTGTACTTTTACTTCTGAATCTGTTAAAATCTTCATACTCTATTTTTAATACAGCATGTTTGATTTCGGTGAAAATGAAGGAAAACTTATTTCCAGTTATGCAGCAGCGCTGGTTAGCCAGGACTGCCGCTGTGGAGGAGAGCAAAGAAATAAGAAGGCAAACTTAGGTTTGAGATGAAAAGGGGAAGAAACTCTTGTAGAGAAAGGCCAAAGAGAATGTGAGAAGAGGACAAAACTGGGGAAGGGTAAGGAAGGAGAGGCTGATAAAAGAGAATACAGGAGCCATGAAAGGTTTAGCCTGAGAGAATGAGACAGGAGTGCGAAGGAGGAGGTAGAAACCGACACAAGAGTAAAAGATAGAGAGAGAAATCCCAAAGGGGCTTCCTTTCTTCCAGCGCTATCCTGCCTTTTATTTTCTCAGTGAGGAGGAGGAGGAGGAGGAGGACGCGAAACCGCTCTTGCATGTCTCTCAGTGGAGATGGGGAGACGAGACCATGCAGCTGCCTTCCTCTGATTGGCTTCATGACTCCGGAATCATGCAGATTCCCGAGTGATAAGTCAGGTGGAGTGGAAGTAATGGAGGAGTGTTGTCAAGCAGGAGGGGCACTTCAATGTGGTGCTGCAGACGAATGAACAAGGCTGACTCTTCCTGCCTCTTGATGATGTTTTCATGTGATTAAAAGCTAAATCTTAGACATGTTTGACTTACAATTTTTCTCTTTTTGTTCCTTTTGTTCCATGGAGAAAGATAAACCAAGGTCCCAAGTTTGTGGCCATTTCTATCAGTAAATTACGCTACAAGACACAACAATGGTCTTTAGAGTAAGTACCGTGGATGTTTTTATAAAGTTACAAAATCACCACACACAAAGGATACATACTTTTACCTTTAATAATCTTGAGGTAAAGGCAAATACTGTAAAAAAAAAAAAAACTATTTTGCTTATGGTGGCCTTTATTTAAAGTAGTTTTTCCAGGTATGTTAGGTTGGCTGGTGATTTCAATTTGATTGTGCGTGTAAGCACAAGTGTGCACTGTAGTTTTTTTTTATGTTTGCTCTGTGATGGACAAACAACCTGTGCATTATGCACCACACACTGGACATGCCCAGTTACAGCTATAGGCATGACCCTAAACAGGTTAAAGTGTGCATAGAGAATGTATAGATGAGAAAGTAGTCTATAATTATGGTTCCTAACCACAAAGGGATATTTTAGATGTTTTGAAGTGGGGTTGTGTTTATAAATATTCATTTAGCTTCAGTACACAACTGTAAGAACTCTCCCATAAATCAGAAATTAATCCTAGAGGGTAAGCCAAGCTAAAAGCTTGGAAGCCATTTAAACCTCAAAAACGTAAAAGTGGTGTAAGCAAAAGTTATATTGTGGATTTCAGGGTGTCACTTTTACATCAGTTGTCTTTATTTGTTACATGACCTTAATTGCAAAACATTCATGTTGTAACAGCCTGCAGCCAAGTGCGACACAATGTAGGCAAAACAGATGGACCCCAGTCCGTGACGCAGTGTAAAAAAATTCATAATATAACATTTGCTTGAACTGCTGTAATATTTTTTCTGTTTTTTTCTGAAAAATATCACAGCACCTGGTTCTCTAAATGCTTGGACCACTGTCTGCTAACAGTAGGACACCATGCTCATTAGTATTTTACATGAGCCCACTTAAAAAAGAAAAAGAAATATCCCATTAAAGACATTTACATATTTACAATGTTCGTTTTGTCACGAGTGGTGCAGTTCTTTCAAAGTTTTCAAAGCAAAGTGTTTTTACCTTTTTTCTCTGCTGGTTACAACTGGGAGGATAAAGCATACTTTTTTGGGACCATTCTTCTGTCTTTTATTCTTAGTGTGTGTCAAAATATGACACTTATATTGCCTATAATACAACTCAATTCCTGACAAGCTGGAGATGTATTTGTGTTTTTGGTATGCCATAGTGACCATTTTAGCTTTAAGCAGAACAGTAAAGGGTTACCTCTCTTACCCCACATCCCTTTTATAAACCATTTTTAAACGATAGCTGCACCCTGCAATGGACTAGCAGCTGTGATAGACTCCAATAACCCTCAACACCCCCACCATCCACCCCATCACCCTTTTGCAAAGCCAATTGGATAGAGCAGGTATAAAATCTGGTATAAAGAGTCTTTCTCCTTAGACAGACTTTCAGCAGTGACACCAAACTGTAAAGAGAGATTTTTTTTCATGCCTTCAAACTAATTGACAGTGAAAATGCAGACAACCCTGATGTGCAGGGACATTTATTTATTTGAAATAAAAAAAAATCTCTGGGTAAAAATGTAGTGGGTACATCTAGTTATAAATGCAGCATAACTTTTCAGCCTCCAGTTAGAAGTAGTACAGCTATCGTGGGGATCCACAAAAAAAAACGTTTATATAATTAGACACATCAAATTAGTAGGGTTCCTTTGAAAAAAATAGTTATTCTTCAGCATTGTAGCTAGTACATGTTCAAAAGCTTAGTATAGCATGTGAGCATTTGCTCGTTATGGAAAAGGCAAAATGTTGTTGAGATAGACAATAATATTGGCAGATTTGCAGCTAATTGGTCAAAATAGAAATATAGCTCTTGATATGAACAGTTTTTGTTTAACATGGAAGCATTTTGGTGTTTAGCTAGTACATCTTAAAAACCCTAGTTTAGATTGTTAGTGTGCTAGCATTTGCTGATCACATATAAAATGAAAAATATTGCTGAGATAGACAGGTATAATGGTAGGTTTGCATTTGATTGATGAAAAATCAAAATAGCTTGCTTTATATGTTGGGTCCTCTTTTTGAGAACCTGTGTTCCTCTTTTTGAGAACAAAAAAATGCATTCGGACAGACTTTCAAATCATCTGATTTTGCTGTACTTTAGCCTCAAATATGTTTATATTGGATTTGTGTGACATTTTACTGCCCGCACTTGCTTTTTATCTACTCACTCAAAGCTGGTGTCATGTTTAATGAAGCAACAGGAAAAAGAGGAGAAGGAAGAGGCAACCACAGCACAGAGAAGCCAGAGTAGGTGGGTGTTTGTGCAAAACTGCAGAAAAAGTGTGGGTGACTCTCATAGCCTCAGATGGGCTTTGCACCCATGGGGGTTGCAAAGCCCATCAAACCTTTCCGTGTGAGAGTGTTCAACATCCACACTTCCTACACAGTTTTGCACACAAGTGTATTAAGACAAAGTGAAGATGAGGAACATGTTTTGGACGGATGGCTTTGATGGCTTGGGGGAAGAAGCTGTTAAGGAGGCTTTCAGTTTTAGATCTGAGTGTCTCATATCTAGTAAATCTAGAAAATGTTGAAATGCGAATATAAATTTACAGACGAACTACAAAAAATACCCATGCTAGAAAATAGAAAATACCCATGTTTTCGTCTTGGTTGTGATGCATGGGAAAGATCTGGATACTCAAGACATAGGTTTCTTTGTGTGTGTGTGTGTGTGTGTGTGTGTGTGTGTGTAGAAGTGGGCTGAATGCCACATCTGTTTTTAGTCCTACACTTTATTTAATTTTTGGTTGGTTCTCCACCAACTCAAAACTGGGCTCCCTATTGATGCTAACATATTTTCTTCAACATGGTAGCATTTTGATGTTTTGCTAGTACATATTCAAAAGCCTAGTTTAGCTTATTAGCAAGGTAGCATATGCAAAAATGCAAAATATAGCTGAGATTTATTTGGTTTATTTGACAGGGACATTGTACATTAATAGATGTTACTGTAACTGTACCAGAGTTACCCAAACGGCTATTACATCTGCAGTCCTTGGACACGGAGAATAAAACAAAGAACAAATAGCAGAATAAAATTTCACACATACCTACAAAATACTGACAGTGACAAATATGACAGACCACAATGCTAAAAAGAAATAATAGAAAATAAATACTAACAGTTACTTAGAAGTATTACATTTTCAATATTATCAAAACACAAGAAAATGGTGATAAGGTCAACACAGGGCACACATACTCAAAATGTTAATGATGGCACTTCTGACTTTCAATAAACCAGTTTTTAATTTATTTTTTTTTTAACATATGATATGAGGCCAGTTCTGTGATGTTCATCGGCACTGAGCTCCAGTCCCGTGCAGCTATTACTAAAAAGGAACAAAGCAATCTCTTCTTGCTGCACCTCTCGTTAGTCAGTTCGAGTTATTTCTAATGTTTTCAAACTGGCTAAATGGAGGAGATGATAGACTGTTAATAATGTACATGTAAATTGTAAATGTTCATATTTTATGATGTTCTCCCAATTGAGGAGATTATGCTTTTGTAAAATTGTCCAGTTATGATATTGTAATGGTTTCTTATCCAATAATTTGATTGTTTGCTTATGCAGACTTCTAATGATTTAAGTGTAGTTATGTTTTCCTGAGATCAAGTTGTTATTCAACATATTCATTGCTGGTATGGGCTTTCTGTGTGGAGTTTGCATGCTCTCCTCGTGTATGTGTGGGCTATCTTCGGGTACTCCTGCTTCCTCCCACCCGTCAAAAGACATGCATGTTAGGTTAATTGGTCTCTGGTGACCTGTCCAGGGTGTACCCTGCCTCTCACCTGTTAAATGCTGGGTTAGGCTTCAGCTCCCTGCGACCCTTAATGGAAGAAGCGGTACAGATAATGAATCATTGCATGCATGTACATGTGGCTGCCTACATTGAAAAGTGTGATTTTATCAATATAGGCCAACAGAAATTTGATATATTGAATTTGACTCGACTGCACACCCTTTTTACCTCTGATTTAAAATATGGAAAAATATGCTCAAATGGTTAATTACAGGGGTTAATCAGCCTTTTAATACTTTTTTGATTGTCAAAACAAAGAAAATGCATATTACCACCACTGAAACAGGAGCAGCATTACTGTTATTAAGTTTCTGAAGATGTGTCTCCAAAGGAACCATAGTAATCTTTATTGTTTTGCTTTTGGGAAAAAAAAACAAGTGATCATCAAAGTTTGTATGTTTTATCCTTTGGGAACAGTGAACCAAATCTCATGTTAATCCATTTGTTAGAGACATACTTCTAGCCTGGCTTTAAAAAAAAAAAAAAAAAGCTGGAGATTTCTGTGCAGCTGCAGAAAATCCCACAGAGATGAAACCAGAAATTTCACAAAGCAGATTCTTCAGCATAAGCCCTGGCCAGAGTCGGTTTTAGACATATTGGGGCTACAAATTCTCTCTGACTTGGTACTTTGTGCTTGAAGGCGTAAGCACAAATCCATCTGTGTCAAGAAGACATGACAATCCTTCTGCCAACCACAGCTACAGTGACAGCTGGAGAACTAAAATGTTTAATATTTATCTCAGACACCCCTATCTAGATTTCTTCTGAGCCGTAGAGCCATTTTCACTCTTCATTAGGGTTTCACAATGCCTCCTTCCAACTGGATGTTAAGACCAAAAAAAAAAAACCCTCTATTAGGCTGTTATGGCTGAGGATACCATTATCTAATGTGAACTAACAGTGAAGTCTGCAGTGATATGTGTGTGTGTGGCAATGTGTGTGGATCTGTGTGTGGTCTGCTTTTCTGCTCTGAAGCATTTTTAAAATGCAGCACAAACTGAGCAAAATGTAAGTGACAGACAACTGCTATTTTTATGCTAAAGAGTCTCAGTTTTGGCTAAAAGGAGGAAAATAGTCATTTGGTTATGCCACACTGGTCACAATCAGAGCACAGTCTTGGACTTCCACTTATCCCTGGTCCATTCTGCTCCTGCCAAACACAACACAGCTTCAGGCTTTTTCCAGCGGAAGCCTGGAAAGCAATTATAGGTGATGGGTGGGAGAGGAGACACTGCCTCATGATAAGCATTCCCTTGATGGGGTAATCTTACACTCTGTGCCTTTTTTTTTTTTTTTTTGGGCATTCTATGATTGGGGAATCACCTGTGAAGTTATACAACATAAAGGGAATGTGGGGGGTCTCAAGGCTCGTATTATGAGCTGAATGGTGATTCAAGTTCCTTCATGTCTTAAGCTTTGGTGCTAATGCTGCAATCTGTGGATCATCCTCCTTATTTGAGGCATGAAGGTTATGAAAAGGTTAAGCTTTGATAAATTAAGTATACCTTTTGGCACATCGTTAAGTGATGGTGGGCTTCCGTTCTCACAACTGAGAGCAAACATAAAATAATGGCTAACGAGAAGCCTAACAAAAATAACCCAGACTCTTTGCTTTTCCATTCTCTGGTTCCGCAGACACACAAGGCCGACTACATTAGTCAGCTGTTTAGGTTTGATTAATGAGCATGCCCTCTACAGTGGGAGAAAGAATGATCAAACTGTTATTTGTATTTTGCTGTAATCTCCTTCTGTGCTCTGGGAGCATAAGTTTTACCGTAACAGTATGCTTTTTGGCAAAACGTAAAGGAGCAGAATTGTATTTTTTTGTGAAGCAAGAAATGACAAAGCAGAAAGCTTTAAATCTAAGTAGCTGCATTCTAGTGTGTGGTAGCGTTTTGCTGATGAGTCATTGCCTGCTTTCAGTCGAAACACTCCCAATTATGGAAACCACTTTGATCGCCGCTTCCCACTGAAGAAACAGCGCCATGGCTGTTTGTCGGAAGCTCTTTGGTCTTGATCTCATTGATGAGTTCACTTGTTACACTTCCAGAGGTGCTGAAGAGTAAGCATTTTTCTTGAGTACACAAAACCACTTCAGCCCTTCTTTTCTGTCCCTTCTAATGTAGGTACTCCACATTCATAGATCTTATGTCTGCATCTGTTATGAGAGCCCAAATCTTTGTTGTGCAACAAAGCTACTACAGACAGTTCAAAGCTGCAAAGGCTAAATTGTACACTTGGCAAAATACAGAAAAAATGTGAATAACGTAAAAGCAGTCTGAGTATGGACATAAGAGCTGAGTCCCTCCAGTCATTTTATGTACTGCAAGTAATTCAGTTAAATTTAGTTCATGATGGTGTGTGTCATTGTCTTCCCAGCACATCAAATACTGGCATTTTGTGAAAGCCTGAGGACAGGAGCAAAAAATCCTATTTCATTTTAGGGGGGACAATAAATTGTAAAATTTCAGAGTAGTTCCTGGAAGGTGTATGAAAACATTGCTCTCCGTCCCTCTCTTACTCCTTTGCACCTTGCCTATCAGTATGTTAAATAATGTTATTAAAACTAATGACAGTAGTTCTAGCATTGTTCTGTATTAGTCCATATTCTATATTTTGTAAACAGGTTTTTCTATGATCAACCAGCTATATCAACGGCATCCAAAGACATGCATGTTAGGTCTCTCTTGTAAATGAGACTATATGTCTCAGAGGGGCTGCCTGTATATATAAAGGTTCTTATTAAACAATAATAAATAATAAAGATACACCTTTATGACTACATCTAACATAATTTCTTTGCACACTGCTCTAATTTCCATAACTCTAAAGTAGCTTTACAAGAAATTAAAGCTCAAGATAAGTTCCAAAACTATAAAGGAAACACCTTCTAGAATAATCGAATAACATTAAATTGCTCTTTAAAAATATACATTTATTGTAGTTTTAAACTAAAGTTGGCTCCCTGTCTTCCTGTGTCCATCTCTGTCCCCAGTCACTGCTGCTATGGTACATACTGGTTTGAGCTTGTTAATGATCATAAGTCAGGCTATTTGCTTAACTTTAAACCAGACGCTATCACAGGTTACAGAAAATGACATCCATTCTTTGAAACACCGCAACTCTTCAACCATTTACACCATCAGCGTAATTCTAACTGCTTCTGAAAGCTGAGAAGCTCAGATTAGTGCTGATATATTGTACATTATGGTACTGAAACGTGCTGCTAGTATACGGCTAGTAAACTAATGTCTTGATGAAAAAACAGAAAGAAGCTGGTATTTGAACAAAAACAGGAGAAATGTCACTTTTCATGGTACAACCTTGTGTTTGTGGTGAGATAAATGACTTAATTGGTTTTACATATTGCTGTGTTTCGTCGTGTCGTGAGACTGTCATGGAGCTGAAACACGGAGCTGCTGGTAGCCCCGCCCGTAGGAAAACAGAATGTGGAACAAACCACTTTAAGGAAAAAGAGGGTCATAATCTTTCAACAATTAAAAAAAACACATTGTACGTTTATAATTTGCACTGCTTGTTTTGTGCTACATTGAAGAAATTATTTGTATAGACAATGATTTTTGGGGGGGACAACTTTATGAACGGGGGTTCACGTCCCCTGTGTCCCCCCCAGGATTTCCGCCTATGCATGCAACAATCCAGACTAGGCAAGTGTCTGGATTGTTGATCCAACAGCATGCGATTGAACATCATTCTGAAATTTTTAGGTCCACTGGGTGAAAATACCAGTATCTGGACATGACAATGAACCATGCTCTGGATGAGGGCCACCGCATGTTCAGCTCTGAGACTGAAAACTTCAGATCATTGTCACAATAATCTGATCTCAGCAGAGCTGAGCCTTCTGATCCCAGTAAGGGATATCCTGACAGTAAACAAGGTAATAAGCTGGTTAGGGTTAGGCTAAGAGAAGAAGACAGGCTGTAGCTGCTGATTCTTGTGGTTGGCTCTAGAGTACCACGTGTTCAAATGCAGGACAATGCCAGGATGTAGGAGGTGGTAAGACTCAGGAAGTCTGGCATTTCTTCTCAGGATGAATACTGGATCTTTAGCAGCTAAAAAGCCAACAGAAGACAATTTTCCTGTAGTGTTAGATGTGTGGTGCAGGTTTTTCTTCCTTTATGTAATAACACAATTGAATACATTTGTGTACATTTGTGTAATTCCTGTCAAATGGAAAGTTTGGCCCAGAAAGTAAATAAAGAACTAGCTGCACTTAATTGTTGTAAATAAGTAAAACTAGATTAGACCCATGAGAAGTTTTATAAGCAAAAGAAATGTGTTACCTTCTGGGACAGAAGGTAACAAGAGATGTACCGATTTTCTTTCTTTTAATTATTGCATGCATATTTAATAAAACTTCAAAAATGTTATTATGAAATACAAAATGAGCAAAGCAGGAGCTCTTTAATGCCTCTCAGGATTGTTTGTGTAGTTCTCTCTGAAAACAAACAGCTTGATGCTTTTTTTTCCCCCAACACGCTCTGTTCTTGTTAAAATGTTGGTTATATAATAACACACCATGTCTTCACATTGGAGGCTTATCAAGATCTGCTTCACAAGCTCAAGAAAATGTATTGTCATTGTACGGCAGTGCAGAAACAACCAAGTGATTTTGCAGGTTCATAAGAATTAAAACCAACAGACAAGATACACTAAAACAGTGTAAAAAATAGTAAAATAATGAATAAAAACAGGTTAAACGTTGACAGTGTTTAAAGTATTTTTGTTGACAGGGGACACGTCTATGGGGACTAAAATGTAATTTATAAAATGTTCTAACTAATGTGGGGTATAGCAATTTATTTTTTCCTTTACTTGACTGTGAGGAAATGAATAATAAACCCTTATAACAAGTCTGTGATTTTTACGTTTTTATATACCAGAGACCATTAAACTGGTTTCAGCATGAAATGGCTGAAAATTAAATCAGTTGTACATGGAGTGTTGTGGATGTGGAGGAACAGCTCATAGTGATTGGAAATCATCTTTTCTGTCATTTCACTGATAGCATGACGTCTCCATCACTGGCAAAGCTGTGGTGTGAGTGCAGCTCTGCAATGAACTTGGACAAGAAAGGAAGTGGTAACTTGAGGCGTGTGAAGCCTGTTTTCACACTCCTTGTCATTCACTGAGGAAAATGTGTGTGTCTGTCGGCTTGTTTGTTCCAGCAAAAGAAAACTTGAAGCATTTCTTTTCATACAGCTATGCAAACATCCGCTGTGAAGCACTGTAGCCTGTAGCCACAGCAACGGACCTCTTACCTGCTCAGCACTCAAGAGTCTGGGCAGATTTGAACTGTACAGAGATTTCAGATAAGCCTCAAAAGTGGCAGGTGGGTCACACTGAACTGACATGTGGGTCAACAGAGGGAGATTCCATCATTGTTGGTAGGACTAAATGATTTGAAAGAGGGTGTAGCTGATATGGCCTTAAAGTCACAGCATTAAGCAAGTCTCATAAAATAATAATGCAGCTGTAATGTCCTGCCTCAGGATATCATGAAAGATGTTAAGACATTTAAAACTAGCAAAATAAAGGTTGGACTGGAAATATTTCTTCTGAATACTTTATTGTATCAGAGGATACCACCCAAGCTGACCATCTTCAACAGGTATAGCTGCACATAGCAGGTAGATACAAATACATTCATTCGATTCTTCTGCATAAACTACATTTATAATAATACATATAATCCTTATGGCACCATGGCCCTCTGGAATAAATAGAGCATTTTCTTATTTAATTTCATGAAGATAACAAATTAAAAACAAAGAGAATCTGTGTTCACTGTGAACCAGCTGAAAGTTTACCTTTGTTAATATTAAATCAGTTAGAGACATTATTTGCTGGTAATATCAATACACACACTAACTGAACTGAAATTATTTTTTCATTAAACATGTGAAACGTCACTTTGAAACATGAACCTTGACTCACACTGCAGATTATTTGTAAAGGCAACAAATTGTGATGAACAAGGTTCAATCAAGTATTTAATTAAGCTGGGCTGACACAAGAGCAAAAGTGCTCCATAAATGCTCATATTTCCTTTGCAATCATGTTTTGGATGTCTTAAAAGGTTTAAACCATCATAGCTGAGCTCACAGGAAAGTTGAGGGACAAAGAAACATCTGATTTTAACATCTGATTATCATTCGGGACCTGAAAAACGACTGAAATAAAGCCAGCTGGCTGCAGCTCATAAAGTTAGCAGATGCAGAGGCTCATTTTGGTGAGGAAAAGAGTGTCTATTTATGAGCTGAAGATGACTCCATTTCCTCTGCTCGTAATCACTGTTAATTTCTCCTTCTATCATCATCTCATCAATAATGCAATCTGATGATGACAGCATCAGATGCTCAGCAAATAACCAAGACGAAAATTATCAACCAAAAGGGCATCAACATTGGTGATAATGTTTCTGCAACTACATTCAGAGATACCAAATTCAGCCACATAGCAGACAGGTGTTCAATTCTAGGCTGTTTTGAACACATTTAAAGTTAATATTGTAGTTTTAACTTCATTTATCTGAAAGCAATTAGTGGCTGTAGTTCTGTTTAAGATTTTACATGAAAACCTGGATTCATTTCAGACCCAATGAATTGTTTTTGGTTAAAAAGTTATTCCTAGCTTCTTTTTTTTTTTTTTTTTTTTTTTTTAGAATATGATGTCCAGTAAAGAAATTTTTTAAACCAATAGCTACAAATTAATTTATATATTTTAATAAATTTAATTTATTAAATTTTATTAAATTTTAATTTAATTTAATAAATTATATCATTTAATCAGCACGTGCCATTTCTTTGTAAAACAAGTACTTTGGAGTATTTTTGCATAGCTACATTGAGTAAAAGCTTTTGAACACACAATTCAGTGCTGCAGCTTTGTAACGCTCACCTCTGCCTCAGCAGCTGATCAGGGCTCATTAAGGGATGAAATGCCCCGGGAGCATCCTCCCATCTGAAATCTGTTAGCATGTGCCTTTGCATTGTTTGTGTCTTTATGAATTCCTGCTAAGCTGAATACACTCAGGATTAGACTAATGAGCTCGCTGTTTGTGGGGGGGATGCTCGTCACCCTGGTTAAGAAAGCAGGATAAAAAGAATAACAGCTTTTCACTGATGTGAATCTGTTCCAGAGTCGCTGCCAGGAATCATTACTTTCTTAGAGAAGATCAGCGATGAGTGAACATATCTCATTTCTAATCACCAGGTTGGCTATTATTGCATCTCAGATATGAATCCATTAAGTAAATGAAAAAGCATTACCTTGGTAATAAACAGTACCATCAAGATTCATTTCATTAGTGTTTCCCTATTAAAAGGGTGTCTATGGGAACTCAAACAAACTCTCCTTTGAGATCCATCTGGCCACACTGGATTATTAATATCACTAAAATATACAATTTTCTTATACAGTGTGAGTGGAAGAGAAGCCTCTTAAACTCCTTACTGTAAGAAAAATTGCATAAAAAAGCTCACTGTTTTTAATTTAAAAGCTAAGAAGTAAAAGTGCTTGTTCTGCAAAAAATAATAGTCTAGGTTACTCATATTAAATACGATACACTAATACATTGATGGATGATGCAAAGCAGCATTTCACTGTTTGGTTTAGTCCAAGGGTTCCCACACTGGAGATCATTCCCCATCCAAAGATTGCAAGGTTGTTTACTATTGATTGATTAGTTTAGAGAAATTCAACAGAAAGACTTGAGGAGCTTAGAGGGAATCCTTCTTTGCTCTGAAGTTTGTATCCACATAAGCAAACTGTGAACTCCAACACAACATCAAGAGAAAGAAATGAGAATAAAAAGTGTACTTACCACCACTGCTGTGATTTCCATATTATGTGCATCAACAGAAACAGATGGTGGTGCTAATTTAACACTGGGGTGCTATAAATGCTAAAACGCTGATGCTGAAAGAAAGATAAAATATGTCATTTTTGTTTGTGTCAACTAATTTTAGGGATGTTTTTTAATAACATGTTTATATTACAACTCACAATAAAGTATTAAAAGTAGTACAGTTGTACTCAGTTGGCAGCTGTAGTTGAGTGAAAGCATTAGACACATACGTGCAAAAGTAGACAGCACAGCTGTCAGACACAGCCCTGTAATGTGATGAAGTAATGCAGCACTGAAAGTGTACCTTCGAGTACCACAGAAGAACCTCCAGATTGCACTGAGAGAAAATGTAACAGACAAGCATGCACAGATACTCTGAAGAATACACTCACGTCTTCTTTCTGCCAGTATAAAATTAGTCGGCTCTTAGGAGATTTTTTCCTTATTGACAAGTGTCTTGACAAGCAGCTGCTGTTTTATAAACAGGCACAAACGTGCACACACACTCTTTTTGGTTTCCATTTCTCATTATCTTCTCTTGCAGCCCATAATAGACACACTCCAAAGAGAACATTTAACACTGAAAATGTTTTCAGAGGGAAGCAGAGCTTCTCCTAACGCAGCAGCTATAATGTAGTCAATGTATTATTGATATCTTCTTTTTGTTTTTCTTGAGCTTGTTGTTATATTGCAAGAATACTAATTGTTCCACTGGGATTAAGCTATTTCTTTTTCTTTTTTCTGTTGTCCAAGATTAACAGCTAGTCTCCAGAATGGTAGAAGCTGTTTTGAAATGTCGTGAAAATTGCCGGTTTGCCCAACAAACTTGTCATCTCAAGTTTCCTGGTTAACAGTTTGTTTGAGTGCCTCCCATCGTCCCTGCTCATGCATATATTCCCCTCCACAGTAAGATTGTGCACCTTTTATCTTTCAGTTTCATTTTCAACTCGCTGTATCTTTTGCAGCGGAGGGGTGGACGTGATGTGAAAATGGAATAGTGGCACACACCTTCCACGCAGATATCTTCAATTCATTCTCTGCAGACTTCTCTTAACAAGATCATTATCTCATTTTTGATTCAGCCCTTTGTTTATCACGCGGTGTGGGACAATTACCATGCCGATCCCTCCCCAACAAATAATCTGAGAGGATTATGGGAACAAAAATCGGCCCAGAGCATGAATAAAATGGTTATGTGTTGAAGGAACTCGTTTGCAAATGTGAAATCTACCCAAATGCAGAATTAACATCAGGTATGTGGATGCACTCAAGAAGGGAAGTCCTCCAGATGTTTTGATGATGTTTTTTGAGGCTTATGGTTTGCACTTGCATAATGACCTCATCAGATATTATCATTTCAAGGCTCCATGAAGTAAGTTAGTGTGCATTTCTAACTTTTCACTCATCAAAGAATGCCCCTGAAATCCCTCCGTGTCTCTGTTGCCCTACATTTCTCAGTCTCCAAAGTGCTTCTGTCTCTGACAGCCACTCCTTTTTCATGCTAGTCTTTTTCATCTATCAGATTGCCTTTCATTCTCCCCCCCTTCTCATCCCGCCTCCATCTGTAACGACTCCCTATTCTTTCTTTTTTTTCTTTCTTCAATCTTTAGCCTCTTTCTCCTCCTAATGTCCCTCTGTCTTTACCTCGTGGTTTTCTCTTCTTCTATCTTCTCTGCTTGTCACCTTCTGCTGCAATTTTAGGGGAAAAAAAGGGAGAGAGGAAGAGACTGTGACCTGGTAAATTACGCCTCATCTTTTCTATTCATGCCAAGGCAATCATTCCTTCAGGGGTGTGTCTGTGTGGTCTTCAGGGAAGCATCTCTCTCCTCTTCTATCTGGGTGGAGGATATAGGGACAATCTGTGGCTGCATCATTGTACAGTTTTCACTAGTGGTTAGTGGGCTGATATGGAGTCAATTAAGGTGGAGCAGTGTGTGTGTTGCAGCAAGGTGCAACCCTCCACACTCCATCTGCCTGCCTTGGTCCTTTTTTTTAGCAGTTCACAGTATTATAAATCCACGGCAGGAGGATGCATTTGTTTTCTTTCAGGGTCACCCTTATGGGAGTAAAAGTGGGGGGTTCATGTTTTATCTGTAAGAAAAAACAAAAAGACAGAACCAAGGTGTAGCCTTGCTCTTGTCACCCTCCTGTCAGGTGGTGAGGAGTTAGGTTTAATGACACAGTCCTGCCTTCAGGGCAGAGTCCAACCCCACGTGAGCTGCAGGACTGTTTCACATGCAAAGACATTTCTGAATAGGGAAGGGAATAGAGTGGGAGGAAAAAATAATAATGAAAATCTGTCCATCTGCTGCAACAAACATTTCAGAATTTACAAACCAACTTTGGATCAGTTTGGAGTTGTTTTTGTCTCCATCTACAACATTAGAATTAGAAGAGAGCATACTGCTGTTCAATCAATTAGGGGTCAGTGGTTTGATTATTGCTCTTAAACTGACAATTAAC
This sequence comes from Melanotaenia boesemani, assembly GCF_017639745.1. NCBI lineage: Eukaryota > Metazoa > Chordata > Actinopteri > Atheriniformes > Melanotaeniidae > Melanotaenia > Melanotaenia boesemani. Next base: position 26,467,579 of record NC_055689.1, on the reverse strand, counting down.
ACATATACATTCATTAACTGTCTCCATTCTCTGCAACTAAATACAGTTTTGTTATTAAAAAGCTGCATTTGGTGTCCCTTCATCACATTTTGGTTTAAAGATAATAAGACGTGTCAGCTGGAAACAGACGAGTCTCCAGTGTTGTGTGCTGTTTTCCCTCATAAAGCAATGCCCACACAAAGTAAGTAGAGCATGAATGAAAGAAAAAAACCTTTCATCATTCATTTCTCAAAAAAAAAGAAAAAAAAACAGGGTTAAAATAAAGGGTTACAAAACAAAACAAAAAACCCCCAAAAAGCAAGCAAATAAAACCTTCAGTCTGGTGGCAAACATACAATTGTGTTATTCTGGAAAAACAACCAGTTACTTCCACTTTTTTGTTTTGTCTGCGAACATCAAGTTAGAGGACAAACAAACTTCAAACCATCAAAAGAACTTTGCAGCGTCGTGAAATCTGATAATCCTTCAAACTAATGGATCTATTTTTCTGCTCGAGTTGTGTTTCATTACACACCCTCAATGATGCAGTGTTTTTTTAGTAGGAAAACTGTCTGCAAGGCTTGATACTAGTTTCAAGTTTCATTGTCATATGCAAGTAACATTGAAACATCATTTCCAAAAATGAAATTCTTGGACTATGAACTTCCTCAGTACTGCATGTAGAAACAAACATTGCATATAAGTAGCACTTAAAAAAATATAAGATAAAGTAAAACTATGTAAAAAGGACAAACGATTATAAATTTAAAAAGTAGCATATAAAACTACATTCTAGTCATGCACTTGTGCATGTAAAATATCCTGAGCAAACTAATGGGCATTTTAGTACTTCAGTATCCTGATGGCTTGCGGGTAAAAGGTGTCCCTGATTCTGCTGGTGTGCGTTTGGATGCTCATGTACTGCCTGCCTGATGGCACGAACGTGAATAGAGTAAAACTGGGATGGCTGGGATCAGAGAGGATCTTTTAGGCCTTTCTCCTACATAGTTGCCTGTAAACATCCTAAATGGCTGACAGTTTAGACCTGCTGATGCTTCTTTGTATCAGTGAAATCCAATGAAACGTTCTTATCTTTTACCAGTGAAAAGCATAAAACATGTTCAAGCTGCAGTAACCAGTAGGTCACAGTATCAACAGTGGTAAAAATGACAGAAAGTTTTGAAGATGAGCTTTGTTGACCATCTTACAATAGCAGCTGATCAGAGATTAGTTCTATTTTATAGCTGACGTGGAGTTATGCAAATGTAGGAAGGAACAAGTCCGAGACCGTTATGTCCTTACACTAAAGGAAGATGAGAGGGAAAAGAAATGCAGACATTGCCGATGGAGTGATTTGTATGGTCCAAAACAAATTAATAAAACAGAGCTCTTACGTAAAGCAAACGTCTTGAACGCCGGAAGTGACGCTGCGATGATCTAATCTTGTAGTAGAAACAAATGATTTGTAGTCAGCTACACACGAGAAATCAGTGGTGGTTCTTTGAGGACAAAAGCTACGTGGATCGTGTTTCATGACGTTTTTGATGACTAAACAAAAGGGGCAAGACATTAGCGGTGTTTCCATTGCCAAAACCTAAATATTGCAATAAAACGCTGGTAATGGAATGACCTACATTTTGAAAAACCTCTTAAATATCTCAAATATCACTAGAAGTATATTGTGAAAATGTTATGGAAACACTTTTTTCGCATTTATACGTCACCAAACATGACGTAGATGGTCACATGACCAGTTCATTTCAAGTTAACATGAAATGAACTGTATGTATGTATGGATGGAGGGGAAAATGGAAATCTTTTTATAAATATTTAAAGAGAAAAATATAACCACCATCTTTGTTAGCAAACAACAGTGAAATGCAGAGTTTTACAAGGAATTAGAAATCTCCATCCTCTTCAAAGTGGAGTCTCTCAGGACAAGATTTTATAAGAATTACGGCTTATGCGTTAAACACCATTCAGTAGAAACACCTGAGAATAACAATTGTACTTTGTTGTCATTTTAGAAACTGTAATGGAAACACAGCTACTGTTCAGTTATCAAAAACTGAACAATGTCTTGCAACAATGTGTTTTGCACTTCTCAGCCACCATAGTTTTGTTCACCAGTCATCAGACGGTGGACATGAGTTGGCTCAGCAATTCTGTCAGCTGAAACTAATTTCCCATAAAGTTGTCTATTGCATTGTTTACACCCTACAGATTTGCCAGCTCTGTCCAGTTTGGGTTCTCTAATACGCCCCCTAGTGGAACCCTCCAGTATCAACCGTAGTACACAAGCAAGTATGTGAACCATAATGTTCACAATGGAGTTTGTTGCCTACTCGAATGCAAGGTTATAAGTTTATTTTCAGGCTATAACCTCAATAGTCATAACGTGCACCTTTTTCACCCAAACACCCAGAAATTTCATATACTCAACAAAGTTCTAGATAATGTTTCCAGGGAAAGGTGTAATATAGAGGTTAGGGTTTTCATTACTGTCTGCCAGTTTACCTACAGCAACAAGGACAAAACATTCACCTATCGAACAACTGGCAAAACTCTTCATCACTCAGCAATTTCAAAAGTCTAGTCTTTGAAGACTGTTGGACAAATAAGTTTAACTGAAACTTTACACACTGATATGCATGTACTTCTCATGCACTTTCAGTGGAATTTAGTTCTGTTTATAAAATTAGTTCTTGGTGCTCTACTAGTTTCCAGACAGTAAAAGTGACTCTTGTCACTATTTTCTGTTTCTTTTCCTGTCTTCCTTCAATAAAACCCTGTTTCTTTGCTGAATTATCCACGGTACGCATTCAAAATAGCGGGTGTGTTGATATCCATTTGCTAGCATGTTACGCAGTGCACAAAGCAAAACTCAGCTCATGCATTGTCCCAAAAAAACAAAGATGGGAAGTGCAGCTTCTCAGCCCTAGGAGGCTACTGAAGAGCGACAGTTCCAGAAATGTACATCATAAATGACACTGTTCCATTAAAAAAAAAAAAGCAAAGTTTTAAGGTTGGAAAGTTACGTAATTGCAATTTCAAATAATGCACCACATGTCAAATTTTTCAGCCACAGAAACCGTGAGCATCAGCTTAAATCAGGATCCAATTGTAGTTATAGCTAGTTTGGCAAAAGATAGTGTACAGAAACACCTTGAGCTCTGAATTGGGTAACAGAACAGAGAATCTGGCAAATAAAAAAAAAAAAAAAAAACTAAAGGCTTACCAGGAGAAATTAATCACATTGTCACAAGTGTGCTTATAAAAGCAATCAACAAAAATAAACACAACAGTGTCCACAAAAACCTAAATCCTTAGACAAACAGCTGTAGCAATGAGTTGCCATTGACTTGATATTACATTTGTGAACCCATGCTGTACAACAAATTGAGAATAAATCACAGCGACTTTTCCAAATCACTCATGTTCACTTAGAAAAAGTAAACTTGATGTGAAAGACATTTTTGTATCAGTGTTTTCTTCAGGATGAAATTCTAAACACTGCTGTTGCAGCATGCTGCTCACAAAACAACAGCTCCTAACAAACAGCATCAGCCTGTTCATTTGACCAAATCAGGTAACCTTCAGTTTGTCCATTGTGTTTATATGAGCTGTTGCTGAAAACTGCATCCCATCAAATCAATGTTTTTTCTCTCATTCATTCTACAGCCCTGCTTTGTTATCTGCCTTTTCACTAATTAAAAACAGCGAGAGATGCTGGTTTACACTTGTTGGACTACTGATCCGCTGCTTGTATTTGTGAGCTGTAAGATGTTAATGTGATTGCACAGCATAATTGTAAAAACGGGTTGCAGATGTGCGTTACATCTGTTTACATGTGACTCAGTTTGGGGTCCTATAAGCTGTTGCTTTCCTCTTCATTGTTAACTTTAATTGTGTACACAGGTGCACACTCATTTTTTTTCTTACTCTCCTAAGAGACGCACACTTGCACTAATGCACTCCCTTTACACTAGTGCATGCTTTGAAGATCAGACCAGTCTCCACTTCTATAAACACTTGGGATAAGCTTTTATATTAACCAGTGCCTCTAACAAGATCACCCGCCAAATCACTTATCCATAAACACTCTCAGCTTTCATCAGTGAGTTTTCGTTAGTCTCCTTTTGAGCCAGTTGTAGTTTTTTTTTTTTTTTTTTTTTCTGAAGTAGATAATTGCCCTTCATCAAAGACGTCTGCCTCTAGGATCCTCACAGAAAACTCTGGCCTAATTAAGACCAGACCATCAGAGCAGCAGGAGCTGTCAACTTGGAGTATGACTACTGACCACTGGATTCCCTAATTGCCTCTATTTCGATATTCACTCCCACCTCCTTTTTCCCCTCCTCTCTTCGTCTTCATTAGTTCTCAGCTTACTTCCCACCTCGGTTCTCCCTAATGACTGGTCAAACGTATATGCCAGACAAACAGCTCCAAACAACCCCTGCTCCATCGACTCTGCCCTGCAGCGCTCAACCTGCCGGAGTGTGTCAATGTGTGTGCGTGTTTGCCTCCGCATAGAAACAGGTTTTATTCTCCTCTAAATGCAGCACCTTTTTTTCTTCAGAAGTGGATTTTTCATTGTCTTTTCTGCTTTTGCCTGCAGATGTTGAAACTCACTCTAATTGGTGACTGCAGTTGAACCATCCTTCATGTCTGCTCGTTTTCTGCTGCTAATTTGCCTTTGGTTTCTACAATTGTTAATGCTCGATTTATTCACTCGCACTATTCCTATAAAATTCACCTCATTAGTCTTGCATTTATCCTTTGATATTGAATCTACCCTTCTAATAATTATTCCATATCATAAATTGTACCATCCTGGTCTCACAGTAAAAAGAGCTTTGACATTTACTTCTTTAGAGGGCATATTTGTTACCCATAACAATGTTTTTTAAATGGACTTTTAACTCAAGCAATGTTACTGATATATATATATATATATATATATATATATATATATATATATATATATATTGGAGGGGGGCTTTCTAATTTTGCTTGTAGTATTAATATATTAATGTAAGATCACTTTTTCTTTTTATGATCAAATATCTTTTATCAGCTTCGGCTGTGTTTCAGTCAGTTGCTGCTAATTAGTAATGCTAAAAGTGCTAATTAGCTAAACTAAGCTTATAAAAATTCTTTCATCAGAATGCTAGCATAGTCGGTATGAGCATTTAGTGGAGCTAGCTTTATCATATTTAAGTTTTTTAGTCTTTTCTAACAGCTCAAATCTTTTGTACATGTTTGTAATATAGAGAATGGCTCTCATTGTTTCATGTAAGAAACAATATATAATATATAATATCTTTTTTGTTGTTGTTTTTTACATAGCAGTCGTACGAGGCTAATTGTAACAATTTTTTCTGTTTAGTATTAGGGAATGTTATGGTGACCTAAACTATATAAATAATAAATAATAATAAATGGTCTGTAATTATATAGCACTTTTACTGTACCTGGAATGATACCCAAAGCACTTTACATCATACATCAAATTCACCCATTCACACACACATTCACACACTGATGGTGGAAGCTGCCATGCAAGGCACTAACCACGACCCATCAGGAGCAATTTGAGGTTCAGTGTCCTGCTCAGGGACACCTTGACATGAGCTTGACAGGCCGAGGATCAAACTGGCAACCCTCAGGCTATAAGACGACCACTCTACCCATTGAGCCACGCCCCCCCTCGCTGTTTCTTGTCTTCCAAGAAACAATCCACAGTCAGCCATCTTTGATGTTTACTGATGAATTTTCTCTGATATTAAAAACTGGGAAGGCTGTGGTTTTGTTGATTGAGTGGTTGTCTTCTAATCAGAAGATCAGTGGTTTGTTCCCAAGCCCCTGCTTGTGTCAAAGTGTCCCTGCAAAACAGTGAACCCATAATTGCCCCTAATATGCTCATGTACAGTAAAGTGGGGTAGCTTTAACAACTAGAAGTTTGCTATAAGTTATGGTGGTTAAAAAATGGAGGAATCTGAGTTTCTGATGCTCGAGATAAGACAGAAACTCAATGTTCAGAGGAAAGATTATGATCTTGATGATCTTGAGGAAATGATTGCATATGAATACAAATTATACAGGTTTTTGATCATCAGTGCAATGAAAGCAAAGGACAAAGACAGCCTGAGACAGCTGGCTTTGCATTTACTGACTTTGCAATGCCTTCCTGAACACCTCCAAAGTCTTAAGACTTTGTAACTTTTACAGAGGGTTTTGTTCTCTCCCATGTGATGCTATAAAATATGACCCATCAGTCTTTAATGAGCCATGGAGGACAAAAACTGCATTCACAACCTATATTAACAGAATGACATTGAATGAATAGAGCTACATGTAAATCAAGGTGAATATTTTCTCCTCTTTTATTCTTTTTAGAAGCTTTCATAAAGATTTTTGCCTCAAAGTGGCATTAAGGTCTGGGTATGGTAAAAGCTTTCTGCCTGAGGAGACTAAACAAAGGCATCAGTGACGAGCCAAAAGGTCAGTCCTGAGGAGGCTGAAAATATGCCTCTCTGTTCTTGCATCTTCGGGTGATACCAGACAGCTAGACAGCATCCTGCTGGGCTGGATGATTCCTGCCTCTAAATGCCTACATTTGCAGGCCATATCCTCTATCTTGCATCCTTGAAGACCCAGCATCTTCTCTCAGCCCCTGCTCGATCCCCCTTCGTGCAGCATTCACACACATAAAATCAATAACAAGACTTGAATGCTATTTCTCTGCTTCAAGGGGGTATGGCATATGTCAGCCATAATGTTTTGTTGCAGTCTAAGTATGTATTTTTCCTCAAGGGACCCAGCTGAGATGGGAAGGGGAGAAAGGGGAATCGGGTGAAGAATTAAGGTTGATTCTCTCTCTCTAAAGACCCATGTGAGTTTTAACCACCAATTATTTTCTGTGTTACCCATGGGCAGTGAATTCCGTGAGCCCTGACCACGAAGCCAATCAGAGCGGCTTTGCTGCGCACTCTTTTTATCCTCAATCACATAGTAATAATATGTGATTATACAAATCCTCTGTGGATTTTATGCCTCCCTGTTGTTAATAATAATAATAATTGCACACTCTTGTACACAGCCTCTAAATGTCACTCAATACAACCAGCCATCTTACTCACGATTAGCCCTGATATGTCTTAATCATTAAAAAAAACACATGTTTAATTGTTAGCTTCAGGTCTATTCTATTCTGTAATCAACAGCAGAATCGTGTGTCATCATTCACTCCCTCTGTTTGGTCTTGAAACATCCACCAGCTTGTGTTCCTTTGCTCTCAAGGATACCGTTTCCCCAGGTGGTCTGGGACTGAGTTTCACCTCCTTTTCATCCCCTCCACTGTCTCTCAAGGTTAATCCACCCAGCTCTAAGAGCCATGTTTTTCTCGGGTCAGAAAATCATGCAGGAAGTCAGGCAATGATGGGTCCTGCAGCTCCATGAAGGACGAGCTCAATGGAAGCAGATAAGGGCTCAGATGCCTACAGATTGAGAAAACGGAGGAAGACAGCCTTGGCTGTCTGGACTGTCACTCCAGCAAGCAGACAAGAGATGTTGGTCGTTGCATTTTGTTGTGTTTATTCATCCCTATAAGTTGAAAACTTTACAAAAAATTAAAAAGTTCATACTCTTAATATGCTGAATCCTCATTTTCAGTTGCTAAAACATTAATGATATATAATTCAGAAGCTGTTTCATATTTGGGTTATTCATTAGTTCATAATCAGTTATGGAGGTAAAATGCCTGAAGCTGATTCAGTGGCTGGATTTGCAAACTGTTTCAAAGCTGCTGCTCTTCATCTATAACACCAACAAGCAAGTGAAAGAGGTCATCACTGTAAAAACAAAGCAAATCAGTCATAAACAGCAGGAACACAAACCCAGTAGCCTACTAAATTTGCAGTTAGTAAGGACATGCTTGAAGTAACATCCTGTAGAACAACAAATGATCACGCGCCTTTCCATGTTAAAGGAAACTCCTTTGTGACACTCAGACAAGTGAAGAGCACTCGGCAGGAAGAGATGTTATTTTCTGAGTCAATCATAAAAGGATGACTCCACTAGAGCAGATACAGAGAGTTCACCATGCGGCACAAACCATTTATTAGCCTCAAGAACAAAAACAGTATTTTTTATTATTATTATTATTTTTTTTTATTATTTTTTTTTTTTGCATAAACAACTTAAAAGCATTTCTGGTAAAGCATTCTTTGGACATATTAAACTGCAATCCAACTCTACTTGGCTTCCAGTAATATCAGGCCATGTATGTTCACTGATGATATCACAGAGGACTGAAAGAGTTGGGTAAGTTTGGATTTGCATGGAAATATATTTCTGCTCTTACAAGCCAAATACAGAAAAGTCTGATTGGACAAAAGCTCCAAGTAAAGATGAATGCTGACCCAAAAACATAGCAAAAGCAGCCCAGGATTTTTTTTTTAAGGTAAACAAATTAAATATTCTGAAGTGGCCACCAACATCTGAGGACAGCAGCAGTAAAGGCCTGGGGAAGGATAAAAAAAAAAAAAAAACATTGTTTGGTGAAATCAACAGACTCCAGGCTGCCATGGCCTGCAAAGGACAGTCAACAAGCCAATAAAAATGCTTGTGCCAACTTGTACGAATACATTTAATAAAAAGAAAGTACTGCAATTTCTTACCATACCTCTGATTTAAATGTGAATCCCCTTAAATTAAAGCTAGGGCTTTACTTTAAGCCTTTATTCATAATATAACTGCAATTTAATTGTTGCAGCACACAAAAATAAAATAGCAAAAACTGTGTCAGTGGCTTAATTTTTTCTAACCTTACTATTTATGCTAGTTTCCTCTGTTCCTCTTCTCTCAGTAAAATAAATAGAAATTAGTCATTATTGTCCCTTGGGGGAAATTTCTTTCCAAAGCCTGCACATGTTCATGACTCATAAGAGATGCACAAATGCACTATTCATATCCTCAACACATAATGTCATATACAATGTTCATAAAATCCTGCCCCGGTGTAAAGTGTTGTTATTCTTTCCTCTTATTTTACTTTGTTTATTGCAAAAAGCCATGCCCATTGTAATCTCAATAGCTACCAAACTTTATTTATCAATTTTCTGGTGACCCTAAATTGTACAATATGATACAAATAAAAGAATATGGCTAATATATATATATATATATATGTATATATATATACACTACCGTTCAAAAGTTTGGAGTCACTTCCCTATTAAATCCCATGGCAAAGTGACCTCAAACTTTTGAACAGTAGTGTATATATATATATGAACCAGAAGTAAGAATAATTTAACATTATTAAAGCAGAAGATCAGTGAATAAACAGTACAGATGAGTATGAAGATTAAACAGAAAGCAATATCAACCCATATCAGGAAAAGGTCTAATGAGTTTTGCACTATAAGGAAGAAAAATAAATAAATATGAAAAGATTATCAGATAATGCAGCTGTCCTGTTTTCTTTTTTCCAAGGTTTAATGAAGAAAAAGTAATAGAACTTCAAAAAAATCTTCTCCCAAATACATACATAATGATGTGACATTATTAGACAAGACTGCACAGTGTAGCGTTACTCTAACTAGCTTCTGCAATTTGGTTCAATGGTTTTAATCAAGGTGGGCTATTTTTTAAAAGGTCACCAGAATTATCTAAAGTCATCGATCAATGAGAGAAGAAAGAAGAAAAAACTAAGTTTAAGCCAAAGAATTTCTACTCATTTTCTCTAATCTACTTAGTTTGTGAATTATTCTAGTAGTTTTCTCTTGTCATAAATAAAGTGCTGATTTAATTTTTAAGGTTTTACAGCACATAGTAAAAATCATCTGGACTGTAAGTGGTCTTAAAAGTGGTTTAATACAACCATAAATGAGCAACAGCACATGATAAATTGTGCTATGTTATTCATTTAACAACACACAGCCAAACTGCGTGAGCTTCGAAACTATATATCTTATCACACCTTTCATATGAACTAGGAAGTTAAGAAGCAGCTGGGTCCTGCTCATCAAATGCATCTGATAAACTGATCATCAGTTAGTGTGAGCACCTCTGTCTAAACAGATGTTTTGTTAGTTTGCCAGTCTGGTAGGTGGTAGGCATGTGAATCTCCACCACTGAGGCAGGTTTGATGCGTGTCTCGATTACCTACCAGCAATACTATACATTTATGATACAGAGAAACTACTTGCTGATACGATATGATTGGGGGAGGGGTAGCTTAGAGTGGGCTTGGGTCTGGAGGACCTGGGTTCAAGTCCCCCTTCTGGCAACTGAGGTAAACTACTGTGGGCCCTTGAGCAGGGCCCTTAACCCCCAACTGCACCCCAGGTGGCAGAATCTGGTCTGGCACTGCTTCTGGTTTAATTAGGATGGCCTCCAAAGCAAAAAAGGAATTTCCCAGCTGGTATTGATGAAGTATCATTTAAAAAAAGATAAAATTAACCTTGTTAACGATGTGATTCTTTGATAATTTGACTTCATACAACGTGATTAGGTTTGATGCAATTCATGGTGGGATTCAAACAGATTTAACACAATACAAAGAATACAAGCCCACATCTAGTTTTAAAATATCATCACAATTATTTTGTCCTCTCTTTTGCCCTGTGAAGGATGTATTTAATACTTGATTATTTTTATAAAGCAAACTAATAAATCCAACTTAGAAAAAAGATGGGATTCAATATGGTACAGAAAGAGATTTTTTTTTTATCCTAATAAACACAAAATCATGAACAAAAATTTTTTCTTTCTGTACATTTGTTTTTAATCTCAAGGCCAACTTAAATTGTAAGAGACAGAGGAAGAGAGAATAAGGTCTCTTATGTTTATAATACATTAATTTAGGCAATTACTTTTTGGCCTTTTAATAAAAATAAATAAATAACATGGACCAGTCACAAACAGTCCTTTTCTCAGGTCTTTTTTACTAATAGTTTTCTCTCTCTGTATAATTAGGATTTTTTCCTTAAAAATAATTAAAAATTTTCTAATTTGCTGCGAGGGATAAAAGGAAGCTTCCCTATAAACAATCTGTCTCTTACATCAACAATGGCTTTGTCAAGTTTTTCTCCTTCAAAATAAGAGTTCCGTGCCGGAATAACTTGGGTGCACTGTGTTGCTCTTTCCAACTTCCTGGTTCCTTAACCAATCATATGCGACTCCCCACGGTTGCCTAACAACAAGGCAGCGTTTGGTATTTTATGTCGGCAAAAGAGCAGCAGTGTGCAGATATGGAAGCCAGTAAAAGAAGCGGACCAGAAATAGTTTCAGAAAAACCTAAAAAGCCTCCGTCCTTGTTCTCCGTCCTTCATAGACTGTATAAAAGAAGCATCCTCTCACAAACCGGCAACCTACGCAAAACTCTCCGAGGGGGAGGGGGGAAGAACGCTCTCCGTGTTTTTCTCTTTCGACTACAGCTCTGATTTGAAACACGAGGTGTCAATGCTACTTATTTTGCCTTTAGCTTACAGAAGCAAACGAATGATGACTTATCATTCATCTGTTGTATAACCTAATTCTAAAACCTAAGGACTGATATGTAAAACCATCAAAATGTACTTTCTTTTTTACTTTACTGTCTTTCCATCCACAAATTATACCCTGGACAGGTCGAAAGCCCATCACAGAACCCCCACAGGGAGACAAGCAATCACTCATGCCAACATTCACTCCTGGGATGAATTTAGAATTTAGACTTAATCTATCATACATGTTTTTGGACTGTGGGAGGAAGTCAGTGTACCTAGTGAGAACCCATACATGCACACGGAGAACATGCAAACTCCACCCAGCTGAGGCTTGAACCAGGAAACTTTATGCTATGAAGAAAGTCAGAGCACAAACGTTTTACTCACTAATAAACGTCTCATAAACATAAAAAGTGTGTGTGTGTGTGTGTGTGTGTGTGTGTATGTAAGAAAAGCATTTAAAAATAGAAGAGATTTCCTATATTTTTTTCATCCCATGTCTGTTTTCACCTCCAGTAATACAAAAGAGCCCAACAGAATCAGAATCCATTATTCAAGCTAGGGTTTGCATTATTGATCACAGCTTTGATCAGGTATAACCAGACACTGATGGGGGGAAAGGGAAAAAATGGAGTTTAAATACTAAAAATCTTTTAATTATGATCAAAGCTATTTTGTTTAGTAAGGAGGAACAAAGTCAGCAATACTGAATATATAAATGATAGATGGGTCTTGAATTGTAAACCATTTATTGCATGAATCATTTAACAGCAACCAATTTTCACTGGGGCTTGTGATGATAAATTGAAATTGGATGAAATTTTAAGCTGAAAAGAATCAGTAAGCATTTTCCTCTAGTTCTGAGGTAAACCACAGTTTACCTCAACTCTATCACCTCAGCCCACACCACCATATTGGATGGGTATGTAATTCCAGTTGAAATGAAAAGCCTAGTCCCAGCCATCCAGTCTATTTATTACTAATAGCCTGGCCAAGCTCCATGACGAGGCTAACCCTAGCCAGCAAGGCCCACTTAAATTTTTAGAGACAGAGGAAGTGGGAATAAGGTCTGCAGAGCCACTTAAAATCTCTTGGGGGAAAAAAATGGGATTCCTGACCTGCTTTACTGGTGTCACAGCGCTACACCCAGATTGACTGTCAAGACACTGGCAGGTGGAAGAGGGAAGGGTAGGGGGAGGAATGGATGGCTTCTGCTGCTGCTGCCAATGTTGATGTAGACCACCAGGACCTCATTAGCTCAACATTTCATCAAACACTACAGCACCAGGGTAGCTTTCTCTGCCTCCATACATCTCTTTCTCTTCTGTCCTCCTTTCCATTCCCTTATTTTTATCACTTTCTTGCTCCTTTTGTGGTGTCCTTTTCTTTCCCACCCCCTTCCCTCTCAGACTCCCTCTCCTTCAGTACCTTCAGGTCTCATTAACCAAACGAGCGTGTACTGCTGCTAATCTGCCACTAAGTCAAAGTCAGAAGATGATAATGATAATGACACATCTCCCCTGCCACCACCACCCCCTCATACATCTACTGTAACTATAATAATTTATTTTTGTTAATGCCAAGAAAATGTAAATTTGTTATGGCAATAAGAATGTAAATAGCTGCCACATCTCTGCTGGGGTGATATTTCAGGGCACATTAAGGGGCTCTGCAGTACTGGTTTACATATCATTGATTTTCGGTGCAGAGGTCTGCGTGCAACCAGGGAAAATCTCAGACATATGCACGCATGCAATGCACATGTGCAGCAGCATCATGCATGGTAACTAAATGTAGAACAGCTCTTCATACATAAATAGGTCCATGATAATGATGTATGTTCACAGCGTGGAGAAAAAGAGGCCACACACTGAATAAACTTTATGTGTACAAACATCAGACTTTCACTGTGGTCTAGAATAAAATAAATAAATGGAACAGCAAAATAAGCTGATATATGAATAACGAATAACTGAATTATTTTAGAAACATGGTCAGAGTAATTATTTCAATGAAAATTAGAAAAAATATACTGTCAAAACACAGTTGCAGCAGTCATCAAGAAACTCTATAGAGCCATATGACCACTAATCAGTGCTGCAGTGGTTCAAACAGCATGAAATGTGCAGCTTGCACAATCTGTCTCAGAAAAACAGACTGGCAATCAGTAAAAATCTCCTGTGACACCACAGACAGTGTGAAGGACACTGCAGAACATCCGCTGCTCTGCACAAAACTTCTGCTGAAACTCTGTTAAGACCATGAACACGATACAGATTAATATCTTTATTTATGGATTCTTTGGCTCAATGAGACCACAATACATTTATCCAGCTCATTATGTTTAAATCTAGTCCTTAAACCTAGGACTAGCACAGTGGATGCAGTGTTAACTGTAAAACATGGAGGTGGGGGTGTGATGATATGGTGCTGCATAGCAACAAAACATGGAAAAACAATGAATTCTTATTCCTAGTGTGGAGCGATACAAAGCACACAGACTAGAGGGTGACATGATGTTCTAAGGAAGACTTAAGTGGAAACTATGACCTGGCAAATTATGACACCTTCCATTAATCCACCTTCAGGGTGTGTTGAAGAGAAATGGCTAGAACTCCAAATACATCCAGGAAAAATCAGCTCAAATAAGATAAATGTGATATAAAACCAAAAATAAATACTACTATGCTTGTTGAATATGAAAGACTACATTTAGACATTTGACTGGTATTATTAAAAAAACAAGGATGCACTGGTGCAACAAAATGTTATCTTGGTGGATTGTTATCGCCTCTTGATCATTTGTCATTACTTCCCTCGGTATACATTCCCTTTGGTTTTGTTTGTTCATTGCAAAATTCTTGTCATCATAATTTGATCTGTTCCTGTGGATGCTGTCTTTGTTGCCAGGTCTTTGCCTGTTTTGTCCTGCATTTAATTTTCATGTCTTTTGTATCTATGGTTTTGTCAGTGGACTCCTGCCTGTGCATGTTTTGCACAGTGTGATCCAGCATGTATTTACTTCCTGTGTTCTGCATTCAGTTCCTCATCCAGTCTTAACCATTTTGATAATTTTGTTATATGGTCTTATGCATAATTGTATATATTCATAAAAACCTTTGTAGAGCTATAAAAATACATTGTACATGTTTTAAAGTGTTGTTTAAAAAGGAACTGATATGCAGTGATCTGTACTTACAAAGGCATGTCTGGCTTTCTCTTTTTTGTAATAATACATTATTTTTTCCTAAACTATTAGTATAACTAATATATTATTGCAAAGTCGTGTTTTTTGTGTGTTGAATACTGAACGGATTCATATTTAAATAAGCATTAGATTGGAGTTTTATGCAACAGAATAATGGTTTAAGAGGTATAAACACACATTCCTCTGTTGTGTGTGAGTGGGAGTAAGATTTAAGGCGAATCCTTTGTAAGACCCTGGGGCTTCTACCACTCGCAAAGCAATATGACAAGTTACATATACCCTGGAGGCTCTGTCGCTACCTGTTTGTCAACAAAACATATTCTGCCTTAACCACACTGAGGAGCTTTTTGGCAAAGTTCCCTAAAAATGTGCTTTTCCATCTGCTTTACATATTACTGTTTAAACTTGGGCTAAACTTAAGAGCATTTTAAATATATATATATATGAAAAAGGTTTGTAGACTTTTAAACAAATATGGTCCAAAACCAAAAAGTAAAACTCTTCTGCTCTTTTGCAGATGCAAGAACAGAAGGATGATCATCATGAGCTCAGACATTTTGAATGACAGCTGTTTTTACCGCATTGCTGTTCTTCCTTTTTCCTCCAATTCAGCCCCTCCGGATGCACTGCCATACCTGTGCCCTGGTCACCAGCTCAGGTCACCTCATTGGAGGCGGTCGGGGTAAAGAGATCGACCAGGCTGAGTGTGTCATCCGTATGAACGATGCTCCCACAGCCAGGGGTTATGCCCATGATGTCGGCCGCCGCACCTCCCTGCGGGTCATAGCTCACTCCAGCATGCAGCGGGTCCTGCGCAGTCGCCACGAGCTGCTCAACGCCAGCCAGGACACAGTGTTCATCTTCTGGGGCCCCAGCAACTACATGAGGCGCGATGGGAAGGGACTGGTGTACAACAACCTGAGGCTGATGAACCAGGTGCTGCCCAAACTAAAAGTCTACATCATCTCCTGGCAGAAAATGCTGCAGTTTGACGAACTCTTCAAGAAGGAGACTGGCAAAGACAGGTGAGCTTGTATAACTATATATAGTCATACTTCATAGTGAAAAGTATGGAACGTACTATGACTGCCAACCTGTGATGCCACAATACAAAATTAGATGAGTAATTTTACTGCCATCATGTGTCCAAGCTGAGTTCTCCATCAGGGCAAATCCAGTGGCCATAAATGCTTAATGAACACCCAGCAGTACACACACACTGTTGAATGAGTCTTTGTTAGAGATGTCAGTGGAGACTGAATATGTTTTCAGCTTAAGACAGATGCCAGAGAAGGAAAATGCCAAGCAGAGGGTTTGGTGTGAACTCAGACAACCAACTCTGAGAATCTGTCCCTACAACTATGGGAAATATTTACAGTGAGCAGGCAGCTTCTGTTTTTCATGCTTTGTGTTATTTGGCATTTACATCTGTGAGGCGCATTTGAGGTCACTTCTGCTCTGTGAATTTTTAAACTAGAAAGAAATTAAGCCTCATAGTACTAATGTTGAAGCTTTTTAATCTGTGAGATAAGTTTAAAGGAATCTATTTGCATGCAAAATGCAATGTACTTTTAAAAAAGAACTATATTTAAACTAATTTAAAAAATGATTAATTTTCTCTGTGAAAGCAGCACTAATACAAGAGTTTCTGGGTAATCAGCTGTGCTGAACTGGCAATCCTGCAAGCCTGTAATTATAATTATGGGTTATGCCATTTCAGTAAAGGCAATTAGGATGGTGTGGGATGATGCTACATTCAACCATTTTATTAACACAGAGTGAGCTGAGCTGGAAAACAGGTGTCTCTGCCACCTTTGTGTTAAACTGACAAGCAACACTGAGCCTCAGCTGCTGATTAAAGGTAAATTAGCTTTTAAAATACATTTATTTTCCACTGTTTCTATTATGCTTTATTGTGATCACTTACAGTCCTACTTGGGTTGATTCAGAGAGAGCTGTGGTGTAATTTGCTGCAATAAAATGTCCAGCATAGTTAGTAATCATTTAGTTACTAAAATGATTGCAGGTTGAATTCCTTTAAGGGCAAATCCTAACCAAAGTACAGCATGAAAAGACATGTGCTGACTTTTTAATAAAAGGTCAAAAAAAGAAACATGGAAACACAGCAACGCAGTTCTGCACACATCTCAGAACTCCCCTCACCTAAAAAACACATATAACACATATAACGCATATACATGTGGTATTGAAACATTTACATGTGATCCACATGTGAAGAATATATGTAATTAAAATGTGCAGACATGTGGCCCACATGTGGTTCATGTGGTAAGCAAGTGATTTTGGAACATGCATTTTTTCATGCGGTCCACATGTGAAGAACATGTGATCCACATGTGCTCCACAGGTGCAAACGTGTCTTTGGAATATTTTCATGCAAACCACATGTAATGAACATGTGATTCACATGTAATGATCATGTAATCCACATGCTCATATGTGGTTCACATCTGGCCACATGTGACATTTATATGGATTTTCAGTAAGAACAGCAATACAGGAGAAACAGGCTTAAAACGATCCACACTCATACCAGGCCTCATCTCTGACATTCATGTTTCCAATACCTGCACAAGCATTTTAGTAAAATTGTACTGAGGAACACCTGAAAGATTCCAGGGCCAAAAGCAAAACTCCTTGATAAATGGGAATAATAGGACACACTTACCATGAAACTCACTCCTATTTAAAGCAGATAAGGAGTAACCTTTAAAGGCCACACATACACCCACACGTTTGAACCTTTTTTGTCTGATAAGGCTTCTGCTCAGGTTGACGATGAGCAAACCTATGCAGGCAACCATGAAATGTCAGCAGTTTCCTTAAACTATGATAAAAATGATAAAGGTGTCATTAGTAACAAACACAACTCGTGTTTCTCTTTACATGCACATCCTCAGGTTGCAGTCAAAAGAAAGTGAGACAGAGCAGCGAAAACAAAACTACTCTTTGCTATGTGGAAAAATAATGAAATGTGTTCTGCTGAAGATGAAAAATGGCAGCAAATGATAGAGACTGATGTTTTCAGATTACTGCATGAAACAAAGGTTTCCACTTTTTTTTAAGGACTGGTTTGACTTGAGCCCTTTTAATTACGCAATTGTTTACATCTTCACCTGCTCAGTTTTGTGGCACCTAACAAAGGAATCACTGCCACCAAACATTGATTTATACATTCCAAAAATGGATGGAAGCCTGCTTTCCTTTTATATTTTTTAGTTTAATATGAAATAAGACATTTGCATTTGAATGGAAAGTTAGCTAAGTGTTGCCACACACTTGAAACCTTTAGATCATAATGAAATTAGTCGCATATATAGGTTAACATTTGGTCAAATCAAAAAAGGCATGCACTATTTTTTTTTTTAAACTCCTCTGGTTCACTGTCCTCTTTCAGAGACTATGAGATTCAAGTTATTTGCAAGCCAAACAGTTTAACATGTATTTAATTTACTGGGGTACAAGATCATAATTCATGTAATTCAACTGTGATGAGATGAAAACACTCACTGAAATGAAAGCTACCTCAAACAGTGTTGGTTCCTCTACATTTCCATATATTTTATAACATATCCTCATTTTTAAGGCTTAAACACTGGTTTAATGCTAATGTCTATATTATTATGTAATATCTGTTCGACATGTTATAATTGTGCAATAGTTGTGTTGTGATTTATTTATTTATTTATTGTGTGTAATGTAGAGCTTGAGCATGTTACAGTTAGGAATGAAAAACACAGATGTGATGCTTTTGGAGAACTTTTGCACTGTGGATAACTGCAGCTATTTCACATTCTGGGTGGAGGATGCTTCATCACCATGAAATGGAGGGATTTTTCTTGAATTTTGTTGAAGCAATGATTGATGCTTGTAGAGTTGCAGCATCGAAAAAGTTGTGCAGTATAACGAACAAGACTTAGAAGAAAAACTGTGTTGAAAAGTTTTGTAATCTAAAGAAAATCTGAACTTTTCAGTGTTGCTATTTTTACCACTGTGGAGTATGAAACAGAGCTGCAACAGACATGCATCAGTCAGACAGTGCCGTGGAAGTCATGCAAAGATAGAGCTGGAAAAAAAAACTGAAGGAACTCGAATAAGTAATTAGAGCTGAAACACCCGCAATCATTGTACTTAGGTTGTACTCACTTTGTAATCATTGTAATCACCTTTAATTATTGTACTCACTCAGGTTGTACTTGTCGAGGATTAGCGTTGCACAATTGATGTTCTTCTGAGTGTGAGTGGGGGAGGGAATTCTGTGTTTTTTCACACAAAACTTACTGTAACACAGAGAGATGAATATTTATGTTTTTCTTGTCTAGTTTAAGCCATGTTCTTAAAAAAAATAATGTGAATGTGGAAAACTATGTAAACATGAGAATCAGCTCAGCTCTCCCTCACAGGGATAAATCTGACGTCCCACTCACTGCTTGCCGCCAGTCCTTTTTAAAAGACAGCCATTGAAGCTAAGAGCTTGACATTTCACACCACATTATTCATCAGCATGCTCATAAACAAGGAAATAAGGAAGACTTCTTAAGAGAGATTAGGGGCATGCCTCCCAACTAAGACACCCATGCATTCACAACAGATTGCTTTATGATGAAATACTGTGCTTTGAAGTTTCTAATTTGCAAAAGGAAAAAGTATGTGTGTGTGTGTGTGTGTGTTTGAGGGACAACGCTGTTGTTATATTAAAGCCTGGAAGCTGTGTTTACATATCACAGCAAATCCACACGTTCCAGACAACCTGGCTCTGGTCTTAATTAAATGAAAATGAGAATGCTGTGCTTCGGCTGCGATAGCATCACTTTGAGTCGACACTGTTGTTTGCTGCATGGACAGACCCCAATAAAGATAAAAGTTGGACAAAATTGCATTGTCACTAGTCATTATACTG
Source organism: Melanotaenia boesemani (assembly GCF_017639745.1). Taxonomy (NCBI): domain Eukaryota; kingdom Metazoa; phylum Chordata; class Actinopteri; order Atheriniformes; family Melanotaeniidae; genus Melanotaenia; species Melanotaenia boesemani. The sequence continues at coordinate 26,447,976 of NC_055689.1, read as the reverse complement.
TCACTCTGCCAGTCTAGGCTGGTTGATTCAGAGGATCTGGTTTATTTGTTCTGTCATGCAGTTAAGCAAGAGGAGATGACTATTTGTGGGCACATTTGCCCACAAATACAATGTTCGACAAAATAATTGTTTGGGGGAAACTAAACAAGCATGGAGGAGAGAAGAGATGATTTAGCCTGATTTGCAAGAATGGGACAGAAATTATTTGAAATTGTTTAATTAATTCATTCATTCATTCTCTGTACCGCTTCATCCATTAAGGGTCACAGGAAGCTGGAGTCTAACCCTGCTTTTTAACAGATGAGAGGCAGGGTACACCCTGGTCAGTTCACCAGTCCATCACAGGGCCATCACAGAGAGACAAACAACCATTCACACACTCACTCCTAGGGAGAATTTAGAGTGACCAGTTAACCTAACATGCATGTCTTTGGACGGTGGTAGGAGCCGGAGTACCCGGAGAGAACCCACGCATACACGGGGAGAACATGCAAACTCCACACAGAAAGGCCATCGTCCCCAAGCTAAGGCTCGAACCAGCAACCTTCTTGCTGTGAGGTCGAAATGAAATAATATTACTATTTTTAAAATTAATATTGCTTTAATAGTGAATGCGAAGTTGATACTGGGGGCCAAGGCTGTCTTTTGTACGCACAGACCGTGAATTCTAACAGAAGGATAGGGTTTCCATATGCTCAAAATGCAAGATGTAAAACTGTGTATTGTGAGCTTAAAACAAACAAAAAACTTCATTTATAATTAGTTTTAGGATCAAAACAAATCTTTTTTATTGATAAGTTAATTTATGGTAACTTAGATTTTGGTACAATGTAGGACTGCTAATTAGTATACCTTGCATTTTTTAGCATTATTGCAAACACTAAGCTCAAGCTTCTCTGTCCTTTTCTGTGGCTAATTCTCCATGAGATTTCCTCATTAGTCTAACAAAATTAAGCCAGGCAGCAGTGGTTGTAAATGGAAGTAAAGGGAGTACATGCAGTACTTTACAAGATGCCGTTCATCCAACATTTACAATCTCTATAAGCAACATGAAAAATTGGACTAAGTCATGTAAACAACATGTAAACAATTATGGCATAGCAATCAGATAAAGTGCAATACAATAACAATAGGTGGAATAATTTCAAGTTTATGAGTTTGTTAACTACATGGTAGCTTAGCTTGTTAGCAATATTGTGGCAGCTATTTGTTAGCACACTAAAACTACTGTACTTTAGACATGTTTATCACTCGGAAACAAAAAGAAGGCAGTTTAATACAAAGACCAAGTGATCTAATGTTGGTGTGTGATTTGTGTCATTTGCCCTAAACCTAAGTTTCTGCCTGTTTTAGTTTTGTGATATAAGAGTAACTGAGCTTGATAACAGCGGGGTGTTTATACCATGTAACATGTTCATTTCACAGTATTTATCTGTAATGTTAACCTGCTAGTTGGGTTAGGTAATGTATTAACTTTGATTAATTAGGCTGTTAGCATCACTAGCATTTTGTAGGTTAGTGTGTTATGTTAGCAATGCTTTTAAATAAAAAAAAATTGTTTAAAGATAAATCTTGTTATTTACATTTAGATGATGATGTGGTTTTGTCCCTTAACCGAACTTGACATTTTGTTTAAATTAGCTCTGAACATTCTGCAACAACTCTGTCAAGAAGTGTTAGTTGAACTAATAATGTAGTAATAACCTCCAGTTAGTAAATCATTTCTTCACATTTAGGAAATTGGCAGCTTTATAATTGCTAAATTTGAGGTTTCGAAGTTCATTGATATGGAAAATATAAATTAGTTTCTAAATTTTGCCATCAAGTCTGCTATTATTTGTGGTTGTAGACACTGCAGTCTGTTTTGCAAATCACCTTGGAAAACATAGACGATGACGGGCTTATCTGATGGTTTGGTACGTTGACATTGACACATTTTTATTTTTTCGCAGTTGTAGAAACAATGCTCTAAGTTTAGAAAATGCCTTATTGAGATGTTTTTAAAGGTTTGGAAACATTTCTTCCCTCCTTTACAGCTTCCCAGGAAAAACATATTCTACTCCACCATCCCCTAAAAGGAGAAATGTTATAAATGTAAGATCTAAACAGGTCTTGTATTTGAGGATTTTTGCCTAACGTTTATCTCCCCTCACTGCTCTTTCTGTGTGAGAGTGTGTCTGAACACATTTTCAAACAGCCATGCAAACCTTCTCTTTCAAAAGTGTCACCCTCATCAACAGCAGGTGAGCGGTGTTGAGATGCCTGACTGGTTGTTCCTGTCAAGCCTTTTCTTATCAGGGCCCAGATGTTGTTTCCTTGCCTTTCCATGTTTAAGTCTTACCTCCTGCAGAGACCAGTGTTTGTGGGAAAAGATGTAACAACCTTTGGGAAGCAGCTGGGTGATAACGCAGGCCGACAGATAAACAAAACACCTTGTCAAACTCCTCTTAAGCAACAGTTTAATCCTCTGCCTACTCACCTTTCTTTACTTTTAAAAATATAACTTGTAGTGGGAGGGAGGATTTAATTACAGTCTCATTAGCACAAATGGTCAGTGAACTGACAAGGGGCTCGGATTTATGATTCCCAGACTTTGTGTCCCAATCATGATCTTATGACATATTTACTTGCTTATCGAGTTTAGCTGTGTGATACTGAGTAAAATGCCTTCAAAGTTGTGGGACTTAAAGTTTAATAAACTTAAATGATCAGGGGAAATTTTTCTAACACAGCAGAATGAGTCAGCCTTGGCCGGACTCGTGGTTAGGTTATGAAACAACAGGTCCCTAGGCAGCCGGCACAGACATGTAACCCTCCCCCCGAATCTCATTCCTTCTCGAGGAACAAGACACCCACACTGAAATCTAAAATCAACCTCAGATCACACAGCACTCCTGTTTGTTGTTGTTTGTGTCTCTGTATCATTTGTACTTGTCACAGTGTATGTTGCAGGTGTTTGCATCACTGTAGTTATTTCTGTCTGTGGACATTTGTGTCTTTTTCTAGCAAGTTTATATATATTTGTGATTTGCCTGCCACTGCATTGCAAATGGGCTGTGTCTATTTGTATTGATGTACATCAGATTGTGGTGATTTTCTAACAATTCTTTTATTTCCTTAAATTTTGAGTGGTTCATTGGTGTCTTTGTAGATGATTTTTAAGTCACTTTGTAAATGGTAAATGGTCCTTATTTATATAGCGCTTTTACTGTACCTGGGATGTTACCCAAAGCGCTTTACATCATACGTCACATTCACCCATTCATACACACATTCACACACTGATGGCGGAAGCTGCCATGCAAGGCACTCAACCACGACCCATCAGGAGCAATTATATGAGGCCAGATCAGTCTCAATAAGAATGAACTCACGCCAGGTGTTTCACAAATGCACACGCTCTGGTTTGCATTCGTATTTCAGAATCGGAAATGCACACGCTCTGGTTTGCATTCGTATTTCAGAATCGGAAATGCACACAATCTGTTTCACAAATGCACACGCTCTGGTTTGCATTTGTATTTCAGAATCGGAAATGCACACAATCTGTTTCACAAATGCACACGCTCTGGTTTGCATTTGTATTTCAGAATCGGAAATGCACACGCTCTGGTTTGCATTCGTATTTCAGAATCGGAAATGCACACAATCTGTTTCACAAATGCACACGCTGTGGTTCACAAATATAATTTTGAGGCACACTTGTAAGATTATACGAATTGCTGAACGTGCATTTACGAACTGCTTCTCATTTGTGAACATCTCTGCATTCGTGAGAGAATTCTCTGCGGTGGATTTTGAGACTCCCCTGACGCCGCAGTGTAACGAATCTCACCATTGGTTGACTAATCTGTCAATCAAATTTCCGAGTGTGATTGACAGATTCATCAGTCAATCAGTTAATTCGATAACATTACATGATCTACAACGAGGGAATGTAAGATAAATGTGTTACTTACAGGTTGTGATTGTTGCGTCTCCTCCATGTCTGCCCGCTAGTTGGACTTTAACTACCATGCTCAAATAGCAGTATTAGCTCTGCGACAGGTCTAAAAGTGTGGAGAAAATGTAAGTAGCAGTATGATTGGCTGAATGCAAACACACCTGATTGACTGATGAATCTGTCAATCACACTCGGAAATTTGATTGACAGATTAGTTAACCAATGGTGAGATTCGTTACACTGCGGCGTCAGGGGAGTCTCAAAATCCACCGCAGAGAATTCTCTCACGAATGCAGAGATGTTCACAAATGAGAAGCAGTTCGTAAATGCACGTTCAGCAATTCGTATAATCTTACAAGTGTGCCTCAAAATTATATTTGTGAACCACAGCGTGTGCATTTGTGAAACAGATTGTGTGCATTTCCGATTCTGAAATACGAATGCAAACCAGAGCATGTGCATTTCCGATTCTGAAATACGAATGCAAACCAGAGCGTGTGCATTTGTGAAACACCTGGCGTGAGTTCATTCTTATTGAGACTGATCTGGCCTCATACAATTAGGGGTTCGGTGTCTTGCCCGAAGACACCTCGACATGAACTCGACTTGGCCGAGGATCGAGCCGGCAACCCTTGGGTTACAAGACGACTGCTCTACCTTGCTGAGCCACGCCGCCCCCTGTGTGCTCTATGTGGTCATTTTACAACTCATTTTGGACTTTTTGTTACTTGTTAAGTTAAACTGAACAAAAAAGAAAATACTTCCTAGGTTTTTTTTTGTGTATATATATATTGTTTGTTTGTTTGTTTTTTTTAGAGTTTTACATTTCTTTGAGGTTGCTTTATGTATCTTTATTAATTATATGTCACTTTGGAGTTTTGCTGGTAAATTATGTTTTCCATTGATGTCTGTTGTTTATTCATGTTTCCTGTATTGTCATTTTGTATACATTTGCATCTCACTGTGTAACATTTCTGAAATAATTAACCTTCACTTTTGGAGCTCTAACCTTGCACCTGGTTGGTCCATGTGTAATCCCAAAGCCCAAGCGGTCATCACTCACATAGAGAGAATTTAGTTGTCTTCATTCATTCATCATATTTAACCTGGCAATAAGCCAACCCCTGTCAGACAACTTTCAGACTTGCAGACTTTTACACACACACACACACACACACACACACACATATATATATATATATATATATGTCTACCTACAGAGACACCACATGACCACTTAAACGCATGCCAACACACACGTCCTACCTGTTATGATCTTAGTTCTATAAATAAACCTACTGATGGTGAAACACTACAGATGACACTGTTGAATATTTAATTACTAAATAAAGAAATCCATGAAAAGTCACTTCTTTGCATTAAGATTTTATTTCCTTTTTGCACTGAGCTCAGCATATTTTTTTCTCATGAATCTTTGCATGTGATGAGCAGCTTGATGTTGGTGAATAAAATCAAATAATCATTTATGACAGAATATTTTCTATGTATATTTTAGTCATGCATTCTTTTAGAAATATAAAAATACATCAGATACTGATGAATAAACACATCCTCGGGTCACCTGTAATAACCACTGTGAGGAGGAATATCAGCTGTTCAGTCGTGGAGGCAGATGAAACGTACAGCTGTGTTTGATGCAGCTGAAGGATCATTACTGTTTCATCTGCTCACAGCTGAATATTTTTACCCTGTAAACGTGCAAACAAGAACAGCCAGAATGCATTTGTTCACTGAAATATTTATAAACTGGTTTGAATTTCTGATTATTCCAGAAGTGTTTTGGATTACATCAACGAAACTCATCTGCATGACTGAGCTTTGCAGGGGGTACAGCTGTAGCTACAGTACAGACCAGTGGACCAAACAAACAGATACTATCCAGCTGTTTTTTAAGATTCCTTTAATTAGCACATTAAAACAACTGGATGGAAACTTGGAAATAATATTTAAAAAAGTCTGAACGTTTATGTTTTGGTGGAAAATTCAGGCACAGGATATGAATAAAAAGTGACTGCAAACAGGATCTCTGATTACAAGATGACATATGGACTTAGATCTGGATGGATGGATGGATGATGTATGAGCTTTTTAAACCCCACTTAAGTGCTGGTAACCAATGTTTTTTGCATAATGTGCTGTTGGTGTGTCACTTAGACAGCCAAAAAATGGTTTCCATTAAGATGGCAGTGATTTTTGTTTAAAAGTCATTTTCATTTCTTCGTTTTCAAGTTTTTGTCTGCCCAAAACCAACCAGAAAGTGACGTCACTGTTACTTCCAAACTGTTGTCAAACTAATGTCTGAATATAATCCAGACAAGGAAAAAAATAGCACATTATATTTTGCTATTTTATTCACATTTGGAAGGGAACCTAGTTTATTTAAGTCCAAACAGGAATTCTTAAATAATGCATGGAAGTTAGGCTGGGATGTCTTTTCATTTGACAGCAGTCCTGCACAAGAGCTCATATTGATGGGCATTTTCTAATGAAATGTAAATTCTGTTTCATATTTCTTTCATTACAGCACATTAAAAGAAACATTTGATATTTGGTAGAGTGTTTGTGCTAATGTAGAAAACCCTTGAGTTTTATTTCTCTCCTGTTGCTTGTAGGGGTGTTAGGTTAAAAGTATGCAGTTAAGTTAGGAACAAAGAGTTAGTGTCACCTACTGCCTGTCTGCCTTCAAACCAACAGCTAATCGCATAAGAAAGTGTAAAAAAAATGTGGATAAATTTTATTTGGATTGGAACCTAGTTTATAAGTGAGCCATGCTAACACCTCTCTTATGCTCCAGTGTACTTATGGACTGAGCTAAATACAAAAATGTTTAGTTGGACAATATTTCTATGCTGATGTTCAGCAGGAAAGGTTATTTCTAAACTGTTTGTGTCATTGAACTTTTCACTTTAAAATAATTCAGAAATTGCACCAGAGTAGTAAAGAAGGAGAGCCAAGAAAAAGTTTGTTGAATCAAGATAAATAAGTCAGGTGACTGAAGAAACAAAGGCATTTGCTCCAGTCAGCATATCCGTGATATTAAAAAGCCATAGAGACTAGATTCGGCTCTTTTTATTTTAACTTATAGATTTTTATGTACTTTTAGAAGCAGTGTGAGTTTAATGACTGCAGCCTATTTAATCTTTTCAAGTCCAACCAGGAATTCTTAAATAATGCATGGAAGTCAGGCTGGGATGCGTTTTCATTTGACAGCAGTCCTGCAAGAGAGCTCACATTGATGGGCATTTTCTAATGAAATGTAAATACTGTTTCATATTTTTTTCATTACAGCACATCTTTCAAAGTATAATTAATGCTGATTTCTTTGCAGTCTGGTTAAAGACAGAGCACTTTGCAACTGAAGCTTTGTCATTTCAACTATCGGCAGTGCATGCAGACCCAGGCTACTTTTTGATTAAGGGTTTGATTATTTGACAGGATTCATTTGTACCAGTCAATACGTTGGATGGATCTGTTTTTTAATGAAGCTGTGAAGAGTCTTAAATGATCTCTCAATCAGGAAAACTGCTGTGTGGATAAAGATAAATCTTTATTCTGTTGTAAAGTGCCAATGTGAGATTTTCTAATATCTATCCCTGTTCATCACATTCCAAACAAATCAAATAAGCTTCATGTTCTCCCATGTATGACACCTTTCTAAGTAGATTCTTTCCTCTGCAGGAGGATATCAAACTCCTGGCTGAGCACTGGTTGGTTCACTATGACCATCGCCCTGGAGCTTTGCGACAGGATCAATGTGTATGGGATGGTGGCCCCTGACTTCTGCAGGTGAGACTGTGGATGTGAATGTAAATCAGCCAAACCAAGCATGTCCTTTAAGATCATTTTAAGGTAGAGTCGTATATGCAGTCATTTCAAAATTCACGGCAGCATGGGCGGCTGATATATACAGGCAGCTGATAAATATTTCTGTGTAGCAGGAGATGTTTGTGGAATGAGGGTGATCTAGCTTACCTGACTAGTGCTCTGCTACTCAGCCTTCCTTTGTTTCCCACAGCTTTGTCAAACCATTTGTGCTGTTATATTCCACTTGTTTTCTGCTCCATTCATCATTCCCACAACAAGCTTAGCAATATTTCATTCACTGCAGTACAGAATCAACTGATCTAACTACTAAATTCATGCCACAAAGCAGATTATTAGCTGCTGAGGTCAGGCACTGCAAATTCCTGGAAAAGAAAGCAGCATTTCTGTGCAGTATTTAAAATACAGTGGTCCTTTTTTGTGTTTTATATAATCTGACTAACTTGGAATGGAAATGTAGATTTGTGAGCAGCCACCCATGAACTAGTACTAGAATGAAGAATAATACCACATGTATAGCCAAAGGGCAGAAAATGTTTTACTTGTGCAATTGCTCTTTTAAAATATACATTTATATATATATAAATATATGTAAGGGATAATGCCCGACGAGGTGGCCATTATCATAAATTAATGAATGGACAGACTGAGCTAAATTAACTTCTGTTTTATTTTCACTACTTTGCTCTTTTCTTTTTGCTCTGCCTGTTTTTCCTCGTTTTTTTTCTTTTTCTTCTTTTTTTGTCACAGACTTAAAACTTCTCTTGATTTTGATAAACTCGCTCTCTCCTGTTTGGTTACATAAGACACACCTACTTGCTACCTGCAGCAAGACCGAGGGATGGGGGCAGGGAGCATTTATGGGGTGCTGCTCCAGTCTACTGCTGTCATTGCGGGTCAAAGTTGTTGTGTCTTAATGTGATCGTCTGCCATAAACTGATTCAGCCTGTAAACGCTGTGTTGCTCAGTTCGTCTCGGTATTAAACTAACTTAGCATGCGACTGTCAGTATGTCCATATTAACAAAGAAAGTCTGCTTTTGTGAGTGATTTACTGGAATAAATACAGCTGCAGAGGAAGAGGTGCTGTGATTAGAAACGATATTCAGGCAGGTTGTTGCTTCACTATTTAGGCTTCATGTGTTTGACTTGTGCTTGTTTATTTTTAGAATGTAAAGTCCAATTAGTTTATAATTTATGTGTTGATTTACAAAGTTTTATTTCCACTGATGTTCACGACTTTATTTCCCCTTTTTAATTGATTACAATACATTTCAATAAAATGCTGAATCTGCATGAAAGATTTCATTCAAGAGTTATATCATACAAATTACTGGCCAGCTGTTACTGTCTAACCAGTTTCTGGCAAACGATCACTTTATGGCATAACACCGGCACTCGGTGGCGAAGTGTTTGCCTGGCACACCTGTAGGCAAGCGGTGCCTCTGATTTGTTGTTTGGTCGCCTCTGACAGCTGCCACTCTGAGGTGGATCTCTAACCGGCCAATCACCTGAAGACTGGATGTGTGTGCAGCTAAAGTGTCTGGAAGTGCAGTCGCAGCGCCGGAATACTTCCGCATGAAGAAATAAATGATGGCTGTGATGAGGTGCTTGGGGTGGCCAGTAGGATGGCCAGGATTCAGCAGCCACCCCGTCCCTCCGCCATTGTTTATGAAGAGATTCTGAATATTTTTAAAAGAGGCAGACTATCCAAAGACTTTCATGTTATGTCATCGGTTCCTAATTTTTGTGTTCATATGACCAAAACAAAGAAAAATGTTTATACTGGATAAAGACAAAAGAGCTGTCTGTGAGTATCACAAGTAATGTAGCCGAAAAAGACAACAGTCCCAAAAACTACATTTTAATCTCAAAAAATCTTTAAATACTTATTTAAAGCATTTAAATGTTTTTGAGAACATTCATAAAACTGTGACGATGTCTCCATGTCATTTGTTACAATGCAATATGATGACAAAACTCTGTGAAGGTCAGCACAGATTGTGGAAATAATGTCATCCATGACAGCTCAAGGGGAGGGGCGGGGCTAATTTGCATATTTATAGTTTGCAGAATCTGTTGGGAAGAAACAGTGTAGGGTTACTGTACTGTGCAAAAACCTTGATCCAGCCCTCATTTCTTTGCATATTGCCACAGAAAACAGGGAATAGGTTCAGCATATCATTGAAATGTGCAAACATAAATAATATTACAGTATATAAAACATAGTTTGTACATTTCTAACAAGTTTTTAAGTTAATATTTGATCTAAACAGCTTAATTCTTCAGCACATCCTGAAATTTTTTGCATAAGCTTTCATGTAATTTCTTTAAGAAGTCTTTAGGAATAGTTCTTCTTGAAGGACGTTTCAAGTATCTTCTTTGGATGTTGGCTGCCTTTTTTTCTGTTCTCTGTCAAGATGATCCACACTCCTTCAATAAAGTTGAGGTCCAGGCTCTGGGGAGGATTCATCACTCCATCAGATATGTTGCCACTGATTTTCAGTCCAGTTCATGCGTTTCATTTTACATACCTCAGCCTTATCTCCTTGTTTCTCTTCCTTAAAAACAGCTTCTTGACAGCAACTCTTCCATGGAGACCATTTATGATGAGGCTTCAGTAACCAGTAGATGGATCAAATAGAGTCAGAGGCATCTCTTGGGTTATGTGTCAGGTCTTTGTTGGATTATTTCCTGTTTCTTAGTAACATCCTTTTCAGTTAATGTTCATCCGCTGTAGACAGATTCTTGTCCAGTTTTCTCACTGCACACTGAATATGCTGAATGACAATGAGTGAAAAAGTAGCCAATGTGAAAAGCGATATTTGAGCAAAGTCCTTTAGAAATCACAGAGACCTATTACTCAAGACCACTTTAAAAGTTTATATTAAAATTTGGGTGTTTGAAAGCAAAATATAAATAAATTAAGGGTGGTTTAAGACTTTTGCACTGTATTGTAGCATTAATAAAAAAACAATAATGATCAGCAGAGCTGCAAATGAATAAAATAATCCTTCACAAATGCACGGAAAAGAAGCAGTTCCAGTATCACATTTAAAAAGTATGAAAGAAGTGTAGAGAATCATTTCTTTTTCTATCCAAGAATGCAATGTTCACATTTTTCTGGTGGCTTTGCAGCCCCGAGTTTCAGACCACTGTAATGAGAAACACAATGAATACAGCCGACCAAGACCAGGACGGCGGTCCCATGTGAGAGAAGCTCTGAGCGATTTCTGACTCCGTCCTGCTCCTGGCAACCAGCCTCGTTAGCAGAGTTTATTGGTTTGATTTACAGCTCACGTCTCACTTGTCTGAGCTAGCACTTTAATTGGGAGGTTTTATTGAACATGGGGCAAATCTTATTAGATTTTTCAATAAAAAAAAAAACAAACTGTATAATGTTTGTTATATCCTTGAGTCTGTCTCTGATCGATTAAAGAATCATTTTTTATTTGAGTGTAAGGGTAAATTCAGTCTTGACAGTGATTTAGAGTGAATGTCGGCTCATTTTTGTGAGAAATTAATGCGTGATTCTTAGGGATCCTTTTAGTTCTCATGACAACTGAAGTCTGTAGATTTTACTAGATCAAAGAACAAACTCTTCAAAATGTCATGTCAGATGTACTTTGCTGACATGAATCTGATATATGGGTAAAGACAGGACATTAATAACTAACCAGTAAATATAAATGATGCATCAATTGTAATACTAGAGACATCTTTGTATGCCCCTCAGTGCCCCTTCTTTCTCCTGCCCTTCATTTTCTGTTTTAAGATGCAAAGCAAATTGTTCTATTTGAGTTTGAACAGCTACATATGTTCATGTTGATTTTCTCTTTTTAACCCTTGGAACTTCACCAGATCGCTGGTGCCACGATATACATTATCAACAATTTCTCAGAAACAGTTGTGTGTAACTCTATGAAGGGAACTGTGATGGATAGCTTACCTTTTAGATGATCTACATTCCAGGTGACCTTCATTTCCAGGCATTTATATCTTATTCTATGGGTTTACAAAGTGTAGTGTTTATTCTGAGACTCTATGTGGAAAATCCACAGTGAGTGATCCAAGATAATGTAATCATTAATTACATTTTTGTAATAATAAAAAGGAAAAAGATCCCTAACACTGTTTTGTTGCTAAGAAACCTCTATTTTGACCTGGAAATTATGATGAAGCCACTTCCTGTCAAACTTTCAACCAATCGGGTAGCTTAAATTGATGGCAATTACCAACCAGAAGCAGCCAAATCAACAAGCGAGAGGAAAATTCAGTGTCTGTCTACAAAGAACAAAAATAATGGTGCTCTGTGGCTGGAATAAAGCCAAGATGTGGTGCTAAAAATGAGCTGATTGGTTCAATGGCAACATTTTTTTTTTCTCCCGAAAGCCAAGACTTGCAAGAATTATATGCAAATAAGAAAAAGCTTGGTCACTGGTGATCTGTGTGTTATTCCTATAAAGCAATGTTACTAATAAAATTCAGTTTTGTTGTTTTGGTTGGCCTTTATGGTGTTATATCTATTGATTCATTTATTTTACGTTTTAGCTTCATAATCTGACAACTGAAGGTGTCCTGAAAATAATAACTTCTGTATGTTGACTATGCTTAAATTCTGCATGAATTCTTACAAACGGGGGAAAAAAAAAACTAAATATGGTTTGGAATTTTAAGGTTTAAAGCACATTTCTGAATTAGAAAAAAAAAAAGACAAAAAAAGTATTTGGACCTTCAGTTTCCACCTAGATGTAGGAAAATGCTGCAACATCACTATAAGGTATATTTTTCCCTTCGGTTTGAACTTATTTTTACACACTTATCTGTGTGTGTGGCAAGATTTGGTAGTGTGGGAAAAGATGCTGGGAAATGACATAAAGACTCTCCATCAGACACTGTGTGTGGACTGAACAATTACAGCTCTGTGGCTTCGTACCGAAAGTTTCAAGACATTTGGATAAAAACAGCGGAACAAAAGGCCCATCAGTCACTTTCCAAAGAAAATAAAAAGCTGTGGAGAATAATTGCTTCCTGAATCTTTGAGAAAGTGTGATGTGGAGTGCATCGTGTGTTACAGCTGTCAGATAAATTTACATTTTGAACAAAGTACAAACTGAGTATAAACACAGCCAGCAACCATAAAAAAAACTATAAATGTGAAACACAATGCTGAGTATACACACACACACACAGACACAATAGTTTGCCTTCACTTGCTACAGAAGCATTTTTATGACATATGAATACAATTCTCTTGACAGCTTGATCATTTTACTTGCATTTAAAATGTTTTGCAGCCCAAAGTATGTATAATCTAAATTTTGAGGTATATGGATGGGCTGCACTTCCAGAAATGCCTGTAGGCTCATTTTAAGACATCTGTGGGGGAAAAAATATTTATATACAATGAGACAATGATTAGTTTAAGATGGTAAATGACTGTGGTCACAACTGCTGCTGATAAAAATGCTGATATTGAGCGAATGATGAAATGCCTCATGAATAATTCAGAAGAACGTGACATGTTATGACGGATGAGTCATTAAAAATGTTTTAAATTGTTTTAAAATACACAAACATTACATCTTGGTTCATCACTGTCCAATTCAAGTGAAAAGTGAGGAATTATGAGGAAAAGCTGGAACATTAACATTTTCCAGACTAAGAAACAAAGCAGGTTTGGAGTGTGTGCTGGTGTGAGGATGTTTTAATGTGTTTTCAAATGCAAGAAGCAGTATGTTTGACTTTTCCCTGTTTTCAAACTAACCATCCGCCTTGCATTAGGAAATATCTTCCCAGTTTGGTCATGTGCTCATTTGCATCCAACGCCTCAGTATTCATTTTGTGGAAAGTCTGAAACCTGAGTGAATAGAGTCAGATCCAGCATCACATCCAGGAAACAGTTTTTTCAGTCAGCTATTTCTGAATACTACTTTATATTTAATGTATATAAATATAATGCTATATTGAAGAGCTTTTTTAGGTGTATGTGTATGAAATGGTAATATAAAAACCCAACTCATTTAATTATTCAAGCTCAGCTGAAGCTGCTGCTTCCTAAGACAGTTTTCTTTTCTTTTCAATTTAGCTTTTTTATTTCATGCTAAGATACTATTGGCACTTAAAGTTATTAAACCAGCTTAATTGATCCACACAGACCTTGCAAATGACGGACAAGTATATGCAGATCAGCCTCTCTTCTTCACCTTGAAATGAAAAACATTTAATGGTGTCACATGAAACTCAAGTGACTCATTAAAGTGCTTTTAAATGTCAACTGTCTGTCCTCTCTTTGCATCTCTTTGCAGGGAGCCTCAGCACCAGTCAGTCCCTTACCACTACTACGAACCTCGCGGTCCAGATGAGTGCGCCATGTACATTTCACATGAGCGCGGGAGGCGAGGCAGCCACCATCGCTTTATCACAGAGAAGCGGGTGTTTGCCAAGTGGGCACGGACGTTTGACATCCACTTTTATCAGCCGGACTGGAGCCCGCCACCTCTCCCGGCCAACTGGACCCTGGAACGGACAACCCCTCTGGCTCCCCAGAAGACGTGACTGGTGTTGGGGTGAACTGAAGACTTTAGAAACTGAGGAATGGGAACATTTGCACTGAGGGTCAACTGAATCCAGAAAATAAACAATGAAATAAGACAAAAGAAGAAAAAACATTACAGATGTGGACTGAGTCTTGATCCTGCTGGACAGTGTTTAGTTCACTGAGGTGAACCAGTTCAGAGTTGTTTGAAAACCTTGTTAAGTGAGTTACACGTGAAGGCAAGGTTATCATACACTCTTGGTGCATGCATGCAGTGTTTAACTGTGGACTCTGCTAGTCTTTGTGCATATGTGAATGAGTACGCATTATTTCACTGGAGGGATCACAGTGAATACCAGCTTAAATTTGGTTTCACCGTACAAAGGATTCACCGCCAACAGCTCATAGAGATATAACATTAAAATCCCTGAATTTAACAGTGTAGCTCCGGAAGCAGAACAAGATGAATACAAATAACGGTGCACCTTGAGTTAGATTGTGTGAATTATCACTTCAGACACTAGATTTTTCTGTAGTTTTCAAAGATTGTGGGGGTCGAGTCGAATGAGATTCTGTAGACCCCTGTCTCATGCAACAAAGGCTCAATTCCTTTCAAAGCAGTTAAATAAATCACTTCCCCGACTTTCATTTATACCGCTTTTCACATGTTTGCATTGTGAGTTCATCCAAGTCAAACTCTGCAGCATCCAGATGATTGACAGGTGTGTAACAGCTACTGGTTGATTTCATCTTGTGTGTGCACTTCTTTCAGTCCCATACGTGTATGTCATAAGGCTTTGTTGCGCCTGTCAGCAGGTAATAGTGCGATTTATTTAACCACAAGCTGGATTTCCATGTAAAAGCTCAGGCATGTCACACAAGACAAGTAGAAGATGAAGATCGAGAGCAGGGGTGCAGCAGCAGCATTCATCCTACTATATTCATCAGCTTCTTCTGTGAACCTGAACCACCTCACAGGGGAATGACATCATTTCAAGGAATACTGCTTTTTTTTTCTTGTTTAACTGATGAGTATGTGATCTGACACTCTGGCTCTGGACTGTGTTTTATGGGCTACATGTGGACTCCCCCTCTTCTCCGTCCTCATGAATAAAAACCAGGTGTCAGTAAGGAAAGAGTGATAAGACACAAAGTTATCTTAATGATACATCCTGCTGCTATGTCTCTATTGATTTTGCCTGCATCCCTGTAACATTAGTAATGAGAAGACAGGTACTGTGGGTCAGATACATCACAACAGCATGTTTCATGCTACATGACTGCATCTCATACATCATAAATAGCCGCGGCTTGGCTCAGAGTGCTGCTGATGAAGAAATGGGTTTTTCTACTGATGATGACCCATTCTGTATTGAAGTGTTAATTTCTTGACTAAATTTAAACATGATAAGCTGTTCAGGACTGCAGCTGCTGGTATATGGTTGATTAAATGGAAAGAGGAGATCATTTCAGACTGCTTTCTTTTTAAAAGCAGCAATCCGGAAATAAACTGATGTGGTCAGTAATTGTACAGATCTGAGAAAAAAGACGAATCTTCACACCTATTAAAAAGTTGTGGTATTTTTTAGATTCTAGCTTTATAAATAACTTATGTTGTTCAACGTGTTAAAAGTAAAATCATTCTCTTGCTTGCTGAGTATAAGCTGAAAGGATTAATACTTTTCTCATGTCTGTAGCTGGTTAGCACAAACTCAAAGCTGAAATATGAGACCATTTGTACCACTGCCTCTAGACTCTGGGTCATTTTTTGAAAATGTCCAAGATATATTCCAGCACATAAATCTGACAAGATACCAAAATGTCAGACCAATAGAAAAAAAGGATAATTTGATAGCATCTGACACAGTTACAGAATAAATTTGAAAGATAATCTTCTCAGCACAATGTAAAAAGAAATTCAAAATGTCTTTAAACAATGGTTATGATTACATGCACAGCCATCTTCTGATGTTAGACTGGTTACAATCATGACACATTTATCATTTTGTAATTACCTTAATAAGGTTGTTAGTGGAGAAAGAAATTATTGAAATAAGCTATGACCAATACCCCATGTTGCCAGGTTTGATCATGATTAGCAACTTTAGGGCTTTTTTTCCCCTTATTCTTTTGTTTTCACAAATCTGGTTGCTTATTTCTTTCATAAGATCTGGAACTACCAGCTCTAGTAAAGGATTCAGTCCTGAAGAAGAACATGCACTTCTTCAGGTTTGGATAAAATTAAGACTTTGGATTAGTACTGTGATTGTTTTGGTGGATGTAAAGAGGGCATGAGTCTTTACTCTGACTATGCTCTGTAAAATGTAATATTGTCTTATTAATGTCAAATGTAATAATATTTATGTCCATGAACACCTAGGCAATGAGTCAGTTATTCTTCCTGATTAATTTTCTGTTGACGCCTCACTTCAGCTGACATTAGTCTGCACTGGGTCATTAACACGCCATTAAATAAAATGTTTTTTATCAGTGGTCTTGCATTCATTAGGCTCTGCATGTGGCATTAACAGAGAGGTAATAATGAGACGATTACCTCTGCGTTCACTCACAGCAGCAACCTGAAATGGTGTTGAAACAGGTTTGTAAGGAGGATGGGAAACCAGTGAACACCTTCACCCTCGACTCATGACAGCTGCCAATTTTTTACTTCTCAGTCCTGCTCTTTCCATTTGGCGGTGACATCAGGCTGTGTCATACTGAAATAATAATGAAAGACAGGAAGAGCTACAAGGCCCTCTCATTATTCCCAAGAGCTACAAATAGATCCTTCACTGTGTTCAGAACTGGAGCATTTTTTTGTGCTTTTTAATGGCACTGAAATGTCTTTCTGCCTGAAGGTGAGGAACATAGATCAAGGTAACAAAGGGAAATCATGTATAGCCAAGGGAAAGCTCCCCTCGGTTATTAGGCTGCAGATCCTTTACCTGATCAATAAAATGTCCTTCATTTGCATCAAGGATGATTAATGGCTAAATGAAATGGTGCAAATATGATTAAGGCTGAAAAACAGCTGCAAATTTCTCAGTAACTAATATAGTGAGACAAGGGCTGCAAATGAAATCTATTTCCATCTGTTATTTGACCTGAAACATTTTTTTTAAACACAGTTTACAAGCCGTACAAGTCTTAAATTCAAAAGAATACCTTTTAACACGGATTTCAAAATACATGAAAAGTATGACAGAAAGCCAGAAGAGAGGACACGACCTAGAAATATGTCACTATTATTTTCCACTACATCCCATTTTTTACATTTCCTAATTATATTAATTACCTAAATTAACACGACCCAGATAAGTGACACGAATTGTTAAATGGATTAACCAATTAAAAATAAATAATTGACTTAGGTTCATAGACATTTTTGTTACAATAGCTGTAGTTTTGTTAGAGTTTTCTGAATGCCAAGTCAGCATTTACAATTTATCTGATTGATATTAACTGAATGTACATTAACTATAGATGTAGCCTTGGCATTACCCAACAGATTAGCAGAGGTTTTTGAATATTCAGCATTTTTAGAGCAAGAAGTGATGTGAGAGTGGTGATCTAAATGAAAAGTTAAAGACACCAAGCTGGTTAAAGCCCTTGTCAATAACATCAGCCTTGCAAAGGATTAAGCTTTTTCAATGCAATACAATCAAGTAAGTTATAAAATAAAAACACTTTTAAGCTACATGCATACATATATTAAAGTGGCACCACTGGGCTTTAGCAGATTTTCTTGTTTTGCACCTCTTAATGAAGGCCATCTTGCATCCTGTGTTTTCTCTGAGTCCTTTTCAGCCAGTTAAAGTTGGGCCAATGTTGACTCTTGTCTTATCTCTTGCTCTGTCTCTTTGTCTCTTTCTTTTCCTCACTTCCTCCGATAATGCCTTCTTGATATTTAGTTGCTGGCATGTGACATGATGCTTTAAAGCAAAACAAAGATGACATGTGATGCCCTGGGCTGGAAAAAGTGAAGTAAGGTTTCTCAGCCCTGGGATGCTGCAGGGTGACAGTGGTTTCAGGAATGTGCATAATTAATGAGTCATAAGCGCAGTTTTAAGGTCAGAAACTTTCGTAGTGTTGCTTTAAAGCTCTAGATCGACACTGGAATGATGTTAATCATTTCCAAGTTGTGCTCTGAATTTTTTTTCTCAATTAATATACTGAGCTATAAACATGCTAAAGATTTTTGGAATTTACTTAACAGGTGACCTGTCCACAGTGTAACCTGGCTCCCTCTCCCACAGACGGACAGACGGACAGACAGACAGACAGACAGACAGACAGACAGACAGACAGATAGATAGATAGATAGATAGATAGATAGATAGATAGATAGATAGATAGATAGATAGATAGATAGATAGATAGATAGATAGATAGATAGATAGATAGATAGATAGATAGATAGATAGATAGATAGATAGATAGATAGATAGATAGATAGATATCACAAATGTTGTGGGTCAGAGGTGCTCACACCACAAGAGCATGTTTTAGGTTACCTTTCCTCATCTGAAATGAGAACCTGATTATCTTTCCTGCATCATAAACAGCTGAAGCCTGGATCACAGTGCTGCTGGCTTTGTAATGTTGCAAAGATTTGTTTTCATCTTCCAGATATGACCCAGCTGTGAAGGCCTGAGCCCAATTTGCCTGAAGTGGAATGTCAAGTCTTGAAAATATGTTTCAACCTGTGGCTTTTTTGTTGAAGTTGAACTGATGCTTTGCAGAACATCTGAGACCAAATCATTTAATTTGGTCTCAGAAAAATCTAAGAAACAGAAAACTGATTAAAAAAAAAATTTAATAAATAAATAAATAGAAAATTTGAAATTTTCTCCTTCAAATCTTCAAATGCCTTTTATTTGCCAGACTAGCAGTGTGAAATATTGAGACATATAGTCATGTAACAAGAACAAAACACAGGTGAAAAAACAGAAAATACACTGGAACTGGCAAATCTTTCCTTGATGTTCACTTTCCTTAAGATTACTGTGTAACAATAACAAAGATCCATAATTAAAAATTCTTTTGGTTTTAAATGAACCTCAGACTGATCCATTTATATTAATTTGCCATACAAGTACTCACAGGAGAGTCAAATTCCTGCCATGAAAGGAACACGGAGGAATGTTGGGAGGGCAACAAAGTGGAAGAAAGGAGGAAGCAGTAGCTGAGCATTTTGTTTTGTGAGATTTTTGAGGGTGCACATCTGAGAAGAGAAGAATTGTACTTATTGCAACTTTGTGAGGAAGTAAATCATCAAAGAAGCCAAAACATAAGGAGATGAAACTAACTCAGGATAGGTAAGGTAGGAAAAAAGTATAAAGATAATCTTATGGAAATTCCTGGTGATTGATGAACACAGTTCTGTTGGGTGGCACCTAAAGTTTAACCTAGTAATACAGTTGCTGTGTGTTGCTGGACTGTATTTAACAATCAGAGAGGGTTGCTATCTCCAACTTGAGCTCTAGATATAGGTTTTTAGGAACCAAATGTTAAAATTATTCTTTATCTCAGTAAAACAAAATATTTCCAAAGAATAAAAAAGAAAGAAAAGAGAAAAGCCAACACAGCTGGTCAAAAATAACACTAAAGAACCTTTTACATACTCCTTCTAACATTAATCATTAATCGCCATTTGTACATGTATATTTATTTTGTGATTACCAAACAGTATGAATGCGGTTTCGTCCAGGTTTTATGATAATATATGCACTGTTTGTACCGCTTCCATCAGGAAAGCAGTGCAGGAACATTAAAACCACCACAAAAAGACTCAGAGAGACACAGCGAGACAGCTTCTTCCCAAGCTGTGAAAGCAATAGTCCCCCTGTAGATCAATACTACACTACACTACAAAAAACTGTTGTACAGGCATCTAGTATCTTTACTACTGAGTATGGTTTCTTTGGGAGGTGGTGACACAGGTAATGTTTGCTTGCCAGGAGCTTCCGCCATTATTGTGTGCTTTTAAGGAACTTCTACTGGTTTCTATGGTCTGTTGCCAGATTGTTTGTATGCCACTGTAGGTGCCAGCCACAGCTTTGTCCTCTATTCTTTTGTTGGCTCCATGACAACTGAGTCATGGTACATATACTGGTACAAAGTGGTGCTACAGTAAAATGTGCTCCATCCAAAGGATCGGAGTTGTTTAGCTGAGCTGCACAGCACAAAGGTAACACCATAAGCATTTCTTTTTATAATTCTGTTCTGGCCTTTAAGCCACATACTCTGTTTGCTAGTTGCTTTGAAGGCAGAAACAAGCCTGTCAAAAGCATTGTGGTCATTGGAGGATTTACCTTTCTTAAGCTCTAACAGCCCATTTGGCCTCTTTTCTGAGAACTCTGGGGTTAAGGCTGAGATGTATTTGTAGTTATAGAAAAGATTATTTATATTAAAAAGATTATAAAAAGAGATAGATATATATACACACACACACACATACGTGTGTGTGTGTGTATACGTTTTTTTTCCTATGCATGATGTACATGCTTACCTCAGACTTAATAGCAATAGTAACCTAAATTTAACAGTTTGTCAATCAGATCTATGTCACCATCACAAATAGGTGAAGAATGAAAAATGTTAATATCATCAGCAGCCTATTTCAGTTAGATATTTTCATTCATTTCCAATACGTTGTCAGTATTAATGTGGTTTTCTAGTGTCATGTCTAATATTGACGTGATGAAATATTCCAGTCATCAGACAGCCGTGCACACATCTATGAAGATAGATCAGGTTCAGACATCTAGTGAGAGTGAAACAGCAAAGGAAGCAAGGGGACGTCTTTTCTTAATCATTGGTGCTGTTGGAGACACAGGTCTGATCATTTGGGGACCATTAGAAAGGTGAGAGAAATTAACAGGTTCTGAGATAAAAATCCAAACAGGACCAGGAACACAGTAGTTGACAGGTGGTAGACAGGATTTATACTTCGGTGTTACGGCCCCTGGCCTATTGGCCTGAAGATGACCATGAGAGGACTGTTAACCTGGTGCATCATGATTGGCTGGGGGACCGACGTTTGAAGCTCCCTCCTCCTTCGTCTGGATTGGTTGACAAGGGTTCCGGACCCACCTAGCGGACCATACAGATGAACTGCTCGCCCTTAAGTACCTGTGATCACTGTCATTGGAGGCAGCTGTGTGAGAGACATTTTACTGTACCCGATTTCTGCCGGTAGAGTTCTTTATTCCTGTTATAGGACACATTGTTGTGACTTTGTATTCCTTTACATACCCAGAGTGCGTAAATCCATTTTACTCTACTCTTGAGTCCGGCGCACTTTGTTAATAATCCTCCCGATCTAGATTAGAGGGAGGATAACAGTCGGCTATGCAGGCAGGTCTAGGAAAGTTTTGCTGTGGGACTAGGTAGGGGCACAGGCCAGGAAAAGGCATTACACAAATGCCCTTTTTTTTTTTTTTTTTAAGGGCTACATGTTCTGAAATATTGGATCATTACAGGTAAAGTGATCTACTGTAAAGTGAAGAAAAACAGCAAATATTTCTATATTATAATTTTTTATCAGTTTACTTTGGGTGATCCTGCATTGTAGGAATTGTATTACTGCTGCACATAGATTTACTTCTATTTAAAAAAGTGTTTAGCATGGTAATCACTTAAATTGTCTACATGTATGAAAACTAACTTCAATCACCACATCTGGTTGTTTTATGACACATTTCACCATGGAGACAGGTGGTGAGATAATGCTGGATAAATTCTGCATTATGAACTAGAACAATATGATGCAGAACATTTGTAACACCTGGTAAGGGGAAGCGAGGCGGGCAGTGCCCCCCCCCCCCCCCCCCCCCCCCCCCCCCTCGTGTTCACCTGAAAATACAACCTTTAGGCAGAACACCTAGCTAGGCAAGCCAGAGCAAGATGGGACAACTAAATGATCAAGAAAAAGTATTTGTCTCCTGCTTAACACCACGCAATGGCAACGGACTAACCTGCAATGAGTGTGACTAGCTTATACACTAAACTCTCACAAACCACAGCAATAAAAATCCTAACACATGCAATTAATACTAAAAACTAGTTCAGTTTAACAGTAATACAACCACCAGGTATACAGCCATAAACTGGTCCAGCAGGAGAGACACTATAAAAGAAGACAAGACAAGTTAAGACAATTTTCAGCAACAAGTTGTAAATGAAGGTACAGACATTAATGGGAGCATGCATGCATAAACAAACCTCACCAGTAGCGACCAGAGTGAGCGACAGGACTTACAGCAACCAGCCTCTTGGAATACACCAGGACTCTACTCCAGGTTTCCACTAAACGCACTCAGCACAACTATACACACAATAACTGTACATCTGGTTCATACTTTACCAGTTAGCCATCTTGCCACCTCTGCCCTGAGGGGTATTGCACGAAACCAAGATAAGCGATTAAGCCGGGATATGTTGGTTATCCTGGCTGAATTTAGCCCTAAGTCAGTTGCATGAAAGCAGCTCAAACTAATCCCGGCCAAGTTACTGTGGTGATTTATCCGCTGCAGCTAGCCTGCTCCAGACCAGGCTAACTGCTAAGGCTAAGATTAATCCTAGCGAGTCACCTGCATGTCCAACGTCAATTCTATGAGGAATTAATGTGTTTTACAGCATGTCCATGGTCTTCCTAAGTATTAAAATATTACATATACAGTCACTGTACATTTAATCGAAATCTGTTCGTAATTGCAACAGCCTTTTTATATGGATTCGAGTTGTAGTATTATTATTCTATTCTATTCTACAGTCATTTAGCAGATGCTTTTATCCAAAGCGACTTACATTTGAGAGTAAGAACAACACAAGCATGAATTCAAACAAGATGGGACGTCATAATTAAGTGTTAGTCAGACCGCTTTTGAGTCCAGTTGGACCCAGGTGCTGTCGTGTAGTGCTAGTGCAGTGCGTATAATTTTTTTTTTTTTTTTAGTCATTTTATTTAAATACAGGATCACGATTTCATCACACAATATCAACTTGGTCATAAGTGCATGATTTCATCAGGCCAAGTGTTATATTGCTATGCTCATGAGGACTGCTCGTCAAATTGCTGTCAGAGGTTTTATAAATATGTGTTTTATTGCATTAATTGAGATTACAAAACACAGCGGATGAGGTTACAAAGGTGTATTCAAAGAAATCCGTGACAATGTAGAATATTCATGTCCAACTCCCCTTCACCTGTTCCCTCTTCATAATGGCTTGCCTTTGTGCTGGACGAGGAAGCCCGCATCCTCAGAAGAGCATTCAGACGTGAACGAGTCTTCAGGGACAGCTCACATCCCCTGGCCTTTGGAGATGACTATGTCATTGAGAGATACAGATTTCGGTTACTGGATTTCCAGCAGTTTTCTGAGTGTCCGGCGTTTAATCTCAAGATCCAGCTCCATTCCTTGGAGCTTGCTCTTTTTGAGTCAGCTTTTAACATCTGCCAGCTCTATCTCTGTCTCCAGGTGCCCTGAATAAAGCGTTCTGACAGTTTGTGAAGTCTGTAAAGGAAATGTCAATTAGCACAGCAGGATTTGTGCATAACGTAGATGTACTTTAGCCAATACTCACAATGTTACCAGGCCGCTTAGGAGACTGTGCAGCATCCGGGTCCTGCTACACATTTTCTATTAGCACCACATCACTGACTTCATATCCTTCATGGAATAAATAAGCAGGCCAATCCCATAAAACTGACATGCCTCAAGCCTTCTGGACTCCACTGACACAGCCTCCTCATCTGCAGACGTGCATTCTGCAGCTGCAGATGTGCCTTCCTCCTGCCGTATACATGCAGCGAGAGGACTTGGATTAAGATTTCACAGAACATACCAAGCCTGTGATTTCTATACAATGTACTAACCGGATCATCTTCTGGTGGCTCCAAAAGTGTAATTGTGTTCCCAGACACTGCAAGGTTATCCAAAGTCAGACACTATATTATATTTGATTGTGTTCCATGTGCAGTAGAATTGCAGTACGTGATGTACCTTGTATGAAGCGGACAGTTTCTGTGGCTGGGACAGAGTCAGTTCTCCCTGGATCCCCTCCATCTCTGGCCTCCCTTTATTTAAATGGAGTGCCAGTTCCTCTGCTGGAGTCACATCCTGGCTTGGTGGGCCGACCCCTGTGCCAGTTCTATAGGCCTTTTTTTAACTGCTACAATCATACAGACATTGAACATGTCAGCAGACACCTCATCTATTCACCTCATTTGTTCATGGTTATCTACTTTGGAGTCACTTACCAGCCTGCAAAATGTTCTTATATTTAATTTTTTCTTGCTGCCAGGTCCTTTTATGGCCAGACAGGTTAGTCCTTTATGAAGGACAGAAAGATAAAATAGATAAAAACGTTACATGAGGAAAATAGATTAAATGGCACATTGTGGATAATTGTTTGAACCTAATCATACTCTACATTTCCTGAGTAACATGCACCTGCTTGTCACTCTTAAAGTATACAACAGTTAGTGGATTTGAAAAGTAACTCCTGTAATTGTAGCCTAATTATGACAGTTCCAGTGGAGCACTGTTTATTAATTGTACAGTTTTTGACCACTTACGCATTGAGCCGGTCGGCTATTGTCTGCAAGGCTCTCTCGCGTTCTTTACTTATGGCATTGGTATTGCCTCTTTTCCTTATAATATCCTTAACTTCGTCAGAGAACTCCGTCAGGAGCTGTTGTTCAGCGGCCGTGACGTAGGACGCGCGACTTTTATCCATTTCCCCATCAGTGATTCTGTGAGCGATCGCGAGGTCTGCTTCAGTATGCCGTGCACACGCACTTATCCCAACTATCTTCACCTGGCTTAACCTAGCCGCACCTTCTCATCCTGGCTCAGCAAACGTGCAACCAATTAAGCCAGGATAGGCCGCGCAAGCTAGGTCAAGCTGGGCTTGCTTAATTATCCTGGATTTCTTTATTCTGGTTTCGTGCAATACCCCTCTGGTCGTTCTTGGATTAGTTTTTGCTACAAACAAGTAGAGCAGGCTCTTATAGTGCCGGCAGTTGATGCACTGATCAGCAATTGTCCACAGCTGTTAGCTTGCATTTAGGGCCCAGTGGTAGGCCCAGGTAGTAGCCAGGAGAGAGAGAGGTGCTCAGTCCTTGTGCTTACACATACATGCTGCATTTACTGATCCTTACAAAAATATGGTATATAAAGAGTGCCTATGCTTGCAAACCAAGCTCAAATCATTACCCCTCCACCACTTTGCTTGACTACAGAAATGTAGAGCTGCCACCACAACTACAAAAAAAAAAAAAAGAAGAGAAATATGACTTTTTATTTTAAAATCGTGAAACTTATGTTATGATGTGATACATTTTATTGTTAAAAAAAGTGAACCATAAAACGATTAAGTTGTACTTCATGCTGGGGATGAGGAAAACATGAGGAAAAACTTGATGCTTGAATGGGTCTTTTTTTTTAATGAGGAATTATTAAACTATCTGAAGTAGGAACCAGGCAGAGGTAGGAAACAAAGGATGTATCTCAAAGTGCAAAAACATTTAAACATTATTTATCTTTTCATTAAGTCACTTTTCAATTTTTTGTGAACGTAATTTTTCTGAATTGTTTGTCCAAAAAAAAGTTCTAGAACTTGGATCATAAAGTGAATGCCCATATGAAGAAGTAAAAAACAGAACAAAAAAAGACATGCAAAACCATATGTCTTGCATTTGTCAAGTTTATGAAAGCTGAGGGTTCTTCTTTCCTCAACGGCTGCAGGTCTCCGACAACATACTGCAAAAGGTTTTCCAGCTGCGGCTGGAGATGAAGACAACAGAGCTGTTGCTACTGTACAGCATTGTTTAGTTTGGGGTGGTAGAAGATCTGCTTTAGCAACAGCGTGCTTATATATAAAAAGTCAAGTATGTGAGCAATGGTTAATATTTTTCAGAAAAGAAATCTAACAATATCATTCCTGGTTATACTAGACTTTTCATACTTGCTGACAGGAAAGCAGCTGGAAACTCTGCATTTCAGTGAACATTGGACAACTTGTCAGATAATGTCTATAAACAG
Organism: Melanotaenia boesemani; assembly: GCF_017639745.1. NCBI lineage: Eukaryota > Metazoa > Chordata > Actinopteri > Atheriniformes > Melanotaeniidae > Melanotaenia > Melanotaenia boesemani. The sequence goes on along the minus strand of NC_055689.1, from coordinate 26,421,604 downwards.
TGTGTGTTTGTGTGTAAATCCTTAAATTTAGCAAGCTGCCACATAGGTCTAATGTTGCAGCTGCTTCATTTCTAAAGAAAAATCACAGGTCAGTGTTTATGGACTCAGTGGTAAATGAACACACTCCTCCTGGCTTAAACAACCTATGAGAGGTATTTAGATTACCCTGTCCAACTCTTAAGTCTGAAATCTCTCTGACTTTGGAGACAGATGTTCCAATATTGTACTGGTTTCTCTCCAATGAGTCAGGTGTGACAGAAGACAGACACAGATAGACAGAAGATATTTATTAGCATAGGGAAACCATAGCGACAGGAGAGTGGAGCGGCTCAGTGAGAGGCGGACTGTATTCAATTCCATCTGCAGGTACTGAAGTAGAAACAAGAAAAAATAAAGAACATGGAATCCATTTAGGAGTGGGTTTAAGATCAAACAATTCCATCCGAGATGCGGTGGCTTCAAGTTATATTGTCTCTGCTGCAAGCCTCCTGCACACTGACTGTATGTAGAGACTTAAACAGCTGCTCAATCTTTTGAAATACAAGAGTGGAAGAGAAAGGAAACTGCATTTAAAAGCCTCCATGGTCTGTTGGAAATGTTTCCAGTAGGAAAAAAAACTGCACTGAATAAAATGATGTCTTTGTGGAAGCAAAATACAAGCTGAGACTATTTTCAGCAAAGCACACCTTCAAGACTTGGAATAGCAAAAGTAGATCTGACACCTTGAAATAAAAACAGATCTAGTGTCTTTCCACACTGTAATTCTATTCAAGAGTAATTAAAACAAGTTCAAGAAACAAATCAGGCAGTTTAAGATGTAGATTTATTCTTTTGGGTGTTTTATGTTTAAATCAGGGCATCAAAATCCTCCAACTGAGGAAATAAAATTACAAAAGCAAGCAGGAAGAATAAGATTACAGGAAATAAGCAAGCTGGAGAGGAAATAAGTGTTGCATAAATAATGTATTAGAGAAGGTACACATTAGCTGACGCAGCAGCTGCCTTCCGATACATATGGTTTCATTTCCAAGTCCATCCATTTTCCATTTCAGCCGTGAGGAAGATTGGCAGCGGGCAGCGGATGGGCGGGCCCTTGCGCCAGGCAGAAAAGATAAACTACCATCGGTTCAATCCATATTCCTCGAGCATCACTCACCCACATCCCCCCCAAACAACAATGAGCCTAATGCAGAGTGGTTACACAAGGTGAGAAAGGCTATAAGTGGAGAGAAAATCAAATAAAATAAAATAAAAAAAAAAGGAAAACACCTCAAAGCTTAAAGGAGAATTATTTGTGAAGGCCGATGGCTGTCCAGGTTTTCACTTGCTTATTGCTACACTAGACGCAGAATGGCCAGGAGAAAGCTGTCCATCACCCACAATACAATCAGCAGTGAAAACGGCTGGGGAGCTAATGGATGTTTCCACAGGGAGAGCAATTTAGTGAATGGAAAAGTGGATGGGTCCATCACACGAGATGGGATTATGTACGATTGTTATCCTTCATAAGACTGATACGACGGTCAAAAGGTGTAACGTATACGGACAAGGGAGACATTAAATAGTAATCTCTCCACAGCCCACTCACAGGCAATCAGCCTACTCTCATTTTGCCTTCTTTTTCTGACCCAGCAGACATTCTGAGCAGCACTTAAACAAATAGGCTGCTGCTGCTAAAATATGCAGAGCAACATGCTCTCAAAATAAATTAAATTATCTGCAGGCTCAGTTCAGTGCATTTTAAACCAACACAACAACAAAGGAATGGTTTTCCAAAACAGAACATCGGACACAAATAAATATAGAAGTTAGAGTCCTTGCAAAACACATAAAATAGTTGAAAAATGGATGTAAGATGCACATTTGTAACTGAACACAAAATGTTTTCATCCAACAGCAGAGAGCAATCATCTCAACAGCAAAAAGGCACCAAATGTTTCATGTACTTTCCAAGAAACTGCAATAGTTGTTGTTGCAGGCCTCTCCATTAAGTTTGCCTCCCCCCCACCCCCACCCCACCAAAAAAAAAACTAAAATCCCCTCAGTAAAAACTGCAGCTTTCTGTCCTCGTATGTCCAGCAGGGTAAATGCTGAATCCTCAGAAGATGTGTTTGAGATGCTTGACACCGTACGTCTTGAAAAACACCAGCAGGATTAAAGTCCATAGACCCAGGATGAAGCCATCAGGAGGATGCCAGTCTTTCTGCTTTGGTTTCTGTGGGGGGTGAGTGAGTAGAGGTAAGGCGAGGGGAGGTGGGGGGGTGAGGAAGAGGGAAAACAGAAGGGGGGTTGAGGTGAGATTGCAGGTTAGTAATGGTGTGTATATTTCTCCTGTTGAGGCCACTGCTGATTGTTCTGTCATTCACACAGGCAGGCAGGCACAGAATCCCACATACACTCACTTTATCTCTTCAAACACTTTATGTGCACTATCTGCCGTCTCGTACACACAAACACAAAAGTTCACACAGGAAAGCGGGTGGTAGAGCTCATCAGTACACCTCCCCTGTCTTGTGTTTGTCCCATTCACTGCCACATCATCACTTTGTGTATGATTATACTTTTAAATCTCGCTTGTATTAAACATGCATCTCACAAGGAGCACATTTATATGCTAATGTGGCTGCAATATTCTGCAGAGAGATGAGATTTAACCTCTAAAAAAAATTCTAAACTCCACTTGCTGGCGACAAAGCCATAGATGGGCTGTGAGAGATTTCAGTTATCCCTCGCTATACAAGCTTCCAATCGGGAAATCACTAGTCGGCTCAGGCATCCCTCAAAGCCAGAACCTACTGTACACAGGAAACTGTAGGGTGGAACACTGCGCTCAAAAGAGTGCACAGTGCTACTAAGGCTCTTGTTGTGCATCTACAGCCATGATAAAAACTATCAAATATAAAAGATAGTCATCGGGTACAACCTCAGATGAACAGAAAACCCTGATATGATACTGTATCATAATTTAAAATTAAATAAAAAACCAGAAAAAATTAAGAAGTGAGTGAAAAAAAAAATGATTTAATACAGAAATATTTAAATAATAATTTCCTGTATGGCATTATCAGTTTTGTTTGAATTTTGTTGCTTTATTTTATTTAATTTTGTGACCATGCATGTATGCACATCTATCTTAAGATTTTTGGCATACAGATGAGTTCATGGTGACTTAATGACTGCAAGGTGTTCATGTCCTGTAGCTGCAGAACAAGCCCAAATACTTACCCTTCCACCACCATGCTTGACAGCTGGTATGATGTGTTAGTGCAGATATGCTATTTTTGTTTTTCTGTGGTGCTGTGGATTATAAACTAACATCTCTACTTTGGTCTCATCTGTCCAAACAACGCTATGCCAGAAATCTTGTGTGTTGCATAGTTGAAACTTTGCAACGCTAAGGAAGGCCGTCATTTTTTTTTCTTTTAGAGAAAAAATGTTTTTCACTGATAAACCTCTAATAGAAGCCATTCTTGTTCAGTCTTTTTCTAATTGTACCATCACGAACTGATCTTTTAGCATGGTAACTGACATACAGTTTTCAGGTTTTCTCCGATGCGTCCAGGTTGCATTGCATGGTCAGACTTTGAGATAAACTTTACTCTTGGGAAGATTAGCAACTGTTTTAATGTTTTCCATTTGACAGGAATCTTTTTTTTTTTACACATAATAGACACCAATCTGTTTGGAAATGGCCTTGTTGCTGATGACCAGTTAATCATTATGTGTTTGATAAGCATTTCTTGGCTGCTACTTACCTTATTAAATCCGATAGAATCAGTAAGGGTATAAGGGTTTTTCTTAAAAAAAATCGTGACAAGGTGCAACAGCTGCCATTCACCTGAATCTGTATTCATTTAATTTTAAGATTTTATGGACTTTAATTTTTTAATGTCCTAATATATAAAAACCTTATAATTAAAAGGGTTTGTCTTTTTCTTTTTACCATGACTACTTTTTCTGAAGAACATCCATGTCTGCTGCTGCGAAAGCTGACAGAATACTAGAAAAATAGACCCTGCTGTAAAGGTCAAGTCTATCCAGTAACACAGGCACATTACCACCACCACTCAGTTCAACAAAATCCAATAAGCAGAAGACGACTCAGCTAACCACTGGCCAGTAGCAAAACTTATGAGGTACTTAAAAAGAAAAAACAAAGAAAAAAATGGTGGCAAACCCCCACCTAAAAGGTAAAAATACTGTGCACCTAGCAACCAAATACCCAACACTCATGGGAAAGCCGGTGGAATTTTAAACAAACAAAAAACGAACAGAAAATGGGCCACCTGTTATGTCTGGCAACTCTTAAAGTTATTCTAAGTTTATTAAATGTTTTGTATTTAAATACATATATAAACTATAAATTTACTGTTTATTTATTTAATTTGAATCTTTTATTTTGAAAGCATTTTTATCACTGCATCATTTTATTGATCAAATTTCCATCTTTTTCAAGTTCCTTCATTTTTTACTTATTCACTTTTTTATTTGTTGTTAAGATCTAATATTTAGTAGATGTTGTGTTTAAAAGCCTGACTTGAGATTTTAATTTTGTATTTGCAGGCACCTCATTTTGTTCCATGAATTTTTATCCTTTTGGGCGTCTTGTTTTATGTGCAGTTTCACATACATGTGATATGTAAATGTCTGTGATTATCTTATGATTTCATGTCATTTTTTTTTTTTTTTTTTTTTTTTTTTTTTTATATCGTGATATTTTACAAGGTTTGTCAAACAACAAGCAGATTTGGTTTAGTTATTAAATACAAATTATACCAAGAGTGAAATTAATTAAACCAAAATAAATGTTCTGAAAGGGTCCCGGACCACTTTGTAGTGGAATAATTGGGCCCCGGTGTAAAAAAGGTTCAGAACCCCTGCTCTAGACAAGGTGATTAGTCCTACAGAGGAAATGAATATAGACCATATTAGGTAAATGATTTTTCATGTCAAAGATTTTAAGTATAAACTACAAAGATTTATTGATTTTGTTGTGTGTGCTGATGTCAGTAGCATTATAATCCAGTAAAATATCATCATTGTGCTTTACTTTAAATAATAGTAATTCATATGATAAAACTGAATTTTGAGATATTATGTTTAATATTTTAAATCCACCTTGGAAGTACCTCAGTTCAATGTAAAAATCTGATGAAGGGCCATTTGGCATCGTCTTACAAAGCCTTCCCTGGAAAACATGCCTTAGTAGTAGCATACGTTGCTCTTAAGTCTTTATATCACCATGCCATCACATGATTTTGAACAACATGCTGTGGCCAGGCCAGGTTAACACAGCACACTTGATTTTTATTATTATTATTATTTTAAATTATGAGACACACCAAGTGGAAAGACTGTTTTAAATAGATTTGTTAGAATGTCTTTTTTTTTTTGTTTTTGTTTTTTTTTTTTTGCATGGTAATTCCACTAATAAACAACATTATTTCAAATCTCTAAACATTTTGCAGATATGAGCATCACCAATAATCCCTGTATTATAATCAGTGCAGTGAATGAAGCTAATTAAATTATAATGCAGACAGAATATTTCCTTTAATCCTGATGACTCCCTGGTACTATTTAAGTTCTGAAAGAGTCCGGTTGCCTTGCAATTTTACTCAAATAAGTAGTCCCTGAATGTAGCTGAATTTCCTCTTTAAACATGAAGCAAAGACTGCTGAAGTGGCATATGCAGAATGGACTCTATATTTGTGAGTACATATAAATGAAACTGGCACATTCACTTCTCAAGTGTGTGCTGAATAAGTCCAGTGTCTAAAATTACCACCCACCAGGCACCAAATGCCAGTGAAATCTATCTCTGGCAGCTAAAACCACACAATGACTGAGACTGTAACATTTGAACACCTCTGTTATATTCAGTTTTAATTTCCCTGCTCACTACTGAGCAGACTGTCCATTAGCCAATCAAATCACAGCTAAACAATGGCTCTTTCTGAAATAGGCTTTTCAGTTCTCCTGCTACACAAAACAGCCTCATCTCTGCCTGGTGGATGATGAACTTGACCCACATGAATGATAAAGACTTTTCCAAAACTGTTGATGCCCCAATTTATAAAACATGTGGAGCAGGTATTATCATATATTCCTTTCTTGACCTGGTAAAATTAATGTAATTTCTTATTAGTTTAACAACGCTTGGTGAAAGGACAGTTAATTTCAGGAAGTGAACTCCAGTGTACTCATGCCTCTATGTGCAACCTCTGTGCCCTGTGCATCTTCTCAAGGCTGTCCCTTCAATCCCAACTCCATGTTGCGTGACGACATTGCCAATTTCCAATGTAGAGAGGCTGAGGACAGCAGGAAAATTGGATTACGTCTGACTCTAAATTTATTTAACAGCTCAATCAAGTCAAATCAATAGAGTTCCACAGCCATCCAGAATACTAAAAGCAGAAACAGAGGAGCATTGGCAGCTCATGTCAGACCTGAACTCTAAGGCAGGCATAGTGTTGGACAGACTTAGGGCTGCAAGTCCAAGGTTAAGAGCTGCTAATTCAAAAAGGCTTTCCCGTGATGGATGTTAGCTTAAATATTCTGCCTATATTCTCATAATATTTCTGACAATCAACTCAAAATGTCCACAGAATCTGATTAGAAAAGGAGACCGTAAGTTGATTCAGGCTAAGAGACAGGCACTGAGTCACTGAGTGTTTTACACGGATGTGAGAATCCATCTAATAAGGCCTTGGGTTTTGCCATTACGATAAGTGCATCTCTAAGTCAGTAGCAGGTCATTCTCTGACAAAGTGAAAAGCACATAAAGTGATAATAGGATGTTTTCTGAGCCTTTCAGATTTTCATCATCCCTAAGTGGTCCTCAAGCTGCTTTTACAACTTGACTAATAGCTTTGCCAAACTGACCTGGATAGCAAATATTTGTGATGGGACACTCCTGCTTAATAAAGTCTCACTAATGATGGTCATGAGGTTGAAATAACCATTTGTAGGCCTGTGACACTGGGTTTCATCAAGATCAGGGTGAGGATTCAAGAAAAGTTCAGCTTAATTTTAAGAACCCACAGCAGCCTCCATCTATCCATTCAGTCATTTATCTCAGACTTAAATGTTTTCAATAAAACCCCCGGACCAGGACATTTTCAGTGAGGTGGCCAGAACGGATCTGTGATCATTTTTAGGGTGGCATACATGTCTCACTAGAAAATACAGGGTTTAAGGCAACTAAAGCCCACGCCTCAATATTTGGAAAGCTGATAATGGTGGAGAAGGTTATATAATATTTAATGTATTAAAATTGTTCTTATTCATGCAGGAAAAAAAAAACAAAAAAGCTTAAATAATACAAATGTAGATCATTTTTCAGACAGTTGTACTAAGTATTACTACTTTGTTGAGAGGAAATACTCAGCTAAGCTTAAAGCGATCAGCAGCATTATGAGCTCATATCATCTTTAGGAATACGTAGACAGATACATAATGTATTTTTCTTATTATAGTCTGATCAAGTTACATGTACACACAAATATGATACACAAAATCTCCCCTCTGATATTATAGTTTTTCTGTAATTATCTGCAGAGGTGATTCCAGAGTCTGTTGGCACCATAGGGAACATTTCAGAGGGGGCTCCTCCGACCAGGGTTCATAACCCTTTTATTATATTTAATATAAATAACAATAATATGTTAATATTATCATCTTTAAAGATTTTGTTGCTAATGCGTTAAATTCCTTAAATTAAACTTTTGAATGTTCTTTGGCAACTTCCACTATTTCATAGTTTTCAATTTTCATTTAATTAAAACAGGGGCAATATAATTTAACATGGTCCTAAAAAAAGGATATTAAAAGTGCTGAGGCCTGTATTATGACTTTTAAGGATTATATTCACAGCTTAATACAGGAAATAAATAAATACATGCTGTTTTCAGAAGCATAAAGGCCTACTGGACACATATGGAAAACACAATATAAACACCACCTGTACAAACAATAACTTTCATCCATGAACATTAGTAGTGCATCATCTAAATTTCTTGCCTATGAATTCTAACATTATTAACTTGACAGTTTAGTTTAACTGTACATGGCTTTCATTTGATAACTAAAAAATTAGTCTTGTCCAAGTTATCTGTTTCTAATTTCTACCTCAGGAACTCAACAGGAGGACAGACTGAGCTGCTCTGAGCTAAATTTGCTTCTGTATAAGCTGCACTACACACCAGTGTTTTGTTCTCTTCCTGTTTTTCTTCTTTCTTTTGTCAGCTAACTTCTCTTCTTTTTGATAAAACCGCTCCCAGATGTTTATATAGTTAAGACGCAACGCTACTTGCGGCAAGAGCGAAAAGTGAGGGTGGGGTCATTGCTCCAGTTGACCACTGTCAATGCACTATCCACATTGTCGCTGCTCTGTAGGGATTCAAAGAGGGTCGGTCCTTGTGGGCCTAAGCATTTATCTGGCATGACTGTTGGCAAGTTGTGCCTCTGATTATCTGTTGTTTGCTTGCATCTGACAGCTGCCACTTTGAGGTGAACCATGCCAATTATCTGAAGACATGATGTGTGCACAGATAAAGTGCCTGGAAGCGGCATGGCAGCGAAAGAATGGTTCCAGCCACCTCCTCTAACTCTTCTGACAGATGCCAAATTTGCCATCATAAGGGGGTCCTTCAATGAGCCAATCTGCCAAAGTTCAATAGTGTTTTTTTAAGACCTTCCCTACAATCAAACATGGTGATAGCAGCATAATTATGTGGGGAAGTTATTCTGTGACAAAGGTGCTTTAAAACTGCATCTTCAGTAGTGTTTGACAGAAATAAAAAACTCAGAGCTTCAACACAAAAACTGACTTCAGCAAACAGCACAGATAATGAAGCTTAAACTATAAAGGGTTGCTTTTAGCATCTAAATCAGTGGTGTTTTGTGAGAGATTGACAGAAACTACAGTCAACAGCTTTTAGCCTCATTTGTCTGACATCAGAATAACAGACATCAAAGTGGGAGTTTAGTCCAAAAATAGCTCTCAATCAAAAGGTCCTGAAAACATATTATTTCACTCTAAGATGCAGAGTATTTTATGATGACTCACTTTCCTGACAGGGTAAGATTGTGAGGATGGATATGTGTGCACATGCTGCCAGGTCACTGTTCATTGCACGTGACCAAACCACATCCACAGTGTCAACCAAGAAGAGCAGCAGTGTATTATATCTTGATTAAAGATGACAGATTTAAGTTTTGTCCCAACTTTAAATCTGACTTGTTCATATTTAGTCATTACATCTGACACCTTGTTCCGTGTATTTTAACAAATAATGACAAGATAAAATGCAGTTCTGGAAGGCTAGTCTGAGTAGAACATTATTCATTTTCATAGCTTATTTAGGTTGTAAAAAAACTACACAGCAGAGTAAAACCCTAAAAAGCAAGGTTTCACAACTGTCTGCAGTATCTATGCAAAATAAAATAGCAAAATGATTGATTTTTACTGTAGTAAAATAAATAAAAATGTCACTTATGACAACTACAACATACTTTTAATTGGTTTTATTTCCCAAATGCAATCAGTACTGAGGCTTCAGGTTTAAAAGTTCACTAGTTCACAAAGATTCTACGATCCTGTTATAATAAACTTTGTTGGAACGGTCACTGATCACAGCTGACCGACAGTTTCATGCTACTTTCTCATTTAATATGAACTGATCACAGGGTATGGTGAACCAAGGTCTCAAACTATATTATTACAACTAATTCAGCTAATACCTGACACATTCAAATTGGTGTCTGGGCTTTTCTTTTTCTATTTTGTGTTTTTATTGCTCTCAAGTCTTCAAGCCCATAAAACTCTTGAAGATTTCAATCAAAGAAAGAGGGTAATGACTGCCCACAAAACATGTCCTTGCCTTAGCTCTAATCAATGTGGCTGTCTACTCAGATTGCAGATTGGCTGGCATCTAACTCCTATAAATTTAGGGTGCAATATTTTTTCACATCTACAATTCTATTCAGACCCGCATGTTTTGGCAGGTTTCCTAGGCAGGTGGGGCTTCTTAGAGTGTAGAAAAAGTATGAACTCATTATCACCCCCTTCTTTTCTCTTGCTACTGTGCATGAAATCTGCATATCCCTTATGACCTCCTCATGACACTTTTGACCATTTTTCCTCAATTTTCTTTTTTTAGTTTATGTTCATGTCACTCCTCCCTGAGCCGCCACCTTGTCGTGGTGGAGGAGTTTGTGGGTCCTGACAATCCTAGCGGCTATGTTGTCGGGGGCTCATGCCCCTGGTAGGGTCACCCATGGCAAACAGGTGTCTAGGGGAGGGACCAGACGAAGTGTGGCTCAAATCACCCCTATGATGAGGAAAAAACAAGGACTAAGGTTTCCCTTGCCCGGACGTGGGTCATCGGGGCCCCACTCTGGAGCCAGGCCTGGAGGTGGGGCACGGAGGCGAGCGCTTGGTGGCCGGGTCTATGCCCATGGGGCCAGGTTGGGAAAGGGTGACGTGGGCCTCCCCTCCCGTGGGCTCACCACCTGCAGGAGGGGCCATAGGGGTCGGGTGCAGTGTGAGCTGGGCGGCTGCCAGAGGCGGGGACCCTGGGGGTCTGATCCTCGGCTGAAAAAGCTAGCTCTAGGGACGTGGAATGTCACCTCTCTGGCGGGGAAGGAGCCTGAGCTGGTGCGTGAGGTTGATCCAGCTAGATATAGTTGGACTCACCTTGACGCACGACTTGGGCTCTGGAACCACTGTCCTTGAGAGGGGCTGGATCCTCTTCCATTCTGGAGTTGTTCCCGGTGAGAAGCACCGAGCAGGTGTGGGCATGCTCATTGCCCCTTGACTTGGCGCCGGTACGTTGGGGTTTACCCCGGTGGACAAAAGGGTAGCCTCCCTCCGCCTTCGGGTAGGGGGACGGGTCTTGACTGTTGTTTGTGCTTATGCACCAAAGAGCAGTTCAGAGGACGGTCCGTCGGATAGTGGAACCTCGGATTGAGGAGGAGCAGTGTGGTTTTCGTCCCGGTCGTGGAACAGTGGACCAGCTCTACACCCTCTTCAGGGTCTTTGAGGGGGCATGGGAGTTTGCCCAACCAATCTGCATGTGCTTTGTGGACTTGAAGAAGGCATTCAACCCTGTCCCCCAGGGACTCCTGTGGGGGGTACCCAGGGAGTATGGAGAGCCGGACCTGCTTGTACGAGCTGTCCGGTCCCTGTACGACCAGTGTCAGAGCTCGGTCCGCATTGCCAGCAGTAAATCAGAATCGTTTCCAGTGCGGGTTGGACTCCGCCAAGGCTGCCCTTTGTCTCTGATTTTGTTCATAACCTTTATGGACAGAATTTCTAGGTGCAGCCGAGGTGTTGAAGGGATCCGGTTCGGTGGCCTCAGGATTGGGTCTCTGCTCTTTGCGGATGATGTGGTTCTGTTGGCTTCATCGGGCCGTGATCTTCAGCTCTCACTGGCGCGATTTGAGGCCGAGTGTGAAGCGGCTGGGATGAGAATCAGCACCTCCAAGTCCAAGACCCAGCTTAATATGAATTTATTTGTCTTTATGTTCTTTTATGAAAAGCACATTGAATTTACTTTATGTGTAAAATGCATTATACAAATGAACTTGCCTTGACTTTAGAGCTTTCGCTAATTTCTCCATTGCCAGCACACCAGACAAACATATGAAAGCAGAGACTCTGATGATTATAAGCATGGTTGTCTCATCACTGTGGGACAAAAACTCTGAGCTAAAAGCCAAAGGGAAGCAAATAAAAATTGCATTGACTTACATGTCTATGAGTCTGCCTTTTGTTCATGCAAATGATGCATGAAGGTCCTGGTTGTTTCCATGAAGATTGAGGGGATTTTATAGAAAAGTATTCACTCTTCCTATGACATACTATCTTGAGGTTAACTTCTTTCTGCCTCCTCATTGTGTTTCTAAAGTAAATTTGGGGGCTGTCCCTTCATTCTCCAGGCTGACCATTGTAAACATCTGTAAACTGCTCAGGTTCACTATTTTAGCTTCTATTTTTGCACAGTTACACATCAGACATTACTTTACTAATAAAATTAGATGAATTGGGCTGCTATGCTCTGATTTTCACAGAATGCAAGGTGGTTTTCTTTTAGGAGATAAACATTTACATTTTCTACTGTATTCCAGGTGAATTTACTCTGACACAGTAATACATATCTTGGTTCTGATACCTTCTGATACCTCTGTAGTAATCTCACGTCTCAACTTTCTTTTGATTATTCATGCATCCCTTGTAGTTGTGAAAGCATACTTCATTTATTGTGAGTGTGTCATTTCAGACAGCAACCACAAAAAAGGGCCTCATGAAGAAAAGTTTAACTTTGCCTATGAAAAAAAAATGATAAAAGCTGTTATACTCTGTGTCTGTTAGTCAACTCCCTGATGGGGTTGACTTTGAAATTGAAATTTACTTTGAACTGATGCATGTGAGGCATGGTATAGTGGGGCTTTTGTGGTGTCTGGTCTTCCTTTCCCAATGTGGATTTTCTGCAGGTATTCCAACTTCCTCCTATAGTCCAAAATAAAAAATGTGGAGTTCATTGGTAACTCTAAACTGATGTATGTGTAAATGTTAGACTGATTTATGTTTTAAATATCACCTTAAGGATTAGCAAATAAATGTTTATTAAAGTCCTGTTATCCCTCCATTTCTGTGCTTTCTCTCTACTATGCCCATCACATCTTTCTTTTTACCTAAATAAAAAAAAAGAAAAAAATGGACTGACCATGAAAAGATGTCCTTGCAATCTGTCAGATTTGGACTGTGTTTAAAAGAAAGAGTTTGCAAATGTAGCCAAGTGAAAATGTGCCACAGTGATAGACTCCTACCCAAGAAGCCTGAATGCTGTGTTTAAATCAAAGTCATAGTTTCAGGCTGTGCAAACCCATATAAACAGCTCCCCTAAAGGATTTGCTTGTATTGTTTTATACAGCTGATAGGTCACATTAAAGGCTTGAAAAGTTTTTAAATAATTTATTATAATCTGCTGCACTTAACGTTATCTTTTTATTTTCTCATCTCTAAAACCTCCAACTGAAACCTGGTAAATGACAGCAATGGCAAGGGTAGCAAGAGGGACTTACTCCCATTCGCTCACAAGCTTTGAACACTGATAAATTTTGAATTGTTTGTTCTAGTTTAGTTATAACAGCAGCATTTCATCACAAGTATATTTGCCTGGAAGGCTTAAACTTTCTTCCACCCTGTTTTCCAGTCAAACAGACTCAGAGCTGTGACAACAGTGATCACCCACAGAGACTCTGGCAAAATCACATGAATACTGATTTGCCAGTTCAGACTGCCATCACAAGGTTCCTGACTTAAAACATGCAACAAAAATTTACAAATGCTGCAGTTCCTTCTCCTGTTTCACTACAAGAATTATACATAACATGTGAGTTGGGGCAATTTAACCTTCACTGAGGTGACAAAAGCGACAACATAAAAATAAGAAAGAAGCTGAGTGTTATAGGCCTGGAGGACGAGGCAGAGCCTGAACAGGGATGTTTATGAGAGATGACCGGGAGCATGTGGCCATTGGGGGCAGGTGACCTCTGTGACAATGGTAAGCAGAGGTCTGCGTGACTGAGACTCTTCGCAAGTGTTCATCTACTAAATAAATATATATATATATATATATATATATATACATGGGTGTGTGTATGTACTAAAGGCAGCCTCTGGAACCAAGAAGAGCAAAGGGAGATGGATTGAATGTGACAGGAAGCCACATCAGCAGAGGCAGCAGGGAGAGGAGCATATGTCAAGAGGAGAGTGAGGTGACTATGTGATAGAGGGAGGAGGAGATAATTACAGATGTTCACAGATTTAAAATAGTGTTCACATAATATTCACTGTTACAGTGGCACAGTACATAGCTGAAACAAGTTTTCTCAGCCCTTTTTGACAGTTTCATCCAACTGCCACCGTTATTACAGAGTTGCAATTAGTACTGACTGGAATTATTTATTCCATTAGGACTGAATCTATGTGTGTGCTTCTCCTTTTAAAACCTAAAGCAACATGAGCAGTTTCATGTTACATAATTCTGAAGACACACGGCGGATGATTTTAAAAAGAAAATATTCATAAACATTAGAATCAAAGCAAAGAATTTATAACAGAAGCATAATGTTTGAGCTCTCAAATGGTCTTTCATTTAAGTTTTTGATTTTTTAAGAGGCTAAGAAATGTAACGTTTTACTTGAAAAAACTGTCACTACCTCAATTCATACCTCATATCTTAATACATTACCTCATCAAATTTATGTGATTTGATGAGGTAATGATGACAGAACAAGCCAGCTTGTATATATTCACACATGTATTCACAATGAGAAACTTAAATGTCTGTTTCCCAAAAAACAGAAAGAGATTTTTTTTAATCTGAAATTATTAATCAATCTACTGTCAGTCCATTTATGATGAATAAAACTCCCCTTTGGTCCCATACAATGCTTAAGTGGATGTCTCAGTAAAATCGGTACTTGGATGAGCCAAAAACCTCTTCAGCTAAATAAAGATAAAAGTGAAATCACTGTCTTCTGAGACAAAGATGACAACCAAAGATTAGTTTTCAGTTTCAGTCAGTAATGTTAAAACAGTGGATCAAGCCAGAAATCCTGGTATCATTTTTAACTCTAAGCTAAAAAGAATATAGCTACAACAATGGTTCAGCATGATTCAGAAAAACTTGTTTAAGCATTAATTTTCGGTAGTCTTAATTATTCTAATGGAGTTTCTACAGGTCTTGCTAAAAAAAATAAATAAATTCACTAAGATGGCTGCATCTAATCCAGAACACGTCTGCTTGTGTCCTCACTACGACCAAGAAATAGTAACATTTTACTCTGGTTCTTAGATCTTTATACTGGTTTCCTGTGCGCCAAAGAGCTGATCTTATAAATTTTCCTGCTGACACGATATGATCCACCAAGAGCTAAAACTAAAAAACAGGGTTTAGTTTTTTATGCGACTAAAATCTGGACCAAACTACCTGAAAACCTGAAGTCTACTGCAAACTTTAGTTAATTAACTAATTAATTAACAGTCTTACAACTGTTTTATTTGCCACAGCTTTAAAATTAGGTCAGGACATGTTGACCTCTGAAGGGAATGG
The DNA here is from genome assembly GCF_017639745.1 of Melanotaenia boesemani. Taxonomy (NCBI): domain Eukaryota; kingdom Metazoa; phylum Chordata; class Actinopteri; order Atheriniformes; family Melanotaeniidae; genus Melanotaenia; species Melanotaenia boesemani. The sequence goes on along the minus strand of NC_055689.1, from coordinate 26,406,479 downwards.
TAAAGGGACTGTACTTTTATGGCGCTTTTCTAGTCATGTTGACCACTCAAAGCACTTTACACTACATGTCACATTCACCTATTCACGCACATATTTTTACAGCACTTCTACTGTTACATACTAAGTGCTTTGCTCCATCACACACATTCATACTCCGATAGAAACCTCAGGAAGCAACATGGGTTTCAGTGTCTTGCCCAAGGACTCTTTGGCATGCAGTCAGGGGAAGTCTGGAATCAAACCGACTTTAAGGTTGGTAGACGACGGTTCTTCCTCCAGAGCTACATATTTTAGACTTTCTTTTAGAAGCCTAAAAGGAAAATAAGTGCACTTTCCAACAAAATGCACTACTGAGGTACCACCTCAGTATTTCTGTCCAAAATGACCCTCTCAAATCTCCAAATATTTTTGCTTTAGGGCTATATTAGCTTGTAAGGGTGCCTGGATAGTGCATTCACAGATAAAAGATGTCATTTAAATTGTGAAGAAAATTCTCTGTGCAAATTTTCAAGGGTCGAGATTTATGTTAAATTTGCCTGTTTTGTAAAAGCAATGTCCACAATAAAGAAAACCTCTAATTTTCTGAGTTATTTCACTGTTTAAGTTACTGACACAGCCCTTATCATCAGGTTAGAACTTTTAAACAAGCTGGGTTTTACTGCTTTTTCCTCAAACATTAATGCACATTTTCTGTCTACATAAAAGATGAAGAAAACACAGAAAAGTAAAAGTGAGTCAACGGATAAAATAAAAGAAGGTGGGGGGGGGGATCGCTGACCTTAACTGCCAGAACTATTCACATCCCACCATCAAGGACAGGGAGCAACAATCAAGTAGTCTGACACAACTGCACACAGTGTGGTGTATTTAATTCATCACTAAAATCAATTAACAGCTTCTCATCTGATTGATTGGAACTAATTAACATGGCAATGCATGATGCTAATGGTCACGGGGGAAGTTCAAAACACCTTGCCAAATGCTCACACTTCAAGGACAAAACAGCAGCAATTTTATGCTGTGCAGAGCCGGATGAAGGAACAACGGCCGCTGTGCGCCGCCGGAACACTCCACTGTACTGCCTTGACATTTACGCCCCCAGCAAATTCTGAGACAGTCAAAGAAGTGGGTGTATTCATCTCTGGAAGTATGCTTTCACTTTTCTTTTTTTAGACAATATTAATCAGCATCAAAGCAAACTCCAGATATTTTATTAAGCAGACAGATTGGGTTTGGCCTGTGATCCAAATAATCCACGTTTTGTATTGTGTCATTGTTGCAAGCTGAGGGTAGGAGGATTTGGTGAGCAATGGCAGGGAGGCAAAGCATTAATTTTCACTGCTTCCATTTTCAATTCTCTAGAGCCATATGGGGTGGTGTCAAGCTGGCAAAGGAACAAATAACAATTTGACGGCAGAGACCAGAGCTCACAGCAGCAATTCATGGGAGAGTTAAAAAAAAAAAAAAGAGGGTGGGCTTGAGTTATTTCCAGAATTGAACATATTGTGATTAGGTGCTGGCAACAAAATGAGATGTGTGAGGTTGGACAGAGAGGGTGGCAGGACAAAAAGGATTCACCCTGTCCTATCAAGTCATCACATACACACATCCATAAACAAAATAAGTTTTCACACAATGCAGCAAGTCTTATACATCCAATGTCTGTCAATTTGTTTCTTTTTTTGTAACATTAGACACAAAGATTTGCTTTCATTAGTGACAAAACTGCCATCAGCTATATGACACTTTAAGCTATCGGTTTTAAAGACATGAATCTGTCTGTTGTCTGAGGTTTAGTGTCCAAGTCCCTCAGATGAAAGCATCCGATCAACAACAGAAAGAGCGCAACAGCAGCATGAAAACAAATCTGAGAGTGCTACACTCTATATGACAGCTAATCAAATAAAGGGGCTGTCAATGGACTTGATGGGCATTGGTCATTCTGCTGCAGTGCAGATAGACTATGATGAAGGGGAGAAAGATGACTCAGTCTGTCAGAACTCCCATCTCCAACCCAGCAGGAGCACGAGCCGATAATCGAAATCTCTGCCAGGGGTCGCTGGGTTGCTGAGTGTGTCTGTGTGTTGTACGTGTGGGTGTATTTTAAAAAGAAAAAGGAAAAGAACAGAAAGATGAGAGAAAAAAAAAACATCTGAAAATGAAAGGGGAGGGGGGCAAAGAGGGAGTAAGCCAAGATATGAGGGCAGCAGAAGGAGAAAAGCTAATGGAGTGTGTGTGTGTGTGTGTGTGTGTGTGTGTGTGTGTGTGTGTGTGTGTGTGTGTGTGTGTGTGTGTGTGTGTGTGTGAGTGATTGTATGATCATAATTTTCAATCTACAGAAGCAAACAGTTGTTTATAAACTCTAGTATGAACAGCAGGCAGCAGATTCGATGCTACCTAGGGTTTGCTGTGATTGAGGAAGTTCTGACAAAATATCCCAGACAGGCTTCAGGTTTGCAAGAACTGACACGCCAAGTCACATAGCCCAATTTTCCTGCTTTCTGCGTAGTTGCTGGAGGTGATACCTCTTCAGGTCATTAAACAAAGTAGTCTTGTTTCCTGTTTTGGTGCTCGTCAACTAACTGGCATTTGCTGTTTATCTGCTATTCATCATTTTCAGTAATCCAAAACAATTTCCCATAACTTTCACAGTTAAGGAAAATATTGCAAGTTCAATTTCAGCCTCTTGGTGGTAAAACCTCTGGCTTTGTGGATTTATCAATTGAAATCCAGCCCAATTTGAAGCCATCATTTCTTGGAGACAAAACCTTACACATCTTTTAATAACAATGGCTTACTGTATGGAAAATATAAGTCTTCCATGTTAAAAGGACAAGGTGAAACCCATTCTATTTTAAAAACAACAAAAAAAAATATTAAAAAAAGCACAGCTAAAAGAAAAGATCATCAGGAGTGTAGAAATGAAACAGCCTTCTATTACGTCAAAGAAGCCCTACTGAACTTTGGCTAATTCTCTCAGTGAGAGAGCCACTAATGAAGGTTAATAAACCATCCATCTTGCATCCTACTTGTACTCTCAATTCTCTTCAGTAAGTCAGTCTGATGTTGACTCTTGTCGTATCTTGTGCTCTGTCCCTTTCTCTCTTTCTTTTCCTCTTTTGCTCAAATAATCTCCTCTTGTGTTTCTTTGCAGAGTCAGCCAGTGTGAACGGCCAGTGTGTTGATATCCAGTTGCTGGCATGTGATGTGTTGCGTAAATCAAAACTCAGCTGTAACGTGGTGCTCCAGGCTTGAACACAAAGTTTCAAAGAGCAGTTTCACAGCCTTGGGTCACTGCTGGGCAAAACCAGCAATGTACATAATAAATGGCACTGTGCCAGAAACACGTTTTTAAGGCCAGAAAGTTACATAGTACACCTTTAAAACTTTTAACTATCTGGTGGAGTTTTGGGATTTTTAAATCATCATACTTACACCTTCTACTGGTAACTACCACTATAAATACTATAAATAATGTAAACATTAGCATTTTTGTGTAGTCATGTTAGTGTCTACCAGAATGATCTCAGTGGATTTTGTTTTCCACCAGCTCCTGAGCTGTCCGACGGTATTCTTTACACCTGAATGCCCAACTAAGGTTCACATTTCCATGAGAATGTAACACGTGATCTAGTTAGGTTTGTCATTCCACAGCAGACTGCATGCCTCCAAATATTATAAGCACTCATCCAGGAACAGGCTGACTGTATATATGCATGGCTCAATCTCCATTCAGAAAAAGAAGAAAAAGAACACAGCGGAGAAAAGAATAACACAGATGCTAGTTTTGAGAAAAGAATGAAGGAGAATTGCTGCTATCCACGCCTATAAAATGTACTATGGCCCAATTACATGCCCATGCAATGGAAGCTTTACAACAGCTGAGCCAAAAGGCACATGTATAGGGTTGTGTGGGGCTTCTACAGAGTTTCCACACAAAGAAACAATGTACCTTACCGTAGGTGTGAAATCATGCCGAGCTATCCACAGCTTTAAATCTGACCTCTCTATCAGCCTGACTGATTTGTCAGCCATTGTGGCAGGAATTAAACATTTCAATGAGATGTAGAACTGTGTGACTTCTTTTTGGAAACAAAGCGTAAGATTACGGCCACAGTAAGTGAAAGTAGAGAATTTGATCTCTGAGACTGTGATCACCAACATTGGATCCCCCCCCAGGGAACAGTGTTATCCCCTTTTCTCCTAACCCTGTATACATTAGACTTTGCCTGCAGGTCTCCATCACGCCACTTGCAAGCATACTCGGATGATACGGCTGTGGTGGCTTGCGTGAAGGGAGGGGACAAGGGGGAATACAGGAGGGTCATGTCAGACTTTACACACTGGTGCAGGTGCAATGGACTAATACTCAATACATCTAAAATCAAGGAGATGATGGTGGATTTTGTGAGGCAGCAGGCACATCACCTACCTCTGGTAATTGAGGGGGAAGGCATTGAGGTGGTCCAGACTTTTAAATATCTGGGTCTCCACCTTGATCATAAGCTGGACTGGTCAGTACATGCAGATGCAGCATACAAAAAGGAAATCTGAAGGACTGAGAGGCTGAGGAGGTCGTTTATCCTGGCCGATATAACACTCAACGATAACTCATGTTAATGTGCACTTTATTACTATTAATAGTAACCTAACCCTAACCCTAACTTATTGTCTTTACTTCTGTCACGTTGCTTGTTTTGGTTTTGTATGGTAGTGAGAGTGCTTGATTAAGTATGGCAAACATTATATGCTGCTTGACATCTGAATTTCCCTGTTGGGGATGAATAAAGTATGTCTTATCTTACATGTGAACAAATGAAATCCAACACAACTAAGCCACAAAACTATAGCCTGAAGTAACAAACTACAGTGTGCATGTTGATATTAACATGACCTTTCTGCATTTTAAGCATGAGCTGCTGAGCCCCACATGTAAACACAGACACTGTTTCTGTTGACTTGCCTTTGGGAAAGATTAATGCTGCTTCTTTACATTTTTGAAGTGGAAGTATAACATTTTTTATTTTAATGGCCTCATAATGGAAAAACTTACTAAAGTGAGACAGGACCAAAAACCAGCTATTCTGAATGCAGGGTGTGTGTTCAAAAGGTGGATTGAGGAGGAGGAGGTGTTCATTTGTGAAGGTCGACCTGACTGAAAGCCACAATCCATTTGGGAATGAGGTGAATGCACAATTCGTCGCCACAGTCCTGCCCATCCATTCTGCTGGATTTCACGGTGGCCCCTCCACACTGAGACCAGGAGGCAGTTACATTTCACACTTAGATCTGTCACCATGGAAACGGCACAAAGACATCTGTTGGTGGATGTTGCGCCTAACTTTTTATTTTGTGGCTAAATTAAGGAAAAGCATGGACAACTTAAAAAAAAACAAAAACACTGCTGCTGGAACAAATGGCTGTCTATGCACAGGCATAAAAGATGGCCCACATTAAAACTCTGCACACCATTGGCACACAAAAAATCACATTCTTCATGTGGGATTGAGTGACCTGGCCAGGATGTTTGTATGGATCTGTTACCTGATGGATGATCTCAGACACTGGCAGCTGGTCCATGTATGAGTGCACTTTTCTGTGGACTTCTCCATTCACAGGACTACAAGGCAAAACAACAAAACACTGTCAGTATGTGTGATTAACATATAGTTTCATGGACAAACCGGTCAAATACAATCCGGTGCAAATACACAGTCTTTTACTCTACATGCACTAATATCCTACTACTTATCTTGTAATCTGAATGACTTATAGCATCCTAACTAAATTCTGAAAGCAAAGACAAAAGAACAAAAGTCATCATAAAAGTCTTATTTGTTACATAACATGGTTTATAAAATCAATCCGTTCAACATACTCACCACATTTCTATTATGGCAAACACAGAAGTGCTGAAAGTGCATCAAACTCAGCCCCTTGTACTACTAATAAAGTACATTTAGAATAACCTAAAAAGATAACTTCTATAAAACTTCTGTCCTGTTAACCCATGACTAACTCCATACTTTTTCAATGCTTTGACGGAAGGCAAATATTTTTTGCTTCATATAAATACAAATAAATGTCAGTCTAAGAGTAAAGTCAGTGCAACTCATAGAGTCTACCACTGGTTGACCTTACACTATGTGCTGATAAGCAAGTTAAAGTCAGGATGCTATTGAGTTAAATATCGGAATTATTTAAAGATTAAAAAGAGAAAAAACAAACTGGATTTTTTGCGTGTGACAAGACCTATGTTTAGAATTTCACTAAATATAAAAAGTTTAAATAATAATGAAAAGGAAAAATTACTGAATAATTTCCACTGTGTAAAACCTGATTGTGATTCTGGGGAAAAGGAAAAAAGTCACAGGAATCCAAAATCTGGTTCCCTGTGAGGGTTATGATCAGCACTTAGTACTAAAATATACTAAAAATATCACTATTTATGAAGAGTATCCATAGTATGACAAAGTAAGGTCAATGATACGGGGAGGCTCACATAGAGAAACTGTAAACCAATCAGGACGAGGTAGGGCACTTTCAACTCGTGATTCATGCACACTTCAGAAGCCAGGGCCCTCTGACACTATGTGTGGATGGATGTGCTGCATTTAAGATGGTTTAAGATGTCCCAAACCAGGGCTTGGGATTTGTATGTGCTGTTGTTGCTTAATGGGGCCCCATGTGTTTCGTGTTCTGTGTGTTATGTGGTGTTAATATTTTTGGGTTCTTAAAGTATTTCTTGTAGCAAAAGGGTGTTTGTGTTTGTATGAATTAAAGTTTTCTGAATTCTATGTGTTGGTTGTTTAATGTTTTGTCTATCTGTTGTGTTTGTGGTCTACTAGACATGTTTGTGTTCTTTGTTTTCTGGTGGTAGGGTTTTGGTGGGTTGAATTATGTGATCTTGGGGAATGATTAGGGTTAGAGTAAGAATATTGGGTTAGGGGCTGTACGACTGCATTTCACTCCCATCTTGCACGAGCAGCTCAGCTGAAAAACAGGGACCGAACGGAACATGATCTCTTCAAGTCTAATACTAAGAGACTGTGGGAGTCTGCAGCATGACCACCATGGACACAAAAAGAAACCAGGATCAGGAAAGCCAATGAATTAAATGCCTTATCTGTGTTTTGACTATGATAATCAGGAAGAATGCAAGAAAATTCTAGAGGAGGTTAATTGTAATGGGATGGAGGACAGAATTTTAATTGACCTGCAATCAGTTACACTTGTTTTTAAATCAATGCAGGCTAATAACACGACAGGGCCAAACAACATGTCTACTTTTCTGCTAAAAGCATTTGCAGAGGAACTATCTACTGTGTGGCATCAGCTCTTCCAGCTCTCTGTTGACACACACTTAGTACCAGAGCTGTGGAAATGTCAGTTATCATCCCAGTCCCAGGTGAACAATGATTATAGGCCAGTGTCTCTCACGTCCAATGTTATGAAAGCTCTGGAGAAGCTGTTAATTCAGGCGCTTTGTACTGAGATGGAACCATGCCTGGATTAGTTTGCATACAAAAAGGTAAAAAATGTACAAGTGATGCCATTTTAACTATAATGCATCTTATTTTAAAACACCTGGACAGTCCTTCTACATATGCAATACTGTTTTTTTGTTTGTTTGTTTGTTTTATTGATTTTAGCTTAGCTTTTAATTCTATTCAGCCACACACCTTCTTAAAAATATTCAGTTAGATGTCAAGTGGTATCACTCTTTATCCACTCTTTTATTCTTATCCAACAGGCCACAGCAGATGAAATTGAACTCTGTTTTATCTTACATGGCATTAAATGGTACTGGAGTCCCTCAGGGCTGTGCTGACTCACTGTTTGAATTTACATTGTACAAACTGACTGTGTCAGCTCCCTGTTGGGCTAATATGTGGTGAAGTTTTTAGACAACAGTAATTCTGAGTCTGCTAAAAAGTAGTGGCAACTTGAGCAGCCATGGGTCTGGGGTAGATGAGTTTGTGGACTGGTGTGATGCCTACTAGCTTCAAATAAACAAACACAGAGAAGACAGTGAAGATGCTAGTGGACCTTAGGTCAGTGGGAGATCACAGCTTTGTGGCTATACATGGACGTAACGTCAAGCAGGTCAACCCATACAAACACTTTGGGGGTTTACATAGGCACACACGTAGAGATGGTCTGTGCCTGAATCCACAGACTAAAGAGTCTTTGGTGTATGTAAAAATATTATTTAGATTTTTTTACAGAGCAAAAGCTCAGATACTGAGCCTGAAAAAACAGCAGGTAAAATCAATGGTACAGCAGTCCCACTAACTCCACAGGATCTGTTCAAACAAACCACCTTTAGGCAGCCCAAGAGTATTTTATCCAACACCTCACATGTACTACATTCTGAATACCACCTACTGAACTCAAATAAAAGGTACAGGGTCCCTCTTTGTAAATATAATTGGTAAAAAAAAAAAAAGTCATTCACCCCTCTGTCAGTACGGCTCATTAATGAGCGGATAGGTCTGGAAGAACAGGTGAACTGGAAATGCTTGAGGCTAGGTAGATAACTCAAAGCCTAACTACTCAGCCAGCTCTGAAGTGGTCTTCTTTTAATCAGTTTTACTTATTATTTATTTATTTATAACATAAACCAGGGCTACTCAGTTCATTCCCTATCAATGTTGGTTGCACCCCAACTTCACCAGAGATGATTCTCAACATAAAGTGTTGGTCAATCTGACTTTTGTGAAAGTGCAAATATCCACCTGCATGTTGCTTGCATGTGATTTCTATGACACATGAATTAAAAACGGAGTAGTGAGGGCAGTTCTCTGTCAAAGTGACCAAATTAGGTAGTTTTTAATAAGCTGAGTTTCTCACCTTCCTGACTATGTTTTACATCTAGAGACTTTTTTTTTTTAATCTGAATCTTCACAAACTGTTCTGACCTTTTACTGTAAAAACCAGCCATATATGAAAATATCCACACCTCACCACCAGGGTATTTCCATTTTAATTTTCTTTGCAGTCAGAATTCCAAACGTTTATACACAGAACACAACACATTATGTCTTTAACATATGAGTTTATTTTTCTCACATCTTGCAGTGTTTACGTGGCAGCCATACATTAACACGGCAAGGTCAAATTATGCTCATGTTGTAGTAATATTTGTCCTTTTCCTTTTAAGTAACCTAGGGTTTGGTCTCCTCCAAAAGGCTCGGCCATGGGCTGATCACTGATATTCTGATCCTTATTGGACTGCACCACATGCTGCAATGTCATAGGGGTGTTTGGAGCTTGTTTTGTTTTGGTTGGTTTTAAATGTAGCAGCCATATTGTTTCCCCTTTTTGTGTTACTTATGGTTTTGCAAAACAGAGTGAGCTTAATAGGAACAGCATTTTAGAGCTTTTCAACACCAATTCAAACTAATATAACATCCTCATCAGACCCTACAAGTGCAAGCTATGTTCTACTTGAATCTGACAAGCTTCTACTCACATCTGCTCATCAGGCCCAGTCTAAGCTAACAACAGCTGATCCCAGTCCAGCTATTCCACCTGCATTTCACCCTCCTCCACAAATACAAACCAAGATGGAAAAACACTTTTTCATCATATTTGAATATATGGCTATAGTATACCATTGCAGAAAACCATTGGTAACTCGGAAAGCTAGAAGTGCATATGTACACATGAACATTGTTGACTCTTACGTCAAAGCTAAACTGCCACTAATATAATGTTAACCCATAGACCTACAGGCAAAGATTCAGATCCCTGGAAGTCAAACTTAAGAAAAGTCCACAAGAACTATGCCCCGGGTTAAAGAAGCTCTGTGGGAACTGGATCCAGTCAAAAGGTAAAACCTTTCAAGCCATAGGCAAAGTCATTAATTTGGAGAATTATTTGAGAATGTGTCACCTGGAGGCTGCTAAGCTAGCTGATGATTTTGTGGCAGACCTCCAAAAGCCTCTGGTAAGAAGCTAATTAGTTACCTTTGTGGAATGGAAGGTCATACAATGCCTCGGTGTCCCAAAAATTCTGCAAATATGCTACAAATATGTTTTGTGCCTCGTCCTAACGTTGAACCTAAACCGAAGAGTGACATTTCTTCTAAAATGAGCCAGATCGAAGGTTAATGGAGTTGTACTCCAGACCCTTCTTGCCTCTGGGTGATCTGCTCTTGGTTATTTTTTTTTCACCTAATATCATTCGAACCACTGACACCGTCTATCTGCTGTGTTCAGGGAATGGAGAAAAGATTCCCAACAGCTGAAATGTACATAAAAGTCCAGGATCGAAGTTATCTTCTGAAAGTTGGTGTTATGGACAGTCTTCTTTATCCTGCTGTGCTTCATGTGCTTTTTGACTTTCTAAAGTCAGATCAAATCCAGGAGTGTTATGTTGCTCTTACCAGGGCATAGTGCCCTTGGCATTTTTAAGTTTGGATTTTACTCTTTTTTTTTTTTTAACAAAAAGTTTTGAACTAAAACTCCTGTGTCCTTGCTGCCTTACTGCTGCGACCCAAGCATTTACTATGAATGCATGTTTTCCTTCTTTTTCAATGGCAGCATCTGTGAATGCAAGATTTTTTTTTTTTTTTTTTTTAAATGTAGGATGGCCTTCTCTGAATTCCTTTCAGAAAGATAACGACATTTGTGAATTACATGTGAATTATTTGTGCATTACATAAAGCAAGCAGAGTTTCAGCATCAGGTTAAAGGATAGTGAAGAAAATCCTTACATATTTGGTAATGAGCAGTTAAAATAAATAAATAAACTTTCTATATGGAAGTGGTTATCCAGTCACTGGGCTTTCCTGATTCAGCAAAAAAAAAAAAAAAAAAAAAAAAAACTCTTTTTTTTTTTTTTTTAACCATAAACGTATTCAGGCAGTGAGCCCCATTGTTGCAGTGAGTGGCACATTTCCTAAAAAGAGTGAAATACATATATATATATATATATACATATATATATATATATATATATATATATATACATAAATGATGTGTGACCTGTTTTTCCCCCCTCATTCTTCGATAGGAATGAGCTTAGAAATAACAAGAGATTGAAAACAGGATTTGAGAACAAAGATTGCTTTTTATCCCCATAGGATTTGCTAACCAGAACGAAACCATAGTGTACTATCAGCCTTTTGAACAAATCTACTGGGCTCCTTTCACTGGTTACCAGTATAGAACAGAACTGATTAGTCTGTAAATAATGGCTCAGACTGGACCCCCACCACCACCACCCCTAACTATACTTACTAATTCATCCATTGTGTCAGTCAAACAGCACTTTGCCATGTTTTTTTATGTTCACATATTTTATATTAATCTGGCTGCTATTAGCTGATTTACAGTGCTTCACCACCACATTACATCTTGGTTTTTATACAGCCTCATTTCTACTCCTCAATGATGAATGAAACCTGAAATGCAGTTTTAATAAAATAAACCATCTGACAGAATAAGTCTTTAAGTGGCTATTCTTTATTTTTATTCATTTTTTTGTCACCACTTTGTGTTTTATTATGTTTTCATTTAGCTTAATTGCAATAGCCTGTACCCTGTAAAACAGATATTTACAGACAACAGAAACACACAACTTTGTCCATTATGCTGACTTAAATATGAAGCTCCAATACGAATTTATATGAGAAAAAAATAAATGAAATAAATGATCTGTTAAATGGTAAATGGTCTGTGTTTATATACATGCTTTACTGTACCTGGAATGATACCCAAAGCGCTTTAAATTATACACTATCCACTGAGCCACGCCGCCCCTTAAAGGGAAAATGTGTAATTTCCAAGAATTCTGCAAAAGTATGACTAATAATAGATGCATAAAAAGTATTTATAAAAGTAAATTTCAGTTAATTTGCCACTATACCGAACACCTAAACCCCCTTACATTAATTTACTTGCACCAACTCGAATATACTGCCATAAAAAGTTCTATTCATCCATTTTTTTTTTTTTTTTTATTAACATTTTGAAGCCTCTAACATCTCATACAGAGTCAAACACAGCAGTCGCGGCTAAATGTCACAGCTGAGTGGAGGTTGAAGTGAGTCGCTGTCTCCCTATGAAAGACAAACTGAAAGTGAGCTACATCCCCTGTTAAATCCCAACTATTCTCCAACCACTTACTGAGTGAATCAACCTGTTTGCCTTCTTTTTTTTTTATTTTACTTCACTCTTGAACTGCATTTCTCTTTCAGGATTTTGCTCTCTCACCACCCTCCTTTATTCTTTTCTATATGATTCCACTGCGCCGAAGCTCCCCCACTTAGCAAGTGCGGTAGGGCAGATGTTTCTCTGACAGATGGGAGAAAACAGGGTAAGTCAGCAAGAAGGAAGACGTTATCCTGCTGAGCTCTCCATGAGCTTCAAGTGCTTTCTGCCACTAGAAACATGTCACTGAAAGCACTGATGCCTCACGGCTGCATTGCCTCTCCCCACTCCTTTAACTTAGCACAAGAGATGAGCTCTAATTCAATTCAACCACTTTCCACTTTATTCTCCATGAAGAGATTTCTGGAGAGGATTTTTCAATCCACTTAACTGATTCTAATGGATGTGGATGCCCCTGATTCCCTACCTCCAGCTTTGATATCACTGCTGTTTCCAGCAGCCATCTTTAGGTCAGACAATTTTCCTTTTAACATCTGCCCCGTTAAAAGCCCAGCAGCTTTTGCAGATCCGGTTCAGCGCTGCAGGTCACAAATTACATTAAGCTTACTTTATAATTCAATGGGGTATGAATTTAGCTTTAATTCAATAGTAATTATTCTGGGAACCACGTAACCCGCAGGAGGATGTGTTACAGTTAACAACCACCTATGGCTTCAAGTGTGTAACTACATAGCACGATAACAGTGTTAAGCCTGTGTTCATAAAAAAAAAAAACTCTCCATCAAGTGCCACTTTCTTAATGGAGCATGCTCTGAGGAAAAAGACAAAGGATGTTTAGAAATGCATGTCAGCTATAGAATGAGTTAGCAGGTATGTTTCCATCTTCTCAAATTATCCTTCCCCACTTGTCCGAGTGGCTGAACGGGCTGACAAAAGTGGATTAAAGCAGCACTACATTTAATAACAGCTTGTTCCGAGGGAATAACTGTGGGGACACCAAGGGCTCTCCAAAACCCATTTATAGGTCTTATGAAACACTGTTATTTAACCTTAGCATCTGGACAAAAGTCTCATAAAAAATCCTGATCTGTGTTCTCTTTGTGATTGCTTTCTGAGATCATCCTGAATGCTGGCAAAAGTTACAACCCAGCGGATACAATATTTTTTAAAACAAATGCCAAATTGTTAGAATAGTTTCTCCTGATGTTACTCTTGACATGATTACTGTAAAATGCAAGGACTGATTTTTACTGGTAATAATTTGCTGGTTCAGTTTATTCGTTTCAATGACTAACTGGAAGCTGATTTGTTTTTTGACAGTTAACCAGTTTACTACTTTAACTATTAATGCCGTTTCCCAATTAAGCTCACACCAGAAGGCAAACAAAGGATTCGGTTATCAAAAACGTGTTGCCAAATTATTTAAAAGTGTGGCTCTATTTACTGACTAAACTTAACTTTCCAACGGTACAAGCAAGTGGTTGAAATTCAGTAGAGTGCACAGGTGTTTTTTTCAAACAATAGAGCCTAAATTAAGTTTTAAAAATGTCTTTTTTTTATTTTTTTTAAGCCGAGCCTTTTTTTCCCCTTGAGCGTTTACTATTTATATGCTCACCAATCTTTGCAGTTGAACCCATATTGAGCAAGGGCACCATGACTGACCACTGCTTAACAGCTGCAAGAATAAGCGCTTGTGTTTCTGACTGAGAAGTTTGTATAAAATACAAGTACCATTCTGAGACACTGTAATTGCCCATAGTTGGTCTTATGGGCAACTGCCCGCCCCAAAAAAGGGATATCTATTGTTTTTATTAACCTCTTCTTGACAAGTCCCATACCTTTCTGCCTTCTATCTGAAATAACATACCCAAAATTAATAAGGTGTATCTTCACAACTACAAGGTCTCTGTGTATAATCTTTGTCTCAAAAGAAAGCTGAGACATGCAAGACTAATACAGAAATGTCAGAATTGGGATATGTGTTACTGTGCCAAAGTAAGATCATCTGGAACACAGTAGAAAATGTAAATGTTATCTCTTCCCAAAAGAAACCCACATTACTTTCTGTAAAAAACCAAGAAAGGTTGAATACTTTACCTTAAAAATCTCCATGGAAACTACCAGGACCTTCATGATTCATTTCAAACATTTGCAAAATCATAGCAGAATACAGCAGAGTAAAACATGAGACATGCTTTCCGATTTATTTATTTTTGTTTGTTACTCTTTAGCTGCCAGCTCATAGAGTTTTTGCCCACAGTGGAGAGACAGACATCTTTGTAATCAGCAGTCTCTGCTTTCATATCTCTCAATTTCTCCCCATGACTTTGGCATGTTTCATGTTGAGATTGGTGCTCCCTAGTGTGTGCAAATATATTCTGTGCTGCATGCATCCCATGCTGCCCCCTTCACAAGTTATTTTTTTCTACATATCATGGCTTAAAGCTGAGCTGATTTTCCACTATTTGGATGGGGCAATTTAATTTGATGTTTATCACCTTATCTGAGTTACAGGTTTAGGAGACACACCAACAGCTGGCAAAAGGTGAAGCCAATTGAAATACTTCCACATACTCTGAAGCAGGTTCCTGTGCTTGTGCAACAGCATTCTTCTTCAGAAAAGGTACTCTAGTTAATCATTTCTTCTCCTATTTATTGCCAGTAGTCATCCAAGTTAATTTACTTTCTGCAAACAGAACAGTCTGTGAGGTGCAGTATACTGACTGATACTGTTTACATTCATCTTCAAAACTTACTACAAGTGTCCCTGACCCCTTAGGGTAGGCTGTATTATCACAGTTTAGAGGAGCAAATAGAATTTCTCCAACAACTTATATTTCAAGTGGTTTTAGTGGAGGACTTTTTATTCTGCAAAACTTCAACTGAGATGTTTTTTGTAATGCCGTCAGACAAATAATCTTAGCTTGTTAGTTGCGAAGCATTTTTACTCTGCTGTGTACTATTTCCTTGCATTTCTCACTTCTGTTTAACTTTTACCAGCCATGGTATTCTTCCTGAAAAAGGGTCTAATAGCAAAGACTTTTGAGCCCATCAATATTTTATACCCAAACACAAGAGGAAATGTGGGCTTACAGTGAAAAATCCCCACACAATCCTTTGACATCTGCTTTCCTAGAACTGTTCAGCTGGCCTGACTAGCAAGCTAATGACCAACTTATCTCTATTTATCGTCCTTGCTATAACCAAATTAAGGAGAGGTCATGTAAAAAGTGCTGTTTGAAATTTCCTCACAGCACAGAAAACACCCCTCTACGTTGTCAACCAATTGAATGAGGCCACAGAACACTCTGATGTGACATAAAACATGGCAGGAAGCCTTGATAGGCTTCCAAAGATCTTTGAACTTTCACAAAAGTGTTTTTTATATATATATATAATTCTTAGAGGTAAGAGAGATGCTCCCGGTGCTTTGGTGCTTCAGTAAACTTTGCTCCGTTAAACATCAAATGAATCAGGGAATTGCTGGATTCTTGCATCAGAAATGGAGATGAAACATCTCTCTAGGCCTGAATTAATGCTGCAGTTAGCTCAATAACAACTGTGCTGTGTTTTTACATTGTAGCAGACCTAATGTGTTGGCCTAAATCAATAACAAAGCAATAGAGGAAGCTTTGTGCAATGGCTAACCAGCCTGGGGTGAAAACAGCCAATGACTAAAATTTGTATTGTATTTGCCTCTAATTAGTAATTAGTAGCCAGTCACATTGAATTCTTTAATGCCCCCCAGTGGTTTAATTAAACCTAACTTAATAAAATTAATTACAGTTAGTGTTGAATGGGAGTGGGGGTGTGGGGATTTAGCTTGAGTAAAGTTTTAATTTACTTTCAGTGGAGCATGGGAAACTAGATCCTAACCACAGCCCAGTTACTCAGTTTATGAAGAGCTGCCATATATATGCATTCATTTATTAGTGTATGCATTAGCTGTGTGTTTAGAATGGGATTAGTGTTTCATAGTGGGAGAGCAAACATTTAAGTCACCAGCAACAGAGAATTTAGACAGCTCAACATAGCCATCTAGTGGCTAAGTCTATTCATCACAGCAATAGGAGACTGGATCTGGATACATGCATTTCACCACAGGGGCGCACCAGAAACAATCAAGAGCAAATGCAACTGCTGATAGAACAGAACCAAAAGCCACACCAAAAAAAGTCTAATTATAACCTTTGCTCTGCTCTTTACTGATTATAAAAAGCTGTAAACAGAATCTAAAAGACCCGTATAATTACCTCAGACAATCATGTCTTCGATGAGCCTTACAATTAGCTCTTGAATTAGCCACACAATAGTCATAATGACATCCAATGAGTGGCTTACTCTCCCAGAAACAGGCCACTCAACACATCATTAGTGGAGAATCAATATACCGATGAGAAACGTTCTAAACTGAAATCAAAGCCTTGTTAGTTGGGAGTTAAACATAAAACGAATTGAGCCTGTGGCACTTCAGTTAAACACACAGAAGCTGACCTTAATTAAGGTTTTTTTTTAATCCAGGTTTTTCTTAAACCACTCCAAACACTGAAAGTCTGAGCTTGTGAGAACTTGATGTAAAAAATGTTCTCCACACACTTGCAGGTGCTATTTCTTTGTATTGTGATGCTGCAACCTTGTAGCTTCTTTAAGATACGGCTGTGTTCTGCACAGTTATAATATGAAGTTCATTTCTTAACTAAAAGATATGATATGCAAGGAGAAATCCAGTAAAAGTACACTTCAAATAGTTTTTTAAAAGCAATTTGAATGGGAGATTGTTGCAGATGTTGCACGGCTAAATTGGTTTACTTTTGTTTATAAACTTATTCCTCAAAAGTCACCATATTGTCATTAGAGTGGGATAAATTTACCTCTCCTCCACTTGCTTTATAGGGTCGGTCAAGTTTATGGCTTCCATGGTGATCTCCACTTTTCGGACACTTCCAAAAAAGTCTGTGATGAGAACACTTCCTGGATCCCTCAGGAACAGGTCAGTACGGTGGCCCGGAGTGGACACACACTGACTTTTGGGACAGACTTTGAACTGAGCAAACAGGGAAAGAAAAACAAAACAAAACTTAATAGGAATACACACATTTATTTATAGCTAGCTGTGCCAAACAAGACTAAGTTCCTTACTGTGTTTCTTGTTATTTTCATCTTTCAGTTCTTGGTGTTTTACTGTTTATTTAATCTTAGCTACAACTCTGCTAAAAAGCATGTTGTCTTTGTTTGAAAAGAAACCTTAAATAATAAATCCAAGGTGAACATAAATCTCTGTAATCCAAGTGATCGCGAAAGCAGTTTCACCAAAGGGTGAACCCTTTCAGAGTGGATTTTAAAAAAGAAAATCAATTAGCATTGATCCCTAATTCCACAAAACAGGACTAGAACAAAGATTGCATCCATTAAAACTGAAAAAACTGAACAAATAATTAGCACTAATAAAAGTGCATTGGCTGAATAATGAAGTGAGGTGTTTTAAGTATAACTCCTGCAGCTACAGACGAAGAGCGGCCCCCGGGCCCAGTGGATCTCTGCAGGAGAGTAACGGATGAAAGGGGAGATGCTGCTGAAACTGAGTCATGGCCCAGAGCAACCTGTACTCACCATCTCCACCGTCATGTGTCAAAGGCAAACAACTGTGACCAGTATCAGACATTCTGTTTCTAGTGTGCACGAGTCCAGTGTGACTTTCATCTGACTCCCTCAGGACCACGAGTTTATGACACCTGATGGATCCGGCAGATTAACTTGCCTGCATGAACTGGTGCAAGTAGCAATTAATTTTACAATAACTCTTGTCTGTAAAATATACAGAAATCAGTTGAACAAACTGAAATATGTAAATTGAAAACTAACTCCTTAACATTTTTTTCTTCCTCTAACACTGAACAAACAAGTTATCCATTTTTCAATTTTTATTGGAAACTATTTGCTTGTTAGGCAATTTTTTTTAAGCTATTATAATCACACCTTCGTTCCTTGAGAAAACTTTAAATAAAATCTTCAAAAAAAAAGTGTGATGAGGTCATCAGCGTGCAAGGGCAGATCATGGCCCTATTCAGTATCTCGGTGTGTACATAAAACTGATTTCTGAATGTGGGCCATTGTATCATCATCATTAAGATAATAGCATATTCTGTCACTTTGGATGCAAGACGTGTGGTGTACAAAAGGATATCTGGAGGAAAGGAAAAAAAGATAAAGAGCAAGTTGTTGCACATTATAACGTGGATAAAAAACTGTTTCCCACAGGTACCAGAGAAGAACATGTATACAGAATAACAGCTGATAGAATACAGGCTGCTTGACATGTGCAGTAAGGAATGAAAATCTACATACAACCTGTGATTCTGGCTGTTAGAGAAAGGCCAAAGTAACTGGTATGCCCAAAAAGAAAGGAGCGCACCTTTTAAAAGAATGATTTATTGATAGGGGTCCTGAACTCTTCTGATTTATTTCAGAATAAGTAACTTCACAGAAGCTGTGAAAAAAATGCACACACATCCTCACCAGATCATTCATGTTGGCTTTGCTTGCAGGGTGGATGTCCTCCAGGAACTCCAGCAGGTAGAAGGTGTAACGGTCCATCAAATGGACTCCTATCCCCAAATCTGGCTGGTGCTATAGCAGAGAAAACACAACCAGAAGATGAGATTATTAAGTGCCTACAATTAGTTTGATGTTACGATTGCTTCATGTATGTTTTTAAGGAAAGCTGTCTGTATAAATGTGGAGATCTCAACAAGATAACTGATGTGATATGACATTTAAAGGACAGTATTTTGATAAATCTGCTTTAAACGACTCCCTTCTTGCCCCAGTCCTTAAACATCCCACATGAGAGAAGGCAGAGTGTGTGATCTTGCATCATGTGGATAAGAAACAGATGTCAAATGCAGATCAGGTTTCACTGTGAGTGTGTGGGGTCTGAGCAGAGTGAAGTAAATATTTACAGACATCTGTATTTCAAGTATTTATAAGTTAAAGGTAAGTTAAACCCCAGTTTGTTTACTTTTCCAATTAATCTAAGATTGGTTATTTAGCAAATGAAGGTGTGTCACACCTCTAAAAGTCCTTGCTGGAGCATCAGGAGTGTCATGCTGATCAGAACTGCCTAAACACAAAACTTAAACCAAGTCGTTTGTTTTAACTCAAAATCTGTTCAAGCTAGTTTTTTTTTGTTTGTTTTTTTACAAGTTTCAGGTGTTGTTATTTGTATCTTAGAACTTATCAGCTGTAAAATGATCAGTTTCATGTTTTATTTGTATTAAATCACACCGTTGTTGTGCCAGCTGCTCCTGCCTCTGTTATTTGATGTGGAGGCAGTTTGAGCCTCAGCTACACAAACCAAAACATAACCATTACCAAACAATAAGAACTGATCACAATCCGAATTCTCTCTCCTCATTTGCGCTGGACTTTGCTGAGCCACCGCGCCTCTCGATGTGCTCCGTCTCACCGGCTGATTGGCTGCTGGACATACTTCACAAGTTTTTGTGGATATCAAAGTTGAGAAGACTGAGACAGAAAGGACTAAATAGTATGCTTGCAATTTAGTAGGCTTTACTTCCACACTCACTCTTGACTCAGCCCTGGTTCCTCCAGCTGAAATAGAGCCGAGGAAAGGACCCCTGAAAAACCCTGCGGTCGACATCCAACTTCAAAACTGATCACGCTGACCTAATATACTATGTCTAGTTTCTGAAGATTGTTTAAACTAAATTTTGGAAAGATTATTTTCTGTATTAAAACAAACAAAAAAAAACTAAACTTCAAGTAGTACCAACCAGTGGTATACCAGGCTCTTTGACATCTTGTTTTAACATACAGTCTAACCTCCTCATTCAATGAAAATATGGCAACCTGATGGATGGCTTAAATTAAACCTTGCATAAATTCTGACAGGAAGTAACTTACCGACAGGGAGTCTTCTCCAACCTGACTGCTGGCCAGAGCCATGAGGTTCGGAGAGTAAAATCTCTCATACATGGAGGCGCCTTGACAGGTGTCAATGATGAAGAGCAGCTCGTTGTACCTGGATGCACACACAGTCATTTTTTTTAATCAAATCAGACAACACACAACTGGCATAACACTTGTCCATTTGCTCCCATAAACTGTTATCACACCAACCTCCTAACCATCTTTCATGCTGCAGTTACCATGGCAACCAAGTAAAACCAGCTCCATTCAGTCTCTTAACACTCCCACACAGCATCTTATCCACTCCCTTCCGTCTATCCTCCTGTTTCTCCTCTATAGAGACAAATTTCACAACAGTGTCTTTCCCTTGTTTAAAAAAATAAATAAATAAATCCAGCTGCCTGAATGGAGAAGGTCTGGGGACAATGGAGGGATGTGGCTGTAATTTGGCAGTTCAAGCCTACAATTATCACATCAGCCTCAAAGCTGTCTTCACTAAGCTTTAATCCAGTAGCCTGTGGCCTGACTGTAACACAGACACACTCTTGTTGATGATGATTGGTTTGGAGGACAATAGAGGCACTGGCCTCAGAAAGGTGCCAGCTCATTTAGTGACTTGTGATTTACTGATCCCAGTTCCACAGCAGCACTTTAAGAAGCACCACAGCCTATTTACAGCCAGTAGAAAGCCTCTTTAAGATTTCATACTAGAATATGCCGAATACTTCTTTGCTGTTATAGTGATATTAGATGTGTAACATGAGTAGAGGAGTTTAAGCAGCTATTTAACAATGTGAATATGTTAAAACGTGATTATCAATATTAATATTTTTGTAGTATTCTTCAAACAACACTGGATAAAGTTTGTGAGCTGGATCATGCTCATACCTGCCAAGATATGACCGTTAAAACCAGAGGGGAAAGTTAAACCTAATTACCCGTCTCAGTAATATCAGTTCTCCAAGATAATACAAGACAATTTCAGCAGAAATAATGTATGGATTGATTTATAAGTTAATCTTTCTTGCATGGTTTGAGATTTGCTGCTTTTTCCTTTTTATCAAATTCTAGCACTTAAAAAAATCTGCGTATTATTTGGACAGCTAAAAAAAAAGAAAAAAAAACTACAAATGCATCAGCTTGCGTTACAAGCAGCTGTGATGCTGAAAATCAGATAATAACTGCTGCTGCAGCCCGAACAAAAATAAATTATAATTCCATTAAAGCATCATTTAATATAACTTGAATAAGAAAAAGAGAATCAATTATCCAATTAGTCTGCCAGGTATTCACCCAATTTGTTTCAATTTTCTAAAAGGTCACAATTTCCAGAATAACTGAACAGGTGATTTTCTAGCCCGGTTGTTCTGAAAATATAAACGGAACAAAAACAAATTTATAGTAATTATCTTTGTCTGCAAAAAGCATTAACATGTCCAGTGTGTGTGCAGCAATAAATGCTATCTACTGACAGAAATACAACCTAATATAACTCTTTTCATTGAAAACAGAATCTCAAAATAACTCTAAAATTTTAAATATCTATATAAATATATATATAAATTTTTTTATCACTTTTTATCGCTCTTTTATTACGACAGATGTCACAGGTCCTTATCCTCATTAATCATTCCTCATTCCTTATGCAACTTAACTAAAGTTACTCTTTAACAACTTTAAAATACCTATAATGTGTCATTTGTACTGAGGCAGGGTTATTCAATTCAGTCCCACGAGGCCACAGTCCTGCAGGTTTTTCAGTTTTTCTCTGCTCCAACACACATGACACAGATTAATGAGTAATTGTGCAGAACTTCATAGGCTGTTGGATCCATTTAACTGGAGTCAGTGGTGTTGGAGCAGGGAAACACTGAAAACCTGCAGGACTGCGGCCCTCATAGGACCAAACTGATTTTGCCTGGGTGTGACCAGGGATGGCAAAATCTTAGATCTGTTCTTGGGGATGCTTAGCGTGCAGCGTAGTAGATCTTACATATGTTTCATTTAAGAATTAGTACAGTTATTTAACAGAAATGACACTTTGCAACGATCCTACTTTTTCCAATCAGCAGGATTTACCAAAATAGACACAAAAGAGTTCATATGACGAGAGGAATAAAAAATTCCAAATGGACTTGTAGATCAGATTTACTGAAGAGCTTCATGGCATAATCCCACGAGATCCTCCACCAAAAGATCCACCTGACCATAGGTTGCTAGGTTTAATGCTGCTACACAGCTAACACACCCTCACGGAAAAGAAAGGTGAAATAAAGTGGACATGCAGCAGGAGAATAACAACTTCTTAAAGTAAAGCACCTTAGCGTTTGATCACTGCTTTCAAGTTTATTCACCTTCTTTTCTGCCACATCTGTTCGAAAGCATCAGCCAGCTCCACGTTACTGATCTCCTCCGAGTCCTGGAACTTCAGAAAACCATTCCCGCCATGGCCTGTTAATAAAACACACAGTTAATACTTCATTTATCTTTGATTTATAACACAAATTATATCATACAAAATACAAATAAAACTAGTTGACAATGGGTGGCAGAGAAACAACTGAAAATATGAAGGTGAAAATAAATAGATGGCTGGATAAAAATTAAGCTCTCAATTTTATTTCTTTTGGGTTTTTACATAAAAAAAGCAGAGGTGTTGACTACAAAGTGTCTTTTCAGCAAAGCATGGATGTTTTTTTTCCATCTACAGTCCCATGTGGGACGAAGAACACCTCTTTCAGTTTTAAAGTTATACTCATTAAGACACACAAATAACTTTAAATAAAATTATAATTACTTTACGTGTGTGTATGCTTTTTAACAAAAACTGTGTGTGGAAAAACAAAATAGTTTTAATTAGCTTGTATAACAACCTTCAGGAGATGTTTACTGTTTCACTATTCTTTGCTGTGCTGCTTTAATTTGTTAATGTTTGGGGGTTTTGCTTTTCCACGGCTCTTTTAAAGGTCCCTCCACAGCATTTCAATCAGGTTGGGGTTTGAACTTTTTGTAGCACCTTGATTCTTTACTTTTGCCGCCATTCTGTTGTAGATGCCCTGCTGTGTTTGGATCACTGCTCTGTTATATGACCAAGTTTCAGGGGAACTTAGCAGTCAGACAGATGGTCCCACATTTGACTCTAGAATATTTTAGAATTCGGAGGAGTCCATGGATGACTCACTGACTGCAAGGTGTGCAGGTCCTGTGACCAAACAAACCCAAATCATCAGATGCCTCATGTGCGAAGGACTGCATAGCTTTCATACTGAAAGATAGCGTAAAGTAAGCACATCTAAGAATATTAAGATGTTTGAATCTGTGTGTACGCTTATTCCTTTGCATCTTTTCTTAATATATCACAACTGACTTGAAACTGAGCGCAGCTTGGACCACCTCATCTCTTCCCATTAATAAATTTGCAAATGAAAATAAATCCATGTCATATTTTAACCTTTAGTCCAAATAATGAGAAATTCATCAGAAACATAAAAAAGGAAGAAGAATTTAACAAGATATGAAACTGATGTGGCTGAATCTAGATGGAGGAAAAACTGATTATTATTCAGAAGGTAACTAGAGTTAGGCTGTCTTTACTCCTCCACTGAGTGCTTACCAAGCAATGGGCTGTGAAAACCAATCAAAGAACTAACACCTTGCATCGGACCACTAGCATGTCTAGACTTTAAGATGTGATTTTATTATATTTGATTATTTATCTTATGTTGATAATGCTGCAGTCTCCATACAAGGAGCAGTAAAGCTTGATCCAGTGTCATTTATGATTTATTAAAAAGACATGCAGACTGCTGTGAGTTGTAACAAACTGTAATAAAAAATTTTAAAAAACTGACAAAACTCCTGCAATAAGCTGCCAAGTCTGATCCCTTACTGACCAATACTGAGCTGAAACCCCAGAAAGTCACTGGCAATGTGATGAGGGAGATATGAAATGAGATGAAATGAACGACTCAGACAAACCATACATTTAGGAAAAAATTTTTTTTTTGTTGTTTAGGTGTAAATCATCAGAGCTCAAATGCATGGAGATTTTTTTTCAACTCCATTTTTCTCATTAGGAAATTTACAGGAACATATTCCAGTGTGTAAAGGAGAGTCTCTACTTTGTAGTTTGTTACTGTCAGGTGACAAGACTTTGCGTGGAGTAAGCACATTCTCCCAGCAGATCGAAAATCTGCGTGGCAGTGCACACAGATCCACTCAGAGTTGCTTTTTGAACATCCCGACGTTTGCGTGGATCATGGCCAACGGAACATTGTGATGTGTATGCAGCATTCATACATGAGGCCCCAGGCCTCCACCACCATACTTAACAATTTGATGAGATGTTTGAGCTGACATGTTGTGTTTGATATGTTTGGTTTTCTCCAAATGTGGTGCTAAAGGACAATGTTCTACAAGTCTTGTGATTTTCACAGATCAAACTCTGCAACCTAAGCTGTGTTGCCATTGTTTTTAATATGCGTTTTTCTTAAGAACCCTCCCAAACAAGCCATACTTGTTTAATTGCACTGCAATAAACTTTTATATTTAACATGCCTGTAGTAGTGAGGCCTGTAGAGTCTAAGATGTAGGGTTGTTTTTTAGAGTTTTTGCAGTTTCTCTGAGCATTGCATTGTCAGACTTTGGGGTGAACTTTGCCACTCCCTGCAACGCAGACAACTGATATGAATTTTTTCCACTTGTGAATAATCTTTCTCACTGTAGACTGATGGAGTTAAGTGTTCATATATGGTTGTATAACGCTTCCCATGTTTTATAAATAAACAATTACATGGTGTAAGATAATCTGAGGTTGCATTCACACTGAAAAGTACTTGTTTTGTCCTGATATGTAGAACTTTGGCAAAAAAATATATAATTTTTGACTGGAAAACATTCGTATTCTAGCAATGTGTTTGTCAAATGATTTTCCTTTAAAACCCTTTCAATGATGCTCTCTTTATTTACATTATAACTAAAGCTAATTAAGATAATGCTAGCATCCTTCCTCTGTTGTTGGTCTGAAGAATCTAATGCACATTAAACAGGAAAATGGCATACACAAAGATGAAATTACAGTTCTTCGATCACAGAGAATTGCATGCAAAGGTTAAGGAGAAATTTCTAGGGTACATCTTTCCTTTAAATACCTGTCAGGTATATGAGGATATTGCTCCGGTCATCAGAGAGGAGGCGTTTGGAGCGTGGAGTGCTGGCGGGAAGCCGCCCAGTCAAGACTCGCAAAAAGTTCTCCACTGTCACCTGAAATCCATAAGATACTGGTTTGTGTTCAGTTTTAATCTATTGCTCTGAGTGGACACTGTAAATGACCTGATTAAACTGTTAGCACATTGAAAAAAAAACACCAGTCAAGAACTTTAAAATCTGGAAACTCAGAATACTGTATGTTACAGAGTAAACTTTACAGGTCGTTGAAAGGATGTGGTAACCTAAAGTTATTATAGAGAAAAATAAGTTATTATTATTATATATTAAGAGAAATAAGTTAAAACTTAGTGACAAAGAAACTAGTTTAGTCCTTTCGGTGCTAGTTGCTACCACATGAATTTGTCATTCTTAGTCAGATCCTTCTATTGTTTGAAAACGCAAGATGCCAACAGCCAAATAACAAACCTACAGCTTCATCTGTAGTCCATAAACCAGCTGGCGATGTCTTTGAGGATATTTTTAATTTTTTTTTTATATCCATCTGATGGTCACTGGGGTCAGTATAAGATAACAGGCAAATGTGTCTTTTAATCAAACTCTAAAATAATTCACAGCATTTTTTTTTTTCCTTTTTGGGATCAGTGTCTAAATAAGTTGCATTATTAAGCACTCAATCAACGAGCTGCTCACATTGGATGAATATGAATAAGCTGTATTATGAATCTTAGTTAAAATTAATTGGTTTGATAAAAACTATGCATGAAAAGCAGCCGTTGTGAATGTGCAGGACTGCAAAGTGAACTGACCTCATATCCTCGGTAGTCTACCTCAACATCGTCACCATACACGTTGAGCTCCATGTTCTTGTGGCTAAATACTGTAGCAGGTTTGGGGTTTCTGTGGTTGCAAGCCATGTCATCAGCCAGCATCAGGACTATGTGGCTGCAGGAAAGAAAAAGAAACAGATGAGCTGTATTAATGCTTACAATTTGACATGTGGAAAACATAATTAAAATTAAAACATAAACTAATTAAGAGAAATACTGAATAGAGAGGGGAACCGATCAGACCTTCATTTTCAATTTCTTCTATGTTACAATTAGCTGCTGCACTCTAAATGAAACAAGTAGGTGGAGCAGCTAAAGAAAGTTGTTTAGGGAATATCTTGGCAGGTTTAGCAGCTCTGAAAGCTTAACTAGACAAGTTGTATAACTACCATTTTGCTAAAAATTTGACAGATTAAGTAGTATAATTTACCTGTCAGGAATGCCCAGTCTCTTGACACTTCTGTACACAGACAAAGTATTGGCGACATGTCGGTAATTGAACCAGAATCTTGAGGTGCACACCTGTTTATAGATAAGGTCAGACAACCCAGTTTGAATGAGTTTCGGCTGCTCCCATCATTAAAACAGATCAATTAACCGTGTCCACACTGATAATTACACACCAGAACAGCCCAATTGTTTGTATGACCGCTGCTGAAGAACTGCCCCGCACTAGCCTGGTAATCAAATGAGAAAAAAACAGATTCATTTATGTTATTTGCTTCTCTCGGAATCAAAAAAGCTATCAGACTCAGCACTCTAGCAGGTACCATGATAGCACAAAAAGCTAACAAGAGAACCATGTCTCTGGTTAAATTCAACAGAAGGAAAGCTAACACGACTGTACGATTAAAATGACATAAAAACGACAAGCTCACCTCAATGTTAATGCTGTTAGCTATCAAATATGACGCAAATAAGGTTATTATAGTGAGTATTTTCATCATGCAGCACTGCCAACGCTGGACATCAAGGAAGTAAAAACCCCTGACTCCACCCACCTAGAACTTCCGGTGCGGTGCAGTTCAAAATAAAAGCTTAGAAAAAAAGATCAGATAGATAGATAGATAGATAGATAGATAGATAGATAGATAGATAGATAGATAGATAGATAGATAGATAGATAGATAGATAGATAGATAGATAGATAGATAGATAGATAGATAGATAGATAGATAGATAGATAGATAGATCATTTAAAAAGTATAAATAAAAAATTAAATATACACAAGATTAAGAAAATTTCCAAATAAATGTTCACAAAGAAGCTTTAATCAATTTGCTGATTTGTTCTGCTGTACAACTTCTATGAGCTCTGCTGGTCTCTAAGCCATTGTTTAAACTACCAACTGATTCAGATCAAAAGGAAATCCTTAAATTTAGTTTATAAGCTTGTTAAATTTTTGAGCTCTGTGTCCCCCACCTGAGGGCTATGAGCTTAAAAATTATATGAATCTGTAATCGGCATAATAAAAGAAAGATAGAGACAGATAAATGTGATTATTTATTTTAACCCATTGATACCAGACGTCCCGTGGTAATGACATGACAAATAAATATGTATTTTACTCAGTCTCTCTTCCAAATACCTACATGTTATACACCATTGGTAAGGTAATATTCTTGAGATTTGAATGATCTATACTATATGCTGCTACAATCATAACTGTAAATTCAGTAAACACTTATTTCTGACCAGTCGGAAATTAAATTTATCTTTGAACCATACTGTACTGCAGTAGGAGTTGATACAGCAACAAAATTGGTCCACAATTCCTGGGCCACTTATACAAAAAGAAGAAAAAAAGGATTAAATGAGTGTTCCATATAGAACTTGAAACACACACAAGAAGAATTCATTTTAGTTTTGGGTATTAAAAGATTTAAATCGATGATCGCAAGTCTTGTGCTGTGAAAAGACTATTATTATGCTTGCAGCACATGAAAACAAAACTACTTTATGCATACAACTTTATTGAAAGTTAAAGAAAACCATGAGGAAAAATATAATATAATATAATATAATATAATATAATATAATATAATATAATATAATATAATATAATATAATATAATATAATAAAATATAATATAACATAATATAATATAATATAATATAATATAATATAATATAATATAATATAATATAATATAATATTAAAACAAAAACTATATCATGATGGCTGTTTAGTGAACTGAAATGTGCTAGCTCAGCTAGAACAAGCTATAGAAAACTATGACAGATTGAATTTTAATAGTTTGATTTCAGTGGAACAGTGTAATGGTATGTTTACTGACAGTCTGGAAGTGGCTATATGTGTTTATCAGATAATACAGAGGGGCTTATCGCTGCATGAACAGACACAGAATTCATCCCAAGGTGAACAAATCAGTCTAAAAGCCAGCATAAACAATAATTATCATTGACTACACCAAATGAAATTTGTACTTTTAAAGACACACAGCTAGACTGATAGTTACTCAAGTCATTTGATATTAACTGCAGGAAGAGGGTCTTGTTGTCATGTTTTCTGTTTTAAATTACATTTTTTTTTTCCATTTCATTAATACATAATACAAATACTACCAGCTAATACTTCTTTCACTGTGTTTTATTTGCATCTTGTGACAAGCTGTATTAACTTACAGCTGACTGTAAGTTAATTCAGCTAATCATTATTTAGTTTGACATGGCATATGATGAGAGGTGGCAAATGCAGACTTGACGTCAAATGACTTAGACACCTTTATATTCTAACGCCCTCTTCAGGAAATTGGTAAGAAGCTCTGTAATGAGAAGTGACATATCACAGGTAACAGAGATCCAAATTATTATGTTACTGCTTAGGTATCATCTAATCCCAGTCATGAGATGAAGCTATATATATATATATTAAAATAAATCAACCCACGCTGTTGTAATGTAGCTAACATAACTGCACAGCAAGCAGGGGGCCAGATAGGAAAGCAGCATATGTTGACATACAACAGGACGCCTTTACAGGGCTGCAAGCCACAGTAATCCCCATCACCTATTTCTGCTGCTTTTTGACCTGCTGCATCACTGCCTGCACAGAACTCATCACAGTAGCTAATGTCCTCTGTCGACTACATCACAGTAGAATATAAAAAGCAAAGCTATGAACACGTAACAATTATTTAATTTTCAGTCTATAAATGAGCATTTTACTTCTATTCTAGTTTAACCTCAGCAGTGACTTACTCTCAGTCGTGCATAACATATGTTGAGATGGTATGGCCACTTTCTAAATGAACTAATCTCAGTTATTGTGTGATATAACAAGGGTGACTTAAAGTCAGCAGTCCAATTGTCAAGCAGATTAGAGACCTTTAAGAAACAAATCCTATGGGACCAAATAAGACATTAACTGGGCTTATTCCTGTTCCTGGGTTGCCTATAAAAAGCCAGATTGGCTGGTGATCGGGATGATTGCCATGTTTTGGTTATGTTACAGTGAGGACCTCCTTAGGACAGGTTGCTAAATGTAGAGTTGAGCCTCATTCCATGTTGGGGAAAAACAACTTGATATAACAGTGACAAGTTAAAACAAACCAATGTTTTAATTGTCAGTTTTTTTAATAGACAAAAAGAAAAAAACACAGAAATAATTTTCTGTGAATCACACTTTATCACTGATTAATTAATAAACATGAAGTTTCAAGACTAACCCCAAACGCCACGTGGAGGCGGTGCGTGCGTATTTTGGCACACAAAGCGCGCAGCTTATTCAAGACAGACAGACACACGCACACACACAAACACGGTGGTGCGTACTGAGCGAAGCGCTGTGGGAGGAAAGACGGACGAGCCTCACATCCGCACCGCTGAGGAGGAGGGTGGCGCGGAGGAATCCACTTGTAAAGTCCGCGTAGTAGGGGAATAAAATAAAAATGCGCTGAGAAGAGATCTGTCAATAGCTCAGTTATTAACCAAAGATTACCTAACGGCACTGAGACATCTGGGCCACAGAAGGGAAGGGAAAAAACCGCTCAGGACAAGTTGTGTTTTCAGAGGAAACCCTGTTGGAGATGAATACCAACGATGCCAAGGAGTATCTCGCGCGGCGGGAGATACCTCAACTGTTTGAGGTGAGAGATGGTGCGCGCTTTGATGGGCTGAGACTGCTCTACACGCTGAGCTGACTGTGATATTAGGTTTATTTTATTTTATTTTATTTCTTTATTCATTTATTTTGTACAGCCAGATATTGCAATATATGCATTATAGAGGCGGGGTAAATATATGTTTCGTCATGTTATCTGTCATGTTTTTGGTTAATGAAAATGCGAATGTCATTTCTTAGTGAAGTGTGGTCCAGGGGCCAGACTGCTTCATAATTCTGCAAAATGCTTTCATTCTTCTTACTTCAAAGCAGCTACATTCAAGCCAAATGAAAATGAACAAAGACTGAGAAAATTTTGGAATTATTTTTGTTACAAAGAATACAATCATAAGACAGGCTTGAAGTGTTATGTTGGCAGAGAGACATAAACTTAGAAAGCAACCAAAATGAACAGTTTCTCCATCTTGCAGATGAAGTTGCAATTATAAGTCTTCACCTTTTTTCTAAATATTGCAGGCAGAAAAAAAGAGCTTAAAGTAATGATGGAAGACAATATTCCTTTGTCTGAGAGGACGTAAATTAGCTCCTCTACTTAATTACACTCAATCCCCAGTGCGTTGCAGCTTATTAATGGAAGTCGTCCCTGCTGTTTACTTGCTGTCAGTTGAAATTACACTGAGCACTGAAGTGGCACACCATCATCAACAGCAACTGTATTTTTTACTGCTTACAATTGTTGCTCAATGTCAGCATATTCATTATCCAGCTAATTAAATAAGTACAACACTTTCTTTCCAAGAAACTATATTCTATTCTACTCTATTCTACAGTCATTTAGCAGACACTTTTATCCAAAGCGACTTACCTTTGACAAAAGCGTTTTGTGCCACTGGTGCAAGGAGTGTTGAGGGTGATGAGGGTGGAGGCAAAAAGAAAGTCTAAGAAGAAAGACTTGTGGTTTTCACATTAATCAATCAATTTTCCTCCTCAACAGTAATGACAAAAAGAGGGGGTCATCAGGGTCCTGTACTGATTTACCAAGCTGAGTACAATTGTCTGACAAAATGAGATGTTTTGTTCCTGTTGTGGAGCCACACCAGCGGCAGTGAGCCCTACACTTCAAAACTTCACCTCATTAAGGCGGGCTCCTCGGCTCCACTGCTCTGTCACAGGGCAACACATCATAACAAAGATGTAACGCTGCCTGAGCTAACATTACCTCCCTCACCCTCCAACCTCATCAAGTCAACCTTAATTTTTTTTATCCAGAGCCTGCTGACAGGTTTGATGTACTACCGGCCTGATGACCCCATTGAATACTTGGAAGGCTGTCTGAAGAAAGCTAGAGAGCTTGGAGGGCCGGAAAAAGTGCGGTGGGATACGTTCGTAGGCCAGGAGAAGAAGCCCCTACCCCCACTCAATGGAGGCCAGTCACGCAGGTCCCTCTTCAGAAATGGTGAGAATGCAGTACACGCCACAGCTGAAAGATTTGATAATCAGAAAGTAAAACAAGGTTTCCTTGTATTTGCAGTTTTCTTGGAACAAAGATGACGATAACAGACTGAGGTTGAAATGAATCTTGATTCCCTCATATTTACTGATGAAAATAATTGTTAGCTGCTGCCCTAAAATCCACAAAAGTCCACACCTTGGTGCTGTTTTTCCTAATAAAATTATTGGTAAACAGAGAAAGTGTGAAGCCTCTAGCAGCCAGGTTTCAATTAAAAAAAAAAAAAAAAAAACAATCTGGCTGTAGTAGACATCACATCCCTCTCCCACACAATCACAACAAAACTGGCTCAGCGTTTGAACAGGAAAGGGTGCTGACATTTGGACTGGACCTTCAGGAGCTCCGTTGTAGATTGCTCAAACTTTTGTGCTTCTCTTTGAAATACAGGCAGGAGAAGACTTTTAAACTATAATGAGATCCAATGTTGTATTTTTCTCTAGCTGTAGTTTGAAGCATTTGTGCGCATCATTGCTTTTGTTCCCCCCAAGAAAGTGGAACATCATAGCTCCCACTAAAACTGCGTGAGATAAGCCCTGCTGTGTCCTGTTCAGACAGAATTCAGGGCACAGATCACAGCTTTTTAACATGCCTGTGCTGCCTTTACTGACCAGTTCAAAGGCAAATGAGCAGACATTGGACTGTTAATGATTAATCCCAGTGAAAATATATATACATAAAAAAAGCTCTCCATTCATTAGTCACTGATTCCTGCAAATGAGAAAACTTGGTAAGAATTTGCAAAGCAAAGTCGACTTCAAACATGCCAACAACAAGCTAATAAGATTCCCATTTGATTTTTCTCACCAGGTTTATTTTTGCTTCAGACAGTACCTTCTTTATTTGTGGTGCATGTGAAGCTGGGCAACAGTGACAGATGCTCAGTGTGAGAGTAAAACATTCAAAATCATGTTTGAACAATTAGATATGAAGTTGAACTCACACTGATCATCCCATGAAATTGTGCAGGTGTGTAAAGATCATGCAAATGAAAGAGAAGCAGTCACAGCCAGACAGATGAAAAAATAGGACTTTTCTTCGCTCGAATTTCTAGATTTATTCTCCTCTTTCTGTGATAATGGGTTAAAGATATCTGAAAGCTTTACCAGGTGCACTTTTGAGCTAATGGAAACTGGAAGTTGTTGAGGAAAAGTAGCAAATGCACCTTGTAGCTGAAATCCTGCCAAGTTTAAAAAGCATGATGAAAGATTATTTTGTGTCCTAAATGTGTTCCTGTCAAGCCTGAATGTCTGATTTATGCATTAAAATGTTATAAAACAGCCAATGTAAGCTTGGGACAAAGGCGGGTGGAGCAACATAAGTTAAAGTTTCCTGTTTGCTTTGCTGAGCTATTTGCATAAAATTGCCCTTTACTGTCATTGCTGCAGCTGTATCGCTGCAGCTCTATCCTGTGTAAAGAAATAATACTGACTTTACATGTAAATTATAGCAGCTCTCACTTCCCCTGAAGTAGCTTGCAGTAATGATTTCTATCTCTAGTAGCTGTTAACGTTGTTAAAGCTTTGTAATCAATGCTTTCATTGCTAGAGACAGCAGGATAATTACCAAACTGAATGAAGCAACCCTGTTTGAATTCATCACATTGATGACTTTACATCTAATTTACAGATTGTTTAAACACACATCACTCTTGTTGTTGCCGTGTAGTAGATTCTGAAATCAAAACATGGTACATGTATCCATAGAATGACTGATGGCACAAATTTGTTGTACTCTTTTCCTGACAAGAACAGAAAGTAAAGTCATTAATCATTTCACGAACAAAAGCCAACCTAGTATGCTTATTCACGTTTTCTTCTGTGTGTGTGTGTGTTTCTGTGACAGTGTTGCCCGACAGCCCCAATTTTCCCTACAGACGGTACGACCGCCTCCCTCCCATCAGCCAGTTCTCCATTGAGAGTGACTCGGACCTGTCGGAGACAGCGGAGCTCATAGAGGAGTATGAAGTGTTTGATCCCTCCAGACCGCGACCCAAAGTCATCCTTGTCATCGGTAAAGGACCAGTGCACCAGAAAAAAAAAAAGAACACACACAGTGACACAACTGGCCTGAATGGGAGTTGATGACTAGTGGAGGAAGAGTGTGTGTGTGTGTGCATGATTATGTGTTGTTCCTGGTATTTTAAACATAGCCCCACCTCCCTGTGTTGGTATCAGCAGAATAGATCGAGCTGCATGTCACTCACTGTGTTAGACGCTTACACTCTCCTAATCTAATTTCCTTGACGTGCATGCATCAACTTGTCAAATACATTCATTAATCTTATAAATTAAGTGTGGCAGCTGCACAGTAAGAGTAATGAAACTCGTTTACGTTAAGAGAAATGTTCTCCTTTTTAATGAACTGTTTACAAATTGTGAATAAGTAAGAAAGGGACTGTGGTGCCTGTTGGAAGTCTTTTAAAAAGCTTCTGTAACAGCATGGTTACTTTTCTGTGGGATTTTCACACTCTGTGAAGTGGATGACAGATATTTGTCCTCGCAGCACAAAGCCAGTTCCTATCTCTACCTTACGAGCACATTGTGCCCTATTTTAGAGTGAAAAGCAGGATGGCAGCAGCTGTCATCTCTGTGGAGGATCATGGCGGATGTTTCGTCTGTCAGGTTTGCAGAGACGGACCAACAAGAGCACGTGTGGTCAGGAGGAAGCTGGGAGGAGACTGGGTCAAGAGCTACAAAATACTGCAAAGCATAAAATTGGTTAATGTATCATGAGGAGGCACAGAGGTCTGACAGCTTTTCTCTAAAGCAGCATTTCTAATACACTATATCATTAATGTTTTATTTCATCTGTAGGCAGGGGTCAAATTAACACCGTGAACGATGAGTGCATGCTGTTTCTGTTATTCAGTTTGATGCACAACATTTGCGAAGAAGGTAGATTCTTGCAACATTTACAAGATAAAAATCATGAAGCAATCCATTTTAACAGCTGCTAATCTATGTATGTATTTTTGTGGCCAATAAAAAGTGCTTCATCTCACTCAGTGTTTTAGGTATGACGAAACTGAACAACAGCTTCTCCTAAAGAAGTCTGCTTACATCATACAAGAAAAAAATACAACAGCCCTATTTTAACTGGCTTTAAATTAACTAAACGACTCTTCTGCTTCATTTAAGTGGTTTATTGAACTTCTCCAGAGATAAGGCATTTAACTAAACTGCGACACATCATAGCTAGATCGGCTTTTATGTTATTGTAACATGCCACATGTACAATGAAAATTAAGTGTTGATCAGTTATAGTGCACAGTCATACATACAGAAAACCTAATAATTCTATATATAAAAGATCATAGAATTACTAAGCGATAGCTAAAATATGTTAGCAAGTTAAAACGACCTGACCCACTCATATATATTTCCCACCTGTTGCACATTCCCATTATAAGCAGAGTTTTATTGAGTGTAGTTATGGTTATTACTGTAAGTATAGTTATAGTTGTAGGATAAAAACTGATTTTTAGTCTCTTGTGGGAAATATGTAGTTCTTCCAGGGTTGAGAGAGGGCAGCCGACGATCTTCTGAGCTAATGACCCGTCTGGAGCACTTTTTTAGGCCACTGTGCAGCTGTTGAACCATACTCTGATGCAGTAGGTCAGGAAACTCTCTATGCAGCGCCGGTACAAGGACAGCAGGCGTCTCTGTGTGATGTAATTCTTCCTCAGCACCCTGAGGAAATAGAGTCTCTGCTGGGCATTTTTCAGCAGTCTAGAGGCATTTGTGCTCCAGGTCAGGGCCTCCTCTATCTGGACTCCCAGGAACATGAAGTCAGCTACTCTCTCTACACAGTCCCCTCTGATGGGGAGTGGAGATATGTCCATTTTCTTCTTTCTGTAGTTGATAATCAGCAGTCAAGACTAGAGTTTTAAGAGTGTCATCAGACAATCTGCTTTAACTTCATTTTACTTACATCCACTATATATATGTGTAGAATGAAAGTAGGCCATAGGAAATTATTCTGTCACATATCTGAAATGAAACAGTCTGGAAAATCAACTTCCTCACTGCCTGAGAAATGATTAACAGTGATAGCATTCTCATGCTGTTATGTTACAGGAAGGAAAGCATAACTTAGATGAGCATAGAGATTGTAAATCGAGGGGAAAAGCTAACTAATATCTGTCTGATGGCAGTAGAATCTGGTCACTAGATGCTGACCTTTGGTATGTGGACCGAAGAATCCATAAATCAACATGAGTGCTACAAATCTGATGATGTCCTACATTTCTTCACCATCACAGGATCTAGATCAAAGTGGGTCTTGAGTACCGTTATTTGTCATCTGTCTATATGTCTCTGGAAAGATTTTTTGTAGTAGCTTAAAAACCATGTACTGTAATGTACTGGTAGAAATAATATGTATGTTTTAAATAGAATGAGACCCTTATAGTTTATTCAACTTAAAAACATCTTTGCAATAAATTTGATACATGTACAGTGATCTCCCACAGAAAAAATTAGAAGCTGCACAAATGTCTTGAACATATCCATACAGTCGACAATTTGTGTCGTTGAACTGAAACTTTGGTGAATTACCAAAATCCCCCCTTGTACACAAACTAAAACAAAGACGGTGGCCAGTTAAACGGGCTGGTTGAACTGTGACTGTGACACAGCTGTGTGTGTTACTGAGCTGACTTGACTGTCACAATAGTTTTGTCAACACCCAAAAAATGTGAGATTATATTTGTTGCAGTTTGTAGCTTTACAGCTAGATTTTCTCTAAATTCTGCTCCTGCTTTAGTGATCGTGTTGCTGCTGCAGCTCTTTAAATCTCAACCGTGTCAGAAACTGTTTGAGATAATAATGAAGGTTGAGTTTGAAGTGTTTTGTGGAATGAATTTAATTCATTTTCTATATCACTTATTCCAATTCAGTGTTGCAGGGAAGCGGGCAAGAGGCAGGGTAGACCCTGGATAGGTCACCGGTCTGTCGCAGATGGAATGAATTTGAGTTTTATAAATAAAACCTGGCTTTACTGAAATGCATTAATTTACAGTAAGCCCAAACATAAAATGTTAAAATCATTTTCTTTTTGAAAATGCACAAAATTGCACAAACTGCCAATAAATGCCACTTGTTCTCTTGACTAATTACTTTTTTCTGATCTGGCCTTCAACCAAGAGAAATTTTGAAGAATTTGATATTTCTATGGTAACTGCAGCAACTCTGCAACCCTGCAATGAAACACAATTATCAAAAGCACAGCAGCTTTCAAGTTGTCAGAAGGCTTTTACAGGCACTTAACCTGGTTTTTATTTCTTTTTTTTTTCTTTTTCTCAACAAATACTCAACAATATTTTTTTTTCTACAATAAGGTAAAATTGCCAGTGACTAGATTCCAGATGGGCAAAGTTTCTCCTTTACATGGTTCTGAGATTTGCACATTTTTAAAATTCGGATAATTTCATGTTTAAATTTTAGTTTCACAGATGATAAAATGCCAATTCCCTGCAGAGCATGTCTCATTGCAATGCAGTGAAAAAAGATGATTTGTTATAAAATGTAGGAGGTTCACACATACCTGTTTCTTCCCCCCCTCCACACACACACACCCTTTCTCCAACTAGGCACAAGCACCCTCTTAATCATGTTCAAACACAAACAGATTCATCCACAAATACACACCTCCTCACATAGCCTTGGATTCTCTCACTCACACACACGCGCCTACGCTTGTACACCCACACACATAATGTTTCACACTCACATGACAAAATCTCTCCCAAAACATCACCAGCTCTCCCTCTCTGCCTAGGTGGCCCTGGCAGCGGTAAAGGAACACAGAGCCTGAAGATTGCGGAGCGCTACGGCTTCCAGTACATGTCTGTGGGCGAGCTGCTGAGGAAGAAGATGATCCACAACGCCACCAGCAACAGAAAGTGGAGCCTGATCGCTAAAATCATCACCAATGGAGAGCTGGCACCACAGGTAGCAGAGGAGTAGAGAAGGAGGGGTGGGGGGTGGTAGACTGAGGATGATGAGTTTCTAGCATGTCTGGTCACTGTCAGGCCATTATCACAGTCTGCATGTTACAAGGGTCTAATTGGCAGCACCCACATCACGAGCATGCTGGAGTGAAGAATGCTTATCCTTCTTATTAGCATCCATCTGGGTAAGATAATGACTCTGCCAAGGAAGAAGATCAACCACGGCCACCCCCCCCCCCCCCGTGCTTGCTTACGTTCCACTCCTTAAACACCTTAAAGAAATAAAAAACCCCGACACATCCATAGCTCAATGTGTGTACAGCATTAACCGTATCAATCATGGATGTCATCGAGGCAGGAAGAACAAGGGACTGAACAAAAACCAACAAAAAAAAAAACCTGACAAGAAATTAAAATGGTCTGGACTGGCCGACTCAAGCTAGCATGACAACTGGACAGAAGCAACTCAGTGATGATCTGGCTATGCAGGGGTTCAGTTCTCGAGAGCCACAATCCTGCAAGTTTTAGAAGTTTCACACACAGCTGATTTATATGAAATGAGTCACTGAGCAGAACTTAATAAAATATTGGATCCATTCAGTTTGAATCAGGTGTGTTTGAGCAGGGAAACATCTAAAAACTGCAGGACTGCAGCTCTTTAGGACTGAATTTGCTTATCCCTGGTCTAAGAAATAGTGTTTGACGAGGATAGAACCATCGTTATCTTTATGTCTTCTTTACACCAGTACAGTGGTATCATTGTTATCAGCCAGCAGAGATGATACAATGAATTCAAGTTTTATTTGTTAGTGCAGATCTGAAGGGACAAAGGTTGTTAAAGAAGGTAGAAAAAAACCGTATAAGTTTATGATGTGTTGACTGCAAATAAATTGATATTCTTTTAATAACATTTATTTTTCTGTGTATTTTGATCTACAAGTTTAATTTCCTGAGTATAGGCAGATCATGACCATTTTATTTGTAAATGTATATACACAATTTCTGGATATATTAAAATTATTTGCAGAGCAAAAGCTAATTTTAACTCCTCAGTGTTTAATTTTAACATCATCTCTTTGAAAAGAAGCCAACCAGGAAATACTACAGTAGACTATAAAAGCATCAAAAATACATTTGACAATGTAACACAACAACACTCTAGTTCATTACAAAATCCTAATTAAGATCCACAGAGTACGTGAATGTAGCTACTGTGACGTGCCATAGTGGTTTATCAGAAAACCCTTTTTGACTCGTGTTGATAGAGGAATCGAAGTTGATCGCAGACTTTTCTAGACTTTAGCTCTTTAGCAGCATGTACATACTCTCCTCTGCTTATATAAGTTTAAGCTAAAACAACAAGTAAAAAAAATGGATCGGGTTTGTTTGCTTTGCCCTGCAAGCTGTCATCTTATAAAATAATACACAATTCTTGCAGGTGCACATTTGCAATTTCTTTATTGACCTCAAACTTGCACAGAAAGCAGCCAAAGAACACATCAGGTCTGGACCGAGAGCATGCTTGCTGTTTTCTTTAGCGTGCGTTGAGTTGTGCAGCTTCAGCCTGACTCAGACATCACTGATCTTGCTTTTCACTCACTTTCAATGGAATGATGTCAAGTTTTCCCTGAATAATAAATAGGAATTGTGTGAGTCAGTTGCGCATGCTTTGTTTGTATATTTTTCTGTGGAAGAATAGTCAGACTTATTGTGTCTATATGCATCATCTAAAGACCAATGCAAAGGTTACTGAGCAACCTTTTCCTGGATGATGTAGGTTCCCAGCGGTTTGACATGTTCCTCTTTTAGAAATGCAGCTACATTTTGGGGCATTGCTGAGTGCTAAGAGATCAAGCCACTGTGTTTGCACTTCTTGGACCACCTTTAACTTTGATTGCACCATTCAAATTTTTTATAAGATAATGCAATGTCACTGCATTTATTTGCATCCATTAAAGTTTATGTTCTTTTTTTTTTTTTAGATCTTAACATTTATTAACTTAAAGCTATGATCCACTGCCTTCTGTTGTCTGTCAAATTCTGCCACCAACTATTATTTTCAGGGTACAAACAGCATCTATAAATGTAAGTTTCAGGCTTCAGTGGTCTTTTGTCTCATTAACTTTGGTTGACATCATGCATCCACTCATCGCGAAGCCTTAATGCATCATGTCCATGTGAATCCTGCCTCCCAGCAGACTGATGTTGTCACATTGTCACACAGAAATAAATGCCCACCTCAAATAATTAAATTGACTTTGTCCATTCGAGTTAAAGAAAAGCGCAATTTGAAGTTCACAGGCTAAGAAATTACAAAACCAATAAATTGTCCATTGTAATCTCATGTATTTAGTCTCGAGACGAACCTTTGTTACCTCTTCAGGCTTATTACTATCATTTTATGCAGCTGCCTATAAACTATAGCATCTCATGAATTTTACCTTCTTTGGGGTGAGGGGTCCTTGGATGAGAGCATCTATCTAAAGTGTATCATATATATAAAAAGACACAAAAAAAGCCCAAGTGATTAGTTATCTGCATATATTTTGTTATTAGTTATCTACAAAAATAAAAACACCTAAAAGGGCAGTGTTTACTGTCAATACTGACACTATGAAGAACCGCTGATGCTGCAAGGCCGTAGCGCAGGCACAAGCCCCCGCTTGCGTCATGATAAGCTTCTTTTAGCTCATGTCCTCTCATGAATTATCTTCACTTACTGCCTCGCTCACCATTCATCATCTTTTCCTTGCAAGTCTGAGACATCACTTCTCCCTTGTAGCAATTCAGTCCAGATGTCAGTCCAGAAACCAGAAAAACAAACAGCAAAGTAGGTCAAGCAGCAAACATTGGATTTGATAAAGTCACTTGTGGCATCTTATCAGCCATTTAATTTTATATCAGTAGTTTTGTAAATAAATTTAGGATTTTGTTTCTTAATGATTCTGTGGAAAGTTCAGCAGCGTTTTAAACAGCAGAACCACAGACTGCTTTTTCTCTGAGCTCCAATTTTAGTGAGTCACAGCTGGTCTTCAGTGATGTCTTATGTGCATCTTCCTCTTGTTTTATCCTGCTTGACTCAAAGATATTTTTCAATCGTCACTCTAAAAGTTGCCTAAAATAATTACTGGCATCAGTTCCTGCATGTCAATAACAGTCTTCTGTAACTTTGATCATTCGTGAGAACCGCTGTCATTCCGCTGTGTTTAGTAAGAAGCTGCAGAATTGTTTAGATTTATAGCGGCATATCTCAATTTTACTATACTAATGAATGCATAAAATTCCTTAAATGTCCATAGGATCATGCATTTCTCTCAAAAGGCTGGACATTTTTTTATATATATATATTTTTGGAAGCTGGAATTATTCTGCGCTCAGTGCATATGTTCTAATAATGGCAAACACACACATACACAAAGCACCACTTCACTCACGACCTGGTCGTCTCACTGCTGGGTCATGTGATTCAGTATATTTATGAACCTATATTCTCCAGAAATCCCACCAGTCTTCTCATGAGAGGCTCTTGGATGTTTGACAGTCTGCTCTAAAATACAGACTAAAAGCACTTTTGCTTTGATATTCTTAGACTGTGAAGAAACTTCAGGACCTCAGCAGAACCCAGAGCCATTTTTGAACTCACTGCTGTGTTACCCTGTAGAGCAGTTTGGGTTGCTTTTCAGTTTCTTTGATAACTTTTAGTATCTTTTTTCATTTCTTCTTAGGTACTCGTGTAATTAGCAGTGTATCATATTTTCTTCAACTCGAATACTGTTTGGTTTAAAGTATAATGTAGATGGTAAGCAGAAGTATAATGTTTATTATGTCATTAATTGTTTACAGAATAAGGATCCACGGATTTAAAGAACAAACATCATCAATCACTTGTTGGTTAACGCACAAACAATAATGCACCATAATAAACAAATTCACAGACAATATTCATGATTTAAAACTGCATTGTCATTTCTGATCAAGGCAGCGTAAATTGACCAATCAATTTTTGTGTTAACTCCTCCTACCAATGGTTGCTCCAGCCATGAGTATTTATACTGATTTCACTATAACTGATAACAGCATTCAACCTTATGCAGACAAGCCTTCATTTACTCATGACCCTGGTTGCCTTGGTGTTAAATATTTTAGATGTTTTTCTTTTCCTGACTTTTATTTGCACATCACTGACAGATGTAGGACAGCATTTTAAAAAGCAAAAGTACTATGCAGGAGAATCTAGAGCCTACATATGTTTTTAAATTGCTGTTAAATACACTAGTGTGTTAAGGCCTTTTTAATTTTGTTGTTAATATGCATATTTTGGTTTTTATTATTGAAAGCTTTGTGTGTTGTGTTGCTTTGTGCATGAAAAGCGCTTTATTAATAAAATTTGATTTATATAAAAACAGAAAATTGTTTGAAAGGTAATATAATAAATAACAATTTGGCAACAAAAATGAATAAAACAACAAAGGAGAGAATATTTGACAAAAGGACAGAAAGGAACTGCAGAAGTCTACATATATTTCAAGAAATTACTTATTACAAAAATCATTTACGGTCCATCTTGGATAAAGACAACATAGTTTAGGCCACTGAGCAATGAGCAAAAAGGCTATTCTTTTATAACTGAGGAGACCATACATCTGGAGAATCTATAATAAAAAAATAGGAACAAAAACAGATGTTAAATACCATATTTATAAATCTAATAGCACAAATTAAAGAGCACATCAGCACAATTACATTCAAGAATTAAGGAGGCTGTTAAAACAGTTGATGAGTGTATTTTTTATACTTTTGGTCAGGAAATATAATGATGGCTTTAACTCCACCAGGGAGAGTTTGAAACTTTGCTTTGTAGTCATAGAGATGAAAAGTGCAAAAGATAATGGCACCATCATCATCAGCTGACACAATGTTCAAACAAACCCAAAATTCAGCATCATAAAAGGGTTTTAACTCTTTATTACTTTATTTCATCACAGTGCTCAGGAAAAGCGAACCTGTTATCACGGTCTATCTCCCACATGGTTTACTGTGAATATTTGCACTAAGGATGTGCATACATATCTGCAAAACATTTTTATTGGCTGATATTCAGCTTGTTTCCTGCAGCCAGCCTATGAGTAAACAGGATAACATCAACCAGTGGAAGTGGTTCATGTTTATCTGGTGTTAACTTTGTCTGGCAATATTAATTTGTTTGATTTAATTGGTTGGTCAAATTTGTTTTTCATGTAAGCATTGGCCTAGTATCTGTTTAACAGGCTATAAAGCCCTATCATTTTTTTATATGTTTAAAATTTGTATATTTCTTTTGATGACACCTTTTTGATAGAAAGACTTTGTTTTCATTCAAAGACAATATGATGAGAGGCTGAAATGCTTCAAATCAGCTCAGTTATTATTGTATAATACATGTTTCATTATTTTCACAGTATTAAACGGAAATTGGAAAATAAAAGCAAATTAATATTAACTATCCTCTAAACTATAATCTTTAACATTGCTATTGGTATCACCCCAGAAATTCCCTAATTTACCAATATTATGCTCTTAAAAATAGAACAGAAAGGACATGTATCATGTACATGATATGAAATATGTTGAACATTTGATAGATGCAAAAATTACAGTCATGCAACCCTACACCTGTTAGGGATGACGCAAAGCAGCTGTCTGAGCTCACAGTCTCCTGCTCTGTGCAGAAAAAGGCTTCAAGCGCTTGTTGTGTACAGTGAATGAGTGAGCCGGAGTGATGTTGGACCATGTATCTGTGATGACTCTTTAAATCTGCTTGTCTGCTGCATAGTGCTGGAGGTGGACTGCCTCTACAAGA
Organism: Melanotaenia boesemani; assembly: GCF_017639745.1. Classification (NCBI taxonomy): domain Eukaryota; kingdom Metazoa; phylum Chordata; class Actinopteri; order Atheriniformes; family Melanotaeniidae; genus Melanotaenia; species Melanotaenia boesemani. The sequence goes on along the minus strand of NC_055689.1, from coordinate 26,363,051 downwards.
ATCACAAATGATCATTTGGTTCCCTTTCACTCCTGTGAAAACCTCCAATCCACGCAGAGAATCAGGAGGCTTTTCTTAGATTAGCTTTTCTGATTTTATGCATTAATCTCTTTTGTGGAATCTAGATTAGGTTTAATCTCTGCATTGTCTGCTGTGTCGCTGCTCACATTCTGATGTCAAAGGAAAATTAAATGTCTGCATTATCCGTGTTATTTTTAGTTCAGAGCTTTGCTCGTGTATCGCTGCCATATTGCAACATGCATTTTGCCTGGAGAAATGTGCTGTAACATGGTGACCTCCTCCAGCCATGAAGAAGTAAGTGATGCTAAGACATGTTGGCACTCTGGCTTCGGGAGCCCTTCACTCTGCTGCAGACACAAAAAATGTTAAACAATCATCAGATAAACAGGCTGATTTTATTGTTGAATGGTCCAATGTACTGCCTTTGCTGAACTGAAGTTGTAATTGCTCTTCTATCATTTGTTGTTGGGTCTCTTTCCTGAAGAACTCCCACCCTTCCGCTATTTTATTTGTATTGATCAAAAATTCAAAGGTCTTCCTTCAGATATGGCAGTTGTTTGTCTTGAGAGTAGAAATCTCAGTTATTGCTGTTTTGACATTTACAGCGGAGGGTCGGAATGATGGTAATAATGAATCATGTTGCTTTTGCTGTTTTCCAGGAGACCACAATAACTGAAATAAAGCAGAAGATTATGAAGATCCCCGATGCCAACGGTATTGTCATAGACGGGTTCCCTCGTGACGTTGGACAGGCCCTGTCCTTTGAGGACCAGGTGAGTCTCTATTATCACACTTATTCATCCATCCATGACATTTCCATTCATGGGTCAGATGCTATATTCAAGTTTATATCTTCCATAACTTAATAGGATGGGCTACTCATGGAGGGTTGTCTGGAAACCTCTTTTGCTGCACCATTCTCCATCTCAGGGTGTTGAATAATACCAATAATAACCACATGGCATCTCTTGGTGTTGTGACTTTGATTTGTCACCAAGAGCAAACCTTTTTAATACATAAAGTCCACATTAAGAGCTGGACAGATCGCAATGGAATCACTCAAATTACTTGTTTAGGAGACTTAAACTAAGATAAGGTCGTTGTTTCTTGCATGACCTTGCCTTTCACACTGCAATTCAAGTGCAGTATGAGTCACATCTTACATTTTTTTTGGTTCTTGCTGGATTCGCTCTCTCAATAACTGCTTAAACAAAGGGGTCTATGGAGTTCACCCTTGAATCCTGACAAGCTTTATGTGACACACTGGAAATCATACTAGTTTTGCTGAAATTATATGTGACTTTGATAGGGCTGGGCGATTAATCGATAAAATCGATAAATCAAATTTTCTATTTAAGTAGATTTATTTTTATGAAAATCAGGATTTTTTTTTACAGTAAGTTAGCAGCAGACTTAGCCCTCACTCCACACCAGAACGGTGTTTGTCTGACAGATTTTCAGTGAAGTGACCCTTCACTCATGCCTGGGATTTAGCTGTGCCTATAACTGCAGTGAGAAATGCTGCTCTCTATGAGATGCAAAGTGAACTTAACTCACAAACCCTAGTTAAGACAACCTTCATCAGGGGAATTATTTCTGCAGTGGATCCTGTACGATAAGGATCCAGATGGAAAGAGATCACGGATACATTGTGTCTCATATTTCAGTGTAAGTTGTTTATATGGTGGAAAAGCTATGACATTATATGCTTTATTTTTGCTGGCATTCATCTGTATAAACAAATAAATGTTTTTAATAAGTCTATTTATGTTTTGTAAAAGAAAAGAAAAAAAATCGATTAAAATCGGAAATCGGATTTGGTTATAAAAAATCGGAGATTTTATTTTTAGGCCATATCTCCCAGCCCTAGACTTTGATTTCTTTTCATATATTTTCTTGAGGCCAAATTTAAAGTCAGCACTTTGTTTTATCTGCGGACCACAGGGTGATTTGCACAGCTCCGTAAAGTAGTAGTAGTAGTAGTAGTATTTTTATTCAGTCATCACACACAATACAATAAATATAAACATTCTGGACAATATAAACTAGTCAACAATCTTTGTATTAGGTAGTGACTGTAAAGGCACAGGCTGAAGCATAATGCTTATATATGCCTATCCTTTCTTTTTAGTTTAAGCTACCCTTCAAAAATAAACATAATAGCAAAATAAAAAAAATCATTCACAATTGTAACCCTCAAAAATGGCTTTATAAACCATTCTTTTGAAAACCAAAAGCGATTTGCGCCTTCTAACATTTTTATTAACATTATTCCATAATTTAACCCCAACAATAGAAATACATCTCCTTTTAATCCCTTTTTTAGCTTTTTGTACAGTAAACTTACAAACATCTCTCAAATCATATTTGTACTCCTGTGTTGAAAAAAAAAACCTTTGTACACCGTCTGGGAGTGACTTTGTTTTAGCTCTAAACATGATTTGCATTATTTTATAATATACCAAATCCTTAAATTTCAGAACATGGGATTTTATAAACATTGGATTAGTGTGATCATAGTAACCAGCCCTATTAATAATACGTATACCTCGTTTTTGTAGTATGACTATTGAATTTATAGTCGTTTTAAAAGTCGACCCCCACAACTCCACATAGTAAGATATATAAGGAAGTATAAGTGAACAATATATTATATACAAGGCCTTATAGCTTAATAATATTCTGCCCTCAATAGAAATAGAATACTCCTCCATTAAGCAGATTAATTACCACAACACGGGTAACTGTCGGGCCTGAGTTGTTGCTCAACCACTTGTCACAAAACCTTTAGCTGATGTTTATCTTAAGCAAACTCCTAGATGTTGTTTACCAGTTGAAAGTGTGAGTAATAATGGTGCTTGAATCAAAAAAATTTAAATAAGTTGTGATTCGGGATGGGCATTTAAGTGGCATTTACTTATGCATGGCTCTTTTTCAAAACATGACAATGTTTGCACCGCAGTATACTATACACCAGTGCTCTCATACAGAACACTGAAATCATTCACACACTATTGTGAAATTTCTGAAATCACATTTCACTAGTTTGTATGAAAGAAATTCTACTAGTGTGTGTGAGAGAGAAAATTTCATTTATAAAGGAAGTCATTTCAAGCTGTCGGAGGTGGTCGTCCCGAAGTATTCCAGTAACAAATTATAAGTATTTATACTATGATTGCTACAAAAATAATGCTCTTTTTGGACTGTTTCCTGTTTTCATGCTGTTAAATTGGTCTGAAATGAATGAATGGATGAATTAAATTATTTATTTCAAACAAATAAAAGAGAAAACTAGATTAAAAAAGAAAAATTTAAAAAAGAAAAAAAAAGAATAATAATAATATTGCATCATCAAATCATAAAATAAAGAAGGCTGAAAAATTGGGAATATTATGCACTTTTTTAGAATTCCCACACCTTTTTCCTCATTATGGTTTATATATTTATTTACAACATAATATGCATATACTACATAAATATCCAAATTAATATATGTACAACCTAATAAACATATATACGACATCCATAAAAATGGATGTCGTATATATCTTGTCTGAAGTGTGAACGTCGGCTGTAGCGTGCTTTTATAAATGTTTCCCCAAATCTCCACACAGGATAGATAAAAACAGGATATGTAATCATTTGGATCCAGAATATGACTTATTTTTCCAAGACTTACAGTGCATTTTGCCAGCTTTGTTCTTCCAGCAAATTTTTTGGTCCAAGATTACACCAAGAAATTTTATTTGATTTCCTCTTTCTGTTTGTGTATTATCATTTTTCAGTTCTACGTGATCCTGTTGAGCCTTTGTTCAGATTTAATGATAATTTATTTCTATCAACCCACAGTTTTAGTTTGTTTCTGTTGTAATCATCTCCAAAATCTGCTGCAAATGCTCCCCAGAACAGAAAATATTTGTTTCGTCTGCAAATAAAACAAATTTCTGTTAATTTGATACTAGGCAACTGTCATTGGTATATATTATATATAATTTTGGACTTTAATACTGACCCCTGTGATTTCCATATTCTCTGATTTATATTCACCCATTTGCACAAACTGTTACCTGTTTCATAAATAATTTTTAATCAGCTCAAACCAACCCCCCTTATTCAGTATCTTTAAAGTTTAGTTAATCCTGTGTTGTGATCAATAGTATTGGAGGCTTTTTTTAAGATCCAAGAATGCTCCAACTGCTATTTTTTTGCTGTTTATACAATCTGTGATTTCTTCCATTCAGTCGATTAATGCCAGAGATGTTGGTCTGTCTGTTCTGAATCCATACCGCCTTTCTGAAAGTAAATTGTGTTTTTCAATGAATTTGTTTAATCTATCTGCAAATAATTTTCAAGTATTTTGGAGAATCGTGAGCGTAAAGGAACAGGCCTGTAGTTTGTGAGATGGTGTCTATTCTCCTCCGTTTTAAACAGTGGTATCACTTTTGCTATTTTCATTTTGTCTGGAAATGTATCCAATTACAGAGACAAGTTGTAGATGTGGGTCAGTGGTTTTGTGATTTCTTCAGTAACGTCTGTAGAGTTTTTTGTTTGTTTTGTTTTGTTTTTTTTACAGTTTCTTACTAACTCCTTGATTTCTTTTTTACCAACTGCTTTTAGAAAAAATTTACTTGGGTTTCTGTCAACCAAATCTCCTACACCTCCTTATTCTGTTGTCTCTGGTTCCTTTATTTTTGTTGCTAATTCAGGTCCCACATTTATGAAGAATCTGTTAAAACCATTCACCACATCTTCCATATTATTATTATTGGTTATGTCATTTTCAGTGAAGTATTTTGGGTAATTAGTGCTTTTGGACTCTTTTCTCACATTGCAAATTATAACATTAAATATACCTTTTTTACAGTAATTTATTCTAATATTCTTTCTTACATGTCCTCATAATATAAGTTAGGTTATTTTTATATTTCTTATATTTTCCTACACTTTGCTTCTTTTGTTCTTTATTTATTTATTTATTTTTAGAACTTCCTTATGCTTTTCACTATCTATTTCCTTGTAAATGATGTCCCACTTCTGCATCATTAGGTTATTTTTTGGTGCAGTCATGGCTTCCTCTGTTTTCATTCATATATACAGTATCTATAATTATTTGTATCATTTTTCTTTCTATAATTACATTTATATAAAGCAGAAATAGGTAAGTGGTCACTGATGTCTATTAGTAAGAGTCCGCTTCCCATGTTGTTTTTAAAAACGTTTTTGTAAAAATATTGTTTGTTGGAGTTGCAGAGTGGGATGTGAGCCTGCTTGGTTTGGTGATTGTTGAATATAAGTTCTGAACAATGAGTTTATTAAGGTCTTTATTTTTCTTTGGATTCAATAGGTCGATGTTAAAATCACCACAAATGTACACAACCTTTTGTGTTGTTGACATGTTTTTGATTCTAGAGATCTATACAACCATCACCATCATCAAAAAATAAATAAATAAAAGTCTCAGGTTGGGTTAAAGGCCAATGAGTAAAAGTGAGATTTAAGACAGGTTTTAAAGTGGAGAGTGAGGGAGCCTGGCGAATAGGGAAAGGTAGGTTATTCCATAATTTAAGTGCACAGATTAGGAAGGCCCTATCCTGTCTGAGCTTCCGTTTAGAGCTGGGGACGACCAGGATCAGCTGACCTGAGGGACTGAGAAGGAGTAGAGCTGTGGAGAAGCTCAGATAAATAAGGCAAAACAAGACCATTTAAAACTAAATTTACAACTAATCATTATGTCCTTGATCTTGTCTAAGCAAATGTCCATTGTGAATCACTCAAGTAAGCTATCCACAGCTGCAGTAGTTTTTTAAATAGTTTTAAATTTTAAACAATTTTCCATATTTTCATTCCATTTTTGGTTGTCCTGTTGATATAATTAAATTCATAACCATCGAGTTCAAAATCTTCTTCCTTCTCATTGTTAATCCAAGTTTCTGAAATTGTGCTAAATGCAGTAGCAAACTAACCCAGATATTCTTAGATTCTGTGGACGTTGTAAATTGTCTTCAGCTGCTGAAGTGAATAATTGATCTCATGCTCAAATTAAATTTTTGCATTGTAGTTATTTTCTGTGTAACAGCTGCAGGTGTTGATGATACTGCTGAGCAGCTTATTCTGTCCGGATCAATATTATTTTTTATATCCAGTCCAGTTCTCTTGTTAAATATTTTGGTTTATTGAAAGAGAAATCTGCTAGGAAAAAAAAAATTTTTTTTTTTTTTTTTTTTTTTTTTTTGTCTGTTATGATTTTCTATTAGACTTATTGCAGTATTTTTTTTTTTTCTTTAATTCAGACTCCTCAGTTGTAAGAGGAGCCTTTTTCCATTACACTGTCTAGTCAGTGTATGCCACTAAAGCTTGCTTAAAGCTGACGCTGAACTTTCATGGCAGACTAACCATACCACCGTTTTCCGGACTGCCGCTTGGTTAGATCACCCCGCTCTTATTTCCAGATAATGACTGATGCCATGCAAATTCAAGTCTAAGGAAAATGCAAATAAGCATAACATAGAGCTGAATTTAACCAGACTGGATAATATTAACTGTCAGCTACACTGAACTACTGTTTATGTGTTAAATTAGTTTATCATGTCACCAGCATATGACTCAACCATGTCTGTGTTTTACAACTAGAAAGGTCACTGTGTGTGTTTTATTTTGATGATGGAAACACAGTATTTGTTGTTATCAGTATGGCAAACACACACAGAGGGACATTGTAATAGATATGTACAAGGCTGAAAGTATGCAAATGTTCAGCTCTCATGCTACCAGTAGCATGAGAGCTGAGGATGACAACAACAGCTGCTCTGGGGTTTCAGTAAGATCCCCAGAGATAGATGTGTTTGATATTAGGAGCTGCGCTGCGTTTAGGGGTCACTGACAAAACATTCAGACTCTTTCATGACTAATGTAAAACAAGCATATTGTGCAAGGATGTCTGTTTTGTTTTTTGTTTGTTTTTTGTTTGTTTGTTTGTTTGTGTTTTTGTTCATGTTGTTGGTTTTAGGTCCAGTAAGAAAAAAGTGGAAACTAACATTTTTGTTTTTTTTTTTTTTCTTTTTAATCAAAAAATTGCATTTGACATCAAACAAAACTGAAATTCTCTTCACATTTTCAAACTAATAAGAGCTGTGGATACTTCATCCTTTAAAAAGGATGAACATGTGGGAACTGTGTTTACTTCTACTACAAAGGATAGTGACGCCTTTTTTGCAGCAAATTTTGGTTTGATGTTTGAAACTGTTGTAAAATCTGAACTTCTTATTTGATTTACTGGGGTTGGAGACAAAATGCCCTTGATTGGAGCTAATAGATCTAAATCGTGCATTGTAGCACTGATTTGGTATAAGACCAACTCAATGCTCCAGGCTACTGTTTGACTGCGTTCACCGACTTAACCATACATTTTTATTTTGGGTCTACAAAGCATGATGAGATGAAAAATAAGATTTTTTTTCCCCCACTGATAATTTTTTTAAATAGTAACTAACAATGGCAAAATTATCCCTATCTCCCCATAGTAAAGAATCTTTTAAAACATTTTGGGCTCCAAGCAGTGATCTGGATCACCCCAAAGTCTAATCACTTTTTCCTTATTCCATTTCTGAGATTTCCTGAAAATGTAATTAAAATCCATCCATAACTATTTGAGTGTTGTTGCTAACAGAAAGACAAACGCTGCCAAATACATGACCTCTGCCTTGGCGGAGGTATCTCTATAAATACTAAGTCCTTAGCTACTGGATGGACGTGTCTTAAGGCAGCAAGTGGGTGACATTTTCTTGTTGTTGTTAAGAGACTACACTAATAATTGGAGGACAGCATGACTGCATAGTGTATACAAGATTTTTTTTTTTTTTTTGACAAGCTCAGAGCTGATTATGTAACACTTGAAATTTTGGCCATCTGTCCCTTTACAGCACACAACACTTGTGAGGACGCATCATGCTGTTAAGTTTGCAATCCTTTAGAAAGCAGCAGTTATCTTGCCATGCTATTTCAGTTCAACCAACAACTTTTGCATTCATATTTTGTCATTTGCGTTTTGGAAATGTGTATACTAGTAAGTATTTTATGGTTTTTTTTTTTTTTTTTTTTGTTTAAATAACATAAAATGAGCAAATAACCAATATTATTCAATACCAAAATAACTGTGGCTGATTGCTGGCAACCTGGTGTGCATGTGAAGCAGAATGTGAGGGTTTCTCATTTAGGAGAAGAGATCAGTGTATCTACAACAGCTGAGTGTGATGTGTGTCTCAGCCGCCACTTGAGCCATGTGGAGTGGTGGTACTGACATTAAAAATACATCTTACCTATTATGATTATCATAATGACTGATTTTTAGTTAATTTTGTCATCTGAACTGGACTCTTCAGAAGCTCTAGCAGGTTTACTTTTAAAATCGTTTTAACCAGGATTTACAAAACACTATACTGTATATACGTGGTCATTACCAGAGGCATGGTTTGTTTAATACAACTGAGCAGGCACAACTGCAGCAAAAGGTCAGTATGAAACAACTGCAGCCATGAGGCAGAAGTTTGGCCAAGAACACAAGTCACGACAAAGACAACCATACATTTCATGCACTCATTGCTATTCAGTCATTTAATCCTGTGTTGACCTGCACATCGAACAAAAACATTGTAAATCTAGGAAATAAAAAGTAAAAATGTCATTTAAATTAATATTTTCAACTTCGATGCTAAAACCATATTTCAAAAAAGATACCACAGGGGCTTATTTACCGCTCTTACCTTACCTCTGCCTTTTATCAACTTTCAGCTTGGGAGCTAAGAAATATTTTCATGTCCTCTTACTTAGTCATGGCTTCCCAATACGTTTCATATGTATCAAATGTTTTCAGTGTGTGAAATATCTGAACTGTAGGCATCTCAATTTAACACACAAACTCTTTTACTGAAGAACCATGTTGTGGTAATGCTTGCAGGTTGTGGTTTGGCATTGTCTTGCTGAAACAAGCAAAGTTTTCCCTGAAAAATACAGTTTTTTACGGCAAAAAGTGGGTTATCTAAACAAGTTTACCAAAGGCTCAAACGCCAACTCAGACAAGCAAAGTAAAGCCTTTTCTATTTCTTGGATGTAGTAAGAGGTATAGATAGATGGTACCTCAATCTTGCCAGAGAGAAGGCGAGTCAAAGAATAACATGGAGGGATGGGAATACACTACAGGCTGTGTTTCTGATATTTATGTTAATGTACTACTTTTGCATGGACTGCAGACAACAGCCACACTCAGTGGGGCAGAGAAAAAGCAGCATCTGCCTCAACACAATGTACAAAAAAATAAATAAATAACAATCTCATCTCTTTTTGTCCAGAAGCATTGCTTGCAGTTTCATGTCCTCTGTGTGAGACATTATAGTCAGTAAACATGTGTCTGTGAAGAAAAAGAGAGTTTGTGTTACCCTGACTGCAACATCTCCAGTGAGATTAAATGTGTGCACCCACGGTGTTCTGTCATCGTTGATACCAAGCCGATTAACGGCAGAGTTATTCAAAGCCGGACTGAATGTTGTTTCTGTCCTGTACGCTTACGTTGCATTTCGCTGGATGTTAGCAGGTGTTAGTGGGTTGTTTTGACCGGTGTAAAGCATATGTTGTTTGTTTCTTGCTTATTGTTATGTGCCATAGATGGTGACAGCATTTGTATAACTTGTTATTTAAAAATATTCTTATTTAAAGGTGTAATCTAAACCCCTCCTCATCTTTACTTCCGCTTTGTTTATTTGCTGCAACATTGCAAGCTGTGTTGAATATTTAAGAGGATCCCTTTTTAAAGACAATGATGGATGGCATTTGGTTAATATTTTATTTTCTTCTTCATTTTAAGACAACATATTTTATCTACATCTGATAAGGAAGTGATAAACAAGTCAGTGTGGCCTTAACATCAGGTTGTTTTTTTATTTTCTGCCAGTGTGATATATCATATCAGCACTAGCCTGAGTTCACAATAATGCCAAACATAACTCTTAAAGTCAGCATGTTTCAGCAGCTGCTTCTGATCGACTCTTTTCCATTTCGTCATCCAGTCGATGCTCAGTGTCCCTGAAATGGACAGGTCACTCCAGACTGAGAGGAGACTCTGCCCTTTTGACTGGCAGTTTGGTTCATAGTCCGGCATTATCAAGCATCTGACCTAGTAAATTGTCCTTGAGCATGCCTCACAAATACCTGTCAATTGTCTCTGTGGATGTTTTGCTCATTTCCTAAGAATCAATAAGCCATTACCTACCAGAGGGAGCTGCATTTTAAGCAGGCCTATTTATGAATAGTCACGAAATTCATTGAAAACATCAGTAAATTAGCAATGCAAAGATTATAGATGATTAAATGTAGAACAAATGTTTTCTGGCAGCCTAGAAGGTATAAAAGCATAATATAATGGTTTTGACGCCTAATGGAAAGTTGAGCATTACAAATTGGTTCACCGAGTGACATAAAATGGTTGATTGCTTTTAGAAGGATTGATGCTCTTTAGCACATTTAAGCTCACTTAATGTTGATCAACTTTTCAATGAGCACTTAGTGGTCAGAGTGTATTTGGGTCACTGTGAGGACAGTCTGACTTTATAATCTGGTCATTAAAGCTGAATTAAAGGGAACAAGAGGAGAGGAAATTAAAGTATCAAGTCCCATTTGGAAAGAATAAATATTAAAAGGAGGGACAGTTTTTTTCCTCCCACAGCAGCTGATCTCACTGTTCCAGATATTATTTCAGCTGCTCCCCAAGTATAAGAAGTGGTTATCAACATTTTATAGAAAAGCATGAAAGACATTTTATCTACTTGATCAAAGTGTTGGTTTCATTTTATTTTTCTCTGATTTATATAATTTCTGTTCCAGATTTCTGTACATCATTACTTGCATTTTATTTGTCATTTTGATATTTTTTGTTGTTGTTTGATGGATTTCCAGGGTTTTATAATACAATTTTTTTTTTTTTATGAACAAATCAAAACTATTTTTAAAAAAAAAACTTAAATACAACAGAGTATTGTGTGTACAAATACCTCATCATGTACAACCAGAATGAATGAATAAATGAATGAATGAATGAATGAAGTGTGAGGAAAAAACTAAATTTCTTACCTTAAAGTCTTGAACCAGTAAATGTTATTTTTAAAGAAAAACTTAAATAATTAAATTATTTAGGAAATAGTGTGGTTATCTAGAGTAGATAGATAGATAGATGGATGGATGGACGGACGGATGGATAGATAGCTAGATAGATAGATAGATAGATAGATAGATAGATAGATAGATAGATAGATAGATAGATAGATAGATAGATAGATAGATAGATAGATAGATAGATAGATTATATTATGTGACAGTTTTATTGTACAAACGTGAAATGTATCACGTTATGACATGATAGTTTAGTGTAAAAATGTTAATCGTATCACGTGATCCGTTTTTGATATTCTAAGAACACGAAAAAAAAAAAACATTTTTGCATAAAGCAGAAACATTTCAGCTCTTTTTGTCATGGATTAATTGTTCTGATTTATTGGTATGAGCAACAACGTACGTCACCCGCCTGCACGTAGTGAGAGGTGGTCGTGTGTCTGGGTGTGTGTGATTCTTTTATTGTTAACATGGTTAAGGAAATTGCTAAAAAATATTATGAATTAAAGTAAAAAAGAAAAAAAAATGAAAAAAAAGTAAACTGTTTCAGTGGTGAGACATAAAAAACTTTCATCAAATACCGCCTTCTTGATTTTGGCTGATTTATTGGCTCGTATTTTCTTTTAATCTTGACTTTATTTTAGTTTTCAATTTGAAACCTCAGTTATTTCTGTATATGTATTTTCTTAAAAAAAAGATGTTGAATAATTCTTGAATTATTTTGGTGGATTGTTTGTTCCACTCAGTTTTAAGCAACTGTGCCAGGGTCATTTCATCAGCCTATTTCGGTCACTGCTGCAGCAAGTGCATCAATCAGGGACAATGTGCTTTGTCATTGTGTCAATTAAAGACGTTCTGATGCGAATGCAAATATTGAACAGCATTGCAATGGGACTAAATACCGTTTGTGGGCTGCTGCAACAGAGACAGTATGATTTTTCTAGTGGGATCTTGTATCAAAGGATGATTTGTTGTTTAAGCCATCTTAGCAAGTTTTAAGTTAATTGTTATTATACGCACCCATAACCAGTCAGCTGGATGAACAGTCTGTTTCAGTCAGTTAACAAATAGTGCAAAAAAGTAATTTCAATCTCAGGCATGACATCTCTTATTCCCTATTTAACGCCAATTACCATGCAAGTATGCACATGCAAATGAACACACATGGAAATACGAACACATTCATTGACAAGTGCTTTTGCATGCATATTAAGATGCTTACTGTTCTGCTTGCAGCTCTAAATATATCAGTTCAGCCAGTTAAGTTTCAGTTTCATTGTTGTTGCATACAGTAAGTCACTTCTTTTGCATTCATTTACATTTGTACATGGTGGGTTTCCAACTTCATAAAGTGGGCATTGTAGTACATAATGACATTTAGTACCACACACTTTATAGCTCTTCTTGTTGGGTTTCAAATCTTTGTTCATCAGTTCTGCCCACAATTTTAGCATTTTAGACAAACCGCATGGCTCCCTTTTCAACAAACACACTTTTATATCATCAGGAGTCGCTGGTACACTTGATAAAAAATAAGGCAACTTAATTTTTTCCCTTTGGCAGAAGCATGGTTACACTAAGTGTGCCAACACTACACATTAAAGCCACCGTTAACTTGGTTGAACTATCAGACTACCACAACATGACATTTGGCTGTACTATAGGCAGTAATTTTGATGAGTATCTTAGAAAAATGACTTTTGCTTTGGACTGGGCTAAAGGAGTAAACCCTCAGCAGGACTGAGGCTGAGTTGCCAATTGCCTTGCCCACTGGTAAAACAAATGCATTTCTTTTATTTGTATTTGTGGATTTGTTTCCCATCAGAGCCTCTATGTGCAACATTCTTGTCAGGCTGTGTTTACCCAAGTCTACAGTTTGAGTCATTTCACCCATAGCCTGAGTAAATGGAAGTTGCTGGTCTTTTTTTTTTTTTTTTCTGTGGAAAAGGCAACATGATCTCATGGCACTGTGTAAAAATAGCATTCCACTTCAACCACATTTTGTGTGTCATTTAATCTTTTTGCATGCTTTTTTTTTTTTTTTCTTGTTACGCTGTTAAAATGTGTCATCCCTTCATAGCACTTACCACACAGTGATACACAAACTAGTGAGGATCAGTGGGCAAGAAGATGTAGAGAATTGAAATAAAATAAGGAAAATGTGTCACCACTCCTTTTCTGTCATAAGCGAACAACATTAGCAGACACTGACAAATTGTGGCACTTGACCGTCAGTAAGTAGCTGTACTGTTTAAAAGCTGAACATACAACATATGTCATCGTGTCAGCTGTATTTCTATAAAGACAAAGAATGCATTAAAGATTTGAAAAATACTGCTGAGAAATGTCAGGTTAGGAAGAATTTGGAAAAATGCCTTAGTTTGAACAAATGTTAGACTTTTCCCACAATTTTGCATTTCTTATTAGAAAAATAGCTTCTCTCCTTCAGATGCCTCATCTATAGCAGAGAAAACTGTCTCAGGCTTCAGGCATTGTGTGTCCATTTGTAGACGACCAACCCTCTCTAATGTTTTTGTCACATCGTTTTGTCTCTGTGGTAATTGTACCTCCTATTTATCATATTGTGAAGAAGCCAAGTGTTGGCTTAATGAGAGCTCATAGTATGGATGCTGCTGTCTCCTTGGTCCAGATCATCTGGCTTCAGATTCCACTCATTACAAGCTCCCTGTCGAGAAGCTGCCGGAGGAAGCAAAACAAAGGACCTGAAAGATGTAGCATGTGGCTAGTACATGTGCAACAGGAGGAAATTCTAACCAGACCGTACCTCTGCATTCAGCCACCCTCGCCTCTTTAATAGAGCTCACAAATGAGCTCCTGCTGTGGTTCAAATCAGCAACTCCATCTAATTCATGTTTCGAACATGAATTAAATTAGGTGTGAGTAAACATATTTTTCCTCTGGATCTCCACATCTGCTGAGGTTGTAAACAAGGAAAATAAATACATAGTTTTCAACTTAACCTGCTTATGCTGTTGCATACTTCAGCAAGCTTTTCCACATTCAAGTAACTTAAAAGTCACATAATTAATCCATCCCCTTAAATTAGCAAAATCCCACCTCAAGATCAAGAGTTTCATTATTTTATTACCTATGAATATAGATATGATTTTTTTTTTTCTGGAGTTACCAGTCTTGACCCTGGAGTTACATAATAACCATCGGAAGTTCAGTGAAAACATGCATGTAACTCATACATGCAGCTGTGTCCAGGCAAAGTGAGCTAATGACCACTCAGCCAGTAATGCACAGAAGCAGCCCTCCTGGGATATGCAATCAGAAGTAACATCTGGTTATTCAAGGGCGTCCTGTGCAGCTAAGAATCAGAGAAAAGAATAAACTTCATTTTTCTCTTTGAGACTAATGTGATGCTTAAACCTTCTGATGTCATGGTGGAGGCCAGATGTGGCAGTGAATGTAAAATTTATAGAAAAAAAGTCACTTAACCACTGATAAACTGTAATACATTGAATAATGGAAGAATATTTTGAACGCTTCAAAGGAACAGTTTGGCCTTGTGGGAAATATTACTATGGGCTTTCTTGTCATGAAGAGTATTATAAATGCTCTCTTGTCTGCATTTACCATTGAACAGCTACAGTAGGTGTTTATCTCATGAAACAAAAGAGGGGAACAGTAAAAAACATTCACTTCTGTTCATATGTACATTCAAGCAGTTTGTTTGTCAAACATCCCATTATAGATGTTGTCCTTACATGCATGACTGATCACACAGTTCTACAGAGTGCCTATTAATTATAAAGGAGATAAATACTATTTAAAGAACTCTGAAAATTCACACCAAAAAAGTCAGTCATCTGCTGGACCAAGAAACAATCCAGACAGGTGGTAGCACTGATGTACAGCTTATGACAGCGGCTGGAATTTAGATTGACTCCAGCCAAACCTAGCTTTGAATAAGCATGGAAGAGAACATCATGTTCAGCATATCATGCCCAGAATTACAAAAGATAAATATGTGGTCAAAGTCAGCTTATAAAGCTCGTGTTATGGAAATTCTTATGAAACCAGCAAATCTAGAAATTCACAGGAGACATGAGGATAAATTATCAGGAAGAAGCTTTAAATATGCAGTATGTGCTTATCTGAGGATTTTTTTTTTTTATTAATGTCACACTCATCATGACATTAAGAGTCATGGGCATCCAAAAGAATTCGTCCATCGACTGTGTTGGTAAAACGCTGCTTTAGTTACCTGAGCTGTTGCTGCTGTTGCTCCTTCTTCTACCATTCCACATGTTATTGCTGAGCAGAGCTCCCTGTGTATCTCACAGACAAGAGAGTATCTAAAAAGCATCATGTAATTATCTAGTCTTAGCGAGGATTTTTTTTTTCCCACAGTTTCTGCATTACCTTGAAAAAAAGCTTTTTTAAAATGTTGTTTTTCTACACTGTGTAAAACAAAGAAAAACGTTTTCCTGTTTACCTTTACAAAACCAAAGCTCTCAGTTGCTTAGAAACATCTTTGTGTCTGTTCAGAATTCAGGTTCATATTTAGTACATTCATACCCCACACTCGTTAAACATCCTGCAAACACATGTTTTCTACAAGTCAAACGTAAACGCTTTGTGGGTGACAGAAAATATAGATAAGCATAAAGAGATGGGGTGACAAATGAGGGAATATGTCCTTATATGTTCACACTATAATCAAACCATGGCCAGTATCAGAGGTTGTGTCATTTTATATAGGCTGGATAGAAGGATTGAACACAGTAAAAATATTGCAGATGTGAAAGAACAGCTGAGGAGTGTTTTTTTTTTAATAAATGACAGCTTTATTAATAAATTAGTAGTATAAGAAATTTAAAAACATTTTAGCTCAATGTCCATTTAAAGTGCAAAGACAGTATCTATTTCCTATAATTTCAAGTATTGTTGGAGTTTCCCATTTTGAAGGCTACAACCAGCATTTTTTTTTCTACTTGACAGAAAGTTAGGATAACTAAGTTAGAGTGTGGAAACTATATGTGAAACCACAGAATATGACAGGTAATGAATAATTTAATGGATGTGTATCTCTCAGATCACTTTCAGGATATGACTTATTATATGGTTTACTTGTAGTGTTGAATCAAGATGAGACTGACAGTGTTCTAGAAGAATACAACCATGTGCAGGTTAAAAATGAGGGGTACAAGAATTTATCCTTGTGGTACTCCACAAGCCATGGTAGCTCTCTAGAATCATCAATACTGGTGCTATCTTATAGATATGATCTAAGCCACATAAAGGCTAAGAGTCCAATTCAGTTAAGTCTGTCTAAAAGCAAATAATTCACATTTAACTTTTGTTCTAAGTTCTCAATATACTTGGACTGATAGACTGTGAACCCTTGTCAAAGAAAAACTAAAAACCTTCACAACAGTATTTGAATGCTGTACAACCTGAACAACATTTTCAGTTCAGAAAAAAGCAAAAAGAGAAGAGAAAATAAGAGAAGAGAAGAGAAAACAGAGATGACCAAAGGGTTATAATACTGTATGATTTACTGATTTTAAGCATCATATGTTTTATCTTGAAAGGTTTAGTAGTTTATTTCAGATCCCACATTCTCCTGCTTTGGGACCACCAAGTGGTTCTCTTAGGGCCCACAGCATCCATTTTTATTACTCACCACATACTGCCTCTTTGCCCTTTACAGCATCACCGTAGCCATTTATGAGCCTCCACAGCAGTGATGCTCCCTTTATAGCTGCCCGGAGAGATGGTCCACCCCTTAATCCTACCTTCAAGCCTATTCACAAGTAGACCTGGAGGTGGCAAGTCTATCTTTTTGTCCCTGTTAACTTGATTGTGAGGGTGCTTCGATCCATTCACACACACAAAAAAAAACAACTTCAATCAAATTTTCACACTGCCATTTACTAAGAGACAAACATGTAATTTACATTCAAATATGAGGCTTTTCTGGTTTTATTACACGGTATAAAACAAAGAAAAAAGGTTCTAGTTTTCCTTTCACAAAGAAGTAAATAAAGCCCTCAGTTCCTTAGAAACATCTTTGTTTCTGTTCAGAATTAAGGTTCAACAACACATGTTGTCTACTAGTCAAGCCATTTGCTAAGACACAAACATGTAATTTACATTCAAACATGAGGCTTTTCTGGTTTTCAATGATTTACAGTTGACGTATGTTAAAACCATAGACTAAAAGATGGACGGAGCCTCTGTGATGTCCGCCGTATGGTTTCTGAAGAGCTGAATTGAAGCTCATTGGGTGGTTCCCACCGTCGCCATCTTGGCAGCGTCATGTGTGTTGTCATTCCCGGAAAATCCAAAAATGGGCAAAGAGGTGGAAACTGAGAGGGTGGACTGTGAAGGTGGGGGTGGATGACTGACACCCATCAAACTCCGAGCTGCCTGTAGCTAAGAGCTGACCGAGCTAACCTGGAGCTAATGGTAATGGTAGCTAATCAGCTAACGAAGGTAGGCGGGCTAAAGCTAAGGCGCGCTGTTAGCCGGCTAAAAACCACGGTTGTGCTGCTCTCTCATTTCTTGCTGCGAATATTGGATACCCGTCAATCAAAAGGACATGCCCCTAATTATGCCGAATTTCAAGAATAAATAACATCCAAACAGATGAGTTAGAAAAAAATTCACCCCCCTCACAGTTGTCATGAACGTAAACTTGCCCTGTTAATCCTAAAATAATTTTTGTACCAGGCTTTAAACATGTTTATTTCTGCTGTGAAGTTGGTCTTTTGGATTAGCTTCTGGATTGCAGTAACTTATGTGTGGATTTTGCAACTTGGCTGAACAGCCTTCTCAAACATCAAAGAGAAATGAATCATGAGACTTTGAGAAGAACTAATTATGGCATATTGTAAAAAGCACATTTCATTATTTACCTCCTCCCAAGAAAATAAGACTTTTCCATGCTTTAAGGGTTCAGATTAAAAAAAACAAGAAGGTAATGTAATGGCTTTTTTTTGCAAGTCTATAAACTAGAGGGGGAAAAAAAATCTGTCCATTGTTCTCTGCAAGTTCCTGAATCTCAGACCAGTCAGATTTTGTTGAATAATTTCAATGATGTTGATAAAACTGGGTTTTGTGGTAGATATTATCTTTTACTTCAAAGTACATCACTTTAGTCAGTAGAATGGAAGGTGCTCGATATTGTATTTTATAAAGTGACATTATAACTTGAGCTGCTCTTATAATCAACTGGTTACTTTTTAAGTACAAATGCTCTTTTTCCTTGTATTTCCTGATCTTAGGTTGTGCTCTGATTGGCTGATTGGTACAATGTGAAGTAGACAGGGTAGGCAATGTAAAGTAAAATTTTTTTAAAAAGTAAAAAGCAACACTACATAAGTCTCTGACCTTAAAACTTTGTGCCTCCGACTCATTTTGATGGCACACTGACATTAAATATGTACATTCCTGAGGGTGTCATGGCCTTGCAACGTTCCAAGGCTGAGAAGCAGCACTTCACTTTTTGTTTTCAAGCCCAGAGCTTCATGTGGCAGCTGAGTTTTGCTCATCAACAGCCCATTACATGCCAGCAACTGAATATCAACACACTGGCTGTTTTGAACAGGTACCATGGCTGATTCAGCAAAAAAAAAGACAAAAAAAAACAAGTGAACACTATCAGAGGAAGCGAGGAAAAGAGCTAATTTGACAGAGCAAGTTATAAGACAAAAGTCAGCATTGGACAAGCTTTTAGAGAGAGCTCAGAGAAGAGCAGGATGCAAAAGGGGTACCAGATTAATTAACTTTCATTAGGTGGCGCCAAATTGTGGAAATCTGCCTAAATGCAATAGCACAATTTTAAAAAAATTACTGCAACACAATACTGTTCGACACTCGAAAGATTCTGTAAAATCTTTTGGAGAAGAAGCTATTGTTGACATTAAAACTAGCCTGTTAGCAACTAAAGTAACTTTGGTTTGGCTAGCTTAGCTGTGTAACTATTATTGTTGGTTTTTGATGCTAAAAAAACAGCACTTTGTTTCTGCTGTGGTTGTTTTAAAGTGCTTAATGAATAAAGTTGGTATGGTATGGTATGGTATGGTATGGTATGGTATGGTTTGGTATGGTATGGTATGGTATGGTATGGTATGGTATGGTATGGTATGGTTTGGTATGGTATGGTATGGTATGGTATAAAATTACAAAAGGAAAGGGGGGTATGGTCTTCTTTAGAAAGAAAACACAATTAATTGTAAAAACTTGTTTTAGCTATACTCTTTATCCTTGTCCACAGGATTCACAATTACAGGGCATGTTGACTTCAACTTTTCTATTCTATTGTTTTCAATCTATGCATAGCAAGAATAAAATATTTGACTAAGACTTTTATAATCTGTTTCTATTATTGTATAACTTTTAGAAAATAAATGGTTAAAGAAAGCATTCTTACATATAGATACTTATCTGCAGGCTCCATGCATGTATGTATGAGCATAGTTATCATGTGCCCTGGTTCTGTTTGGGCAAGTTATACTTTGTCCATTCAAAGCTCCCTGAGGTGCCTGAGATTACAGATCTGTAACTCTCCCTACCAACTACTGGATGGTGAATGGTGGATGAAGGGTTGGAGTATAGAAATAGCAAAAACAAAGCACAACAAAATTAGATAAAGGCAAACGATTCTGGACTGATGCCCTCATTCATTTACTGTTTTATGTGATGGATAAAATTTTACACACAATTTTGTGAAAAGGAAATAATGCTCAAAACTGTATAAATATATCACGTATTTAAAAAATATTCCACTTACTAGTTTCTGCTTCAACAAACATAGTTGTTTAATGCAGCTTAAGCTGCTTGAATTTTTACCCCACCTTATTATTATTATCTTTTTTTTTTTTACTTTCAGGGGGTACATTTAGCTGAACAGCCTTAAAAGGGTATTTAGCTGATGTAGTTGGCAAAGGGTTCAGGTCAACATCTGCTCCCTGTTGCACCTTCTTTAAATCTGTGTGTGTGTGTGTGTGTGTGGGTGTGTGTGTGTGTGTGTGTGTGTGTGTGTGTGTGTTTGTGTGTGTGTGTGTGTGCTTGAAAGGAAGGCATTTCAGCCTTTAAACAAAACAGATAGCATCACTGACTAAACAGTTGGTATAAAAATAACCCAACATGCAGCTGATCTTTTTGTCCTCCCATGTGACATGAAGACAGCTGTTTTAATGAATAATAAATCTAACTCTCTGTGACAAATGACTGCAGCGTCCGACGGTCGCTCAATATCAGCTAGGCAACCTGGAAAAAAACATGTGTGGTCGCTATGGAAACTAAAACTTTGATTTGCAAGATTCAAAACAAAGTCCCGCTGCTGGAGTGACATGCACCTCGGTAGATGCCATTCAAGCTATTTTTAGCTCTGGCAGCACGCCAGATGAAATTTAGACTCTGGGGAGTTCATTATGTACGTTTCATGTACAAGCAGGAGAAAATCAAGCAAAGTATGAACAGCAATAAACTGCTCTACATGCTTTTTATAGGGAAACTTTCCAGTGTTGGTGAGCTTGATGAACAGTTGCCAGGTATGAGGTGAGGGTAATGTTCAACATTCTGTGAGTGTAGAGCCATGAAAAAATGACTTCCTTTTATTGCTGCTTGGCATTATCCTCCGCTGACCTCTCTTTACACTGAACACACATATGTATGTGCTCATTTGTTCCTTAAAAAAATGCTCATATGTGCTCCTCGTTTTGTCAGAGTAATGCATTTCCTAGCCACTTCTTTTAAAATTGAATAGTGTTTATATTTGCTTACTGTTATATCCTGGCAACAGATTACTTGTGTTGTAGATAATCACCATAGGTGCTATCAGCAAGTTACACATACTCCATCAAATCTGCCAATTTTGTTGCTGTTATTCAAATTGAAATGTTAGTTCTGCTCAACACTTTAATGCGTATGCAGCAGTTGCATTCTTTTTTAGTTAGTCAGTGGTTCACAGATGCAATCTGTTCCAGCTGATTGGTATTAAGGGAATTTGGAGGTCTGGCTTTATTTGTTTTTTGTTTTTTTTAAGAGCTCCCTTCTGCGCTGCAGGGGGAGGATGTTGCTGTAGGGGGGAGTGCTCTTGTCATATGAAAGGTGGGTGTGACTGATCTGCAGAAATGTGTAGGTAGGTGACAAATAAGAGAAGTAACAAAATGAGGTCGCTGTAAATGCTAAGAGGGAGATTTTCCCAGCAGAAAATTGTATTCTAAGATGATGAGCACTGTTGCTTGTTAGACCTGTTTAGGTTTTTAATGTTGTGTAAAAAAAAGTGTAATGTGTTCATGCACTGTGTTTCACTTACATATGATAGTAAACTATGTTTAAAGCCAACAGTTCCATGAACATCATAATTATTGTAAGTTTGAACAAAACGACTTAATATTTGTTGTAGGTCTGTTGTTTTGAACAGGATTACTTACATTACAGCTACCTACACATATAGAAGGTAATGCCTGTACATGCTGCTGCTTGCTAATATTAAATGCTATAACACTGTCTTCCACTTTATGTTTTATAGTTGTACCTTCCACCAAGATCAACATTTCTGTGGAAGCAGTGCAGGATTTTTTTTTTTTTTATGGATTTGACAATTCACACAAGATATGAAGATTTGATCAAAGTGAGCCACAAAAAGCATTCACAAACCACACTTTAATGTTGAGAGAAAGAAAATGTAAATGTAGGCTACCTTTTGTGGCTGTGTCTTTGGATTTTGGTTTCCTGTTTGAGGAACAAGGGAGCACAGGAACTTTTTTTAGCTAACTTTATCTCAAATAGCTTACACAAAATGTGTGCAAAGAATGTTGTTGGTGATTTAAAAAATGCCCTCATAGTTTCAGGGCACAGTTTGAGTATTGTTCCCATGGTTACATTATCATGTGACACTTAATTTCTAAGACTCAGGACAATCTGTTTTTGTTTTTCACATGATAGGCGAGGTGAGAGGGTTTGGGAACCAGAGCTAGGATTGCTTCCCATCTTAAAGCTCCCTAATGAACTATAAAATTATCTTGCTTTTCTTTGGTCAGTCATTGTGTTTGGCTGCTTTGCTGACCTAATGAAGCAACATCTAAACAATCTTTTTTTCTGAGCTCTGCCAGGACATATCATTGAAATCTTTTATTCTCAGTTTTTTAAACTCAAGCTAATTTATTCTTGCAAAACATAGACAGTCATCTATGCTGTCGTTTCACTGCATTTTCATTATTGCCCAGTACTTAACCTTGCTCCAGTCATCAATATTGCTTGCTGATGGTCCAAAAAGCAGCTGCAGAGCTGCAGACTGGTACATGACTCTAATCATTGCCTTTCTGTACTGTTTCCCACTTCACTTTAGAATTCATTTAAAACTTTGCTGTTCACTTTCAAGGCTCCCAGGAGACAGGTCCCGTCTTAAATCACAATATTTACAGGCCTCTTCGATCTGACCACAAATCATTCTCTAAACTAAAATGTGCTAGAGCTTTAGAGTTACAGCTCCAAGGCCATGAAACCAAATCATATTAGATCAGCTCTTTGTGGTTTAAATGACGTTTAGTATTTTATACTCTAACATTTTAGATCAACCCACCTTTAATTGCTATGAAGTGTGTAATCCTGTATTTTTTCCCCTTATTTGTGAGCTTCACTTTTATTTCAAATATGCATATTTTATTTAAGCATTGGTATTTTTTGCTGTTTTTTTTTTTTGTTTGTTTTTGTTTTTTGTTTTTGTTTTTTTGTTTGTTTTTTGTTTTTTGTTTTGTTTTGTTTTGTTCCTTAAAGGGAAAAATAAAACATCTGGAGTGAAATAGGCCTAGTGAGATTTTGTCAGAATTGGTTTAGAATGGGTCAATGCCAAAAAGGTTTCAGTCACAATACAAACCAACAAACTATACCACCCAGCTCTGCAGTTCCTCTCAACTCCACTGACCATTTCTCTCTTTCAGTTCACTGTTTTAGTGTTTTGAACCACAGTTTCCCTGTTTTGTTCACTCTGGGCAACAAGGTGGTAAGCATGGCATTTGGTATGAGGACAATATTTGACTATGTACATGGACAAGCATTGGCTGAAAGAGAGCAAATAATTTGTCCTTATACTCATTCAGAAGTTTAACAAGCAATAATGATTTTTTTGCTGGCAAGAAATAGTCAGTGGTTTGTTCACATTTTTACCATATCAGCTTTGACTAGTGGTGTTGATGTTGCGGTTACAATGTGCTCATGTTACCAGCACAGGAAACCCTTTGTTCCAAGAAGTGAAACTTTTGGTGAATCCAACACAATGGGCTCCTGACCAAGTGTTCATATGTGATGGGTTGGGAGTGAGAACAGGTTAGCTGTGCTACCACCAGCTGGTCCAAACCATTAAAGAGGTCGAATTAGTAAAATAACAGGGTTTTTTTTTAATATTGTAAAACTAACCCAACATATAAAATGTTGATTATGTTGAGGGTATGTCCTCCTTAACTTGCTTGAAATATCAGTAATTATACACTTTAAATTCAAAAACAATTCATGTTTAAAACAACAATGAGCAACAGTGATATTTACACACGTGATGAGGTCATTTTAAGTTTTACCTTCATTTTTACAAGACTTTTCGGATTTGTAAACACAAACTGCATCACCATTTGCATTTTTCTGTTTCTATCAGCACAATGAAGAAACTTTAAATTACTTCCCTGTCAGCATCTACAATCTCATTTCTCTCTATTTAGCAATGATTATTGAAAATAATTATTTCTGGCAGGTTATGTTCTCATCTCCTTCTAGGAGAGTGCAGTATCAGATTCCCTGGCTGCATCGTTGTTGCAGGAGCTGCAATATGTTTTCAAGGCTGCAAGCTTTAATTTTCAAGGCCCTGATTCACTTTAATGAAATTCAAGAGGTGCAATTGACACCCAAATCTGACACCAAGATTTCTTCTCTTCAGGCCTCTCTGAGATGAGGCCTTTACTTTTGTATGGGCTGCCACCTTAACATCTTAACATCTGCACTGGATTTTAAAATGAGAAAGGTGCTGATCTCACCACTTTGCTTTACCAAATTGTTAAGCCCAGGGTCAGGCTATAACAATGTTAAATGAATGAATGTTTATCCCAGTGATGCAAGAAAAACTTTAACGGCTCCACACCTCCACTCTTTACCTGCAGATCTGCACTCCGGACCTGGTGGTCTTTCTCGCCTGCACAAACCACCGTTTGAAGGAGAGGCTGCAGAAGAGGGCTGAGCAGCAGGGACGACCTGACGACAACCCCAAGGCCATCGACCGCCGCCTGACCAACTTCAAACAAAACACTATTCCGCTGGTCAAGTACTTTCAGGAGAGGGGCCTCATTGTTATGGTAAGGCTGGTGGAAAAGTTCTGTGCATGTACAAGGCAAGAAAAAGAAAATATGTGATTAGACTTCATGTCTCTTCTTTTTTCTTTGTCATTATGTTTATATATCCTGCCACTTCAAGGACAAGCAGTGTGTCCTTTATGCAGCAGGAAGTGAGACTGTGCAAAATGGTTAATGATGATGGTTAATGCCTTAATTGTTTCCTGCTTTCATGTCAGGACAGAAGGTTCACATCCTATCACAGATCAATAGTTATTGTAGTTAAATCCCTGTGGCGTGGGACATGAAGTAGTAGTGGGAACCATTTTAATTACTTTTGAAGCACCACTTAGAAAAAACAGCAAACATAGTACTTAGGAACTGTTGCTAACGTTTCTTTCTTTCTTTCTTTCTTTCTTTCTTTCTTTCTTTTTTAAAGTCCTGAAATGTTCGTGTAGTATCAGTTAAGCCACCTTCAGCAGCAACTTCAGCCTCAAGTCTTTTTGAAAATGATCCTGCAGCTAGACACACCCTTGCTTTGGGGTTTGTGTCGTTGTTCTTGGCAGAAATGTTTGAAATCAGACAGGTTGGATGGAGAATGTCAGTCCACAGCCATTTTGAGGTATCTATAGTGATGCTCTCTTAGGTTTGACTCAGAGTTTAGCTCTGTTTGGGTCCCTCCAGGACTTTAAGAGTTATATAAAGGCTTCTCATGTGTTTTCTTGGCAGTATGCTTCAAATTATTGCCTTGTTAACATGGAAACTTTTGCTCCTATGTAAAAAAAAATCAGGTAATTGATTTAAAGATATATCATCAGAACATACAATAAATGTCAATATTAAGTCTTTCGGCAAATTCTGTCCCCATTTGAGGTTAAACAGATCCCAATTTGATGAAAATGTTGGCATTAGTGGAAAAGTCAAAGCATACATGTTAGCAGTCATTTCAAAATCCAGAGTTGTTTAAATATTATGTGATTATCAGTTTTACAGAAAATTTCAATCTTATTATCCCTGCTGAGCTTAAGAGTTGTTTGGATGCACACTTGCATGTGCACATTTTGGGGACATAATCTAAAACATTAATCATCATTCCTAACACACACACACACACAGCAGAATGGAAAAGCAGACTGTGGCCTCTGTGTTTACCAGAGACCTCTGGGATCTCCATCAGACTGCGTGGTTTGGTGAAGAGGAGCATCGACTTACCCTCAATATGTGCGAGTCGAGTGCTAATAAGAGATGCTGGCTTCTGCAACCAACAGCCCACTCCTCTTATTGATCTGTCTGAGTCCTAGCCCAGCCTGGCTTCCTCACAGCAGAGGGATTTCTGACTAACTCCCTTAACTGTAAGACGCTGAGCAAGATACTTTACATGGGTATAAATTCTTGCATTGGAAGGCTGGGGGGTAAGCGGTGGTGGTGGGGCCATGAAAATCTCCGATGGATCTCACTCTAACATCAAGAACTCTGCAGATTATGTATCAGCAGTTAAGCTTCTGTGGTTGAAGCTTAAAAGATCTTAACACATCTGACTTTGACTTAATTTTTTTGTTTTTCTTTCTTTTCTACCTTTCCAGTGTTCAAGTCAGATGGGCTCTGTTTTTCCTTCCTGCTCTCATTTCTTAAGGTCTTGAATCTCATTTCAGCAGCCGGTGTTTTCCTGATGTCAATCTATTCCTCCATCCAGCAGTTTTCTGATATGACTCATTATGTTTCCGGAGCCTTACACCAGAATGTGTCAACGCTTACTTTATGTCAGGCAATTTTGATTTCTTTTTGTTTTTCTTTTTGTTTCAAATTCACCTCGACATCATTTCTCTGAACTGTGGAAGGAAAGCTGAGCGGCTTCCAGTATTCATTTTTGGGGGGGTATATGAACTGAAAACTAATTCATAAAAAACTAACGAGCAAATAACTTAAATTTAGACAAGCAAATTCTGGTTTAAGTCTTCCCAGTAACATGGTGCAAGCTGGTTTCGATAACACAGCTACGTTTACACATTTACAGTTTTTATAATGTTAGCTTGATTTCAGCACAAATTAACACTGAAACCTTGTTCACACATGGATTTGCCTTGTTGGTGCAAAAAACACTGTCTTGATTAACCTGCCGCTCTTCTTTTATGGTAATTAACACAATAAGCATTAGCGGAGCTAAGCTGCAGTGTTAACACAACAAGCTTTTTACCGACCAGTCAAGAAGAAAAGTTGCAAGTTCTACATCAGATTTCAGTCCTTTATTCCCAAAAGCTGTTCTTAGCAAAAAAAAAAAAAAATCAATATTCAATTTTAACCTTTTATAGTATGGAAATGATTGGTTTTCTGGGTGTTTTGCTTTCCAAACTTTAAAACAATAAATGAAAGAGTAACCAACTTGCACATTTTAGCTCCACTGATAAATTATTTTAAAATATGTGGGTTTTTTAAAATCAAACAGATGGCAATAACCCCGTTAGAAAAAAGGAAAGAAAAGCAGCAACACTTGTTTTTATCAAGGATTTTACTTTAATGTTGGCATGAAGATACAAAACACAAGATTTTTGTTTTCTGGTTGTCTTATTTTATTATATTGGCATTTTTTAAAGTTATTAAAGTTACGTCATTCTTTACTGGTTATTGGTAGAGGCTTTTTTCCTCAGCCTTCCTGACTGGTATATTACCACACATACTTTATAGATGTATTTTATACTACAAGTAATCAAAGGGGCAGTGGAAAAGCTCTGCTCAGTCAGAAAACTTTACACAAACATACATAATGCTTTACTGGAGAAAAAGTTACTTCACAGACAAGGGAGATATAAAAAGGAAAGAATGAGAAATAGAAGAAAAGTCCATTAAAGACATTTACAAATGTGTTCTAACAAAAACATGCAGGCAGTAAGAAATTTCAGGTTTTTAAGTTCAAATATAGTCAATAAACCTGAAAACAGCAGAATACAGCTGTTATAAAAACACATTATATGTGTTTTTATCCAAGCGCCTGCACATGCATGTAGAGAGCAGGAGTCTGGGTAGTTTTCTTCCATCGAATAAACTTTATCTTTTGTCAAACAAAGAGAAGACCTGAATGAACCTTGCATTGTTTTTCCAAAATAGAGAATATGAAGTTGATGTCACACACTGGTGTATTTAAAGGCCATATTGTACAGTCGCTAGTTCTAAGGCTGCTTTTGTCATACACAGATGCTGAATGCAAATCTCGGGGTGTTTCAAACTGTAGCATTAGCTTTTTAAACTAAGTCACAGTCTATTTCTATCCACAAAAATATATTAAAGACATCTTTCCACTGCATGCAAGCTACAAGTTTAAGTTTCACTTATGGCTTTTTTTGGACTGAAGTTCTGCTTCTTTAGTTTGACACCCAGAAGTTTTCTACATGTGCAGTTTTCGGCTCTTATGCATTGAAAATGAGGCTCACGCAATCCAGCTCTGTTCATGTTCCCATGCTGCACATCTATATTGTAGATGTAGATTCACATAGTGAAAAGAGACACTCTGGCATTGCACAGTCAGATAAAACAAAGCACAAAAGTGCAGCAGCAGCAGGGTTTTCAGAAAAATCAGGAGGAAAGTGGAACCTCAACTGGCTGCGGGTCCATTTATTTACTGTCTGGAATCAGATTTACAGAAGCTGTGTACACAGAACCTCCATGGCTGGTTTGGCCTCTCAGATTATGCAACACAAATTTAAGCCATTTGACAGGAAATTAATTGAAAGATTATTAGATAGTGTTAAAATGTTTTCCATTTTCCCAACAATAACAGTTTCTTTCTTGAAGTGTGTTATTTTGGATCACTGTAAAATTCATAAGCAGATGCTCAGGTTTTATAGCATTTACACTCCGCTGTTTAAGAACATTTTAATTTGTACATCAGGGAATGGCCAAAAAATTACCTCCAAAGCATTTAAGCTTTAAAAGAAATGCATATTATGCAGTTTGGGATTAACACCCAGTGCTTTCTCATGCTTTGAATTGTCTCTGTACTTAAAGTTTAGCACATATAGTTCTAATGTGACTAGTATTGTCTTGAGGTTTAGTCAGAAATGGATTTTCTGCTTCCTCCTACTTTCTGTAAGTGTTTCCACAACCTCCCTGTATTTCCCAGCAGAGCCAGCTTAATTAAGACGCACTGTCTTGATTAAAACACAGTGTAGGATGTTTTTTATGGGATACTGTGTCTCTATTAAGAAATTCATACAATGTTCCATTTCCTATGAAATGGTCTAAAGAAAAAACAGCTTCATCTCTAGGTTGTCATTATGTCAATCCTAATGCAGTTATTCAAGCATCAACAGCACATCATCCCTTTGAAGTGCACAAAGATGTGTGCTTTACTGTATCCTGGGGATTTGCAGTTACACTCCCATTATCTATTTGAGGTTGAGACGAAACATCTAAATGGCTTTAAAAATAAATAATTTTGTTTTTAATGAAAAACCTCCTGGCAAGGGGGCAGCGAAGTCATGTAGTCACAGGAGAAGCAGAGAAGTTGGGCTGCTGATGAGATGACAAATTCTGACAAAATGTTTCTAATCTAAACCAAAAACAAATGTCTGTTTTACTTGACCAGACCCTTAACAATATTATTATCATTGCATTGTAACAATGCTGAGGAAAGGACCTTTAGGTTTGGGGAAAGATATGGTATAGGTTATATTAACCAAGTTGTTTATGTGCCTAAGAAATATAATGATGGTCCTATGGGGGACAGATCTGGACTGCAAGCAGGCCAATCAACAATCACTCTGTCTAGGAAGCCACACTGTGCAGAATGAAGCCAGGCTGCTACAGACCTCAGTCCACAGAGTTCCACTATATACCTCTGCATCAGTGATTTCTTCATACGTGTAAGTCATGTTCATGCCTGACACTGATGCTTTTGCACCTTTCACTGAATAAACTGAAGTTCTCATCTTTGGCATGAAGAACCAGACTGACAGCAGAACACGAGTCCACTGTCTCGTCTGAGATGAGCTTGTGTCCAGAGAAGTCAGTTGTGTTTTTTTACAGTTCTGATAAATGGCTTGTTACTTGTGCGATACAGATTCAGGTCACATTTCTGGATTCAGCAGCACAGGATGTTGGGTTAAAATGACTTTCAGCGCTGCTCTTGAGTTTGCATGGCTACATTGACAACAGTGGTTTGACAGTTTCTTACACAGTTCTGCCTGGAGGCTGCAGCGAACTCTATTAGTTACTATGAGTATGTTAAATGCCCTAAATTCTTTACAACTTTACATTAAATTTTTTTTTCTTTAATCTAAATGGCTCACTGAGTAAGTTGGTGAACCACAACCCATCCGTGCTTCACTCTTTGGTGTTGCTCTTTTTATAATCAATTTTGACACCCAAATCTAACACCAATTAATTTGATTCTACCAGAATATGCAAGATGCATATTCTATTACCTTGTATGCTTTTTTTTTCTCCCAACATTTTATTGGTTGTCTTGCATTAAATTAAGTTAGTCAGTGAACACTACATTAAAAATATAATTTTTGGCATGTGTTTGTTAAATAAATGATAGAGTGTAAAGAAATTATAGATGCATGTTTTTATTGCATTTTAGAAAGTTTTCCAACACTTCTGAAAAAGCAGAGTTGTACTTCCTAAAGAATGGACTTGTATAAATTGTAGAATAAGCCTCATAAGATTGAGTTAACATAAATGCTACAACATCAGTCATTTTTTTTACTTAGACTGTTTGTCTAAGCCATTATGGCAACTCACAATAACAGTCAGTCTCATTTTGATAGATTGAGCTCAGCAGAACCAGGTTAACCTACTAAAACCAGTTTATTTATTTATCTATTTATTTAAGTTTTTAATTCATAAGACATTAGAACAATGTACATAGCCACCTGGTTCTGACAGTTTTTTTATGTTATGAACACACCAAAGAGAGAAAGGGGGGGGGGAACAAAACAATACAATAAAAAAATGTAACAAAAGTGACTAAATTAAACTGAGTAAATCAGAAACTAGAAAACAAAGAAATGGGACTCATTACTTTTAGCCATTTTTGTCCATGCTCTAATACAATACTGCTGAATTAACATGCAAGACCAAAATATGTGGAAACGATTTACAATTTGTTCACAACAAGATCTCTAAAGCAGCATTTGAAAACATTAGGACAATGTGGGACTAAGCTTAATTACTGAGTAATAATAAAAAAAAAAATCAGACTATCAGCTAATATGAACAGTGTTTTGTAAACTGCTGATGTATTGATGTGTTATAGTTGGTTCAGGAGTCTACTGTACTGAAATATATTTCCCAGTTAATACTCTAAATCACAAGCATGCAATGTGTGAAAGATTTCTGACAATCGAGGTCTCCCACATGCAGTGTGACAGGTTGAGTTTTTGTGCAAATACCTCATGCAAGCAATTTCCTGTTCGATTATACCTGAATAAAAGACGTCTGCTGCCCCTCCTTGTATGATTTGAACATTTTGAGAGCTTATCCAGGGTTTGTCCCTCCTGTGAGTTGATGTTGCATTTGCTTTTCATGCAGTCACAGCCAGAGTCGAACAAACAGCATCACTCCTTCACTCTCTCAGCGTGGTTCTGGCCTGTCAAATCTTCACTGCAATCACACACGTCTGACAACACTGAAATCAAAAGGCTGTCAGAGTCTCAAAGACTTAAAAAAGCATTTTCAGATTGAGGACATATTTGTGGGACTTTCGTTGTACTGATGCTTCTGTTGGAAGAAAAAAAAGCCTGTCTCTGTACTTGTAGCTCTTCAGCTCCTGAGCTGCAATCAAAGATGGCACGACTTCTTTTAAATCCAAGATTGTACTGGACAGGACATTTTAAAGATAAAAAGTCATTTTTTTTAACAAGTTGATAAACACCACAAGGCATGTTACACTGTCTCTTTTATTTATTCAGTAATAACTAAACCAAACTATTATACAAACGCAGTATGTGAAGGAGGAAGGTAGGGAGGAAAATAATTCAGAAATGGATGAGATTTGATGCTTTTCAGCTTTCCTAGGAGTAGCAAGTTCAACCCAAAGTCAGATTATTACTAAGAATGGCTTATTTGTAAGTGTTGTCATGAGAAATCCTTTTCTGTAGCAGCACGACTTGGTTTGCAACACATCTAATCAATCCACAAGACTTCTGGAGCAATGTCTTTTGGACAGAAAAGACCAAAGTGGAAAAGTTTATTCATTGGTTTGGTTGAAACCAAACAGCATATCAGCACAAACACACCCTAACAGCTGTCATGTGACAATGGAGAGGTTACGATTTAGCCTTGTTTTTTGCAGTTTTGTGTGTTTTTTTGTTTGTTTTTTTTTTTGCCTTTTGCAGTCATTGAGTAGAGTAAGAAGTCCACTGTATATCAATGATCCAAAAGTAGAAGTTTGGAAAACAAGAGGTCATAAAAACTAATAAAATTATTCCAAGAACAGCAGCAAATCCAGTGCCAGTGCCAGGACAGAGTATATTATACATATATATATTACACAAAACAACACAAACGCTCAGTACAACACCGATGTTTCCATCATGCTCTAGCCACTTAGCAAACTTTCACATCCCAGCCAAAGAGGAACTGTAGTGGAGCACCCAGTAAGCTGCTAACCTGCTCAAGTTTACATAAGTTTGTATAAGAGAAAGGCAACTAGAGCTCAACCAAACTGATCCTGTTTCATTTTGTTCAACTACAACTCAGTAAAACATCAGAAAACATCTGCCGCAGACAAAAACCAGACATAGTAAACATGTAATTGCGACTTACTACACTTAGTAAGTATGAGTCGGACTGAGTTTCATCCAGCTGCAGACGATGAAGAGGAAGAAGAGAAGATAGACACATGCACCTGTGGTTGCTATGGTTACTATCTTGCTAGGTCTAGTCACATCGCTGGAATCACCCAAACTGCTGGAAGTGGTTGATTCTTGCTGTGTGACACCTGATACATCACTGAACCACTTTCAAATGTCCTTTGTCCAAGTCTGCTACTACTTCACTAAAGCAAGTTAAGTTCTTTAAGTCATCACAGGATTTGATGATCACACGCACACATAAATTAAATATTCAAACACACACACACACACACACACACACAACTTTCAAATAACTCCAGAGATCAGTTTTCTCAATGCAAAAAAGCACATATGGGAACTGACACTATAAAAAAAACATGTTAAACAATTATAAAGGAAAATTATATTGAAAGGTAAATAAATTATAATGAAAAGGCTGGATGGGAGGGCCTGGCTTGTGAATGGGCGGGCCTTGCCCACTGGGGCCCGCCTGTTGCGCCAGGTCTGGACAAATCTACAGAATGGCTGAAAGAGACTTTGAATTGATTGAAATGCTAAGGAAGGCCCTTAAGAAAGATATTCACAAACAAATGCTGGAAAATGAAGCAACTGTTCCACAATGCTGTGAGAGACAGATAACATCATAAAAAACAGTGAATCTACCTTGAAATGGATCAGACTCCTATCAGGTTTTACACTGAAATTCGTCATATGACAAACAGTCCCACGATTGCTTTGTTTTATAGATGTGCTGCACAGAGGACAGAGGATACTGCAGCTTATTAAAGATTAAAACCTTGACTGCTTTATTTTGGATTGTTTACTGCAAAAATCAGTTCAACTTTCCATTTTTTAGTTAGTAAACCGGATTTGTCCATTTATGTTTGGACCTTTAAGATATAATTGATCTTTTTTCAGATTCTTTCCTTTCTTTAAATTTAATGTTTATCTCCCCTCAGCTTTATAAATTTCAGCCGTTCTGCTTGGAACTTTTGTTTTGCCCTGACAGTCTTGTTTTCGACCACAGCAGGCAGCCGTTTTCAGATAAACATGGTTAGAGACGAGTTGGTGAACAGATGCAGCTCTCAGCAGGTGATGGACACCAAACACACAGCTAAACAAGAATGAATAATAGACTTCAATCCACCAGGTGAATACAAACAGGATTTTATATAATAGATCATCAGTGGCTCAA
This sequence comes from Melanotaenia boesemani, assembly GCF_017639745.1. Taxonomy (NCBI): domain Eukaryota; kingdom Metazoa; phylum Chordata; class Actinopteri; order Atheriniformes; family Melanotaeniidae; genus Melanotaenia; species Melanotaenia boesemani. Next base: position 26,329,587 of record NC_055689.1, on the reverse strand, counting down.
GCCAGACTTGTCTGATGTTCAATCTGGTGTAGAATACAAGCACTTTTATGCAACGTATGTGATTCATTTCACCCACTACATGCACACAGAGGACGACATACACAGACTCCCTGCATCGCCAAACATGGAAAGAAAACCAAAAGTGAGCTAGTGAAAGAAACAGATATTCATGATTCCCTGAAGTTCTTTCAGTTGATCCGACAAGTCAGTACTCTGGCTGCAGCATCTTGGGAGGGAGATCACATTTCTACCCAATTACACTTCCAGTTAAGTTTAGAGTAGACTTTAAAATCCTCATCAATGCAAAAGCCTTGATGGCCAGACTCTGACCTATCTGGAAGATCTTTTTGCTTTGTTGTACAGTTTGCTTTCTGTAGGCAGTTTGAGTGTGGGACAAAATAAGGAGGCAGAATCTTGAGTTTTCACATTCCTCTTCTGTTTGGCTGCATTTTTATTTATTTATTTATTTTAACATACTTTGTTTTAACAAATTTTAGGGAGAATAAAGAAAGATTTAATGAAACATAAAAAGCAACATTGTCTTTGAAAGGAAGTGTAAGAAGAAAGTGCAAAAAAATAAATGTCAAACTGATAGTTACAGCAAAAATAAACTTATTTAAGATCACTTGATACAAATGTTCCTCTTCTATTTTTGAGTTATGCTTTCTTGTCAGTTAAACTCAGATTTATTTATATAGCACATTAAAACAACATCAGTTGACCAAATGCTTGACAATACCATCTGTAGTCAATAAATACATAAAACACAAATAAAATTAATGAACATAATGAAATAAAATCATAATATTAAACTCCAGTTTTTCTAGCATTTGAAAACCAGGGAGAAGAGGTGGGTTTTCAGTCTAGACTTAAGCTGACCTACAGAATGAGAGGACCTGACAAACTGAGGGAGGCTGTTCCACAGTCTGGCAGCTGCCATGGAGAAGGCTCTATCACCGCTGGTTTTTAGCCTGTTTTAGAGACAGCCAGCAGGAACTGGTCAGCTGACATCAAGTCTCTAGGCGAAGTGTAGGGCTGCAACAACTCATTCAAATAAAATGAGCCCATAGTGTGCAAACACTTAAAAACAATCAATTAAATCTTAAACTTGACACGAAAACAAACAGAAAGCCAATGTAAGGAGCGCAGAACATGGGAGACATGTTCATGCCTCGTGTCGTCTTCTCTAGACTGTCTTCTTATGGTTAAAAAAAGATTTGTGTTTATAAGATGCAAAACAAAATATACTTTTTATTCACAATAAAATTGCTTCATCTGCTCTGCATCTATTATTCAAGGTAAAGGACTCACCTTTCCTGGCATATGATGCAACAACATCTGAAGCTTAGTTGCCTTTTCCAAGCAGAAGCCTTTAGAGTTGAAGTAATCTGTTCATTTTAAGTGTCAGCTGAAATGTAGGATGCCATAACTCCACACATAAATAAAAACGCAGTGTTACAACCCAACTTGGCTAGGGAAAGAGAAAGTAACATAAAATAAAGATACTCATATGTAAAGAGGAGTAACAGGGAGTTTATTGTCCCAGGTGGCAGGTGGAATTCTAAGAAAAAATGGATGAGTGCACTGAGCACAAACATAACTGAAAGCAACACCATTAACTAACCTAACAAAGGTTTATATGTTTTCAGCAATACAAAATAGCCTTTTAATATCACAGCTAAGCAGAGGATCTAAGAAGTTGGCGAGCTGCCTAACAAACAAACAGATCTGCCACTGAACGGGGGAATTCGCCACCCTTTTTTTCCTGGACTGCGGCAGCTGCAGCGATGATTGGTCCAGAGGGCAGCGAACCAGAAGGCAGGTGAAGGTGTGACTGTGTGGAGCCAATCACAGCCAAACAAAATGAGAGGAAACAATTAGACAAACGGATGACCGTCGTAAGAGGCACTGAGTCATCGCCCCTCATCATCAACTCTGAGCTGAATTGACTGCATTGTCATCACACAAATCTACAAGCCTTCTGATTCTTGGTGTTTCTTTGTATTAACGCTAATTCTGATATTGTGAAGCAGCCCTGGCTCCTCTGACGCACACTTTACTCTTTGAAATATGAGATGTTCTCAGTCTTGATTAAGTTTTCTATCTTAAGCATGACATTTATCTTTTAGCAAGTGAATAAGTGTCTTTTTTCTATTTATTTATTTATTTATTTGGCAGGTAACTCAACTTATCAAAACCCATATGCACAATCAGCTCCACGTTAAAGCCAAGAACCGGAAGTTGCAATAAGGAGGGATAATTGTTGAAGCCACCACTGAAACCGGCATCTCTTTCTAAGAAAATAGGTTGCTCTAATTAGATATTCTTTGAGCGATTTCAGCTCCAGCTCCCTGCCACTATGTTGTTTGATGCCATGCAGATATATACAAACAAAAAGACAGCTCGCTCCATCTTCCTGGGTCTCTCCAGAGACAGCTGCAGAATATTGTTTCATTATGAGATTCTGGGAAAAAGTGACACTGTCCTGAATATCAACATATTTCCTGCAGTGCAGGAACAGTACGATTAAGCTGAAAATAATATTCAATACTTATATTTCTTAATGTTGCCTGTTTCTAGCAATAAAGACCACTTTAACCTGTGTGTAACCATTAGGAATATTAGTTGTTGGGATGTTCAGCTTAAATTTTTCAAGATCACACAGATTTGTTTTGATGATCAAACAGATTGAACTGGAAGCAGCAGCATGTGGAAAGAGCTGCTTCTTTAAAGTGAGTTTCAAAGATTTACGTAAGTCCTCCTTTTCCTTTAATCTAGTTCTCCCTCTGAGATCTTAGAGATTATAGATTACAACTTTTACTTCCCTACACTTTGATCAAAAAAGAAAAAAGACCCATCAATTCTTTATGGTACATTTGTCCCACATAGGTCACATTCTCATTATGATAACAGTAAATGATGTCAGGTGGCATAGTGAAGACGTGGTGGCTAAATGCTGCTGGCCCTTTTTAGTTTAAAATTACATAACTTACACTACCGTTCAAAAGTTTGGGGTCACTTCCCTAATGAATCCCATGGCAAAGTGACCCCAAACTTTTGAACGGTAGTGTACCTTTCTGTGTTTTTATGCTAATTCCATAAAAGAGTGTGTGTTCTGCAATGGAGTGCATTCATTTTAAAATGAATGTTGTGAGCTTGCAGAGTATAAACATAACTTTTCATAATCTTTAATCATCTGCAGAAACTCTAAGCTTTGAATTTTCAACTCAGAAATTCACAGAAATGAGACAACTTCTCTAGAATTTTATCTAAATGGCTGAGGCAGGAGGACATCAGGATGGTTAATGGCCTTACAAGCTTTATAGTTTTAAAGAAACACCATCTACATAGATGTGCCTTTGGCCTCCTTTATTTGCCTGTGTTGGCTAGTATTTTTAGCTTTTCCTCCTCATGTAGTTCACACTCCACATCTTTCTGCCCGATCATCCTCTAATTAGAGCATACATTTTTTGCCCAATAAAAAGCTTGTAAAATACAAGGTGCAAGGTGATTCCAAAAAGTCCAAAACTGGGTTCTCTAACCACAGTAAATTGTCCTTTACCTTTGATTTGTAGGTATTTCCAAAAGTTGTCTTTACTGCCTAAAGCATATTTTTGCACAATTAATCTTCCATATGAATTCCTTTAAAATGCTAGTTTTTTTATTGGTCCACAGATTTTTTCACAATATATATCTCAGGGTTTTGCCATAATGAAGCATCCAGATTTTGTTTTTGTATGCCTTTGCTTTGCATTGTATATTTTTTATTCAACTGAGTTCAATAATATTTAATTAATTTCAAAAGGTACATCATATTGTTACAATCTAAACCATAATTAGATGATAATAATATGGAAAATGCATCAGTAAAAAGAGTGTAAGAATAATACCTCCTGTATAAGTCTTCATTGCATCAGATCTGAAGAAGCCTCTGACTGAACACCCTCAATATGCTGTAAAGAGGATGAACAATGTCGGCCATCCTTTTTAGCACATTCTCCAAAAACTTTCACTGTAAAATAGTTACATGTAAAACCGCATCTCAGACTTGCTGCAAGCATTTTAATGTTATAGGTTTCCTTTAAGAAGTAGAGTCAGAGCTGTTTTAGCTTTCTGCCATTTTTCATTTAATGATATACTATAGACGATGAGGAATTCCTTAAATTTTTACTCCAGAGATGTTTTCCCCAAATATATTAAATTTTCACCCACACACTCTTTCCCAGAAAAGGTGAAAAATCCCACACCTGAATTTTTTCACCGTCTTGTTATTCATCTCCCTGCTTTTTTGCATTTTTGTTTAAGAAACATTCATGTGTATTTCTGTTCATTGAGTTATCAAACGCCAGTTTTCTAACCCGAAAGCTTAAGGCAGGTAACCTGTCCTTAAAGATTAAAATCTTCTTTGAAAGTTCAGGAGTTTCTTGTAAAAATAAATTATTTATACGGAACCTCTATCCCTGTGTCTGAACAGTGAGAAAGCAGCTACTCTGTGAAACAGACATGGAGAAGTGTGAGCTCCGCAAAGGCTTTATGAATACCACACTCATCAGGGAATACTCAGTCTGATCCCCTCTGCTCCTCTTCTGCAGGTAGACTCGGGGGAGTCTCCCACGCAGTAGACATTAGGCATAGGCTTCTTTTTTTAGGTTGTTACCATGGTAACCTCAGGAGCCAGCTGGTCGTAGGCTATCCTTATCATTCATGTCTCCTGACCTCCACTCCCACTGGTGACATTCAGTCATTTCTGTATTTAGTTTGGATTTAGTAATCCTGCTGAGAGTCAAACTTTAAGTAGATGCAGCATGAAACACATGGGAGGCATACACTCATACGGTTTCCTTGCACATGAGGTTGAATTTAGCCTTTTAGTGGGTTGTCATCTTATTTGATGAGAGCAAAGGAACAACCAAGATGGAGAACAGGGGAGAAAGAAAAGTCTGCATCAATAATCCCCCAGTTCACTCACAAACCAAATTTGTCACAGTCCATTTGCAAGTGCTGCATGTGTAAAAGAAGTCAGCCTGTTTCTGATCTCAGAGACACCAAGTGGCACAGAGGGTAAGCTAATTAATGTAGTGTTATTATCAGGCTTCCGGTGTGCACTGAATACAAAATGACCCGAGTGTGCAGCTCTAAGCATCAGAGCTCGCTTCAGTCATTTCATCTTATTTTGAGTCTCGTTCCTGATGTCACAGTGGATTAAAAAGATGGTGCACGGTCACAGTGTTTGTGTCATCATCTCTCACGTTGAGGTCATGACTTTCGTGCACCTGTCAAGCCATTCTTCCGAGCAAGATGAGATGTGGTAAAGTCAATGACAAGACAGCGTTAACTCAGGGCTAAAGATTATTTTTGTTTTTACTCCTTTTAGCTGGATGCTGACCGAGATGAGGAGGAGGTCTTCTGTGACATCAGCATGACTTTGGACAACAAGCTGTTTCCCTCAAAAGAGCCTGCAGCTGGTAAGACAACCTTTTATTTTAGAAAGAGTGATGTGCTTCAAAAGATACAATTATTTAAAATTATATTAGCTTCTGTAAGATTATCTTGTACATTGTTTAAAGTTTAGAAGAATTTGGTTCAATGAATTAGTTTTAAAATTATTAAATGAATTCTTTTGAGTTGGAAATACGAGACAGCCAGTACTCATTATACACTTTTTGTTTAAATCTTAAGTTTATTTTTTTCCTCTGTGGCAGTGAGATAGCTCTAAGCTGAAGACTAATACTGTGACTAAACCAAACCAAAAGTCACTGAAAAGAGTGCTACATATCTCTCTGCAGAGGAGTACATTGTTTCTGTCGTGCATACGGTTTGGGATCTGCATAACAAGTGTTGATTGCTTTGACGCAGCTTTTGCAAACTTGTATGGGAAAGTAATTCTGCTTAACAAGCTAACGATTGGCAGATCCAGATTTGTTTTTCCAGTTTCTTGGTGCTGTAACAGTTTGTTGGAGTCTTACATAAAGGCTTAATGCCTTCTAAAAACCACCTTGAAATGTTCAAAACATCAATATGCTTTCATTCAGCTTCTTAGATAAAAACATTTAACTTGAAATTTAAATGGTGGTAAACTGGTGCTGTGCTGAGCATGAAATAGAACAGCGTCACAGCTTTTTTCCTTCAGATGCCCTTTTCCATCATTCTTTGGAATCTGGTATCTTTAGTTGTTTTCATGTGAAACAGGAAGGGAACAAAGTAGTATGCACAGAGCACGTTGGCCAGTTTCCAAACCACATTTTCTAGACACATTAGTTTAATTTGGACTAATCTAGTTAAACTGTAAAATTTAATCTGGAGTAACACATATAAAATAAAAATTATATAATGTTCTGTTAAAGAGAATAAAGCCTATCTTCAATTATGAGTTCTGCTTTAGTTTTTCATGGTCCCCTTTTTTCTTTATAAACATCATGTCTTTATTTTAGCATTAATCTGATAAGTTTACCAATACTGTGGCTGATTCACCTGAATATCACTGCATTATCAACATCTTACATAATTTTACAATTAAACATTAACAGTCAACCTAAATCAATAATTGTAATCCATTAATGTTACGTCATTCTTCATAATGAGCCTTTTTAATGTTGATGCTGTAGGGCCATTTTCATGCTGTATTTTCTTTTGTTTTTTAGTATTTCTGCATAGCTGTTCTGCTACTTTCACTTAGACAAGGACTTATGAGTAGTGTAAATGACCTAACTTCTAAAGACAGCAAATATAGATAGGTTCCCAGACAGTTGTTATTTTAAGGTAGCATTTCCCATTTCTGTTCCAGCACACATTATTTTAATTAATGAGTCATTATCAAGTACATATAAAGCTTGATTTAGAAATTGTTAAAAGTGAGGTCATAATTAAGATACCTTATATTGCACCTATGTGCATGTTTGCTCACATACATCTTGACCACAACAGCTTTTCATCTGAAGATTTTATATAGCAGCTGCCATCACGTCTGCAGTCACAATAACATCTTCTAACATGTTTACATGCTACAAATACATGTGCACATTATTAAAGAGCTTTTCAAACACAGTCCAAATCCACCAGAAATGAGAACAAGTAAAAACCAAAACATCACCCACCAGCTGCCTGGTTACCACATAAGTTGGCATAGCAACCAGTGACAGAGGGTTATCTGTGCTTTGTGAGAAATACAGACTCAACAAGGCTAGACTGTCACACCATGTAGGCTGTTATGTAAGATCTGATAATCAACTATTTACAGATTACAGAACACCTCCGTTGGTGTCAGCTGTCAGGTGTTTCTACACTGATTTCATGAGTGATGGGTTTCATAACAACTTTGGTTAAAGGAAGATATTATGCCTTTGACAATTAAATTAGCTGATATAAACATGCAGGATTTTGGTTAAATATCACTCAGTAGTTTACAACTTCATAAAGTGCAGGTAAATGTAAATGTGCCTAAATGACACTTTTGTTGCAGGACAAAGTCATCACTAAACCATCCCATTCTTTCTTAACTCATGACAAAAAAGTAAGAAGTAGTTTAAAATCCCTTTGTTGTTCAATTATTTAATAGTTTTTGTAGATGTAAAAAGTAGGGATGTGTATTTAATGTGAAAAAAATTAGTCAAAGTCACTTATTTTAAAATAATATTCCCCTTTTACAAACAGATGCAAACATGCTTGCACGCAAGAGTGAGTGACAGCCATTCCTGCTTTTCAGAATCCTTCCTTACTTTTTACGTTGGGTAAACAGGTACATCAGTTTCAAACATCACTGCTCTCATACTTGCATACGTGTTGTTTTATATATGTACGCATCAGGGTACGTATCCACAAGGGCCCAAAAAAACTGACCAAATTACACATGTAAATGATGCAGAAGATAAACTAAATGCTCAGTATCTGTCTCTAGTGTAGGGCATAAATTGACTTCAAGATTTGACTGAGAGAGATTACATGAAGTTATTTGTGTTTAGCAAAATCCTGCTCAGTATCTTTTTCAAATGGGACTTAATTTAAATTGTTGTGGAGCAAATATTTAACGAATGCTACAGGTTCCTGGATGTTCTGCTTGTGTTGGTAGGATCCAGCTGAATAGGACGGGGTACCTACTGAGCATGAATAAAACTGCATTTGACTTGTATCACATTATTTTGCAGCTGGTTTTTGCAGGATATTGTAGCCACAGTTTCTGCATCTGCATCTTCACGCCAAAAAGCGATTTGCAAAATTTTCTGTTTCAGTGCCTGAAAACAGCTTTTTGCAACCGGATGATGAGCATAAATGATAAAATATTTGCAATTATCTAAATACCTGTGCTCAAGTGTACAGAGCGTTTTTTGTTGATTTTGTTTTGTTTTGTTTTGTTTTGTTTTGGGGGTTTTTTTGGGGGGGGGGGTGAACATGTATATGTGATGTAAATAAATTTCCCTGTATTTAAAGACCACTGCATAAAATATAAAACCCTCAAATAACATCTTGTGAATGTTGCCTTTATAAATAAAGTGAAGTAAAACATTACTTCTGTAATGCCAAAAAGCTTTGGCACGGCAGGAAGCTGAGGAAGAATGGGAGGAAGTGATTGGACACTAAGAAATCAAGCCGTCTGCTCTTCCTCATTTTAAAAGCTGTGCAGTCTATACTGAGCACCTTTTGTCATTTTTTAAAACAGTTTGCAACAACAGATTTGCTCTGAAGGACACTGGGGCTCATGAAGGGCTCCTTAAAAAAGTTCCATAGATGAAAATACAGTGTGTTTTAATACAAGGTTGTTCTGATGAGAGGAAAGCTGCTGCTTTAAAAGAATAGTCGGACACAGTTGTTTAAAAATATGTATGGTTGAGAATAAAAACTGCACTTTTAGAGCTTTGAGGAGTTTATTGACCTTCAAAACACCAACCTATCTACTTCTTTCTGAAATGTGTAAATCAAATGTTTAAAGCTAAGCACATAATAGGACTCGGGCAGATTCCCAGCAATCTTTGGCAATATTGTGCTACTTGACATGAGTTTGACTCGCTTTTGCAGCACCTCGATCCACAGAGCGCTCTCTCATGAAACCACTAAATGGATGCAGAGAGGGAGCAACTCAAAAGACGTTGCACCTCAGTGTCAGAAGATCTCAAAAACAGGTTCTTACATTAAATGAAAATCATTTAACACGTCATAAATGGAGAAATTATGCTGTGCCAGTGAAAGACTGGTGAAACCTCTTAAGCTCTCTGGTCTCCTATTTCCTGCTCATGACCTCTGTTGTCAACTCTGACTGCCTCTGCATGAACATAGAAACCATTTTTGTAATGAAGGAAATTCTAGACTTTCTTCTACTAACTGATGCCCCTTGAGATTGATATTAGTCTAATTTGTGTTGTTTAATAAGGACAGACAGATTAAGGATCTGCTTAAAAATCTGTGGATTACAGAAGTTTTTACTTTTAGTTTTTTGGAGATGTTTTTGACTGCTCAGAGGAGTTTTTAGAGATTGTGTAGTACCCTTTTAAGGTCCCTACAGACAGAGACTTCAGCAATTTGCGGTTCATGAAACTGTCACGAAAGGTGATGTATCGATCTGTGTTCTGCAACATGATTTTTTTCCTTTTTTGTGTGACTGAAAGAAAAATAAAACCTCAGTGTTTTTTTTTTTTTTTTTTGTGAAACTGTCACCTGTGACCTGAGTGAGTCACCTGTGCAATGTCTGTACTTAAGAGGCTGTAGAGTGTGAAGGCACATTTAAACTGACATTCAGGGAACCTCAGTTGGTTTTTTGGTTCTTTCTAGTTTTTACAGTTTTGATTTTCAGTCAGTTACTTTTACTTTTACTCGCTGTCTGGTTAAGTTTGGGTGTTTAAAACTATTGGCTAAGGCTGGGTAAAGACAACATGTCCTAATGGGAAACAGACTTTCCAATCACATCTATCCACACGATGTAATTTAGCTGAAGAGTCCTGTCCCTCCCCCCACTGAAACAAACACATTTGAAAATTGTGATAGGTTTCATTAAAAGAAAAGAAATTAGTTAGCTCTTTCACCAGTCCAACATTTTGCTGTGATACAAGGAAGAGGTTGATCGGTTATGATTTACTGATGCACTGCCTGCTTTATAGGTGCACAGAGGATGCCAATCATCGCTGACATAACAAAATAGAGGCTTCTGAGGGACACGCACATTTCTTGCTATAATTCCTAGTACTTGGTTCATAAACAGCAATGTCACTCTGAATTTCCTACATGCAAGTTCTGTCCGAGGCTATGATATTCTCTAACAATGCATCAGAGGACAAAAGTTTTTGTGCTGGTTATCTCTTTTGTTTGAGATAGCCTGTAGGCACATCCAGTTGCACTGAATAATAATGCAGGAAACTCTTAAGGTTTTCTTAACACAGCAGGTTGCTGTTTAAGATGTAAAAGCCTTTTGGAAAATTGATTTTTAGCCTCCTGGAAGGCATAATTATCTGCTCATTAGCAGACTCCACTTAGTTAAAGTCATTGTGCCAGGTACATTTTGAGGTTATTTCTTTTTTTCATGGATTTTCTTTGTAGGAGGCTCAAAATTGCTGTGGAATAAAAAGTAAAACAAGGATTTTTTGCGACATGAAACTCTTAAATTCAAACAGTATCTTTGTGATGTCTGAAGCTTTGTTGTTTGCTTCATAGATCGGCTGATGTGTTTAATCTGCTGTTGCACTAAAGTATGAGGAAAAGCTGCAGGAGACAAAAAGATTAGTTGAAATCTAAAAATAGATTCTTGGAAGAGAGACTGGCCCTAGCTTCACCAGTGAGAGGAAGTTGCTGCCACTGTCCTCCATTCTCCCCGTCCTCTGTGATTATTGCAACAGCAGGCATCCTGGACTGAAGTGCTGCTGACGAGTCTGGCCTCTGCCACCTGACATTACTGGTCTCAACACAGCAAAACAAAGAAGCCTCCACACTGTCATACCTCAGGCCCTCACTTTGCAGGAATGAAATGCACTCCGACACGCTGCTGACTCTTTGAGTTGAGAACTGCTGTGAGCATACAGGACTTTTTTTTTTCTCTCCAGAGCATTCTGAAGCTTTTTATGATAATACATCTAAGAAATTCATTTTTCCCTGGAATCTGTCTGAATGCCTAAGCTGCATCATTGCATAATCTAACACAGATTCGGGTCAGAAGGCAATGGCATGCAGGGGGGGAAAAAATATGCCAAGGGGATGTGTTATTCACAACCCATTTCCACTTCGGAAGGAGATGAAAATGCACTATGTTAGAATTTTTCTCATCACCTTCTACCACAGCTTCTTAATAGTTCAGGTTTGCTTTAGATGTTCCAGATGCTAAAATCTACTTAGATTAGTGAATGTTGCTTTGCATACATGAGGTAGCATGTACCTACATATGGAAAATTTTGTGTACAAGTATACTATACATATGATACATGTAATATACTGTGTGAAACGGCTATCAGATCAAACAACACTAGAGTTGAGAGTAGATAGAACATTAATTTTAAACAGTTCAACTCATAGTTAATTAGCAGCAACACAAAAGAGCCATATTCTTGCCCATGAAATCGAACATTTACTCTTTATTCATCTTTTCAATGGAGAAAAATACCCAGCTAGTCTATTTTAGAGGTACAAATACCATCCTCACATCTTTACATATGTTAAGAAACTCCTAGCCAGTTAGCTTAGCAACAAGACTAACCCAGAGCAAATGAGTTGGTTACTCATCTTTAAACTGCAAAAATATCTCTTAAACTTTCTCAGTAGTTTCATTTCATTCAGACTGATCAAAAAGCAAATTTTTTTGATCAAATTTATTTCAAATTTGGGACACTCTGTCAATAGACGTTGTAGTGTCTTGATTGAATTTGTCCAACCACATATCACTAATCTATCTGCATGTGTTGCTGTGGTAACCATGAAGGCATCACTTACTAGCCACAACCTCCTGCAGACTGTTTTTCTCTATGTTTTCCCAATAGTGCTCTACTCAGAGCAGCAAGGACATAGCTTAGACTTGCTGTCAATCTGGATTTCATGTGGTTGTTGACAACCATGATGCAATTACAGCAAAAATGACTTTTAAATGAAGTTGGAACAGCCAGAACATATGTTTGTTGCTGTTGTTGCAGCCAATAAAATGAAGTTCCAAGGGATGGATCTGAAACACAAGACCTCTATCCATGTCCAGTGTCCCCCGACCCATTATTATACATAATAATATTCTAATTTATATTGTGGATGCTGCAAAGTTTTACCTCACCACTGTACAAAATATGCAGTAGAGAACAAAACTGTTTCAGGTTGTAAAAATGTTTTGCATGTTATGATGGGAGTCTGTGGGGGTTGACTCACTAACAGAGCCAGCCTCAAGTGGCCATTCAGGGACCTGCTGTTTTTGTAGTTGTGCATTGACTTTATTTTTCAGTCATTTAAGCTGCCCCTTACAAAAAAAAATCTATAGGGTAGTTAATGCATATCACGCATAATGTACTTCAACTTTAACAGTACAGTATTGCATTCCAGTAGAGTGTAAGCCTAACAATAACACACCATGTTTTTACTCAAAGCCTAATAATGTGACATGTTAGGGACTGATGGTGGATTCTGTTCTGTTCACAGGTCCAAGTGAGTTGGATCTCAGTCTACTGAGTGAAACAAGCAACCTGGCAGATATGGCCTGCAAGAATGATGAGGTGAGATTATGATGCCCAATCATCTACTGGATCAGGGTTTATTGTCAACGCCGAGTGTTGATTTTAAAAATTCAGATGTCATTTAAAATTCAAAACCCATAATTTATTTATTTATTTTGCTTTTCTGTAAAGCTTTTGGCTTCAACTAGCAGAGGAAGGCTGAAAGCAACAATAGCCTCACAAATTCCTGAGGAAATGTACAAAGTTGTCTGCTTTAAAGTGTTGTTGTGTTTACAGTGTTCAACTAACCAACTGTACAGTTTAGTCAAGTCAAAGTCAGCTTTATTGTCAATTCTGCAGCATGTACAGGACAAACAGAATTGAAATTACAGTTCTCTCAAGCCTTGGTGCAGGAAATACAAGAGCTTGATGTAAATTGACATCTACATTTAACTATAAAAATATTTATCTCAGGTTTTCTGGTTTATTTCTTAATTTAGTCAAGCATCATAAACATCTGCAGCAGCTTGATTATATTATCTTTTCACTGTGCTGTTTTATTCCATTGCACAAAACCCATTTTGATTCAAGATCACTATCAAACAAATGCATCCTCAGCTCCCACATTCTCCCTCCTTTCTACTTGCAACATAATAGAAATGGCAACTGCAAATTACCTTTTCAAGAAAGGCAAACAGAGAACTCATCATATTGAACGCTGTAAATGTCCTGAGATAGCGAAGGCTGTTGTGTAATGCTCAGTGACGTTTCAGACGAGCTCCATTCCTCCACACAATCTGAGCTGGAGTCAGTGAAGCAATAAAACTGACCTCCGTCTTATTTTACATCCTGTCTGGGAACAACTTGACGTCTCCCTGCGCTTCGTCCACCTCATTCTTTAAACTCACAAGGGTTTTTTTTGTTTGGTTGTTCTTTTTATTTGGAAGGGTTAATTTACTGCTGTTTTCCAACCAGTGAGTATTTCACGTGTACTTGCAGTTTTACATCCAGTCTGTTGAAAACAGTATCAGAGCTGTTCATTTTTAAACCTTTTTATCTGCTCAGTAGTGGGGAAGTTTGGAAATTTGTGAATTTCATTGCTTAATTAATTTAACTTAATTCTAAGATTTTGTTCTAACTTTGTTGTTTTTTATTGTACTCTACTGTAAATTAATTAAAATTGCCATTTATGACAAAGTTAAAATGTATTTTTGCAAATTTAGGGGAAAAAAAAAAAAAATCTCATTTCTGAAAGTCTTCTGACCAGCCTGCTTTCATTATCATTGAAATTTGTCTGCAGCTTGTTTTGTGCTCATAGACATCTTGTCTAATGAGACAAAAAGTCTTTCAGAAGAACTGCATGCACAACATCACCTTGCCTACTTCTAAAACCCACACTGAAGCATGGGGGTGGTAGCATCATGCTGTGAGATTTCATCTCAGCAGCATGAAGAACTTCCAACTATCCTAATTAAAAGGATGAATGCAGCCAAATGCAGAAAAGTCTTTGAGGAAAAGTAGATGAAAAGGCTCCAAGGTGAAGCAACTGGAGTTTACTTTTTAGCACATCAATGACCTGAATCAAGCAACCAAACACAGACTTAAATCCCAGAGAACACCTGTGGGGAGACTTGAGGCAGAAACTCACTAACAGTGCTAATCCGGGTAGATGAGGCATGACAGAATCTGTCTGGAAAAATATGTCCAAGTCCAGGTGTACAGACTTAACAAGAGCCTTTAATCTGAAACTTCTGCCAAAGATGCCTCTGCAGTTTACTAAACATAAATGCTTTGTTAAAAACATACATAAATTTCTAAAAATATTATCTATTTGTCATTTCGAGTTGTGATAAACAAGCTCATGTGTGTTCCGTGCTCACAGATTGAATTACTTTCACAGCCAGGTGTTTTGTTACCTGAGAGCCAGCATCATGCCTGCTGTCTCCAGTGTCTCATGGCAGCCTGTGATTCCCTAATAAAACACTGTCATGGCAGATTAAGGTGACCTTTAAATGAGTCTGATAGATAATTGAATGATGTCATCTACTCATTATTCAGACACATTCAAAGCCTGGATAAAGGCTCCTCCATCCACACAATAAGGTGGTAATCCCTGCAGAGGAACTACAGAGCGGCTCAAAGGAAAGATGTACAAAACAAAACCAGGCAGAACAGCTAACTGAAGATGGCAATGTCCCTGTGCAACCCCTTCTGTGGCGAGCTGTGAAGTAAAATTAAGCCATTCTGCTGCCTTGTCGACCCGTATTTGTGGCGTCTGATATGAGACGTGCAGGAGTGTTGATCAAAGAGGATGTAGTAAGCAAGTCAGAGAGGCTTTTTTTTTTTTTTTTTTTTTGATCTGTGGTGTGAAATCTGCAGGACAATTTCCTGCAACTATTCCTCACTGTTCACCAGCTCTGATTTACTCAAATTAAAAGATTTTCTATACAGCTGAGCTACTCCTCACTTCTAGGCTGAATTTGTATTTTATTGAACGTCACTTGCAGAGAAAGCACATGTTGATTTTTAGTTTTGTTTGTGAGTTTTTACTGCAGAAACATTTATCTGTCGTCACTTTCTTTGTTGCAGCAAACAATGACAAGAAAAAGAAGATGTTTTTGTTATATTCTGACCTCCTTTTACTTTGTCTTTTTGCATTAAATAGATGAAAAGCTAGGGAACAGCCATGGTTGTACTTTGGCTGATTTGAAGGCTGTGACACATAATTTGCTATGTGTGTAACACCAGCTTCATACAATTATTGTGTGTGAGCAGAGAATTGACATGGTTGTTTAGCTGAGCATCATTTTGAAGCCACACTCTGCTCCTTAACTCCTTTCTGTCATATGCAGTTAAAGTACCGTTAGTTTGAATGCCATGTGGCTTCACAATACATTCTTGGCTATGAAAGAATAGTCACTGTGCCGCTTCTGTTGCCATATCCATAACACCAAAGATTTATTTACAAATGAAGCCAATGTCTGAGCAATGAATCCATCCACAACTACAATTTCTGTCCACACAGCCGGACTAAGCATCTGCAGCTGAGCTCACAGCCACTGGCTGTATGCTGTCACAGCTCAACCTCATGAGAAGAGAAAAAAGCAATAAATGCATCTTTTAAAGAGTCACATCTCCTTTTTCTGCAAGATCTGTACAGCATACCCCTAAGCTGGCAATGAAGTTTAATAGGCAGGTGAATTACACTCACTTTCCATTTAAGAGATTTTTAATGAGTTATTGCAAAGGAATGCAAAAGTAGCAAGAATTGCAATTCTTCAGGCAAAAAGAAGAAGAAGAAAATTCTTATGACCACTTTCTTTTGTGACATTGGCCCCTTAAACCTTGCTGTAGTCTAGTTTTTTATTTTCCATCAGAAAACAACCATACATATCAATAAAATGAATGTCCATTCAAATACTGAGCAGCCAATTCAAAGAACCTGCAACATGTGGCAGCCTTCAAAAACATCCCATCGGCTATGTGGTATTAACAGATGCAGCCTGGTTCCAGTGAAAGTAGAAGGACATCAGAAATTGAAAGATGGCCCTGAAAAAGTTTTCAGCTTACTGAGTCAGGTACAGGTACAGCTGATTTCCAACCCAATGCTCCACTAGGCTACTTCTGGGAAAATATTCAATGGAAACTGGTACAATGAAAAAGAAAAAAATAACAGGTAATTTGGCAAACTATATTCTACTACCAGCAGAATGAGATGATAAAATAAATTCTTACTGTGGTGAAAACCACCTTTTAAATGGAAACTGTCTTCAGGGTCAATCTTTGCTCTTATTTTGAGGAAAGCCCTTTTTTAACTTGTGCTATGAAGAACATGCTACTGTTGAGTGTTATCACACCTAAAATATGCCCGCTGCTTTTAATAGCTGAATATGCCAAAACATTCAAGAAACTTATTAGTGAAATTTAGAATGTGACATAAGGAAAGGGACATTACCCGGATTAACATTGGGCTTGTATTTCCAAAGTGGAGAGCACTGAAAGATCTAAAGAGGCCACAATTTGAGTCGCAACTAGCTCTTTTTCTGGACAGTAAGTAATAACATAAACATTATAAGATGCTTCAACATGTTCCATAAAATAGTCGTCTTGTTTTGCTCAGTGTGTTTGTACCTTGCTCATTTGTTTGCAGACAAGGCAAGTTGGGGGTGGGTAAAGAAGTAGGAGGAGGTGTGGCTCATGACACACTTTTGTTTTGGTTCATCTTTAGTTGAGTAATTTAAGTCATGTTAACATTAATTAATAAGGACATTTCATTCATGAGGCAACAAGTGTTTTAAACAAAAGATAACGTGTAAGATAACCGCATTTATGAATATGAAAGAGTTTCATTATTCTAATTTTAACATTACAAAAACTAAATAAATAAATGCTGCAAGGGGGAAGGGAGAGACTCAATGATTTAGGATCAGAGAGGAGATTTTTATCAGAAAACAAACAAAACAAGAAGTGAATGAACTCATGAATAAATCACAACACACTGACAAGAAATATTTGCAATGTCAGTCTTAGTCTTACTGGATCTCAGTGCTGCATTTGATACAGTTGACCACAATATATTGCTTAAACGACTGGAGAACTGGGTGGGCCTCTCTGGTACTGCGCTACACTGGTTTAAATCTTATTAAGAGAATAGAAAGTACTTTGTGTCTATAGGTAACTTTACATCTGAGCAGACAAAAATTACACGTGGAGTTCCCCAAGGTTCCATTCTGGGGCCTCTTCTGTTTAACATCTACATGCTCCCACTGGCACAGGTCATGAGGAAAAACAAAATTAGTTACCATAGCTACGCAGATGACACACAGATATATATTACAGTGTCACCAGGAGACCGAGGCCCCGTACAGGCTCTTGGTAAATGCATTGAGGAGATTAATGACTGGATGTGTCTGAACTTTCTTCAGTTAAACAAAAACAAAACAGAGGTGATTGTCTTTGGTGCGAAAGAGAAACGATTAAAGGTCACCACAGAGCTTCAGTCTATACACCTAAAAACCACCAACCAGGCCAAAAATCTGGGTGTACTGTTGGACTCAGACCTTAACTTTGAAAAACACATTAAGGGAATTACAAAATCAGCCTACTATCACCTTAAGAATATGTCAAGGGTAAAAGATCTGATGTCTCAGCAGGACCTGGACAAACTAGTCCATGCATTCATCTTTAGTCGACTTGATTATTGTAACAGTATTTTTACAGGTCTACCTAAAAAATCAATTAGACACCTGCAGCTGATTCAGAACTCTGCTGCTCGAGTCCTCACTAAGACCAAGAAAGTGGACCACATCAGTCCAGCTCTGAGGTCTTTACACTGGCTGCCTGTTTGTCAGAGAATAGATTTTAAAGTTCTATATAAAAATAAATATATAAAGCTCTGAATGGTTTAGGACCAACATACATCAGTGACCTCTTGACCCATTTTGAACCTGCCAGAACCCTCAGGTCATCTGGTTCCAGTTTCTTATCAGTTCCCAGAGTCAGAACCAGACATGGAGAAGCTGCATTCAGCTTCTATGCTCCACATGTCTGGAACAAACTCCCAGAAAGCCTCAGATCAGTTGAAACACTCAGTTTATTTAAATCAAGGTTAAAGACCCACCCGTTTTTTGCTGTATTTCACTAACTTTTATTTAGAAGTCAAAATCTACATCTGGTTCTTTTAAACTGGAATCATGTTTTAATATTGTCTTTAACTTTATTTCTTGCATTTTATCTGTTTTATTTTAGCATATTCCTTCTGCTTTTGTTTCATTAATTGCATTTCTTTTATTCTTTATTTATTTATTTTTATTATTATTTTTTTAATGCACTTGTCTGCACCCTGCTGTAATGATTTATGTAAAGCACTTTGAATTGTCTTGTACATGAAATGTGCTATACAAATAAATTTGCTTTTGCCTTTGCAATTAGAGGATAACTGAGGCCCTGTTTACACAACACTGTTTCCACGTAAAATGCAAACATTTTTCCTTTGCGTTTTTGAAAAAAAAATGCATTTACATAACAGTGGAATGAAAACTATGTCCGTACAGGAGAAAACCCTAAGAGAACCAGAAACAATGCGCTGTGTGTTCCAGGCCTCTAGTGGGCAGTAAACCTGAAACCCAACACACAGGACAAACAGCAGCGACGGTGGCAGTCTTGCGCATCACGCTCTGATTGCTTGTCTCCAAGAAATTTGATTGGTTATGAAATTGGAGGGAATTTTGACATTTTCAAAGCAGTCCTGTGACAGGCAAGGCATGAAGGATGAAGAGTCAGAAGATTTTGATTGAATTGACAGAAATCTTTATTCTATGTTGACTCAACTGTAAAAAGAAAAAGACAACACTTGGTTCATCCTATTTTACATTAGGGCTGCAAATAATGACTATTCTGATAGTCGATTAGTCATCGACTTTTAAAATGACTAGTCGACTAATCGGATTATGTATCTCATAATTATTAAATGGCTCTTATTTCACTTTCAGCTTTTAAATCTTACGTTAATCGTTGCAGCCCTATTTTACAAACAAGGAAACAGCATGGTGGATATCATCATTTGATGGCAGACCTTAAGGCTGATACAGATAAATCCAGGACCTACGTTTGGACAAATTCACCCTAGTGCCTTTCTGTTTACATCTATATAATCTTTGCGTGGAGTATTGTAAATTATGGGAAAGTCAGACACAGCTAAAATGATCTGATCCTTCATGTTGAAAGTGTTTGCAGACTGCGCTGTATATCCTGCTTTCAGCTCATTGGTCAGTCAATGAAACCCCTCACTGGTTGGATGTCACTTGTCGCTTGGCTGGAGGAGGGCAGCGATTTTCGCCTCATTGAGCAAGTTCCATAGGAAATTAATGGAGAAGGAGCAATGTCGCCTCCTGTGTGTCAAGTCTATAAGACCGCAATACACAACACAACAACAGCGGCGGTACATGTCAACCGCCAGTTATCTGGCACATGTAATCTATGCGTATTTGCTGACGGCATAAATACTCTACCAGAAACAGGTTTTACTTCAACAGACCAAATAAAATAAAAAGGTGTAGCTGCAAAAATATGACACAGAGGTCCGCCATTATTGTTGTGCTTTTTGAAGGTTAAGCAGGGTCTGGGTGTGCAAGTGCAAGATGACGTTAAATACGTCATAGTTGCCAAAAGATTCCACTTCCAGTTTACACTTAGTGACTCATCTTTGCAATTTTATTGACCCAAAACTCTGTGTTACCGTATAAGCAAGAGGCCAGAAGGCAACAAAGCTTTTGTGTTTTACTGTCTCAGCATTGCGGCGTAAATGGGGCCTGAACCTACACCTTTAGACACACTTTGCCAGCATTGGTGGTGATGCACTTCTTTCACCATTTGATTTCAGTTTGGTGTTGATCCATTCCGGGGAGCGGAATATATTATGGAACAAAAGAAATGCTAGTATCCAACACAGATGGCTCAGTGATAGTTAGGAAATGCCCAATCTGTCTCCTGTTCACATTGGTGACTATAAGCCCACTTGGATATGCACCAGACAAGCTTATATGCAGTTAGATCTAAGCCATGTGTTGTAGAGACACCAAGTGGATCTCTTTTGGGGAGTTGTATCTGCTCAGATGTCATCGCAATCTCATTAAGCAGATCAGCTCTCTGAAGGCACACTCTTTGTGGAGTTTGCAAAGTCTTCTAATAATGCCATTTTGAAAAAAAAAAAGACAACTCCTTACTCCTGATACTGTCCCCATTACTTGACAGTAACATCTAAACCAAAATGAAACACTAACATAGCTAGAGTTATCACAGCAAATGAAGCAATGACTCAAACACTGTTGATTTTAATAAAGGTAAATTGGTTCAACTTGTTGCCCCTCTGAGTGATAAATGTGCAGGATGCTTTCTGTGTGCAGAGCATTTTCCTATTGACCTCAAGGCTCATTTTAATGGCAGTTCAATATTGCGTCCCAAGATTTGGAAAGAATGAGCTGAGAGCAACAGCCACAATTTATTTAAATTGATCACACAGGTGACTCACCAGGAAATTTTAATGTGAAGGAATCATTTCCAGAACGAAAGACTTAGAGGCATCTTGTGCTGCCTACTACTAAGAAAGTCATCATACTGCTTCAAATCTGTTGGTAGTTTTAGAGTTTTTGCCTCTCAGACAGAAATTACACCAACTAAAAGGTTTTGGTTTTTTGTTTTGTATTTGTTTCACAATGATTTTGGGAACCACCCCAGGTCCGCCACTTTTTTTTCAACTAAATTACGTTTATTAAAGTTTTTAAAGGATAAGGATAAACAAAAAAAAAACTATTCCTATTGTCTGCTTTCAACCACAGACCATAAACAAGACCTAGAAAGAATCTCTGTGTTGTGCTGAGCAGAAACAGCAGCTACATTTGTATTTTAAGGAGCATGACAACATGGTTTCATTATGGGAAAGGTTGCCCCATTTTCATGCCATTTTTAAATAATTCGTAACAAATGGGAGATATGTATTTACAGTTTAACCTACTTAAATTAAAGAATTTGACCTCCTGTTGTTATTTTAACCACTTTCCAAGTTACGGATTGTTTACACTGCATTTAATACTGCTGAGATACTTTATTGTAAGAGCCAAGCACAGTTCCTTTCCATTTTCTTCTAAATTTTTTTTCCAAGAGAAGGATTTCCATTGTGTTTCTAATTAAAAAGTGTAATAGAAAGGTGTTAACTATTAACTTTCATGACGCACTTGCTTGTTGTAGTTGTAAGCATAAACAAGGATATAAACTTAACACAAAAAACAAGTATTTCTGTTTGGTTGATTTCTTCTCTCCTTTAATAAAACCAACTGGTGTTATTTTCTACAGTTGGAAAGCCTGTTTAGTCACCTTTTAGACAAGGCTTAACTTGTAAGGATCATGCTTCTGTGCAATGAGCAAAGAAGCTAAACATGTGGCTCATGATGCCCAAAAATGTGCCAAAATCCCCTGCTGTTTTCCTGTTGGTGATTACTCTTGTTTTGAGATTCTGCCAGATGTGCTCCAGTCACAGATGTATGACTAGCAACTGATTGGAACATAGCTGATAGACAGACATACTGATATCAGATTCTGGGACCAGTGATGATGCCATATCTCCAGAACATTTTCTTCCACAGAGCCAAGATCATCACAGAGTCCCTCCAGAATTTGGGAGTGGAGAGGATAATGACCTGATGTGACTACTACAGACCTAGTTCAACCTTGGGATCAGATTGCCGTGCTGTATATGCTAGAGTGACCAATACAACCATGATGGTTGAACTTCGACAACTCCTGGTTGAGTAATGGGATGCTATCCCACAGCAAAATGTGACTAATCTGGTGACCAGTATGAGGAGGTGCCAAAGGATACAATGAATAAAGTGTAAAACTGGTCAATATTTTTTCTTATTACTGTGGCAGAGTGCAATCATCTTATCTACCAAGCAACTCAAAACAAGGGTGAACACCAAGAGGAAAATATTGCAGGGAACATTTTTGGGAGGTATTTCCCACATATTTAGCCGTGTTGCTCATTCAACAGAAGCACAATCCTTACAAGTTA
The DNA here is from genome assembly GCF_017639745.1 of Melanotaenia boesemani. Lineage (NCBI taxonomy): Eukaryota > Metazoa > Chordata > Actinopteri > Atheriniformes > Melanotaeniidae > Melanotaenia > Melanotaenia boesemani. The sequence continues at coordinate 26,307,417 of NC_055689.1, read as the reverse complement.
TTGCTTGTTGTAAAGTGACTAATCAGGCTTTCCATCAATGTGTAACAAAACACCAATTGGTATTATTAAAGGGGAGAAATAATTAACCAAACACAAATTTCCTCACTTTTATGGTAAGTTTATGAAAAATGCTGAAGTCTACTACTGCAAAAACCACATGAAAATGGATTTTAAAAATATATGAGAAAGTGTCACAAAGTGCAGCTTCATTTGCGTTCCATTTTATTGATCGTTTGGGCTCCAAGGGCTTCCTCATGATCAAGGCTTTTCTCTTATGTGATTCCCTAGTTTGTTGGTTTCTGTTTCTTTTGATCTATAAATATAATCACCAGTTAATTAGCTAATATCTCCAGGAAACCTGTCTAGAATTAAAGGGGCAGTGGAATAAAGTTACCTTAGATTTCTCCATATTAATTCAGCTCCCATTTTAGATACTAAATTAACTGTTAAGCTTTGATTTTCCCACGTGGAGCAACAAATTTTTTCCTTCACTGTTATCTGTAAGGCCAAAAAGCAAAGATGAGTAGATAATGCTTACCAAAGGAAAAATCCTTTTGTATTTTGTAAATGTAACCAAACAGGCTCAGATGAATGTTTTGCATCTTTTGCCTCATTAGTGAAATTCTCAGAAATGTGTCAGCATCCTCCAGCACTCGTTTGCTGGAGTTTAATAAGCATCACAGCTTCACAGGGCTCCTCTAAACAGACACGTAAGGTGTTGTTTATGATGTTTGCGTAAGCGTGTGGGCTTGTGATTATAATCGTGTTGTCTGCATCCCACACTGACGCTCATCTTGAACACACTTTATCAACTTCCCAGAAATTAATGTGTTTCTTATCAGGTGTATTTGGGTTTTTATTCATATTTTTTCTCCATCACGTGAAAGCAACGCATGCTGTGCATGTGTTTCTGCCTCTGAGTCATCAGACCAGTTGGTGTACCCACATTGCCAAGCTGGTCTGTCGCTGGCACCCAGCACTCCTCCACACCGACAGCATCTATTTAACACTTTTGGTGCTCTGCTTCTCCTTACCACGTGTCTCCGCTGTTCTGCAGCCACAGCCGTACCCAGACCTCACACTGACCTCTTGGAAAGCGGCCAAATGTCGAAAGTATAATCTTTACAGTCAGAGCAATGTGAGGTCAAGAGCCGGCAGTGGATGGAAATGTCAGAGAAGGTTGTTTTTCTTTAGGCATCTGTCGGGAGATGATGTTTGTTTTCTGTTTTCTGGCAGTCAGCTGGATCTCTGGATGACTGGAAATTAAACCAGAAAATTTCACCATCTGAGCACGAGTTCAGATCAACACTTACAGTGTTGATAAACCACCAAGAGCTGCAATTCATGGAAGAAAATGACCATTAATGTGGCTTCTTAGAGAGTGAGAAATGCTTTTTACACTGAGTTATCGTAATACAGTAGTAGCGGTTTAAAAGTTCCCATCCAAGCTGAAAGCCAGCCGAATACCTGCCGGCTTCCAGCCCAGTTCCATTCCAGTTCCAGCCAGCTGCCTTCCAACTTCCAGCCGCCAGAGAGGCCCCCTCCTTCTCCTGGGAGTGTCGATGTTTTAATCAAACTCCACCCATTCCTTGTAATATAGGGTAGACCCAGAAGATGGCGCTTCTCTCACAGACTTCTCATCGCCCGTAGTCTGTCAGATTTTATCTGAATTTACACTGACCGGCAGAGGCGCCACTCAAAGCACCTCTGATGGCCAGTCACAATTCATAAAAATGCATAAAACTTAATACATACTCATCGTTTGACGTGGAATGTGAAATTGTAACATGCGCGCTGCCAATTGTTTTATTCAGAAATGAATGCTAGTAGGTTAATAAAACCTTTCAAATACTGGATCACAGCCCCTAGCTCTATTCTCAATAGGATGTATTTATCATACTGATTAATCTTTTAATATTAGCATTATTAACATAGACAAATCAGATTTGGATCAAGCAACACAGAATCTCTTTGAGGTAGCTAGGAAGGGTTATTTTATTCTCATATTATTTATTTCACCTCCATAAGAAGACAGGGCGACAGATAAAAGCCCCACGCAGGATCGGAGATAATTTCTTCCACTTCAATGTGTCTAATCGCGGGGGGACATCCAACACTCGCTGTGCTGCGACTTCCTGCTCGCCGGGAATCCCGATTACGTCACCCCTCCAGGTGGGCTATTCCCCGACACGCTCTGATTACCATTCCAAAAGGTACTGTATGCAGCCCCCAACTTGAACATGCGCCTTCTTCAACATTCGCACTTGCTCCAGAAAATTACCATCTCTTAGGCTCCTCCACCACCACTTTGACTGTGGATTGATACGTAAATGAGCCGCAATGAGGCAGCTGAACAAGTGACCCAGTTTTGTGATTGTTGCACATTGGGTAAGAGTGGTCAAACGAGTCCAGTTTGTGTTGTCATGCTACCAGAAATTCAGTAGGCTAGTCGGTCCTAATGCAGTGAATTTCCATGTTAATGTTGCCAAATTCAATAGCATAGCAAGAGATGAAAAAAGAAACAACGATATTTCTTCAACATGTTAACCAAAATATTTACCTCTTAAAGCATAAACCAAGTATTTACAACAAGCAGTGTGCTTTTTAACGTTAACGTGTGCCATAGCCTACTGCACAGCTGTTCCTCCTTCCAAGTCTTCTTTTTTATTATATTGTTGTTTTATCATCTGAATATACTACAACAACACAGAGAAAATATATGAAAGTTTATTTTACGCTGGTATTTGCGCAGCAGAGTTTTCTGCCGCCGGATTTGTAGTCCAGGAACGGAGAACACAGCTGCTGCCAGGAAAGGTGGATTACATTTTGTTAAAGCACAGCAATCTCCGAGTAGCCTATTATAAATACCCTCTCAGTGGCAAAATAAAACACACTGGTCTGGTTTAGTCTTCACTCTGAAATGGTTCAGTCAGAGGAATATAAAGCTGTTTTAAAAATGTTGAACAAGCTTAAAATAAACATTCATAGGCTATCTATGTGTTTTAGATTAACACAATGATAAAACAACAATAGGCTATAATGGAAAAGAAGCGGTGCAGCATGGCAATGATGCGTTAATGGCTCGGGTCGCGGGTTAAACATCAGTCTGGTTCGGATTTAAATGGAATAAATACATTGGTGACGAGTCGGGTTCGGGAGTCATTCTAACGGGTTAGAGCAGGTATGCGTAGCAAAACAGAACCGTGCAGGACTCTGCTCTAAGCAGTTCGGACTTGGTTGACCTGGAACCATTTGACAATAAAATCTGGAGCCATCCTGCAACGCGCTCGCTTAGGCGTCCAGTTAAACCGTGTTTATTCAACCAGTCCCTACTTCATTGCATTCATTCTTTCCTCATAGCCTACGTGCACATTTTTTTCAAGATTGTTTATGTCAGTTTTGTTTTGGAAAATGAAAAAGGAGTCTTTGCGCAGAACTTATAACATTATTCTAATCTTACCACTTGCCTATTTTATTATTGTGTATTTTTGTAATAACATGTAAATTCACTGCATAGGAACCAACTAGTCTACTGAATTTTGTGTGACAACACTAACAGAACTGTTTTGACAATGCAACAATTACAAAACTGCGGCTCATTTACTTATCAATCCATAGTCAAAGTGGTGGTGGAGGAGCCTTGGAGATGGTAATTTTATGGAGCAAGTGCGAATGTTGAGGAATTTAGCCTTTGTTCAAGTTGTGGGCTGCATATATGCAGCCCACAACTTGGTATACCTTTCAGAATGATAATAAACAGAACAAGACACACCAAACCAGGAGCTAAGACCACGAAGTTCAGCATCATGCTTATCTATCTTTGGCGTTTTTACACCAACATTTTTATACACTGGATAATGATAATAATTATCGATTAAAGTCACGGATAAAACTGCTGTTGTTAAAACACACCCATCTCTTACAAAATCTAAAATGTAAAACAAAAAAAACAACAAACAAAAAATCTGGATCACTGTAGAAATATCTTTATTCATTGCTGATCATCTGGCCATTGAAGCGTTTTTATTTGGAATTGGGAACAAATATTTTCCACCCTGTTATATTCTGTTCCACTCTGTTATGTTCCATTCCACCCTGTTAGTAAGGTGTTATTTAAATTTTTTTTTTACTAAAAACATTGAGGACTGTGAATCTTGTTGCACCATATTAGGAAGTGAGGAACATTAAATTGATTTTGCTTTTCTGTTCCCAGGTCAAAAGGAATGTAATTATCTCTCATTTGAAATACTTGATTATGCTTTCCTTCTTGCCTTTGTGGAAACAGAAACGTGATAATCTCTCACTTGAAAGCAAGCTGGGCGTACAATAGTGTGATGACGATGAAAACTCACATGACCAATGCTCAATAAAGGGTACATGAAAATGTGAGAAATGGTCAAAAGCACAAATACCGTTTGTGGTGAGTAAAACTATACAGCACAGTCCACAAGGCTCTTTTCAAGCACACTCCTCCCCCCAAGGAGTATGCTTGAACAGCTAACGGCAGGTAATGGCTGTGTTTACAAATGTAAAGGTGCTAATTGTTGGCCATTGAATTGTTAATTTCAAACCGGGCAGCCTTTTGGTTGTACTCTGGGCATGGTAGAGGGGTAAGAAATCTCTGGGTTTTCTAGTGTTAAACACTGGAAGCGTCGCCAGCGGTCTTTTGATGACCGCCAGTCATGCTATCATGCTTATAGTGTATTAAAAACTAAACGGCTGAACCTGGTATTTTAGGACTTTTATTATATAGTTGTTGACTATAGTTTTACCTGCTTACTTGTTTGGAAAAGTAAACACATCAATATTTCCGAGCAGTTTAGCAGGTCTATACTTCCACAGAGCCGCTCAGGGAGACTCTTTCTCAGCCAAACTGTCGTATATCACGGCTATGGAGTTGTAATAAATGGCCGCCCTACTCTGCTTCTGATTGGCTGTAAGATCACAAACCCTGTGTGATGATAGGCTGCTGGTTCCTGTCATTCCTACCAGCCTTTGCGCATGTGCCTGCTTCAGACAGCGGGCAGGCGGCTGTCCCACCACTGAGACACAGCTGTATGACGTTTTATCACGTTTTATCACTAGATCGCTATGAATAAAATCCAGGGACACTTCATTTCACAGTATAAACCATTTATTTACTTATCTACTTAGGATAATAGCACTTTGAGGCCTAATTCAGAATATAGGTTGGGCTGGGTCCGGACTTTTGTGATCCCTGCTTTACACATTATCAGTATTATGTTATTTTTACCGGCCGATATTACGTTATGATTTTGTCAATATTCAGTTATGCAGCAGCTGTATCAACCCCCACTGTGAATAACTTACGTTGCAGTCAAATGACCGCTGGCAGCGCTCCTCGGGATGTTTAGAAAGCTCGCTGCTAGTGACATTCACCACTTAGCCGACTTGAGGAGGTTGTGCTTTGCCTCATAACACCATTAGCTACACATGTCGGCTTTTTTGATACATTTATTTGACGCCATTTTCAAATCAAATCATTTTTTAAATGTTGGCAAAAATGCAACAAATGAGCGACACAGCTCATTATAAACTGTTTAGAGAGCAGCAAGATCAAATCACTGCTCCTCCCTCCCCGTGGACAAAAGAGGGATTGCAGCTGTTTTTTTACTTGGGCTGCTTAGGGGCAGAGCCTCGCTGACGACGTCATTGCGGGGGATTACATTACCCCCACAGACCTGTGAAGGATCGGCCAAGGATCAGTCAAGGACCAGTCAAGGACCAGTCAAGAACCAGTCAAGGACCCATCATGGAAACAGGGGAACTTTTAAACCGCTACTACTGTAATTATCATAATGTTGTCTGCAGTCTTTGTGATAGCTTTGATTCATGACTGCTTATTTCCTGCACAGGGTTGCTCATCTTTAAATGTTTTTTTTTTTTACTGTTGCTGCCCTCCATAACTTAACATATATTGTAAGGTTAAATCATGCAATTTATTGCAACTAATATTTAGAATATCTTGCCTTGGGTCAGCAAAATTAAATGACCAAATACAGTGTATCCACCCTGGAGGGACTATTTGCTGAATCATGTTGTTCATCACCAATTTTCAAATTTGTTAAAGATGTTGCAAAATAATTATATTTTATATATAACAAGCTGGCACAGACTAGAGTTGGTGCTGGGTGAAGCCCTCATGGGAGGAAAATGATGGCAATATTAGGAAAGGAAACGTGAGAAACTGGAGAAACACATAGGACTCAAGGAAGACCTGGAGAAAGCCTGGAAGGTGAAGGCAACAGTAGTACCAGTGGTCATCAGAGCACTGGGGATCGTGTCTACCGTGATGGAGAAGTGGCTCCAACAGACACCTGGAGATTTCCATACAGAAGGATGCAGTCCCAGGAACAGCTAAGATACTGCGTAGGACCCTTAAGTTCCCAGGCCTCTGGTAGAGAAACCCAAGGTGAACAGCCATCCAGCCTATCCAGGGGAGATGGGGGAGAAAAGGAAAACCAAATGTCTTTATACCAAGGGAGCAAATGACAAACCAAAGGCAGGTGCAGTAATTAGTAAACAGAATCCAGGTGAAAAGAAAGATCAAACTATAATCCTGAGACCTAATAAAGAAGAAACTGAGGAAATAAAACAAGAAAACAAGTAATAAAACAATAGAAAAACCAACTTAAACCTTACCAAACCTGACAGAAAATGTGGAAATCAGAACAGCAGACTAAAACTTACACTGACCAAAAACACAAAAAAAGACAAATTAGTTGGTTAAATTTTTTCACACTGGTAAAAATTTCACAAGTATCCTACAATAAATAAACACCCCCTCTCTTTCTCTCATCTTAGTTGAACGTAAACTCTTCACATGATGGTGTACTTTAGGAAACTTATGTTGGGAGGGCAGTTTGATGAAATACTGCAGCTTATCCTTGAAACTTTATGTTGTAAAAATTCATTATAGTTACATTTACAGCTGAGTTAAGCTGCTGTAGATCAAGCTGGCCATTCAGTTGGACCGCTTTTCCTGTATATATGGATAGAGGGTAACAGAGTAATTGTCTCCTATTAAATTCGCTGTACCGACTTTGTCTTTCTGTAACCTGGATCGTCATGTTGTCAGATGATGCTGTGGTTAAAAAAATCATAATTTTACTGCAGTAAAGTGATGGCCTGGAAATGCTTTCAGTGACTGAGTTGATAATGGGCAGCTTCTTTTTCCATATGATGCAAAAATGTGCAACTTTGGAGCATGTGAAGAATACATGGGCTCATATGCACATTTATATCTAACCATACTTCATGCGTCTGTTAGTCTGGTTTATAGAGCTTCAGTTGTGTGTAATTTTTTGTCTGACTGACACAGCTGTATCCAATTTTTTTTCTCAAGTGTCATGTAAACTCTGATAGACATGCCTTTATCTAAATGACTATCTTGGCTATGAATTCAGGTTGAATCAGCTTTTAAAAGAAATCTATGAAGCAACTTGGTTCAGGCAGAATATAATACGTAATGAAAATGTGTCAAAAAGAAAAACAAAAAGACTCATAGTTGTATTCTACTTTTTTTCTTTCTGCACAAAGCTGCCTGGCAGTCACCTCACTAGTCATTTAGCACGTTTTTTTGTCTTCACACATATTTTCTTTTTGGTATAAAGTGAAAGAAAAGAGACTCATAATGTTTTATTTGGGCTGGGAACAAATGTGTGTGTTCCAGATTTTTGTAAATGTGTTGCACGACTTGAGTCTTCTGAGGGGTTTGATTATTTAAATAGATATTAGGAAGCAAATACCTGATGAGTCGGTCATCATGGCCTGAAAATTTTGTCCCTTTGAGATATAATCATTCGCACTATGCAATAATTATCAAGGTGTTTCTTATATTTTGTTGTTCAATCTGTAATTTATGTTAAACTTACTTACTAAAATACTTTCATTCCATTCTTGTTGCTGCATGTGTGAAATATGTCCTCAAGGCTTTATCTCGGTATCCAGGATTCAGACAATCAAGAGGAAAAATAAGCAAATAGCATGAATTGGGGGTAGATTATAGAATATATGTAATAAGAAGGAAGTTTCACTGTCCAGTATTCTGTATTACTAATAGGTCAGAAATGTGCAAAATGAATGCTGTTTCCTATACCTCATGTTAAAGTTTCATTAATGGTGTTAAACGTCACAGCAAAGATGCTGTTATGTAATAATCAAACAGCCTCTTTAATTATTTACATTGAAAGAGCCACATCATCACATCACAGTAATGTCTTTTGCAATATATAGTTTGACTCTCCTGAATAGAACAGACTAGAAACTAAACTGATTGTGTTTTTAAGCAGGGTGGTCTCAGAGTTGTAGTTCTCCTGCTTGGTCTTTATAGCCCTGCTCTCCAGGACTTAGAGGTGCTCTGAACAGAGCGCTGCAGCAGCTTTGGGCACAAAGGGGGAATGTTGAAGCAGTTTTTTCAGCTAAAGATGCAACATTTTCTAAGGTGCTAATGGAGACTGTTGTGTGAATTCTACAAAATACGGAGGTCTAAAGCATCATACGATACATAGATTTTACATGTTTCATTCCTTGCGAGGATTTCTTTCCATTAACTGTTTTAAAACATTTTTCTTTTCCTAGTATGGTACATTGCCCTAGAACCTCTTAACACTTTCAGTCTGTTTTGGCTCCTGAAAGGCCTACTGTTGCCTGATTTATAAAAACTGGCAGAGTGCGAGGCAGCAGCTTTCTCTTTGAGGTGTGCAAATGAACAAATGTGTTACATGGTGATGTCATTAAATAGAAGAAGAAAAGGCCGGACCTCAAATGAGCCATCAGTTCAGGAGCAGAGTCTTGTGTTGGAAAAAATGACTTCCTTTGGTGGAGATTTCAGGCATTGTAACTTTGCAGACCTTTCACATGCACAAAAAGCTGTGCAACACATTGAAATAAGGGGCTAAAAAGAAGGCCCTTATATGATGTCTTTTATGTGTGAAACATCATATTAAGGAGACAGCCCCTGCTCTTGTTATGATAGGATCCTTGACAATAGTCTTACTTGAAAAAATTAACAGGGATCTTAAAGCTATCATTAATATCATCTTTTAACATCAGTTGTGTAGGCATCTACGTGTCAGCTTTATTCCGAGTATTACAACATTTTAGGAGTATAAAATCTAATTCTTGATTCATTAGTTGTTCATTTGTGCTAAAAGGATGGCCAAAGCTGATGATGATGCCGCCATCAAACTATGGAGAAGTCATTTCTAAAAATGGTCTGAAATATCTGAAACCTTTTACTGGTGATTGACAGGGAAAACATTTTATCCAGCTTTAGTGGCCAGTTTGTTTTGAGTTTATATGAGCGTTAGTTCTCCTCCATATCAAGTACCACAGAGACTGAGGTTGTACACAATTCCCAGTCTCATTCGTCTATGGTTTTGTTTGTTTTAACTTTCTTTGTTTCTGAGGTACAGTTTCTCTGAATACTGCAGAAACAATTCCGCAGCAAATAACTCTGTCACTAAGTGATTTGAGTACTTACATATTTTAGGTGAAAGGTCAATAAGATATCTGTATTATTGCAAATGAGAATATCCACTACTTTTTTTTTTTTTTTTTTTTTTTAGTTTCTTATTCAAAAAGCTGAAATTGGTCTGTGAGCTTGTTACGGCCCCTGGCCTTTAGGATTGGCCTCCGGCCTGTCACTCCAGACATGGATATGCAAATGCTGCTGGCCAGTGCTGCCTCGGGATTGGCTGTGGACCAGACGCTGCAGTTCCTCCCCTCCGCCTCACCGATTGGTCGCTACTGCTCCCGCTCATCCCAGCTGGAAATCATTGAGTGATGCATCGCCCTTAAATAGGGGGACCTGTCATTATTCATGGCAGCTGTGTCACTAGGACACAGTTCGCCTCGTGTTGGGTTCTCTGAGTGGTTTGTGAAGAGTTTAACAATTGAGTGGTTCTTTGAGCTGTTTGTATAGTTTGTGTGTCTGAGGACACTTGGTTGCTCTTTGAACTTTAGGTATTCTGTCAGGGAGTTTTCTCATTAGGAGAAACTCCCCACCCTTTGTTATTTAGGATTGTTTGTTTAGTTATATTGAATTTTGTTTGACTCTATAGTTTCTTGTTTGGTTAAGTTTCCTTTGTGTATTTGTGTAAGCGAGTTATAATTTGCCGCCGGTTAGCGTGCGTTTTCCTTCTATAGGACACCTTTTGTTATTGTTATATTTCACCTGAAAAGGACATTTTAAGTTTTGTACATATTGAACATTGTGTAAATAAATTGTTATTTTTGAATCTAAACCGGCTTGTTGTGTTACTCAACCCCTTCCACCCCTAGACCAGAAGGGGTCCGTAACAGAGCTGGATAGGCATTTTCTATGTCCTTTTTCCAGGACCAACAGAATATTGACATCCCATGTTTCTGGACACAAAATTCTGTCTTCTACATCAGTGGTTCCCAACCTATTTTCTTCAGGGACCACTCATATAAAGAGTAAAATGCCATGGACTCTCTGCCCCAACCTGTGCTGAAGCCATGCTTGGTTTTATGATTTCAAAAGGGGGAGTCTCACCATAAATAATATATTCTGGCTGAGTCTTGTCCTACATGAAGCCAAAGTTAAAGTACTGTAACAACATATAGTCTTACTTTATTTTGCATAAAACAGGGACAATGTGTAAACATTAAACGCAGTGGCTCTGAATGTTCAAGGCCTCTGGGACCCCTTGTGCTCTTTGGGGGACCCCCTTTGGGGGTCCCGGACCCCAGGTTGGGAACCCCTGTTCTACATGACAATTCCCTTGTCCACAAAGTTAGGTCCATTAAAAAGTTGTTTTGTTTGAGCTCGGTATTTGGCCTGCTCAGACTTCTGAGGGGTATTGCACGAAACCAAGATAAGGGATTAAGCCGGGATATGTTGGTTATCCTGGCTGAATTTAGCCCTAAGTCGGTTGCATGAAAGCAGCTCAAACTAATCCCGGCCAAGTTACTGTGGTGATTTATCCACTGCAGCTAGCCTGCTCCAGACCAGGCTAACTGCTCAGGCTAAGATTAATCCTAGCGAGTCACCTGCATGTCCAACGTCAATTCTATGAGGAATTAATGTGTTTTACAGCATGTCCATGGTCTTCCTAAGTATGGCGCGTCATTTTTATCATCCAGTATTAAAATATTACATATACAGTCACTGTACATTTAATCGAAATCTGTTCGTAATCGCAACAGCCTTTTTATATGGATTCGAGTTGTAGTATTATTATTCTATTCTACAGTCATTTAGCAGACGCTTTTATCCAAAGCGACTTACATTTGAGAGTAAGAACAACACAAGCATGAATTCAAACAAGATGGGACGTCATAATTAAGTGTTAGTCAGACCGCTTTTGAGTCCAGTTGGACCCAGGTGCTGTCGTGTAGTGCTAGTGCAGTGCGTATAATTTTTTTTTTTTTTTAGTCATTTTATTTAAATACAGGATCACGATTTCATCACACAATATCAACTTGGTCATAAGTGCATGATTTCATCAGGCCAAGTGTTATATTGCTATGCTAATGAAGACTGTTCGTCAAATTGCTGTCAGAGGTTTTATAAATATGTGTTTTATTGCATTAATTGAGATTACAAAACACAGCGGATGAGGTTACAAAGGTGTATTCAAAGAAATCCGTGACGAGGGCAATGTAGAATATTCAGGTCCAACTCCCCTTCACCTGGTCCCTCTTCATAATGGCTTGCCCTTTTTCGGAGGATGTGCTGGAGGAGGAAGCCCACATCCTCAGAAGAGCATTCAGACGTGAACGAGTCTTCGGGGACAGCTCACATCCCCTGGCCTTTGGAGATGACTATGTCATTGAGAGATACAGATTTTCGGTTACTGGATTTCCAGGTCCAGTTTTCTGAGTGTCCGGCATTTAATCTCAAGATCCAGCTCCATTCCTTGGAGCTTGCTCTTTTTGAGTCAGCTTTTAACATCTGCCAGCTCTCTCTCTCTCTCCAGGTGCCCTGAATAAAGCGTTATGACAGTTTGTGAGGTCTGTAAAGGAAATGTCATGTGCAGTAGAATTGCAGTACGTGATGTACCTTGTATGAAGCGGACAGTTTCTGTGGCTGGGACAGAGGCAGTTATTGTCCCTCCCTGGATCCCCTCCATCACTGGCCTCCCTTTATTTAAATGGAGGCCAGTTCCTCTGCTGGAGTCACATCCTGGCTTGGTGGGCCGCCCCCTGTGCCAGTTCTATAGGCCTTTTTTTTAACTGCTACAATCATACAGACATTGAACATGTCAGCTCATCTATTCACCTCATTTGTTCACGGTTATCTACTTTGGAGTCACTTACCAGCCTGCAAAATGTTCTTATATTTATTTTTTTCTTGCTGCCAGGTCCTTTTATGGCCACACAGGTTTGTCCTTTATGAAGGACAGAAAGATAAAATAGATAAAAACGTTACATGAGGAAAATAGATTAAATGACACATTGTGGATAATTGTTTGCACTTAATCATACTCTACATTTCCTGAGTAACATGCACCTGCTTGTCACTCTTAAAGTATACAACAGTTAGTGGATTTGAAAAGTAACTCCTGTAATTGTAGCCTAATTATGACAGTTCCAGTGGAGCACTGTTTATTAATTGTACAGTTTTTGACTACTTACGCATTGAGCCGGTCGGCTATTGTCTGCCAGGCTCTCTCGCGTTCTTTACTTATGGCATTGGTATTGCCTTTTTTCCTTATAATATCCTTAACTCCGTCAGAGAACTCCGTCAGGAGCTGTTGTTCAGCGGCCGTGACGTAGGACGCGCGACTTTTATCCATTTCCCCATCAGTGATTCTGTGAGCGATCGCGAGGTCTGCTTCAGTATGCCGTGCACACGCACTTATCCCAACTATCTTCACCTGGCTTAACCTAGCCGCACCTTCTCATCCTGGCTCAGCAAACGTGCAACCAATTAAGCCAGGATAGGCCGCGCAAGCTAGGTCAAGCTGGGCTTGCTTAATTATCCTGGATTTCTTTATTCTGGTTTCGTGCAATACCCCTCTGAGCTCAATGTGGGATTAATGATTCAAGCATCATTAGTGAAAATGTACACAACCAGGGTACAAGGTCTGGTGTAAACCTTAATGTAGAACAGGGGAGGCTTTTTAGCAGCAAAAATAAAATAAAACCAAGCATTGAGTCCGACAAAGATGATGATGTGTTACTTTATGAAAATTCAATAAAGACAAATGCTCAGTGTGTTACGGTCCTTTTGCAAAGTACTCCACTTTAACTGCAGGAAGCAAACATGACTCAGCAACCTGCTTTTCATACCTCATCTCCTCTTTTTCATATTGTGTTTGACATAAGTGTTTTTCTGTCTGATGCTGTTCGAAACCCTGGATAGCATTTAATGCTGCTCGCCCTGCCTGAGGCACCTCCTGATCGCACAAACAGGAAGATCCAAGATACAACCGTTCCTCAAAACCTAAAGCGCTTAATTTCTGCTGTACTTTACATTTTTTTACTCTATTGATCCTAACCGAACAATTATTCTAAATCTTGACAATTCACTTTCTATAGGTCTGTTGCTTCTTTAATGTCTCAGAGTCTTGACTCTTTATTGTGGAAATTCAGAATCTTAATGATTACCTTTTAAAATCTTACCATAACTGTTTGTATGCTGTCAGTCTAACATTTATATTTCGAGTTTCATTAACCTTTTATTCTTTGTTTTGGCCACAGATTTGTGGCCAACTGTAAAACTGTGAAGCACAATATAGCAGATTATTGGTGCAGATGATGCACAGTTATATAAAGCACTAAGTTTTAATGTAAAGACCCAAGAAAGTACAGTATTTCGAAGGGGCCAAATGTGGAAAATTTAAAGTAAGAACACACATTTAACTAAAAAATCTTTTTTTTTTTTTTTTTTTTGTCCAGGCCGAAGAAGAGGAGGATGTTGGGTTTGCAGAAGGAACCACAGAAAGTAAGTATATGAAAAAACTGTTTTTTGAAGAGACAAACACTATCCACACCTTAATCTGCGAGGAAAAACACACCTCCATATCTCCTCCTGCCTTCTGTCATAAACTAGCTACGACTCCATTCAGCGTTTCATCACGAACACACAAACCCTTCTCTGTAAATGCCACAAGTGTCATGTAGCTTTAATGTTGTTGACTAGACACCTGAATGAACCTCCCCCTGCAGTCCTGTATGAGCATGTGTGTATGTGTGTCACTCTGCTTCAACAGAATTGATTGGATAATTTCGGGGAAGGCTCATCTTTTGATTCACTGTCGACAGTCAGACCTGATGTCTATCTCATCAACGGGACTAACACTGTCAGGAGAACAAGCCTGCATTTGTTTTGCATGTTGGCTGCTGGATTTGCATGAGCTGCATCTTTAACATAAAACTAATGTCGACTCCCAATTGAAGACATTTTGTGTTAAAAAACAAAAACAGAAATATATAAAAATATGTGACAAAAATAGCAAACGTGTTGACACTTTCATGGAAATTTTCATTTTAACCTGCTGAGTCCTAGTGTCCTTGTACAAGGACATCACATATTTGGTTTTCTGCACCATAATATTTAATTCTGTGGAACTGGAACCTGTTGAACCTTACACTGTCATTTGGTGGTGTCAGAAGAGACTTTGTTTTTCAATTTAAAATTATATTTATATTTACATTATATATCATAAAATATGTATAATCACAAAAATGTTTATAATCACAAATCTTACATTTCTATTTATTGATTTTTCCTAACCCCAAAGTCATCTCCCAGTCAAAATCTCTAAGTCAAACTAAAGCTCACATAATGAAGTCCCAAAAAGCCCAGTCTGCTGTGATTGGTCAGTTAAACCGGCTGCGCACGCCATTTTCAGCTCTGTTGGAATTAGAAATAAAAATTAAAAAAAGACTGATTCAAGGAAATTTTAAACAGACCTTTAAGTTAAGACAGAAATTTTGAAAATGTTTTCCAGGAAACAAGAAATTACAAACAAACACTAAGAATTCCCACTAAATATCTTTTTTTGTCATTTTTGGACAAAATATTTGTGCACACATTGTACAGAAGCATATCTGGCTACATGCTAGCTATTCACACCTGTTACCACTTGTTTTATCTATTCACACAGTAGTTCCAGCATTTTTCTAACCTCCAGCAGAGCAAATTAAGAGTTGTACCTGGCTTTACTCTTGTACTATAAAATCTATCTGTGATTTTCCTCTTAAATTCATTTCTTTACTCCGTCATTGTGGTCAAAGCAAGCCAAGCACCGGAACCAATGTCAAACGGTGTGCTGTAGTTTATTGTTGACCCTCTGTAATTTTTTTTAAAATTGCCCACTCTGGTATGATTTGCACAATTCATCTCTGTGCATTTAAGGAAAAATTCTATTTTAAGTAGACTTTAACAGTTAGTTGGTATGCTTGGTTTTCTAGGATTTGTTTTTTTCTTGTTTTTACTGTGCAATACTGTGCAGAAAACAGACTGGCTTAAAATTCTAACAATTTTTGCTTTAATTTTTTTGTGTGAGCAGAAAGAATTTTCATCAAATATTGCAAGTTGGCATTCAGGATAATGCAGGTGAAAATGTAGAATTTATTATTTATTTAAGAAGAAGAAGATTATTATTACTGAGGCTCTGCAGCAACTAAATAAATACCTGTGAGCTCAACTGTTGAAAATAAGTAGGTTTTTTCTCTTAAATAATATATAAACATGTGTTTAATAAAAAAAATGTGTTTATTTCATGCGACTCTATTTTCAGAAGTAAGTTTGGATAATGACTATTTTAACAAGGAAAACATGCATAAAATGATCTTTGAATCTATCTAAACTCTCTATTTTAACTAAAAATAATACAAAAAAACATAAAAAAAAAAAAAAAAAATCATTGACAAACACAGAATCTGTACTTTAATTCGATCCCACCCCACACCAGAGGACTGTATGGCTTCTTTGTGAAGTAAAAATTTTACCTGCAGCTATAAACTGTATTTATAGACAGTGCAGTGAGTGCAGCCAACAGGATGTTTTTGCTGAAAAGTCACCTGACAGCCTGAGGACACCATTTCATTAGGTTTCCAGACACACCTCTTATATGCAGAGATTTATCTAGATTTTCTGAACCTCTCAGAATAATAAACCCCTCCATATCTATATTTCAGAAAGACTGGTTATTTGCGATGCTGTTTTTAAACCTAATGTTTAACTGCAACGTTATACTGTTGTTGTGAAAAGTCTTTTTAAAACCATAATCCTACCATTATCAGCTAAACATAAAAAAGAGTTATATGTCAGTGTATACAGTTGGATCTTGCCAGGCAAATTATTTGTATGTGTGTGTGTGCATATCTCTGCAAAATATTTGAGTTTTTGCTTTTCTGCTTGAAGTGTGAGGACATTCTGGTAGGGTCCTCTCTTCGGTTGGACCTTAGTGAGCTGTTTGGTTTGGTTGGTTTGGTTTGGTTGCATTCAGGTTAGAAAGGTTTAGAGGAAGACTTCTTGATTATGAATATTTGGTAAGGAGTTCAGAGAGTAAACTGTGTCCTCACAGAGATAGAAGTACAAAGATGTGTGAACTGATCTGCACCACATGTATAACTGTGATATTCTTCCTTCCGACAGATTACTGCACAGAACAGAAGAAAACAAAGGTCATTTTCATGATAGGTATGTAAACCCCCACCTATCCCACCCAAACACAGCCTCTTTACAAACACACACACACAGGTTTCAGCACTGGTGGAGTCCACCTCATTTAGAAGGATAAGATCACAATGAGCAGCTGGTGTCTGCTCCACCAGCTGTTCGTTAAACTTGTTTCATTCATGCTTCACAAACTCAGATGAAAAGGTTGCGCTCAGGATAGTATGATGAGAAAATGGTGAACGATTGTTGTGAGAAAACAAAACAAGAAGAGGAAAAGAGCAGTGGTGGTAAATGTGACTGTAATTAGCAAAAACAATATGCAACGCCCGATTAAAACAAGTTCTGCTGCAGAAACTAAATGTAGAACATCAGGTTAGAGGTGTTGAAAAATACCAAGATTTACAATAACTGTGAAATTTAAATGGATGTTTATTTGTGTTTATAATTTATGACAATATTATGATTTGACTTCAGCTGATACTGACTGCAAATTGGTTTTGCACAAGGTTCAATTGTAAAAATCACAAAATAGACAAAAACTAAAAACAAATATTTGATTAATATAACTTATATTAATAGCCTGACTGGGCTGTCCAGGGTGTACCCAGCCTCTGCCTGCTAATTGCTGGGATAGGCTCCAGCTTGCCAGCAGCCCTGAACTGGACTAAGTGGTATAGAAAATGGCAATTTTATTTATACAGCACACTTCATTACATGTAAACACAATGTGCTTGACATAAAAAAAACAAGAAATATAAATATACAAGTAAAGTGTGTACTTATTCATTGATGTACATTTACACACACATTCACACAAGCACATGTGAATGAATTGTTATTATGATTGTATTTTTATTATGAATGCTTTTGGTCATCATAACTGCATGTTATGAGATCATAACCAGAATATTTTTATTTTTTTCATCAGCACACACACTGTTTATGCATAATTTATTTGTACAACTAGCTTTCTTTCATTTTTTAACATAATATACAGGGTGTCCATAAAGTCTCTTTACACTTTATACCTATATAGGGATTTTTTTCTCTTATGCTTTATGTCACTAAATTTTGAGGCACAGTGGACAACAGCTCAGACCAAACAAACTTAACAAAACATGTCAAACATCTGAAATTGGACATGGATGAAAAAAGACAAAGATTTGCTCTTTTTGCTATATATAAAACCTAGACAAGAAATTAAGTAAAATGTCCCCAGTGCTGCTTGAGGAAGTGATATTTTCAGGTTTTTTGGGATCATTTTGTATACAGAAACAACATGGTGAGACAGTCGTTTAGCCTGCTAACTTTAAAGATTAATGAGAAATCACACCAAGTTTCCATTAACCATCTTTTGCAGCAATGAAAAACATTAAGATCTGGTCATTAACATGTTTTTTAATCAGTGCTTCTTGTGTGTTTTGGGTCACACCTTCAGTATGAGAGTTGTGCATGTAAAAATCCCTTTTCATGAAGCTAACATGAATAATCCCGGCTCATCTTAATTAACACCAGTTTGTCTGAATATTTCAGAAACAGACACTGAGCCAGACAAAGAGCTTTTTCTCAGCAGGAACAGATAATTGGAGGAAAATGTCACCTGCATAAAAGCAACTGTCATCCAGACCGTCTCCTGAGCGTCTCCTGAGCAGATTTTAAACCACATAATAAGAGGGTGGCTACGCCAGCTAACATTTTGATTCTTTAAAAGCAATTAGCGAGAGCAGGATTCTGAGTCCAGATCCCGTTTGCTCTGTCATCATCTTTGTCTTGTCCTAGCAAAGCAGAACATCTGTCTTTCCTGCTGCGGCTGCGATATTTCAGCTGAAGTCACTCACTTTACGTTTCAAGAGATTTAAACCAGCACTGTCTCTCAGCACCTGTCCCACCTTCATCTCAGACTCATGTTACCGTGACAGACTCAAAAAAATAGATATAGCCAGGCACATGAAGCCAGGGTATTTGAGGTCCTCCCAATTACATTTTTAACTCTTTAAGCTTTATTTCCAGCAGTTTTTCACTGATTTGTAATGAAACGATCTTTCTTTAAAGGAAACCAGAAAAGTTTCCTTTAACAAAAGTTCCACATAAAAAATATAAAGTAGAATATTATACACTTACAAGCATGCTATGTTACTTTAAAATGCTTAGTTTAAGAAATATTTTAAATGTTGTTTAAATATTTATTTAAATAAGTATTTAAAAGCAAAGTTCAGCTAAACCTAGAGTAAGATTAAGGTCAGGGATGTCCAGTTCCAGCCCCCAAGGTCTGGTGTCCTGCAGATGTTTCCTGCTTCAACACACTTGACTCACAATGAGTAATTAACAGGCTTGAGCAGAACTTGACGATAAGCTGTTGAGAGGATCCATTTCATTTTAACAAGGTGTGTAAGCGAAACATCTAAAACTTGCAGGACAGCTGCCATCAAAGACCAAAAGTGGACATCCCTGCTTTAGATAAACCTCACTCATTCAATAATAACTCTCTTTGCCAGAAGAATTATAGATATTATGCTCATATGTCTTTTTTGTTTGTTTATTGCTAATAATTTAGGCTAATTATTTATAAACCCCTGAATATTAACAGCTAATTAGTAGGATATCAGCTTGTGTTCAAAACTTTCAGCCCATTCAAAACAGGACATTTTGGGTTGATTTCGATAAGTTGCGTATATTTCAATTTACAATATGTTGTTATAGCTAATCTCTAACAAAAATATGACATTTACAGGCTGCGGCAATCATATAGACCCGAGAGACTCAACGCCACTGATAAATGAAGGAACTTTTGATCCACATACTGTATATTCAGGGCTTATTTACCTAGTTTAGCTTCTTTTCTCTATGCATTCACTTTTCCTAAAGAAACGCTGACATATGGCTTAGCAGATAATAAACAAGTAAAAACGTATGACATCTATATCAATATATTGCAGTGTTGTCTGGAAAACTTGTTTCGTATGTTTCTAGATGACATTACATTTATAAAATCACTGACTGCTGGTTAACATTTTATTCACTGTCAGACTCGTGGTGTTTGATAAAAGATAGAGAATGTAAATGAAAATGAATAATTTATCAGGAACTTGGTTTTATTATAGCATACAGATTAAGTCCTGGAATTAGCTTACATTAATAATCTTAAGCTACATCAATATTATTTTTGGTATAAACGACCAGGTCTGGGAGTCTTTCCAAGTGGTTTAAATGCTTTTCCTGTGCATGTATGGGATTCATCTTTATCCATCTTCCTCCCACAGTCCAACGTGCAGTTTGGGCTAATTGGTGATTCTAATTCGACCCTTGGAGTTAGCTTGAGAGTGCATGATTGTATCATTTGTCACTGTGATGGACTAGCAACCTGTCAAAGGTGCGCGCTGCTTCTCACCAGGTGGTCACTGGGATAGGCTCCAGTCTGGATTTAAAAAGGATGAAAACTTAAATAATGAATGACCAGGCCCTCGTCTGCAAAGTGAACCTGTATGAGAACCTCCAGCAAATTTAAGTTGTGAACATCTGAAAAAAAACATGTAAAAAAATGTAGAGTGTGACACAGAGATAAATAATACCTTCTTACTAAAAAAAAAAAAAAAAAGAAAAAGAAAATGTAACTGGTGACCCTGAGTCTCATTCATCCATATTCGCATATCCTTGAATCAAAGATTTAGTAAAATGTATTTTTAAGCTTTTCATTTTGCTTCATTTTCAGTCCTTTTAGATTCTGAACACATAAATTTCACTGAGCTTACCAACAAGGGAGAAAGTTCAAGGACTTATCTGTTCAGTACTGCAACTCAGTGTGACACAGCATGATGACTCAGCACTTCTTACGAAACGTTCAAGTCTCATCTTGCTAGCCCTGTCCCTTCCTGTTATACTGATGATGCTACTCCTTAACAGACTGGTCTCAGTTCTAATGATAAAGAGCTCCATGTAAATCACCAACAATCATGAATTTATGACAGCCAGCATCACCTGCGTCTCATGGCTTGTATCTCCTGTAAAGTGGATCTTTACAGAGGCACATTAAGCGCCACTGCTTCAGTTAAAACTTAAAGACATTTTTTACTTATTTGATTTTCATTTATATATTATTGCAAAAAGTGAAGGAAAAGTTTGCGAGCTGTTCTGCAGCCATGATCAGCATATATGAGATGATCCCTGAGGGAAATAGTTTTTAAGTCATTTTTCTCTTTTTTTTTTCTATCTCTGCTAATTTGTTCTTCTAGTCCTTCAATTTTTATTTCCTCGCTTTGTGGAAAATGACTATTTTATCCTCATAATCATACTTTTATTAATAAGTAGAAAACCTGCTGCTGGCGTGAGAGGCAACAATGACAAACTTGAGCCTTGTGGATCAGGATGAAAACTGATGGTTTTTCAACAGCGATGCCATTAAACATGGAGAACCATCATACTGTGATGCAGTTTTTTCACAGTGACTTACAGACCTAATTAGTGCTTAAAGGATTAGATGATTTAATCAGTTTGTCACATTAAATTAACTGATAGCTCTGATTAGTATTTGCACAATGTATGTATGCCATCAATTAAAAAATGCAAATAAGCCTTCCACTGCTGGCTTGGAGGTTTTATTTTAAAATGATGACAATTAAGCATAATAATGAATTTTTGTGTTTTTAAACTGTAGTTCAGACATGGTTGTATTAAGGAAAAAATTTCACAAAGTAAACAGCTCTGTGTGTCACAAGAGAGTTTAGCATCAAGGGGCCAAGTTAATTAACTTCAACCTTGACTTTATTTACTTTTCTTAATTTTGTTCTGACTCCCGGTTTGGTTTGGATCAGAATTATCACCGCACCCAAACTAGTTGAAAATGACTGTACTTTAGATCATTTATTAATGGCTGGGGTTTGACTAAAATTTTATACAACCCAATTCCAATATGTTGCAGCACTGTGTAAAATGTAAATAATACAAAATGCAGATATTTCTAAATTTCATAAACCCATATTTTATTCACAGTCAAATATAAGCAACATATCAGATATTGAAACTGAAATGTTTTATCATTTCATGGAAAATATTGGCTCATTTTTAAATTGATGGCAGCAACACATCTCAAAGAAGGTGAAACAGCTTGATGTTTACATTGTGTAGCGTCCTCTCTTTTAACAACTGTCCATAAACATCTGGGAAATGAGGAGACCAGTTGCCAGAGTTAAAGGAGAAGAATATTGTCCCACTTTGGTCTGATGTGGGATTCTTGACAGTTCTGGGCCTTCTGGATTTGCTGGATTTTTCATTTCATGATGATTTGCTAAGTGAAGCTATGCTGCTGTTTTGGATGCAGTGTGTAGTTTATCATTGTCTTGCTGAAATCTGCAAGGCCTTCCCTGAAAGAGACGTCTGGATGGGAGCAACAGAGAAAAACTTCTCTGAACTTTTAAGCATTGATGGAGCCTTCACAGATGTGGAAGCTGCCCCACAAAGACATCAATGCAACCCCAAACCACTACGCAGGCTTGTGAGTATGCTGTTGTGTGCACATATGATTGGCACTTAGATGGTGGGTGTGTCACTTTGGGTGTGTATGTTGTGGTTACAAATAGCTGCACTAACCTGGGTACATCACCTGTTTTGGAGGATGTAGGGATGGGGGGAAAACAGCTAGCAGCGTAAAACATGCGTTATGTCTTCTGTGTATTATTTGATTCCTGAATAATATTTAAGGGAATATGCTACATTGTGACATAGAGAATAAACAAATGTGAGACCAAGAAGTTACATCCTATTGCAAATCATCAGTTATCTCTTGTGTTCAGCCTATCACTTTTGTCCAGAGAAGACAGCATGGTCTCTCGATTGTGCTCACATATGGCTCTTTCTACATGATAGAGCTTTAATCTGAATTTGTGGATTTCAGGATGTTCACCGCCAGTGATTTCTGGAAGTCTTCTTGAGCCTGTGCAGTGATTTCCAGTTGAGAATCATGTCTGTTTTTGAAGCAGTGTCACCTGAGGGCTCCGGAGATCACATGCATCCAATTTTGACTTTTGGTTTTGTCCCATGCGCACAGGGATTCCTCTGGATTCTCTGAATAATTTGATGATATTTAACACTAGATAAAAGGTAATCTTTAAAGTCTTAACAATTTTATGTTGAATAACATTTTTCTGAAATTGCTCGATAACTTTTAGACACATTGTGTTTCAGATTAGTGAACCTCTGTTCTTCTTTACATCCGAGAGGTTCTGCCTCTGAAATGCTCCTTTTATACCCAGTCGTGTTACTGACTTGTTGCCAGCTAGACTTATTAGTTGTCAAATGCCCTTATAGTTGTTTTGTGATTTATACCAATTATTTTTCCACCTTTTTGTTGGCTCTATTTCGACTTCTTTGAGATGTGTGCTGCCATAAAATTCAAAATAAGCTAAGATTTTCCATGAAATGGTAAAATGTTTCAACTTTTAATATGTTGTTTATGTTCAACTGTAAATAAAATATGGGTTTTTAAAATTTATAAATAAATGGATTCTGTTTTCAGTTGTGTTTACACAGCATCTAATTTTTTCAAATTAGGGTTGTAGATTACTTGATCAAAGAATAATTTTGGATTCATGTTCCTTTCTTAATTTTTTTTACTTTTCTAAAGGTGAGGACTGAATAGTGGCATGGAAATTTTTCATTTCTCTTCAAAAAAGCATTCATCATATAGTCTCTTTGTCTTTGGAGACTCTTTTTATTGAAGTAGAAATCAAAACATGTATTACATTTTAATCACTACATTTGAACCAGTAAAATTTAAATAAATAGATAACTAAATAAATAATTAAAGCCTACTTAAAGTTAATGTGGAGCATGCATATGTGACATAAAAGTTCATGGCTTTGCCCTGTTCTCTGGGGTCTGTCCTGGCTGTCAGTGTGGGGTTGTGCCTGATGTCAGCTGTCAACGTTCCTGTCTGCAGTAACTTGCTGCCATCTCCTTAACAAGCAGCAGAAGTCGCAGCAGTAACTAAATTAGTGTTTGCAATTTTGAGGCACTTTTATTCACCTGCCTCAAGCACCTTCTGCTGTTTTTTTTCTCTCCAACTGTCAATATCACTTTCACATTTATTATTTTTTTTTTTTTTTTTTCTAATCTACTCTTCATCTGTGCTTGGGTGACTGACGGCAAGGATGCTGGAAAAGACCTGGGACAAAACCCCTGAAAATCCTAATGGGCAGTCTACCTTGCTTCTCCTTTTTTTTAGTTTTTCCGGAGGCTTTCTTCTGAGGTTATAAAGCCTTAAAGCCATGCATGTTTGGAGCTAGTTATTTATCTTGTGATTGACAGCTCTCCCCATTAGTTTGTCTCCCCAAAGCTCCAGTGTGCAACATTTGGTGAAATATGCAGCTAAACCCCCAAAAACATCAGAAACCACAATACAAACCACTGGCTGACATCCCACCATCGAGTCAACATTTGTACAATCAACAACATTCAAAATAATTAAATGCACCTCCCTTAAACTCTCTTAAGCTTGGTGAATGATTGTATTCAAAAGTGAAAAAAACTCCTTCAGCAGTTTTTAGGGATATTGTTCAGTTTTAAGTTTTGATTTGATACTTTCCTTTGAGAGTCCTCACAGCCAGTACTCACCACCACTTATGTGGATGACTAAGATGTGTCAATTAGTGAAAGCGAGAGACTTGTCTCAGCTGCAGTCCATTTTTCTATTAGACTTATTTACATTACCCACTGGGACTTTGAATAAATAAGCATAAAGCAGGGCAGACTCCACAAATTATATTAATTTGGATTTTTCTTTTTTTTCTCTCTCTCTCTCTCTACAAATGGCTCTCTGCCTTCTTCGCCTTGTGTAACATCTCTCATCTCTGGGTAGCGCGCCATCTCCAATTTATTCCATCTGTCATTTTGGCTCCTATCATGGACAGTGCTGTTCATACATTGTGGGATGACCAGAGCTTCTCAATTCTGAGTCTTGCCCAAACTGAATGAAACTAGCAGCAGGGTACAGACGCCTGCTGAAACTCAACAAATTGTCTTTCTTGCAAGGCTTCGCTCTTCCCCTCATTGTGTTTATCTCTCTGCTTGATTTTTATCTTTTAAAAACTCATCAGGGGTTTGCACATATATGCACAAAAATTTTCTGCACAAAAACTAGTTTCAAAAGGAGGATGATCGAGGAAAAAAGCAGTAATCATGATATCGCAATATCACATCAAAACTTTGTTGAAATGCACCGCAATAGACCAATAAACATAGCTTTTCTTCTTTTTTTCTTTTTTTGTCTTGGTTATGAAATTACTCTGGGGGACAAAAGGAGGTAAGGAATAATTAAAAATATGGGTGGGGAAAGGGAGGGCTCAGTTTGCATTCACTAATGCTTGGATTTTATCAGCTGAGATGAAGTCATGATATTAAGTGCCTCGTGTCAACTTAATCTAAATTATTTCAGTTTAATGCTGCAATCATTGTCACAGATATACTGAGACACTCCCTCAACCTACAGTGAGTTTGATATGGTAAATTTGAAGTGGAAATTAATGAAATTAGATAAAATAGAAAAAAAAAACTTCATAGCTACCCTCTTTATTATAGTAATTTGGCTGCAAATAGGATGTTAAGAGCAGGCAAAATATACATCATTCCAATTTTCCAGCATAAAATGATGTCCACTTTTAATTTTAATTGTGCCGTTATTCTTGAGCTGGGTGAATAATGACTCCAATGATGATGGTTTTGCATCAGCTGATGCATTCATTTGCCTCCAGTTTGCAATCTAACCATTTGTTTCTAACCTTCACAGTCTTCCTTGCTCTGAACTCAGAGGTCATCATTTCTTTTCATGCAGCAGTTTATATTTCTTTCTCTGAATTCATAACTGAGATAAAACTGACTAAATAAAACTGACTTCATTTTCTCTTTGACACTGATGATTGTCTCAGTTTGACATTTAGTAGAACTGTGCTTCCTTTTTTTTGTTGCTTTCACTGTCATCGGAATTTAGTTTTGATATGGAAATGATAAATTAGGAGTGTTGACACTCATTTATGTTAAAAATAGGGCTAAAACTCAGACTTGAGCACATGCACGCAGTATTTGAAAATGTATTTATTCCTAATAAAAGACTATTTTTGCTAGGAGGCTGCTGGATGGTATTAATCCATGGACTTATAAGGCTCTGCAAAACACAGCAGTTGCATCAGTCCTTTCATTAAAATGCCTGTTTTAAATAATAAGATTTAGGGAACTGGAAAAAGTCAACACAAGAAACACTAAGATCATACATATCTGTAATTTCCTCTGAAACAAAATCTAAAACTGATACTAAACATGTCAGTGGTTTTAAGACTGGGTTTGTTAAACCTGTTAAATTCACACCCTTACATAAGTCTAATTCCCTGCAGCTGCAGCAGTTTGGAGGTAAAAAAATTATTTAGAGATTGTGCAAAAAAGGAAAAAAAAACATTGGTATATTACACACCACAAAATAATAAGAGGTGGTTATTAAGATTATTTAAATTGAGATTAATGACTCACTCATTAAATAAACCGAAGGGTTACATTCCCCATAAACCAATGGTTTCCAAAATTTTTCTGCAGGCCTCCCTTTTTATTGATAATGCCACAGCCCCAGTCCCACCACCACATGCACCCCAATGCTTACAATGAAATGTACGAAGAAATGTGCCACGAAATAAGATGTTTTAAACCAAGATATTCTGTAAACTACTTCAGGTGAGTTGAGCTTTCAGTGAGATGGATGCTGCTTTAATTAAAACTCTGCGATGTACGACTGTTGAATTGTTTAATTGTAAAGTAATCAACAGGCTTTTCTTTGTGTTCAGGATGAGACGTCCCCAAGCAGCGTTGTAACTTATTTAGCTTCATACTAGATGCTGATGTTTTGGGACACAGTCTCTCTTCATTACCCACCATTGACCATTGACCACTACTTGACCACTACCTAGTCAAGCCTAAAACCAATGGCAAGATATTTCTCATCACTTTCTTCTTTTTTTTATTTTTTTTAGGTAGTTAAAATAATTGTTGTTGATTCATCATCATTTTTCCCATTGTACTTTCACATATTTGTCAAAAGCTGCATTTCCATTACAGGTCTTTGCAAAATAATTTTTAAAATTTTGACAGTTTTAGCAAAAGTGTAATTGCAGTTTGCAGGTGTTTCCATTGGAGGGTGTTTAGCGCATTAGCTGTTATTCTCGTAAACGTCCTCGTCCTCTGGGACGAGTAAATGCAAAAGAAGTGTATCCATTACACTTTTGTGATATACTTCTATATCGACACAGTTCATGAGAGCGTAAAAACTTTTTAGCGATATTTGAGAGGTTTTTAAAAATTTAAGAGTTTCCATTTTTTTATTGCAATATTTAGGTTTTGTGCAATTCTTGGAGTAATGGAAGCGCAGCTAATGTTTTGCTAGCAGTGCAAAAACAATAAGTTTTATTTAGCCTTGCTGGCTCTGCCATAATCCTTGGCTCCTCCTAGGGTCCCGCCCCCCAGTTTTGGAACCACTGTCATAAACCAACCTGATCTCTGTGTAACATCTCAAAACTGGCCAGTTTAAACATTTATGTCTTTCTGCACTATTTTAAGCTCCTTTGAATAAGTTTAAATGGCTGGTGACCTGTTGGCTTTTTAAAATGGCTTTGTGTTAAATTTGCAATAGATGAATCTATAATTTCCCCGTTCCTGATTTTTTTATAGACGTTTCTGAGTTTAAGGTCATCCCTGACTGAACTGAGCCCAGTTCATTTCTGTCTTTGCTCTTTGAGGAAATGGAGATGAGGGCATTTGTTTCTACTTTCGAGCAGAGGGCAGTAACTCTCAAACTCCAAGAGAATATTGATGAATACGAAGCACATCCTGGGTTTTATTACTTGGCTCAAGGCTGCTTTTGATAAATCTCTGCTTCACTCAGCTCCATGGCCAGTCAGCTGTCTCTCTTTCTCTGCCCATGTTTCATGTCTTTTTGTAGCGAAAACATTGCCTTGATACACAAATGTCATATTAGTGATGAGTAAAAACTGCTATAAAACTATCATTTATATACTATAAAACTGCTGATGAAAATTTCTTGCAAAGCAAAAACAAAGATAAACAGTTTGAGCTTCCCACGGAGGTGCAGTGAATGCAGCACGATTTAAGCTTTCAGTTTAAAGATAAATAGGAGGAGGATGGATAATCCTTTTCTGGGTTGGGAGTGTGACCAGGAATACACCTCAAGTTTGAACAGCTTACTGAATGACATATAATACCTGAGGGGGTCCAAACAAAGATATGGTTGTGGGGGTGTTTTTATTTTTTTTATTTTATTTATTTTTATTTTAGGTGGTTGTAAGTTCAGAAACTGAAACATATTTTAATGCACAGAAATACATTTTTTTCAGCTCTGTATTTATTGGTCTTTAATCATTTGTAAAAACAAAAAGCAGAACATTTTAATAACAAAACGTTCCCTCTCCTTTTTAATAACTTTCTTGGAAAAAGAAATAAATAAAGAAGTAAATTAATTAATGAAAAATGAATAAATAAATAACAAAAAACAGGACAGATAGAGATTAAATCAGTAATGGATTATTTTGCACAAATATGAAATCATACAGGGAAGTATATGTGTACACACATATACACACATATATTCAGCAAGTATACAACAGCAATTCATCCTTAAATTTTCCTTTTACTATATACATTTTTCTAGTGCCAGACTATTAGACATCTCCCTTTATCTACAGTTGGGTTTCTGAGTTTCCTTCTAGTTTGAAGCGATTACACGCTTGACTTGCAATGAACAAAAATTGATTAGTTTGTGTTTTCTTACATTTGCTGGAAAATCTCCAGGGTATATGTATAATAGACATATTTCACCTCCATGGGGAGCTCTATGACCTCGTTCCAGAAGAGAAATACTTTTTTAGAGAAAGACTTTAGACTAAATTATGAGATAAAAATAAGTGTGCATCATTTATAATAAAGTTGCTGCAGACAATCTTGATCATGATAATAATGATTATTTATCATCAATCTGACACTTTTGTTTAAAGAAACCATTAAATTGCAGTTTATTTAATCCAAGCAGACCAAAGCTGTGTTCTGAAAGCTAATATTTTGGCCTATAGACACACAAAGAAATTTGTGCATATAAATCTGTATATCTGTGTGTGTGTGTGTTTGTGACTTGCACTGTTGTAGTAAAGCAGCAGGGCAAGCAGATTCAGTTAGAGGAATGATAATTATCTGTGATAATAACCAGGCTCTATGTCTCTGGCAATAAATTAGACATGGCAAATAATTAGAGCACACACACACATAGTTCATCCACTCGCCTGTTATTTGTTTTCTCTTCTATTTCTCTCTTAAACACTCGCTCTTAGTTTCCTTTAGTCTACCTCCTTCAGTCTTTTCTCTGTTTCCTTCCTACCTTCCTCCTACTTTATCTTTACTCTTGGTCTTGAGGACTCTGACTGATGTGTGTCTGTATGTGCAGGTGGTCCAGCCTCAGGTAAGACCCTCCAGTGTGAGCGAATGGAGGAGAGGTTCGGCCTGCGTCCCCTCACCCTGGGTGACCTGTTGTGTAGCGAGCTGCAGTGTCACAGTGAAAGAGGACGCCACCTGCGGGATGTTCTGGAGAGAGAAGAGAAGCTGCCTGAGGTCAGTGTGGGACTCCTCACACATCTTTAAGTTTCACTTCATTTGTTTTGTAATGGAAAAATGTCTTTTGAAAAAAATGATAGTTTATGTTACTGTCTGTTGTGCAAGTTTACCCTTCATAAGAACTAAACACGTGTTAAACCTGAACTCACGTTTATTAGCAACTCCTCTGAAATATTGTCCTTATACGAATGGAGTACTAAAACTTTACATTTATGTTTTAAAAAAAAGTATTGATTTTAAAATACTTACAAGGACAACCCATAGTTTTTGTCAAATAACTTAATCTGTGGGAGGATTTATACAAAATCCTGACAGATATGAACAGAAAAGTCAACAAAACCAGATCTGAAACATTATAGTTTTATAAAAAAAAAAATAGAAATGATAGAGTAATGAATCACAAGTGAAGAGACTTTTTTTCACAGAGTGAATACAGTCTAATACAGTGTAACAGGTTTCCTGTCAAAAGACTACTTCAGTACACAGAAAAGACGAGAGAGGCAGCAGTACTCCACAGTCAACAGCACTAAAAACTGCATTTCACACGGTTTGCACATATATACACATTGTGAGCTGGCATGGTTGTCTCGGCTTATGTATGAGAGCTAGATAAATTATCCACATCTCCAGTGATGTGAACATGTATATGATGTCAGAATCAACTTCATTCATCAGCCAAATGCATCCTACTTCCTACAGACACTGGACAATCTATTTGTAGTTCATGGAAGATATTAAGCCTGCAGGCTGTCTTTAAATGTCACTGTAGTGTTATTTATAAGCTCACTATCGCATGAAAACTTGTGTTACCTTGAAGAGGACAGCAGTAGATTCCTCACAGTTTGTACAGCAGGTCAAACTAAGGCTATTGGATATGTGATTCCATTTCTGAGGTAAGCAGTAACTTACTTAACAACAGGAAGTAAACATGACAAAAACACACCAGGGGACAAACTAAACAGGAAAACAGGAAACAAGGTAGCTAGAGTGCAAGAAACAACCTGATGGCAACAGTAAACTAGAACAAGACATTAGAAAGTAAAAGAAACAGTCAAAATCTGAAAATCTAATCACAAAAAGTCGCCAATCCATGAAACAAAAATACAAATCAGCTCAGATACTGTAAAATGTAAAAAGAAAAAAAAAAAAACAATGATTTCTAAATCTCATAATTAATTTATTCAAAACAAAACATATCAAATGTTAAAAGAAAAACTCTTTAATATTTAATTTAAAATATCAGCTCATCTCAAGTTAGATGACAGCATCAATTCTTTAAAAGGTTGGGGCAACAAAAGGCTAGAAAAGCAAGTGGCACTTAGATTATTTACAGAAGATTAAGTGATTAAAATCCCCATGAGACAGGTTAAAGGATATGTGAAAATAATCCTTTGTGTCAGGTTCGGCTTCACTACAAGCAACAAGTTCATTAAAATGATGTATGATTTTCTTGTTTCCTGTGTAATTTAATGTCTGGCAGAGTTTGAAAGCCTGTACTTTACGGTATATCAATACATTATATAGCTGTACACACACACACACCAGAGGCTCAGACTTTGGTTTACGGGTGTAAACAAAATAAAAAAGCAACAAAGACAAAGGTCAGCTAGCACCACCACCTCCGATTTTCTAATGTGAACTAGCTTGTTGGATAAGACTGCAAACACTGGTGTCATTAAGAGAAATGGAAATTACACGCATATGTTGTTTCAAGAAACATTTTCTGGTGAGTTGATTGGGATAAATCAGGGTTGTCCCAACCTAGCTCTTAATAGCAACCGGTTTTAGATGTTTCTCTGCTTTTACTCCCTTGGCTCAGGATGTTAGGCCATTAACAGAGTTGTGAAGAACATGACAACAAGCTGTCGAGGATCCTGGTATAAATGTTTCAAGATAAAAGTGAAAAGCATCAGTGATAAATTAAGTCTCTGTTGACTCTTCCTGACTCTCGCTCTGCTGGAGGTTTTTCTTCTTGAAAGGGAGCCTCTCCGTCGTCACCCACCGCTCTGTGCATGCTAAGGATGGTGGATTGAATCAAAGAGAAAATTTGTTGCAATCCATTAGTTTTAATTTTAGCTAGCAATCCCCCCAACAACTAAAAACAAATTTCGTCTCCGGCTCATTTACCTTGACACGTCCGCTTCTCCCTGTAACTGATGAAGGAGCAGAGCAAATATTTTAATGCCCACCTTCTCTTTACATATTAACATCATCCAAACATTTTAGATGTGACAAATAGCTTTGCTTCCTCGCCTCATTTTCAGCATCCCCATGTTGTTCTTGAGCAGCAGAAACTAAAGCTGTGATTCATTCTGCTGCTGGTTGGTAACACAGCAGTGATGGTCAGGAAGCTTTATAACTGAACTGTGACATTTCACATCAAAGCCCATCACTCACAAACACACACATGTTCAAAGCTGGCTATATGTGAATGTCTGAGTATTGAACCTAAATGAGTTACAAATATTGATTGAACTTCACACATAACAGTTAATAAAGGAGATTTTGTATGTTTTCTGTCCACCAGTGTCTCCTCGCAGTTTGTCCCAACACACACAAGAGGAATTTTGTCAGTCATGAATTTATTAAGCCAAAGTAACAGCTGCAGGTCATTTAAATAAAATCTGCTAAAAAAAAAATCAGGTGTCTTATTTTCAATAAATTAGATAAAAGGTAGTGCAGAATATTCAGCTGAGACTTGGAGCTGCATAACAGTCACGAACTGTTAAAAACACCATCCTG
Organism: Melanotaenia boesemani; assembly: GCF_017639745.1. NCBI lineage: Eukaryota > Metazoa > Chordata > Actinopteri > Atheriniformes > Melanotaeniidae > Melanotaenia > Melanotaenia boesemani. Next base: position 26,275,406 of record NC_055689.1, on the reverse strand, counting down.
AGTCAGACAGTCACACTGCATGACTTGTTTCTTTATCATAAGGAAAACAGCAGCCATGGGTTATTTTGAGGCTAATCTCACATTCACCATCCTGCTTACAAAAAATACACCTAAACAATAAATGAGTGTTACTCCATCACTGAAAATAGTCCACAACAAATACAATGTTTACTCAAATAACAGTTTCTAAAAATCCAGCAAAATCCAGCTGTATGGGTACATTGCTGAGCCGTCCCGATAAATAAATTGGTTTTTACCACTATGCAACTTTTTCATCCGGGACTCTGTGTAACGTTGCAGCTGAGTTTTGCTTTGCAGACACATCGCATGCTAGCAAGCAGATGTAAACAAACTAGCTGATATGAATGCGTACCATGGCTGATTCCGCAAAAAAAAAAGCTTAGAAGACATTATCGGAGCGAGAATGGAAACAAAAGAGAGCCAAAGCAAGAAATAAGATTTTGTCACTTTGACGCCCCCTAATAAAAGCTAATTCAGTATTAGTCTTACATCCTGTCTCTTCTCTGAGTTCTCTCTATCAGTAAAGTGACTCTGATGTTGACTCTTCTTTTATCTCTTACTCTGTCACTTCATTTCTTTTTCCCACTTCCTTCTGTAATGTTTTAAAAAGAAGGCACACTGACATCGCCGTGGCTTTCACCGCCATTTTGGGGGCACCTGACTACTGTTCAAATCTACACTTTCAGGTTTCTCATTAGTAAACTGTGTCGAAAACATGTCTAAAACACGCTGAAAATTACCATTTTAACACAATACATTCATTAGAGAAGTAAAGAGTTTTTATGATGCAGAAACAATTATCACAATCTGCTGAACAATGAATGAAGTTCGGGTTTAAATGCGTTGCCACTTGTTTATCTTGTGTTTGGCAAAAGAAAAGGGGAAAAAATGTTTATCTTGTATTTCCCACTGCTGGTGCATTATTAAAAGTAGTTTGTCAGTCCTGAGATGCTGGCAAGCAAAGATGGCTGCACAGAGTTTTAAGGTCGAGAAGTTATGTAGAGCTGCTTTAATCTAATTAATACAATATTCTGATTATGTTGTTTTCAATAGTTGTTTACATGTTACTGAACATGTACCTGAACTCATATCTTTATTAAATGAATAGCCTTCAAAATATGAAGCAAAAGCCAGCTCAGGTTTTTCCCTTTCTTTTCTTTTTTTTTTTTTTTTTTTTTTTTGCCACCTTTTTGTTATGCATTGTGTAGAGTTGCCAGATCTTGTGACATATTTGCCCATATGTGTTCATAATAATCAAATCTGGCAACTTTGGAGTATAACATCAATGTTCTAAAGTAGGAATGTGTTTCACAAAATATAATACAACCTCTAACAGACTGTAGTAATATGATTAAGATGTATACTTCTTCCCGACGTCACATATCTTTATGTGATTATTGCTTATTCTGCTTGGCTTATCCCAGTTAAGGTAACCAAAACATGGCAGTTCCTCATTCACAGTAAAGTCAAAATCAGGTAAACTACACATCAACACATGCAATGCTGCTTTTGCTGGTTTTAATGGATATTTAATCCGAACAGAAAATCCTAATTTTACTCTTTGCAATACTCATGCATTAAAATGGCAAATTAATAACTTTGTGTTAAGGAAGATAAAGCAGGTCATTTTGCAAGATGTTTTTCTTTTTTTTTCTTTTTCTTTTTCTTTTCTTTTCTATTTTTTTTTTTTTTTTTCAGTGTATACCCAAACATTTAAGTATTTGGTCAGAAAAGTAGAGTTATTAATAAGCAGCTATTAAGCTAAGTCAGTATTCTCATCATTACAAGATTAGAGAAGTGATGTGCTGATATTAAAAGCTGAATAAAAAAAAAAAAAAAAAAAAAAAAACTCCCACGTACAGATTTACTTTATCTTTGTTGACTCAGGGAGAAACTCAACTGCTTTCAAGCAAAGCTTAACTGTCTAAGCTTCTTACTGCACATTAGCATCATGTCCCATGTGTTCTCCAACATGAGAACTGCATTTATTTTCAATGACTGAGACAGTTATATGTAGAGAGAAAGAAGAAGACAGCAGTTTAAAGGAGGATGAATAATCCCACAGAGGGATTATTAAAGTGCAGGTTTAAAACAGAATCACCCACATCAGAGTTAAGGGGTTTTATCTCACAATGAGATAAAAACCTGTGGTTCACTGGTGAGTGCAAAACTCTAATAACGATACACAGACAGTTTGACTTGTTTCCACTCTGTTGCCTGGCAACACAGACGGTGCAATTTAATATTCTCTGTGAATCATGTCCTGTCTATCCACATGTGTGCTATTCGTCTGCACACCAACTATCACAAAGGAACACCTGTCAGATTTCCCTGATGTGAGATAACCTTAATATTTAATCTGTCACACCCTCAAAAGTACAAGTGCTTGTTTTCTTGTGCACGTGTGTTGCTCATGGTTTGATGCACCTCTGTTTGTGGAGTTGATTGCTTAACTGGAACAATACTTTGTTGCTCACATCATGTCATGTTGAAAGAGAATCTTCTGCAACCAGATCTTCTCTACCCCATCCTGCAAGTTTTCCTTGTCAGGTTCATAATGTCACCAAACATGGCAGCTGGCAGTCTTCTCATCAACATTTGAGTTCTGCTGTCAAGGACAAGAGAATCCAGTCGCTGGACTTTTAGAAAAGGTTGTTTTTTGTTTTGTTTTTTTTTTGGGGGGGGGGGGGGGGGGGGTAGGGTTTTTTTTTTAGTTTTTTTGTTTTTTGGGGTATTTTTTATTAATTAATTTTTTTAGTTTGTTTGTTTTTTGGGTTTGTTTGTTTTTGTTTAGTTTTGTTTTTTTATTTGTTTTTTTTTTTGTTTTGTTTTTTGGGGTTTTTTTTTGTTTGTTTGTTTGTTTATTTTTGGGTTTGTTTGTTTTTGTTTAGTTTTGTTTTTTTGTACAGACATAAACAGAACAGACGAACAGAAACCACTAGTATACAGGCTTTATTTATTCTTTGTTAAATATGAGCAAAGAATAAATAAAAGAACTGGGATCCACAGTTTCTACAAAAACCTGATGATCCAGTATGATGGGATGTCTGGACAGGTGTAATAAAGTATCTAACAAGGCAGTTTTAGCCAAATGTCCTAAATGAATTTAAACATATTTTCCACTGAAATGAGCAAAGCTCTGACCAAAGTTCTGTGGGTATTTGGCTGTTAGTTTCCTTTTCCCTTTTTTGTTTGATATATAAATAGTGTTTCTTAATTTAATTTCCTGTAGCCCTTTATAGCGTGTTGAGATCCCTTTAAGCTCAGCATCTACCTTATGTGACTGACAAGTACTTTGAGCAAATTATTTTCAAATATGTTGTACTCTGTTAATTTAAGAATATAATGGAGAATCTGAAGGAACCTAAAAAAAAAAAAAGAGGCCCTTGTTGGCCTAATTTTTGTGATTTGAGTGTAATTTATTTAGAATAAAGTCAGTTTCAAAGCAGCTTTATTTCTTTAGGCAAATTTTTTTGTAATTAATCTCTACTATTATTTTTATCAATCATCATCAATTTTATCAATCAATCATCAATTATCATCTTTTTTATCATATATTTCCCAAGCTCACTAGGATGGGAACCGTCCCTGATATATTTTCCTCAATTTCCTTATATGTAGCCTTGTATTCAGAATGGCACCAACAAAATAGACCCCCACTGAGTGGATATAAAATAATCCTTTAGGCATGGGACTGCATGTCCTCCTTTGTTTTTCATCAACTGAGGAGTTTAAAATAATATTCTTGGCTTTCATTTCTGCCAAATATATCATGACATTAATTTGTCCCGTTATTTAAAATTTTCTCATTAATTAGGATTGAGAGACTTTGGAACAAATACATGGCTCTTGTTAATATGTTCATTTTCATTGACTCACGTCATGATTCAAAGTTTAGTATTGGAATTAGGTTCCATCTACCGATGTCCTCCTTTAATAGTTTTTTTTATTCAAAAGGTTAAAGTTTAAGTCGTATAGATCTGCCCATTTTGGGGGGATATTGATTTTATATGGTCCACATCCCAATTCTGTTGGACGTAGGATTTTAATGTTTGGTTAGGTTTATAATAAAAACTTAACATTTGTGTCTGTGAAATATTTACTTTGTAACCTGAAACTAAGCTGAATAAATCTAAGACAGACAAAAATTTTATGATGGAAATATCAGGGTTGGAAAAATAAATCAGTACGTCATCAGCAAATAAGAAATTTTGTTCTAGCCCATACATTCTTATACCAATACCTTTTTTTCTGTCTGATCCCCAGACTCAGAGCTTCAATGAATAAAACAAATAATAAAGGGATGATAGGGCAGCCTTGTCTGGTTCCCCATCCTAAGCTAAATGAGTTTGACATGGCTCCATTTACTTTCACTCTTGCTTTTTGGCTGTCATATAATGATTTAATAATAGCTATGAGGGATTGGTGAAACCCATATTCTGCTAGCATTCTATACAAAAATTTCCAATTCACTAAATATAAAGCTTTTTAAGCATCAAGACTCATGCTGTAAGTACTGCTTGATTTTGATTTGTCTCTAAATAATCAATCACATGTAATGTACATCTTATTTTGTCTTGGGTTTACCTCCAGCTGATCCATGCTGATTATTTGGGGAACAATTATTTCAAGTCCTTTGGATAAAATATGAGTAAATATCTTGTAATCTTGATTTAAAACACTCTCTTTGCCTTCTTTTGGTATTAAACTGATGGCGGCTTCTTTCCAGTCCTGAGCACTTCGTTAAATAGAACTCTCATTTTTTGGATCAAAAGGTCTTTCATCTCTTTGCACCACTCCCCCAGGAAACCACCCAGACCGGCCATTTTATTAGGTTTTAGATTTGATATTGCCTTTTTATTTCTTCAAAATTTCAGAAATATATTCTTCACTCACTGTAGGTATTTCTATCTGGTTTAAAAAAGCTTCAAATTTAGTTTTATCTGTTTTGGTCTGACTGTACAGATTCTTATAGTATTTTTCAGATATCTGTTGTATTTCATTTATCTTTTTTTATTGTAAATTGTGTTGGGGTCTCTTATTTTAAATTTGCAAATTAAATTTACAAAATAAAAAAAAAAGTTTTACAAAATAGAAAAGTTTTTTTTAATCAGCATTTTGTTTTTGTTTTTTGTTTTTTTAGTATCCAAAATGTGGTAGTGTCATATCTCTTAGTTAATGGTTGCATAGCCCCTGCTGTTTTCTGTTTGGCTTGAAACCTCCTGAATGAAGACTCAGGGATTAGATTTTTCTGCTATCCAATCTATCCTGCTTAATTCAACAGATAAGATCTGGAAAGTCTCATCATGACAAAGACTCACATCTGACGATGTAGGATGAGAACGTACGGACAAATCAAAAACTTAATCTGTATTTGTGTTGGGAACAGAGAAAAGCAATCATAGAAACGGCACATTGTTTTACCCTTTAGACCGAGTGTATACCTGCTTTTTAACCTTCCACTCATGAGGGCAACAAACTCTATTATTGGCATAAATGTTCAAATATTTGCTGTACAGTACACTTGTTAGTAGAGGATTCTACTTGGAGGCAGACCAGCAACTTATAGATTTCCAGGAAGTGTAGCCTGAATATGGAGACAATAAAGAAGGTCAGGTTTTGGTTGATAAAATCCCACCTCTCACTTCTCTATTTTTTATTCCAAGAAGCCAGACTTTTAAAGTGGTCATGAGGAATAGTTCTTCATGTTTTCACAATGTTTGGCTGCGTTTTTACTCATTTACAGTCCAGTCCTTGTACCTGACCATTTGTCAGAGGAAAGCGTTTTTCTGTTTGTTTGTTTTTTTCTTAAACAGTATGTAAGCCATTTAAGGCTAAGCTATGAATCAGTCAAGCATAAAAAAAAAAAGTTTCTAGCACAATTAAATGAACTAGTATTGTGTCCTTAGCAACTTACAACCTAGCAAAGAACCCATTGTAAATAGTATCTTTGGGCACTTGCTTATTAGCAGCCTGTTGCAAAAATGCATATTTTTCCCTTTTTCTGTTGCCTGTTATTAGTATTTTCACACCAACAAAGTGATTTCCAAAAGGCTTTTAGCTGAAAACATGGTACATCTCAGCATAGTGTGAAACAGGTCCTTAAAGGTTTAAGAAAACTGGACAAGCAGACGAGAAAAAAAGAAGTGGCATGACAAAAAAATAAATAAATAAATATCTACAGGGTTAACAGTATCCAGAGGTGATGTCTTAAAGAATAGAAACGATCCAGAAAAGGCCTGACACAAGACCGGAGGGATGGATTTAGTAATTATGTAGTTGATCTCTTGCTGTTCTCTGGAGCCCTGTATGCTGTATTTCTCCTTATGTTTGCACATATTGGAACAAATTCCTGAGATCAGGTTTGTGAATGTTCCCCATCCATCTCCGTTGCAGTCTCTAAAATAAACAGAAATCCTGAAACACTGTATAAAAAAATTAAAACATGGAGAACTGGAAAACTGTATTAAACTTTTACTGACTACTGCATCTGTCAGGCCGCTGACATGAAGCTCAGCAGCCCCATAAAAACACGATGAAAGACATTTATTGTAGTCACAAAATATTCAGTTTGCCATTTTATTAGTTAGTTAAATCTTACATGGCTTAGAACTGATTTCCATAAAGGCTGTAATATTCTGCTGACAAGAATTAAACATTTGATTGAGCTTTATGGTAATTTGGGAGGCTGTTTGTAGTGCTACTGGATGGATGATTGAAAGCAATTATAGCGTCATGATTTAAACTTTAATTTTTTTAAAAACATACTGTCTATTGAGTTTGCTCTCTAGTGAGGTAGCACTAAGCTGAGCAGTTCTCTTGAAACTATTCAATATCCCCCCCTTATGCTGCAATTCAAGACACTCAGACAAACATTTACTTGGGATGAAAGCAGCTAAATTCTGTAGAAGTATAAACAGGAGTTCAGCAGCTTGATAATGCTGTTACATAGAAGTTGTTTCTTAACCCGATCTTGAGTTACATCTCTATTGCTGAAAATATGTTTTGCCACAAAGCAACTCTGTCCAAGATGCTCATAAATATCAGCAGCAATTAAATTGTCATAACGCATTTCCCAAACATGCAGGAGATAAATAAAGTTTGTAATTGCAGCAGCAGTACAAGCATTTGAAGCATAATTAGCAGACAGAAAACATCAAGAGAGCATTAACTAGCACACAATGGAGAGCAATAATCCACCTAATCAGCTACTGAACAAAGCCAAGACAGCGCCACCTCAGATCTCTGAAGCCTCTCTTAGTGTAATTTAGCTCCAAGCTAAAAGTTAAAATAAAAGATGACTCTCCGGTGAAAGACGCAGCGACCCCAACATGACAAGTCATCCTCCCTCTTATAAAAATATAATCACTTATGGCTCAGAAAAACACTTAAAGATGCAAAACGTAAAAAAAATCATAGGTCAAAGACAGAAAAACTTATTTTATTTCATTAAAACTTGTGTTTAAATTGGTATCTAATGTCTTGATATATTTCACTAAAATAGCTGTTATGTTTTGATTCTCAATCATTTATTTATTTTATGCAATTAGGAACACCTTAGTCCAGTCATTGCTGCACTGGAGGGCACTGGATCCTCCTGCAGACAAAAACATGTTTACGTCAGAAAAAAAGTTTGGCCACTGACAGCCACCGTCCATTTACAGCCATGTTTTGCATTTGTCATTGACATTCCCATTTTTACCACTAGATGTCAGTAATGCTCACTCACTTCAGCCAAGCGTTAAACTGGAAGCTTCAAACAGTTCACATATTAATTGTTTTATGGTCTTTTACATGATTTACTGGGTGCATTTATTTGTAATCTTTGAGCAAACTAGAAAACTAACTCTAAATCTTAAAAACTCAGGGGCTCTGAGAAATTTGTGCCTTAATATTCAAGTATGAGTTGTGTGGCACCCGAAGGGACCATAGCTGCAAGATGTAACTGATTTTAAACAAACTTTTTTTACAGGATTGTCTTTGGAGTCTTTCTAATGGCACATACCATACATGTAGCTGTGCAGAAACAAAACCGTCACTGAGACAAGTTTTTCTGTTTGTCTTCTAGTTTGTAATAAAAGTGAATGAACAGTCTGTTGTCACCAGTCATTTATGTTACATGCTAATTTTGGCGTCTTTACTTTTAAAAATGGATGGTTTTCTTTTTATTGAAACCTTTTTGGTTTCAAACAAAAAACACAATGTGATGATAAAATTTGGTGCTTTTGGAATTTATTATGTTATTTACATTTCAAATGATCAATTTATCAATTAATCATTTTTAAAACAATGCATTACACAAGACAGGATCCAGAACAATTAAACAGTCAAAGGTTAAAGGTTTAATAAAAACAAACTGACAGTGTAAACCTGCAGAGCCTGCAGTAGTTTCCATCTTTACCTTAGTTAACAATCCACTGTGCCCTACTTTATATTGGTTGTTATTTTAACATTACAAAGGAAGACATTTTTAATGTATTTTTCAGTCATACATCAAGCCTTAATTAGGACATAGGAGGTAAATAATTAGTCGTTTTTTATCTGCAGGACACACTGCTGGAACTGCTGTGTGATGCTGTGGCATTGTCTGGACGGCAGGGAAAAGGTGTGGTGGTTAGCGGCTTCCCCAGAGACCTGAGACAGGCGGAGGAGTACAAAGCCAAGGCAAGTGCACCAGACTGATCGGATAGACAGCAGAAATGAGGCTTATCCACAAAAAGAGAGCAAGATGAAGGAGTCGGGGAAGTCATGCAGCACTAGCAGTATGATTAATAGGAATGAAATGGGAACAGAGTGTAAATGCATGACTAAAAGAGAAGTAGAGGCACTCAGCAAAAAGAAATGAGGTGTTCAGAATGATGATTTGCACCTCAGAAAGATGGAGAGAGCGGGATAATGTTAAACAGATACAAAGAGGTTCACCGTTGTAAATAATGGCTTTCCTCTCCCTGTGTTGTATCAGATCGGGGAACCCAGTGCAGTTATCCTGCTGAACTGCTCTCCAGACACCATGTCCAGTCGGCTGAAGTGTCGCGGGAGGCCCTCCTCCAGCTTCCACCCCGCCTCAGACAAAGAAGGCGTCCTGCAGAGGAGGGCTGAGCGCTTTTGCAGCGACACCCAGGAGTTTGCTGCTTACTATGAACGCAAGAGGCTTCTGCACACAGTAAGATTCAGATGAACTTTCTCAGTGGTTTTAATGCACTACTGTTACATCAACCTAGACCTTCATACTAAATAATTAAATGGTTATGACATAAAATTCATAACATTTACTCAGTGTATGGAAATGTTTCCATTTCATGTGCACTTCCTTATTAAGCTTTCTGCACAAAGATAATTAAAGGAAAGTCCTACATTATTTTGTGTCAAGCCATGGTACAATCTTAATTTGTGTTGCATTTAAGTATTTTTGCTTAAATGCTTATTGTAATTTTATTCTATTTTTATGGGAGTTGGGACAAATGTTAAATCCTTGTTCTTTGCAAAGAAACAAGCACAGAAGCCGGTATAAAGCTTCAGCATGTCTTAGTCACATCAAGGAAAAACATGTCCCCAGTTATCATCCCTCCACTTAGCGCTCAAACCAGGCATCTGGGATGAATGAAACAAATCACATTTGTGTGTTTGTCTGCTGATGCCAGTCTCCCCTCTATTGTGATTACAAGTATGGCAACAGCATCATCTAGACAAACTACTGTGAATGCGAAGATTTCGTCCTAGGACTGCTGCATCACTGAAAGCCAAAAGAACAACAGCAAGAAATAGAGATGCAGCAGTTACTAGGAGAAAAGAGCACACATTTATTCACAAATTACATGTTTTGAATTACATGTTTTGTTAAGAATTGAAGTGAGATATATATATATATATATATATATATATATAGAGAGAGAGAGAGAGAGAGAGAGAGAGAGAGAGAGAGAGAGAGAGAGAGAGAGAGATGAAGCACTGAGTAAGTGTCTCAGGCAATGGAACCAGGAATAGAATGAAATGGAGGAACCATCATGGGAGGACAAGCCCTTGTACAGGATGTACCACCGACAGATAGCTGAAGTGGCGGATATGAACAAGTCCTACCAATGGCTAGAGAGGGCTGGACTGAAGGACAGCACAGGGTGTTAATCATGGCAGCACAGGAGCAAGCCTTGAGTACCAGGGCAATCAAGGCCCAGATCTACCACACTAGGCAGGGTCCCAGGTGCAGGCTGTGCAAAGAGGCCCCTGAAACAATCCAGCAACTCACAGCAGGGTGCAAGATACTGGCAGGCAAAGAATACATGGAACACTATAACCAAGTAGCCAGCGTAGTGTACAGAAACATATGTGCAGAATATGGACTGGAGACTCCTAGGTCACAATGGGAAACACGTCCCAAGGTGGTGGAGACTGAGAGGATTAAAATTCGGTGGGACTTCCAGATACAGACCGACAAAATGGTGGTGGCCAATCAACCGGACATTGTGATCATGGCTAAACAGCAAAGGAAAGCCCAAGTAATTGATGTAGCCATCCCAAACAATGGAAATATCAGGAAAACGGAGACGAGAAACTGAAGAAATACCAAGGACTCTAGGAAGAGCTGGAGAAAGCCTGGACAGTGAAGCCAACAGTAGAACCAGTGTTCATCAAGCACTGGGGCCCGTGTCTACCATGCTCCAACAGATACCTGAAGAACCATCAGACATCTCCATTCAGAAGGGCACAGTCCTAGGAACAGCTAATATACTGCGTAGGACCCTCAAGCTCACAGGACTCTGGTAGAGGACCTGAGCTTGAGATGAACAGCCTCCCAGCCTACCCAGGGGAGATGGGAGAGTGAGTGAGGGAAGATTTTATATATATACACACACACACATATATATATATATATATATATATGTGTGTGTGTATATATTAGTATATTAGTGTATGTATGTATGTATGTATGTATGTATGTGCTTCCCTACTTCCCTAACACAAAGTGACAAGGTGATAAACAACCAATCACATTCATTCCTATACAGAATAGAAAAGAATAGAATACCACTGAGAAGGTCTCTAAAAACATAAACTCTATACAAGAATAAATGAAAATCTATAAAATAAATAAATAAATAAAATCTATAAAAACAAGATAACATAAAATCTATATAAAATATAATAAAAGTACGGAAGCAAATAAAAAAAACTGGGACCTTATCAAATTATATCTTGATAAGTTTATTGTAAAAACTTGAAACCACTATAAACCACATTTGCAGTTGTATGGGGAAACTGTGTGTGCTACGTCCAGAGAAATGCCTAATTTATCAAATGGGATTAAGTTTTACTTCATTGGAGAGATTTGATGAAGCTTGGAGGAAACTGTGATATTGTTGACGTTGCACCCTTAAAGCAGACAGGACCACGCCTTTGTGTCAGCAACTTATTTCTCCCAGTCCCAGCGGTGCATATAGCCTTTATAATTTTAATTTTTTATTTCAGGAGACATGTTATTAACTAAAAGCAGAGCGCACAGTCTATTGCAACTCAGACACATGCACGCACCATCTCACTTCACGCAGGCAGGTGACACACCGTGTTGCTCATAACTGTCTTGTGTACAATAATAAACCAGGTCTGCACCAGCCTCTTAACGACCCATTATTTGAGTCAAGTGTGCTGCAGTATGGACATATTGAAAACCTGCAGGACACTGGCTCAAGAGGTCCCAAGAAGGGGAAGGCTGCTCTATGGCAATTCAGACACACACACACGCACGCACGCACCGTCTCACTGTGCGCAGGCAGGTGACCTACCATGTTTCTCATAACTGTCCCACATTTCTGTGTGTACAACAATAAACCAGAGTAGAACAATTAATCATTGTCAAAAAGAACTGAAATGTTTCTGCTTAATGAGTATATTTTCCATAAAATGTATTTTGCTCCAATATAGGTCGCAACATCATCTGCATACAGTACAGGCTATGTTCTTATAATAAACGTATCACATTATAACGTGATATGTTTCACATTTTTACAATAATCTTATCACGTTAAAACTTGAAAAGGTCCCAGTTTTTTATTTTTTTGGGTGACAGCTCCACGCTTCCGTATAAAAGTGACACAAAACAAATAAAATAGTAAATAAAAATCCATCAGTAAATAAAATTAGGATTTTGTAATTGTTGCACATGTTTCAGCCAGTAAATATGATGCATTGTGGCAATGTCACAGTGTTCATCGTAAGGAGTTCAGGGTTCTAACAGCCCATGGATAAAAGCTGTTCTTTAGTATGTTTGTTCTGCACTTCAGGGACCTGTAACACTTCCCTGATGGCAGCTTTTTAAACAGACTCTGTCCAGGGTGGGATGTGTCTGCTGAGATCCTCAGAGCTCTGCCCAGGAGCTAGCGATGTTCTCCAGGGACGACAGAGGGCATTCAATTATCTTTCCAGCAGTTCTCATCACCCTCTGCAAAACCCTTCTGTCAGCAACCGAGCAGGCAGCAAACCTCACAGCATACATAAGCAAACAACTTAAATGAGGTCCAGTAGAAGGACACCAGCAGTTTCTTCTTCTCCAGGTGGTGCGTTTGCAGCATTTGCAGAAGGTGGAGCCTCTGATGAGCCTTTTTAGTCAGTGCTGAGGTATTTGCCGTCCACTTTAGGTCTGTCTGGATGAGTGTCTCAGGAACTTGAAGGAATCCACTCACTCCACACATGGTGGAGTTGACCATTGATGGTCAATGGGGCATGATTTTCTCTCCACTTCTTGTAGACAATGACCTTTTCTTTTGTCTTGGTGGTGTTTAGTGTTTGATTGTTCTTAATACACCACTCCGACAGCTTCTGTATTTCCTTTCTGCAAGATGATTCATCATCAGCAAATTAGCTTACAGATTGCTGAAGAGTGTCATCAGCGAACTTGGATGATGGAGTTGGAGGGGTGGATGGGGGCGCAGTCAGAGGCGAGGGGGGAGCTGGTGCTGATAGTGGGTGTGGGTGAGTAAAGATGGCCCACCTTGACCACTTTTGGGCAGTTGGATCCAGCTCAGCCAGATTTTCCACCAGGATGTCAGGAATGATGGCGTTGGATGCTGAACTGTAATCAACAACCTGACATAGGTGTCCAGGAGCTCCAGATGATTCAGGGCTGTGTGAAGAACTGTTGTATGACATTGGGATGAAGCTGGAGTACCTGGAGAGAACCCACAAATACACAGGTAGAACATGCAAACTTCACGCAGAAAGGCCAAAGTTCGAACCCCTCCCAACCAAGGTTGGAACCAGTGACGATCTTCAGGACATTGTGTTTTCACCAATTAAGACAGACGGCAAAAATCAACCATTGCAAAATCATCTATACTAGTGGAGGTTCAGTTTCATTCTCCTTGTTGTCATGACCACTTTTCATTTGTTGTTTTCTAAGCAGAGTATTATTTTACAAATAAACTGGATGATATCCACTTCACCAGAACTTGACAGCAAGCCGCTGAGGATATCCATTTAATTTGAATCAGATGTGTTGTAGCAGGTAAACAGCTGAAATTTTGGCTTTTGTGGACAGTGGATTGGACTGTGAAAATAATTAAGATAATTTATAACTAATAAAAAGTTAACTTTTCTCTCTTTTTAACAGTTTATACTGAGAATGAAAGGATCCACACCAATATAGTTAAAAAACATGTCAGTCTGTATCATTCTTTATTGTAAAATATGCTAATCTAAATAATGTAACCATGACTAAAATATTTACTGGGCTAATAAATTAAATAAGAGGTGTTTGTTTTTGTTTGTTTTGTTTTGTTTCTTCGCAATCAGACTTCTATTTGTGCAGCCACTGGAGTTTTCCCCTACTAGCCAACAGAAATAGCTCAGATTTAAGGCTCTCCTGAACTAGCTTCACTTTTCAGACATGAAGACTGCAGCGTTTCCTCATTTAGTCTCCCTAACTGGCATAGTTTACTCTGATATTATTGCTTCACCAGTAATTTTTCTCAGTTATGACAAGTCAATGTCTGCAATTTGTCTTAACATATTCTAAAGATTCAAATAACCACTAAGGTACTGTTTTGAAGACAACAACAACATTGGCTTTGGTCTCCTATCACTGGAAGAAAGCTCTAACCCTAACTAAAGAAGACAGTATTATTCTTAAAATGAGCACCTTTGAGAATTTGGATTACATCTACAGTAGGATTGGATATTTTAGAATATATTGGTGCTGAAAGATGTTGCCCTAAAGGTCAGCTCTGACCTTAGAAGTGACATCTAACTCAGTGGGGGTTCACTCACTTCACTGATGTGTCCACTAACATGAGGGCAGGGAGAAAAATCATATACTTTGTGTTTGGAGGTGAGCCATCCTTTTAAAAATGAGTTGTTTGAAGGTTTAAATGCCACACCACGTGTGTGTATGAGTGTGTGTGCGTTCTAAATGCCACAACAGGTATTGAGGTCATCAGTCGGTTGTGAGCTGCAGCACACCGCTGTCCTCCACTCAGTATGAAGACGTTGATAGTTTCTGAAAGGCTTCCGTTTGTCTCTGTCTGCAGATTGATGCCGAGAGGTCGCCAGATGAAGTGTTCGCCCAGATCTGCCAGGCGATGGAGTCCTGCTCTCTCTTCTGATTTCTACCATTTACACCACCTCACTCTGCTTTCCAGCAGGCCTACTTATAAAGACCCTGCCTTTTTCTCCCATCTCATGGACGTCCCTCCACATAACCTCACACCTGCATCAGCTCATTAAACCACAGTGGTATGCATGTCTCACCTGCAAACAGTTAAAGCTTCTAACTCTGACACAATGCCTGGTTGTCACTTTCTGCTACCTACATGCATCACCCTTCCTCCCCTCTCACTTCAACCTCAATATATGCTGCCAACTGCCGGACCGAGGCTCATAACTGTACAGAGAAAACAGCATTCCTGCTGTGACTGAGAGCATGCTGAATGTTCCGCCAGAGGAATGGAGCAGGGTTTTTCTGCCTGCTGGAAAGTGGAAATCTCAGTGTGTGTTCTTGCTCTCATGCACAGCACCATGCTTTATATTATAACAAGCATGCAAGACTTACAGATAAGCTTAAACTGCCTTTTGTGCATTGAATAAAAAACAGTGGCATATTAAGAGTATTAGGATTACTGCATTTGTATGTTTACAAGTTCATCGTACAGGTTCTTGTTTGAGTCTGGTATTTAACATTCAATAAAGCCAGTGCATTTGCTAAACTTAGTATTTCTCAGTGTCTGTTTTGGTTTGGAGGGTCGAACGTGGTGTCATGGCTGATCTGATAGCCCCACCTGCTGGTAAGAAGATCTCAGCAACAATAGCACCAAAAGGTTTGGGATCCTGATCAAAGGCCTCAGAGAAGTTTGTCATTTCTACATTGCATGTAAAGTACACTGCTGTGTCCAGATTAAACAAAACTATAACTATAAATGTTTTTTTTTATTATTATGTTTGTTACCATTACTTCTTCAGTTGTTACAGTACTTCTTTGTTTTGCTTTCTAGTAGCCAGACATTTATGCAGTTTTTTTTAAAGTGATCTTGAACAATAGTTTCCCAGTTCTTCTGAAGGGTCTTCCTTTTTTTCCCTTGGGACATTAGCTACTTGTTGACTCATTGTCAGTTCAGTCCTTTTATTTAATCATTTAGTGAAGGAAAGATTGGCTAAGTTAAATAAAAAAAAAATAATATAAAAAAAAACTTTGCTATGAAGCCCATATATAAGCTTTGGTGCTACCACTTACCTGAAGTAGCATGATTAGTTTAATAAGGTTGGAAAATGCAGTTGAAATGTCAGTGATGTCAGTTTTGAAAAGCCTCAAGAATCTGCAGCATAACTTATACAAGTAGCACCATCAAGACGAAGGCGCTTTCCAAATGTTGTAGAAAAGTTGAAATCAGAGATAGGTTAAAGAATAATGCCAGAAACTTACTACAGAGTACCATTAAATCTATCATCACAAAATGTATATGGTACCACAAGTCTGCCTAGAGAGCGCCATCCACCAAACACAGATCAGGCTGGAGGAGCTGGAAAGCTTCACAGGAGAGACTGATGTATCTGTCCACAGGACCCCTAAAATCATACAATTAATAGAGCTGGCTTTTATCAACACGTTTCCAGAAAAAGATACTCCTTACAGAAAAGTTTACCAAAAGGCATGTGGGAGACACCCCAAATATATGGAAGAAGATCCTCTGGTTAGAGAATAAAAACTAACTTTGTGGTCATCAACAAAACTGTTACATCCCAACCCATTTCATCATCCCAAGAACACCAGCTCCACTGTGAAGCAGGGTGGTGGCAGCATCATGTTCTGGGTTTTGTTTTCTTGTTTTTTTTTATTAAACAGGGACGAGGAAACTGGAAGGGAGAGAATGATGGGTACTGCTAAATATTGGGAAATTCTCAAAGAAAACCTATTTCACTAAAGCAACATTCTAGTGGTTTAAAGAGAACTTTTAAATGTGGTGGGATGACATAGCCAAAACCAACACCTTAATTCAACTCTGGCTTGAGCTAAAAATGGCTGTACACCAGCAAAACCCAAAGGAACTGAAGAGGTCTTGTCTTGAAAAACTGACAAAAAAATCTGCTGTTTGAAGCTCATAAAGACAAGACAATCAGCTGGAACTGCTGCAACTAGGAGGTTCTACAAAGTAAGGATTTGAAGAGATGAATACATATTCAAGAAACAACATTTTTCCCCTTTTTAAGTTTTTCTTCATATTTCACTCACTTGTAGATTGTTTTTTTATATTGCATCTCAATCTAAGAAACAGATTTAAATGAAAATAACAGGAAAAACAGCAAGAGAGTTTGCCATGGTACGTTGGTGCTTAGCAGAATATGACCACTAGAGGATGAACACCTCCCACATTTGCATTCTTGAAGTAGACTCACGTGGATACATAATATACTATACCACACTCTCAATTTGAGGGCAATGACATTGCGTGTCAAACATTAGCCATTTTAACTTAAGAAAAAAATTACATTTTTAGACTTGAAATTGTGTTTTGAACATAGTAATAATTTTAGCTTTCATATTTGAAAAAAATTATTTAATTGGTTAGAACTGTTATAGGTTACAATCACCACTTCTTCCATTTCTTTTAATAACCCTGTTAAAAGCCTAACAGACCAAATAGCTTGAGCAGAAACAACTTTGTCATATACTCAGCTGTTTTGTTAATGTCATTTTCATTTATAATCAATAGGCAGGAATGCTGTGTTTTTCATGTATTATATCTCCAACCACATTTTAATTAGTTGAAAATTAGGGCAGACATTTAAAGCCTTCATGTAGGTTTTTGACTTACTCCACTTCAGCCATCCACGAGTAGTATGTTGGCTACAAGCGTCTCAGTTCTGCAGTGACAATAAAGTCCTGCTCCTCCTCCTCTTCGGTGTACACTGACAGGGATGCTTAATGCAGAGTTTAATGATTACTTGCAAACCAATGAAATGCTAAAACTACTTGTAATATTTAGTAGCTGAGCATTTGGGCATTTGAGTAAAATTTAACAATTGAAACTGACAGTTAAAATTTTAACTGTCAGTTAAAAAATGTTTTAATTTAATCAATATCTTTGTAAACTTTCATTTCCTTTTTTATGTTTTAACATCTATTGCAGTCCCAGTTACACAAAGAGATCAGGCATTTACTCCTCAACAACCTAACAAAAGTACAATAAAAGTAGCACTATGTGACTTCCTGACCTTAAAAATATGTTTGACTTCTTTTTATTGTACACCAACATTCATTATGCACATTCTTGGAGCCACTGTTGTCCAGCGACATCTAGAGACTGAGCTGCACTTCATATTTTTTCTTCTCGGGCTGCTGCAACACTTTACAGCAATAATTCACCTTATGGCATCGTGTACATACTGGAAGTTCTGAATGAGCATTGTGGTTGATCCAGTAAGAAAAAACCCAAGAAGATATTATCAGATGAAGAGAAAAAAGAAGACAGGAGTCAACATCAGACTGATTTTTACTGGCTGGTGAGAACTTAAAGCAGACACAGGATGTAGAAATAGCCTTCGTGATTTTCAGCAGTACATCTTTAGTGTGGGCACAGCCATTTTAAATTAGAAGGAATCCACTGCTGATATATTTTATAACCAGTAAATAATCAATTAGTTTTGATCAGTGCTTTAGAGTTCCTCAGAGAGGCAATAAACCCAACATACCTTCAAGACTAATGCCAACCCTTGGACAAAAATACAGCAACTACAGATGTAGAAACACTGTTTTCACATACTTTTATTTCCACAGTTCTCCTCTAGCATTTTTTTTTTTTTACATTATTTTTTTTTACATAAGAACAGACTGTTATACACAGATATTGAAGCCGGGCAAATGGGTGAGGGAAGGAGACAGAAACCATACAAAATGTTGTCTACTCAAGCACAAC
The DNA here is from genome assembly GCF_017639745.1 of Melanotaenia boesemani. Lineage (NCBI taxonomy): Eukaryota > Metazoa > Chordata > Actinopteri > Atheriniformes > Melanotaeniidae > Melanotaenia > Melanotaenia boesemani. Next base: position 26,256,990 of record NC_055689.1, on the reverse strand, counting down.
AAAATCTATGTGTATAAAACTGTGTGGGTCGTTCCACAGTGGAGGCACCAACCACTACCTCAATTATTCTTTTGTTTGTTTGTTTTTTTAAATAGATTAATAAAAATACAATCTTTTAAATGGACCTTTAAAGTGGGCTGCAAAATTAAAGATCTAGAGGCATAATGAGAGGATCAATAACGCAGGACAGAGTAAATCGATGGAGCCACGCAGGGAAAAACAGCCCGGATGAGAGATCCATTGGCCTTACCAACAAAAAAGAAACAAACAAAAAGAAAGAAAAAAAGTTTTTTTGTTTTGTTTTTAAAAATGGCACACAGCAACTAGCAGTGGCTACTTTTCACTTTTTACCATATACTGGAACAGTCAACATGATCAACAACGGCTCACACGAGGGGAGAAAAGAAGGAAAACAAAAAAACAGCTTTGTGGGTTTTTCTTCTCCATGTTTTCATTCGCCTGCCTTTAAGATAAAAGAAGCTCGCTCTCTGTGTTGTAGTGCTTTATTGTTAGACATGTTTTAGTGGAGAGAGCAAAAAGAACAGATGAAAGTGTGTCTGTGTGCATTTGAAAGGTGAGGTGGTAGAGAGCAGCGTTGTGAACGGTAGAGATGGCTCCATGCTCAAACATGGTGCACAATCCATATAACACATACAAGTCTGCAGAACACTGTGTGGATCAGCAGAACTTCCTGCAGTCTGCAACCAGGAACAGCATCTGCTTATTTCTTCCACAACACCCCGTGACTCATAAATACTTCATCTATGAATACCTAGCTAAAACATTTTAGAGCACATACACACATACAAACCACCTATGTGCATCAGTTGATGACTTGACAGTCCACTATGACACGATGGTCGACCATTTCTCTATTAGGTGGCGTTTCACCAGAATAATCATCGATCCTCCGGTCTTGAAGCAGCACAGGGGGGTTACTGGAGGCGAGAAGGGAGTAAGGAGAAGAGGAGAAACAGGGACAGCCCTCCTGGAGTCACAGAGCTCGGGAATGTTGTGTGCCTTCATTTTTTTTTGTTTCTTTTTAAAAATAATGTATCATTTCAAATCACAGATCCGTTGAATAACCTGGATGAGGCGGAGCAGGCCTTCCCCCCTTTTTTTTTTTTTTCTAAGGAGCCAACATGGGTGCCTTTGCTAAAGTCAGGGAGGTCAGTAACCAATAGTCCACCCACCATCAGCACTGGTGGTCTGCTCTGAGGCCTCTGGCTGTCTGCCTGCCTGCTGGCCCTCCTGCCTAGTGGCGAGCTAAGCAGTTATCTTGGACTTGGAGGATGGAGCCATGCACAGAGTGGCCTGTGGGATATGTGGAGAGAGCCTGGAGCTAGAGGTGCCTGGGACCCTGTCATCTGTTGGCTGGGAAGTAGTTAGGGTCCAGGTAGTTGTAGCCTGTGTTCTGTGGCAGGCAGTAGTCTCTGTCCAAAAATGTTTCAGCTTGGTAGACCGGTTCCAGGTGGTGGTTCGGCTTGTGGGTCTCCGTCTTGAATAAACTGGAAGATGAAGGAGAAAATAATAAATGTAAGAACCAATACACTGATAGTCTTAAAATCTTATAGTGATGCCATAAATTAGAGAAAAACCTGAGAAAAGAGCAGCCAGACACTTAAACCAACACATCTATGACACAGAGCCTAAAACAGCAAGTGAACTCTTGATTTTAAATCCTTCCACAGCTGGAACCATTTCCATCAGCTGTTTCATGAAGCTACTGACTCCTTCAGTGATGGTGAAGATTTCCGAACCATCATAAACGTCGATTCATGTCAATTACATCTATTTATGACATGTTCATTTGTGAACTACTAGGTTATGGACTGGATTTGTCTTAAATTTTACCAATGCACAGGCCTTAGTATACCCAAAGTTAGTGCTAAACTTAATCAGTCAGAGGAAAGTAACTAACCTATTCAATTCCTACATTTATTGAACAGTTTTTACAAATTTTGGAGAATGAATGAATGAATGAATGAATCATGGAGCATGAGTAGTAGTGTGAAATTAAAACATGTTGTGCTTAAACAGACGACTGCAGTATTCTATTAAGTTTTAATTTATTACATCTATTTGTGATGCATCTATGTGCGATGAACTGGCAACCTGTCCAGGGTGTACCCTGCCTCTGGTCTGCTAATAGCTAATAGGCTCCAGCTTCCACATGACCCTGAAATGGACTAAGTGGTATAGAAAATGGATGGATGGATGGATACATCTATTTTAACATCTTATCTAATTAGTCTAATTTATGAGTAATCAAACTAAATATGAACAAAAAAGAAACTATAATGAGTTCTGGATTGTACGGATAAACATATGAATAACCGTGAGGTAAACACAGTTGGTCTTCATTATCAGTCAGAGCCATACATCGGTGCACGCCTGCTGCTGATCTGAACCAAAAGCAGAAATATGGTGAAGGTCAAATGCAGTCTTGTTCAAACTTGATAAGGGTTTTCAGTTGTTTTTCTTGGTGTTCTCCATCCACTCTTAGAATAAACATGAATACAGATATTGGAAATTTGAAGAGATGATGTTTTGCTGTTAGCTTTTTGTTCTTTCTCAGGATATCATGTTGTAAATGGACTTGTACTTAGCGCTTTTCCAGTCAGCTGCTGGAAAAGTGCTGTAACATTCACCCATTAACACACACACACTCACACACTGATAGGCACATCGGGAGGCAACGTGGGGTTAAGTGTCTTGCCCAAGGACACTTAGTTATGTAGTCAGGGAAAGCCTAGATTCACCGACCTTCTGGTTGGAAGACGACTGCTCTTCCTCCTGAGCTACAGCCGCTGTTTTGGGTGTGATCCAAACCAGTGAGAATGGCAACATGATGAAATGTTGTTCTCCATTTGCGGATCCCTGACCCCTCCCCAAACAAATTGTGGATAGGAAGAGACCCAGATTTAAAAAGTGCTTTTCTATGTGAGAGGTACAAGTCGTGCCAAAACAAGCTGCACAGAAAGGAACAGACTGCATTTATTTGGTGTAATTTTTTGGGGATGACACCTCTACAACCCACACTTGATGTGGGGCACTAGGGGCGGCTGTAGCTCAGGAGGAACAGCAGTCATCTTCCAACCGGAAAGTCGATGGGTCGACTCTAGGCTTTCCTTGACTACATGTCAAGTGTGCTTGGGCAAGACACCTAACCCTACGTTGCCTCCAGATGTGCCTATCAGGGTATGAGTGTGTGTGTAAATGTGATATGTAGTGTAAAGTGCTTAGAGTGGTCAAGCTGACTGAAAAAGCCTGCCTGTATATAAGTACAAGTCCATTTACCATTTACTTGATGGAAAATACCCAGAATGCCACATTTTCTAGGTGATCATTTTAAATACTTTTTTGTTCTTACAGCTGTATGACTAAAACCTCATTTAGCAATGCTGGCACTGGCATATAGATCACTAAATTCTGTCAGTATGAATCATCATTTCTGTACAACAGGTCACATGTCTACTGATAGTGGACAATCTCACCAGTCAGAACAGTTGGAGCAGAAATCAACTGAATTTCCTGGCGGACAATCCTGACAGTGCCACCGTGCTCCCTGTATGGGCTCCATCCCGCATACGTCACACTGCACAAGATAAAACACACATACAACATCTGCAGAACACGACACTGAATCAGTATAAAAGCAATATGGACTTCTTAACCTGGAATGATGATCAGTACCAGCATACAACAAATAACGTGATTTGGATGAGGGAGCATTACAGAAAATTTGTAAGTGAATTAAGGAGACAAAATTTAAATTAAAAGCTGATCCCCAATGTTTATATTGGAAATTACATAAAGCTGTAAAAGTGAATTTTCACTCATTATTTTAATTCCAACCTCCATCAGGGTCAGTGTTTTTCTAATGTTTCACAGCTGCCTCGACTTTTCTTAAAACATTCTTCAATATAGTCTGTACTGTTTATTGTTGGAAAGTGTGAGCACATACCATACTGACTGTTGGAAACAGTGTGCAGCTTGCAGCAGAAACACAATCACTGCTCCTGTTAATCAACTTAAAACTCCTCTGATGGAAGAAGCTAATCACTCCACAGACAAGAGTCCATATGTATATATAGATGCATTTCTTGATTGCTGTCATGATAGCTACGTTTCCATTATGGTTTTTCACAAAATAAAAGCGATGTTTCTAACATTTCGACAAAAAGTGCAGTTGCAATTTGCAGGTGTTTCCACTAAATGGTGTTTAGCGCGTTAAACGGTTATACTCGTAAAATCTCGTCCCGCGAGACTCCACTTTGAGGAGGATAGAGATTCCGATTTTTCCCATTTACGCTTCGGGGTGCGGTGTGATCGCGGCCCCCTTGCGGGTACACATTTCCTCCTTGTTGCATGGCCACACATGCATGTTAACACGTGCATGCTCACAAACGTGCTCGTCTCTCCATCCGCTTCTCACTAGATGTAGCTGATGTTTATGTGTTGGTACGTTCATCTGCAGGTACGTTTGATGACTATTGTAATTTTTTATATCATCATCATTCTATCTTTCTTTCGGTATCATGTAGTACTGTGGTAGTTTATGTTGTTGTTTTTTTTGTGATATGTTCTGGGCAGCATAGACAACTGTTATTTCCACATTTTAATCCTGTCCTTTTCTCCCTTTTTTTTCTCTCTCTCTTCCTCTATCTCCCTGTCAGGTTCGGCACTGACATATAAGACTAAAGAAAATAAGATTACAATAAAAATAATAAAAATATCAAGGGCAGCCATGTATATAACATGTCTCCCTTGGTAGAGCAAATCTGCCAAGCAAAATATGGCACACAGACCACCGTTCTGTATGTTAGGATGCTGGACAGGACAGGGTGAAAGTAAATAAATAAATAAATAAATAAATAAATAAATAAATAAATAAATAAATAAATAAATAAATAAATAAAATAAAATAAAATAAAACAAAATCTCGTCCCGCGAGACTCCACTTTGAGGAGGATAGAGATTTCTAAATTTTTGTAAAACTCTGCATTTCGCCGTTGTTTGCTATCAGGGATGACGATTATATTTTTTCTTTAATTATTTTTAAAAATATTTCCGTCTCCTCCTATATCTACTCTTTTCAAAATGTAGGTGTTTCCATTACTGGATTTTTATTGCGATATTTAGCTTTTGCGCAATTTTAGGGGTAATGGAAACACACCTAGTGATGAGCAAAGATGCAAAGTTTCACCTTGAAGCCTATGTGCTGCACACCAGCCTTATCCTCCCGGATCTCCTGGAGCTTCTGTTTTTTCAGCCGCTTCAGCTCTAAAAGCTCTTTATACTCTGGTAAGTTTTGCAGCTCCAGAGGAACACTCTCTTCTTCCTAGGTTTCCAAGAGAACAAACACACACAGCAAGGAGTCAAGTGGAGGTGCCTGGTTAACATGTACAGGCAAAACATTTACATGGAACCACTATGATGAGAATATTCTTTGGTTTATGTTTTGTTTGTTTTTTTTAAAGTCCTCCAAAAATATTTCCATAGATTATAAAGGAGTGTGATTTTTGGCTGAACACAAACAAAAAGTATCTGTCTCCTCAAGAGTATTTTAGTTACAAGCACACAAATGGGAATCAGAAACTTTTTTTGCTACATCAGTTTTCCATCATCCATTAATTTTTCATTTAGATGAGGAAAAAAAAGAATCCAAGTGATTTAGTTTGCTGAAACTATCAGTCCCACTTGGTAAGCTGCAGTGACACTTGCTCTGGGTACACCTTAAACCCTACTGGCATACACAGCCAAATAAAGGACAACCTGATGAAGTGAGAAATTCTTATGATGCATTCTACCAACACTTATGATTTACTCCACACTAGCAATGTAAGAAGCCGAGTTAACGGGCTGATGGAGACAGCAGTCTGCATTCAGCAGGGTGTGGAGAACTGGTTTTACTTAAAGGTTACTGCTGTCAAAGGGAAGGGAAAGAAATGTAAGCACTTGGATTATGGCGAGCATCAGGAATTGCACAGCTGAAATGTAAAGAGAAACTAAATTAGCCAGACTTCTTGTTCTAATTCAGCCATTTTGAGACTGATACAAGCTGAATTGATCAAGGGTCAAATTTCCATTTTCATCCAAACTGGAGCTAAGAGGGACAGTTTGTAACAAAGCACATTAATAAGAACACAGCTGAGTCAATGTCACAGTCTGATTTAAACGAGGTAGTCAGGTGTAAGGGCTCTACAGACCAAGATGAAAATAAAATGTATTTCTTTCTGTCATTTTTATTTAAAAAGATTAAGAAATTCTAACAAGATTATTTAGGTTTCTTTGGAAACTAGACAGTAGAATGACTAGGGAGATGGAGATTCTGTAGGATACTACAGATTTAATAATAAAAAAGAACATAAGTTAACTCTAATTTGATCCAATTATTGTCAACACCATACAAAGAGAAGCCCCTCTGTGCCCATGTCTGAAATGTCATTTATTACTGTTCCCTTTCACTCCCAGAGAAGAGTGAATAAACACACTGTGGCTAACAGTGGGAGAGGATTTAATCTACTTTTTTTAGCAGGTGCAGCTGTGTTTGAAAATCTATTTAAACACAATACTTTTGGTCTAAAAATGGCATTAGTGTGAGTGCAGCTGGCCGTGGGGACTCCTGCACAACCAGCCAGGTTTCATTTTTCCTGCTCTGAAAGAAATTAACTCAGTGACATGATTCAAGCTTATATGGATAAATGGACAAATGGTTATTTCACATCTGTACTGTAGGTTCTTGCTTGTGAAGAAGATATGGTAGACTGCTCCCCACTTACCAGCAGCACACTTTGCACTAATTGCAAATTAATCTTTAATGACAAATAAAGCAGACTTTTGCAAGTGGTAACACCCAGATATATGTATAAAGCTTAAAAAAAAAGAAAAAAGAAAAGGTAACAACGCAAGTATAGACTGACCGAATCATCAGCGGAAGGATCCTGCATGCTGTTGTAAAAATGTGAGCGCTCATCTTCCTCGTCCATGTAGACCGGAGGCTCATAGGAGGTCAGGAAGGTGGATGGTCGGTACAGGTGCTTGTTAAGGTGGTGCTGTCTCTTACTAGATGCCTGGAAACAGCACCAGGAGCAGGCAGTCATTTTAAACAGAACTAATCCAACTGCTGGTTAATATATATTATATATACACACACATTATGAAGATGTACACACACCATTTCCTGAAAAGTTGACAAGTTTTCTATAATGCAACAAAAACAAACCTCTAATTTGTTAGTTCAGTCATGTGTTACAGTAATAGTTGGCTGATAATTAATACGACGGCAGCGCATTAACGACAAAGCTGCAAGGTTCGTGAGCAAACACACTACTTAAAATGTAATTAGTTACGGAGTACAGTAAGGGCTTTGATAAATGGAAAGTAGTTACCTTTTTAGTGTACATGCACAGATTGGGTGTTCTTCCAGGCACAGGGATGCCAGCTTTTGTCAGTTTGATGAAGTACTTTTGAACTCTACTGGCAACCTAGAATGTTTTAAGAAGGAAATGGCTTCATTAATCATTTCCAACTGAGGAGCAGCTGCTTAATGTAATTGAGGTCACACACTGATATCATCCAGGTACCTGCTGAGTAGCAAGTACCTGGCTGCTTTAAGGCAGTCTACCGTTTAATACTGATAAGTTTTTGCTCTTGCAATTTATCGGTTTGTTTCTTCAGTAAACGGAGAAGGTTTGGATAGTTTCACAACAGAATATGCATATACAAATGCACGCAACATCTGGAAAATGTACTGGTAAACAATGAAGAAATTTACCAGAATCTGGTTTTGTCAGTTCCAGGTGATTTTGGAAACCCTTTTGTAGTTTTTTTTTTTTTTTTTTAAATAATAATACTAATGTCTTTGTCACCTGTTTGGCTGTCCGATTGCCAAGCTCATCAGCAATCTTCTGCCATCTTCTGGACTCCACTTCCTCTGGAGGGAACTTCACAAGAAGCTGCTCCAGTTTTTTCTGTCAAATTAGGAAGACCATGAGTGACTACTGTGTACCAGTCAGCATGCAATAATGTCACGGGTGGTTCCCCTCTAGAGTACAGCTCTTTGTTATGGATATAAAACTGTATTAAAGGAGCTCTATTGAAAAAAAATGGTTCCTGAAGCTCAAATACACACCATGTACAGGTTCCTGTGGTCCAAAAGCAAATAATAAATAACCACCACCCAACACATGGCAACACAAGGTTGAAAAGGGGTAAGACGGGTCATTAATCAATCTATTATTTCTGTGATGTGAAAAAAGTGGATAGAGGAATTTGACAATAAAAATGGCATCCGTTGTAAAACGTGGAATGTCGTGGAATTTGCTCACATGAGACTGTGACCTGCTTTCCCTTCTAATCTAAGCCAAAAGAACAAGAAAAGCAAGACAAGAGTCAAACGAATTCTGACTAGAGATACATCGATCCACTTCTTTCACTTCCGATACAGATACCAATATCTGAGATTTAAGCCCAGTATTTTGGCTGTGGAAACGCAACGTGATTACAGTTTACAAACCATATCCTAACTCTAATCGTCCAGTGCCAACCCGCACCCGTTGGTGGAAATGAGGCATTATACAATACCAATACAGAAAAACAGTGCTGAATTACCTAACAAATTATGTTTGATCTTGTGGAAAAGACTGAGAGCCTTCTTTTGTGCAAGGCAACATAAGTCTTGACTAAATAATTTCTATCCTAAAGTTTAAAAACAGATATAAATGTACTGAATTAACAACTGTGTACCAGTACAGCCATCTTAAATTAACTTTAACAATCTTTAACTTTAACAAACAAAAGTTATTTACCTTATTTTTATTATTGCTATTTACCCTATTTAAATGAAGGCATGTCCTTTCTGACTCTACAAGGTCGCATGTTCACAATTCTACACTACTATAACATGCAAAGATACATACATGTGCACACGCAGGTGAGCACACTCCCATCAGCAGAAAGCCAGACAATGTGCCGGAATGTATGTGGCGTAAATAACAACCAGGCTTTACTAATTTACCCTAAATCCCACCAATAAAACTGACGTACCGTATTTTTGATTGTTCTATTTAATATTTACAGCTATTCATCAACATCTCTGCTCTATTGTATTGATGTGCTCTAGCATAGATATAAACTGCAGCTGGGTCTCTCAACCACACATTTTCCAAGGCCCAGCTCAGCTTCTGATCGGCTGATGTGTTTAACTGAGAGCAAAGCTGCATTCATCTCACACCATTGGTAGATAAACCCAACATGACAACAGCCCACATTAGTGAACATTAACCTATTAAATAGTCTTTTTCTTTTTTTTTTCTCGGCACAAACACTCTGCAAGCCCAAGCTCCTGCACAGTGCCAGAATACTTTAAGCCTGACATTAAATATCCATTTAAAAAGCTGCTGAATAAAACAATAACTTTAATAGCTTGGTAAAAAGAAAAAAAGGGGGAAAAAAAGCAGATAGTCCCAACTTGTCAAGCTTTTTCACACACATACCACTCAATGTCAGTGACCTGCTCAAGCAGATTTCTCAAGCTTCTCAGAACCGCCATTGAATGTGTTGCCTGATGTAGTGTGAAAAAGTTCCAGATGGCTGAACTGAAAAAGTGCTGCTTAGGACCAGACAAAGATACTATGAACTGGGCGATAAGGGTAATAAGTTATTAGTTCCACCACAAGTAATCTGAAAGAGATTAACGAGTAGGTCCAAACATCCTACTTGAATCGGTATTTGCCGGTGATAACACCTCAGAAAGCTGCAAGAGCGTTTTATCCTCAGTTATGTTAACAAAGCTTTCAGAATTAGATAAGACTTTGTTAGAACCACCATTATCCAGGAGTGAAATTATAAAAGTGTGTTGGTCACACCATTCTGGGTAGGCCCCTGGGCTAGATGGTGTCATGCCCGAATTTTACAGAAAATGTCAGCAGTTCCTATTAGACCACCTGATAGATATGCTTCAAAATTCAATAGTGCTCTGTATGAAGCTCAGAGTGTAGCTCACTGCACAGCTTCTGTCACTCACAGCAGACGGACAGCTCACTCTCCCACCCATTCAGAAAACTATCCTGCGCACATGCATGTTGATGTTTCAGGAGAGAGGAAAAGCCATGGAGAGTATGCAGATAGCTAGCAAGCTAGTTTATGAGCATTCAGAAATGGAGGCTAAATGTAAGATGTCTATTTTAAGCAGCCTCAGAATTGTCAACAATGACCGGGAGACTGATTGTGTGTGCAAATAGAAATGAGTGCATTTCCTGATGAACATTAAGTTCTTAGTACACCAGAGCAGGAAAATCCTCCACCTGCTTCTCCCCCTCTAGCTGCTCTCTTGAGCTGAAGTTATTATTAAAGCAGGTTTCTGTCTGATTTACAGGTGGTTGATGCAGCAGTTTCCATGCGCTCTCTCTGTCTGCTGATGCAAGTGTCGCTTACCTGTGTGTGCACACGATGTAATTACATGTCAACATGGGAATAAGATTTTTAAAAAAAAACAAAACGAAGGATCAGACTGTTTAGATTTTATAATAAAGTAAAACACCTAAATTTGTTCTAGAGAATAAGGAACAATAGATACTTTTGTTGTGATCTGGAGCAAAACAGAAAACAATCTAAATAATAAGATAATATTTTATATATAAAATATAATAATAAAATGATTGAAAGAAAAATACGTAAGATATTTAGTAATTATAGAAAATTAAATAAACTTGATCTTCTAGGGGTGGCGGGGGTTGATGTTAGGGAGTTGGGGCACCCCCATAATGGTCGGAGAAACACTGGTTTTTATTAAGTTGCAGGTCGCTGGTTCAAAATAAATTTTATTGAAAGTGAAAAATCACAATGAAGTTAAATTTAGTTTACTTAAATTTTACTGGTTTTGTTTGATGCACGATAATGCTGAATTCATCATTTACACAGTGTTTAACAGGAGATTTTAAAACTCTGAGATATATATTTTGTATCAGGATAATGCAAAAAAAATAAATAAATAAATAAAAAATATTGGGATGTCAGTAATAGGCCATATCGCCCGACCTTACAAGGACCTGGAATTTGTGGGCTCTTATCGCTCAAACTCCTTGCTCACAACAGAAAATAACATTTTTGCCAAAGCACCAGCCTTAAGGCTAGAACAATATTTATCCATCACTTGAACACAAAGATTAAACTGGCCTTCATGTTAGGACGAAGATCAAATATCTTGGAATCCTGATAGACAATGATCTTGATAATCTGTATAAATTTAATAACTTAGCCCTACTTTAAAGCACTGAAAAAGATTTATCAAGAAGGACAAAACTCCCATTAAGTTTAATAGGTAGGATGAATGTTGTTAAAACGAACATACTCCCTAAACTTATTTATCTTTTTTAATCAATTCCTACTGACCTGCCTAGCTCCATTTTTACTAAATACAACAAATTAGTGGGGAAGTTTGTGGAATAACAAACCTTCAAGAATAAAAAAAGCAACTCTGTTTGCCATTCGAGAGGGGGAGATTAGGGCGCCCCGATATGCAGCTATACTACTTGGCTGCAAAACTTAGGCTAATTTTTTCTTTTACTGGTTGGGAGATTATGAAAACTCCTCCTGGCTTGAAGATGTCCTTGCATCTTGGGGCTCCACCAAGGACAAACAAGTGTGCATAACAGACATCGCAGGTAACGTCAAGGGTGCAGCACTCTAACAGTGGATTCATCTTCAGTGTTTTGGTCGCTGGCTGCATTTAGCCATTGGCATGTAAATGAACATTTTAAACTTTAAAAATATCCTGATTGGTTTTATCAGCCTGATGTGTTTCTCCCAATTAATAAGTATAATTAGAAATAGGTCATAATTATAATACACACTAGTCAACTGTCATGTAGGTGTGTAATGATGTGTGGGAACTGTAAAACAATATTACTTACTTATTACTCAGCCTAACATAATCATCTGTCTTTGCATTTTGTTTCCTTATGTATCCTCAGAGGGAGCTGTTAAAGACAAGAGGATTGAAAGAGCCATGTCTGTGTGCAGTAAAGTTGTCGGTGCCTTTACTTTCTCATGGAAAAAGAAGAAGGCTCTCACTGCTGCTCAAGAGGAGCTCAAACTCCCAAAGCACAGGCTGATCACTGAATCGCCCACCAGCTAACCGTCAGAGCGTCTTTTAGCACGGATGCTGTGGACAGACTTGTTTTTCTGGCAAAGAATCTTAATGGGTTACCTAAATAATGTGCACTAGTTAAAACAAAGCTTCTTTTTGTGTTACATTTTGCAATGTTTACTGTAGTCTGATTCTTCTTTGACAGATTTTTAAAAAAATATTTGCACTAACTAGTTGCTAAAACAAAGCACATTTGTTTAAATGTTGCACTATTTACTGTTGTCTGAATCTTTTTTGATGGATATTGTGAAAAACAACTGATGTGCACCAGCTCAAAAATAGTATAAAGACTGGTGAATATGTTTCTTCAGGTGACAGACTTCAGGATACTTTTCAAACTGGCATCATTATTGATTTAATATTGTGATAAATACTGATATTGATCAACATGGGGAAATTTATCGTGATAATATTTTTTGCCATATATCCCAGCCCTAACAAAAGGAATCACAAGTAAACACATTTCATTAACTTATGACTTACTACTGGCACATAGCAAAGCAAATACTAATTTATTTAAGGAAAAGTGAGAGAAGGATCTTGAAATGCAGCTTGATGATGAACGGTGGTCCACACTGTTCAGGAGCTCACTACATAGCTATGTCAGTGTAAGATATAAAGTCTGCAGTTTTAAAATGTTACACAGAAGTTTCTACACCCCTGAAAAAAAATGAGTCTTTTCAAAAGTGATAAATCTCCTAATTTTACACAATGGTAAATGGTAAATGGACTTGTACTTATATAGCGCTTTTCCAGTCAGTTTGACCACTCAAAGCGCTTTATACAACTTATCACATTCACCCATTCACACACACATTCACACCCCGATAGGCACATCGGGAGGCAACGTGTGTCTTAAGTGTCTTGCCCAAGGACACTTCGGCATGTAGTCAGTGGAAGCCTGGAATCGATCCGCCTATCTTCCGGTTGAAAGACGACTGCTCTTCCTCCTGAGCTACAGCCTACAGTCAAATTGACTTAGGTAACTTCTTGAATATAACCTTGTCATGACCTAAATTAAGTCAATGGTGGGAAGATATAGAAAACACTCTTAATGTCTTGAACATTGATCTTAGGTTATCGCCATTAGTAGCATTATTGGGAGACTACCATAATTTCCACTGTAAATCCATACACTTAGTCCACTTCCTTGGACAAGCATTAACAGCTGCTAAAAATGTATTCTGTCAAAGTGGACCTCCGAAGATCCTCCTATTCACTCTCAACAGATAACTGAACTTGATCCTTGTATGCTGCTGGAAAAGATCGCATACAACCTGTGAGGCAAACCAGAAAACATGGCATGCCTGGATAGACTACCAGGGAATATAGCTGGATAAACGGGTGTGTAGCCAAATCTGAACTGTCCCACAAAATTTATTTTAGTTTCTTTTTTTTGTTATTCATTTTTTCTTTTATTTCTTTTTTATTAATTTTTCCATTTATTTATTATACATTTGCCTTTTCATTTATTGTAATTATTATTACTATTATTGTGGTTGTAGTATAGTATAGAAAAAAAATGTGAGAGTCTGCAGAGCACATCGTTAGCGCATCACGTCATTCAAAGCGTACAGCATAGAATTACACTTAACAGATCTGTGTCTATGTACTGGGTCCATTGCCACCAATACCCAATCTAGAATTGTCTTCAGTATCAGTAGTGATATCGAGAATTTGGTAAAAAATAAAATGGTTTTCATAGGGCCCTGAATAGATTTGAGAGCCAATCTTAGGTAAAAAGGCAAATATTAAAAAGAGAAGTTCTTCATAAAAGTCTGTTATTGTGTATTAATTGTTGATTGAATGATTGTGACCAGCCTTATCTTATACACAAACTACTAACCTGTTCTTCCACAGTCCACAGCTGGTTAAATGTGTCAGGCTTATTTGGATGACAAATCCTCCCCCTGATCATCTGTCAAGAACACAAAGTGACAAGAATGTCAAAAGACTGACAAGACAAAAAAAAATGGGTACACAATCATTTGAAACAATCTGTACAGATGAACTGCACGCCATCTGAATCTGCCAGTTTGACAGAAAAAGCCTGGCTGTCAGATGTGACTTGAGATGCGTCACTGGGAGAACACAATAAAAACAGCAACTCTTTTGACTGACAAACAGAATCCTGTTAGAATTCAGAGGGCAGCATCTGGGAAAATGCAAATGGGCTGCCACAATAGAAACAGAAGAAACTAAAGAAATACTCCAGGGCTGTTAACTGCTTTACACCTTCTAATCCAAACAATCAATAAAGAGTGAAACCTTACTGCAGACAAATCGGTAAGAACAGACACAAAGTAAAGCATAATCAGTGGGCTGGAAGAGTTTTGCAAGCCATGTTTCCATAGATACAATCTTTTGTGCTCACATGCACACAGCTTTACTATGTCGGGAAGTATAAATAAGAGATGAGTTTGGAGGACGCGTAAAATGGTAGCAACCTGATGATTTGTGGGATGACTTGACAGAGAAAGGTGACTCACCAGCCACAGAGAGAAACTGCTGCTTCTGCATCTACACTAATGATATACTGGGAGACAGCTCGAGCTGTGATGACAGCAGTGGCTCGATCGAGTTTATACAGAATACTAAAGTAAAGATAATGATGCGTACCTGGGTCTGCCTGCCGTTCTCTGGGGCATCACTCATGGGTAGAGAGGAGTACATGGTAGAACATTCCCCTTCCTTCTTGGGTTCAACAGGACTTTTTGGTCGAAGAGGCAAACCTGTAGTTGAGTGACAGATGAGTGTCTGCTGTCTTTTGTTGAAGCAACAGACCAATAAACAGGAATATGACATAAAACTAATAGTATTAGAGATAAATAAATTCTAAACTTTAACATGCCTTTGTCAAAGATCAACTTCAGCTGCCTGGTTTTTCGTTTCTTGTCACAAAACTCTCTCTCAAAATCACTCAGGCCTGAAGTGTACTGCTCCCAGCTGATGTCAGGGAGCTGAACGACACGCTGAGGACACGGCAAGCCCAAATTTACCTGAATGTCAAAAGATTCAACTTCAGTACAGCAAATGTTAACATCACAACAGAGGACAAACCACCCAACATAATGACACGTTCTCTTTCATGTTTCGAGGGCATAAATGTTTGTTGGGTATGCTTTTGCTTTTATAACCCTGCTCTGTCATCACTGACTCAGATATCTTTGTTAAGCACTCCCAACCTGTGTGCACAGCACTTCAGTATATTAGTGTATCAAAAGCATGGATCTGTTGGTTTTATTATTATTATTATTTTGTGTGTGTGTGTTTGGTTTTTCTTTGTCTTTTTTTGTTACCCGTTTCTGCAGCTGCTCCACAAAGCTGATGGGATCTGCAAGTGCCTCTTTCTGGTGACGTGCCAATGTCTCCAGGTCAAGGATGGCCTGTGTGCGCTGGGCTTCAAGAACTCCAATGGTCTGCAGCAGTCTCTGGTAACTGGCACAGAGGGATGAAAGGTTAGTCAAGAAAAGAATGATGGGACCGCTTACATTTTTAAACTTGACACTTGCAATGCTGTAGTGCATCAGACTTTTAGACCACAGTCCATACATAATTCAACATGGTGCAGAAAACCTAACAGTTGCACAAAACATGACCCATTTTCTACCTATCTTACAACTAGCATGTTTACAAATGTTATGGTTGCTTCCTCTGCAATTATCACTGCAGTAGCTGCAGACTGTGTATCTTTTTCAACACACTGCTACTGCAAATACCCACATCATTGGAGTTACCTCTCTGAGGTAACCCACTAAGACCTGCAGCTATGCAAAACATAAATAGACTACAATAGAAACCTGATCTGTAAATGTGGCCATCCCTCAGATTTCTCTGCAAATTTCAGAACCTTTGCATGACAAACACTTGGGTTGTGCAGCGCTTGAAGAGCGTTCAGTGCTGCAAGCCTGACCTTTCTAACTCACAATCTCTGGGGCAATCGGAGCATTGCAAACTGAACTGTCAGTGACTAAGTGTGATACTGATTCAGAAATGTTAGTGTGAGCAGAGCTGGTGAAAAAACAAACAAAAAAATATTGACATAAATGACACAGCATCCTAAAGAGCTATAACCTAATGCATGTGCTTGGAAGAGCAGAGCAGATCAATCTCTTAACACAACATGAATGAAAATCAATGCACAGGACACAAATTTATCCTACAGTTCAAAGTCCTACAAGCAAAAGGCTCTGATGAGTCAAGTGTATTTAAAGTCAAGTTTGCCTCTTTGGTTTAAACAGTAGTAGTACATGCACTAAACCTACCACTGTAATCTTTCCTGACTTAATGTAAGATCGCTGCAAGAGTCAGCAACAAGCAGGCTAACTTACTTAAACAAACACATCATCTGCCCAATAATCTGTTTTAATCATCTCAGCAATCTGAACTCCTTCCAAGTGTCCAGGAACAAGCCTGGTGTTCTAATGCCACCTACTGGGCCCAAGGTCCACTGGCAAATAAGTCTCAAATGAAAAGATGGCCTGGTGTTTTTTGCTAATTTCTGGTGAATTATAAAATGGGTCACATTTAATTTGATTAAACAATGAAACTTTTGGATTTTAAAATACATAATGTATTTTGGATTTCAAAATATATAATGTTGATGCAAGTACAAGACGGACTAAAATTTAAAGTCTGTTAATTCTGTTCATTCAGTATCTCTAAAATGCTGATTAAAGGCTTCAAAATTCTCCTTAACCAGCAAAACTAAACCTTAGCATGCCACTGAAACATGATTGATTTACATTGTAATGCAAGAGTAATGAAATCTTAACTAAAGCCCAACCAAAACGTGAAACATTTGCCAATATTGGTGTCACAGACAGAGATCCCAGCTGATGATGCTTTCTACACACAGAAAAACTCAACCCCACCTCCTGTGAAAATGAATCACAAATCTGATGACCTGCCACAGAGAAGTTAGCAGAGCCTGACTGAGCACAGCGAGGGACCTGTCCACCAGCATTAATATCCCAATGTTGTATGGCAACAAACAACAAAACTACAAATGCTGGTCAACACTGAGAACTGTATTTCATATAAAACAACTCCTGCTGCAGATAGAGATAATCAAAGCAACCATGCCCCGTCATTTTAACATCCAACTTTTACTCTGGATTAGGGAGACTATCAGCTAGAAGTGGATTCACACAATCATACCAAACTGATAGTGGAAATTATATTTTTAAACATGTAAATCTTAAATAAGAGGATAGAAGCTATTGTTAGAAACCCACCATAACTCCCTCAATCACTGAGAAAGCTCCAAAAATAACTGGTTTAATTAAACATTCTGCCAATTTTAGTGGAACAAAGACCCAGCCAAGCTTTATGTTAACCTATTACCTCTACAAATTTGCTTCTGTTTGCTAACCAAAAAGACTAATCAGTGTTTTGTTTTTATTATATTTACATTAAACTCATTCAGATAAGTGTGTTTAACAATTGCAAATAATCACTGTGTAAACCTCCAGACAGGATTAAAAAGAGAGGAGAAAATTTTCAGTGCTAACACTAAAGGATCTGCTTTGAGCATGAACTACCTCCCTAGCATTGTGCAGATCCTCCTCAAAACATCAAAAGAGCTCTGACCAGTCAGGGCATGGACAAAAGTACTTTCTGAGTGTATGATGTTATGCCAGATACCAGGACTTTACCAATAAATTATTTGAGCCTTGTGGCTTTTGGGGTGGAGACTTTGTGGATTGGGCTTGCTTCCCACAGATCCCACGAGACTGGCATCTGGGCAGTCTGGAAGGCTGGTAAATACTTCAGACTGCTGTTTTCTTTGAATCTTTTCGGAAGGACCCAATGCAGTCTTAAAGATGGAGACTGCCACTAATGGTGGGAGGACTGTTGACTAATGTAGTTATAGTGTAAATTGTCAAAATAATATCCATCTTAATGCAATGATGCAGGTATTCCCAGCACAACACTGCATTGGAATGAGATGACATTCAAGTTTACCTGTCAGTGGTAACGTTATCAGGTGTGTATAGCTTTTGACATGGAGTTGGACATTACTTCACTGGCCTCCATGTTCCTATTGACACCTACAGTCACTCCGTCAAGGGAATGCAAGCAATCACCTCTGCACAGGGCTCTCATTATTTCCCCAATCCACCATAGCAGACTTTTGCCTGTGACCAAACAGAGGTGCAACACCTGCCCACCAGATGACAGCACTCACATGACGTGCTCATATAATACTGAAATTAGACTCCAGTAGTTAAGAAAGTTGTACTACTATGGTCCATTATTACCATTAATGATTAAAAATATTAACAAAAAATAAAATATAATAATAATAATAATAATTTATGCTCTTTACGCTTACTTTTATTACCATAAGAGCTAATAAAAAAGCCTGAATCTTTGCTGGGTAAATACCGTTACCACAACCTACTTAAGAATACACCAGGGATTTTACTATGTTAGGCATTTTCAAAAGATCAGAAATTTCTTAGAATAAGATCTTCATCACTTCAAGCACACCTGTGATTCATTCAGAACTACAGAACAGAAATAATAACAAATCACAAATACAATGATGAACATCTGTGAGAGCTACATCAACAACACATTAAGCAGAATCCCTGGGGAGCTCCCACATACTCTTTGTTGTGTTTAAGAGCCAGGTGGTCTGACTCAAAGTAATACACGTCTGGCTCCTCTTCCTCCTCCTCCTCCTCCTCCGCTGTGTGGCTCTGAGTTAGCTCGTTGCAGCTCTCAGTGTCTCTGCCCTGCACAAAGCCACCATCCTTATCACCTGCCCTGTCGCCAGGATTCTCAGAGGCTGGCTCCTCACTGGAGAATCCAACTGAGTTCGAGCAAGCGGGTTCTTCAAACATGGGGCAGTCCTCCTCCACCTCCCCTTCTTCCCTCAAGGGACCATTATCTGTGGGAGGAGAGCTGGGTTTGGAGGGGGACATTTTTCCACCAGACGCAACTCTCCTGGGCGAAGTCCGCAAGGTGTATCTGTGTTCATAGAACTCCGTGAAAGAATGGGACATGCTGGGCATCGAGGGGTTACAACCTGGCTCTGTGGGGGAGGGGGGTGTTGTTAGTGGGGGTGTAGTTTCTCCTGAGTTGCTATTGTTGATAGAACAGTTCATATTCATAGCAGTAGAAGAGGTGGAGGCGGCCAGTTCCTGCACCGGTGATGGCAACCGGCCATTGTCGCTCTCGCTCTCTGTCACCTGCTCCTCATGGGCCAGACACAGAGGGTCACCTACCACATCAACCTCCATTTCCTCCACCTCCTGCTCTTTTGCCACTATCAACTCAGGAACAGTGTCCTCTGGAGCACCCTCAAATGTTAGAGCAGCGGAGACTTGAGATTCCCCTGAGCCACAGACCTCCATCTGCCCAGGGACAGAGTTTCTAAAAGGCACACAGGGGTCAGGGGATGAAGAAGCCCCCATCTGACTGCCGTTCAGCAGCGATGGATAACTTGAGAAGGGATTTGTACTAGACTGTTCAGTGAGTGTACTAGATTCCTCTGCTTTATTTTCTTTAAGTCCATTAGAGGCTTTATGAACATAATGGGGTGAAACTGTCCCATCACACTCCACCAGACCATCCTCTGCCCCCTCACCTATCAGCTCACCTTCCTGCTTACTGAGGACAGGAGAGGCAGGTGCTGTGTTAGCAGAGTTTTGGCTGAGCAAGTCTTCACACATGTTATTCTTACTAGACTCTGGGACGAAGACCGGACTTTCATGTTTCAGCAGCCCCTGGTCTTCCTCTTGTCCCTGAGACTCTCCAGAGCGGGCGCGCCGTTTGGCCCTTTTGATTTGAGGAGAGACGTCCTGCAGTGCTTCTCCTGTGTCACAGTTCTCGGAATTCTTGGGGCTAATGTCTTTTTCTAAACAGGACACACTCCTCTTCCTAGAGCTGGTCCATTGATCAGCCTCAGCTTGAGAAGCACTGGTGCCAGTTACGTTTCTCTGCAACAGGGACTGTTGTTGGCTATCATGCAAGTGAGTGTCCTGCTTTGTATCCTGCTTTGTATCCTGTTTGACATCTTGCTTAGATTCTTCATTGGACTCCTGCTTAGAGTCTTTGTTGGACTCCTGCTTAGAGTCTTGGCTGGACTCCTGCTTAAAGTCTTTGTTGGACTCTTGCTTAGAGTCTTGGCTGGACTCCTGCTTAAAGTCTTTGTTGGACTCCTGCTTATAGAGTTTGTTGGACTCCTGCTTAAAGTCTTTGTTGGACTCCTGCTTAGAGTCTTCGTTGGATTCCTGCTTGGTGTCCTGCTTTGACTCCCGTTTTGAGTCCTGCTTCGACCCCTGCTTCGTGGCCTGCTTTGACTCCTCCTTGCAGTCTCTGCTGGTGTCCTGCTTCCCTTCCTGCTTGGTGTCCTGCTTCGACTCTTGCTTTGCCTCCCTCTTTGCGTCGTGCTTTGACTCTTGCTTTGCCTCCTGCTTTTTCTTGGGTGAGCGGGCCCTAGGTAGTGGAGACACTGACGTTTCTTCTGGCTGGGCAATGCTGCGGTTTCTGAGGGTTCGACCACAAAAGTTCTCATCCAATCCATTGAGCCCAACTGATGACCTTGTGACACGCGAGGAACGAGACGCGGCCATACTACGGTGGGTGCCTACAGCCTCCTCATCCTGGTGCTCGCTCCTTTGCAGCAGAATGTGGGCACCTGCAACAACACACAGATACAAGCTCTTCATTAAGTCAATAAACTGACTGAAAAACGCCAATATTCCCACTTCAGTGCTTACACAGTCAAATTACCATTGCAACTGTTACAGGTTTGACTGGTTTCAGTAGACAGGAATACTAAAATAAGTACGGAGTTCAAAGACGTTAGCATATCTTTGTTAAATATCAGCTAATAGCAGAGGAGTATTTATATGTAATATGTCACTGCAGCTAAGCAACATCTTCTGCCCCCAGGCAAACTAACTGTCTTATATCAGGTCTGTACAAAAGAAATTAATAGAAAAAGTGGAATAACTGGCCAAGACAAAACAGTAAGATCGGATCCTCCACCTAAGACCAAATGACCCAACGCGCAACCTCTGCAGTCTCCTCATGGAGCTTAGAGGCTCAGATGTATGAGTGTGGTGGCTAAATAGAAGTGACATATAAGGCTAAAAAAAAAAGCTGTTCAAGCAAAAAAAAAAAAAAGAAATAAAAAGAAATTCTATGTTACACCCATCCACTCATTTCCATCAACATGAAAGCAGCAGCAATATAAGCAATATAAGCAGAGTTATTCAGACCCTTCTTCTCACTAACCCTCTCCTCCAGCTCTTTAAGGGAGATACCGATATTGCTACAGCAAGGTTATATTTATTTCCTCCTTTCAAAGATTACTGCTTAGCCTGTGTAAAATAAAGATGGTTTACAACTTGATCTCTGGCACACAGTCTACACTGTAATTCTAACAACAAATTCAGCTTAAACAACACTGCAGACTCTGGTTTGTCATTATGCGGAGGTTGTTAATCTTTTTAACAGGTGAGCCAGGGAGCCAAACAGCTACAGTGATTTTAGTACATACCAAAGCTGAGATACAAAATAATAAAAATTCTCCTCAAGTCACGACAATGATTTTTTTTTTTTTTTTTTTTTTTTTTACACAATTCAAGGCATGAGAATGCCTAACCCCCCCCCCAAAAAAAAGCTGTTGCAGTGCATCTCAGATGAAGTCTGATATGAGAAGGAGAGGGGGGGGCCTTACAGTATGAACCAGAATATCAACAACTCAGTGTTTTATCTGCATTTTGATGCTGGCACTACAGAAAAGTCAGAGTGAAATAAAGACAGAAAAGAAAATGGTTACTGAACACATAAAATTCGCTTTCAGACTGCAGGTTTATTTGCGGTTCCTCGAGTCTCTAAGAGTCAAATTTGAGGCAGAGCCTTTGGCTATCAGACCCATCTCTTATGGAACCAGGTTCCAGTTTAGGTTTGGGAGGCAGACACCCTTAAAGCTTGAAAACTTTATTTTTGAACAATTTTATAGTTAGGGGTGGTCTAGCCATCCCTAAGTTATGCTGCCATAGGTTTAGACTGCTTAAGGACTTCTTATAATGCACTGAGCACTTCCTTTTCATCTCTATGCTCATTAACTTCCAAATATAAATATATGACAGTACTGGCATCATTAACATATTTCTCCTCTCTTAGCAAGTGTCCTTAGCTAGAAGTTGTGTTGCCTGTTGTCTCTCTTTCCTGTTCTCGCCACCCCAACTTAACGAGGCAGATGGCCGCCTCCCTGAGCTGGGTTCTGCCGGGGTTTTTTTTCCCTTTCCACTGTCGCCCTGTGCATGCTCAGGATTGGGGACTGAATCCAAGTTTTGTTTCGATACGATTTGTTGGTTTCCGTAACTAGGTTATAATTTATTATTATGAACTGGGTTGTATAAGTACTGATTGGATGACCATGGATTGGTTCGAATTGATTGTTTGTGAAGTGCCCTGAGATGACGTTGTTGTGAATTAGGCACTATACAAATAAAGCTGAATTGAATTTAAATGAATCTATATTAACTCCATAATAAAAGAACACAAACAGACCGGATGTGTCTTGGTCTAATCACGCAAGAACAGAGATTGGTAATCAACGTGTAAATATGTAATTAATGAGAGCAGTAAGAAATTTATTAGAAAGAAATTAATTTCCTTTGTTAGACAACTGATTCCCCAGAACACCCCTGGTCAACACAGACAGGAAGGCTGCCAGTGTAGTATCGCTGAAATCCCAGTCCAACTAATAAATCTATCAGAGAGGACAGTAAAAACGTAGTGTGGTAAAGGTCATATTAAAGTGACATTCAGTGGAAGATGATCTCACCGTCTTTCCACACAGGATGAGATACAGACAGTGTTTTTTTTGGAAGAGAAGAAAAATACTGGATCAATTGGCATTTCGGCCAAGATGCTCATCTACATTATTCGAAGTACATCAATCTATGAGTTAGGCCCTGTCAAAACTAATTTAAAAGCTTTTTGTTGCATATATTGGGGCAGACCCTCCCCTCTTCCAGAGGTTACTAGCACAGCATCATCAAAGCTAGAGGCTACCTTGGTTACATATACATTTCGATAATATTCCTGCAAGGAGTGAATACAACAGTGACCTGGAGTAAGCAGGACCATAAGAACATATTACTCACACTCTACTTAAGACTCCAGCTGAGAAAGCTAATGTGATTTGTCCATGCAAAAAGTGAGAGGAAAAGAGGCTGAGAAAGAAAAAAAAAACAGAATAAGGGGAAAAAAAGAGCCACTTGTTCAGACTGAGAAATCATTCTTAAATTCAGCCACACAAAACTATTTCAGTCTGATCTGTCTGTGAAAAAAGTAGGCAACTAATCAAGATAATTAAGGTTACAGTTCAACTAAAGAACCATATGACATATTTGCACACAATTGTCTTGAAATGTTGTTCACTTTACTGTCAAAGCTGTAATCATTAATTAATAATGTCTAAAGGCTAATATGTCTAAAGCTGCAGTCAATTGTCTGTGCAGCAAGCTATGTGCCCATAAACAGGAAACTAAGTTATCACTGCATTATAAATCTTACTACCTGACCTAAGCGCAAACTAATGTCAAACATGCATGGCAGAGGTGAAAGGGCTGGAATGTTGTAAAATAAAAAGTGCAAGCGGTTTGCATATTTCACAGTCCATGCTATTGCTAAGTAGGTGCCAAAAACCTTTTTCTGGAAGAATAATTGTGAAATGACAAGGATTTTCTGAGCTTTAGAGCTTGTAGTGTATAAACACCTCTATATATATATATGGTTAATAGTATACCTAATATCCAAGCTAAGTTAAAGAGGTCTAATTTTCCAGTTCTGTGGAATATTCTTTATTGTTTCATAGCAAAGCACTAATGGTAGTTTTCAACAACAACAAAAAATGAGCAAATAAATAAATAAATAAAAATACAAATCTGATATAAACTATTCTTTATCTGAATTCATAATTGATGCTAGCAAAAGAGGTTAATAAAAGACAATGATTTGTAGTTTAGTATTTAAAAAAATATCACAACAACTTTTGACAAAAAAAGCAAATTACATATTTGAAACTGGATTGTTGTTTTACACTTAAAACTGTGCTAGTTTCTAAGCATGAGCATTTTTAAACTATCTCTGGTCTTCCTAGGGACAGCAGAGCATTCAAGTCCTTTAGAGCTTTTATTATTGTTATTATTGTTGTTGTTAGGTTTGACTATGTTTGTTACAGTTTTAACACAATGTGTAACCACTAATCATAACAAGGTTGTAAAAGATCAACTTAAACTTCAAAACAGTACCGAGTTCAACCATAACGTTTAAGTTATTACCTGATCAGAAACCATGTGCAACTATAATCAACCACTTCCTGTTCCTTTCTAACGTGCTTGTTTGGCTGTCAAGTTATGGTAGCACGTGTTGATTTGATAGCAAAACGCTCATGCCAGATCAAATTTCAGAGATGGCCAATGTGCAGATATAACCTTAACACTGTTTTCATTTGGATGTTGAGGCTGCGAACTCCAGTTCTGCATTACCAAAGCATCTTAAAATCAAAATGTGAAAGCAACTGTTGACAAACCACCTGAGTTTGGGAATAGAATTTTGTGAACTTATTATTCAAATGCGATTTTTAGCAGTTTTACCAGTACATTGTATTATTTATTTCTATTACTGACCTAAAGTTCAACACTTAGACACGGCCTACTGGCAACAGAAAATCCGCGAAGTGGTGCTGACATATACACCGATGAGAATCGCTCAAATCCCAACATCCCAGCTAATCAGATACCGCGAGGTCTATACCAACAAAAGTTGGTGGCACAAGGATGCTGATGAACTTGCGAAACTAGACAGCGTCGTACAGGCACGTGTAGCCGGTTAACGCTGGTTTTTAGAAATGTGAACTTTAAAATTTTAAGTACCAGTTTTAGGTTTAGGGAAAACCACTCGACTTGTCTATGGAGCTGTCCTTTATGCTAAACGTTAGCACAGCCCAACTTCCAAGCAAACCATAGTTGAATTAGCATGTCGTTTAGCGGGCTAACCTTAGCAAACTAACTTACCGTTAGATCTCACGGGAAGCTAAATATTAAACATTAACGCTTGAGAAACTAAAACACAGACTGTTGCACAAGTTAAATAAAATGTTACTTTACATATCCCCAATGACACTCACCCGACTAGCAGACTACAATCGAATATATGGAGAATTTTTTTAGTCTTCTGTTGTGACAGACTACTTAGCTAAGTTTGCTAACGATGCCTTAGCTAGTTCTTGTCAGCTAGTTTACTAATAAACTGCATCGTGCCCCCCCAAAAATGGTCAGTTTGATTATTTTCCAGTCTAATAAAATTACCTGCATTGGTCACATGCTAGCTAGCTCCACAGATGATTCAGACGTTAGCTACAACCATACCATAACATCTAACAGTATGCTTCACCGAGGTTTATAATTCATTTGCTGCGTACAGACAGAAGTAG
This sequence comes from Melanotaenia boesemani, assembly GCF_017639745.1. NCBI lineage: Eukaryota > Metazoa > Chordata > Actinopteri > Atheriniformes > Melanotaeniidae > Melanotaenia > Melanotaenia boesemani. The sequence continues at coordinate 26,231,368 of NC_055689.1, read as the reverse complement.
CATGGTTAGCAACCCAACGACAGCTGTTAACCAGTTAGCAGCAATGGCTAGCCGCTGCAGCCTATTAGCTAGCCAAGCTAGCTGATTGTTCCGCGCATAACTTTGCCGATGTATTAGTGTGCAGCCGAAAATTGCGTCCATACACATTTTTCGTAGACAGTTAAATTCAAGTTGTTGCATTTGTTTTACTACAAGAACCCAACTGGAGGTACACTTCAAAACAGCTTTTGAAGCTTAAGAATTACACATACCTCACTTCCGTAAATTTGCTGCACGTTCGGCCGCAGCCATGTTTCCAATCCAGTCAACTAGTCGGGGTGTGAGCCGACTCAGCCGCTCTCGTCAAAATGCAACACTATCCTGTACATTTTTGTCCCTGCCAACAGTACTGTCGGCCGAACACTCTCGATGTCACCTTGCACAATTTATGACCGTTCATAAACACTTGAAAATCACAGACAACTCAGTGTAATTAACTTATTTTTTCCCAGTTTATCCTCCAGATCACACAACAGTAACAAAAATCAAGGAGGGCACAACATTCAACACGTTTCCATCAAGTTTTAATAGTGTCAGCCAGCGAAAATCAGGATAGATCTCACTTAAATGCAAAAGTTTGTAGTACAGCATTCAGTTGACCCATCAGCCAGCACATTAAGCTACACCATGACCATACACAAAATAATGCCTTTAATTAGATTGCTGATGATGTTGGTTACATTTTACAATTTAGCGAAGATAGATCCGATTTGCGTGCACATTTTATGAGCATCTTTGCATTTACATGCAATTACACGTGATGTTAAAACGTACTTGAGTGTTAAGCATGCATTCATTGCAGTGTGCCTGCCACAAATTTTCTAAAAAAAAAATTCTGTTCACATAATAAATCACTCAAGAGCTGAATCTTGACCAACATACCATTATTACTGATACATTCAAATACAAATCAGACACCTGCATAGAGAATGCCAATTTGTACTTCATACAGAACAGTGCAAAAAACGAGTCATTCCTGAGACTAGTCAGAAATTAGTCCCTTCATAACCTTTTGATATTCATCACTTTAAGTGTCACACTTTGCTCTCCTTACCATTCAGTGGACAATATTCTCGTACAACAGGAAAAATGTGTGATATATCTACAGCGAGATGTATTGTGATTTATCAGTATCAGCAACACATGAACATACAATATATGTGCTCATTTGGTCGAGAAAAAAATATGGCATTCAGAGGATTTTTTTAGCTGCACACAATTTAAATGCTCATTTCTGAAAAACTTACTGACACATGAATTCTACAACGCTAATAGAAATTTAGGAGCTCTTTATACAGATTTGTACAACATGACAAACCTTTCCAGACATGTTAAATTCCTCTGTAAAAGGCTGTCACATAGCAGAAAAGATGAGGTCCTTCGCTTGAATGCTTTTGGAAATAAAGTCAAGTGCAAAATAAAAAGGTTTCTTTTATATTTCTTTTTTTGTTTTAATTTTTTTTTTTTTTTTTTTACTGTCAAGTGCTTTGATCAAACTGAGCGCGTCTCCACCTCAATCTTCTCCTCCGACTGTGATGTGTCGGCTTCCTGGTGACTGATGTTTGGCCGCACTGTTAACAATGGACCGCCGCCGTAGATGGAGTGGAGGAAGTTCCACGTCTCTTCAGAGATCTGCCCCGAGTCCGCCCCTGCAGGACCAATGCATGCACAAACGTAACTCACGAATTAGTGAAACAGTAAAGATATTCCAAAAAATCCTCAACAGCTCTGAAAAGACTCGCTATACAACAAGATATTTATTTAGTTTGGTTTAACTTGTTTTATGCTTCTCACAATCTCTAAATAAAGATTTCAATGCAGAAAATTAATACATTATAAAAAAAAATGTACCTTGTTTAAGAATCAGATGGCCATTCTTGTTTACTGTTATCTTGGAATTATCAATGGGTCCTGGTGTATCTAAAATATAAAAAGACACAAGGAAGTACCGAATTATACATAGAAGTGATGTTCAATCTTTTTTTAGAGAGATTCTCCAAATCCTAAATGACTGAAAGAGCAATGGTGTTAAAATGTCAAATGTTTCTGTCAGACTATAAAAAGCAGTTTCTACTTTCCATTTACTACAGAGCAAAAACAAATATTAGAGGAGCAGAAGTCAGAATAAAAAAATAAATAAAAGGCATTTCCAGGCATGCCAGATACAAGCAGTTATGAATAGATATGACAATACAAAGCAAGAAAGTAAGAAAAAAAAATCTATTTTGACGCATCATTTCGCTGTAGCAGGGGAGAAACCTGACTCTGGAGACTAGAGCAAATTCTTTGAAGATAAATCAAGAGAAAAAGAAAAAAGGGAATCTGCAGTCCCTTTCTCTGATCAGATTCAGACTTTAGATTCTCTTTTAAATAATCATTTTCTGCCATTTTTTTTTCCCATATTCCAAATAATTTATATACCAGCCCTTTGCTTTAGAAGCCAAATGCTCATCAAATTACATCATTAGTTTTTCCCACATCAAATTAAATCATCACCACATATCAGGTATCACATGAGAGACATTTAACCTTTTAAGCAGACATTTAAAGAAGGCAATGGGGTGGGGAGGGGGGACACTTCAGTCCAATTACCATTGTCTTTTCCTTTGACAAAGCCCTCCCACTCACGAAACCACTGCATGCTGATGCAGTATATGACCACCGGAGTCTCCTCCTCCTGGAACGCCTTGTTCAGCTACCGAGGGAGGAAAAGGAGAGAGGAAGTGGGGGAGGAGTGAGCAGTAGAGACAAGAGGGTGGAAAAAAGGATTTAAAGGGATGGGGAGGAGAAAGAGGAGGGGTAGATGGGTGGGGGCAAAGAAAAAAAAAGTGAGGATGAAAGGATTGAGAGGAGAAAAGATGGAAAACCCAATCAATTCTCTCTGGTAGTTATTCCAATTAGAAGACAGTCTTAACACACCACTGCACCAATTTCAACTTTCTCGGAAATAACACAGTGCCATTTGTCTTTGTGTTAGCTTACTGAAGCCTTTTTCTTTTATATACACACACAAAAAACACTTATCTCTTGTCTCAGCAGCCTTTGTGTGAGTGGGCACACCAAGCAGGCATTAACAGCTGCATCTGTCTCAATGCATTCATGATAAGGCTTTTATCTGGCTCACTCCTCTCATCTACTGCCGGGGTGAAGAGCTCCAACACATGCAGCCTATCAACTAGTTAAACAGACTGGAGAATAGGCTCATATCCACCCATTAGTCCTGGCTGCACATAGGCACACAATACATTATCCCTCACACCAGTTTTTATTGTGTCTGATAGAAGATGTGTCTTCTGTGCTGCTTCGCCAGTCACCATTACAGCTCTGTAGTAAATAGATGGAAAGAAATGCTCACCCTGACAAACATGTCCAGCTCAGACTTGCGTCGTTTTTCTAGTTTCTCTATCTCAATCTGACAAGTGTGGCAGACATACAGGTGGTTAACAGCTGGCCCCCCTCCATATCTGAAGGTAATAGAAAATAGAAATAGAAAAAATTAAATTCACTCGATAAAGAAAATCATGACGTTACTGGAAGATCTGATTATGCTCAAATGCAGTCTCACAGTTGTGCATACCTGCTGTAAAGGTGATCCCACACGTTCTGTGGCAGCATCACCACCAGATCATCAATGAATGTGGCTTTGTTGGGAGGCACACCTGATGAGACACATCAAAACATTAAATGTGACATTTCAAAAGTAATAGTTTTGTGTGTGTGCGTATGCCTAGTGGATCACCAACAGGCTTCAAGTAGGAAAAAGAATTAGAGGTATCTTTAACAGATCAAACAAACTGATTTAACAAAGAACCATCCCTCACATTACATCCCAGTGTTCTTATCATGATTGGTAGTACTCAGCCAGCAAAATCTCACAATTTAATGTCTTTTTGTTCTGAATGGAGCTTCCCAAGAGATCAGAAAATTACAGACAGGTTCTAATGAAATGCACTACCTATGACCTCAAGTTTTTTTTTAACATAAACAACAGATGCTTCAACAATTTCCAGTCTCTTCTGGGACTTTTGAGTACCTTTCCCTTCATTTATTAAAATCCACTTTTAAATATCTGGAGTAACCTCTACTAGGGCTCAAAAGCCAAAAACACAGACAACTTTAATTTTCAGAGCAAATTTTAGCATTCCACTCTCAAGCCTCTATGAGCCCAACCCTACTAATGCCAAACCACGACAATCTGAAACAGATGAAAATCTGTCAATGATACATTAATAATCTCTTTAAAAACATTATGGTACTCAAGCTGATGGAGATAAAAATGACAACAGAACATTTAAAAAAACTTTGTAAAAATTAAACTGGTTCGTCTTGAAAAGTGGGAACAATGTGGTTTCCCCAGACATAAAACATATACTGCTCCCTTTCAATATTTCATTATGTATTTCTTATTAATTTACAAGGACAGCATAATTAAGACCCAGATTTCATCAGAAACAACAGAGCGACACCAGAATGTCAAAAAAGGTGCAGAAAAGTATTGCTACAGCAGTAAGGACTAGGTACACATGCTTCCACAGCGAGCCACAGACAACATTTCTGACAGCACACTAACAGGAAAGTGTAAACAAGCTGTGATACTTTTGGACTTGCTTGTACAATAAAACAACAGGTCAGGCTGCTACAAAGCAACCTTGGTTTCACTGCAATGATCTCTGCTTATCTACCAGACAAGCTGGTTTATGTGCTTATGAGCTGACTGCAAAGGAGGAAACACTATAAAGACATCCTCTGTTGATGTTACCAGTCTTATTGTTTCCTACTTCATTTAATTTAACTGGACAGAACTGAGTTGCAGTGAAAAGAAAAAAGAAGGATCATCTGCACAAAGCAAAGTAAAATCCCACTTTGAAGTCTTGCTGCAAAAAAAAAAAAAATATCAAAATCTACACCAAAGATGAAAGCAAAGACTGCATTGAGAGAAGGAATACTGTTGTTTTCCACAAATTATCTGGCCAAAAAACATAGAAAAAAGTAAAAGGGCAATTTTACCCTGGAGTGGTTTCAGTAAGTAGATGGCATGGTCATACACACCTCCATGTACACACAAAAAGTCATCATTGGAAATGGGGCCTGGCTCAGCAAAGGTCTTGAACTTGTTAAGCCACTGGCGGGAGACGTAGAACTGCAGAAGGCTGGGCTCCATCATGTTGAATAAGCCTGACACCCTCCTACGTTCCTTCACTGCGTCCTCGTTGCTCTTTCTAGAACAGACACACAACACATCAAACGTGAGAATATCAAAGCAGCAGTCTGAATTTTAAAAATGTTGCAGTGACAAATAAGTTTTAGTTTACAACCATAGAGTAGAAAGTAAAAATGTCTCATGTGCTGACTTACTTATAGAAGAGGACATATGCTTCAGCATTCTGGACACAGGATTCAGACACCTCGGTCACACTTTGGTCATCAAATTCATACCACAGATTATTCATATCATTCCTGCAGTATGCTATGTAGTGGCCACCTGGGATCAGACAGGGAGGGATGGGTGAGAGCAGCGTTTGCAAAATCTACTAAGTACATGTGAATTTTATGTGCAGGGTAATGAATGCAGGATGGTCATATGTGCCAACTAATGGCAGCTGCCCCAGTCTCATACAGAAAGGGGAGTGACTGTTCCCACTCACTGCTGGCAGTGCCATGGTGACAGATGACTGACAGCAGGTCATAGTTGGTGGTCTGGGCGGAGCCGTCTTTGGCCAAAAAAGGCTGCAGATCCAGGCCCTCAAGTGGGAAAGACACATGGGTGCTTATCTTGGTGGAGAACATCAGTTCATGTCTGAAGCGCTTCAAGTGAATACACAGAATCTGGAGCAGAGGGAAATACAATTCAGTCATTTTACAGAAAAATCCTCTGGCAGAATAGATACAGATGCAGGTTTTTTCATGATATGAGTAGCTAGAATTGTGTGTACCTCTGGCAAATTCTGCATTTTACAAAACTTGACCCCATTTCGTAATCTAAAAGCAGAGAAGTAAAAAGCCATTACAGGTCATGTCACTGTTTTACTCTGAAATAAATATCTTGTTTGGTCTCAAGCAAATGCCATCAAAATGACTCACTTCTTGCATTTTTCACAACTGTACATATTGTCTCCTAAGAAACAACGAACACACAGTTATTGAGATATTAATCTTGATGTTTCTGTTAGAAACAGATCCCTTTTCCACCCTTTTGCTTACCTTTTAGTTCATCCCTGGCAAAGAACGCTGCCAGGCAGTCTTGTAGCGTAACCACCGGACCCCAGAACCAGCTAAAAAACAAACACAAAAATAATAAATAAATAAAAAAACTAGTGTTTAGCGTGTAATTTAAAAAAAAAAAACATGCATGTTTTACACACACCTCTTAATGTATTCCATGACAAATGCTATCCAGCCTTGAGGTGCATAAGCTTCCCCACAGGAGCCAGCTTTTACCAGGGACGTCTGGTGGGTGGATGAGTGGAGCTTGGCTAAGTCTTCTTTCCCGGGAATGGGCAACGATATATCCTGGAAGTTCTCCAGGGTCACAGACACCTGACAGTTACAGACAGTTATGTTTCAGCTGGTCATAGTTTAATATTTCTTTACACAGTTGGTTCGTTAAATGAAACCTAGCAGAATATTATCCTTCAATCAATATCATATTATTATCATAAGTATATAAAAACATCAGAGCGCAGCAAGATTTGATTTTCTTTTCATAGTGTCCCTTTATGTATTTCCCTCCCTGCTATTCTACACTGATTCTCAAGGCCAGTAAGGACACAGAGAGGTGAAACACGTTGCAGTACACAAAGAGTAAAAACACTGTCACACCAACCCGATCGCAGGTGAGGCACTGAACTGAGCTGACAATGGTCCCATCAAATACATCTGAAATGACACTGCGGTATTTCTTCTGACGCTTGTTCTTTGGTGGGGTGAATGTGGTAACTGCTGTTGGGGGGCAGAGAGTCGGAAATGTGAGAATATTGATTTACAGTTCAGTATGTCTAACAAAAGAGTCAGCAAAGATAGATGGGGGGATATAGTTACTTTCCAGGTTTCTATTTAGAAATGACTGCATCTCATAATGCGGATCAATTTGGTATTTAATTCTTGCCAACAAAAGCTATGTACCTTTCTTGTGAGCAGGATTCAAGCTGGGCCAGCTAGAGGCAGCTTTGGGTGGGCTGCTGGACGTTTTGGGAATATGTCCTTCCATAGGGACTGGACTTTGTGGTCTTGTAGTGTTGGAAATTTGAATATCTGGAAAGCAATCTGGTGGCAAGATGACCAGGTTTTAGGTTTCAAACTAAATATTAAATGTCAAAAAGTCAGGAAACAAAGAATGTTAGCAAGTCAGACTTCTTTATTCTTACCTGATGTCCTGCCTTGAACCTTGATGGCTCCTTGGCTGCTAATAATGGGCGTGGCCTCAGTGGAGGTGTCAACATCTTTGTCAATGTCTGCCCCATTGCTTCCACCCATTACACCGTTTACCCCAGATCGATAAAAATCATTGATCATGTTCTTCTCCTTCTGCCACTCCCTGTTGGCCTGGATCTCATCATTCTCAGCAATCAGCATCTCTGCCTCGTTCGTGTCTTCCATGAGAACATTCCCACCCTGCACCTCATTATCAGCCCTCTCGCTGCTGCCACAGGACTCACATGACTGGAAGTCATTATCTGACTGGCTGTGGTTATCCTCCTCGGGCCCGTCGTCCATGGCGATGCTGTTGGACTGGTCATAGGGCTCAGGCATCGATTCCTTGAGCTCCTCGTGAAGTTGATCCATTAAACAGCGCAGAAATTCCTGGGAGTCCTAAAGGTCCAGTGGGAAAAAAAAACACAAATTATTTCTTGTTGATTGAGATATTGTTTCTGTTTTGGTTACTGTTGTCTGGGTGACAAAAAGTCAATTCCCTGTTACTGAAATAAACTTTTAAAATAACTCAGGAACGCTTCTTCCAGAATATAAATCAAAAGAGTAAAGGTTTCCCTTAGCTAATCTCCCAAATTACACACAACCCAACCACCATTTCAGCTTCTTGTTCAGCCCAATTCTGGATCACAAAATCCGAAACCAAACATTCATGAAAGTGTAATCAAACTTAACGAACCTCAGAAATCCAATCTCCATCTTCAAGTGAAATTAACTCTCCTTTCCCAGGAGCTGGCACGTTAACTGTTTTCATTGTAATTCTAAATCCAGAGCTGTGCAGCCCAGCATGGCGTATCAAATGAATATTCCTCAGCTAACCCTTCTAAACAAACACTGGCAAGCATAGAGGAAAGAGGCACATTTATCATTTCACCGTTCAGGCTTATAAAACCCTTACTTGTATAAGCTGGCTAAAGACAAGAAGTGCTTCAGTTTAACATCTCTTAAAACCCCTCATGTTTGTAATAGATTAGCTTTGCTTTCAAGCACCACATGGAATCAAATCAAGCATTAGATTTTAAGACCTAATGTGAGGATTTTTCTGTGTGTATGAATGTAATTATATTTGAGTAACTGGATGGAACTTTCTCTGATCAGAATGATTTGAGCTCAAACCAGTGTAATTCTTATAATAATAATTCTTATTAATTAAGAAGTATTAAGTATTTTTCATTCATTTTTTACTCAATTCTTGTTCCTTTCATTCTGTAAAGGACCATAACAAGCAGAGAAAAATCACTCAAATCTTAAAAGGTTACATCAGCTGATTAACAGCAACATTTACAACATACAGCTGAATATGATTCAAAATGAGATGCATATTCCCATGTTCTATTTGTCACCTCTCATGCACATTTATTTCCTCAACTGGGATGACTCACCTGCTGAGAATACCCTCTGAACATAGGATTTATGGCTTTGATCCCCTGGAACAAATTGGTCGGGACCACATAAGACGGTCTGTCACAAGAGAAAACAGAGTCTGCTATAAAAATCTGCAGGTCCAGTCACAGTTTATATTGCAGAGGTAGGAAAAATGGTATTCTGACAGACAACTCTCACTATGCCATCACATATGACTGAGAAAGAACTAAAAATGGCATCTGAACTCACAAAATGTAGCTGGTGGGAAAATGTGTTAATGTGTACGCATTTAAAGAGGACTGACTGCAGTAACAGCCAGAAGAGGGACAAAGACCAAACACCTGTTCTTGTGCCACAAGTCTGAAACCAGCTTCTGGTAGCTTTTGCAGAGAGCAGGCTTTTTGTCCGTCCTCACCAGGCCGCCACATTCGAGAAAAAACTGCGTCAAGGGTGGGCTGCAATGAAAAAAAAGGGATGGTATAGGGAAAAACAAAGTTTTTATTCAATATTTTCTTTTAGAAAAAGGAGGTACTGTCTGGTAATGATTACCAGAAAGATTTCTAATCAGAACTTTTTGTTTTATACTTGTTAAATGGCCCCTTTCATACCATAATCATTTAATGATGCATCATTTTATAATAAACACAGAATTGCATGAAAAAAAATAATAATTTTGTTATATACTTTTGTGTGTGAAGGCTTGTTTTAATATACATAATTGTTTTCTATGATGTAAAGCACTTTGTGTTGATTTATGCATAATAAATTAAACTGATTTGATAACGGGAGACAAGCCGAGGTCTGAGCTTGTATTTTTTCCACAACGCGACCTCGAGTCTGTATTTTTCATTTCATTAAATTCTTATTTCACTTGCAGAGTGGTATCACAAATTCCGAGATGTACTTTCCTAAAAAAAAAAAGCTGAGAGTTGAAGGACACCAGAATGACTGGGAAGAAAAACAGCTGAGGGAATTTTACTTGACAGCTACAGAATGGACAGGAGTTTGCAAGAAAGCGATGAAGAACAGAATGAATAAAGCATGGTGTGTTCCCTTCCTCTGGCAAGAGAGAAGTCCTTTGGACTGAATAATGACCCGACAGTAACTGAGAGGAGCAGCTCTCACACAAACAGACATCAAAAGAAAGTTTCAGACAAGGTCCCTCCTCTTGCAGCTGTGTGACTCAGATCCTCTTATATTTTTGGAGCATGATTTAGATTGCAAATTTTGACCCACATCTTTAACTATTTTGATTTGTACCAGAGTTGGCATCATCTAGCTCATTTTAAAAATTGTAAACCCATGAGCACATGGTTTTTAGAAAAGAGAAAACTAGTTTTGTTGTGCTTTATGTTTTATAAAAAAAAACAAAATACATGAAGTAATACGGGGAGCTTTGTACTGGAGCTCTAATTTAAACAGATGGATTGGCACTTCAATACAATAATTTTAAAAAAGTAGAAGACTAAAAAAGAAACAGAAAGCGGACAGTGGGAAAGTAAAAAGAAGAGGGAATGGGGAGCGAGTTTGTGTTGATTTGTAACAGAAGAGTCTTCAGGGAACTACAAAAGGCCATTTCTGGCATATCAAATGGTGCACTGCACCAGTTCTCACTTAGCCATCACTCTCCCAAATGAACACAGCCGTGGTCATTTCTCACAGTCTGCAAGAAGCAGGAAAACAGAGAATAAAGCAGCAAATGGCTATTGAAAAAAAAAATTAAAAAGTATGGTAAAAGACTGAGCAACAAGATGAAAATAACTAGAAGAAATATATCAGGGAGCATAGAAAAAGACAAAGAGGCTGATGTGGGGAAGACAGACATGGGGTGGACAGGGGAAACAGAGGACTCACCAGTTGGACAGAGCCTGAAGGGCAGCATTCATGTAGCATGTGTTGCCTATATTCTTCAGCCCTGTCAGACCTGAAAGAGGCAGAGCACCAGGAAGTTAAAACAAGCCTCTCATCAAATACTTGTACATTTTGATGGTAGGTAGAAAGTGTCTACATGTTTACAACACCATTCCATTTCAGGGATTAATATTTTACACCAAGAGCTCAGAAAGTGGCAACCCGGTGTATTTCAGTTCAGCTGCTGCGGTCGCTTAACTCTGTATAAAGTTTATATTTATGACTCCCACTATTACACTCACAAATTTCCCTGAGGACTTTCCAAAGGGATTAATAAACTATTTCTTCTTCTTCTTCTTCTATTATTCTTGGTCTTATTTCTGTTTTTATTTTCCCAGATTTGGAACCACCTTTGCCATAATGTTTTAGCAGGAGGAACAATCCTTCCATTAATTCACTAGAGCCCTGTTTCTTGGCCTTTATTTGTTTACATTTTGAGAAATTAGCACAATTAAATGTATGCCAGAAGAGCTATGAGCAAGTCCTTTTTGCCATGTACTAAGGGACAAAAATTACTATCACTAGAGGAAGCATCTTTCTTCATCTCAGCATGAACTTGCCCCTTTCATCTCATATTACATTCCGTCCCACCCTTGCACCCACATGGGAGGGGGAATTTCACATTTTAAAAACATTTAATTTTGTGTGAGCAGCCTATTCTGCTGATGATCTTACTCCTCTGTATTAACGAGAAATATAATCATTGCAGTGACCGGTGCCCATCTGAGCATCACCACATGAGGTTTAACATGACATATGCTGCTAGGTGGAGCTTGTGTGCATCTCACATTGCTGAGTGAAAATAGTGTTATTTTCAGTGGCTTCAGTCAGTCCTAGAGTTACACTGCTGGTATAAAGAAGCAAAGACCTAGACACTGGAGAGATCATTGCTGCAAACACTATAAAGTCAAACAATGTCAAAACAGCTGTAGCAGATGAAAATCAAATGGGGAAAAAAATATTTTACTCCTCTTCAGGCGGGGTTTTGGTTGGCTGCTATGATAAAACTATCTTAGAACTTGAGGAAGGGTGAGGCAACACATCAGCTGTTTTTTCATCAGCTCCAGTTCTTTGAAGTCTGCTTGGTTTGTCTGAGCTTTTATAAACTGAATTTACTGCTCCTTTTCAATTTTAATCATAATCTTTGCTTTGAAGTTAACTGCTGCTAGCTACGCTCCTCTGTTCCAGGTGTTCATTTTAAATTTAGTCAAACTTGGATTAGAGATGATGGAGCTGTAATTTAATCACTGCATCAACTTTAAAAGTATTATTTTAATTAGTAAACTGACAGGAAAGAGAAAGGAAACACTTGATAAGAATATTTTGTATAAACAAATTTTTCTAAGATATTTGTTGACATAGAAGCAGATATTAATGGGTGTGCCACAAAAAGGAATATCCCTTGCTCTTCATTTTGCTGCAAGTGCAAAAGCTAAATATGAGCAGATTTTATAAATACAAAATATTTCCAATATAATATAATTACCAGATATACTTTTATAGATAACTAAATTTAACTATGCATTTGTGTTATTTATGTAGCAACAAGCTGAAGCCATGATCTGCCGATGCTCACCTCTGGCACGCAAGTCGTCCTCCTCCTCCATCTCCATGTCTAGATCTTCACAGGCTCCATTAGAGGGCACTCTCAGAGAGGTTGGGCTCCCAGGAGCCTTGTTGTTGTCCTGGGGCAACAGCACAAATAAGTCTTACTGAGTAAATGAATAACCACTGTTTACAGTGTCACAGGGAACCGGTGGAATTTCTCATGAAATCACAATGGTCATTTGAAAGCTGACAGGACAACCCAAAATTTTCTGCAGAGCTTATCATTAAACTTACTTCTCAACTAAAACAAGTGTAGATGTGATATAATCTGTGATATAATTATAATGTAAGTATATAGTAATATAAGAAACTCCTACCTGACTAGCATTCTGCGTTAAGGGGAGGGGTTTGATGTTGGCGTGGGGCGAATGTGGACCAAGTTTCCGCTCCAGGAAAACCTCTTTGCCGCAGGCATAGCACCACACTCGAAGCGTGGTCAAATTCACAGTGAGGTTGTGCCTCGTCTCCTGTACACAAATAAGTTGATATACATCATATAAAACCATGTTTATGGTAGAGCACCACCTGAGCTACTCCCGCTCCCCGAGTCAATCTGTCTTTGGGCCAGACAAATGAATGTGCATGAATGTTCGGTGGTGGTCGGAGCAGCCGTTGGTGTGGATTGGCTGCCATGTTTCCACCAGTCTGCCCCAGGGTAGCTATGGCTGCACATGTAGCTAACTATCGCCAAGTATGAATGAGGAGTGAGTGTTTAAGGGACTTTGGGTGCCTTGAAAAGTGCTATAGAAATCTAATCTATTATTATTAAACTGTAATGTAGAATTTAGCATCACTGATAGTACTGATCAATTTAAACCACTTTTTCCACTTAAATAAAAAAAAACCTGAAAATGTTAAAGTATAAATTTGCATTTTCACTTTTTAAAATAAAAAAAATTGTTAAATGAGTGGTAAAATTGCACATTCCACCTTCATGAGATGATAACTCGACTTCCTAATACAAAAAGTGGAACCAAATTCAGGCGGAGCCCTTTATCTTAGCCTGCTCATATTACAGGTGGAGGGAGATGGGCGCTATTAAAGAAACTCAGCTGAGTTCTGCCGACCCACTGTAGCTCTGACAGGTTAACGTGAGGCTAAGCGTGAGCAGCAGCCGACCAGCAGACTCTGTATTATTCATCAGGCCTGCATCAGCCTTTGCACAGCAGGGCATGGCTGATATTGCAGAGGTGACACATCAGACAGAGTACAGCCTCCCCCCAAAAATACCCCATTTACATCATTCATGAAGGGAAATATACCAAGCAGAGCACTGAATAAAAGCATCAACGGGACACATATTTTACCAACCCAAATAGTGTTTTTTATTTTGACATTATAAGCTAAATAAATGTTAATGCAGTGCAACTTTTGCCATGTTCACAAATATTTAATCTATAACAAACACAAATGGTAAGCTGATGCTGTGCTTTTCTCAGTCTAATATCTGCTTCAGTGTGAAGTCTTGTTAAGAAGCAGGTTAGGTCTAGTTTTGTCAGTGAATAAAAAATAAACAAATAAATAAACTAAACAGTTAGATCTCCTATTCCTCTCTAGCCTTCTGCTTTCAAGACTCAAATCAATAAGAAATAACAAACACAGGCAGTCACTATGCTTCCCAGGGTGGTCTTTTCAATGGATTTGTAGAAGTTCACAAAGCAAAACTCACTGTTTTCTGAGTACTAGCAGCTCAAAAGCAACTGTATGGATTAAATTCACCATCTGCAAAATACAGGATTTCTAAATTTGTTTCAAAAGCCCTTCTCTAAGTGTAATAATATTTTAAATTAAAAATTCATGTAAATTATAATTGTGTATACTCTTTTATAAAACCAGAATTTAAGTTTCAACATGTCATATTGGCTCATTTAGCAATCATTTTAACTCCCAAATTCAGAATTAATTGATCATATTTACTCCAGTACAGTTTGATTAGCAGGCCCTCATTCATAGACTATAGAGAATCTAATCTAGTTGATTCTTATATAGTGAAGAGAATGAGATACAAAAGTTTCCACCCTTTCGTGTTTCCATAGCACTAATTAAGCATGGTCTCTAATTGTATAAGATTTAAAGATACCATGCAATGAAGTCACTTTACATCTGAATGCAGAGCACCACTTCTCAAGATGTTAGCACTTCAAAAGACTCAAAGTTTGGACTACACTGGATTTGCATTGCTGCAGGTACAACTATGCACAGTAAAATGAAGTTAGCCTTTTCTATCTGCCCATACTCCTAAGCCCATTTGGCACTACTATGCTCAGGGAAAAGCCTTAGTCAACAACCAGGACACCTGGGGCTGAGTGAACTGCAGAATATCTAGGAGGAGTAGACACTGTAACCATGGAGCTGACAGCACTACTGAATCTCCCCCACTTCCCTGAGGAATGGCAATTAATAATGGATGATCCACTGCTGAAACTGAACTGAATGTGGAGGCACAGAGAGTGAGCTTGGTGGTTTTTAACAACTCGTTCACTTCAAAAAAGCTAAAGGATGCACGTGTAGACTCTGAGATCACGGAGAGATGAAATTTTAAATATAAAAGCAGTACTTGAGGCAGTTTTATTCTAAGTACTGACTCCTGGGACTCTGATGTGGTAATTCTGTCCTGAACTGCCATCTGTGCCCCCTCTGCTACTCTATTTGATACCGCCGTCTTTTGGTTACAACCATTTCCAATTTGGCATCACAAGTCAAGACGTCCTTTATTTAAGCTGCATCCCTTCATTTTCTCCCTTTCCACTAAATCATCACAACTGCTTAGCTGAAAGGCATGCAGAAGGTTCTGAGATCTCTCACCTGCGAGTGAACAGTGCTGTGATCGGTGTGAGATTCTCCACAGCCCACATATGCACAGCCGTTCTGGAGAAAAAAAAACAAAAGGAAAAACAAAACATAAAAGCAAGCAGAGGATGCAGGCAGAAGGGTGTTAAAAAAACAAAGTGTTATGAGATAGTATTTCACACAGTCAGATCGATAATTTTTTTCCTGGCAAGAATCTTGTTACCTCCAAACATGCCCACAGATTTGGTCCTCTGACTTTACAGTCTTGGCACTGGCCCTAAAAATATATGAGGATGCTCAGGTTAAGATTCAGACTTATGAAGTTACAGTATATTTAAATCATTATTAAAAAAGGGTAAAGAGAAAAGTAAGGAGAGTGGACAGGGTCTGGAAAGAGGGTCTCTTACATGGGACTTCTGAATAAGTTCCTCCTTGGTGATCTCCCCCACGCAGTCCAGGTGAGGGCAGTCACAGCTAGATGATGGCGGCATTGCTCACCGACCGCTCTGAGAACATGACAGAGAAAAAGAATAACAACATTCAGCACAAAACTTGTCAAGCAACTTCCTGAGTTCATACCTTCAAAACAAAGGAGAACTTTTTGTTTCTAAACCACGTTTATTAACCTGACATTTGATACTGGACATCGGAAAAGGACAACGCAACCACAGTCAAGCTACAGTAACCTGAGCCATCTTCTCACATGAAAAGCTTTCCTGCATGACTTAAACATTCCTTTTATTATCAGACACAGACTTGCCAAGCAATAAACCAAGGAGCTGTCAATAACTCAACCAACATGCTGTCACCCAGATGTGTGATCTGCATGACGCCACAGAAACCATGAGGCTGTGTTATGAAAATATTTATACATATCCTGATCACGCTTAACCATGTGTGGGGGCTTCTTCTACTCAGGCTAGCAGTTATTGGGTGAAGCTAAATATTATTTAAAGAATAATAAAGTAGTGATGTAGGACATAAATTGATGCAACTTCTATTGCTGGAGGCTAACTGGAAAAAAATTAATCCTGCAGAGTGCTAAATAAGCAAGCAGTCATGAATCAAATGGATTTATTATGAGTCTGTCAGAAGAGAGTCAGAAATATTAATATTATTAATAATCCCAAACTATTAAAATATTTTCTATTCTTTCTACTGGATGTATACAACTTTAAAACCTCCTCTTGTCACAGTCCTGTGCATATCCTTGAAACTATGTGTTGCTTTTCAGATATCATTGTTTCACCTACAACAAGACGTGTCATCTACAGTGGAATGACAAGAAACCATTGGACCTTTTTAATATCAGGCCTCATGACAAGGCTGCAAGGTCTTCATCCCTTCGACTGAGACAGTCAAAAGGAGAGCAGAGGACATGCTGGTAGAATGACAGAGGACATGGGTTACTCTGGGTCATTCTGTCAAGAGTTTTTTTTTTGGGTTTTTTTTTATTAAAGAATTGTAGCATAATAAAGCCAACAAGCATGTCAAAATATACCAAAGTCAAAACACCTCTTCAGTAATAAATCATATATATACTAATGAGTCAATGCTTTAAAGACATGTTCTCAGGGGAAAAGGGGCAATTGACAAAAAAAAGGTAGTTAATGACCTTACTAAGAAAATTAAAGCAGCTACTCCACTGCATAATATAAATGGTAATAAGATGATGAAGCATTTATCAGCTTGCTAATGTATTCCAATAGTCCTAACAGCTGTTAATGTTTCACTCTTTATACTGTACAAAAACACTGTTCATGTAATGACTAATATTATCTCTCTATTCAATAACTCTCTCTACCTGTAAAGGCCTCCTCAGACCAATAAAACATGTATGGCAAACTGCAATCCACCACTAACTAGATCAGGGCTACTCAATTCGGTCCTACGAGGGCCGCAATCCAGCAGGTTTTCCATGTATCCCTGCACCAACACACCTGAGTCAAATTAGGTGGCTCTAACAGCCAATCAGGTTCTACACAATGACTCATTAATTTGACTCAGGTGTGTTGGTGCAGGGATACATGGAAAACCTGCTGGATTGCGGCCCTCGTAGGACCGAACTGAGTAGCCCTGAACTAGATCATAGATGTGGCCAGGTTTGTACATATTTTTATATTGGTACAAAGTGTTTAATGCAACTATACTGTAAGATCATAGGTTTTTTTTAAACCTAGAATGTCCATGTTTGAGTTTTCAAACTTATACAACAACTAAAAAGAGCAAATGTATGCGTTAAACCATAGAACGACAGAACAATTAAATCTTATTCTGTGTTGTTGGATAATGGGGTGTTTGGGTTTTGATTCTACGGGTATTGTTTGTTTGCCACAAAGCTAACTAATTTCAGTCTTTCACTTCAGAAAGGAGGACATTTGAACACATCTTGCTTCCTAACAGGTCGATGCAGAAATAAGCATAAGCACAAAGAAGCAGCAGAATTAAAGTTCATGTTCACAAGGTGCAAATCAATATATCTGTTTCCTCACTTCGTCATCAACATCTCCACATCTTATCAGTCCAGTTTAGACAATGTAGAATAGCTGTACTTTTCATACAAATAATAAACTCAAACATGCTGATCAGAGAAAAGATCCAGTAGATTTCTATTTATCTTACTATGCTTGTGTAATTGCCCTGAACTTTGAAAGGATCCGATCAAAAGATCAAGTGAAATAAACTGCCTGCAGCAGTAAATACTATAGTAGCTGGCAGCTAGTAGTACACACTAAGAAAATCTGATTTCACTAGAGAGCCATGAGTGACTATCCATTATCTATGCAAACTCTCTCGCCATCACAAACCGTTCTCTCGTTATCTACAAGGGGTAACATGACAATATTTCAAGATATTAAATACCAGCAATGGAAAGTAAATTAATGCATTTACATTTTCCAAAGGTTTGTATTGCAGCATTTATTTAGTGTTACTTTCTTTTACATCCCTGTATATTTGAGAAGGAAACATTTTCATTTCTGCTCCACCACAGTTAATGGACAGCCTTAGTTACTAGCTCATTTTAAGTTTAATATTTTAAACAACGAATTATGAGAGACTGAATTATAACATTTTCATTAAAGATTAAAGCAGTACCGTCCAAAGTTTCAGTTTGAAAAGAAGCACTGAATCGCCAGGAGCACATTTTAAATGACTATGAGTGGTTTAACTAAATCCTTACCATATTTTTTACTTCAATAAATGTTCAAGTGATCGAATTTCTTATTTAAAAGAGCTATTTATAATGCCACAAACTACAAACTGATCAGAACTTTTCCTCAAAAGGGTTCTAGCATATTAACTCCACTATATGTTGCTGACATTTTCTCTCCACCAAAATATTTTTCATGCAGGATATTTGTTGTTGTCCAAGTATTTTTAATTTAATTTTCAGATTTCAGATACAAAAGACCTTAATGGGTGGGGCGTTCATAGACACCACTGCCAAAAATCCATGTTATCCTTAACAAATGTTAATGATATGATTATGGATGCATTATCACTAAAATGCACACAATTTAAAAATAAAGTAAATATAAGCTCCTTTAAAACTAACTGTAGCAAGCAGGCTACCAAAAACAGGTTAACACAAACCACTGTCTTGAAAACATGACGTTATCTGGGAGTCAATTATAGCTAGGTCTAGTATATTTTTTAAGTATAAACGTCTCCTTTTTTTTTTATCTCTATTTGTTTATTTTAAAAAGTTACTAGTTCCTCATTTTCAGTAAAAACAGCTCACATTGCAGAAGTGTGCAGCGTCGGCCTTGTCCGGTGCTCTTCAAAGTGAGCTGTCAAAACCAGGCGAGGCATTGACAGCGTCACAGGCTGACTAGCAATCTTTCAATGTTAGCATTAGCTCGATGGAGGTAACTCATCAATTCATTTAAGCCTTTGCGAGCTAGTCCTAACATTTACAATAACCCATAAAGAAAAGCATGGCTGTATATAACCAAATCTTAAATTAATTTGTGGGTATGATGACCCCTTACTGATAACGATCTCCCTGTTAACATGCTAACTGATTAGCCTGCTAACGTTCAAGATGATCACCGACGATCCGACAGTGACTACACTGGAGTCAGCAGCAGCTAAGTGGCGTCCAAAAACAAGATCAGCTTCGATTCTTACCGGCTCGATAACAACAAACACCGCTTTTCGAGTAGATCCAGCTGTTCTTGAGGTGTCAGGCATAGATTAAATGTGTATCTGAAAACATTTTAGAAAGCAGTTCGTCACAGTATCGATAACCGTTCTTGTCTCTCAGCGTGGTTGCTAACGTTACAACTGTCCCCGCCTCTTTTCCGGTTTAAAAAAATCCCATAAACCCTTCCCAATACTACTGCGTATTATCTTTGGTTTTCGTGATTTTTAACACCATTTAACACTTTAACATTACTTTAACACCATTACAGCTGCACAATTTAACAACGAATCTGGAAAAAGCAAGAAATAATTAATAATCTCACCTGAAAGAAATGTTATCAGAAATTAATTAAATATGGGAACATTCAACAGATAAATAATCAATATGAAATACATTAGCAGCACAATAATAACAGTGCACTTCGATCTATTTAATTAAGGATAAATAGCCTTAAAATTCTAAAAAAAAAAAAAAGAGCCTTTTGTTATTAAGACAATACACAGTAAACCCATCCCCAGTGCCATCTACTGTGAAAGGAGAGAAAATACCTACCAAACAGTATTTTTCCTCAATCGTCAAAATACGTTTATTTAGAAAGATATTTTCTATTTTAACAGAACATGTGTTTTTTACTTTCTCTTTAGACGGTATCATTGACCTCCTTCTTTTTTCTCTCTGTTAATTTGTAAGTTAATTTTAACAAGAAGACTACTTGGGATAATAAACCAAAGGAAAAAAATACACCTAGGATTTAGTATCATCGTGGACTGTTAACGTGAAAAGAGTATAAATCATAACATTTTATTAGTGACAGTATTATGCCATAAGTACCGTAAAATAAGCTGAATTTGTCCATTAGCCCAAAAACTGATTTATAAGAACAAACTATGAGATCTTAATTGAAAGACTTCAAATTGAAAATTAAAAACATGTATATTTTTGTACTACAGCATAGATTTTTCTAGAAGTTCATTCCATCCTTTTAAAACAATTATTATTATTATTATTATTATTATTATTATTATTATTATTATTATTATTATTATTATTATTATTATTATTATTATTAAAGAATAGTAGTATAGTAGTTGTATTTTGCTTTTTAGTTTGTTTTTCATATTGAAAGTTTTTTCTGTTTTTTATTTTATTCCATGACTTTTAACTCAGTGTAAGAATAGATGTTTGCATTTATTATTTTACAGCTTCTGTTATTTAGTTTCTATATCACCAAAGTGTTTGTCCTTTATTTGATATTTGCACTGCCTCAAATTTCTTTGCCATCTTTAATGCTTAGCAGTTAATTCAACAGCAGTTTTGATTATATTTGTGATTTTCTTTTCTTTTCTTTCTTTTTTTTGTAACAATGCTTCTTGACAATAGATCTAATATAAGCTTGTTTATCCTGTTTATTTATTTTTAAATGGTGCCACATTTTTTAAGAAAATGCTACTGACTGTTTTAAGCTTCTATTACCCTAGATGCTGACAATCAACTGCCTGTTCGGTGCCTGATTGGCAGGACCTGTGAACATGGACCTTGCTGCAGTGGTCAGTTGGGATTGAGGGTCAAAATGTGACAAAGACACAGAGGACATTATGCTGACTGCTGCATTGATAGGTTAACAGCTTTTTGTGAAAGCAATGTAATAGTATGGAGCGGCATGTCCCACACTGAAAAAACAAGGCTTATTATCAATGGAAACAATCTCAATACAGAGAAATGTTTACACAGTCTGAAACTGAATTTTATTGTCCAAGATTACACCACTTGAGTCCACAGAGCAGGGTTTATCAGAGACTGCCTCTAGAATTTAGAAGTGGAGGGTAAGGAATAGTTTAACCTCAACCCCAGTGTACACTTGTGGAATCAGCTTGGGCATGTTGTTTGTGTCAACTGCACTGGCTGATTTGCTTCAAATGCTGGTTGAAGAATGGGGTGCACACAAAAACAATGTTTGCAAATAAAAAGAATATAAAACAGCAATTAAAAATCCACATCTCTCTTTTTTTTTTTTACTTGTCCTATTCAGCATGGTGGCAGGCAGAAGTATGGGCTGACTGCTGTGCTGTACCAAAGGCGAGCCAAGGGGAGCTTTTTGGGTACAAGGTTTCTCTAGATAATCTGATTTGATTTGATTTGATTTTTTTTTTTTTTTTTTTTTTTTTTTTAATTTTATTGAGACTCTTTTTAACAGCATCAACAGTCTCTGCAGCCCTTAGGTTCCCTAGCAGGCATTCCATAGATGAGGGCTGTAGTGGTGGAAAGAGGCCTCGCTGTAGGTTTTAGTCCTGACTTTAGGAGCAACCAAAAGGCCGACACCAAAAGTAAGTCAGATAGATAAGAAGGCCAAAGACCATTAAGACGTTTATAAACAACTAAAAGCACTTTAAAATCATAAATAAATCATATAAAGCTGTATGAGAATATAAAGTTAACAGAAGTGTGTGATGGTGTGACAAGTTACTATGTAAGCTTTTAATGTAGGGAAGTGTCAGTTATACGTATGAAAGGGAGCTTTATTAATAAGTTCAACAGCAAACAGGAAGAAACTGTTTCTGTGGCATAAGGATTTGGTCTTGATGGACCGCAGCCTCCTGCCAGAGGGGAGAGGGATAAAAAATTTATGACCAGTTGAGAAGGATCCACAATGATCTTTGCCACCCACTTTACAGTACTGGAGGTGTGCAGATCCAAAAAAGAGGGCAGATTGCAGCCAATCACTCTGTCAGCTGACCAGATGACGCCTGCAGTCTGTCTTTGTTTGGCTGTAGCATACCAGATGGTGATGGAGGTGGTGAGGATGGACTGGAATGATGGAGGTGTAGAAGTGCACCAACATCGATCTGGATCTTCAGCTGCTACAGGAGGGAAGAGGAGGAGGTGTCTGGATATTGTGGCTGTATATGGTTTATCCATATGCTACTGAGGTCCTGTTTGTTAGATAAATACATTACAAAACTGCAAATAAACAACACCAAGCAAGAGAAGATTTGGCAAGTTTTTCGTGGGTCAGCCCACATACTCAACTCTACTGTTCATCCCACAAATACACTTTCTTTACAGATGTGGCACCATTTAAAAGAAAAATAAACAGGCTTCCCAACAGTATAAGAATAATTGCCAAGAAGCTTTAAGCAAAGGAATAATCGACACAAGATGTTCTCACTTACTGTAGTTTTTATGTTAAAGTTTTTATTTATTTATTTATCACGTAGATCATTTCTAAAAAAAAAAAAAAAAAAAAAAAAAAAAAAAAAAGTCAACGTTTTCATTGGAAAATATCGTGGATCAACACGTCTCGTGTGGTTATATTGGAGTAAACCGGAAGAGGGCGCAGAACTTCCACCAAATTACTTTACAGGGCTAAGCCTTTACTTTGAAAGCCAAGCTGGGTGAGCGCGTGCTGCAGCACGAGCGAGTCCTTCAACCGACAGAGACTGAGGTCAGACTGAGCACCGGCTGAGGCACCGGGACTGCAAAAGTACTCTGTTGGGCAAACCTCCAAATGTACCGGTGATATGTCTTATGCTTTGAGTATGTCACATTCATTGAGGTGATAGACGAGAATGAACCTGTCAGACTATTTAGTTTGAGCTAATTTAACTAATGCAGCTAGCCTGCTAACTGTTATTAGCTTTGTTATCTAAATTAGCTTTTAGCTGCTCAGGCAGGCCGAGAAGTGCTCTTCATATTACAACCATGTGCTAATGTGATTAAACAAGCAGACAGTTGCGGAGTTGGTTAGCTTCTTTTGTTAGCGATGTTACCCTTGAAAATATGTTCGAAAATGTTAAGAAATGTACAGTTGATTAACTATTATGCTGTTATGAAAGCAGATGTTATTATTCTGAATTTTGAAATTATTGCTATGGAGTAGTGACAGGAGAAAAGACATTTAAGATGTTTGACAATGATTTACATTTGGCAAAGACAAGTACTGCAGCAAAATATAAAACTTTCTAAAGAAAAAATCTGTTTAAAATTGCACTGCCATATCTTGCACGTAGTAGATATAAAAGTTTATCAATATACTTGTTTAAAAACATTTATTAATATTAAAGACTAGGAAATATTTTCAAAAAGTTTAATATGTTTATGTCTCCCTTGGCTTACATGAATTATGTAATTGTTCTATTCCAACCTTGTTATTTTTCTATTTAATTATCTATAGTTTATGCATTTTTATTTATAATATCACAATTAAGGAAAGAAGCTAGACATGTAAACTATTATATTGTGATTTAGTGCGCTGTTCACAGTTGCAAAAATCCAGATGAGCAAAAATAAATCAGCAACTAAAGACATTATTATACATTTTCCCAGCAGGTAAAAACAGCTGAAATGAGCTAACATTACTAAATTAGAACTTTTAAGCAATCGAGACAAACAATAGATTTGTGTGGAGATTTGACTTGGCTTAAGAGGGTTTCTTTGTCCATGTGGACCAGCCAGAAGTCTCTTGGGCCAACTTAATTGGATATTGCATGCTGTCATGCCAGATGGATATATGTCAGTTTATAATGTATTTAGTTCTACAGTGAGTGGGTTTACTGCGTTATCTGAGATAAAGACTCAAACTAATCTTCTGATGTAATGTTGGTCACGATTTTTGATACTTGTATTCCTTTGGTGTCTGTTCTCAGCTATCAATTTACTGTAATTTAGTAAATACCCGACCAGTTGAGTCAATTGTCAGTCCTTTTATGGTTTTCCTGCAGGTCACAAATATGTCCATATATGCTCAGGATTTCTTTTCTAATGCATTTATTAATAACATTGTCAGACATGCTTCTACTTTGTGCAAGCGTTGCCACTTGCAGATACTGTACATCCAAAGTTTTATGTAATAGCGTCATTATATCCCTTACTAAGCTGCCAAGGTTAAATCCTTGCATGTTACTCACTATTGTCATCCTGTTCAGCTTCAGTGTCATGGCGATGAGAACGGAGGTGCCAAGTCATGGATAGCGTGCCACAATGACACATGAGACCCTCACAAATTCCCAGCTGTCTGTGAAGACTGTTGCCCTGCGAATGGTTGACCTACCGTTGTCCGTCTACAGCTCTCTGACACAGGTTAGCAAATGTCTGTTAATGACAGGTGTTCCTCTTACAACCTTGCTATTGAAAATTCTTAGTGTTTTTTTTTTGCCGTTGGCTTGTTTGTAAAAAATAGTCATTTTAATAGTTGTGAGTATGAAGTATTTAATCAAATCTTTGTACATTCATGTATATTATATGTTGTATTTTATACAGTTCCTTTGTACCAAGAGGCGTTTAATTAATTAATTAATTTATCTTTTATTCCACAAACAACATACTAAAATTCAAAGGAAGAGGTGAAAAAAAGCCTAGTGCTTTACAAGCTACAATTTGTGTAAGTTTATTGTATGTAAAATGCAAGTTAAAGCCCTTGTTTGATGGTATGGTCCAATCAGTGTTTAGGCAGGCAAAAACGCACTATTTAACTGTAGCTTAGTATGGATACACGACCTGCCTCCCTGACTGAATAAATGGCCAGATATGGTAGCAGGATAACCTTCAGTCAGCATGCTTACATGACACAAGAAAAAACTGGACTTGCAAATGTATGGAAATGTGTTAGGCCATAAATTTTACAAAATTAAGCTTTCGAAACCCTACTAACATAGTTCATGTATTGCAGTTGGGGATTAAATTTCTACTGCATGTATACACTCAACCAGACTCAAATAGGCACTTTGCGTACTCTCGAGTGTTGCATCTTTTTGTAAAAACAGTAAAAGTGTAACTCCATATTAATACAACTGAATTCCTAAAACAGTGCTCTCCTTCAGATACGTCTTATTACTTTTGTCAGATAGTTAAACATGTCAGAAATCGTGCCTGAAAAGAAGTCTATTAAGACTACCGTCAACTCATACTTGCTTAAAGAATTTCCAGACTGTTGCTAGACTAATAAAATTAAGATTTTATTATCACACTGTTATCAGATAAGGTTACTATCAGGTGATGGGGCAGTTCTTCCAGAAACCTGAAGACAACATCTTCAGTGAATTTAGCTACACTAATAGCTGTCACAGAGAAAGATGGCAGCTACTGAATGTTTTGAAGTTTTTCTCACATGGTGCACAGCATTGTAACTATAGCTCAACCGTACATGTATGCTGGGAGAAAGACAGTGGTCCAGTTAAATGACCAGGTCAAGCTAATCTCGTCTGTGCATATTAATGACACTAAATATTTGCCTGTTTGGAACTTAGGGTTATTCATCTGGCTTATGTGCATGCTCTCAGTACACAAAGTACAGAAACTTTGACCTGTGCTATGTGTAGCCAGTAGCTTTCTTTCCTGATTTTTTTTCTTTTACTTGTTTATCACATGAAATGTTTCTTTTTAATCATTTTTGTATTTTGAGGATTAGTTTGATTAGAAATATTTTACTGTGAATTTAAAAAAATAGCTGTCCCAAATCTCTAATTTGTCTGCATTGGGCCAAGATTCATTCATAGTTTTTCTTAGAAACAGGTTTGGTGGTTGTCTTTTTTTTTTTTTTTTTCCAAACTCAAGAAGAGATCATGCCAACTATGCTTTTTCAAGTGCAATTGATCTGAAGAGGCTCACTTCCAATGTGACAAAGACCTCAATAATCTTGCATAGTAAAGCAATAGAAAGTTGGTGCTTAATGCTCAAATGACAATATGATGTCAGTTGTTTTTGTCTCTGTTAGGCTGTTTCCCCAAGTCCTTTAAATGTTTGGTATTTTCCATTTGATACCCACATGCTGCTGTGTTTATATGAACAGCATGTTTGCTCGCTGGGCAGGAGTCACGTAGCAGGTCTGGTGTGTTTAGAGTGCTCTGGTTGGAAAATATCTGATGTGTGGCAGTAGCAGCTTTGGATACAGATTTTAGAGCTGAGGCTCCATCCTAGTTTATTCACTGCCCCTTTCAGGCTGTCAGTATTGTGACTGTTGCCACATCTCCTAACTGATTACTGACTGTTTTTGTTATCTTAATTTGTGGGGATGTGCAGAAGCAGGGTATGTGTGAATAATCGTCTCATTCAGTGATTCTAACTATGGACTGAGGGGGCTTTGCACGCAGTCTGAAACTGACTCTTGTAAATATATATGACAGCCAAGGGGCTGTTCCACCTGTTAGGACATCACTGTCCACTATAGTTTGATTTATGTATCCTTGGTTGAGCTCCAGTCAGACAGACAGATGTTTTGCATTGCATAGTAACTTCAGTTCTTTCCTGCATTTGTATTGTTTGGTCATACGAATATGATTATATTAAAAGTGGCTATACACTCAGCTGCATAAACGAATACAAGTACTAGTCTTGGTTTGGAAGTGAGAGATTGGAGGCAGAAGCAATGATGTGCATCTTCATTATGAGCTTATGTGCTGCTACATTTATGTACTGGAATCTGTATTCATATAAGTTTTTACTCCTCACATAGGGTCTTTTGTAAGGATGTTGATTTTGTGTAAAGATTTAGTGCTTCATAAGCAGGCATCTCAGGCAACTGTCAGTAGAATTCACAACCAGTGAGCAATTTGCTGCTTGTTTATAATTGTCTGTGTGTCTTTAATTTCTTTCATTGATGTTATAAATACATTCAGAGCCCTATTATGTCCTATGGTTAGTATAAGAATATTCATTGTTCAGTGTTGTGCCTCCTATAATAGATGTTGCTCTTTCAATATTGATTTGCTAGTCATTTTATATGGTCTCTAGGAAAAATGCCCACATCTTCTTCAAAATATTCTTTTTTTTAAACACTAATCTATCAGTAAAGGATTCTATTAAGATTTTATACCAAGCCTTAATCAGTTGAAAAGCTATTTTTTTAAAGTAAAATATTACTTGTAACAAAGCAGAAACATGGAAGTTCTTGGTGAAGTTTTGGTTTGTCAAATCTAAATGCTTTTCCTTCAAAGAAGAGGTGAAAATGCTTTTCAGCATTAATTTTTAATTCTTACTGTGTTTACCTCTTCAAGGTGAGTGTCAGCACAGGCACCAAGAAACTGGTGGCCGCCACTGCCTTTGGCACCGTCTCACTCCTCCTCCTTGCTCGCCGCTTCCAGAGGAGGAAGGGCAGAAAGAAGGCGCTCTCTCCACAGTGGGAGCAGGCTGGTTTTGAGTTTTTCACACCAGCCTCTGCAGAGAATGGTAAGACTTCATATGGTACATCACACAAGAAACATAAAATGGAAGGTCAGACATCCAGAGGACACAACATTAAAGGTGTAAGTAGTCTGGTCAAAGAGGGCCTGAAGAGAGCTTGGTAAAATAAAATAAAGTAAATAATGTACACACACATGTGACTAAAATATTGAGAGAGATGCATCAGCATCATCATCCGGCTATAATCTCACAGTCATGCTATTAGTTAGAGGTGAGATGGGCTATGAACTGATCCCAGATTCCACAGGCCCCTTATTCTAGCCAGCATAACGTCATAACCATAACGTCATAACCATAACATTCATAACGTGGAAAACGGTGCTCTGGGCACAGTTGAAAGATGTTAAAACTTTTTATTTCCAGAGATGATGTACATATTCTATATAAAATCAATAGATTTATGTTTTATACATGCTTTACATCACAAGTTAATTAGACATTTAATGCAGGTAAGTTGGATTAAAGCAAGTTAGTGTTTAATGCAAATATGGGCTTAAGTGCTGCTTAACTTGCAGGGACAACTGGTTTGTCCCTTCCTCATATTTTGTCCCACTCTAACTACACGGAAGTCAAAGCAAGTATCGAAAAGTGGATTTAGGCTCTGGTAAATACTTTGACTTAATGTAAGTTATTACTGCAATATTCCCAGATAATGTTTGTTACATAGTGAAGGCATTATTGTCACTAAATTGGCAAACACGCCTTATCCATTGTGTCATTCTGTTGCTTACTCATTTAGATGTAGCGAAAAAGCAATCCTGCTGCATTCTGATCTTTTTCCAAAGCTGTATCTCTTTTAAGTTTTCATCTTTATCTTTCCAGATAATACCAGCCAAAACATTACTCTATCCCTCAACTCAAAGAATGGCTGCTCCACTGGTTCTGGTCTGGTTCTCACAACAAGGGATTACAGAAAACTGTCTGGGTCTCTGCTGAGCCTGGCCTCGGTAAGACTGAGCTACAGGTTTAATAGAACTTGGCTGTATTACATCACCCTACGGTCACAGTACAGTTGAGAGCGGCTGAAGGACATGAGCTGTCACAGTGTGTTGACCACCATTGCTACTGATGTCTATACACAAACCTCACGAGTTGATCTTATTCAGGAGTTGTTCCCAATTCACAGTAATTTTAATCTAAAGTGTTTATGAGTAATATAAGTGTGTACTTTGCTCAGTTACTCAAAAAATTATAGATGAAATTATTTCAGTGGTGAGACATGGCCCAATTCACTAGTTATTTACTTTTGGTTGAGATCGGGTGCCTGGAGGCAAAAAAAAGAGTGTGATTTTTCTAACAAGGAACAAAACTGATGAAAGATGTAGATTTCAGATGTTAGACTCACTTTCCTGTATAACCAGATTGTTGAGTTTGCTCCAGATATTGTTAGTGTTCTGAGTGTAAAAGCTTAAATCGTCATGTGTACTAAAACAAGTTGTAGGTGGAGTCTAAGTAGAGAAACCGGTAAGTTGTTTACAGGATGGGTAAGAATAAATGGAAATGAGAATCAAGGTAGAACTTACATTGTTTTTGTATCTGTCAGCATTCATCATTCCAGCTGTGTACATGCTCTTTTCATCTTTTATATTAATTTCTCTTTCAGTCTGATTTGGCCAGAATTAAAAATGCTTAAGCAGTTCAGAGATTGTTCCTTTGTTTTGGTTTATGTATTCACACTATGAAGGTGCATAGATGATTTTGTCTGAACTGATATAACCCAAAAATATTTTGTAAAGATGGCCAGGGGGAAATAAAGAAATTAGAACACACATTAAAAATGATTTGATCACAATAGGTTATTGGTGTCATTTTATACATATTTGAATAGTAAACCTCTTTTTTGTTAAGTGTGTTTTGGTACATAACACTTAAAGCAATGATTGTTGATTATGATATTAAACATGCTCCATATGAATACAGTGCTCACAATAAGTGTACAGTATGTGGTCTTAAGGTCGGGTTATTGTGCAAGATGATAAAGTTATATGAGTCAGCATATAACATTTTTTATTTCTGTTTTCTATTTATATTATTTTGAGTTAATGATATATTATTAAGAATTGTCCTGCAGTGTGTTAGTCTCTGTATGCACCTTCTGCTTCTTGAAGGTTTACTGTGATCTGCTTTGTTTGTGCAGGTAAAAAGCATAAACTCTTCCAGTAGCAGTACCTGCGCTAATGAATCCACATGTTGGGATGGAGCGGGGGATGCTGACATCTGTAGTGTGGTCAACTTATCCATCACCACACCTGAAAACCTGTACCTTATGGGTAAAGAGATTTGTGTACCTCATCACACATCACTCACATCACTGTGTTTGCCATGTGTAGGACTGTGTTATAAACTTTAAAACGATGAAAGTATTGGATTTCTTGTGGGTTGCATCAGGATTCTTGAGTTATTTCATTTGTTTTTCCTTTCAGGTATGGATTTATTTGAGCAGGCTCTGCGGCGGTGGGAGGAGGCGCTGACATTCAGGAGCAGGCTGGCAGAGGATGATGAGAGCTGTGTGTCTGTCAAAACAGGAGCTGGAGACACCATCGCTGAGCAAGGCATGGAGGTGGGAGACATATTGCTATTCATTAGGAACAGAAAACACATGGCTTTTTTTTCCCCTCAGCAAGAGTTTGTTACCAGTGAGAGGAGAACAATGGAGGATACTGAGAGAAAGCAGCATCTTTTGGTCAGGGAGCTCCACTTTTTCATGCAGCTTTAGTTAAATCTCAAAACTTTTCAGAAAGGTGTTGATTTTATCACTTCGAATATGTTCAGTGTTCAGATTGAATAATGGCTGCATTGTTGTCTCTTGCAACCTATTTAAAGTTTTTTAAATTATTGCAGATCAAATAATAACAGATAATAAGGCTACTGGTCAGTCTCCTTTCAAGGAAATCCATTGCACTGTTGTTTTGAAAGGATGTTGAGAATTAGATCAAACTAGAGTACTCAGAAGTGAGACTCTTACCATTATGATAAAAAAAAATAAGGTAAAGTTTAATTTGTAACATTCTTAACTACATTCTTGTCTTTAGGATGTCATCAGTGCAGAGTTCATCCACAGGCTGAAGTCTCTGCTTCAGCGGGCTTACCGCCTCCAGGAGGAGTTTGAGGGAGTCCTAGGCATGTCAGAACCTTCATCCCACAGCAACAGCATAGGTGAGTTACCTTCTTATAGTATTAGAATTCTGCATTAACAGTAGAGAAAACTGTTGTAGTTGATGATGTAGTGATGATGTAGTTTGAATGTCTCAGTAGTTTGTTTTTTTATTTCTTTTTGTTTTTGGGGGGCTTTATAAACAGAGAGTGATAGATGACTTATCCTGTGATCAACTGATTGCGCTCAGATTATCAAATGATCAACCACAGCAGTAACCCCCAGTTTCCACTGGGTGGTGTGCACCACAGCCTCTGCAGCTATTCGCGACCATTTTAGTCAATGGTTTGGTTCACACCGGTTGCACCGCGGTGCATGTCAGAAGCGTCCGAAAAGTGCCTCGTCACGGCTCTCTGCTGAACATATGCTCCAAGTCTATTATTGACAGAACACGTGTCCAGAACTCGACAAACTCGGCAGATAGGGGCAGGCAGGAAATCAGACACGGGAGAAGTGTAAGAGCCTCCGGTAATTTTCAAAATAAAAGCCCCTGTTCAGATTTGTGCTTGCTGAACTATGTAAACATTACGTTATTATTCATTCAGGATGTCTCAGTGTTTTTATTTTCATCATGGATGACAAGACGTTTATCCTGGAAGTGGAGAACCACAAGATTCTCCAATTCTCCTGTGAGTTTGTGATTTTGCAGATCCAGCTAGGCGGACTGCACTCATGGGCATGCCACACCTGACACCCTCCCGGTGTCACGCACCACGGAGGTCGGAACAAAACCGTGGTGCACCCAGTGGAAATGAGGGACTAAGCGTTATGCAGCTGCTTCACAGATTCAAACTTGAATGTTACAAATAACAATCCCTCTTTCAGAAAGAAAGAAAATGAGCTACAAATAATTTTAATGTCCTAAGTGCACCAACACAGTCTAAAAGAATCTCTGCTGTCTTTCATTTTAAATGTAGATATATTATCAATCATTTTCAGATATTCTGATAATCTAGTGGCCTGGAGTACTTTAATTGGAGATATGTTTTTTTTATATATATTTAAAAGTTCTTCTGAAACCTGATGGAGAATTCACAGTTATTACAAATAACGGGTTCAATTTTGCATTTTAAGGAAAGTAATAAAAATGTTTGTATTCTGTGTAAATTGCAGTCTCTATGTATTTTAACAAAAATGAAAACTCTAAGCTGTTTTAAAAATTTCCTCATTCTTCCCCCTAGATCAAATGGCAGACCTTTTGGCCAGAGAGGAGCTGGACGATACTTGTCTGAGAGACAGCAACAGCATCGCTTCCACCGACTCTTTTGTGTCTGCTGCTGAGGTAGGGAAGGCAAATCACCTCATTATATGTCAAACATTCTTTGATTTACTTTAAATGTCTAATAAGCAATTGTGCTTTTTTTTTTGTTTTTTACTCAAAGCTGTGTCCTATTTTTATTACAATAATCAGCAACTAAAATGATAATCATTTGTTTTGGTTTGATCTCCTACTTTTGCATATTTATGTAAATTCAAGTGTATTGAAGAGTGTTTTATTAATATTCTGTTTACTGATAAAATTAAATGAAGCATTTCAGATGCGATAAGGTTTAGTTTCTCCTATGGATTAGGTCTGCCCTTTTTTAAAGTCTTTGTTAGTAGCAAAATAAGCAAATAAAAGTAGGTTCAGATTCAGAGCAACAACAATTGCAGTGAAAATCTTAATCTGAAACGGTCTGAAACCTTGAACAAAGGTTGTCTGAGTCGCGGCAGGAGTTTTACTTAAATAGCTTTGATCTTCTTGTAGATACACCACCTGGTGTTTACCAGGACTCAGTTTATCCCCTTTACTAATTAAGTCTCTGTGGGGGCTTC
Source organism: Melanotaenia boesemani (assembly GCF_017639745.1). Classification (NCBI taxonomy): domain Eukaryota; kingdom Metazoa; phylum Chordata; class Actinopteri; order Atheriniformes; family Melanotaeniidae; genus Melanotaenia; species Melanotaenia boesemani. Next base: position 26,198,936 of record NC_055689.1, on the reverse strand, counting down.
AGCTGTGTATCCGGTTATACTAGTACACTTGACCCACAAAGTATAAAAATAAACTGGTTGTTCAAAATAATTTGTTCAATGAGGCTTCAAGCTGAATAATCTGAATTTCTCAGCAGCATAAATCTAAAGAGGATCTGTCAACATTGTGTTATAAACATCGTTTGATGTAAATTGCTCTAATAATAAAACTCGAGGGCAACAAGATCTACTTCAACATTCATTTTACTGTCAGTTTTAGTCAGTCTTGTCCATAATGTGCATGGCAAAGACTAGGACTTCGTTTAGCTTGTACTGGCTTCCAGCAATGAAACTAGGTCATCATACGTGTTGAGTCACTTAAAATAGACCTTCAGTGTTCTTTTGGCAGCATACAGCATTCATCCAAGTGTTACTCTGCAGCTGGTTTCTTTATACACTCCACATTTGGTCACAACACAGTAAGCTATGCAGACCTGTAGTGCAATTTAATACCTAATATACACTAAATAAAAATAAACCCTTAAAGTCGGTAGGTTTTAACTAGTTCACTAACTGTGACATTAAAGTACAAATAACTTAGGCAGTATTTCAGCTTCATGTGGAAGCTTTAGATTTAACTGTTTCCTGGTCACATTTAGTTCAGAGGAAATGTACAGCATGTCATCACACATGTGATACCTGTACCTGCTTACATCTGATTATGACCCACTCCGTGGTAAAAAAGATAGTAGTCTTAATAACTGCTGACTCTTTGACTGTCTTAGAAATGTAGCTTAATTGGAACAAAGCTATTGAGTTTTGATTGTACCTGCAAGTTCATAAAGAATTCTGGGTTTTGCTTTTGCAAGCTTACAAAAATTAAAGAGAAGATGGCCAGACAGTCTGCTCTAATTCAGTCTCGGAAATTTAGATTTGCAGAGAACTCTTTTTATCCAGTATGATGGTGTTTTTGTTTGTTTTTAAATAAATGAATTATCAATAAATTGACAAACCTGGACAGGGTATTTAGCATTTTCATTTATAACCTGTGCAGCTGCGTTGTGTTTGCATGGCGTGGGGAAAAGGGCTGTAGCGCTGCTTTTTCTCTGCTTTGTGCATGAAGTCTAAATATGAGCAAGCAAGACATGACAACTTTAGAGTAACATTACCTGATTAACTCTAAAATAACATTTAGACATTAGGTTTGCCTGAAGTATTTTGATTATATTAAATATTGTTTGTTTGATGATCAGTTTAATCTGTTTGGTTTTTTTTTAAGTACAGATCATCAGATTTACAAATCAAATGTTTTTTCCCCAATCATCAATCTAAAGGGTAGGGTAGGGGAAAATGCTTAGTAACAACCGCACTAAAGAGAAAAAAAAGTGCCTTCAACACATTTTTCACTGTCTCACAACTCTGCTTCCATATAACATGGTATGTTCTGCCACTCAAGATGTCTAAACTGAATCAAGCTGCAACAGTGATCTACGTTCATACCTCTAGGAAGGCTTTGGTGTCAGACCTATATATCCATCTATGGATGACATAAGGATGCAGACATACTTGAACTGCCAATAAAGAATAAAACTCTGGACCAAGTTTAAAGAGTTATGAACACTTCAAGCCTTCTGTCAGCCAGGCAGTTAAGAAAATGATCTTTATTTAATTTATTTCTGCCTCTTCTGTTTGTCTCAGCCTCAGCTGTCAGAGAACAGAGAACTGAGGAGTGCTTTTGCTCTGGGCCATCACCCTTTCTACGAAGAGGCACTGCAGATGGCTGAAGAGGGCAAGATATCCTGCAGGGTACTGCGGTGAGTACACTGAATAACACGTCAATTAAAAGAAGGTTGTCAGCGTTGGAGAAAATAGTTCTCTGTGGCTTGAGAGATCAGTATGCTCATAAATGTACTCTCCTACTGTAAAAGAAGATGGCTGAACATAACTTTGTTACTTGTGCTGTCTGAGATTGTCTTTTGTTTATGATTTTCAGAACTGAGATACTGGAGTGTTTCAGTGACTTGGATTTCCTGGCTAAGTTGCACTGTGTGCGGCAGGCATGTCAGGTAAAGATTATGTTTATCATTTAAGGCATATTTTAATGTATAAATTTTTACTATTGGCACTGTTACCATAGCTGCAATTTTATAGCACTGTGGAAGAAATGCAAACCACTGCACTGTTCATGTTTTTCTTCACATTTCATTGTGCAGTAGTAATAAAAAGCTTAGATTATTGGTGTCTAATGCCAGAAAGCAGTTTAAGGCCCTATCCACACGGAGACGAGTCTAGGTGATTCTGCTACAGTTGTCGTTTGGACTTTTTGTCCACACAGAATCAGCATTTTGGGAGTATGAAACCGTTATTCTGCTGAATAATTCTGCAGATGCCACCCTTATCCATTCCGTGTGTACAACATACACCAGGACTATTCACTTCTGTCCTCCGAGTGCTGCAGTCCTGCAGGTTTTCCATGTTTCCCTGCTGCAACACACTGACTCAAATTAATGAGTGATTGTGCAGAACTTCATAGGCTGTTGAATCCATCTAATTTAAGTCAGGTGTGTTGGAGCAGGAAAATTAAAAACCTGCAGAACTGCGGTCCTAGTGGGAGTGAATTGAATAACCCTGACCTAGACGTAGATTTTTTTTTGTTTTTAATGACCCAATGAAACAATCGTCCCAGAGCCCTTTCACAACACTGGCTGTCAGTGAAGGAGGAATACTGTGACCAAAAAAAGACTAAAAGTGAGGCTGTGGGGGGTGTTACATAACCATCTTTCCATCTTATGTTGCATGGCAACTGCTTGAAATGTTGGCGAGTGATTTATAGAAGCTCCTGTTGACATCCTAACATCTCATGAAATTCACTCAATCTTCTGACTATAACCTATTGTTTATTTATGGGGAAACTAGCTTAAATTGGACTCTTAACGACTTAACCATCAACTTTCATGACCAAATCTCCAAGCTGTTGTTAACTTCAATGGAGTAAAGTCCTCGCACCTTGGTTTGGTTGAACTGGCTCGCCATAAAGCACAGAAGTTATGAGACTTGAGAACGGAGCAGATGCCAGAACCAGTGATGTGCCTGTTAACGTGGCAGCACAGAACTCCCTCTTTTTTACTTCCATCTATTCCAGTTTCTATCTGAACATGCTCCATGTCATCTTCTCAGTTTTTGATGTTTTTATATGGCACCACTCGCAGGCCTGGCATTGATTTTACAGTATTTTACTGGAATTATGTGGAAGCACACCTTTCTGGAAAACCTGTCTGTACAAAAACTTTTTTTTTCCTTTTTTCAAATTAAATTTTGTCTTTGTGTGCATGTGGCCCAAGTCTACTCAGATTTAATGACAAAATGTCTCTTTTGTCTCCAGCTCATTTTGTATGAAAGAGCCACCAGGATGTTTCTGGCTGACACAGGAAAGAAGATACTGTCTTCCATTATAGTTAAAGCACATAAAGTAAGGCTGAAGACGCTTGTAAAAAAAACTTTCTGTACTTCTATGTACAAATTGTTCTTCTTTAAAGTGTCACTGCTTGTTTTTTAGAGTCCAAAGAGATTTGAAGAAGTGTTTGAAGAGATGATTTCCTTCCTGGAGCACACAGAGCACTGGGAAGACACGGAGGTGGAGCTGGCTACACGAGGGGTTAGTTGTACGATAGTAATATTAACAGGGCTCGAAGTATTCCGGCGCTATGCCGGATCTCTGTCATGTGGTGTGTTTGCGGCGAACAAAAGCAAAAAACCTTATTAAATGCTGTTTATATTGTTACATTCCCCTCTTTAGTCATTACAAGCCCCTGAAATCTCATCTGTGTTCTCTAGAATTGTATATTTGAAAGTTTTTGCCATTTAAAAAATAAATAATAAATAAAAATAAATGGCTCAGCCAGGAAATTTTCACTCCATCCATTTAGCCCCGTCCACCATCAGATGGATTTTCTTGGTATAATTATTGTGAAAGAAATAATCACAATTTTACGCTTATCACAACTATTGATTATTGATTTTACACTATAAATGGCTCTGTAAATGGACTGAAAGTGTCTCACGTTTATTACAGAGATCATTGTTAATTTAATCAGTCTAATTTTGTAACAGTTTTATTGCCTAGCATTATTCAAATCCAAGGAGACTGCAAAGCCACAGCCTCCCTTACTTTGACTGGGGAAAAGCTAAAAGTAGGTTTTCAAAGGATCAAAGAGGTCTGCAGTTAAAGGGAAAACTGTATTTGATGGAAGTCCAATGGAAATATACACTACCGTTCAAAAGTTTGGGGTCACTTCCCTATTGAATCCCATGGCAAAGTGACCCCAAACTTTTGAACAGTAGTGTATTACTGTATGAGTAATACTTTTTTCCTATTTTTCACTTTTTAAATATTTCCTACCTACTAATCCTCACCAGGTGAGGCATTTGAACTTCTACGACATCGTCCTGGACTTTATCCTGATGGACTCCTTTGAGGACCTGGAGAATCCTCCCATCTCCATCCAGAACGTGATAAACAACCGCTGGCTCAACAGCTCTTTCAAGGAAACGGTGAGTCAAAAAAAAAGTGAAAAAAGAAAAAAATGGCAGATAAACTTTCCACATTTTTAAGCTAACAAGTATTTTTATACCTGTGAATTTTGGCTTTGTATTAATCATAAATGTTTATATACCACAGGCAGTGGCGTCAAGCTGTTGGTCTGTCCTGAAGCAGAAGAGACAACACATGAAGGTAAAAGTCTCAGACACTGAAAATGTTTAATAATAAATGTACTTTATCTGGAAAAAAAATGTTTTGGATGCTATTAAGCCTGCATTTTCTTTGATAGTTTAATCTAGTATGTTATAGATCAACATTGTCTTAATGTTTCTTATTACCTACCTCAGTGGTGTCGTCAGCAAGTGTCAATGTGTGCGTGCATCTCAGGGGAAACTCCGAGAGCGCGACAGAGAGATCAGCTCTGACATATGTTTCCTACACAGTCTATGTGCATATCAGATAAATAACACCAGACTATTTAGTTTTTAAAAAAAGAAATAAGTATAAACCGTTTGAACAAATGAGACTTAAAGGACTTCTGCTGTGACTTGCTATGACATAGAAATCAGATCAGAATAGTTCAGTTTGATCTGGTAGGGGTAAAATGTTAACACTGATAGTCTTTTTCTGAAGATTAGTTATGGAAATTGCGGGTTGTCTTATAATCAGGGTTTGGAAATGTAAGTGTCTACAATAGCCAACAATCATTCTGACTTATACAGCATTTTTGTTTAGGTATGCTAGTTATACCTAAGCTGCTATCCTTAGTTATCCTTAGTTAGCATTAATGCAACTGAACTGCAACATCTCAACACAAATGAAGGCTGTACATTTAAATACAAATTTTAATCAAAAACATGTTAAGTTATCATATCTTAAATCATGATTGCTCATGCTCTATAGCAGGGGTTCTTTTTCAGCACTTTACCCGTTTTGGAATATTTTTTTTTCCAGTCTTGTACCCTGGACCGGATCAGGGCAAACCCCTTGTTTAGAAAAAAATGACATGGGAAATACTAGTAATAGTAATGTTTAGTAATGCAGTACTATTCTCATTTCTGAATGACGGCTCTAGATAGCCAGGAAAGGTTAATGCTTTCATTGTGCTGGAAAATGTTGATTTAAAAAATTAGTATTATATTACAGCATTGTATTATAAGCTTGATTTGTTTTCTGTTTTTTGATTTCATTATTTTGTAGATGGTAGCAAAGATTAGTTACAGACAAAGGAGGAGCCAGTAGGAGACGTGTCCGAATCAGACATGGACATTGATAATAGTAATTTAGCTCAGCCAAACAAAGAAACTTACATTTTGTGGCATCTGGTTCTTTGACTATAGGAGCTGCCTCAACGACTCCCTGTATAAACCCTCAAATGTTTTCATTCTGTACCTTTTACTGTGCAGCTACTTACTGTGCATAAGGCCCTCAAATGTTTAACTCACAGAAAACCTCCTGGACCAGACTTCATGGAGCCTTATTTTTTTCTTGATGGCTGCTAATTTTGTTGCACAGCCTCTTATAATACTTTATAATCTTTCAATTGAAAGTAAAGAAATTCCATCAGCTTGGAAGTCACCTTTTGTTGTTCCTCTTTTAAAATTCTATTCTATTCTACAGTCATTTAGCAGACGCTTTTATCCAAAGTGACTTATATTTGAGAGTAAGAACAACACAAGCATGAATTCAAACAAGATGGGACGTCATAATTAAGTGATAGTCAGACTGCTTTTGAGTCCAGTTGGACCCAGGTGCTGTCATGTAGTGCTAGTGCAGTGCATATAATTTTTTTTTTTTTTTTTAATCTGGCAGTTTTAACCAACTACAGGTCAATATCAAATTTGTGCATTTTGTCAAATATTATTGAATCTCTTGTGTGTGATCAACTTAAATAATTTTTATATTCAAAATGAGCTTCTTTTAAATTTGCAATCAGGTTTTAGGGAAAAACACAGTACTGCTGCTATTGAAGCACTTTTGTAATACTCCTGGATACAAACACGTGTGTGTGTGTGTGTGTGTGTGTGTGTGTGTGTGTGTGTGTGTGTGTGTGTATATATATATATATATATATATACAAGCCCAGTGTGTCCTCAAAAGCTGGAGACCTACCTACTTACTATGCAGAAGTTAGGAAATCCAAACTCCACCTGAGGCCTCTGCTGTTTGTTTTAGGTGGATGACGGTTTCATCGCCCACTTCTATGCCGTGTGTGAACAGGTCAGCCCTATTCTGGCTTGGGGATTCCTAGGGCCCAAGAGCTCCCTGCAGGACTTCTGCTGCTTCTTCAAGGTCAGAAACATCATCAAGATGACCAGACATTTTTCAGCATACTATTTAAAGTGTGATCTCAGCTTCGTGTTGGTGGGTGGGTTTTCATTCAGCTTTATGAAAACCAGGATATGACCTTATTTGGAGACCTGAACTAACCAACCCTGACAATGTAGATCTTGTTAAATGGTATCAAAATGCAGGTTATCTCATAAGTTTTTTTTTTTTTTTTTAAAGTTGCTGTGGCGATACACTTAGCGAAGATGTGTATTAGCTTTTGCATATTACAATTAAACTTCTTTGCATGTTTCATGAATCTCCTCTATTCTGCAGGACCAAGTACTGCACTTCCTGAAAGACATTTTTGATCTGGACAAGGTGCGTTACTCTTCGGTGGAGAGTTTGGCAGAGGATATGCTCCACCTGCTGCACCGACGCTCTGAGCTGCTGCTGGCCTACCTGGGAGCAGACTCCCTGAGGCCCCTGAACAGCTGCAATTCCTCGCAGGTGCAGCTGGTTACCAGCACCCTGTTAGAGGCAAAGGTATTATGAGAGTATTTGCTCTGTGGTGAGTTCACACCAACCATCGGACCAAAGAAAACTATCCGTAGGTATGAGCGCACCTCTGGTCTGTTATGACTGAACATGAAATGTTATATACTTATCTCACATTCACTCACTATGCTGTGTGTTCTGTGGATCCTAATTAGCTGTCTGGCTTCACACCTGTTCATAGTGTTTAATGTGGCCTCTTCCTCCTCTCCCCAGCCCCCTTTCACAGTGCCATAGCAGTGCACATCAGTATGAAATATCATAGCAATAATATTTTTTATCAAAACTTGTGAGATTAGATATTAACCTGTGGACATAGACATATTTATTGCAGTATAAGAGCAATTTGTGACTGAAGATATTTTACCATATTTATTTTATTAAGCTTAAGATGCAGGGGTTATTTTGTAGAAGTTGTAGTGTATCCAGTACACATCTGTGGATTCAGATTGAATGTATTATTTCTAGTTGAGCATTAGCACCTGGACACTATTTGATGCACATGCTACCCATCAATCAATGACAGGGTTCAGTTTGAGACGTGAAAAACAAGGAACAGGCATTTTCTCTGTTGCATTTTATTACTTGAAAAGGGAAAGTTGTTTGCCGACATCATTTTCTAATTTTAATGCAATATTTCAAAGCCCAGCACATGCAGCTCACAAGGCCTGTAAAATAACACAAGATGGTGCATCAAGGCATCACACCTGTCACTTCCTTCCTTGGCCCTACCCATCCCCTTAGAATAGGTGTCCCTTCTCTTTTAGTGATAGGAGTAGCAGTTGTCTAGCATCTTGGGGTCAATTTTGAGGGCTACATAATCCCTAAACAAAAAAAGGACACCTTTAGCTTTACAAAATGGAGGGATAAGACCAGTGGGAGAAATTGGGATTGGGCCTCCCATCAGTTGAATACCATGTGCCACTAGATGGGCAACAACCCAAGAAGCCTTACCACAAATGCACATTTGGGCCTTGTTTTGGTCAGTGAATGTCCAAGTATGTTTATTATAATGTATGTTTTGAAGGAAGGAAAAAGAAACTATCGTTTGCTCATCAGTCACTGCCATATATAGAACATGCACAGCTGAAATGCTTTAAAAAAAAAAAAAAAGGAGTTACTTTCTCATTTTAAATTATTCACTTGAAGAGTAAATATTATTTGATATTGTTGATTAGTGATCACTTCTGTCCAAGAGAAAAGACACTAAATTGCTGTCAAGATGAGTTGATTAATTAAAATGATTCATCTTCTGGCCATCATCTAGCGAATAACCACTTGACTGTTTTTGTTGTATATTTAAAGTGTTTTGAGGAAGACTTGTGGAAGGAGTCTTTTTTTCAGAGGGAAGATGAATAAATTAAGCAAATGACTGAAAACAGCTTTGCGTCATTTTTGCCCATAGTTGTGTTCCAAGTAAAACTCAAGGCCATCAGTCCAGTTTTTAACAACTTTATTTATGAACATGGCAACATCTCAATAGTCAAAGTTAATTCAAAAAACAAACCAATAGATTTCATATACACAGCACATGAACCCTTGTTTACCTCTAAGGCATGCTCCTTGTTCTGTCCTCTACACCCCCCTCGATTTCCAAATTGAAACAGAGCAACTCCCACAGAGTGGACAACCTCAATCCATAAACCCTTTAACTACAAAAGAAGTGATTTTAAATTGAACCTCCAAAATTGCTGCATGGATCATTGAAGTATATCAGTTCCTGCTCTCATCCAACTTTCTGAAGTTTTTTGAAGTACAGTTACAGATGAAGGCATTCACAAACCATCAAACAGCTCTAAGTATACTATGTCATCATGGGTAAGGAGAAAAAAAAAATTCCAGGCTGTCAAAACATTATTCTGACCATCACTTTGCAATCACAGACTTAAAATTTCATTGCGTTGCTGCTTTACCTTATCACTGGAGCTCTTGAACGGTCTACGCTCAGCAGTGGGATTGACTCAAAGGATTCCTCCTTTTGGGGAGAAGGGGGGGGCAAACTACGACAGGGCCTGATTCTACGACCTAAGCCTGCAGCATCCTCCAACACTGTGAGCGAGAAGTGAAGGCAGCAGTGTTTCAATAATATATATATGCACTGCACTTGAGGGCAGATTCACACAACAAAAAACAGAAAAGAAAAAAGGTCACGTACTTCACCGTTTTCCACCTAGCATTTGAGCACATTGCTAACTTCTGGCAACAGGTTTGCATGGCATGCAGTTGGTTACACCAGTGTCAACTTAAAGCATCCTTCTACAGTCGCAGTCAGACTTACCAGATGCAAAGACAAAGCCTTTATCAATTATTAAGCAGATATTTGCAAGAGCATTTCCACTTGTGCAACTTTTTTTTGGGTGGGAAAAATCACTTTTCAAGAGTAAAACTTCACGTAACAAGTGATACAGCTCATCATGCAGTTCATTAATGAAAACAGATCCTCAAAACGGACATTTCTTTAACGACGAGGCATATATGCATTGAGGCGTGTTAACGACACAGGTAAGCATTTCTTTGCATATGTATGTATATATAAATGGCTCATAATCACTGGACAAAAACACTTTGTTTCCTTAGGCTTCGCTTACCTGTGTTATGCAGCAGAACCTAAGGTGCAAGGTCTGGGATGACACTGCAAAGATCAGATATATTGCACTGTTTGCCATCAGTGAACAATGCAGTCAAATATTCTGTCTTTAAAAACAGCCTTTCACAACAGTGCTCCATCAGAAATGATCAGTACTGAGCTAATCATAAACACTTCCACTACTAGCATTCCACATGCTTATATGGAACATGTAAAGAAATCATCAGCAGAAACCTAAGCATGCTAAACTGGAACTGTAGATTTCTAAGCAACATGTTGCAATTAATGGCATGTAAAAATGTGAACTTAATGGCACTCAGCAGGGCAGATATTCAGAACGCAAAAACCACATCCTTGCACAGTTCCTACCAGCAATGTAACAGTACTGACATTCAAACCCTCAGTTCAGAAAAACCAGCTGGCACTGAAATGCTACCTACACAATCTACATCATACTGTAAAGACTCAAAGTCTACATGTTATGCAATCAATGGGAGTCACGAAAAAGTCTCAGAAACATGTGGTACAAGAATCATTAAAACGTTTGGAATACTATGCCTCTCAGAACATTTCATACTTACCCAGGACAGGGGAAAAAAATAGCAATTTTTGACAAAAATACTACATCGTCTGCAGTTTATAAAGCATAAAGTATTCGTCAATCAAGTCAGTTTTGTACTTACATTACAGGAGGGCTCAACTGATGGTTGATGAGACTGCTTAGCCACCCCCAACCCTACAGCATCTATGTTCTTATATTGGATAAACACTAACAGAATGGGCACAGCAAAGACGATTTTTGCAATGTTTTTATATTAAAAAAACATTTTAAAAAAACAAATTTATACACATTTGGAAATGGGCAAGGCAAATGTTTCCATACATGTTTTAAAATACAGTGGCAATTTACCTGACTGTCCTGGAAAAAGAACAGCACAAAAAAGGACACTAAAAATATGCAACATTTCTTGAAACCACATTTTCTGAGGAACATGTTCAGAATACCTGCTTACCGCTTTTCTAAACTTGCCTGTGGAGGAGGAAGTGACTATCAAGGCAAAAAAAAAAAATACAAGCTCAACAATATCTGCAAACCAGGCAAAAGCAAAATAAAAAAGGGCCACAGCAACGCAATTAATGCATGAGAGACGATTCAGATACCTGTCAACTTTCTTAGAACAAAACATGAGTCTACAGCTACAGTAAATAAAGTCGGGAAACAGAATTCATAAGGACGTTTGTCGATCTGAGCCACTCTGGATCATTGCACTCGCATGTTTTCTACAAGCCTTATAGACAGTTGGAGAGAGACAGGACAGCACAACTTCCAAGTCAACCTTTTGGAACAACTGAACCCACACATGGCTTTCATTTCAACCTCCCCAACCCCAGGTAAACAAAAACATACAGAAATGCTTCAACCCATTTGCTGTGAACCACCCCAACTTACCAACACAGGAGGTTTCAGTTTGTTTTATTGCAAAAACACAACAGGCAATAGCATTTTTAAAACTGAGATGATTTACATGGTAATGTCTACAGTTTAATAAACATGACTTCTAACCACATTTAATGTAGATACAGGGCTGGAATGACCATATGTATAATTACCTCACTAAAAACAAAGCATTTACAAGAAAAAGAAAAAAAAAAACAACAGAAAAAAGAAAAAAAAAAAAAATCTGAGGACGTGTTCTCCGGGTTATCTGCCATCTATGTGAAACACTTTCAAACCAAGGAAATTTAAGATCTTCATCAAGGCGTCTGCATCCAAACATTTAACAAAGGATTTTGTTTCGACAATGTAGCATTTACTTTATGTCCACTTCACATTACTGGCCCTGTGCAGAAGAAATACATAGAAGATACATTGCATGTTAACAGCAGAAACAGTGGACTCAGCTTCCCAAAATAAAAAGCTAAAAAAAGAAAAGAAAAAAAAGCCTGTTTAGGGAGGAAGAGGTTTGGTTAAGGTTGTGAGGCTGCTACAATCACTGGAACCCTGCAAAACCCTATGGAAGGAAGATGGTAATTGTGCAAAAAGACTGAGTGCAAATCAATGTTGGAGAACAGATTCTAATAGAGTGTGTACCTGAGGGGCTTGTGGTGCTGCACCCATAGCCTGAGGGTTGGCTGTGCCGTAGTAAGCAGCCTGCTGCCGGTAGTACTCTGCCCAGGCAGCGCTGTAGTCTGGCTGGCCTCCGGGCTGAGTGGCAGCAGCTGCTGCTGCTGCTGGAGCGGCTTGAGGGGCCGCTTGACCTGTAGGTTCAAACAAAAGAACCCATTGGTACAGAAGAAACTTAAGAGAAACACTGGCCCTTCTCTGAAAGTCAGGAGCAGGAATCAGTGAGGTAATACCACATGCAACTAAAAACCCAGAACAAACAGCGTGTCTAATGTCTCTGATATGACCAGTACAATATTCATTGCAGCAGTGCACTAAAAGTTCTCAAGAAGCATCTTATCACTATGCATGTCAGATGGGACAGGAGGGCAAACCCACATACTTGCACAGATGCAGATCTATAAAACAATCATTTGATGAGCTAAACAGACAAACCCTGTGGGCCAAATCACAATGCTGAAGTCACCAGAAAACAATCTACACAGCCTGAAATCACCAGACAGTCACAGCATCCTAAATTCCAGGTAGTCAAGGCACATTTAAACAGAAGAAATTGAACTTTCAAATTTATCATCATTGATTTTCTACAAAGCCAAAATAATAAAAAAAAGAAAATGACAAATAATTAAGAACTGGTAATAAGCTGGCTGACCCCTGCTAAACATAAAGTACAATAGTTTTACATGAACTAATTCAAGCATTAGTACGTACTGTGAATCTAACCTATTGTGTGCAGCTCCTGTAGTTACTATGTGTGGCCACCAGGGTCTCTGTTATTCCACTGTTTAATAGCTGATTTATTCCTCATAGTTAATGCGTATTTTAATACGTAGTAAATGTTTTCCTGCTCTATGAACACCAAAGAAATTAAATTAATAATTTTAAAATTCCTTACACAGGAACTTGAAGCACATATTGTAGTTCTGACTACTGATTAAAATCCTCAGACTGGGACAACATTCCTGAACCATCCAGTCCCACAGAGACACAAACAGCTGCTGCTACAGAGCGTGATCTTGCTTTTTTAAGAGGCAGATGAGTACAAAAAGAACAGGGAGATATGGTGTATAAAAAAATTCTACAGAACTTATTGTATAAAGCAGCCGTTCCTTAATGTATCTTGTCATATAATAATTTCCATTTTCCAGCTCGCAAAACAAACTAAAATGTTTCAAGCAGAGATCTAAAACTTGTTTTCAAGCACAAAAAGCTACAACTCTACCCCAAGTGGTTTTCTAATATCCGAAGTGTTTAACATCTGAGGTAGAAGATACTATGAGAAGGGGAACGAACCCACCACCCTCGTCTCTGGGTCGCAGGTCAGAAACCTTCTGCTTTTCTATTGGGCAGTTGTGAAAACAGAAACTCTACAACAGAGCCCTGATAGGGAAATCAACCACCCTTTAACATAAATCTCATAAATCTTCATAGACATTATATTACATGTTACTTTGCAAGAAAAACTGTGCTGAATAGCTGCAGACTTTTGCATTTTCACCATCTAAATTTACATTTACTAGGACACTGAACATTAAGGTGTTTTAGTTAGCGCTTTCATGGATTATAATCTCACAGATTTAACTTACTATGAGATACTCGTGGCATGACAGTAACTTTTATTCTGCTTTACCTATAAGAATCTCTGGTAGTAGGAGTTAAATCATTTCACCAACCTTGTTTCTTGTAATACTCCTCCCAGGCTTTCGTGTAGTCCTGAGGCTGCTGACTTTGTTGACCTGAAAAGACACAAAAAGAAATTATGACTTAGTGCGTTCAAAAACCAAATAATGAGAAAAAAAAGACAATCCACATCATCCTACATTGCTTATATCCATAACCCACAAATCAAACATGAACATTTAACTTTACACACATTCAATAACAATGAAACATTCATGACATGCCATCGGTTCAGATAAAGCCCTGAAATAATCTAGACAATAATAAAAGCTCATATAGGTGTTTCTGTGTCAACAGCTCAGTCCTGCAGATAGTCAAAAGTGTTGCAGTCTAAACAGCACAGGCGTCAAATGCTAAAAAGACAAGTGGAGGCACAGTGAAAAAACAGCAGGCCAAATACCCAGACCTGAAAAGGAAGTTGATTGAAAGCCCAGTGGCTGTTTAGACTGGCTTTTGTTAATAGGTGAACACTGAAACTACGATCATATACCCATTTTCTTGTAATATTCCTCCCAGGCCTTGGTGTAATCTGTCTGTCCACTCTGACCTGCAGCCTGTGGGTCACCTGTTAAAAAAGACGGTACTTGTAATTAGTCAATCATTCTCAGCGGTTTGTCCTCCACCTGCCTGGGTTGGGCTGTCAGCCTAGGGATGGTGGAGGAAAACTATCCTGTCCCTGGGGTAATATCAAAAAAAGAAAGGCTCTGCAAAAGCAAAGTCATTTCAAAGTGAGGCCTGTGTTCAGTTAGCAACAGCAGGAAGACGTGAGCACAGGACACAACTAAAGTACATCTAGTTGACTACGCTCCTCTAAGTTTGTTTTAGTAGACTGCATTTTCTTAAAAGCAGCATAAACTTATTTAAAGGGCACTTCTGTTACCTTGGCCATTGGCTTGAGTCGTGCCTGGAGCTCCACTGGTTGGAGTCATGGAGGCCTGCGGCTGCTGGCTGTACTGAGCATAATAGGCTGCCCACGCTGCTGCGTTGGCATCAGCTGCTGCTTTATCTGGTTAAAACAAACAAGTTGTTTTGTTACCACATAAATGCAGACATACAGGCTCTTAAAGCTGCATGTTATGTGTGATTTTAAGCTTTATTTACTGTCCCTAAGATTTGGATCCAACTGTCTTCCAATTAATGTCCACACTGGATAATTGTGAGTGTTTTTGCTTTCAGTGGCTACTCACTTGGGTCAGGTTGTCCCTGTTGCCAGTGTGGATAGCCATTACCCCATCCTTGAGGCTGATAAGGAGCAGGAGGACCACTGATGACAGGAAAAAAAATACAACCATCAGCTCTTTATATTCTCCATTTCAGCTCATCATTCTTAAAATCACCACAGAATTTCAAAGTTAAAAAACGAGATTGTACATACTGCGGTCCTGGAGGTCCCTGATTGTATGGTCCAGGGTTGTATGGGCCCATGGGAGCCCCTGGGGGTCCAGGTGGCCCTGGAGGACCATGTGGGCCTGGTCCTCCATGTGGACCAGGGGGACCGTGTGGGCCACCCATTGGGGTAACTGGGCCCTAAAAAGGAACAAATCCAGACACATTGCAATCAGTAAAAAAAAAAAAAAAAAAGCTCACAGCTGAGGTCTGCCTTCATTTGGAGGGTTGTTACGCAATATTCAGTGTGTCTCACCCCAATTTTCTCCTCTACCAGCTGCCTGGCGTAGTCGATCTGTTGAGGGGAGCCTCTGACTGTGAACATCTTTATGTTGGGATCGGCGTTTGGTGGCGGATTCCTCTGTAGCTCGATCCTGGCTCCAGACTGCTGGCTGATGCCTTTGATTGTCTCACCACCTGAAAAAAGTTCACAAACTTCCATGACTCACAACTGCTAGCTCTAAAATCTACTAATTGTCTTTAAAGCCTCTTAACCTTTTACAACTCAAGAGTTATTAGTCCCGGTTTGTAACCGCTTTGTCAGCTTGAGTGAGATATCAGTCATACTGAGGAAGCATTTACCTTTTCCAATGATCAAGCCAGTCTTCATGGTTGGGACTGTGAAGGTAAACTCCTGCAGACCACCAGGGGGGCCCATGTTCCAGTTGCCCTGCCCACGACCACGCCCCCTGCCACCTCCATGTCCTGGAGGACCTCCAGCCTGGACGCTCCTCAGCAGGTCAGAAATGATCTCTGCTGCATGCTGAGCCTGGTCAGGAGGACCCATGATCTGTGCTATCCTGTCTGGTGTGCTACCGTCGTCTGTACAGAGGAAAATGGGGGACAAAATAAAGACAATTACAAATGGATGTCCTAACTTCAGTGTCAACTTGTGTTGTGATCACAGCAAATTAACCTACATTTTGTTATAACTCAATTAATTAAACTAATTATGTTTTAAAACAATTACTCCAATGTGTCTCTATATTCAGGTCTCAGAAGGTTAGGGTTAGGGTTATCCATCAGCTTCTCAGCGTGGTGCATGAGTTTTCATCATAGACCATACACACTTTAAAAAGTCTAAGTTAATCTGGTTTCAGCCGGCTTTTCAGCTGAGTCACTCACCTGGTTTGAACTGAATTCTGACGCCTGTGTCATTCTGTATTTTCTTGATCATCTCTCCATTTCTCCCGATAACAATTCCTACTGCAAACCGTGGGACAGGAACCTGCATGTGTGACAGATAACCACATTACAGGGATTCAAACCTTCATTTCCAGGTCGATAAATGAAGCAATTAATAAAAATGAGGACTCACATCTAAACTGTCGCCTCCGATCCTTGAGCCATACTCTCCCCGCTGCTCCCTGAAGCCCTGGTCTCTGATCAGCTCCATCACCATCTCTTTGGCTTGCTAAAGAGGAAAGAAATTCAGACAACTAATCAAGTACTTCTTGTGAAATAGAGGATAAACCAAAAACAATATCCGGGTATGATCATATTCTGAATAACTGAAATGGAACATGGAAAACTCACTTGAACTTTGAAAGGTTCTCCTGAGATGCGGAGAGGTTTGTCTGCACCCGTGTTCTGGGGTCCATCTTGGATCATGACCATCTTCACTCCAGCTCTTTCCTGGAAATCAACACAACCCAAAATCATCAGTTATCAAACGCTAATTTTGTTAACTGGGTATCCCGACATTAATGTCTCGCACTCTGACCTGAAGGCTTTTGATAGTCTCCCCTCCTTTTCCGATGACAAGGCCGGCTTTAGAAGCAGGTACCATGATTTCCTGAACAGTCATTCCCGGCCCATCGTTGTGGTGGAAAGCCGGGGCTGGACGTCCCTTCTCGACTATCTCGGTCAGTAACCTCTTTGCAGTCCTGATGACAGAAAATTTATCTTAACAAACTAAGATTGTAAACTAGGCTCTCAGATTTTTTTTCTGACAACTAATAACACTTTATTTTCTGCACAAAGGGAAAGGAACACGGGCACTTACTGGATTGATTCTGGTGGTCCTGTTAAAGTCACCGACCTGTCCGGCATCCCTCCACTGTCTAAAAACCATAAGCAGTAGTAAATACAAAACTGTGCAGCAAACCAAAACTATATTTACATCCTAGTGTCAACAACTAAACCAAACTTACCAGGGGCAATCTGTATTTTACACCCAGACTCCTGCTGAATACGTGAAATCTGCTCACCGCCTCTTCCAATGACTAGTAAAAAAAAAAAAAAAGTAAATATGAAATACCAACAAACAAAAATGACAGCTCACTTTAAAATAAACACTTACTAAATCCAACCATTCCATCGGGAACCTTGAATTCTTCTGACATTGACCTGGATGAAAACAAAATCAGTGTAGACTTTTACAGGCCTGACAAAACCAAACTTCATCTGTAAAAATTTTAATTAAACTTTGTCATTTACCGTGGGGGGCCACCCATTCCTCCCATTGCGGAGAAAGCTATAAAATGGACATTAGAGGACAAACATACACGGTAATGAATAGTGGTCGATGCACTTAACTGCCAGATTGGGCAGGTTTTTGGCCAAATACTTTGAAATGATCACAATAACTTACCATCATTTGTTGCTACCTTCTTTGTCTCTGGTTGATCTGTGACCGGATGACAGAATAGACAGCATCAGTACCACTTACGCCTGAATCCTTGTGTTTACACAATTATCGTAATTATCTTAAGTTTAAAAAGTTGAGCCAAAGGATGCATACAAAGCTGGACTATATTCACATTTGCCAGTTTTGTTTCTTCTAATATAGCATCTTCAGAGTCAGCCCTACCTTCCAGATGATTATAATATCTAGCCTTAATTTATAATGGGGAGGGGCAATTTAATTATTTTATTCCTGACAGCTAATCTGGCATCAGGGATTATGAAAGCACATGAAAACCATTAAATCTCTTTCATTTATATAGTGATGACTTTTACAGCTCCCTGAAAGCCTCGCAGCTGGGCTTTAACACCTTATATTCAAGTAGTATTTACACTTTTACCCCCTTTATCTCTGATTTTACTCAAGTTACATATATTTAAACATTACATTAAAACATCTATCATTAACTGGCTCACCACAGAAATATAAAATACATTCACAATGTGAGTCATTGACACATGAGAGCTGTGGAAGCAAACAAAAATCCAGTTACACATGCATTTCAAGTCATGGTTACATGGGCTTCAACTAAAACATTATGAATTTTAGTTTTTCATTAAATTACATCACTGAATCTGTGTTAACCTTACTGATCAAAAATTAATACAGATATGAAAGCATATTTGGTAGTAGTAATACACGCAGGCAATGATCAACCATCAAGATTTTGCATTGAAATCGATTTGAGCCACTGACCGATATCCAGGTTAGGCATGGGAAAATACCCACCAGCGTCCTCCAGGGGCCTTTTCTGGCCTCCGTAGCCAAATTCATTAGTTGGGGGAGCCGCAACACCATCACCGCCGATTTTCGCTGCGATCTGAAAAAAATAATTAGAAAATAGATGGGGGAAAAATAGGTTAAGATTAATAAGGTGCTTGACGTGTGTGAAGCATTTGCAGAAGCACGCTGCCTGTGGCCTACTTCTCTGTCCGGAAGTCGGGCCAACAAAGGAGCGCGTACATTTTCTTGTTAGAAACAGATTATTATTACTGGGACATGCACAACTCGCGTTTCCAGTAACAACGTCATATTTGTTCACTTTAGTCTGAGCTCTTAGCAATGATCACGCATGGAGCTTGATCTGTTGTCACCTTGGCAGGGTGGCGTGACGTTGGTCATCACCACAGACTAACTTAGCCTAGCTTAGCCTCCCGTGAGCTCAACGGGGAAAAAACATTAAAGAAACCACCACAACTTGCTCTCTGCTCCAACTTCTAAATATTAATCTTTGAAATGATCTGACTCTTTTCCTTACCTGTCGTGCTCGCTGTAGAGCATCTTTAAAAGCATCGTTCATTCCACCACCGGCGTTAGAGGACGGGGGAGCCACGCTGCTGTAGTCTGCCATATCTGCTGCTCTTCTCCTCGGTGGTGCTACAAGATGGCGGGTTTCATTCACGTCGTGCAGACGAGAAAATTCGCGTAAAACGTGTAGTCTCACGATAACAGAAATAACATCCGATTCAGTTACCCACAAGCAATAAGTAATAATAATTAAAAAAAAACAGGACTTACATTCCTTATCTTTCTTTTCGCTTACTACTTGATTTTCTTCATATGCCTTTAATATGAAGATATTAATAAAAGAGGCCCAACCCAATCGATTACTAAATGCCAAAATTTTATTTAGTCCAACATTGAGTAAACAATTAGCCCAAAAAAAACAAAGCAATGAGTAGTTTCAGGATTATTTCTTCATAAATTATCCTCAAACATGTTTGTCATTGTGGAACAATTGATGGCCAGTGCTACTGTTTATAGTTATGCACGCTTTAGAGCCTCTATATATGGTGGTTATTTCTTTTTATATTGATGAAAAATGTTAGTTATCAGGTTGTAAAACAAATTCCTGTAATCAATTATACAAAAGAAACACATCCACATTTTGTCTGACTCTTTTTATGCAACATTTTTTTTTATTAAACAACCAGAATAACAACACATTTGCTTATTTACACAGCACATTTCAAGTGACCAGCTTTCATCACTTGCTTATTGTATGTATTTCACATCAACCATGTATCAGCCCTCAGTGATGTTTTCTGTGTTAAGGAAAGGCACACATCCTGCTTAAACCCTTTTCCAGTACTTTTTAAACATGTACTTATCATTAATAACATCACACTATTGCTGAACTTTTCTCTGCATCTCTCAAGACTCCATGGAAGAAAACAAATCTTCAAATTTTCTTGTCAAAGTGTAGTTTATCAGTGCACATGGAATAGCTCTGATGAAACTGGCTCCCATACCGTTATAAAATCCTCTAAATCCATTTCTTTCATATATTCCAACAAGTCCTGGTAATACACCTGAGGCTGGGCGAGAATCTGAGCTGAAAGCTGGAAAAGAAGTCAAATGATGAGAAGTAAAACATTAAGGCAGATTGCCTCTAATATGAAACTGTTTCAGAGAGATTTCAGACATTACCTTGAGCTTGTTGCTGAGTTCGGATCACTGCCAGCGGGTAACTGCTTATTTGTCCCAAAGCGAAAGCGACAAAACTGAAGAAAAACAGTTTGGATTCACTGTTGTAGGCTGGATCATTCTTTGCCCAGCTAATGATTGACTGCAAAAGGAAGCACGTTAGTGTGTTTTAAAATAAAAGTGCACTTAGTTGTTTTATTTTGCCCCATCTCACCTGATGAACTGCACACTCCACACCTGCATAGGGGATCATACAGAGGATGCTGGGCTTAAAACCTCTGTAAAACGAGGACAAAGACTCATGTCTGTAGATGGATCTGAGACACGCTGCAACACCATGATATGTGCCAGCTTGCTGCAGGTTCAGTCTCACCTTTAACACCTGTAGAACAGATAAGAGGAGAATGACAATACTTAAGTAAACCTCCACTGACACACTGAACATATTTCTTAAATGCATTATACATTAACATTTATTTAATCATTTCTCTCCTTTAATAATGGTTGTTTGTTTTAATATGTGTTGTTTGTCTTTATCACTTTGGAAGATTGATTTCATCCAATCCACCAAGCAGCACAAAACAAGAGTGAAAAGCAACAGCAGAACATTGCAGGGGCATTGTGGCACATTTTTGGGGGGCATAAGATAAACGTTTAGCTGTGTTGCTCGTTCCACAGAAGCATGGCTCTTACAAGTTATACCTCTTTACAAAGGTGACTTATCAGGCTTTCTAATGATACAACACAAGACCAATCAGTATTATTAAAGGGGAGAAATGACAGACCAAACACAAATTTCCTTACTTTTTGTAAGTTTATTATCTAAATTAAGCTATTATGACAGCAGATTTTCCTTCATGTGGTAATTTAACTGAATATAGGTGTAAGAAAACCCAGTTTGTAATCTATAGAGTTAGATTTCATCAGCTGAGATCAAATCACACTATTATTAGGACTGCATCATAAACACAATTTAACTCTTTTAATATCACAATTATTGTAAATTCAAAACTTTACTTATAAAACATTTTGTTACTTTTATTGGTAAACTGCCTGACAAATTAAGTCTTATAATTTACCCTCATTAATGAAAAATACTGCTAATTATCAGTGACAGAAAGTCTCTAAAAGGACCTTTCCAAATGTATCAATTGCACCTCAACATCCTCCCAATGTCCAAGTAATGAATGTTAAAGCACTCAGACCTGCCTCTGAGCTTTGATACCTCTAAAGGGTAGAAGACGGCGTGAGCTACAGCTCCGGAGGTGCAACCCAAGCCGAAGCGCTGCTGAACTGTCAGAGTTTCCTGGGTTGTGTGTTGGGTGTAAACCTTCATCTGGGTAGAGCAGAATGACTCTGAGTGCACTTCTTAATTAGAAACAAGAAGCCATTCATAAATTATTCAAATTGAGGGGCGTGAGCAGCTGCGCCCTCACTTGTGTGTAGATAAGACATTGCAGTGTTGACTGTGGTGTTCCTTTCAGCATATTAACAGCATTGCCTTGCCACATTGACCGTAAACCGCCCGCTCTCATCTCCTGAAAGCCTTGAGAGAGGGCCTTGGATCCTCTAACCTGCAAGCAGATGGGAAAATAAACAATAAAACATTGTGATGGCAATGTTAACCCCTTTTGTACTCACTCAAGATACTTGAGCATCAAAAACAGCTCTTTGTGTATGAGACTACAAGATGCTACACTGTGGTCATAAAGAGATGGACATGGTCAGCAACAATACTCAGGTAAGCTGTGGTGTTCAAAAGCTTGCTAATTAGTCTGGGATTTAAACTGTAACTTGTGGTCTTAAATAATGGAAATATGTGAGATGTGGTTGAAAACTTGGCAAAATATGAAGTAAATTTTGGAGCTGGACTTCTAAAACTAATTTAAGGTATTAAATTGAGAATATTATGAGTAGCTTGTTCAGCAAAGAGCTCAGAGGTAGTTACTTTTGCTGTGTAACTGAGATGAGAGCTTTACATTCAACTTAAAACTCACCACACTTTTTTTTTCAGTAAAATAAAAATTCACCTCCATGAATTTTTAAATTGGTAACAGAATGACAGCTAACCTGAAGCTGGGTTTTCAGCCGGTCTATGGGTGCCGTCACAGTTCGAGATACAGCATCTGCCAGTCCTGCTGCTAGAACAAACGCTCTCCAGGCACCAAAACCAGACGCTTCCTCAGGGAACTCGATGGGCATCGCACGGCTCTCCCCAACATCAAAAACCTGCCAGAGGACCAGCAGAGAAGCTCTTTAATCATCCATTGAAGTGATTTGTCTTTTTTAAATGATAGGTTGATGATCTTACCAGGCTGTGTTTCCATGAGGACACCAGCTCCCTGATGTTGTCCACAGGGTTGAGGATGATATGATGCAGGAATTCATCCCAGTCCACCGTCATGGAATTGTTCTTATCCATCCTGGTTACAGCAAACACAACAGCAACAGAAAATACTCGCCAGGAAATAATTCATCGTTATGACCAGCTCTGTGTTGTTTAACTTAGTCAAATCCTGAAAATGCCCTCACAGAGCAGTATTAATCTATTACATTTCAGACAAAGAATAGACTCTGATGCATGCTTTTCTGGCAAAAGTCCATTTATTTACTCGTCTGTACCTGCAGACTTAATGGCTTGCAGCTAAATAAACAAATGCATTAAGATTTGTGTTTTCCTTTCTTGTAATGATCAGGTTGTGTAGAAAACAAAGTGCACCCTCTTTCATTTCTAAGTTTCTCAGCATCCTTTATATCAGGAGGTAATTAAAATCCATCTCGTCCTTAGCAGGTGTTGTGTGAAAAACTAAAGTTGTCTGTATTTTGTTATCAGTCTCACGCGTCATTGTGGATGAATTTTGACCTGCTCTTCTTTACATTGTTGCTTCAGTTGATAGAGATTTGCTGGCATTTTATTTATGCACAGCTCCCTTAAGGCCCCTTAATTTTTTCAATCAACTGGAAACCTGAATTGTGACCATGGAATGTAGACCATGGCAACATGTTCATTCTTCTAGTTATTTTGTTGTAGATTTTCTGCTGAGAATGGGCTTCCTGTCCTGTTGCATCACTTCTAGGCCAAGTTAGCTGTCACACATATGGTTTCACATTTGACTCTAGAAGACTTTTGTAGTAGATTGTGGTCATCTCAATGACTGCAAGATGTCCAGGTCCTGTAGCTGCAAAAGAAGCCCAAATCATTGACCCTCCACCACCATGCTGGACAGTGGGCAAAATATCCATACTGATTTATTTTGTTTGGTTTTCATCAATCATAGCACTGTGTATCATGGCTGAATATATCTACTTTTATTTAAGCTGTCAAAAGAACATTGTTACAGATGCCCTGTGGATGTTATCAAATTTCTACTTCTATAGAGATGCTCACATTTGCTGATGATCGATAAAGGGTATTTAATCAGTAACACCTAGCTGCTACTTTCCTTCTTAATTTTCTTGGAAACACTAGTTTCACTTTTTTTCCACACACTTCTTCTGCATTTTAGCTTAGTTTCTGTTAAATAAATAATGATGCAAAGTAACATTTCACATAATGTTGCACATTTCAGGTTGCATTTAAGGTTATAGGACCCAGTAAGTGATACATAAAACCTTAGAACTGAAAGAGTGCATACATTTTTTCTTTCTTATAACATCACTACACTCTTAATGTAGTTCGGGTAGATTGAATGGAAAAGCTTTTAAAGTGGTTCAGAATCTGCTAATTATTTTACTGACATCAACATTCAGAACTTCTACAGTCTCAGTTTGAACTGATTATCTTAAATAGTCAAGAAAATACATTACTGTACAGTGACGCTGAATTAAACCTAAAGCACCTGTATGTAATGCATTAATTATTACTAGGACTTAAGTCTCTATTACCACTGTCTTTATCTTTTAAAAATAAATAATACCGATTCAAGTGCTTTTAATGGTAATGGACAAAAAAAAATCTTACATTTGTATTACTTTTTTTGCATTCGGCTTTGATATGATCACTCCTAACTCCTTAAACAAACATATGATGTCTTCCTGGTCAATCTCTCCTGATTAGAGAAGAAATACACAGAGTTACAAACACATACTGGTTCTACTGGTTCTATTATTTGTAGCAAAATATCAAATGATGATTGTAAGGGCCACTGAGCTACTTTAGTATATGTACCATAAACACCTCTCATATTTCCATGCCAGATTTTCCTGTCTGACCTTGAAATGCACATTTTACTGGAAGGAAATAAACTTTAATTTAAGTTTATAAAGAAAAAGTGCAGATACACACCATGCATTTGTGTAAATTATGTTTAAGAAATCCTTTAAAGAACATAACACGGGAGGTGCAAAAGTTAAACAAGAACTGATAAGAAGTTATTGTGCACCTTATAGCATTTCCTGGAAAAATATAAATTTGATGGAAAATCTGACATTTTACAAGTGTTGAAAAAAGATAAATCACTCACCACATTTGTTCTTGTCAAGGACATGAAAGTAAATTTTCCATTTCCTTTCTCTGTCCATCATGTAGTTGAGAAACTCTTGATAATCCAGGAGGCCATCTTTATCTTTGTCATACAAATGAACGATATTCTATAAGAAAAAGAAGAACTCCGTGATTACTTAAACGAGTTGTGAATTAATCAAACTTGTGCCAGTGTTATTACGCCATTTAAATGACTGTACCTGGACCTTTCCGTCCGCTGAGAGGATCCCATGTTTCCTCATTTCATCTTGGAGTTCTGCCACCGAAATGAACCCATCATTGTTCTGGTCCAGTTTGGCGAATAAACCACGGAACTGATCCATGCTTCTTGGAGAAAAAAAATTAAATTATCAAGGTTTAAAAAAGTATTAAAGCACAGCTTGCTTCACTCGCATCAGGACCTTTTTACTGAGTGGATTAATGGACTGATGATCATGACCTGCAGCTCTGCACCGACGCTGAGTCATTGGTAGACCTCAGAGGTACTGCAGCAGAGGGCTGATATCAGCAGTCTGAAGAAGACAACTCACTTCACGTGTGGTGCAGCAGGTGGCGCTGTGGCTGCAGAAAACTCCACAATCATCTTCAGCCTTCTGTGGCGCTTGTGGCCCCTGATGTTCACATACTTGTGATGGTGATAATGAGAGAATTCATCATGTGAGATATATTCACACATGGATAGATGGGGTCTTTCACTTGTGGTTATCAAATATAAAATATCAGACACTTAACAAGTAAAATTCTCCCTCTTCTCAGTTTTTAATGTGTGCAATCACTAATATTTTGTGGTTTCATTCCATATGAAAAACACATACATGAAGTTTAGTTTCTTATTGTGAGTCTGTTGTGTCAGTTATTTTAGCAGCTTCTGAAAAAGAGTGTTCAGATATCAAGGATCTCATCTTCTGTTTCATTAAGCCTTAAACAAATAAAACCACAACTCCCTAAAAGTTAGGACGCTGTGTAAAAATAAAATGTAAATAAAAACAGACGGCAATGATTAGCAAAACTCTTAAACCCGTATTTTTTCCAATAGAACATAAACAATATATCAGATACTGAAAATTAGTCATTTTAAAGTTTCATGGAAAATATGAGATCATTTTTATTAGCATCCAAAAATGTCTGAACTGGGGCAACAACATGCTGGAAAAGTAATTAGCATAAAAAAAACAACAACAACAACTGAAGGAGTATCTGACAAATAATTACATTTATTGGCAACACGAAAATAACATGATTAGGAGGTAGGTTAAAAATTAGGTAGGTTAGGAGCCTCTAGGATGTAAAGATTAACTTATTTTCGCACATTTTGTAACAAACTGTTGCTGTGGAACAATTTCAGAAAAATGTTCCTCAACCTAAGTAGTTTTTAATTACTTCTTTTTTTATTGCCATTTTACACAGCATCCCAACTTATTCTTAACCGGGATTGTGAAACAATGGAACAAAAAACAGATTATTTGTTGTGACATTGTCATTGAAAACATTTACGTTAATTTAACTGCTGAATCGAAGTTATTTTTGCATTATTTTTCTGTTAATAAATTGAAAGGTCGCGGTAGTGGCGGTGGAAATGAGAGGTGGATGACACGTGTCTGCCTTGATGACGTCAAACCCCCACTAACGGGACCTCTTTTTGTTCATCTCTCACCTGGACGATGTGTAAAGGACCCATATTTAGTGAATGACGAAACTCGGGATTTGGTTTCTAGAAAGACCCCCTCGATTCCAGTTTAGACCCTGTCGAGCCGGACTCAACCAAACCGGAAGCTGACTTTCAAAATATAATAAGTATGTTTTGAGAAATAATTTTCAGCTAAATGATTAAATAATATTATTAATGCTTCTCAAGCTTTGTTCACACATCAAAATTGTATTCTATATTAACTGAGGACACTCGTATAAGTCAATAGGTAATAAAAACTGAAAAAATACACAAAAGAAATAAGAAGGAAAAAAGAGACTAAAAAAGCCTCTTTTCTGGGATTCATCAAAGTTACCATTGTTTCCAATGATGATATCTTTTCACACACTTGGTATTATTCCAGCCTGATTCAATCACCTGGAGGTATTGGTGCAACAGCCTGTCATTGTTTTAAAAAGAACAACTAAGTCAGTCAGTGGGTGTAAAATGTTTGAGATTAGAGTGTGAATTTTTCAAGGTTCAAGCAACAGACAAACATAGGAATACATAAATAAAAATCCAACAATAGCATTTCTGTGCATCTTTAAAAAATTGCCACCTTCCAAACAAGAGCTTTGAAATTTGCTTTGAGAAGCCTGGAAAACTTGTTCTGAAGACAATTTAAAGAAATACTGACTTTCAAGTTTTTTGTATTTAAATGTTCTTTCAGCATTCCTATTGTTTTCTTTTCTTTCACATTTGCCCATGTTTTAATAAGTCACTGGACCAAGGTCTATTTTCTGTTTTCTTAGTAATATATGAAGATATGATATGTGTCTCTAGACTTTTTGTTATTTATTAGGCTACTGTGAAAATAGATTTTTTAAAAGGGGGCCCAAAATCAATTTATTGGAAACACACATTTGCAAGAGCATAACAAAATGCATGTCTTTAAAAAAAAATAATAATAATAAAACTGAACTTTTATTTAACCAGGCAAGTCATTAAGACTCATATTTTCATTTGGAATGGTGACTAAACAAAAGGCAAAGCCATAGACAGAGCACACATTCAGAAACATTATAAACCACTGCTTGCATACAGTCATAATAAACATTGCAAATAATGGAAAACATAAGAAAAGAAAGCAGGGTTATCAGAAAAGACAAAAAAGACAAAGAAAAGATGGGAACTCTGTAAAAGAAATGATAGTGTCGGTAAAGGTTGTGTAAAAAAAAAATAAAATACATAAGATTTGAGAAATATTTTCCAGCAGAACAGATCAGCTTTGAATTCCAACTAACCGGAAGCAGCATCTTAATGCTGTCTAACTTAACTTTGGCAGTGTGGATGCAGGGGTGGGAGCTGTGGCTATTTAAAGAGGGTCATCCAGTCACGGATAAATAACAGAGGGTCCACAGCGTTGACTAACAACCTCCAAATGGTCCTCATCCTGCACTCTGTATCTGTCTGCGGCTTCTTATTATTTATCTGCGGGCTGTGACAACCATCTGTCGAGCAGACCCGGAGCCGGTCCAGCAGCTCTTCGGTGGGGGGTTATTCCGCTTTTTATTTTTTTATTTTTTTATTTCAGTATATATATTTTTTCCCTTTCTGGCGATAATGGGAAAGGATTATTATAAGACGCTTGGTATCTCTAAAGGAGCCACAGATGATGATATAAAGAAAGCTTACAGAAAACAAGCGCTGAAATGGCATCCGGACAAAAACAAGTCTGCAGCCGCCGAGGAGAAATTTAAGGAAATCGCCGAGGCATATGAAGTCCTGAGTGATCCAAAGAAAAGGGAAATTTATGATCAGTATGGAGAAGAAGGTATGGTGTAATTTTAATCGCATTAAATGTGTTGTCAGTTTGGGGAGGGGCTGGTCTTTTTCTTTTTCTTTTTCCCCCCTGTCGTTATGAGAGAATACCGTTATAAACCAACTGTAAAGCTGGATATTTGGATGTAAAACACAATTTGTTTCAAGTCACACACTGCAACCATCAAACTAGTAGGCCCAAAAAACAGCTGTTCAGCAGATCATGGATCCACACCTCTGTGCATTTTATTATAAGGATTAGCCTATTGCATCATTTTTTTCAGACATAAGCTTCTGATTTAAGATAAATCAGTGTCTGCTCCCATTTCCAGATTTTCCACTCAGAGATGTTATATATAAAAAATATTTTAACTATGTAACAGCCATACAAATACAAGCATTTAAAAAAATGCATGGACTGAGTAATGTGTGGAGGGGAATTTTCAGTCCAGATGGAAATGGGTGGAACCTATCTTATGTCAACTTAAGATTTTTACCCATAATTTAGACTCAACATTACCAGAAAGAACAAGTGAGGTGGAAAAGCTGTTTTCATTATGGCCCTAAAAAGTCCAGCAAGATCAGAGACTGTAATTGCTCTTAATTAGTCATAGAAGCACCAATCCATCATCTTATTTGTTATCAAGTAATTAAGTTGTCATTCATGTATTAAAGACGTTAATAAAGCCCAATCTCGCTTCCTTCATTTGGTATTACCATTTGACCCTACCCTTTCATTTTGCAGTGTTAATGTGCCCCTTTACGTCCATGAATCAAGAGGTAATGCTCATTGAATCATTAAGTTGGGGTATTGGGGTGCATTTGGTTGGCTGTGGATTATCACCAGTCCTTGATCCCCCCCAAAAAAGGGGTACATATCCTACTTTAAAGAATGTTAAACAGAGGTGGGCCAAATGGTAATGCCAAAAGGAAGAATTGGGACTAGCCTCATATGTTACCATGGTTATATCCCCTAAAACAAGAAAAGAGAAAGAATCAGGGTACTGCTGTTCAGCTGTGGCACTGGCAGCACAATCAATTCCGGCCTGCTTGTTTTTTGGAAGTTTAAACGCAATGTAATAAAATCTGTGCTTTAGGTATTTTAGAATTACATAAAAACCAGAATCCTTGTGTTTTTTTCACATTAGATTGTTCAGATCTTCTCGAACAGTCTCTAATTTTTTACCACAAGTCTACTGTGACCACAAGTCTATGGTGAATGGACAAACCAAACGCTGGCTCTAGAGCAGACCTTTGAACGTTTTTTTAGCACCCTAAAAACCCCAATTTCACCCTAAATTTCATCTAACAAAATTTTAACTGATTTTTTTAAAAAAGCTTTTATAATCTTAAAATACTTTATTTCCTGTCTTGACAAAGATCTGAACATGTCACCTTAGTTTTGGGCTAATACCACATTTTGGTTTTATAACAGTGCTGCCTTGTTTTTTCCAAATATATAATGCTAAATACTGTAATGTTATAATCTGGATTAAGCCTGTTCTGCTCCCCCGGACGGTGCATCTCTACTGTTCATTTGCAGCAAAAAGTTCTCTAACTTGATAATGGTACAATAACTGGTCAATCACTTCTGTTATTGATCAGGTCTCAAGGGAGGGAATGGGCCCACTGCTGATGGACAAGGCCCCACCTTCACCTACACCTTCCACGGGGATCCTCATGCCACTTTTGCCACTTTCTTTGGTGGCTCCAACCCTTTTGAGATGTTTTTTGGGCGTAAAGCAAATGGGCGAGATGACGACGATATGGAGGTGGATGGAAACGACCCTTTCAGCTCCTTCACCAACTTCAACATGAATGGCTTCCCTCGGGATGGCCACGTCGGGCAGCAGCGCCGCAAGCAGGACCCAGCCATCATCCATGAACTGAGGGTCTCCTTGGAGGAGGTCTTTCATGGGTGCACCAAAAGGATGAAAATCTCTCGCAAAAGGCTAAATCCAGATGGCAGGACCATGCGGACGGAGGATAAGATCCTCACTATTGAAATCAAGCGAGGCTGGAAAGAAGGAACCAAGATCACGTTCCCACGAGAAGGAGACGAGTCCCCCAACACCATTCCAGCTGACATTGTCTTTGTCATAAAGGATAAACCTCACCCCCACTTCAGGCGGGAAGGCTCCAACATTGTGTATCCTGTTCGTGTGAGCTTAAGACAGGTGAGGCTCTTTCCATTTTGGCAACTTCAGCTGAGTGTTTCACTATTAATAGAGGCTGATAGATGGATTAGTCACACACACTAGTTTCAAGTTCACATTCAACTTTAAAACTCTGCTGCGCCACCTCTAAAAAGCCTGGTTACAATCAATAACTGTAGGTAGTCTGCCTCAAAACCCTGGAAACTACTAGCATCCTGAATGAGCATAGTATTTAGCTACACACTCTTTAACTGTGCATTTATGTAATCTGGATCATTAACATGGGGAAATTGGAGCTGTATCGCAGGGATGGCAGAGAGGTGTCACCCACCCACATGCACAAGGTGCAAGATGTACTTATATGGTTCCTCCCACTCTCCTCAGCTCTCAGTGATAAATCTCACAGCTTCAACTCCGAATATCTCATCACTTTATGCAAATGGCAGGAGATCAGGGGTGCTTGGAGTGATTCAAGGAGAAGAATCAAACTTTTTATCCAAATTATTTCTAAATTACAGCAAGACATTTACAGTTCGTTTAAAAAGAAAGTTGTAAGATTTTATATATTAGAACATAATAGAAAAAATCCTTTAGTCCCTACACAGTTTTAAAATGAGGTGATTTCAACCTCAAATAACAAAAAAATTACAATGCATAAACCAAAAATGAAGAAGCACCCTTACAGGAAATAATAAAGTAAAGAGCTGTTCATCAGATTCATTTGATTTATCACCAAGTAAAAGCATCTCCGTAAACACGTTTTGTCAATTCGCTGGTCTGATGCTTTCAGGTCAGGTGTGTCTTAAAACATTTTCAAGGAGGAAAGACATCAGCAATATCAGAAAAGCAACTGTTGATGCCCATCAGGGTCCAAACTATTTGAACTTCATCATTCTACAAGATAAGCAGTCAGGACAGTTGCCAATCTTCCCTGAGGTGAGCATCCCAGCAACTTCACCCCAAATTCAGACTGTGCAATGTATCAGAAAAGTTCCAAAAAAACTCAAGAGCTACATCGCAGACTCCACAGGCCTCAGTTAGCATGTTAATGCTAACATTTGTGGCCTTATCGCTAGACTGAATACAAATGGATTAGTTGGAAAGTTTACCAGGAGAAAACCTCCTCTCTCTATCATAGGAGAGCTGTATATAAACAAATGCCTGTAAACCTCAATGAACTGTATAAATGTTGTAAACAAGAACAGACTGAAATTCCTCCACAATGATGTGAGAGACTTATAGCATCATTCAAGAACTACTATTTAAAGTTATTGTTGCTAAAGGTGGTTCTACAAGATAATGAATCATTGAGCCGACTTTATTCTCACACTGTTTCTGTAATTTGGCTTAGTTTTTGTTCAGTGTGTAATATGGCATGTTTTTTTCTTTATTTGAAGTTGTATTTTCCAAATTCTAAGACTTAATTAGGAGCAAACATATTTTAATTATATGCTAAAACATAAAACCATAGAAGTGAAAAAGGGTGTACTTTCATTTTTACAGCTGTATGTGACTGAAATATCACCTCCCTTGCTGTAAATCAGCATGACAAGTTTAGATCAGAGGAAAAAGGAAGATCAAGAAGGACATTTGATCTTTAAACAAATAGATTTGATTTTCCTTTTTTTCATGTAAAGTCCATCCACAAATGATGACAAGCCTATTATTGTGCTTGAAAGCTCTGAAAAAAACATTTAATGCAGAATAGTTAAGTAATTAACTCTGTGAATAAGCATCTTTGTTGATCTTTAATATAATATTTTGCAAAATCTGCAACAGTTTGATCAGAAATCATCTTTATTACCCCTGTCGAACATTCCTGGAGCATAAGCTTTTGGACATTTTTGACTGAAGAATGTCCAAAATGCTGATTTGTGAGAATAACAAGTGGCAACAGGTTTAGTGCATCTACTTTTTAAGAAATAAATGAAACTGCAGCTTTTAGATGTCAGACTTAATTTTTTGCAGTGTCACCATTACAGACAGTTTTAGTTCCAACTCATTATGTATAATTTTTATAATTACATACAAAAACTGAGATGTCTTAAGATGGTTCATGGTTTGAGGTGTTATGAAAACAAAGGGAAAGACAAGCTGTTATATTGTTAGCAGTCATGTTTAAGGTTGATAACCCAGCATCAGTCAAGCTGTAAAATCTAGTATAACCAAAGTTTTATTTTCTTTACATTTGTGTAACCATGATTAATATTTAATATTAGAAAATATCCAGTCTAAGCTCTTCTACTATAGAGGTCCTTATAGGACAGCATTTGTTAGACTCACACTGCACCATGTGTGACATATTCACTGAAGATGGTGCCTACTGTTGTGCTGCTGTGAGTTACATCATTTGTTGTGCCTTGCTGCTCCTAGACTGAATTTGGTTAAATGATGTCTATTGTTATTAGGCTGTTAGTTAGAGTAGGGAGGTAATTACTGAAATCTCTCTGTTGCCTGGTGATGATGACAGTGACCCACTTTTTTAATTTTGCTCTCACAAATTTGGGGATGTTATTGACTGAATTGAAGGTGTTTTTTTCAGATGCACCTAAAAGAAAGCCTAGAGGTTAAGGGGTTAATATATTTTTTTGCATTAATATCAGCAAATGAAATGATGTATGTGTTATTCTTGCCTGCAGTGAATCATGTGTGGGTAGCTCTCCCCCTTGCTGATCCACTCACACCCTACTTGCTGTCTTTGCAGTCTCTGTGTGGATGCTCGGTTACCGTGTCAACGATAGATGGGAAGACGTGCAACATGAAGGTCACAGACGTCATCAAGCCTGGCATGAGAAGAACTGTAGCCGGACAAGGTCTCCCTTTGCCCAAGAATCCGGAGCAGAGAGGAGATCTGGTGGTGGAGTTTGATGTGAACTTTCCTGACACGTTGCCTGGCAACGCTAAGGACGTCCTGAAACGGCATTTACCTGCTTAGGCCGAAGGATGCGGACTGAACGAGAATGGGGGAAACAGCATGACAGCGCTCAACCTCGATAAGAGGCACTCTCACACAAGGACAGTTGTGACAGTTCACAGATGGACCCCCAACCGATGAATGTGCAATTTCTATTTTTGAGCTGTTTGTTGTTTTTATAAGTATCATGCATGCTGCTGAGCTGATGCAAGTGCAAGTGAAAGACTTCTTGGACTTTTATGTAAAAGTAAGTGGGCTTTGCCTCAGTCAATTTATCATTTTGATCTTGGGGATATTTGGCTGTGAAAGATTTGCCAAAAAAATCCCAGAGATCCTGTGAAAACTTAGTGCTAAACACGTGTTCTTTCTCTTATTTAGATTTGACGGGAGTCATCAGTGACACTGTTAAAAACTCTCATTCGTGTTCATTTTGTCAGGCTGTTCATTAGACCAGAGGCTCTTTTATTATTTGTGTGCAAGTTATTCAAGAGGAAAGAGTTTGAATGAATTCAACTAGTGCAATGTGTGCTTTTTAAATATTTACACGTGAAAACTTGAATTTTAAAATAAACATTTCCACATGAAATGATCTTGAGCCGTTTCAGTCTTGGAGAAGTGGCATTTAAAGTATCCTCCTCCAAAAAATAAATAACGTAATATTGATGATTGCTTTAAAATAGCTAGAAGTGTTTATGAATTATTAATAGCCTGCTCTGCAGTATTATAAATAAGGGGTTCTTTTTAAATTTCAGAAAGTGAAATGAACACATATTTTGATAGAGATGTGCTTATTTTGTTGTTGTCAAATATATACAGACCCGTTTATGATGTGCAAAGATAAAAATTAAAAATATCTTGACAAAGTTTAATGCAATAAGTCACTAATGGCAAAAGTATGAATGTTTAAATATAGGTGTATGGTCTCAGCTGCTCATTTTCAGCTGCCAACACAAGAAGACTTAATGTTCTCCCACCAGGGGGCGCCCTCTCACTCATCATAAGGTCTACAAAGGGAGGTCCTGCTGATCTTAGCAGAAGACGCCACGTCCAGCTCTCTATCTATGAGAGAGGCAGTTGAGTGGCACTAATTACTCCTCTTCCAAGCAAATATTTGTATCAAATGCCCCATCTGTCCCTGAAATGCTTCATGTGTGCACATCAGAATGTGTTAAAGATTTGTGCAAATGCTGAGTCACTATCATCCAGGGAGGCTGGAGTGTAAACACATCTGCTCAGCGTGGGAGCTTGCCAGTCGGTAATCCTTTTGCATAAAATATTTGCATTCATTGGAGCCGAACTGATCTGAAATCAGATAATAATGTATTTCTAATAATGGTTTCTGTCAGTGTATTGTTAAATAATGACCACATGCAGCCTAGAGCTTGGGATTTAAATGAAAAAAAAAAATGCAAGTCAACAAAACTTAATTTAATAGTCTAAATTGTGTGGTCGATAAACAGTTATTAACGCAATATTACTATTTGCACGATTCTTTTTTTAATTTTCTGAAAAGTGGTCATTGTTGTAGCTAATTTTCTTACTTTTCAGTCACATTAAACTCATAATCTTTTTGTTTTTACTGTTAGAATTTGGTAACTTAAGTGTCTCCAAATAATGTTGGGCTCTTTTGAAGAAATATGACACTTTCATCACTAAACCGTCAATAAATTAATAGAAAAAATTTACTTTCTGATACTCTAATTGCTCATCTAACTGTTTTCTATTTCAAGTTATTTTATGATATTGATAGCATAAGTGTTACATCCTAAAACATGAGGGTAAAACTGAGAAGTAATAAACTTTTTAAATCAGTTTTAATTCTATGTTTAAAGGAAGGGCACATTAGGAACAATTTACTTGTCTGATATTATTAAAAATGTAGGAGTAATTGTTTTAGTCTGATGTCCCTGAGGTGTACAGGTGCATCGGGGGATCCGGCCCTCTCGATCCCCACTGCGCCTGCGTCCCACCGCACGCTGATAGGCAAACAGAGAAGCTATTGTTAGTCGAGGAGTACTGGGCAACAGTAGCAGGTTGTGTCAGGGTTTATCCCACACTCACCCCCTACCTGTTGAATATTTACACATTTATTTGCAAGCCGAATCTCTCTCGAAGAGCAGAGTCAGAGTTCGGCTGTGCGCAGGTGAGGAAAGGAAAAGTGTTAGCGGAAGGAAGGCATTAAGGAATCGAGGAAGTAAATGAGGACGACACGACTGTTGGGCACGGAACTCAACAGGTCAGCTACTTCAATGTTATAACAGCGGCTCGGACATTTTTTATCCACTTCGAAAAAAATAAATAAGACAAGTAAAGATGCCACTGGGACCATGGAAGAAGAAAAACAAGTCAAAGATAGAGCATTTAGTGGAGAACGAAGAGGTCAGCGGTGGACACGCAGGTGTCGGAAGCTTCGGTAAATCCTCCGTCAACGGAGCGGGTCTCCCGCCTCCACCTGCCAGCCAGAGGCCCAAACTGGTCTTCCACACGCAGCTTGCTCACGGAAGCCCAACCGGGAGGATTGAGGGATTTACCAATGTCAAGGAGCTGTACACGAAGATAGCTGAGGCGTTCAGTATAAACCCACCTGAGGTAGGAGCTCATCTGTCTGAAAAGGAGAAAATAAACTACTTCAGTGACTGAGTGTTGCATTCAAGTCTTAAATCTCAAATTTACACACGTGAAGTACGCGAAGTATTCAGACAGACTTATTTTTAAAGATTTAGAAATCGCAGTGCTAATTAAAAATTTTTAATTCAATCTATTAACATTTTTTAATTAGATGTATTCATGGATTTATTTGAGATGCGGTAGTTTATAAAGGTTAATATTAACACAAAACAATGATTTGGCTCATTAAACAGCCTCTGCTACTTTCACTTCACTGATTATCATCAAGTCCAAAGAACAAACTTTGTCATAACATAAGCTCTTTTTTGTAACTATTGTATATAGCATTAACCATGTCTCACACAATTATTGAAGGAACCTGTTGAAAGGCACGTTTCATTTACCAATGAAGTAAGATTTGCTTGCAGTGAAATAATTTGAGGACAAATACAAAATAATTAGGAAATAGATCTTTTTTTTTTATTATGGTGTTATGTCATTAATACAACAGATGTGACACAAACGGGGCTTATTAAAAAACAAACAACAACAAATAAATGTAAACATAACCAGAGATACAATTCAGTTCCTGTATAAAATTACAAATAAACATGTGACATGACTGAAGCCCAACATTGAAAGTTACTATAACTTGCAATAATCCCAAATGATGTAAACAAAGAATAAGTTTCATCAACTTTAGCTGTGTTCCTTAACATCAGTAACTGTAAACAAGTTGTTTACTGTTAAATAGTCTTAAATACTTGTAGGCTCTCTAAATTTGCTGTGAGATTACAGTTAAATTAGGGGTAAACAGGTTTGATAGTGGCTTTTCCAAGAGATTATTCTTATTGTGGCCATTAAAAGTCAGCTTTATGACATACTTAAAAACACGCCCTGCCAACTCATTATAGGCCTGCACACACTTATCCCTATAAGACCATAAAAGAGCTTTGTAATCTCTAATGTACTGTCACTGGGTACCTGAAAAATGATGTGCATCTTTATTTAGGAACAATTCATTATATTCATTTAGCATCAGATTACACTGGGGAAGCAAGTGCAATCGCTTCAGTGTACATAAAGGTTCTGGAAACAAAAGCAGGTTCTGCATCTTCCCTTGAGACCAGACTGTTAAAGCTCTCCTTTTCAAGTCAGAGAGCGAGTGGCATGTTTGGCTTTTGTCAGCCAGAGTACATCTGAGTACGAGATTCGGGCTTCCTTCCCCCCTTTAGGCTCTCTTCATTCATCAAGTGCATTAATCGGAAAGGAATTTGTCCTAGTGGCATTGGTATACAGTGAATCACACGGTGCAGTGTAAGTGATTTCTTTTGAAACCAGCCGCTCTCTGAAATGACATCAGAAAATATCTTTAACAAGACTGAAACTGCAGTTGTTTGTGTAAATGGGACTCCGGCCATATGTCAGCAAGTATTTGTTTCATCACCTCTTGTAGTGACAGTCATTAAGATTCTTGTGTCTCTGCCTGAACTTGTTTGATTGTTTAAACAGCACCACAGCACGTTCTTTTTCAAATGACAACAAAATACTTCAGATGACTTTAGCTGATTTTTATACGTTGCAGTGGAAGACTGGATTCTTACCTTCTTGAGCAATATGCTGCTTTTCTACCAGCTCTAAAAGTGGTTGTGTTGTGGTCTCCATGTTTGAAAAAAAGAGAAATTACAGGACAGAAAGTAGTTAAAGAACAGTGATAAAATAGTAATGAATTAATGATTTAAGTATATGAATTAATGCTTGCCCAGTGGGAGGCAAAGTAAGAAATAACAGCCCATCAACACATCAACCTGTGGTTCTGCAATTAGTCTGTATTCAGTGCTGCGATTTGATGTTTTTTATTATCACTTAGTTGTTTTAGCTCTTGTCTCTTTTTCACAAATGTGACACAAATGAACCCGAAACCAAAGACATAGAGACAGACGACAGAGTGCGATATGATAGTAGTTGTTGTTCGGCTCCACAGGAAGTCCCTGACGTCCGGTTCATTGGGCACTGCCTCAAATCTAACTAGATAACTTGTCCCAGTCACAGCCAGATTCATCCCAAAGGACCCAGGGAAGCAGCTCTGC
The DNA here is from genome assembly GCF_017639745.1 of Melanotaenia boesemani. Classification (NCBI taxonomy): domain Eukaryota; kingdom Metazoa; phylum Chordata; class Actinopteri; order Atheriniformes; family Melanotaeniidae; genus Melanotaenia; species Melanotaenia boesemani. The sequence goes on along the minus strand of NC_055689.1, from coordinate 26,161,026 downwards.
CCAGGGCCTCCTCCCTTCATAAACAACACCAAACCTCTCTGTGCTAAAGACTGAACATGACCCATTTTGACTGGACAAAAGATAAAAGCACTGTCAATTTTCTGAACAGGAAAGCAGCTTTTTAGGAGTACAGTTAGCAACACAGTTGCAGGCAAAACAAGACTGTAAGTTTTATGTTTTAGAATTGTTATCTTTGGTTATGACTCCATCACAGCACATAGAAACTGAACCAAGTGTTCAGTGTGTATCATTGAAATCAATGGACACCAACTATGGTCCTCGAGATCTACCATCCTGCAGGTTTTAGTATTTCCCTGGTACAACACACCTGATTCAAACGAAAAGGTTTTCCAGCAACTTGTTGTCAACATCTGCACCAGCCTGTTATTGAGTCAGGTGTGTTGCAGAAAGGAAACACTAAAAGAAAGTAAAGGAAACACTTACACCTGCAGGATGGTGGATTGCTGGATGATAACTGCCTTTAGTTGCATAACTGTTAAATGTCTTACGTTTGTTTGTACTCTGTATTTTCTCTGGGCTGTTGCGTCATCTTGGACAGCCAGGACATCCTCGTAAAAGAGATTTTTGATCTCAGTGGATCGTTTCCTGGTTAAATAAAGATTATAAAAATATTGCAAAAACCGGAGTTGGTGACCACTGATTTAAGTTATTCTGCTGGCCGTGATACACGGTAGTTTTGTTTCTATTTATTTACAAAATTATATTTATAGAGATGTTGCTTCATAGAAAGTACATAGGCTTTTTTTGTTTACTGGTTTAAAACAAATAAACAAAGTCTTTGCATTGTCGTCATCAGGTCTGTGTATCCGCCTGCCTACATTTTGCATGGCTCTCATAAAAAAAAGTAGTTTCTAACAGAAAGCTTTGAGGAAATAAAAACAAGCTAAACCAGTTAAATAAAAAATAGATACATTTTTATTTTAAACTGGGTACATTATGATTATGTTTTATCTAAATACTGGCATTATTTATTCTTTAGATACAGAAACGGATGCTAACTTGTTCACGTGATCAATTATGAGGAAAATGTTTGGTTTGCCAGAACAGTTTTGACTCATTTAGCAGGAGTGTAAGAACTTTTGGGGCAAAAATAGGTATTTTTATGAATTTTTGGCATTTCCATGAATCCATGTACAGGAAAAAAGCTGATGGAAACATGACTGAGGAGAGGATTGTGTAACTAAGTTACCACCAGCTGGTGTGGGTTAAAAAGCGCACCTGCTTGTGTAATTTTTTATACACAGTAAGTTTCATTTTAAGAATGTTATCACTTTAAGAGATCAGAGGTGGACTCAAGCAGGTATGTCAGACAAACCAGAAAATTTTGTTATATATTAAAAAAAAAAAAAAAAATGCTGCTTGGGTAGATAACTCACCTTCATCCAAACAAAATCTAATACTAACGATTAAAGTAAAATAAGGAACAAAGATGATGAAACGGAACAGGCAAATAGACTCATAGAGAGGATCAATCAATCAATGGGACACAGGAAAAATCACCTGGCAGAGCACTGATGAGAAAAACAAACAAAGCAAAAAATAGGGATATTCGCAAGGAGAAGAAAGTATAAGGAAAAGTACAGCTAACTAAGACAGATTTTACTGTGAAGATCTGAACCCCAAAAGAAGCCAAAACTAAAAGAAACCAAAAAACTAAACCACAATGAAAACTATGACAAATCTAGACATGACTCATCCCTGCTTGAAAGGGCCACTCACACCTTGTGCAAGCAGCAGACTGGTCTAATTTTACGTTTGCTGACGAGTATTTCTCTGCTTCTCAGTCACGTCATTCTTCTCTCATTCTAATCATTATATTTTTATGTTATAAATCATTTTGCTCTATTGTACTGACTGTGATATACTTATAAAAGAAGTGCTGTTGGCACAGTTTTTTAGACTGAATGTTATTGAACACTTGTATGTAAACTTTCCAATTATGATATGAACCTGTAGAATAAGGTTAAACTAATTCCTTCATTTAACAATAAAAAAACAAATCCTTTTATCATGGTGAATGGAATTAAATATTACATTATCTGTGGACCTTGAGTTGTATTGCTATAGAAGCACTTTGTCATTGCAGTCAAATTCTATTATTTAATTTTTAAATCAAATGTTCAGTTAGTTTAAGCGATTTGAGAATTAGTAGTCATTTTCTCTCGTTTTCTAAGAGGAATAAAAGAAATTTGAGGATGCAGATTGCAGGTTTACAGTATTTTTTTTTTCCTTACAGCTTCATCTTAGTGTAGATGATATTTGTGTCTGGGTTTAATTTCCAACCACACATATCTGTTCAAGTGTTTGTTGAAGAGCATATTAGGGGTCTTATGCTGCAGAGTTCATTCAAACTGTCAAATACAGTCTACACTTAATGAGAAGACTCATCTGAGCATCAGATGCTACTAAATACACCATCTGCTTTCGCTCTAATAAAGCTGCCATATATACAGTTACAGTTCTGATTATTAGTTATTATTTTCATTGAGCTTTATTAAATTACTCTTTAGGTTAAGACATGCTTGGAGTAAGTCTAGTTTAATATACGACTGATCAAAGTATTTTATCATATTTACATTGTTTTTACATGATTTATTTAATGTAATATTTTGATAAAACTGCAGTAAAATAGTTGTAAGTAATCTACATTATCTTTTTTGTGGTGTAACAGAAACCGGCATGTCTTCAATTAGAGAGATTGCTTCCTTGAAAGCTCAAATAATGAATACTTTTAACATGAACTTCTTTCCAGTGATGCACCACCTCTGCCATCACTGCAAGGGAAATGAGAGGATTAAATAATGAAACCATGGCCCAATGACATACCTTGATCCAAAGGAAGCTACACAAAATAATTACTGCTTGTAAACCGGTTGTTCTGGGACGCTGATGTTTTATGAGCTGTTGGCTAACTCTGATTCAGTTTATGTAATAAACCGTTGGGTTGTTGTATGTATTGTTCTTGTCTTAAGATTTTTCACCACAAATAATCCTCAGACTGTATTCGAGTGTTCTTGGAATCATTGTGTGTTTAATGAGGTTATTTGTCTTTATTTTTTGCTTTAGGGTCAGTCTTTTTTCTTTTTTTTTCTAAGGAATATATATATATCTATATGTATATAGATATATATATATATACATATATAGTCATAGAAATACTTGAAAAAAAGAACTAATCGCAGCATGCAGCAGCGCGTATAGAATCTACACATAATAAACTGAGCAGACCATAACATGCTACAGCCTTAAGGTTAAAGACTGGGATCTTTTTATGTCCTCCCAGTCCCTTTGCTCTGGTCAAAGTCTGCTCATTGGCCTTCCAGCTGTAGAATTTAAGGTGTGGTTCTGTTACTTTGCCTCTTGTTCACCTGTTTACCTGAAAACGTGCATCCATTTGCCTATTGTTTGAATATATGGTTTGTGGTCACGTGACAGAGCCATACAAGCTGTTCTTGTTACTTCCATGCTCACAGCCAGACATTTCTTAACAACGGGTATGTGGGGGATTAGGTGAAACAATCTTATTCAGTGGGGCTTCAGTCGGCTGCTTGTATTAGCCAGTCTCCTGAGTTCACTTCCTAGATGTTATTAAAAAATAAGACAAAAACAGGTCAAGTCACAATGAACTCCAGTGTTCCACTTTTATATGTTGCACTCTTACAGTGTCGTGTTTTTCTTTGATTTGTGCATTGTTTGCTCACTCTGTCAGCTTTTTTATGCATATAAATGTTTGAGATTGATTAGAGCATGTTCAGTCTCTGATCCAAAACAGGATTTAAGTTGGAAGACCATTATCAGGTCACTTTATTTTTGGTTCTGAATTGATTAAAAATAAATAAATAAATAACTAAAAGAACAAACCCCTCAGCCACTTCTGTCCAGGATTGAGAAAATTGATGCAAGTTAATTGCAGTGTTAAAATGATTTTACTCTACAAGTGGAAACTTTATTTTGAAGCACACAAAACTGCCTCAAGATACTCTAAAAATGATGCTGCAACATAACTCTGGTGAGCATGTTGTTACTAGTAATTGGTTCATTGTGAGCATGACCTCTTGTGAATCAAACTCACCACTAACTGGATTAGATCTAATGTGAAGTGAGCTAAGTAGTTGTTTACTAGCAGAGATGGAGGTGAAGGTGTTGCTGGGACAACACTTTCATCCGTGACAGCAGGTTTTGAAAGGTGACCTCAGGTTTCTATTGGCCGCTCCAAGGATCAGTGTGGCATTAGAGACAAAGCAACCTTGGTTAAAAAGAAGTTTGTATTTGTTTCCACCTGATGGGTGTGGTGATGTAGGAGAGAGTTCAGCCACAGGTTATTAAACACCCTCCCCCTTGCTTAGTCTTTTGCCAGACTTTGGGCAAACATTTATTTTGATTTATTTGTATGTGCAACACTAGAATGAAAAAAGCAAACAAACCAGTTGAATTTGACTTCAGTAACTAAGGCTTAGTTGACTCAGTTTTCAGACTAGATTTTTCTACAGAGGTAATCAGTACTATGAAAATACAAGTCAGTTTACTATGCATGTAAATTAATGATATTTTGATCTGAAAATTGCAGCTTGTATTGTTTTCTCTCTAAACTGTCTGTATCTTATCACCTTGAATGCACCACAAATAGTGTGAAGTTAACTTTTTTCAACCATGGTTGCATCTTCTTATCAAGTAGCATTTTCAAAAAATATTCTTATTTTAAACTTAGATTAAATGAAACAATTAAGCACCCAGGGATCTGTTGACAGACAATATTTACAAGGTGATGTATTATACATGTTTGGTACATTTTTAATAATTTTCCGGCACAGAAAACTCTGTTATTCTCATAGTACACAGCACCAAAAGCTTTTAGTTTCATTTTAATGTTGTTCTTTAGTTGATTTTCTTTTTATTTTATGTTTTATTCTTCAATAACAAAAGTAGACTGAAAAATATCTCTGAACCAAGGCATTTAATAAGCTGTATTTTTACAATATTTGGTATGTTTATATGTTAATATGTATCTGTGTACTTTTGTATTTTATTTTTCTGTCTACTGGGGTCAGATCATGTTTACAAATTAAACTTTGTTCTCAAACACTTTATCTGGTAAAATAGTGGTTAAAAAAAAACTAGAAAGTGTTTTATTTAATATGTCCAACATCTTCTTAAACAGTCTATTAAGACATGACAACAGCTTATTTAATTGTCATTGGTGTGTGTGGGGGTTTTGGTTAAAATAAAGACATTTTAAACTCGTAACTTATGGTTTAAACTTTAGTACTCTCCATGGCTGTGAACATTGCAGTTCTGTTTTGTCCTGTTTGTTTCGTTACTGTGAGTTAACATGTTTTTGGGACATGAATATCTTTGTTTAGTTAATTACAGATGGACCTGTTGATAGGAGGCTTAACATTACTGAAACACTTTTTATTAAAAAAAACCTTTGTCATCTCGGTCTTGAAGACTCGCACATCAGCAGGTCAATGATTACCGCAGGTTAAATGCTGATGGACGTTATTTCCTGTTGAAAATGCAGCTGCACCGCAATACGCACAGCTTACATCAGCAGTCCCTGTAAATTATTAAAAGTGTCCAACACAGAAAAAGAAGCAGATTAAGAATGCATTTTAGAACAATGGCTAATCAAGCTGTCACACATAAATCATTTAAGATGCATCAGCTGGGTTTTCATTACTATCATTGATTCACATTAAGATGAGATTAATAAGCGACGGTAAATGGAAAAAAATAAATATATCTCACAATAATAGGCAAGACAAAAAAAGCTTATAAGCTAGCTTGTAGTGGATTTTAAAGAAGATGAGATTCATTAGAGTGAACGGAAACAACCTGGTAAATCAGCAGAGATGACTAAATTAAAATAACATGACAACCATCTGTTTTCAAGAGTTTTCTAGATGTTCACAGAGATAAATGTTATTCTGGGGGGGGAAAAGTCCTCACTATATTATTCTCGTAGATGTCCACAGCAGTTTTTTTCTCCCCTAAGGTTAATTCCCTCTTTGGACAACTACTTCTTCTACTGAAGTATAACCACTTGCAATGCGGACTGCCACCTTCTGACTGCACTGGGGGGTGGGGGGTTGCTAAAAATTCATTTAACCAGCCGATGGAAATGTATTTCCTATTCCAGCTTTTTAGAAGATAACTTCAGGTTAGCCTTGCCAGTGAATGGAAGTATAATAAGATATTGAATAAATATATTATACAAGAGAGAAGGTGTAATGACTTTTTTGGTGATTGCAACATTTTTTATTTTAATTGTACTGTAGTAAATAGTTGTCAAACTCTGAATTAAGAGATATTACAAGAAAATTAAAAAAAATTTATTAGGTTCTGTCAGAATAATTAGATTTTAATTGTTTAATCAAAACAGACCAGACACTGTGTTTATTTATAGAAATATGTGCCCACTCTCCTTATTAAATTCTACATTTCCAGCAGTTCCCTGTTGTACATTTAACGTTCCCTGCTTAATCTTTCTGACCCTGTTTTCTGTCATCAAAGGACAAGTAAAATAGACTGTAAACTGTTTGCAGTTGAGTTGCCAAAGAAACAGGTTTTCTAAGCTTTTAGTCAACACTGTTTAAATGCATTGAATATTTCAGAGAGAGGTGCAATTAGAGGCTGTATTTATCTAGTCTTACCTTTCATCAAACAGAGGCTGATAAATTGATGTATCATCTAATAGTGCAGCTGCAAAGGATACATGTAGGTGGGTGGGCAGGGGAGAGATTAATTGTGTACATGTCCCTGTACTGTTATTAATATTCTATTTAGTGTCTGTTTAACAGATCACTTATTAGGCTGCTGGAGCTGGCCATCTTTTTCATCTATGAAAATGGCAAATTTGTCTTGACTGAGTCTTTGCTATACACTCTGTTGATTTACTATTCTCCTCTAAATTATGAGAATTGTTATCATTTCTTATTATTAGTGATAGAGAAATGATTTGTCTATAAAATACCCCCAAACTACTGTAAATCCAGTTCAGAAGCTGAGAGTAAAATGTTTAGATGGTTTTTGTTATACTATGGGTATATACTGACCCTGAAAGTGTATAAATTAAATTATTAGCATATTAATCCTCACATTTTAGTGTTTCATTCACTTTAAGTGAGATCACACTTTGACACAAATACACATGTTAAACTGTAAAACATAAACAAGAGCATCTCAACATTATGTCTCTTTTCTTCATTGTTTTTCTGGTTTTCTGCTTTAAGTAGAAGCTAATTTTGATTTCCTTCTATAAAAACTACATTTCATAGCGCACAAAATCATTTGAGTATTTCTGTTTGAATTTAAAACTATGTTCATAGTATGAGATTTACTATAAAAATGAACATTTTCTTTAAAATTACTAAATTGGGCTCCTCTCTGTCACTGCAAAGAGAGAAAAAGATAATGTGCTACAGGTTGCTGTAGTATGAAATAAATCATGAATTTATGAAAATGAATAAAATATAATTGAATACAATCCAATTAAAAGAGATTAAAGTGTCAGAACTGTCTGTTGTAATAAAAAACTGTTTGTTTTGGGGACTAGCTTTCAGGAGGTCGTTTTATGTGCTTCTTATTTCATGTTTCAGACCAAAAAAGAAAAAGCAGAGCTGTCTGTGGCCTTTAACCTTTGCTGACTTGTTCAGATTGATCAAGTTTAAGCTGTAGAAGTTAAGCCCTCTGCACTTTGACAGTCAGTGAGAGTCAAGTCCAGCTTGTTTTGTTAATAATAATAATAATATTAATAATAATAATAATAATAATAATAATAATAATAATAATAATAATAACAATATTAATATTAATAATAATAAGCTACATACAATATAGTTTATACAGAGTTTTTCACCTATAAAAAATCCGGTATTTTACAAGCTGGTCATAAATTAGATAGATTTCAGCTTAACTACTTACAGAGGCAGATGTCAAATAAATTCACTGTATTAAAAAGTAGAATATCCTCTCAGGTATTAAGTGACATAAAAAGAAAATTAACACACTTTTGAATTTAATTAAGTGTAATACTTAAGTCCTTAGTTACTGTGTTTTAGTTACTATTTGAATAATATGAGGTGAATTGAGCCAACAGACTGTTGAGCTGAATCATGAATCACATTTAAAAAAGATGTCAGTCCAATCTGACTTTGGTATTTTAAAATGTGTCAAGGCACTTTGCCCTTATTAGAAATCATCCATCAGCATTAGCTTCAAATTCTAACTGAAATCTGTTAACTCTCCCCTCATTATTTTCGTTGTCCTTTAAAGCTCGGACACGCAAGTATCTCTGTTTGGGCTGATAGTAAATGAACTGCAGTGAACCTCCTTTGACTTTCCATTTTACCATTTTGTTACTGAGGTTTTGGTCAGTGTCACAGCCAGTGGGAGGCCTTGTTGTTGTTCTTATGAGTTAACAGGCTGTTGCTGCCACGTGTGACATTGCTTGCTAGTGTGAACACAGCCCATCAGGAGGAGAGGAGTGCTGAGATGAGCTGCCTGCCGTGAAGAGAAGCGGCTTAATGCTGATCGCAGCCTTGGTAACCGAGTGTAGGCGTCTGCTGCTGTTTCTTCCACCCACTCTTGGGTAATGCCCTGGCCCAGGCGGAGGGAAGAAGGGGGGGAGGCATGTGTTATAAGAAAGAATGACAGTCATCAATTCATCCACAGTGGCCCCCCTCTCTTACCACAGACATTGGTTTCTTCCCTTCTATAGTCCCTTTTATTTTCTCCTTCTGTGGCCTCCCTCTATTGTAACCCCATTCTTTTATAGCCTGGTAGCCAAAGGCAACAAACAAGACTGTGTGTGTGTGTGTGTGTGTGTGTGTGTGTGTGTGTGTGTGTGTGTGTGTGTGTGTGTGTGTGAATGAATAATGCCTGTTGGTACACAAGCAAGGCAGGCCCTGCTGTCAGAGGCTGATTGGTGCAGAGTTTATCCTACTGATAAACAAGTAATAATCCCTTCCTTCTCAGAGGTCACCTACTAAAAACTCAGCTTTTCAGAGCTCATGTAGGAACATAGAAAGTAGAAGTTAGATGCATGACTTTAATTGACAACACATTTTTCCACAGTTAATAGATACCTGTTAAAGTAGAACTCGTCCACTGACTGTGAAGCTGAGTTAGGCCTTAATAAATTATTCACAAACACTGCAGTCTTCCTCCTGGGTTTCACTGTCTAGTCTCTGTTTGAAGAGCTGTTAAATTTGGCTACTTGTGCATCGTGTTCCTGCTGATCACATTTTCCTATTTTCACCCTGGCAAGATGCATCAGTCACAAGGCGTGATGGCAGATTTCCACATTTCTAACAGAGGAGGAAAGGTCATTTTCTCTTTTTGCTGCAATGAAAAGCAAACACAGCTCCCTGATGATTCCTGTATTTAGCTAAGTGACACAGCACTCTGTCATGACACTCAAACTGTAATGTACTTTTATAAACCTGTCACTTTCTTCTGTACAGATCCTGTTCTGCACCCTCAACACACACAAGATTGACATGGAGAAGTTGTTGGGAGGTCAGATTGGCCTAGAGGATTTTATCTTTGCCCACATTAAAGGGATCAAAAAGGAGGTAGAAGTTTATAAATCTGAAGACGCTCTGGGCCTCACCATCACTGACAATGGAGCAGGCTACGCTTTCATAAAGGTAAGAAGAAACATGACTTCTTACCTGAAACACATCAGCATCAACCTTTGCTTCATCTCAAGATTCAAAGATTCTTGTGTCAGCCATGTCATTGAGGTTTTTTCTTCCTAATTCTTTGACAAAATTGTGCTAACAACATACAAATCAGGTCATCAGAATTATGCATCATGAACCCATATCCATACACAGATGCAATACCTTTATCCTTTTATTATTTCTGTAACTAATGTCTATTTAATGTCCACTAAAAGCTTACAAGGTATACATGGTCCAGTGACCTATTAATAAATCAATGACTTATGCTGATTTCATAATCAAAACAGACATTGATGAATTATCTTCTTCTTGTAGCATAAAATATCATTTGACTCAACTTTACCAGAGTGGAAGGAACCTTTGAATGTTGAGTTCATTACAGTACACAAGGAAAGAATGTCAATATAATACTTGAAAGCATTACGTATTAACTAACCCTTTCAGCTTTACTTCCTTATGACTTCATTGTGTATAAAACACTATACTTATTTAAGTTAATTTATACATAATAAATGCTGCGGTTTAACAATTCAAATCAGATTATCAAAATCTTAAAGTCTCTGACGTTTCCTGCAGTCACCTGACATGTTTACTGCTCTGCCATATTGAAAGTAGCTTTTCAAACTCATTTTGGCCTGTGTTGATGGGTCCTGGTCTAATGAGCTTATCTTCTCCCAGTCAAACTGCTCACATGTGCCATCATGTGATGCTGCTACAGCACTGCATCCTGATAACCCGTCGGGGTTACAGACACTAAAGGGACAGTCCAGTCACTTTGTCACTTGTTGTGCTGCCGCTATAACAGAAGAACACTTACATTACATTCATTACAGTGTCATTATGCGCTAAGATTTCATCTTTGATGTAGGAAAAATTCATCAAGTAAAGCTCTACACACATTTATTTAGACATTTGACCCTCATGAGCAGGACTAGCCCATCCCAAATTTCCCTGAGGACTCTCTGAAGGGATTAATAAAGTATTTCTATTCTATTCTATTTTATCATGGTATAGAATAGAATAGAAATACTTTATTAATCCCTTCGGAGAGCCCTCAGGGAAATTTGGTCTAGCCTTTCTGCCATATGTCAGTGTCTTCCCCCCTTTTTCAGCAGCAAACTTTTGTTCAATAAAATTTTTTGTGTAATAAAATGTGGGTCAGACAACATTAAGCATGTCTGTCTTTAGCTTTAAACATATACGAATGTGTTGAAATAAAGAAATAGATCCATATCTCATGCTTCGTATGACATGTGAATGTCTGAACTACAGAAGTATTAGTTCATGGTAAAGTGGCACCTTCTTTTTTTAATGAAGCACTCTATCTGCACCTTTCCTCCCAATTCTTGGATTGCCATTTCCCGGAAATATCTGAAAGCCTTCAATGATAACAATTTGAGATAATTCCTGAAGATATGTTTCTATGAAACAACACACCACACTCGAGAAAACAAACTTACACCCCTCACTAAGGCTTTTTTTTAGCTTGTCCATCATCCAGTGAATTTCCGTAATGTTAAGAGAAGAGATGCCACATAATTCAACCTCTATCAATCTTCTTTGTCCGAACTAATCAGTTTTACTTCATTGCTTATTTTAAATATCCACTATGAAGTGGATAAATGATCATGACAAATGTTTATTTCCTTTCTACAAAGCTTTGAAATCTCACTCAGACTGACATTGTGTTATTTACATTTCTTGAAAGTATTTATAGTACAAAGAAAAATCTCTCCTGTGGTTTTAACGCGGTCATGTAATTGTATTTGACACTGACTTCTTCCTACTTCCCGTCTTTTCTCTGTGGCAGCGAATCAAATCGGGCAGCGTTGTGGACAAAGTGAATCTGATCTGTGTGGGCGATCACATAGAGTGCATTAATGGACACAACATCGTCGGAACGCGGCACTTTGAGGTCGCCCGCATGCTGAAAGACCTGCCCAGAGACAAGTCTTTCACACTCAAACTGGTTGAGCCGATGAAGGCTTTTGGTGAGTAAGAAGTAAGATGTGTAGGTGATGTTCAAACAAAACATTACATAACTGACCCAGACTTCAGGAATTAAATGTCAAGTGAGGATGAGATCAAAAAGAGATAAGTCAGACATTTAGTGTAATTATTTGCTTTACAACAAGCAAACAATATGAAATGTTACGTATTATCAGGGTTTGTGATTAAGCAATGAAAGAAAAAGATGCATAAATGAAACTCACTCCTCTATCTTCATATTTATCCTCACAAATCACAGAAAGTTCAGCGGGATGAACATATCTGAGCATCTTTTTGAAAGTTGCAACACAAGGAATTATGGGACAGAATTATCTCCTTCCTTGCATAAAGGATGGTCTACATATTGTATGCTGAAGGAGACGATAAAGGAAGCATTAGAGATTCTTTCCTTAGTATTATTGGTAATTTGATCAACTCTTATCGTGTCTGCGACTCAAATACATAAAGGTTATTTCACTCAGGAAGCTCACATTCAAGCCACTGACACCGTGATGAGGAGATCAGGGCTTTTTGTTGATCACACAATCTATTGCAGGACTTCCTGACAGAACATATCAAGTGCTGTGTAATTTAGACAAAATAGTAAACAGCAACATTTCTCACCTTGAGGGTCAGACAATGAAGATTCCTGAGACAGCAGTGGTTGTTTTAGATTGGAAATGACTTGATTTATGCAGTTTGTCACGCTCTGTTGACTAATATTCAATAGACCGGTTCCACTGAGTGCCTAAACTTTGACAATTTGCTTCGGATTGATGGTTTACAAAAGACAATATGGGACACCCATCAATCAGCCAATGTGTCTGAAGCCTTAGAAAAAGATAAATATAAGTAATTAGATGGATTAGATACTTACTGTAATAGGGTTCTCATAAATTATTAGAGACCACAGAAGACCTTCGATGAGCATGGCTTTACTTTAAAAGGTGCAGATCAGATTATACTACGCTACTAAATATGATTTTACTTGGTTTTTGTGCTTTCCTAAATGGAAACAAAAGTTTTGATGTGGATTTTTAGATAAGGGCATAATCAGCAGGATTTAATGTGTTTTTTTTCTGTCATTTATGAACAAGGTGAATGTTGGAACGATTCATTTTCAGCAACATTGTCTTTACATTGACAGAAATGCTCGAGCCAAGGTCAAAGGGTGCCAAACCTGCCAATGAAAATAAGATCGGCACAGGAAGGGGAACCCTGAGACTACGCTCCAAAGGTCCAGCTACGGTAGAGGAGGAGGTGAGGTTCTCAGTGTTTTGTTTCTTCTCATTTAAGTTCTCCTGTGACAGTGTAAAATGTGAAAAAAAAAACACCACTATTGAGTCTAGGGCTATCCTAAATATGTTAGGCTTTGCTACCATGCAGATCACAGTAGGAAAAACCTTCAGATCAAAATGGATAAAAATCTGTAGGTTTCTGAAGACTTTTGGTAGGTTTTATTTCGTACATTTTGAAGCTAATCCAGATTTTAGACTGTAGCCGTTTTTGTCATCTATCTAGCAAAGCTTTATTAGTCTGTTAAAAACTAAATTTAAATGGCCTTTTCTTGAAATACAACTAAAGATAGTAAATATTGATTCATGATGAATTAAAAGTGGTGAGTAATTGATGAATGATCAAGGTTGTGCCCTTCATCAGTTACACTAGCAATAATCACTGTCAAGAATAAGCTGCAACCTACTGTCCTCCTGTAGCGTTATTGAGCTCATAGATCTAAAATGTGGTAAAACCATATTGTTCAAGGATTATCTCGGAGTTATTTGTGTTTTCCAGCCAACGGAATTTGAGGAGAAGGCTATACAGAAAGTAGATGACCTTCTGGAGAGCTACATGGGCATCAGAGACACTGAACTCGGTGAGGATGTTTTTAGGAGCACAAATCAGTCTTAAAATGTTTATCTTTACTCTGAAGGATATTTATTGTTTTCTGCACCCATTGGTCCACACCAGCTCAAATCAAGGCCATCAAATGTAACAGCTCTGCAACAAACCCTGCTATAATCTCTTGTTTTTAAGGAGTATCAAGGTGTCAGAGGGGATAAATATACGAGCTATGCAGTGCCATTATGCTATGATTTAAGCACAAAGTTTTCTCTGCACAAATGCAGTCTAACTGAATCACACGGTATTCTGGAGGTTAAATCTGAGTGTTGCTTTTGAGGATCTGATGAAGTTCCTGATCTTTCCTCTCCAGCTGCTACGATGGTTGAGGTCGGCCGCGACAAGAAGAACCCAGATGAATTTGCCATGGCGCTCGATGAGACCCTCGGAGACTTCGCCTTTCCCGATGAGTTTGTCTTTGACGTCTGGGGAGCAATTGGAGACGCAAAGCACGGAAGATTTTAAGTTCGCTGCTGGCCCCCCCTCAGATCTACTCACCCTCATACACACACTCCCTCACCAACTTAATATCCTCAGAAGCCAACTGGATAAACAGAATTAACGGGGTGGATGAAGTGATCTTACCATCACTTCGTTCTTAGGTGTAGCTTTACTCAGTGTTGACTTAGGTGCGTCTGCGTAAGGAATTTCACATGTCAGCATGTCTCTTTAATCTGGTAAAGATGTCCATGAAACGTGGAATGCAGTTTCTGACCTTGGACCTGCCTCCAGCAGGCTGAAGAGTTGGTGATTCATTCCAGATGTTGTATAAATCTTTTGCACACCACCTCAGAAGCAAAAAAGCTGTAAGCTGCATCTTAAAAGCTCACAATGCTGAATATTTAGTCAGCAGGTGTTTGTCCCACTGGTTAGAAAAACATGCATTTTTTTCCATTTTAAAGCTCAGTTTTGATCATATTTTCTAGCTGTGTAGTTTTGAGCATACAGATGTATCGCACAGCCTTTCATAGACTTTTTTTTATAAGTTAAAGTGTTGCTTATTTTACAGAAGCAGCATTGTGTAATTAAAATAATTCTAGTGATTGTAGAAATATATTTCTATTTTCAGCAACCTTTTTATGTCTTTTAAATGGGGGGAAATGTCATGTCGAGCAGCCATTACATTGCTAATGCTCTTAGCTCTCAACTCCTTCGTGCCCTTACATTTCTCAGCTGGAGCCTTGCATCCATCTGTCAGACTGAGCAATACAAAGAGCAGAGGGTGTTTTTTTTTTTTTTGTTTTTTTGTCTAAATGCCTTTTAGCCAAATTTACAACACACATTCCTTTTATTTCTCTCATTCTTGTAGCTGAACTTGTCACGATATATTTTAAGACATCCATGTGTATCTTTTTCCTATAATTTATTTTGTGTAAAATCACGTTCTGGAAGACATTTTACGAGATGTGGCTGGATGTAAAAAGCCATTTAGAGGGTTACTTTTGGAAGGGGCTCAACCGCAATGTCTTAATTAAATGCACTAGGATTAATGGACTCTCGATGACAAGATGAATTCAAATAGCAGCTTGATTAATTTAACCTGCTGATGTAAACTTCTGAAGCAGTTTGTTTTACAAACCATAAGGGATCACAGATGTTGATAGAGAATAAAAATTTGATACACTGGTATTCTCCATGCTGTCTTGAATGCATCTCATTCACAATAAAATGACTCGTATCACTCAGTACAACAAACTTTTATCTGCACACTTGCCTTTGTACATGTATAAAATACATCAAGACACCAAAGTTTTTATCCCTCATTTTGAAACTAACAAAGCCGTTGGTAAAAGGAAAGACTGGTGTTACTTCACATGCAGCAGAACAAAAGCAAAATGGTTGAAATATAGCAAAGTACACAGAAATTAGCAGGATTATGTGAAAGACTGGATTATAGTATAAAAATCAATGGTTCCCAACTTAAGGATGTCACTGTTTGCACGTGAATAAAATCACATTTCCTGGGTAATAAAAAGTCTGAGAATAAAACGCATCAAGCTGCTCTTGCACAGAACACTGCATATGTAGGTTGTGTGTTTTATTAAAATTGCAAGTGATAATTCTTTAAAAAAGTACTTGATTTTCTGTACAAAAGCCGATTGATGCATTTAATGGTTTCAGGATCCTGAATCAAACATCAGGCAGTGCAAACAGTCTTCATGTGCAAACTGGATCACAGAGTAAAAAAAAAGTCAAATTAGGAGCTCTAACAGCATCTTTATGTTCTGATTTGAGCACCAATTTACTGGACATATGAACATACTTCAGGGAGAAATTAAATCTCCTTTAACCCATGGTGACATGTAGGACCACAACATTTACAGCCTCAAGGACGTGGAATACCTTGGCTATGAAGATGAGCTAGACACGACGTTCCACCAAAAAACTCGATCTTGGAGATAATCCTTAAAATATGCATGTCCATGCAGCAAAGAGGGGGTCCCACGTTTGTTTTTAAGATGGCAATTGGGTGGATACTTCTATGGAAAAACCGTTGGGAACCACCGACATAAATCATACATACAAATCTAGTGTTGTGCACATGGTAAGTACCACTGCAGATATAACTTAAAAACTGTAGAGGATCTTTGGAAGCACATCACTGTTGGTGTTTAAATATTATTGAATAATGAAGAACTAGAAAGGGAACAAGTGGCAAGCCCTAAACTAATATAATGCTGTAATTTCTAAAAGAGTTAACCATCATTACTGTGATAAAGCTCATTTTTTTGGCACAACAAACCTTTTTTTTCCTTTAGATAATGATTTATTTTTTCTATGATCATGAGAAACAAAGGATCTCTTGTAGGACCAGCTTGCACAGATGTAATCTTGACAACTTTAGAAGCTGATCAGAGGTGAAAATATCTGGACGAGCAGGGATGGGCTGATGTCTGAGTAATTCCATCTGCCATCAGGCTGTAAGAGACATTTGTCCTCAAACCATCAGCCCAGTTATGTTTGTATCAAAATGAAAATAAATGGCAGGCACAGCTGTTTTCTGCTTCTAGACTCTTAAAAAAAAGACCACGTGTTATGGTTGTCCATTGAAAAAAAAAACTAGGCTTTTTTTGTGCTTTAACAGCATAACTGAGTAAGATAATATCCAATACCAGGAAACGTGGCAAGCTTGAGTTAATTATATCCTCTACAGTCAGCAAGTACAGTACAAGTCATTTGGTTAACAGTAACTTGCATGATTTTAAAACAACGACAGGAGAATTAGGACAAAATGAAATACTCAAGCACCGATGTCATTAAAAGGTCGGCTTTGCTCCATCAGCGAGACGGAGCCCGCTGTTTGCTGTACGAGTAGAAATGATGAGGAGGGCTGTTAGCGGGAGTGATGAAGCCCAGGCTCAGGTAGAGGAGGTGTAGCCCTTACAGCCTGGAGCCCGCCTCCACCTCCTCACAGCTCATCTCCAGTGTGACCCCGCTTGAAGGCGTCGCCCGTCAGCTTCTCCTCCGCCTCCCTCATGCCTGACACAACTGAGTGGAACAAGAAGCAAAGGCAGAAAATACACACCATGATTAACTGATGCTGCTTTTTGTACTTGACTCAAACGTGAGTTCTGGAGGAGAAAATGGAAACTAGTAGATGTTACTGTTAACAATCTGGGTTGTTACCCTGTTCTGCGTTGCTGTAAAAGTACTTATAGTTGGGGTTCCCGTTTTTGTTGGTGATTTCAGGATGGACTTTGCCGCTGGGATCTGTGAGCAGAATAAGAAACATCAAACAAAAAGTTTGTTTAGTTCAAATTAAAATACAAACAAGTCTGCAGTTTTTACTTTTCATTACAGGTTGAACTTTGTACTTGATGAATTAGTCCTCAGTATCTCTTCCTACCACTCATGACACAAATTTATTCAATTTAAGATGGATGGGAAGTTAAATCTACTTTTTTGGCTACATGACCTGTGAAAACTCCCAGTCAACCATGTTATATCTGTAAATGTTTTACATTCAAAGCTCCTGAGTTATTCAGGAGGAGTTAACTGCTCTGCCTCCAAAGGGAATCCCAAAAAGGTGTTTACACGGAGGAAGACACCAACCCTCTCCAACATACCGAGGAAAAGAATCCGAGGAATGTATCCTCCATCTGGGCTGAAGGTCTCATCCTTTGGCTCCTCCTCATCCTGTTTCAAATAAAGTTAAAATGATCATTTACAATCCTGGAAATGAATCCTAACCTGATGTGCAAGTGTTGTTTTGTAACATAATGACACAAATAAATGATGTCCACATCTCCTCACCTCCAGGTTGACCATTACAAAGTTGTGTGCCAGTTCAGAGATTTCCTTGGATTCAGCAAATTTGGGCTTCAGTGCTGATTGTAAAAACAATAATATGGTTAAGTTATTTACATCAGGTAACGTTAAGCTTTTACTTTAGAAAACCTTTAGTTTTTACTGATAAAGCCTTGATAAGTGTAGCCTTTCCTTTATCATGCCTGCATACAAGATATGTGTATTTTCAGTCCAGGAGCTTTCACAACCCCCAACTCCTCTCTGAGCTTCAGTAATAATTTCCTCTTACTGTTTGTTTTTACTGTCTGCATCAGAGACTTGGCTGACTTCACATGACATGCTTACTGGTATTTATTCACCTTTATATAATATGATGGTCAAAACCATACTGTAGCAGCAGCTCCCCATTAAATGGAAAATTATATAATGTATGCATTAATTTCCCTAAGTGTAAAATCTTTAAATATCTTGTTCTGATCCAGTACTGACCTACAATATACTTGACGTTCAATGTTATAAAAAGGAAATGATGCTATTTTTGCATGAAAACTGACATAATGAATGAACTAAATCAGCCATATTAAGCGCAGAAGAAGCAGATCGGATATTAAACCGTGTGAGTGTAATTTGTCTGGAATCTGGTTTACCTTTGCAGGCTCCGCACCAGCTCTTGTGGATGAGGACCATAATCGGCAGCCCGCTGTCAACACAACCACATGAGAATGTGTCAAAGCCAGAATAAAAACACCCCATGCAAAGCCTGAAACGTCTGCACTCAATAAGCTACAGCTAGCTGCACACGCTCTGAGTAGGAGAAACCAACTTGTCAGTCTGCTCCAGACATTTTTGTTGAGTCCTCGGGGTAATGTTTGCACAAAAAGCTGCTCGGCAGCTTTACAGACTGTACCATTTCAGCTCACCTGGCCTCGGCTTCCTTCTTTCCATCATCCAGTGTCCTCCAGTTGATATTATCTCCAAATCCTGCAGGAAGAGCCAGTTAATAAGCAAACCAGCCTTGTGTAAGTGGCATTATATTTCCCCACTGCAGGGTGACCTGCTCTAAATACTGAATCAATACAAAAGAACTGAGAGGAAGATCAAGCTGCTCTGTAACCTGTTAATGACTTTACTAGCTTATATCTTATTACTGCACCTCTCATTACTGCACCTGTTCATCAAGGTCCTTTTTTTCTTTCTTTAAAACATAGAGATATTTTACATCCATATACAGTAGCAGTCAAAAGTTTGGACTCATTCAGATTTAATGTGTAGGTGTACCCAAGTGTTTGACTGCTAGTGTACCTCCAAAAAAAAAAAAAATTAATAAATAAAATCCCATTGTTTACTTAGCAGCTTGGACAATTATTTATCTTTTGCGAGGCCATGGTGAAGTTGAAACTTTGTTTTTACATTCTTAACCTATCCCACACTATTCAGAGTAGAAATTCCTTCAAATGGGAAATAAAATAATTAGCTGTGGTAAAAGATTAAACACATTCTCTTAGCCAACGGCGTTCATTTCAATTCCTGGATTGTCTGCCTCAAATTTTAACCGACATCACCAAGAGTGCATATTACTTTCCATCTGTTTAACTGGTTGAAATATCTTGAAACTTTAGACTTTGTCAGGTTTTATCTGATTTTCTGCTTCAAAAATAATTTTATAGGCAATTCATTTAATTTTTACCTCGGTATCTATCACCCAGATTGAACAGGAATTTATAGATTATTTTTTTTTCATTATTAGAGAGTGTTACAACTAAAACATGCAGCTTTACATAAATCAGTTTCACTTGCATATTATCATAAAGTATGTACTATTGTTTTCTATTAATATTTTTCATTGATGCCTTAAATTGTAACCCTAATGCCCTCTTGTGTTCTAATTATTTTTTGCAGAATTTTATCTCTTGAACATGCATTTACACTCACTGGCTGCTTTATTAGGTACACCTTAGTACTGGGTTGAATCCATGCTTTCAGGCTGTTTCCACCCAATTCTGACCCTACTGTCTGAATGTCGCAGCTGAAATCGAGACTCATCAGACCAGGCAACATTTTTTCCATCTTCTATTGTGTGATTTTAGTGAGCCTGGTTGAATTGTATATTCAGTTTCCTGTTCTTAGCTGACAGAAGTCTGGTCTCCTGCTGTCTCATATGCAGGTTCGATGTGTTGTGCGCTCAGAGATTCTGCATATCTTAAATGGTGTTTAACTGATGCTTATTTGAGTCTTTCTATCATCTTAAAAATCAATTTGTACATTCTCATCTGACCTCCAACCATTCTCTGTAAACTCTACAGTTAGTTGTGTGTGAAAATCCCAGTGGATCACCAGTTTCTGAAATATTCAGACCAGCTTGACTTATACCCTGCCATGTTCAAAATCCCCAAAATCCCCTTTCCTCCCCATTCTGTTGCTTGGTTTGAACTTTAGCAAGTCATTTGGACCATGTCTACAAAAATAAAATATATTAAGTAATTAGCTGATAAACTATTTATGTTAAAGCAATTGCACAAGTATGTAAAAGTGGCAAGTTAGTGTGGGTGTACATTTTAGTCTTTTTTCCACCAAATAAAAATAAATAAATGGATAACAAAATTCCAGAAAACAAATCCTAAAATGCAAAAAAAAAAAAAAAAAAAAGAAAAATCAGAAAAACAATGGTTATTTATCAATAATATGTTCTGTAAGTTTCTGTAGAGTTTTCTCATTTTTATTTAATTCTTTTTTAAATCTCAACACAACCATAATAGGGTCGAAATCTCAGATGATAAATCATCATACTCAAAGGTTTGTACGTCTATTAGCAGCAAAAAAAAAGTTGGTTAAGATAACCTGAAAAACAGGTAATTGTGTGTACCCGACTTGCAGACAAAACACGCCTTTTTCTATAATCTTGAACAGGACACATACTTTGTTATCCAGGATACAAAGACAGACAGCTCTCCTCTACCGGTAGTCACACTGAATGAAGCTACACACACAGAGCTCCCTTACACAACAATCTGAATATTTACTCACCTCTCCCGCTGGCTGCTTCGATAACATCTTGAAAACAGGACAAAGACAATAAAACATGCAACAATGAGAAAACGGCGAAGTTCACTATAGACGTTTGCATTTTTTACTGGCTTTCTTCCTCGCAGCTGCGGCTAACAGGTAGGGGTAACAGCAATGACTGCTCGACAACCAGCGACCCGGAAACACATCCGCTATTATTATTATAGGTCCGCTCCTTTACTGTCAGATGGGTGATGACCCGGGAATAAGTAATAAAGAGGGGGTGGAGTTTAATGTTCACATGATGAGGAAAGCTTTTGCCGGTAGAAAGAGCCTTTACCAAAAGAAAGGAAGCATGGAACTTTCAGAGCAAAGTTGATAATAATAATAATAATAATAATAATAATAATAATAATAATAATAATAATAATAAAATAAAGTGATATTTTGCACACGTACATTTCAGGCTGTAGCCTGCAGAGTGCAACAGGGTCAGTTGGAGGTCTCGTATAAGGACAATGCATTAGGAGTTGGAATGGGTGTAACTTTACTGCTTATTTTTATTTAACTTATCTTATTGTTATTATTGTTATATTTATTGCATTCTATTAGCCTCTAT
Organism: Melanotaenia boesemani; assembly: GCF_017639745.1. Lineage (NCBI taxonomy): Eukaryota > Metazoa > Chordata > Actinopteri > Atheriniformes > Melanotaeniidae > Melanotaenia > Melanotaenia boesemani. Next base: position 26,139,558 of record NC_055689.1, on the reverse strand, counting down.
TTTGCTTTGTACTTGTATATATTGTGTCTTTTGCTTGTCCTGCTTTACTGTTGGTGTTGTATTGCTACTGGTACCCAAATTTCCCTGAGGGCTCTCTGAAGGGATTAATAAAGTATTTCTATTCAATTCTATTCTATTCTATTCTATTCTATTCTATTCTAGTGATGCTGAACAGAACCACGATAAATTCAGAAGTTATTGAGGAATCATTTTAATTTACCGAAGTTAAATAAAGGCCACACATCAAGATTATTTTGTCAAGCTAGAACATTTCCTAAGTTTATCCACTCTGATTAGTTTGTTCTATCCGTGTGGTTTAAAGGGGTGTTCCACCAAAGAAGCCGTCGGATCTGAGAGGGTCATTCGTTTTAAATTGAGTGAAAACTCCATCCACCCGGTTAGCCGCTCGGTCGCCCGGGCAATAAATAGTGCGAATCCACTAAACGTTGCGCGTGAGCGTGCGCAAGTCGCTTCCTATTGGCCAGCAGGCATTCGTTTTCCGTTTGGAGGGCCGTTCACGTGACATCACATCCACACAACCGCGTGCTCTACACGACTGTCTGAAATAGTCAAGTTAAACAACGAAATATTGGCATGAAACCGGAAACATACCTAGAAACATAAGTTTAAAAGCATAACTTTGTGTTATAAAAATAATTATTTAATCACATGCACACCAAACATACCTAGAACACATTGTATCCTATGTGCAATTTTGAGTCTTTTTCAATTTTTATACAAATGTCGGAAAATTTCATGTACAGCAAGTTATACAAACTTTACTGCGAAAATTAGAACAGAAAGTCTGTGTTATGGTTGCTAACTTGATGCTGGACTAATCCGTGGTGCTCCATTTGTAGCAAGAACAGTTGTGCGGACTGTTAATCTCTAAATACAGGTAAATATATCATTTAAATTTGCGGCAGATATCCAAGCTTATTCTTTTATCGTTTAACTTTTATCGTTAAAACAAATTTTGCTAACAGTGTACTCAGGACCCACGATAAAATTCTTTGAGCTTGTTCGTTTCGCAACAACGCTATCGTTAGCTCAATTAGCCTATCACTTAGCAGATTAACTAGCTACACTTAAATTAGATACAAATATTATTTTAAAAAATACACGCTTCAGGTGCTTCTCTTCATTATATTACATTTTTGTTATTCTGTGATTTCGATTACTTGAGTAAAACTGTCAAGCGATTTGTTAGCATGTTGCTAGCCTTTTGCTAAGTAGTGAAGAAGTGGAGAATTATAGCTCGAATAGCTTAACTCATGTTATGACCAGCTACCACATGCTACTTCCTTAACAGCTCGTTGTTTTTTGGACTGTTTTAATCTGAGTTTTGTTTTCTATTAGTTTTCGAGTGGATATTTGGGAATAAAATCGTTCTTTTCTTTCTCGACAACAGAACACTATGAATCAAGAAAAGCTTGCCAAACTTCAAGCTCAGGTCCGGATAGGAGGAAAGGTATAGTTTGACACTAAGTTATATATTTTGGAGCTTGTTATTTCAATGTTAGCACTGCATTTTAATCCTTCCTATTGTCATCTGTTTGTTGTTTTTGTTTCTTCCTGACCTCAGCATTTCCTTTTATGAGCCAGAGCATTGGCCCCTTGAGCATTGGCCCCTTTATCTGTGGCCTCTGTGGCTTTGTTCACATCTATTGTGAGATCCTAATTCACACTCTAGGTGGCAATATTTGTTCATTTTTTTCCATTACTCTTTGAGTTCCCATATGTTGCACCACATTGACACTTCGGAACAATTATCCAGAATGAATTAAGTATAACTATTAAAAGCAGCCACATTGGCACCTTTTCAAAGTAACCCTTCTACACCAAGTCTCTATTTTTATTTTTCCTTCTATACCAGTTCACATTGATCGGTCACAAATAAATAAAATTGCTTCTGCCAGTTGTGTACTGTGCTTACAAAAATCCAAATTGTATTCTGATCTAGAGAGAGAGAGATTGCAAATTAGCAACGTCTCAGTTTGTTTCCAGAAAGAGTTTGATGCATATTTAATAGTTTAATAGTTTATGTAAGTTTAAATTGGGATTAAGGAGCAACTTTAAGTTAAAATGCTGCTTAAAATTCTGCAAGAAACGCTGGTTTATGATAGTTATAGACTTGTGTATAACTGTGCTGAAAAAATCCACACAAAAGAATAACAAGTAGAACATTTAGCTTTTTAAAACTTTTTATTTTTATGAGCAGGGGCCCTTTGACTATGTGACATGAGGACCGGGTACTGGCACATACCACCACTGACCCAAATTGACATGGTGCTGTGTACCGAAGCTCACTTTGGTACAGAGCTCTGAAATGATAGCTGTTTTGGGATGTAGCTGCAGAACTTGGGTCCGTTAGTTCCAGAGTACATTAACCATTTTTCGTAAAGTTGGAAACTAATGAATACAAGATGGCAGTCTGTTTATGTATCTATTTTTTCTGGACATACCAAACAGCAGTTCATGGTTGTTTTGGCTCAATTGCTAACTGAGTATAAAATTAAACAAAAGCATAAAGATCCTAAAGGGGTCCAGGAATTTAGCAAAAAGATGAAATCCATATCTAAGTATATGCCTGCTGTCTTTAAAAAAATATATCTGATTGCACTAAATTGTAAAATTTACTTTGCTTTATTGTCTTACTCTAAACCTAGGGAAATTCTAGTCATACAAATGAGGTAACTTTTATCTCACCATCCTTTAAAAATGTTGTGTAGCCCTAACTTGGACTAATTACTTCCTTTTCTTATGGAAATATTTGCTTACCATTGCATAAAGATTACTTACTTTTTTCTTTCACAACAGGTTAATTTAGTGCCTACTAACGTTTTCCTTGCAGTTGAGTTTCTTTTGTTCTAATTGAGAACTAATAGCAACACAATTAAAGTTTAAAGGTTTACTTGTGGTCTTTAGTAGGTCCCAACCAAATAAACTAAGGAGAAAGTGACCTTTTCATATTTAATTATGTTACATTCTGGTCCAGTTAGCAATCAAAAGCCCTATTTTTGACACTTAACACCTGTTCTTTATTTTAGGGAACTGCCCGCAGGAAGAAAAAGGTGGTTCACAAAACAGCAACAGCTGATGACAAAAAACTGCAGGGCTCACTGAAGAAACTGGCAGTAAACAACATCGCAGGGATAGAAGAGGTGAGCCATCAAAGCGAAGCCGATGTCATGCTGTCGCAGTGTGTTTGCACTGTTTTGATATTTTGTGTCTCCGAACCCTGAATCTTTTATCAGCGCTGTGTCGTAAGGCACAAGGAAAGATAAAAGACTGGGACAGCCTCAGTAAAGCGTTCCACAGTCATGTCATCATCTGGTTATTTTTAGAGCTTTCAACATACACACTTGCCACAAAGTGTTTGAGTTACATCAGAGCGCAAACAAAAACAAATGCTAACTTGATGCATTGTATTCATTTAGTCTTGTGTTGTTGCCCTTTTTTATTTATTGTAAATTATTGATACTATACTAAATATGCAAATTTATATTAGACAAAGATGTTATTTAACCTTTTAAGTTCCATGACGTGTTGGTTAAGTAGCAGCCCTTTTAATGACTTGGGTAGTGAAGCAGACGTATAAAAAGTTAGCTGACTGTGCATCACTTCTATGTCTGAAGTATTTGCCCATAATTCTGGTTTTTAAACTTTATATAGTAATACTAACTTCTCCTGCCTGCACAGTGCCTTGCACCTGGACAGAGATTCTTATTCAAACAGATTTTTTCTTTCCTGCCTCTCAGGTGAATATGATTAAAGATGATGGCACAGTGATCCACTTCAACAACCCAAAAGTTCAGGCATCTCTGTCTGCAAACACCTTCGCCATCACGGGCCACGCCGAGACCAAACAGCTGACAGAGATGCTGCCAGGCATCCTGAGCCAGCTGGGAGCCGACAGCCTCAGCAGCCTGCGCAAGCTGGCTGAACAGTTCCCACGGCAATGTGAGCACACACACAAAAACACACAGGCTGAAAGGCTCACTGTCACACTATCAGGTTTGTTGGTCGAGTGCTGAGAGATCAGCTAAAACTGTGGATGTAAATACTCTGAGTAAGAGGGAACACATGGCCAGAAAAAAGACTGAGCCCAAAATGTTGGATTCAAGGTGCCTGTTTTCCGGGTTGGGTTGTTGTTTTAGATACAGCTTTTCAAATCATTGTAAAATCAGATGTAGATTTGGTTGTTGCTGCAGCATATCTGTAAGGGCAGACCTGCTCTGGAGCAGGCTTTGTTTCTGTAAACAAGATTAGATGGAGTACTCCAGAGGCCTGTACTACTGTACAGCACAGTGTCAAAATGACCCCCTCTGGCAGTTCTAGTGCTAAAAAAAAATCCTGGATCCAGACGATCTTTTGGATGGAAGCAAGGCAGGAAACCAGTTGTGTGTATATATGCTAAGATGTCGCGAAGCCTTGGTAACTACCACAAGAGTGAGGTCACGTTACCGAAAATGACATTTTTATAAAGAGTTTTCTAAATTCTCTCATGGAGGAGAAGATGGAAGCATCTTGCTCCAGTGAGGAGCAGATGGAGTGTTTCTCCTGCTCCGGTGTAACGCTGTGTGCGTTCCCAGTTGTCATGGGAACGCACATAGCTGAGCAAGCTGAACCTATGCCATTCTAGGAATTTCTGAGTCGTATTACGGCTTTAAATGGATCCAGTATTCTTTGTAGGTTTTATTAACATCAGCACGTTATCTGAGAGCTGAACTTTAAGAATATTTAGAGCGACTCCACTGAATGAAACGGTTTCACCAGGACATTTAGGAAGTTTAACTTCTTTTGTTCTGTCGCCCAGCATCTTGTCAAGGATGTCTGCTCCTAACTTGGTCCTCTTGTAGTAAGAGGAGCTGACCATTTCTCTCCCATCCAAGTCTTCCTCATTCATTTGTCGGAGCAGAGCCAAAGCTTATTCTGGATTCTTCTGCTTCTGTTAATTTTTTATTGCTTTCTCTGCAGCATTAGTTTGTCTGTTAGCAACACAACTCAAAAAGTTACGGATGGATTTTATTCATTTTCAGGAAATGTGAGAAATGGAACAGTTGATTAGATTTTGAGGGGTGATCCAGATCACTGTCTGGATCCAGGAACTTTTTTTTAAGGATTCTTTACTATCGGGCTTATCTTTATCCTGCTGCGTTACTGTACAGAAAGAAAAAGTGTCATGAGAATGTTTTTAACTTTGAAGATTCCTATCTTCCTGTTACCTTTAATAGCAGAGCTGCTACCCCAGCATCTATAAACCTTGATCAGTGACTACAGGAGCTCACGCTCAATTAAATTTACTTATCTAATTCCCATCAGATTTTGAAGAATTCAACAAACTGGATTAAGTAAGACATTAAGAAATAAAGAGATGGTGTTTTACACCAGCTCCATATGCGCTTCTCTTTTTATTTAATCAGGTGGTGTTTTGGTTGCTGATTTCATAAAGGACCTGAGGGTTGAAACCTTATCTGATTAAACAAAAGAAACATGCACATGGAGCTTTGGTGTGTGACACCTTTTTTTTTTATTTCTGAAAGCTACACCCTGCTGACACATCACTGACTCAGACATTACCAGCTGGTCTTGGCTGAACTTGCTTGAAGCACAGTTGAATATTCTGCCTTGTGTCTTTACGTGCACTTGCACATATTTTTATTGCAGGTTTTTGCAGGAGTATTTTAGAGTAACAGTGAACTGGAAGCAGTAAGGAAACCCTAAGAGACCCTAAGACTGATTCAGGAGGGTTTGGATGTCTTACAGTCCAGCAAACTGCTTTATTTATTTTGATGCAGTTACCATTCATGTGAACACAGTAAAGCAAACATGGAAAGTAAGATCAGCATTTCCACTTGGAGATGCAACTTGACGTGTAATGCACAATTGTGCAGAGTCTCATGTCTTCGTTTTAAAGTATTCCTCTGGAGCTTTTGATCCTATCACCTCCTCTTTCACTACAGATGGAGCTTGTTTTGTTGACATCTACCTTGACAAAGAATAAGACATACTGACATTTTGATTTCGTAGAGCAACTTTTAGCAGGAAAACAATTAAATTGAGAAATTGTGTGAAAGAAGAGGGCTTTATGGTTCAGGTAAAAAAAAACTATTTCAGGTTTTTAGACATCACTGAAACATTTCTTCTGAATGTGAGTTTTAAGCTCTAACTTTTGTTAATTTTATTATTTATTTTTTTCTTGTTTCAGCTGCGATGGACATGAAAGCTGTCAAGGAAGTAAATGCAGAAGAAGAGGATGATGATGTCCCTGGTAAAGATAATTAAATAATGTGAACAAATGTAGAATGTTTTTTATTCTTGGGCTTCTTTTCTGGTCAGTATCAGCTTTATTAGTCTAAGTTAACCTTTTTTGGAAAAGGTTGTTAGTTTGATTTTAACAGTTCAGTTAGAGAACATTAGGATTAAATCACTTTCTTCTGCCAAACACCAAATTAAGATTTTCTTTTTTTTCTGCCTCTCAGATCTCGTGGAGAACTTCGATGAAGCTTCAAAGAACGAAGCGAACTGATGACTTCTTTTGTCCCTCTCACTCAACCATTTTTAATGTTTTTACCTCCTGCAGACTCACAAAGGGTATTTCCTTTAGTGGTGAAATGGTTGTTGAAGGTGCAGAGGATCACCTCCAGAGAAGTGAACACCTTCACTTTCTTCTGCTGCAGCAGCAAAACATGCAGATTGGTTATGATTTCAGTAGGTGGTGATATTGTGGATGACTCTCAGCACCCAAAGGACTCACTACTTTAGAAATAAGTTTCCTATATGACTAAACATGGCTGGTATTTAAGAGATTCTTTATAATTCACATTTAAAGTGAATGGATGATTCACTTAGCATGACAATGGTGTCTATGAATTTAATAAAATGTTTTTGGGCTATTTTGTGTTTCATTGGATTTTTTTTTGCAATCTAGATTATTTGGATTTTTACTATTAAAAACAAGTAGTTCTATATCTTTTTACATACCTACATATCACACAAAGGGATCTTTCCCTTGAGCACACATTTGCTAAAAAGTGGAGCAAACAAGTGAGAGAAGAGACAGAATTTTCTCATTTTTGGGCCTCATACACACGAGGACACACATGACTCTAGAAAATCAATAGAAAGTAAATTTTACACAATATGGGTTCTTTAAGATGCAACATAACTTTCCACCTCCAGTTCTTGAACAAGTTGATGTAAAAACACTAAAATAAACTGGGAAAAACAGCCAGACTCACTTTATTCACCCGCTACACACAAAGACATTCACACAGTTCATTAGTGTGGACAAGTTTGTTTGGACAGGAGCCTTTTCAGGTGTGAAAATATCTTTAAGTTTCTGCATGATTAATTGTGTTGGAAGGGTGTTCCACACACTTGTGGCTCTAAGAGAAAGGAGATTGGCAAAAAGAGGTTTTACCTCTGGGAACACTACATTTATCTGATGTCAGAGTTACAAATTTTCTTAAAGAGGAGCAGCAAAGTTATAAATAACTTTAAATAAAAAAGGAAACAATATTTTGTTATTTTCAAAATGCAGTGTTTTCTTTTAGGATGATACAGTGAGTATAGAGTTCTTTAATGCTTTTTTTTTTTAAATATGTTTTTCTTTTTGAAAGATTTCCTTATCGTTCTCAGTGAGCTTAAGTGTTTTTTAAACTTTCTTCATTGCATAAAAGACAAAATGTGTTCCCATTTTTTAAGTTACAAAAAAGAACAAAAACAAAAGGGTAATTCAGTCTGACTGCTATGAAATTGTATTTTTGCACCAGCAAAGTGATTCCCAAAGAGCTGCATGAATAAGCTGTTAACTTGATATATTTGGATGTACAGTGTGTTTTTATTTATTTATTAATTTCTTTTTCAAAAAACGTGGAAAGTGGAGGGGCAAAGAAGTGGCCCAAAAAACTACAACAGATTACTAACAGAATACTATAACAGAATTACAGGTTACATATATATATATATATATATATATATATATATATAAATCCTGACCTATAAATCACTGAAGTCTCATGGTCTTCCTGGCAGGGTTGCTGTTAAAAAGTTAGTACTTTGTGAAGGTAAACAGGAACAAATCATTGGGAACAGGTCTGGAGTGATGAATTCTCCCCAAAGTCTGAACTGTTATTATTGAAGCAGTGTGGGATCATGAGAATTACAGAGAATTGAACAAAAGACAGCAAACATCCAAAGAAAAGCCTAGAAAAGTAATTCAAGAAGAATGTACAAGAAAGTTGAAAATTTGTCTAAAAGGATTCAGATGGTGATGAAGAAAAATGGTGCTCAAACCAAACATTTCATTTCAAGCTCATTAGTATGTTTTCGCTTATTTGCATTTCCATTTGTATTTGCACATATTTCAGTTAAGTTCGTCATCTATTTCCCTCTATTTATTTATTTACTTATTGGTAATATATAAAGAAATGACACGTGACTAAACCTTTTGTGCAGTGTTAGACCTATATCAGTTACAATGCAATATGTAAACTAGCTTAGTACTGAAACATAAAAAAGCTTATACCCAAGTAAAGATATTTAGGAAGTGGCTAAATTAAGTGTAATGCATGAGTAAGTGCTTTCTAACACTGACTAAAAACAACAAAAAAACCCTCTCACATTCTACTCTATTTTAGTTCATCTTTAATCAGCAGATATTATTATTAATCAATTTTGTATGTTACTTTGGCTGATAATTTGTACTTGTATTACGTTTTTGTTTATAAAAAAATATGTGTTATTAAAGTCGGGGTTTGTGTAAGTGAGCAGGGGTTAATAGAGTTTGGGTGGCTTTTACAAACCACATCCCGTTTCATTGATCATCTCTGGCGTTCTGTGCTGCATTGTGCTGATCGATGGCTCCTCTGCTGTCATTCTCTCATAGGGCTGACAAGGTTACGGGAGATGAATGAGCCATTTTGGCTCTGAGGGTGTCGTGCGCGGGAGCGGGACAGAGTTGCGGACCCGCCCCGGGGCCCACCACATCACCTTCCGGCCGGGCTGAGCCAAAATGTCCCTTCTGTAGCAGCTGGACCACAGAACAAGCTGGACGGAGATGCGGGGTAGGCTGTGTCTGTCAAGTTGGAGACAAACAGCTGGAGCTAAACCGGAAACTACCCATGGACACCACAAAATAAGATCACACAACTGAAACTTCAGCTAAATGACAAATGATTAATTCATACTTTGCTGACTGTTATGTCTATTAAATGTGAAACAAGCACAGAAACCCTCTATTTACTATAGAAAGGCTTGGCATTACCACTTGGTCATGTCTTTCCACTTTACAGAAATGAAATTCCTTGTTCCTTTTGGGCAGCAAGACTGTATAATAATAATAATAATAATAATAATAATAATAATAATAGATTAGATTTATTTAGTGCTTTACAGCGCTTACATTGGATCCATTATTCATCCACTCCAGTGACGTGCGGTGAAGTTTATGGTTGGTGAGGCACTGATTTACAATTGTAAGAGCTGAAAAGAGCATCTTATTTCAATATTCATTCAACAACATGCAACTGGTAATGCTTCATATCCTATCAGCATTCCTCTTTCAATTACACTCACACACCCACTGTTACTAACTCTTCAGTGAGAAAAGTAGCTACTGGCTGTCCTAAAAGCAGCTAGAAATCGCTAAATGACATCATCTAATGTGCATAATAGCCTGGTACATGGAGGCTGCTGTGGAGAGGAATGTTATGGGAAAGGCAAAAATGGACGAAAAGACAAGCTTAAAATGTTTAAAAAGGCAAAACAAATTAAAATAAAAACAAATTCTTTGGTTAATATTTTATTTTATTCTAGTTTAGTTTAAGTGTAGGTTGTTTAATAATTAGGGGGCTGCAACATTTCACAACACTTGTTTTCCTCCACACTCGTCATTAATAGACATTAATATCTGACGGTAAGCCAGCGCGAGACCATCCTGCACCAGCTTTGAACGTTTCATTTTCAGCCTGTAATGAAACAGGTGATCATCTCCTGCTCTGAATGCAGCTACTGCTGCAACCAGAAGCCTCTTCTGGTTGCTTTTGGACAGGAGGGGGGCCTGCACAGCAGCACCCACTCCTCATTGAGAAGAATAAACTACTTTAATATACGTCAGTCTACAAAAGTCTCCAATACCGAAAAAGTCACTAGATTTGTCGCTAGTCGCTTTAAAAAAAACAAAAAAAAAAAAACAAAAAAAAAAAGGTCGCTAAGTTGGCAACACTCACACACCGTGTTGGTGTTTAAGTGCGCCCCCTTGAGGTGAGGCAGAGTACTGTTTGCCTCACCTGCTGGCTTTTCTCTGCACTTTATTGTATAATAAACGGGGCTATTTCTCTCACAAATACATTAAATACATTACACAGACTGTAGAGAGTCATGGTGTATAACAAATATTTCTGTAAAGTGGATATTGGCGATATGATGAGGAACAGAAAACGGCACGTGTCATGCAACCCAGTTTGTACTGGATGGCACAGTTAGAGCTGAGGCAAAGCTCGCCCGTGCCTCCACCGGGGTTTCTGCACTGGATTTGATCGGGAAATACTCAAATTTGGCAATTTGTACTTAATAGGCACTGCCTCACCTGCCTCCCCTGACTGCACGTCACTGATCCACTCCTCATTTATACTTGGTGATGGTAGCTACATGTGGCAATTTGTGGTCATCTAGCCATTCACATGCCCCCTTGCTAATGGACTATTAGTCCTTGATCCCTAAAAAAAGAATGAGAGACAGGGCCAAGACGAGGAACAGGGATTTTCCCCTGCTCTTTCTGTATATGGAGGAGTTTAGAAACATATCAGAACTTATGTATCTAAGCTCTTCGACAAATTAACAAATAATTAAAGTTATTTTTTTGATAACTGATGTACAATTTTCTTACTTTCATTCAGAGCCTGACCGGAAACTGTTTCAAGGCCAGCTGTATATTTCGAAATCTCTGGCTGGGTAGTTAGGGTTCATATTTTGAAAGGTAAAACCGGAAATTTGGGAGTTCCATTCTGGGTGACCTGACGTTTCTCCTTATTTTCCAGTATTAAACCTTGGGGGAGGGATCCTTGAGTTCTGTCGCACAACTACGGTAGACTGGAGGCTGTACTTTCTGACTACTGTTGTTGTTAAGAGTCAGGCAGCCAGTGGTGGGTCTAAACGAGGATACGCAAAAATAGCTTTTAAAGGCGATTAGCTATGACGGTCGCTAACGGAGGGGCTTCGCGGGAATGTACGTAAAGATGAGGATTCCTCCGGTGAGTAACTGGGTTTGTTTTCATGACATTAGGTCTGTTGCTCTTCTAACGCTAAAAACCGCCATTACAACGGCGAGTATTGTTGCAGGCAAACTGACTGAATTGCAATGTGGTCTGCATGGCTCACGAAACTGAGGAATCCCAAGAAGGTGCCGTAACGGTTACACTTTAATTTTACGTCAATTATACAACACGTCCCCCTTTGCTTTTCGGTGTTGTAGCAAGATGTTACAACAACACTTAAAGAAACGACAAGAGGCAAATACTTTCCTATTTAAATGATTCTAAGTTAACCTGAGAAAGACCGCTCGTGAGATAACCGTTTTAGGTGGCTCGTTCCAAAGCCCACCGTTGCAGTAACAGCGTGAGTGTCCGTCAGAGCAGCAAGTCGTTGCCGTCAACGGGCGCACGACTATCCGTTGAACCGCTGGGGCTAATACTAGCCGCTTCATTCCGTTGGCACAGCGTTTTACTTACGAAGCTGTTGTTAATTGGTCACATCACGTGTTAAAAATTAGACATTTTACCACTCTTTTCAAACGACTTTGTGAGAACTCTTGGAAAAACTTACTCGTGGCCTTTTGCAGCTTTGGTGTATATTTAGCTAGCAACCCAGCTAATACACCAGCCGAAGTTCTTCAGCAAACAAACCCCAGCGGTTGTGCTTTTTGAGGCTGCATCGATTCAACCCGCTTCACTGGACAACACAGAGTCGTTTTCCAGGTGTTTACCTAGTTTACCTGTGAATGATATTTATCCAGCCAGGCTGTGTTTGGCCTGCAGGAATAACCACAACGCCACTTATGGTTGCATAACCCAGGCTAATGATCACCAATCTGGCCCAAGAGTTGGCTTTTTTGTGTATAAAATTACATTTACCTCATCACATGGGCACAAGGTCTTTTTTAAAGTCCTGGGGAGGTGGATTTGAGGAAGAGGGTCCATCTCAGTGCCACTTTGGCCAGTCATCAGCTGAGAGAAATAAAAAAAATGACTATGAAATGAAAACAACTCTACATAGTATTGCATACTATTTTTTTTAACACCTGCACGTTATTTCACCCTCATCTTTTCCATATCCAAACTAGCAGATTGCCCATACTGGATCTGAAACACACCAGATATTTGATAAGGGTCTCTACCTGACACAAGAGAATATGATGCCTCTCTCCATCTGCAGGTGGTATGAAAACCCAGAGGGGCTGATTGAGTAGACAGATCCAACAGGCACCCATGCAAAGATGAGCTCTCATGTGTACAGAGACTTCCCAGATGTATGTTACTGTGTGCTTTCAGAAAGTATTACAAGTCTCTCCCTGATGGCAGCCCATCTCTCTGCTCTGTTTTTACTGTCTGGAGGTGGTTAAATGTAGATCAAAACATATGGGAGGGAGAGAGAGGAAGCTCATAATCGCTTTTGACACTTGCTGTTAAGCACAGCAGCTCTTTCTACTCTTCTTTACCTTTTTTCTCTTCAAATCTCTGTGGATTTTCCTTTTAAACCTTTTGCTGTCAAATAAATTATCTCCTGTTTGAGAGAATGTGACCTTATAGTGAATATAAAAGTTCTGCCATGTTTTTCTTTCATGTGTTTTGCTTTTATTTATTTCATCTTCAGTAGTATGGCAAGCGGAAAAAAAAGCTTATAAGAGAAGGAAGCGGACAACTCCCAGTGTACTCCCAGTTAGGGTGTTAAACATTACGTAACAAATGTGTCACTCAGTCATGCGATCATGTTGTTATTAGGTTATGTCAGTCCATTCTTAAACAGAGGAAGTGATCATTTGAGGTTTCCTGTGTTCCCCATCAACAGACGGTGTCTGGAGTATGACAATGTCAGATTTGGATCTAAAAGTGCTGTTTAGCAGGATTCAAGCTTTTAGTCCCTAGAAGTTGGCTGCACTTTTGTTGCAATGAAAAATAAAGTTCTATTCTATTCATTAGAAATAAGAGTAAGAACAGATATATTGGCCCAATCCCAATTCATCATGTTGGCCATACATGTGGTCCTACTAGGAATGCACAATATTGGATCTTTGGCCAATATGCCAATATTTTACAATTCATTTGGTTGATAACTGATACCGATGATGATTATTTCATGAATAATTATCTTACTTTAAGGATGGCAGTATTATAATTTCTCAAAGCATGTTTAGTAATTTATTTTTATTGATCAACATACAATGTAACTTAAAAAGGCTCCAACAAACTACTTTATTTGTGGGTAAAGCCAAAAAGAATTATTTTAGTAACATATGATAAAGAAAATCAGAACTGTTGGTACCTCCATTGCGTCTTTATATTCTCGTTGGTGAGAGAAGGGCCTTAGGAAAAAAACAAAGAACAAACATTTTCAGAAAGACCTTCTCATCCTTTGTTGACACCAGTACACTCGACTGTCGTAAAATAAGGAGTGCTGGGATGTATCCCTCCTGATTCTCTGTATCAACCAATGGCAGGCTTCAGGGGTTATGCGTCAGGACTTCATCACACCATCATGCATCTGCATGCTTCAGTGCACGGCTTTTATTACTCCATCTGTAAGAGCCGTCTTCATCACTCATTGTGACACATGCCTCAGTGTCATGAAAGTACACAACATAAGGTTATGATAGACATTTTCTGTGATACTTATTACACCAAAAAGTTATTTTTAGCATGAGGTTAGACTGAATTCTTGGTTAGGACGTTGGGATGTGAAGATCTGGTAAAAATCATTAAATGTTTACATTTTGATCAGTATATACTGACATTTTCTAATTCTAAACGTGGAGCTTCATTCTTTGCACTCCTAAATGTTAAACTGAGAGTTCTTTCACACTTATTATTTAGATAAAGATTTTTTGCACTTTTTGTAGCTTTAAGAGATTTGTTGAAATATGTACTATGACAATCTGTTTTTCTTGTGCTCTTAGTCAAACCGGTCAGGAAGATTCATAACTACTGGTCATGGTGGCAATCATACAATATATTTCAAAAGCAGCTTATATGATCTGTCTCTGTATCAGCTGGTGACTCCCAGCCGGGTAACCGAACCTCTCAAGCACTCTTTAATATTTCATGAGCTGGACATTTATGCAGGACATTTAGTCTTAATTTGACAAGAAAACCATGGGTTACTCTCAGGCTTTAAATAAATTTGAGCTCTTAAATGACTTCATGCATACTGGAACATATTCTTTTTAAGAAAAATATCTTTATAAAGAAACATCCTAAAATATGCAAGCAAAATTTAACTTAATGGATTAAAAAAATGTGCTTACTTAATGTATTTCCATCTGACTGGTCAGGAAGGGAATGCCGCTTCCTGATAGGAAACAACAGGAAATGCAGCCTTGTCTTGACAGCGTGGACTTAATGAACTGTTTTAACACTCTGCTCCGTCCGAGCCCCCTTGCTGTTTATGCCCTTGTCTTATTTAATTTAGCTGCCATCCCAGGATATCCAGTCAGACGTGCTTTATTGTATTAGTAGTGTGTTTCATTATGAGTATGTCTGACTTAAGCTGGAGCCTGTAACATGACTGTTTGTAAATGCAAGTCTCTAAAAAAAGTCCTTGTTTTTACTTTCTATCATTTCAAAATTACTTTTTTCACTTGTAGATGTTTGTGCGTTGTCTGGTCCTTATATTTATACTAGGGCTGTCAAATGATAAAAATTTTAATCACAGCTTTCAGATGAATTAATCATAATTAATCACAGCTTTCAAATCACTTATGATTAATCACTATTTGGGAGTTTTTATATGCCTGAAATTTGCCCGTTTTTAATGTAATGTATCAACAGAAAGAGCCAATGCTGCAAATATTTACTGTTAACTAACCTTCCCTTGGGTAAATGTCAGATGTCCAAGGATCAGTAAATGCAGCATGTAATGTACATCTATGGGTGTGTCCCAATTCAGGGTCCACACACTTGAAAGTGTGCAGACTACCTAGACTATGGAGTGTCCTCCGTAGTCTACACACTTCGAAGTCCGCTAATGTTCGTGAAACCAACAACAGTTTCCCATTGCAACAACACAGGACATTGAATCACTTAAACCTCTCCTAAACCTACTCATAGGACACTTCAGTGAACATTAACACCGATCGGTATCACAGACAGTATTTAAAAAACAAAAAAAAACAAACTGTCTGAGGCTCTGGTTTTTTGTTTTTTTTTTTCAGCCGGTACACACATCATTAACCCCTTAAAAATCCAGAAATGTCAAATATTACAGAATTTTAATGTCACCATTGAACAAACATGTTTTTATTTATGGACTTGGTTTTGTAACATTTCTACAATGTGTATTAAAAAAACAAAAAAACTTCTCTTTTTTTTAACAAAAATATTTAAACCTAAAACGTACTCTTCTGAGCTTGGTTGCTGATTCGCCACCGTCTTGTGCACCATGAATTCTAGGAGAAAAGAGGCCATGAAGGATGCATCACCAGCAGCTTTTGTTTGAGGCCAAACGAAGTGCAGATTTAAAAGGTGGATTCGGAGGCTCCTTCGAATTCTGTGAATTGGGACAGTGCTTGGTGCACCACGATGACGTATGTAGCAGACGAAGCCGCACTTCAAAGTGTGTGGACCCTGAATTGGGACACACCTTATATGTTGTTCTAAATAATCCCTACCATGTTCTAGATCATAATGCAGAATTCATATAATCATCATATCACCAACCGTCTCCATGGTGATAATTTCTGTCACAAAACCGCCAGATGTGACGACTGAAATTAAACAGCCAACAATGATGAAGAAACTCTGATAACACTGATGATCTGGCTATCCTCAATTTTTTTCCCTTTTATTAATTTAAGTGTAAGCGTTTGTGCAGCAGTGCTAAAAGTCCTACAGCAGCATCACCCAAAGTAAACAACTGTAGATTAACTATATCATTGGCTGTTTTACAAGTTTTTCTTCATTTTTTTTTTTACATTAGGTGATCACTTGAGTTGTAATAATCAGTTCAATATTTCATCAAATCTAGACCTTAAAAAAAAAGGTCTCATTTGTGCCCCCCTTTATTCCTTGTCAGTGCTTGGCCCTCCATCAGAACTTTTTTAGAAGCGCCACTGCATGGCTGAACTATAAATCCTTTCAACAGCTACATCCTTTCGTCAACAACTGTGTTAGAGAAGGTCTTGCCAAAAACAATACTTTGGGGTAAATATGTGACGGTGTGAACCACGAACCGCTAGGTTCCTCCTTCTCAGCTGAATGATAAACACAAGAGAGTTAAACCGATCAGCTGATCCCCAACAGCCGTCGCTGCACAAACTAAGACGACCAGAGATCCACCAGAGCAGACACACTGGTGCAAAACGCAGTTGGGCTGTCGCATGTTTAAATAAGAATACGGGAAAAGTGCGGATGTGGAACCCTCTCACCAGGAAAAGTGTGTGTTTTAAAACTCCCCATCCTCCACGGAGGCGACGTCCATGGGTTGCTCCATTAATGTGGAGTTTATTCTCAAATTCATCCATAGAACCAACCAGCTGATCTTTTCCATCGTGCTTCAATACGTCCCGCCATCATAACAGAAATGATGGATGTATGGGGCTTATCATGCCGCACATGTGTTAATTGCGTTAAAAATTTTAATACAGTTAATTACATAAATTATTTAACGCCATTAACGCATTATTTTTGACAGCCGTAATTTATACATACTTTTTATTGGTATCTTTAAATACAATTGTATTAGATGAGGGAAGATGGATCCCATAGTATATTTTTTGTGCATTAATTGAGTTAATCTAATTTGAGCCAGTAAAGATTATCAATTAATCTAATAGGCAAGGTAAAAAGCAGCTGATATTATCTGAATTTAGCTTTGTCAAAGTCAAACTTTGGATACCACAAATCATATCAAATTGTCATGTTGCAACCTAAGAACTCTATCACATTATTGATTTATTTATTGGGGCTCTTTAAAGATCAGTTGGTTAATTGTAATGAAAACAACGGTTCACAGAACTGTAGCAAGAGGTAGTGTAAAGTGTCTGTTAGCAGGTTTGTAAAAATGTAATTTGGCACAGTTGTTTGTTCCAAATTTCAATCAAGTGCTTTCAAGACAGTAAATTGGGCTCAATAGTTTACTGGACTGTCGTAATGGTCATCAGGTGAGCTGTACTGTCTTGTACAATCCTTATATTCTTTTACATCAGGCCACATCACAGCCCTGCTTCTGTGGTGGATTTTTGATCTGTCATTAGTTGATGAGTTGTAGCTGTTCATGCACATTTTGTAAACATCCTACAGCTACTGACAGCTGACAGCCTCTCTGACTGACACTCTGTCATTCATGCATGTCTCCTTTTAAAGCATCATTTCAAGTTTACTAAAAATACAACTCCTTCACACACTTAGATTAAATATGCATTATTCAGCGCATCTGCAGAGTAATTAAATCTTAATCAGGGATGGGCTCCTGTCCTCATGCAGACATATCTGTGTGTGTTTGTTCACATGTGTTTATGTGTAGACCATATGTTTTTTTTCATGCTGTTATGGTGCAAGTTTTATTCAGTTTGGATGGAAATATCTCAGTGCACAAGTCAGGAATACCAACTTTGAGACATTCTGTACATTACATTAACTGGTACATGTGATTTTTAGTTTCACATTATTTGTTTTAGTAACCTAGAAATTTATAACATTATTAGAAATAACAAAATATCTGAATTTTTTGCATTAAGAGTACTTTTTATTATTCATTGCTTAAATTCAGTTTTGTTGAGGATAACTTTCTTTGGGATGCATGTTTTCAAACGAACACACCCACGTGTGCACAGAAACGTTTTACTTAATACCAATCTGTGCTAGAACAGCTTTACTGTACTTCATTGGAGTAACAAGGAACTGCACAGGTGATAAAAGACTGTTTTAGGCAGTGGTTGGAGAGTTGCATGCAGGGGTTTTATCAGTTATTAGTAAGTGATTATCATGTTGGCTGCCAAATTGTGGTTTAAAATAATGATAGTATGTGATTGTTTTTAAAATGTCATTGTTTGTGCTTAGTGTAAGTAAGAGTCACGTGTCATCACTCCATTAAATAGCAGTTTTGCTGCTTTCGTCTGTAGGTTATCTTAATTGAAAGACTCCTTTTTGTTGTGTGAGCAGTTTGTTTGCGCCTTGCTCTTGGCCTGGCTGAAATGGTATAACCAGTCGTTGATTGGTGTGTCCCGTGCCCTATCTATGTTTTGTGCTGACATCATGCCTATGCTTGCATTTTCAATTAATGTGTTGATGCTACTGGTCTCTTGTAGGCCTTCTTTCTCCAGAGAATTTGGTCTCTAGTGTAATCCATGGTATGTCTCTTCCTTTTTGAGAATGACCCTGAAATTCAGTCTGTTACTCATTTGCAGCCCCCACACATGCACTCACATATCACACACTCCATCACATCACATCCCAACTCCAAGGTCTCATTGTGAACAAGGACAGTCTGGGCAGGTTTACTGTGCAATGATTCAGGCTTCAGCCGCTTTGCATTCATGACTCAAATTACCTTGTCGAGCTCGGATGGGTAATGGCTGATTGCATATAATTGTGCATTAAACTGATGAGATAGATGATGCACTTTATTTTCAGCTGATTCATGACTTTAATAAACCATCACAAAGTGCTCTAGTATTTTGTTGTGATTCAGGTTTTTCTTGATATATTAATGAATACATGATTCCCTTCCTTTTAATCATGACTTATAATCACTGATTGTTCTTTAGCTAGTAATGAATTTAATCATTGTTTGTCCTCGTGATTATTTTTCAATTAATTAGCCCTACAACAGTGGAAAGCTCTTGCATGAAGTTTACAAACTCGAAAGTTAAATGTCTAACCCTTTAACATGCAGAATTTCACTTAAAAATACAGAAAACCTGCACTCATTACATCCAGCCAGCTTTTACTTTCTATGGCTCTTTCTGCTTGGAACTGCAGGGACAGAGTACTGCATTATGTTTATTTATTTTTTTTTTTTTGTTTTGTTTTGTTTGTGATTATGTAAATAGAAATATTTCAAGTAGTATTATAAATTAAATACACACATAAATTATACAAGTATTCACATTTTACACAATAGATTTCTCAGTCCATTCTAGAGTTTAATTTTTAATTTTTGCATTTTGTTTGTTAGCAAGATTATGCAACAACATTTATGCTGTATTGAAACTTTGTATTGGAGGAAAAGCATTCATCGATTTTGGTCGGGACCTTTTTTAAGTGTGTAAATGCTGCAGTAGTGATAGATGCACTCTGAGAGACACAGGATCTTTGTCAGTGTCCAGTAGTGTCTGGTTCCAGGACATTTGCTTTAAGTCTTCTTCTGGCTTGCTGGTCAGGCCTCTGATCAGACTTGTTGTGCTGCATCCCAGAGATGCTAACAGATAGTGATCTGGGAAGTTTGCAGGTCAAGTCAGTGAATTTTTGGCTTTTCAGCATATTCTCATTCCTGTGCAGTATTTGCTGCGTGAACCAAGTGCATTCACCTGCTGAAGGAACCAATCCTGATAGTGACAGACAAGTTATATCCACATTACTTCCAGCTCCCAATAGTTATTTTGAGAACATTGCATTGTAACTAACTGATCAGTGCTATTTGTTTCAGCTGTCAGTTTAATGTTGTGACTGATCGGTGTGATACATAAGAGAACTCTGTTTTTAGTTGTAGCAATACTCGATCTGCAGTGCAACCAGCAGTAATTCAGCAGCATGTTTAGCAACATAAGTTGATAAAAGGTGCTCCCCCTCTGTGTCTCAGGTGTGGGCGCTGGGCGCTTGCCAGACTGGGTGAAGTGAGAACTAAGAGGGAAACCCACTGAGGAAGAACCACCACCTGGGGCTGCTGAGGAGGACCTCTGTGCAGGTGAGAACTAACATATTTTTATGGCCTGTCCAAACAGACATTTCCACTTGAGTCAGGATTGGGTGGATAATTATAAAGAGTGTTTCTAGCAATAAAACAGTTCATTCACATGATGTTTTGATTTTATCACTCACATTACTGGATAACCTTCTGTATAGAGTACACAGAGTACAGAGTATGAACTTGACTTGTAAATTACCCAGTCATATGAATTTGCATGATATTTTACCAAGTGAAATACGTGTCTCAGCATATAAGCAAATTAAGACAATGCATCAATGGTGTCTGAACTTTGGCTATTTCATCAAGCACCTTTGCTTCAAAGGAAATGTTATCAGAGGGTGAAACAACTTGTTAATGGAAACTAATAAACAAACTTTTTTATTATGATTGTATGTGTATTACCTCAGTTATTTAGCATTTTCTCAACTGAGAAAATTTGGGTATCTTTTTTTTATCTCTGAAAC
This sequence comes from Melanotaenia boesemani, assembly GCF_017639745.1. Classification (NCBI taxonomy): domain Eukaryota; kingdom Metazoa; phylum Chordata; class Actinopteri; order Atheriniformes; family Melanotaeniidae; genus Melanotaenia; species Melanotaenia boesemani. Next base: position 26,118,970 of record NC_055689.1, on the reverse strand, counting down.
ATTTGCACTAAAAGACCAAGTTGTTCATTTCTGAATCCAGAGAGCAAGTGGTGAACTTTTTTTATACAGAGAATATTGTTAATATAGGTTCTAAATGCAGGTTTTTTTTCATTTCTAGAGTAAATTTTGAGCTGAGGTTTTTAGATCAATGAGAGTGTATCAGTATTCTAATTTGACTAATTGTTCTAATACCAATAAGTGCATTTCCAGCTTAGTAAATTCAGCCAAGAAGCTTTCAAATCATAAGAATGACTTGACCTCACTCATATGAGAGAGAACTGCTTGGAAGGAAAATGAGAGCAATAGGAAGCCGGAGGGGCTGTTTCTACTAATGATATTTAAGTGAACCGGGGTACAGAGATATGAAAAGGGAGGTATGAGTCAGACCATGGAGGGTATCTTCTTGTCATAAAGAAACAAATTGTTGCTGAGAACAAGCTCCTCTTTTTTTCAGGTTCACACGGCCATCGGCAGGGTGGAGCTTCCTGACCCATGGAGAATTATTTCCAGGCCGAGGCCTTTAACCTGGACAAGGTGCTGGACGAATTCGAGCAGAACGAAGGTGAGCTCTGATGTTGGTTTGGATAGTTGCCATCAGAAAACGGGCAGCTGGTGAGACGGAGCTGAAAGAGAGATGAATGAGACGAGGTGTAGGGTGAAATGAGGACACCTCTGTTGGTAAATAATCAAGGTGTCGTGTAATCTGCCTCCACCCACTGAGTTTGAGTGATATTTCTAGAAGGACAGGCTGTGTAGGAATGGGACTAATTTATTTGCCACTGCCTGTGGGGTTTTGTCAAAGTATATAGAGATGCAAGATGAGAATCCCCCCCCTAATGATCACAATAAGAAACTGTGTTAGGGCATTTTTTATAGAGTTTATTTATAGTAATTGTAGAGTAAACACTGCAGTACTGAGCTGTGCATCTGCAGACTAGGTTTGCTTATTGTAGATGAAAAACTGCTTTTTCTGCATTCATGGATGATGACACCCCCCCCCCCCCCCCCCCAAAAAAAAGCAAGTCCTGCTAATTCTCACACACACATCGGCATTGTGAGCTGAGTGTGTATTTTGGCAGTGAGTGATTAACTGTGTCCTCTGCCAGAGATTCAGCTTGGCAGATTAAGTTTGTGTGTGTGTGTGTCTGTGTTAATGCGTGTGTGTGTGCTTGAATCTGGTACACCACACACTAAAACAGCTTAGCATAAATTCCAGTGGAGGGAGGAGAACAGTGTGTAGTAGTTGACACGGGTATACGAGAAAGTCATTTCAAATACACATTATAAGAATTTCCAATCTTATTACACAGCATTCATGTCAGCTTGTCAGTTTGACTGATTTCTCTCAGGGACTCGCAAGGCATTTGGCCCACTTTCTCAGAATTTTCCAGTTTATCCACACACTAATTTCCCTTTCCATGCCAACCTCATTTCTCAATTTGTCCCCTGGTTTGTTCATGCCATTTTTAGCTGTGTCGATCACCTGGGAGTGTGTATCTTTGTATCAGTTCTCTGTGGTGGTTCTTTTGAGGCATTCTGTCTTGATATTCTTAGTTGGTGATCTCTTTACCAGCTGTCACCTCTTTTTATTTATTTATTTATTTTTTATGTCTTAAATGCAACAAAAATTCTACAAACTGAAAAAAGAGAGTAAGAAAGTTACTAGCTAATGATTAACTTTTCACAAAAAATGAAATAGCTGTTTTGTGTATTCATTGTAAATTTCCCCAAAATAGAGCTAATAAAAGCCCAAAGCAAGCACGCACACACACACACACACACACACACACACACACACACACACACACACACACACACACACACACACACACACACAGACTCGGAGCAGAAATAGCTGTTTTCATATGTTGCAAAATTTTGGGTTTAGGTGAGATGGCAAAAGATTTGAAGGCAATTTTTTGGTTTCTTTAAAGTTGCAAATACATGCTTGTTGATTCATGTTTTTAATGTGTTATGTAAGGATCAATGAAAAATACTGGTTATCTAGCAATTAAAATCTATACTAGTTGCATGTATTTGTCCATTTCTCATAAAATGTACTGAAGTTTTCTTCTGTCTCTGCAGATGAAACAGACACGCCGATTCTCTCGGATGCCAAGTGGACTCAGATCTTGGCCCCACCTGCCCACATGCTCTCTTTGAACCCTGCACTGGCCCATGCAGATCTCAGTCCCCGGGAAAGTCCTCTTCCCTTTAAGTCCCTCAGCGATTCATCCTCCAGTGCCTCGCCAGGAGCTGACCCTAAAAGGCAACCTGGGCCAGAACCTTCATCCTGGGTAGAGGAGAGGCCGGCCGACGTCCACAGCCCACCCCTCCCTCAACCAAACATTGGCAAGCTGGTGGGCACCGACGACCTCTTGCCACCCCCTGTTACGGCCTGTAGTGCCGTGGAGAACGGCTGCCCGGGTAGCCCACAGCTGGATGGGCTCAGCGAAGAGATAAGTTCTCCTACAGGAGTCCAGCCTGGTGCCCCTGACCAGGCACATAAACCTGGAGAGGCGCCTGGCTCAGTTGGAGGGGGGAGTTCCACTACTACTCACTCCCACTTTACCTTTGAGGTGGGATTAGGACAGAAAAAAAGTCCCCCTGAAAATATACTCCCAGATCTTTCACCTGCAACGCAAAATGGGGAAAGTGTTCAAGATGAGAGCAGCACTGCTGTTTTACAAGACTTTGGTCCAGAAAGGCAAACTGTTAACTCAAAAAAGGAGCAGGAAGAAAGTGTGAATGGGGGTGAAGTGTTTCAGACTGTGTGTGAGTTTAAGGAGAAAGTCATGTCTCCTGGTAGGGCCAGATTGGAGGAGAAGGAAAAGAGATGCGATCCTGAAGGACAGATAGACCAGCTCCACAGAATAACCAGCCTTCCTAATGGTTTCAAACAGGAGATCGAGAGCAACTCCAAGCTTAAGGACACGGAGGAGAAGCATGAGGAGGAAGACTTTTCTCCCTCTTCTGTGCCCTCCAAGGAAGACTCTGTAACTGAGGAGAAAGAAATGGAGGAGAGCAAGCAGGAGACGAGTGAAGGTGGATCAGTGGGGTCAGGTAGCAACCAACCAAAACTCAACAACAACCGGCTTCAGCCTGTCAGCGTTCCCTACGGAGGGGCACGGCCAAAGCAGCCAGTCAGCCTCAAACTCCAGATCCCACAACCGCTGTCGAGCCAGGTCCAGAATCAGCTCGGCCCGTCTGCTGTAAGTAAGAACAAGAACCTCGACAACCAGTGTCGGAGAGGCCTGCCGTCTGAAGCATCGCCTGGTGGCACGGATCAGGGTGCGGTCAGTGTGAACGGAGACCATTCTCCATCACTGATGCCCTCAGAGAGCCCAGACAATGACCTTCAGGCTGGTCAGCAGGGTGCTCTGTGCAGAAAGGCTCCAATCACACTGGGAGAGGTCGCCCCAGTGTGGGTGCCGGACTCCCAGGCTCCCATCTGCATGAAATGTGACGTCAAGTTCACCTTCACCAAGAGGAGGCACCACTGCAGGGCCTGTGGCAAGGTCAGTGAAATTCAGTTACAAACACTGATTACAGCAATATGACCTAAATTCCAGGGACAATTTAGTTGTTTCAGGGTACGTTCTTTAAAATTATGCTTATGAATAGATTTTAAAGTAGAGATTTATCTATTCAGTTTTTCCCCCTTTCTTTTTAAGCTGCCTTAAAAATTGTGACTTTCAATCCTTTAAAATATAATTAGTGTGCATTAGGTTTTGGGGTAAGCTTTTTAGTATTAAAAAGACATCACCACCCAATTGTGCCACCTCACCTGAACCCAGAGTAGACAGACGAACTGGGATATAGTACAACAAAAAAGACAACTAACACATGGTCTCCAAACATCCTCTGATATGTGAGTAATTTGCCTTATGTTGTATGTAAAATGCAGTATTGTAATAAAACTGCTGAGAGATGGTAGTTTGCAAAAGATGGTCCCAGGAATATATAAGTACTTCATAAAATTTATGAAAACATGCTAAGTGGTTAGCAAAATCAAATTTTCTGTGATCCTAAGAAATATTATTGACTGAAAAAGACAATACTTTAATAATGTAGCTTCTATTCAGCCATTTGTTTGCAGATAGACTCAGTGGCTGTGGAGGTAGCTTTCCAGCTTTATGTGCTACCCATGCATGTCACAGGGTGTCCACACAGGGCTTTAAAGGGAAGATGTGGTCGCTGACACTGCACTAGAAAATCGCTGGATTGCTACTTAATTTCCCATGGTGGTAAACAAACACTCACACTGCCACTTGAGCTGGGAGGAGGTTGCTCTGCAGTAATACCTACACCTGCACTGGGGATGCAAACACAATGCGCAATACAATCCTTAGAGCATCTACCGCCAGAGTGGTTGATGCAGAAAGCAGATTATGATTGACTTGTGAGGGCTCTGAAATGAAAAGGATCATCCACTCTTTGTTAAGTCATTAACTAAATATATGTTACTGGAGGATGATGTGTAATGAAGTGGTAGTACACTGAAAGTCTTGTATACAGCTGCAGTTCATGTGTATCTTTGCAGCATCTGTAAGGTCAAACTTAAATAATAAGCTGTCTGTGTTCACCATTTGTAAGATCGTGGTGTAAATGATGCATTTCTGTGTGTTATTGTGGTTATTTTTTAAGGTGTTCTGCGCAGCGTGTTGCAGTTTGAAGTGTAAGCTTGTGTACATGGACAGGAAAGAGGCACGCGTTTGTGTCACCTGTCATTCAGCCCTGACAAGTGGTAAGCATCATTAAGCAGTGTTTCCTCTTTCCAACATATATTTTATATTAATACGTTAACCTGGGTCCTTTTCGATTTTAATATTCTGTGAGAAAAGTCTTATGGTAAATTGATATGTTAAAAGAACATGTTGCAGTGGTAAAAAATCATTTGTAAAGCAGAAATTGTGGCACAAGCAGTTGCATTTAAGTCCATCTGTCAAAGGTTGACAAGAGGTAATATAAGAGTACAATTACCAGGAACTTATTGTTTGCTTATGGAACACACACACAGATCAGTCCCTTACAGTATTTCCTGATATTTTCTGTCTCTGTCAGCTCAATCATGGGAGACACCAGCTACTTCAAGTAATCAGAGTCCAAACCCAAACAACCCAGCAGAGTATTGCTCCACCATCCCCCCTCTGCAGCAGGCTCAGGCCTCTGGGGTTCTCAGCTCCCCCCCTCCCACCGTCATGGTGCCCGTGGGAGTCCTGAAGCAGCCTGGCAATGAGGGTATGACCTTTACCAAATATAGAAAATATTCTTTCAACCTTGTTTTTCACCTTTTGCAGTGACATACTGTCCCGGCTGCAATAAAAATGTATAATTAGATTACAAGTTTGCCGTTTTCAATGACATAACCCTGTGGTGATTTTATCCGATTATGGGTTCTAAACCAACAGAATCTCTCTTGTTTAGGGTCCCTCTCACGAGACCAGAGGAGGGTGTGGTTCGCTGATGGGGTCCTTCCTAACGGTGACACAGCAGAGTCCTCCAAACCTTCAACTTCCAGCCCAGCTCCCTCTCAGTCACGGGGAATCTCTGCATATTCAAACAAATCTTCTACATCCGAGTCCTCAGAGGTGAGCTCAGTGTGAAAAGCATTCAGCCCCAACTAATGCCATTAGGTCGGCTTGTAGAGTCACATTAGCTGTGGCGCCATGGTGGATGAAAGTAGTCACAAGAAGCTCTTTCTGTGGTGGTTTACTTGCTGGATTTATGGGGTTAATACAGCAAACAGAATTTAGAAAAAGCATTCCTTGTGGCTTAATCAGAATTAGAAATGCCATTCGGGTAAACTGCTTAAAGCGGAAATGTTCTTTACTTGGATCGTTTATGATAAGCCAGTAACATGAATAATAAGTTCTTACAACGAAACAGAAGTCGCTGAATGCCAGCTGTCAGGGTGATTCATGGCCTGTAGAGTGGTGTAATTGTTTAAAATCGCTCAATCTCAGATGACCAGATGATGCTATGCAGACTAAACTTGAGCTTCAAATCACACTTTTACATTTTAAAGTGAACATGACAGTTTCAGTCTACTAGTTTTAAGAGTCTACTAGTTCTTAAGTTCAACACTGACACAGGGAAAGCCAGTGAGACTATTTTTTTTCAGGAATATTAGAAACAACCAAACTTTGCTCTTCGCAGCCCATAGAAACAGTGGCATGATGTTTTCTGATGCTCTGGTTAACTCAGGTTACATCAGTTAGAGAAATGTATTTCTGTTAGATTTTATTTTTATATTTGTTTTTTTATTTATATATTTTTTTTATTTTTGCAAACTATTCATGTGGAGAAGTTTTAACATCAGATGCTTTAATTTAGTATCCACTGTTTCACTTTTACCTAAAACTTAAGAACATCAAGGCTGCACAGTGGTGTGGTGGTTAGCACCGGAGCCTCACAGCAAGAAGATCGCTGGTTTGAGCCTTGACTGGGGGTCAAAAGTCAGAAAGTGGTCTTTCTGTGTGGAGTTTGAATGTTCTCTCCAGGTACTCCAGCTTCCTCGAATCGTCCAAAGACATTGTTAGTGTGAATAGTTGTTTGTGTCTCTGTACCTGAACTGCCTCTCACCTGCTAAATGTTGGGTTAGGCTCCAGCTTCCCCCGTTACCCTTAATGGATGAAGTGGTATAGATAATGGATGGATAAAGAACACCATATCTGTTTTGTATCAGTCTCAGTGTTTGAAAAATTACACTTGCAGTACATTTGACTCATGGGGCTATTTGGTTGTTTAATAAATAAATAAATAAAAAGAAAATTTGTTTAGAAGTTTACAGCCCTTTTCACAATAGGTATGCTTACATGGGCAATTATTGAATCTATCTAATTGAAGTCAAGCTGATCAGATTCCAGGTGGCATGTTCACATGGACAATAGATGAAGTGATCTGTGCGTTAGTGATGCGCGGGCCGCCCCCTAACCCGCGGGTCCCGCGGGTTACCCGCGGTTCGGGTCGGGGCAGGTCAAAGAATTTTCGCTTCACTGCGGGGCGGGTTGGTGTGGTTTACTATTCTGAAATATCTAGTTCTATCTATTAATTTTATTTTTTGTCAAACTGAAAATAAAGACCTTAATCAGTGTCTGCATTTTGTTACTATAATATGTAAGACAAAATATTTATCAGTTATTTAAACACAGGTCACGTTTTATAACGTAATGTCCACGTCGGCGCGTAGTAGGCTACGCAGGTGCAGAAAGCGCCAAGCAGACAAGCAACAAAAGATGGAAGAAGAAGTGTTGAATAACTTTCGTTCGGGAGTTTACGTCCTTAAAAAGAAGGAGGGTCAAATGGCTAAATCACAGGTTTGGAACAGGTTCAACGAGGTAATCAGTGCAGACAACAGCAGCAGCATTGGCTATGTGCTTTATAACACTTAAACGCTTAAACGCTTTAAAACACTTTATTTATTTGCCAAAATACATTTTGTGTTGCCAGTTACCAGTGCCAATTTAGGAGACCATATGCACCTTTCTCAGACTAAATAAATGCATTCGTCAATATCATAACATGTGTTTTAATGGGGCGGGTCGGGTTAAAAAAATAGAAGCGGAGGTGCGGGGCGGTTTGGTGCGGTCCAATTTTTTTAAAAGAGCGGGACCCGCGGGTCGGAAAAAACCCCGACCCGCGCATCACTACTGTGCGTTGACATGATGGAAAGATATAATCGTAATGGTTTTAAAAGGGCTTGTTGCATTTTAATTTAGAAGAAGACAATGAAGATTTATCCTTTTTAGTTTGTGCCTTTTGACTGTCAAGATGCTCAGTAATCCTTAAGGCTAGGTAAACATAAAGATTTTTTTAATCTGATGAGATTTTTTTACCTGTTTGAGACTCACACATGAAGATAAAAAATCAGGCATTTAACAGTGTTGATCATACTGTGTGTGGTGTGCTCCGATAATCTCAACACACACATAACGATGCTGTCCCACAACCGATCTAGAATCTAGTCCTCTGAGCCAGAAATCTTGCATGATCAACCGGGATCTAACAAAAACAAAGAAGAAACATGGCAACAACCGGAAAAACGAAGAAGAGGAACCATGGCAACAACAGGAAAACACAACATCCAACATTGGAAGAGGACATACAAGACGAGGGAATGATGGTGGTTTAGGGACTATTGTTAACAGAAAAATCCAGAACTAAAAAAAAAATAACAGACTGGAGACAGCTATATCCTTCCTTGCTCCCCAGTCAGCTCGCTCTCTGATTGACTACATTCCATTCCACGTCACAAACTACACAGTCACCTCAGGAGTTGTCGGCTTTCCACCCACACGTGAAGACTTTTGGTCGTAAATATTGAACATATGCAATACTTTCGATTGTTGGCCATGATCCGTTTCAGAGCCGATTGTCGGGACGAATTCATTCTTTAAACACCTCAGACTAAATGATAATTTTATAGGAAAATAATATAAGACATAAGATAATTGAGCGTTTGCCGCCCTTGGTCAGGAAGAGGCAAAATCAGGACAAAAACAGCCCGATAATCTTTGTGTGTGTACCTAACCTAACTCTCTGTTTCCAACAAAAACATATCCGCCACCATCCAGTTCTGGTTTACTGCCACCATTTTTCAAGTCTTCCCTGAAACTGATCAAGCCATCTAACTCCCACGTGGTTCAAGTATGCACAGGAACAACATACACCACAGAAATCTTTCGAATGAGTGTATACATGGTTCATTTTTCCTGTTGATCCCATTGCAAAAAGGTTAAAAACCACCTTTCTCCATCTTATTGAAAATTCGTTCCGATCAAGGCTGATCAGATAAGCTGAGGTGTTCACATTATGCATCTTTATTCTGAAGATAGTCCAGAATGCTGCTGCTCGAGTCCTCACTAAGACCAAGAAAGTAGATCCTATCACTCCCATCCTCAGATCTTTACACGAGCTTCCTGTCAAAAAATTGACTTCAAAATCCTGCTGTTAGTTTACAAAGACCTGAACGGTTTGGGACCACAATACATTCAGGATCTTCTGGTTCGTTATGAAAATGGTAAACGGTAAATGGTCTGTACTTTTATAGCCCTTTTAACTAAAGCGCTTTACATCATACATGACATTCACCCATTCACACACACATTCAAACACTGATGGCAGAAGCTGCCATGCGAGGCGCTTAACCACGACCCATCAGGAGCAAACATGGAGAGGCAGCATTCAGCTTTTATGCTCCTCACAAGTGGAACAAACTCCCAGAAAACTGCAGGTCTGCTGAAACTCTCAGCAGTTTTAAATCAGGGTTAAAAACATTTCTATTTGCTGCCTATTATCAAAACAACAGTTAAATTCCCCACACTGGAACTTTATTTCTTGCATTTTATCTATTTTATTTGAGCTTTTTTCTTTCTGTTTTTATTTAATTTCTTTTATTTCTTTTAAAGTTTGTTCTTTAATGCACTTGCTATTGCTTCCTGCACCCTGATGTAATGCTTTTAATGTTTTATGTAAAGCACTTTGAATTGTCTTGTACATGAAATGTGCTGTACAAATAAATTTGCCTTTCCTTGAATGGACGTTTGATCTAATCAAAAGTGCTCCATGTTAACGCAGCTGATGTTTGTTTCAGTGTGGGATTATTGTACTTTTTGATAAAGAAGACGTGCTGCTGAATCACTAGAAGGCAGTATCAGTTATAGCTGTTTTCCACTGGTACATATTTGGCTCAACTCAACTCAATTTTTAGGGCTTTCCATTTGGTAGGAGCATCTGGTAGCAGGTACATTTTAGCACCTACTTGGGGTTCCAAGCAACCTGAATCAAGCCAAAAATGTGACATCTACAGACTGCTGGTCACAGATTGACCAGGGAGTGACGTCACTGGATGAGTCATGGGAGTGACTCCTTCATAATAACTCTGCAAAACTCCAGTGTGTTTCATCTCACCTCCTTCTTTAACTCTCTTTTTTTACGTTGAGTCTGATTAAAAAGTAGACTTAGAATAGACTTAGCAGCAGCTGTTGTGTCTTGTTGGTGTCACATACAAATGATGTCTTAGGACTTTCGGGGCACCTCGCTATACTGACCCCACTCACATTGAGGTCGTACTCAGTTGTAATGGAAAACAACTAAACCGAGCTGAGCCAAATAGAGCTGAGTAAGCACTAGCGGAAAAGAGACACAAGAAACAGAGCTATGTGTATCTAAGGGTTGGCTGTCAAGGCACAGTATGCCACTCTTACCAATGATCATGTTGGCAAGTACACACTGATGCTATGATAAACCAAGATGGAATAGTTGTTGCAAGATCCAGATAAACGTTGGGAAACATTCCCTTTTTTTTTTTAAATGTGAATTTAAAGTTAAAAAGTAAATGTTTCGGTGCAGCCCTGGTCGTTGTGATAGATGTCCACAAGACACAGAAGAGCACGTTTGACTGTGATTATAGCTTCAACTGGTTTGCCTTGACCATAGTTAATCCTTGTTAATACCTGCTCTATCCATTTTCACAGCCATAAGCACTCTCTTGGGATTCTACTGTCACTATATTATTACATTTCACTGTGTGTTATAACCTACAGTACATCTAACTGCACATCCCCCACCCCTCCTCTCCACCTCTCAGGCAGCCCATACCCCTGTTGCCCCGGTGGGCAGCCCCGTGGGCAGCTCTCTCAGTCTGATCCCGGAGGACGGGCTCCCTCCCATCCTCATCTCCACCGGAGTCAAAGGAGGTACGGGAGGCCACATCACAGGTGCTTGCCCTCATCCTCACCATTCTGCTGCCTCCTCATTGCTGCTGTTTGTGCTTGTTCAGTCTGTTCCTCCTGTGCTTTGTGCCACCACTCACGTTTTGACCACCCATTGCCAACAAGAGGAGAAAGTTGCTTACATGGGAATGTTGTGGTAATATTTAAATGATAGAGAGGGGTTCCAATTGCTTAACTACATCCTGGTAGCTTTTTTTTTTTCCATGAGCCTCACTTATAACTCTTACCATCTTTAACCTCCCCCTCCTCAATTCTCTTACATCTCCGTCTCACATCCACTGCTTTTCTTACCTGACTTTACCGTGACTCCTCCCTTTGCCTGCTTTTTCTGCTTTACAACTTGCCTGCAGATTACGCTGTAGAGGAGAGGCCTTCAGAGATCATCCTCATGCAGCAGTTGGAGGAGGGAGGTCCAGACCCCCTGGTGTTCGTTCTCAACGCTAACCTACTCGCCATGGTCAAGCTTGTGAACTGTGAGTTACTGTTGTAGAACATAAAACCCTGACTTTAGGGGGCATTTTTGGAGTTAAATAAATCTTTAGTAATGGGAAATGATAAGATACCTGTTTGTTTGTTTTTTTTTTGGTTTGCATTTAAAAAAAAATCATGCTTGATTTGGCTTAGTTATTGTGAGTTACTGAGTATCTGAATGCCAAAGCCATTTGCATCCTTTTAAGACACAGAATGTGATAAATGGCTGGATTCAGTTGTTGCTTAGTAAATGCTTTTTGTCACTCACATATAAACCTATTGCACAAGTATTTCCACTGTATTCAGTACAATATGATAGGAACATTTCAGAACGAGCTTCAGTGTTAAGGCAATGTTGGCCTCTAATGGCAGGAAGAAGTGGTGAATGGACAGCTGTACATAAAAAATAAATCATTGAAGGAAGGTTGTCTGTCTTCTTAAAGCAGGGATGTTCAGTGTCAGTCCTTAAGGACAACCATCCTGCAGGTTTTAGATGTGTTAAAGCAGGAAATATGTACAACCTGCAGACAGTGGTCCATGAAGACGGGAGCTAGACACCCCTGTCTTCAAATCTGCATCATTAATGGATTTTTAAAAAGAAAACCGCAGTTGTTTAATTAGTCAACAATAAGTGTCTTTCCTTAATGTGAAAACCCTTGAGTAAATTTCCAGATTCATTTTTACAATTCTGTAATAAATTAATCACTTTTATGCTTTAAAGTGTATAAAGCATAATGGTTTTGTGATTATTGGCGTTGTCATAAGGATTAAAGTCAACATCTTTAATGATAGAAAAGAATTAGAAGTTTTTTTCCAACTAATCACAGTAATTTCACCCTCTTTGCCCAATGAAGCAGATTCCTAAATAAAACATTTGTAGATTTTTATCCAAACTGTTGGAAATGCTTTCAGAGAGGGAATTATTGAGATTTTCTTTATATAAAGTGCCTTGAAATTACCATTTGCTGAGAATATGCATAAATAATCTAAGGAAAACGACACACATTTAATCTCTGCAGCATTAAGCTTGTCTCACTGTCTTTGCTATTCTGACAGCATTTATCTCAGACACGAGTTGAGCCTCGAGTGTTATAACTCGTGTAAAATCATCATATTTACTAGATATTTGCTTACAAGAGACTGGTGAAATGTTCATGTCTTCTGTGTAATTTGTAACCATGTCCTGATGGATTTTCTGTTCTGTTAACCCTCAGATGTTAACCGGAAGTGCTGGTATGTGACGACTAAGGGCATGCATGCTGTCGGTCAGGCAGAGATTGTTGTGCTGCTCCAGTGTCTGCCTGACGAGAAGACCATTCCAAAGGACATATTCACCCACTTTGTGCAGCTCTACCAGGAGGCTCTCAGTGGTAAGAACCAAACTAGCAGCTCCACCTTTCCCGTGGGTCCATCTTGAAAGACGGCAGCGCATTAGTTGTTCTGTCTGGAAGTCCACAGGTCAGGCCCCCAGTTTCATTCAACCGCTGCCCAGTGAAAAATTAGCAAATTCATGTCATGAATAAATATTAATCTGAGGAGAAAATGTCTGAGCTGTACTTTTTGTTCCACAGAGACCATAGTTGTTGAGCTTTATTTGGAAACCAGGTTACTGTCCACCACCATGTTGTCTGCTTCATGAAAAATAGTCCAAACATCGGTTTGGTCTACTGTCACCCTCCAGGCGTGACACTGCCAGCGCTTGTCTTGCGTTTTTTTTACCTCCATATGGTGCAGAGCAAAAAATAAAAAAACGCTAATATTGGCTGACTTTGATAGCTCGCTCCCCTCAGGCTATTTCCTGTTTCATAGTCAAGCTGGAGCAGTTTCAGGCTGGTGGAAGGGAGCCATATTGTGACTGTCGCTCCTGATTAAGTCTGCGTCAGTCAGACCTTGGGAAGAAGTGCTGGCTTTAGCAAGTCCAAACTCCTGAGGGTTTTGTTTTTTTTTTTTTTTTGTCTTGTCATTAGGGTATTGAATTGGGTTCTGTCTGAAGATGTCGACCCATCAAAAAGATTATGAAAAACTTAAACCCTTTTTGGGTAATTTAAGGTTTTAATACGTTACAGAGTTTAGCAAGACTCCAATCTGCAATGAGTAACATTAGGAGGAGTGACAATGTTTGATATCAACCTTTTTTTTCGTGTCTGTCCATCTCAGATGTCTGTCCTCTCCCAGTTTCACCAAGCCCTCCTCCGCTTCCTCTCATCTCCTACATTTGCTAACTTCCTCTTCCTCCTCTCCTTAAGGCAACGTGCTGAGCCACCTGAGTCACTCGTTTTTCACGCAGAGCTTCCTGGGCAGCAAGGAACATGGCGGCTTCCTCTACATCAGCCCCTCCTTCCAGTCGCTGCAGGACCTGCTACTGCCCAATCCGCCCTACCTCTTCGGCATCCTCATCCAGAAGTGGGAAACGCCCTGGGCAAAAGTCTTCCCCATCCGCCTTATGCTGAGACTGGGAGCAGAGTACCGATGTGAGTTTAGCATCAGACACTTAAATCAGTCACTGAGAGTGATGAGAAATGTTTCAGTCTGAGAAGTTTGTACAAAACCGGATTTAAAAACATGTTGACGATCCACATAGTCAAAACTGGATGTGTGTCAGAGCCAACTCCATTACTAGAAAATGGGTGCTTCAACTGAGATAAAGTTGGAGAAGGAACTGAAATTAACCATACTGTCACCCTGGAATTAACGTGGAGTAAACACTGAAACACAGGCTAAAAGAAAAAGCAAGAATTTTATTTAGAGCACCTTTCAGGAAACACAAGGACAGTTTACAATTCAAATCGACAAATCAAAATAAATAGAATACGAAAGTAAAATAAAATGAAGCAGTTCAAATGCAATACAAAATTAAGGAGTAACAAAACGGTTAAAAGAAGTAGAAATACAGCAGTTTAAACAGATGACTTGAAGAATGTTAAAGGTTGTAAACAAGTTTGAACAGGTGAGTTTTAAGACAAGATTTATGGAGAAGGAGGGAGTTGACATTATGGAGGTCAGGAGAAAGGGAGTTTGGGAGCAGAGTGTCTAAACACCCTGCTCTTCATGGTGACGAGGCGAGGGGAGGGGACCATGAGATGGAGAGGGGTCTGAGGGAACGAGAGGGGATGGCAGTGTGGACCAGTGCGAAAACTGGTATGGAGGACTGAGGTGATGAATTTTAGAAATAAATCAGGAATTTATGGGGAGCCAGTGAAGCTGTTGTATAACAGGGGTGATGTGATAAGAGGACGTGGTTTTAGTGATTGTGTGGGCAGCAGAATTCTGGATCAGATGAAGTGAGTGATTTGTGCGGTAAACTGAAAGAAGGGAATTATAGTAGTCAAGGTGGGAGGTGACAAGGCTGTGGATCAGGTTGGCAGTAGAGTAAGGAGTGAAGGAGGGGCAAATGTTGTAAAGATGGAGTTGTGTTATTAATGTGAGCTTGAAAAGATAAGATGCTTTCAAGGATGATGCCTCAATAAAGAGGCACTACTGAATTTTGGCATTTTTTTCTCTAATGAAGGCAGGTTCACCATCCCTCTTGCATCCTGTCTCTTCTCGGAGTTCTCTTCAACCAGTAAAAGTCTGTCTGATGTTTGACCGTTGTGTCACTTTATTTTTTTTTCTCCCTTTGTCCAAAAATGTCCTTTTGCATTTCTTTGCTGAATCGACTATGATGCGGATTCAAAACAGCCAGCGCTGATGTTCAGTTGTGATGCGGTGCCATAAATAAAATGCCACCGTCACATGATCCAGAAAGTAGTGTGGTTTCTCAGCCTCGGGACGCTTCAGGGCGACAACAGCTCCACAAATTTGCATAATGAATGTCAGTGTGCCGTCAAAATGAGTCACAAGCACCGAGTTTTAAGGTTGGAAACTTGTATGTATTGTTGCTTAAAGGATACACAACAGGGAAACAGAACATAGAAGATTTTAGTTTACTCAATACGATAACAGAAAAACAACTTGAAGCCTGAAGGTGCTAAACAAAACTTAAACAGCAAATTGTAAAAATGGTCAAATTTCTTGTGAAGTTTGTCATGACTTCTATTTAGTTTTTGAGTTTTATGAAAATTTGTTGTGCGATTTTGTTTGTGTTTTACTGGTTTTGTATTTGGTATTAATGTGTCATTTTACTTAATACTTGTAAGAAGAAAAAACATAACCGCAAATGTAGGAACTTTATAGTAGAGCATGAACCATCTTCCAATGGTTTGTTAGGGTAAAAAACAAAGTCACAGACTGATCTACAGAGCTTAGCCTGTCAGTTGTCAGAGAAAGCCTGTAGCTGCTCTCTTAGGTTCCCCACAGCGGCTCATGTAAATCAAGAAGTCTGGTGTGTGGTTTTTATCAGAGACTCTTCTTTACCAAATCCTCTTCTCTCACAGCCAGACCTGCCAGCACAGAGCACTGCCTGGCTTGCTTAAGCCGCTTCCCTTCATCCATCTAGTATGTAAAGAATACATGAACAAAATTCAGTTGAAGTATTTTCAACACAAAATGTTCATTTTACCATAAAATTGACCCACTGCACTCAACTCTTCAAGAGCTGACCAGCAGAAAGCAGAGAAAAGATCCCCACTGAGCTGCAGCTTGAAGATGAGATCTTTCTTTTTCTTTTTATTGCTGCTGAGAGTTTGTGGTTAGATCTTTTTTTTCCAGCTGTTGGCTGAGATAAGGTTAAAAATAGTAATTTAAGAAGCTTCGGTTGCTAAAGAAAAAGGCATTTTGCATTTGTGGATTAGGAGTGTGTTCTCACTGCAGTCACAGCTCACTGTGTTTGATGTGTGGGTCTCATGTTCAATTTATTTGCATTTATTAATGAAGAGGTGGGAAAAAATCAGGAAAGGAAAGTTCAGCAGTAACACACACAAATAACCCCACCAAAGGACCAAAGAAGTAAATTAACAAGCCAATAACAAACCAATGTTTCCAGATTGGTATTTTTGGTATTTGTCATTTTCTTGTAAGAAAATGACAAATATTTATGTGGGAGTTGAATAAGTCGAGTATTATTGCATTTTGCATTTGCCAATGAATATGTTTCTGGTTTTCCAGTTTATCCGTGTCCACTGTTCAGTGTTCGCTTCAGAAAACCTCTGTTTGGAGAGACCGGTCACACCATCATGAATCTGCTTGCAGTAAGTGCACTTAATGTTTTTGCTCTCTATTGTTATTGAATTCATGAGCTTGGAAAGGAAAAACCAGCCTGAAACACAATTCTTAACATTTAATTGCAGCCTCTTTGTAAATGATAAATGGTCTGCAGTTGTGTAGTACCTTTTTAAATGTGTCTAGCTTCTACAAAGTGCTTAAACAAATGTTTCTCATGGGTGAATATTAACTTCTCATCATGTACATTTCCACTCTGTATAAAGTATGCATACAGTATTAGGATCAATTTTGTCAAACAGGAAAGTAAATATAATGCATTGATTTATGCATTTAATGTGAATAAACATTTAACTTAATGAGATTAAAAAAATATATCTGTCTATCCATCCCTGTTTGCAGGACTTCCGTAACTATCAGTATACTCTACCAGTGGTCAAAGGTCTGGTTGTGGACATGGAGGTGCGAAAGACGAGCATCAAAATCCCCAGCAATCGCTACAATGAGGTGAGCTCCTGGTTTAGATTCTGTGACACCGTCTTTAAATTAGAAATGAGGTGATAATTGCTTGTAGTTGAGTTTGTTTGGTCTGACCTGAAAAGTAAAGTTATTGTGTTGGCCTGTATTTTTGGTTCAGCACCAAATTATAAACACAACAAAAACAACCAAATAAAAAAAGAATTGTAACAAAAGAAATTTTGGAGAAGTGATACTGGTTATAATCGACAGGCTGGCTGATGTACATCTTAAGATGTGATTGGTAGTTGTTCAGTGTGTTTCATGCTGAGTTGTACCTCACAGTGATTCCATCCATTCATCTCCAAAAATGGCAAAGCTGAAGGAACATGATGTGCTGATTTACTGGTGTACAATCTTATTTGAGGGGTTAATATAGGTTAACAATTTTAATGTTCAAAAAGCACATTATTGTCATGCTTGACTTCACACCTCCGCTGCAGTCGTTTTAGCTTCTGTCTCTTTAAGGACCTTTAAAAAGCCCCAGTCTGCTCTGCTGAGCTCTCTTCAGTGGTGAAGCAGACACGGGTCTCTACTGGAACTAGCAGAGCTGTGTGGGGTTTATTGCTAAAGCTGGCAGCAAACATTCACAGCTAAACAGGCAGTTTCTCACAGAGACTTTCTTTGCTCTGGCCAGTTTTGGCCCGCGGGCCACTACTTGTCAACCACTGCACTAAGCTATGATGAGTTACTCAAAAATTGCTCCACAAAAATCACATCAGGCAGTTGTTAGATGTGTAATAAGATATTGTTTAATTAAGTATTTATTATGTTGGTAAAATAAGATACAATAGAAAATATAACTTCATTACAAAGATTTTTATCCATACAAAACAAAACAATGTTATTATATGCTGCTCACTTTCAAGGTTGTACTTTAAAGTGTCTGCAGGAAACTCAAAAACCTTTGTATAGAAATGTTGCAGATACAAGGAATTGTGAAATAAAATGATCTAATTTCCTTTTCTAATTCATGTTTCCTGTGGTTAGGTAATTAAATGAAGCATTGAAGCTCCTTTCTGTAGTGTTCTCTTCACATGGTTGCTGATTTATCTAGTTTCACTCTGGAATATTTTTAAACAAGATACTGCATTACCACTCTGTTTTAGGCACGACCAACTACTTGCTATGAAGGTGTTATGCAAATGAGTTATGTGGTGATTTTAATAAGCAGAGAAAGTAAGGCACCAATTTTTAAGGTGTTTTTAGAGAGTTCAAGATTAGATTCTCTTTAGGAAATTGTTGAATAGTTAAAATAAAAAAAGACAAAATATTTTTGCCCCTTTAAGTCGGAGGGAGTGACTTTGAGGAAAAACAAATAAGTAGTCATTTGATAGAATTATATCTTGTTGCACCATTCAGTTTTTCATCAGTTTAAAAAAAAAAAGTACCCATTTATTTTTTCTGGTACTCGTTGAAATATTTACTGGCTGACTGGCTCGCTCACAGCTGCAAAAAATATTCAAGGTTGGTTATTTAATCCATAACAAATCCTAAATATAAGAAATGACAGATGTATATTACAAGAGAAACATCTTCATATTGCACACTTTGTTGAACCAAACGGTTTAAAAGACAACATATAAATATGTTTAATAAAGAGAAATGTAGAAA
This sequence comes from Melanotaenia boesemani, assembly GCF_017639745.1. Taxonomy (NCBI): domain Eukaryota; kingdom Metazoa; phylum Chordata; class Actinopteri; order Atheriniformes; family Melanotaeniidae; genus Melanotaenia; species Melanotaenia boesemani. The sequence goes on along the minus strand of NC_055689.1, from coordinate 26,100,536 downwards.
AAAAGTATCATGGTTCTTATTGGAGCAAATAGTTACTTTATGTTCATTCTGAGTTGTGTCATTCTTTTTTAATGAGAAGCTGTCGCATGAAGCAGAACTCAAAATTCTCATACTTGTTACCATGGTTACCAAACGATGTGGATTTTCTGCAGAGGTTGTGTCGACAGTTTGTGCTCAGAGGACTAAAATAAAACACATCACTTCCTTTCACAGTGGAAACTCAAAGGTTTAGTCCACACGTGTTTGTTAAAATCAACTTTATTGCATCTGTACATCTAAACAGATTCCATACACAGAACGGCAAATCAAGCCTTTCTTTGTGCATTTTTTGTGATCCTTAAACTCTTCTGACTAATGACATCAGTGAAGGAGACTCTCTTTAAGCTCCCTGAACATCAACACACATGTTCTTTGTGTGTAGGTGATATATGGCAAACTCTCCAGGATCCCTGCAGCAAACTGGACACTGTGCTGCCCACGTGTGATAACGTTACTCCCTTCTGGGTGTGAATGAACGTTGAAGCAAAAGAAGTGATACCCATTAAGTGCCATTTGGCTAAAAAAGACTGGTGTGGTGCAGAGTGTGGTGCTGGTTGTAGGGTTTGGCTGCTGATGAGCTAACAGATGGGAAGCCAGTAATGTGAAGTGGGAACCTTCACTTAACAGCTTGCAGGCAAGTCTTTAGCGCAGCAAGTGGTTAAAGCCCTCCAGATTTTCAGTTTTATGTCTAATGAGTAAAGGATAACTTCAAAGAGATGCAGAAACGGGATTTTCAGCAGAATTAATATGTGTACTTTCAACTGCTGATATCCACCAGTGTCAGTGTCCTTTTCTGCAATCTGTCATCTCAGTGCCATCCCGTTTAAACTAAGAACTGCACCACAATACCACAAGCCCACTGCAATTAGGCTTAACCAGACAGCCTCCCTTAAGCCCATTTTCCTCAGCACACAGCCCAAAGGGCTGCTTAATTAGTCATGCTTTATGTGTCCTTGCAGCTGATGAAGGCCATGAACAAGTCCAATGAACACGTGCTGGCCATGGGGGCGTGTTTCAACGACCGAGCCGACTCGCATTTGGTGTGTGTCCAGAACGATGATGGGAACTACCAGACGCAGGCAATCAGCATCCATCACCAGCCACGCAAAGGTGCTGAAGCAAACACACTCTTCACTTCTAAGACTTCCTTATTGCCATCATGTTTTTTTTTTTTTCCAGTTTGTTGTCTGGAAGGTTCATGTTTGCATGGAAATCCTCCTCCTGACTGGGTGTCACTTTATTATTTGTCTCATCCTTTCAAAACCAAAAACAGGTCAGCTGTGTGCATCTAATATGCAGTGGTGATCATTTTTCTTTTTGTCTTGTTTCTTCAGTTACTGGAGCCTGCTTCTTTGTGTTCAGTGGTGCTTTGAAAGCCTCATCTGGCTTCTTAGCCAAGACCAGCATTGTGGAAGGTGAGAACCATGAAAACCAACTAAACTTTACCTGACAAAGAAAAGGGGGGAAAGTCATGCATAATAGATTACTTTGTTTATTAAGTTTTTTTGTGATATATTGAAAACCACACAGTAATATTACCTAATAAATGTGCTTTAATATCCAGAAATACATGGCCCTTCTTCCCAGTTGTTTTATTAAAAAATACAGCCCTTCAATAGACTTTGACCCCTATTTATTTATATGTTTGTAAAATACTTTTTTAAAACTCTAAAGATACCCATTTCAAATTATTTAAAACTTTTGTTAGTGTTGCTCATTTTTGCTTAATTAACTTTAAGGTCCCCTATTTCCGTGGCTCATAGTCTTTCACACCTTCTGGAAGTGCCACTGCACTGTTTTTATCTACAGTGGAAACTGCCTGCTTTTGATCATTATTCAACTCTGTTTAGCACAAAGTTAAGAGTCTCTTTGTACTGGATGATATTTAACCCAGGACTTCTCTGCTTGTTGTGACTGCAACGTGTTGTTTTTAATCTGAAAACGCATCAGTCAGCTCTTTGTTCAGAGATGGAGATAACTCATTCACATATTCTTATATTTCCTGCAACTTCATGAAAGGCTTGTTCAGGTGACAACCAAGATATCTCTGTGTAGCAGAAGTCTTTGAAATGCCTCATTCTATCAAATGTGATATTATTGAATTTATCAAGTGCAGATCAAGCTGAAATAAAAGCTTTGTGGATCCTGCACTCCTCATATTAACTATATTTATCTTATGTCTGAATCCAGCTGCACACTTCCGATTTTAAACAAACTCTTATGTGCCCCTAAACCCACCCAAATAAACCGATTTTCATGTGTACTGACATATTTCTCTCAGCTGTAATCATAATAATGAATCTTTTAGATGGAGTGATGATCCAGATCACAGCTGAAACCATGGACTCTCTTCGGCAAGCCCTGAGGGACATGAAGGACTTCACCATTACATGCGGTAAAGCCGACCAGGAAGAGAACCAAGAGCTCGTCCACATCCAGTGGACAGAGGATGATCACAACTTTAATAAGGGGTGAGATGGGAGACACAAGGAGGAGGCACTTTTTCTGTAAAACCTCTCTATGCACACTCATGATGATCTTTGTGGGGAAGATCTGAGCACTTTTGGCATGGCCATGAGATCGAGAAAGAATTTTACTACATCATTTCTTTAGCAAAATATTCTCTTCATGGAGACTGTTTTAGCCTTGACTTAACCAGAGAGCTAACTAATTGCAGTCACTTACCATTATGGTGTGATACTGTCTTTTTACATCAGCTGCCCACTTGGAACTATCTGTTCTTTATTTAGTGCTTGGCTTTCATTTTCATGCTGCACTTTATTTTTGTTCTAGATTAAATAGAAGAGAAAAACGTTAACTGTTTTCCATCCTAATCCAATGTGGTTTTATGATTTGCCAGCATGGCAGTTATCCAGTTTTTTTTTAAAATCTGGCTTGGGGTCAGTTTTAAAAACAAAACCGCCTTTTGATTTCCACTGGAACATTTCCAGGAATGTTGACTGGTGTGTGTGCCGCCACTGTACAAAATATAATATAATTAGACCCCCCCCCCCCCCCCCCCCCCCCCCCCCCCCCAAAAAAAAAAGAAAAAGAAAAAACCTTACCAAACTGGCTACAACCTCAGAGTCTCCAATGTCTGCAAAACTGCTGCTCCATTAAAGTAGCTGGCAGGTCAGCGCCTTGCTCAAGGGCAGACTAGTGGTAGCTGCTGAGAAATTGAATTTGTGTGCCACATGGAGTCCTGATCAGTTTTACTTGGAGTCCTTCCTTTGTCTCTGCTTGTATTTTCTAGTTACATGTAGTTATACAAAATTTTCTCTGTTTTACTCAGCGTCATCAGTCCAATCGATGGCAAATCTATGGAATCCATCACTAGTGTGAAGATCTTCCACGGCTCTGAGTTTAAAGCAAATGGCAAAGTCATCCGCTGGACTGAGGTACAGCACAGACCACTTAGTTTGCTGAACACCAGTAATAAAATCAGGCCACTCAAGAAGTCTTCCAGGACCAAATGTTAAAATGAGGCTGCAGGTTTATTAATGGAGGATAAACTAAATTCTGGTGTGACACACCAGCAGGATACATCCCAGCTGAATAAGAAGGGATTTAATAGCAAAATGCAGAACTTAACCGTTCTGTACATACTATGATTTAAGGACTAGACCACCACATGAATTCATTTTTAGACATTTTCTTTTCTTTTAATATGTTTATCAAAGATCTTAAAGTAACGTTAATCCAAAAAAATTACATCTACATTTCTTTCCAACTGAACCCTCATTCACCCGCCTTTCCTCCTCCAAGACCCTGCATCATTTTCTTCCTCCTCTCCCTTGTTAGCATCAGATTTTAAAAGTTTTTGTGTGATTCCCTCAGGTGTTCTTCCTCCAGAGCGAAGACCAAACCAACGGGCTCAGCGACCCGGCCGATCACAGCCGGCTGACAGAGAATGTGGCCAGAGCTTTCTGCATGGCTCTGTGTCCACACCTAAAGCTGCTGAAGGAGGACGGCATGGCCAAACTGGGACTGAGGGTCACTCTAGACTCTGACCAGGTAGGATAAAGGAGGCCTGGAGGAAGAATGAGAACAGAAAGGAAGAAGATGTTTCTGGTGCTTTCATACAGTATAACAATAGTGTGTTAGTTGTTTTTGTTTAAGGGTGGCATCACAGACAGAGGGTGTTTGATCAAAACCATTTTTATTATTACATCACATCAGAAATAATTACTGAGCTCCAATTACTTTTACATTTTGTGGATTAATAATGTTTAAATGTATCATTAAATACCTTTTTTTTTTCCTGCAGTATCCCTCATTTTGAAGATGCAAAAGAATAGAAACTAAATAAAAGAAATGGTTTTACATTGAATCTAGCATCAGTGCAGGGTGTAGTGTGCAGAACTGGTCACACTGAAATTAATCAGAAATGAACAAACACAAAGATGAATTACGTTTATTTATATATTTGTGAAAAAGTCATGACAACTTCCAGTAGTCACCAAAGACGATGAAAACCACTCTGCTCCAAGTAGAAAAATGGGATGAATGTTACATAAATGTTACTCACTAACCTCCTCCCATCCTGTTTTTTATGTTGACGGTTTAAACTGACAGCGATAAGCTCCAGGTCTAACTTTGATTTACTTACACAGGTGGGTTACCTGGCAGGAAGTAATGGGCAGCCTCTCCTGTCTCAGTACCTGAGTGACCTGGACAGCGCTCTGATCCCCGTCATCCACAGTGGGGCATGTCAGCTGAGTGAGGGCCCTGTTGTCATGGAGCTGATCTTCTACATCCTCGAGATCATCTCCTAAGAGCCCAAAACCTCCCACTAACCTGCACACTTCACCTCCAAACTGTTTTTTTTTATTTTTAATACCTTCTAACATCATCTTACAGCTTGGTCATCTCCCTCCAACCACTTTCACCTCAAAAGAGCCAGAAAAACTGTGCAGTGCCTGGTGGGGTAGCATTCTTCAAGTTAAACCTATGCATCCACCCATCCTTGGTTTAGTTCCAGAGGGATTCTGGGGCCCGAAGAAGCTCTGAGCAGGATTCTCCATCACCTCTGCTGACAGGTGGAGTGATCTCTGGTCATCTCCACAGATTAGTCTGTCCTGATACCCACACTTGTGACATGCTTTTATCAACTCTACAGTTGAATTTCCAGAGCAATTAGATAACAATTATCAACATTAAGAGGAACATCATCAAGTTTGATAAAGTATTTGAAGGAGGTACGGTTGGTAAAAACTGATAAGAGTGCAGACGTTTTGGACAGAATACCGTTTGGACATGGGCAATCCAACCTATTCATGTGCTAACGTTGGTTCAGACAGTACAGCTAATAACTCTGCATGTGTTATCGTCTCGGTTAGAAGACGCTCGATATATTTTTCAGTCATCAAAGACTTCTTAAAGTGGCCTAAAATAATCATTTACAAAAGTAGAATTGTTGTGAATGTAAGTGTGGATCAATCTGCTAACATCTGCTAACGACACTGAACCAGTGCCACCAATTTCCTGATTTAGGTTTCTTTTTTTAAAGAAAAAAAAAGTGCAGAAACAACATCCTCAAGTGATCAGTCAACATGTTTGGGGACAAAAATAAAAAATTACATACACTTTCTTTATCTAAAACCAGCCTTTTAAAATACACAAACTGGGCAGTCTGACTAAAATCGTATTAAATCAAATTAGATTGCCAAACCCAGATAATCCTATTGAGAATCAAATTTCTCCTGCATGTAAATATTTGCGGGACCCAAACTGGCCCTTTACTCTCTGTGAATGCTCTCCAGTTACTGTTGTGGGATTTGAAGTAAGAGAATCGGGTAACAGTAGAAGAGCAGTAAGGGAATACATACGTGCTGTTAATGTCATAAATCATACACTAAATGTACAGAAATGTAAAGCTGTCCAATTCACTGCTCAGAACGGCACCAAACTGCTACTAGCTAAAATCTCAACTGGAAAATGCCCAAAACTTGAAGCCGAAATGGAGCATACCGTCAGCAAGCAAACCAGAGGGAGTTGTGAAATGATGCAGAGAAGAATAATACCTTGTACATCAGATGTAAGTCAGCCTCCTGTCCTGCTGCTGTTAAAACTGCAGCAACACAATCCCACAGCCTCAGATTCAGGTGGGTTGTGGTAAGATGAGACCAGGACTGATTTCCTACTTCAGTCATTAACTCCACTTTGGAAACATAAGTGTGACTTATGTGTAATGCACTAATCTCCAATTCAGTGCTTAAAGTGTGGGTATCTGGGCAGACCTGTTAGATCCTCAGCTGCTTACTGGACATCACTGTGGCAGCTGGAGGCTCTGAAGCAGTGAACTCTGGGTAAAACATGCCTCTGTGTAGCACAGATGCTGGTACAAGGGAGATGCATATCGATTGCTAAAAAGTTTGGACGATATTTTAAAAGAAAAAAAATGAAACAGAAGAGGAAGGTGCCTCTGTGGCGATTTTCGTCATGTTTTTTTGCACGACGGTGCTCAGTGCCTGCAGCAGAGAATCATCAAGGGAGGGGAAAAAAAAAATCTTGGCACCACTTTAAGCTTTACTCATCACTGACCAAATGCATTATGTCATGAACAACTGCATTGACTTGTATATATTTTTATAAGCAGAACAATTTCTCTTCCCATTACATTATCTGTAGCCTTCAGAGATCCCAGTATTATTGACGTGACCATCAACAACTCTTCTGACTGATGCCCTGTGAAATAAGATTACATGTTACTCTGACACTGTTTAACCCTCATGTCCTACACAGCTGATTTAGGGGGGGGGGACGGGTTTCAATGCTTTATGATTAACTCAAACAATCTGTACATAAAGCTCAAGGACAAGAGGGAAATCTGTTTTTTAACCATACCATCATCCTCAGCATCTCAGCTTATTTTGGTCTTTTTAATCATACAAAAAGAAAAACTGTTAAAGATGTAAAGATATATAAATACATACACTATATATATATACATATATAAATATAGAAAAACTATTAAATTGCAGAAGCAGTGCACTGGAGTCTAAGCCATTTACAGGAGTTGGCCCAAGCGACAGGGTTGCACTGTGTCCTTGTACACGGGTTTATTTTAGCAGCTGGATAGAAAAGAGCATCTGTAAAGACCCGGGGCTGAATGTATCTCATCTCACGTTTTCTGCATCCTTCTAAAGCCCTCAATGAAAGACGTTGCAGAACTCTGAGGAAGTGTTTTCATGGGCCTCAACTAGTGCATCTACGATCAGATTATTCTGCAGCCGCTCTGTCTGCTCCAGACTGTGCCCTCCTTCAGCAACATGGACCTGGAGAAGAAATCTACGAATGTATTCCTTCTGTTTCTTATTAAAACTTAAAAAAAAAAAAAAAAGTGCTTTTGTGTCTGCAAGACTAATCACCAAAAACCACCCTGTCATGTCAAAAAGTTCTGTACAGTGATCCCTTTGCTAATGTCTTTATCTTTAATCGTGCTAAAAGAAGGACTATTAAAAACGGGGAGAGATTTTGTCAAACTATTTCATTAAAGAAAAACAATCTGATTAAATTTAGTCTGACAATCACATGAAAATCTGCAGCAGAGCCAACATTTTGACTTTAAATTAGACCTGTAGTTATTCTCCATTTATTTCACAATTTCAAGTATTTTAGCTGCTCCAGTAATAAAATAATGTTAGTGAAGACTAAAAGGTCAAAATGTACCAGTTATGGGTTAGACTACTGATTTTTTTTCCCACTAATGGCGTCGCTCAATCACTGTCTTCACTGTGTGGCGTTCATCAGGCAGTCATCTTTTAAAACTTTAGCATAATAAAAAGAAAACTTTTTTTTTTTTTTCTAACTTTCTGTTTTCTGTTATTTTTTTTGGCATTATCTGATGTGTGCAATATGTCCGGAATCCAAAAAAAAGGTGCAATTTGTTTGAAAAGTAGCATTTGTTTTGTATTAATTTGTAAAATGTTACTATTCGAAACTGTAACACTGCATGCAAACAGAAACAAGCTTGAAACAATGAGTGAGTTAACTTTACATTTTAACAGTTATATATCCTCTAGATAGTGGATGAAAAATGTGCTCATTCAGTTCTGTCAAATGATTTTTCCTTTTTTTTTTTTTTTATATATATATATTTTAATAAATATCAGTCAAAATTGAAAAGCCAAAAAAAAAGTACATTTTTTCCTTTACACTACGTATGTCATGAAAATGGGTTTATTCCCAAACAAAACTGTACTATATGTAAAATAAAAACTTATAGAAAACTGATATGACTTCAGCTTTTTGTCTTAAAGTTTTTTGCTTATTATAGAAAGAAATTTCAGTAAGAAAACCAAATTGCATTTGTAAAATTAAAACAAGGTATTTAATAACACATTTAAGCATGATCAGCGTTTTCAGTCCACATTTAAAAACAGTCAGTCTTTGACTCTGTTACACATCATCTTGGGGTATTCAGATTATATAAACATGACATCACTGATTTTTGTAAACATGTAGGCAATCCAAATATTAAAAATGAAGTTAAATGGCATCTTTTAACTTATTTCGGACAAAGTTTTTTTTCTTCCTTTTTCTGCACAGAGCAAAATAAACAAACATGACCAAAGTAACACGTGTTGAGGTAAACCTGTGAAATGTTTGCACTTGGCTCAGTAAGTTTGTCATTTCTTTTGCAAGTATTGTTAAATTTTAACATGTCAGTCGGTGTTTTAAGTCAGAATACTTCAAACACATAGTCTTGCATCATTTGTTGGTTTTTCTGTTGTGTCCACTTCAGGAAGCAAATTAAAAAATGAAAACCATTCCAAGTTGTCACGTAAAAGGCTCTTCAGCTGATGAATGCTCCATTATGTTCACCAGCTGCACATTTAACCGCCTGATGTGAGTATTTAGAGCTGAAAGCAGGGACAGCATTACTACTGGTTTAAGGATTGCAGAATAAAAATGAGTTAAGTGCACTGTGGAGCACTTGCAGAGTCGGGTGGAATTTCTCTTATCTTGACTGTGACAACTGTCGCATCACATCACGGTAACTTGAGCAAATTAGAACAGCTTCAAAAATGTCTCACCTTCCATTAACATGAGTATTTTAACATTCACAGGGTTTACTTTTTTACAGAAGTGTACTGTTGTTTTGCAAAGCAGAAATTTGCAGATGGTTAAAGCCGAACCCCCAAGCTCATCTTGAGAAAAATGTCTTTGTAATTCAGGTAAACTGACACTTTAAAACTTTACTTAGTGCACATTTTTAAAACCACCTGATGAGAGGACTAATGCATAGTTTACATTTTGTTGCAGTGAATTAGATATAGATATTCCTCGTTTTTTAAATTAATGTTTTCTGTACTTTTATTTTTTATAGTACAGTCAGCTTAGCATTATGACTGTAAACGGAAAGAAACTTCCAACTTGGCTTTGCTCAAAGGTTACAAACTCCTATCAGAACCTTTGTAAGGCAATAATTAGTGACTAGGTAACATTCTGGGTCGATTCATTTTGCATTTTGCTTCTCAGTCAGTGAGTTTTGTGCATGTTCACGAGTGAGTCCAGTTTCCCTATGCTAAGCCAACAGCTCTGTGCCCCAAAATGCTATCGTTCTACTCATTAAACTTACTAAAGAAAACAAATAAGTAAAAAGTTTAACAGTATAGGATGCTTCTAAAGACATGTCACCTATTGAAGTTCACTAAATGACTTCCCAGCCTCCTCCTCCGTTATCTGCAGATATGATGATGGATTTGTCTTTAGATAAAAATCAGCATCAACTGAATCTGAAGTTTTATGCTGTTCTGCGTTTATGAAACGCTAACAGCAAAAGAGACGTGAGTGTGAGGTTTAGTGACCACGGTCAAACAAAAAGAGTGACGTGCAAAAATAGAACATGGCCTTTAAAATAACTACATAATTGTACCTTGTGTAGCTTCATTATTTCTTGGTTTGCTCTTGTTAAATCTGTAAAAGGTGCTGCTTCATCTGCTTTAGATTTCCACACCAAAAACAAACTGAAACTGAACTCCCAGCAGCCTAATGTGCACATTTACCACCTGTACTACATTTATGAACCTCTGGTGTCGTTACTGGGTTGGCAGCTAAATGCACTTTCAAATATGCAGGATTTTACAGCCACTTTGATTACTTTGGTATTAGTGCATAGGTGTAGTTCTAGATATCAGAGGTGTACAAGAACAGATTCTTTCATATATTATGTTATCTAAGGTTATGTCGGGCAGCAGGATCAGGGTAGGTCGGCACTCTTCATTAGTTGTAAAAACACTGCCGTCCCCAGGAGACCCACCAGAAAGCTGTTTAGGTGTTTGAGATTGTTACCTGAGTGTTTTTCCTCTGATTTAAACAACCTTCAGCTCATTTCCCTCAAGTCTTTCTGATGAATCACAGCAGCTCCTCAGACTGGAGAAGGTGGAGGCTCCTGTGACAGAGGTGAAGGCCTGGAGTACAATGTCTCCTCCTGGTGGACAGCTGTGTAAAAAAAAAAGAACTTGCGTGTCGTGCAAATGTGCAAAAGTTTTAATAGGTCAGAGACTAGTTCAGTGCAAACTGAACACCCTTGATCCCCGACCGCCTTGTGCTCCTCCTTCCTCCTTCCTCCTCCTCTTGAGTGTTTTTGAGTGCCTGTCATCTGTAAGACAAAGATCACACAGGTTCACCATAACTGTATGAAATAAATTGCTTCAAAACATATCTGTTAAAATTACATGACAGGACCTAATTACTCTGTCTCAAAAATAAACCTGTAACCAGCTGCTCCGCAGCTCAGATTAACATTATTAATTAAAAAGAAAACATTCATTTCATTCACTCATCCTGTCAAATTTTTTTTTCTTTGAACTGAAAAATTAAGACAGAACAAGTCAACTCTGCAGGCCAGGAAGGGTAAGACATCAGATTAAAAAAGACAAACTATAATTTAACAGAAGCATCTAAATAAGAACCTTGAGGCAAAGAGAAATGAAAAAGGAAATCAGACATTTAGTGTCTGGTTGAATCTGTGCTACCTTTTATGAGTCGATAACCAGCCAGCGCTCTGTGCTCGTCTGCATGTCCTGACCGCTCAGAGGCTCGCGCAGTCGGATCTTCACCTCAACACGACCTCCTGTGTGCTTTCGTCCATCCATCACCTGGCAGATGAACAGCAAGATGTCACATTCTGATATTTTCTTTATGATTAACTCATTTTGTTAACCCCTTATCAAGCGGGGTCATTTTGGTAAAAACGCCTGCAATATGACCTCTCCAAATTAGAATTACTGCTGTTATTGAACCCTCTGGATTGTAAGTACAGGCTTGGGCTCTTTGTAAAGGTAACGCTCTCTAGTTTCACCCACAGCAATCAGAATCACTGTAAGTATTACTGATAAAGTTATACACTTTGGAACACACAGAAAAAAATGTTTTTTTTTGTCCTCGCCTAACCTGTACGGACAGAATGAGACCAATCTTGATGGGAAATATTGATGTTTGACCTATAGAGAGCCCTCAAAGGTAAGGAAAGTCAACATTTAAACTTTCTGCTTTTCTGTAAAAAAGGCTTTAGTGTTAGCGCTGTGGTTGTTGCGTGTCAAAATGGTTTATATCATCGGAAAGACGAGACTTTGAGCTTTCATTTGATGTGTATATTGTGGGCATTCATGACAGAGGGGCTTGCACACATGGCTGCAATGTTGTTGATTAGTAGTCATGTAACGGGACCAGTATGTCTGCATCATAAGGGGTTAATTTATATCTTCATTCAAGTTGTTCTGTGGTCATTTTTTCTTGTGTGTTCTTTTCTTTTCTTTCTCCAAACTTAATGACGCTTACCTCTACGATCTCCCTGATTTCGCTCTGTGACTCTAGTTTTTCCAACTTCAAGAGGGCCATCCCGATGGGCTTGTCGCTCCGCAGGAAGCCCCTGTGAGACATTCAGCCATTTGAATGTGAGATTGTGTGTGAAATCAGAACATGAAGCAGCGGTTTCGCTGACAATCTACATTCATGGAGAACAACAGGTGGTTCTTCACTCAGAGCTCCCTGAAAATTTAGTTCAGCTGCAACTCAGTGCTTTAAACATATGAGTTGTGGGACAAATCTGACAAAGAATGTAGTCTAATGTAGTTTTTCCAGTTATCTTAATGGTGTACAGTACCATGAGTTTTCACAACAACGAGTTTGGAAGTAATTAAACTACAAAGTCTAAACACCTCACTTTTATCGTGCAATGGGAACTGCGACTCACCCCTTGTGCAGCAGTTCCAGTTTGAGGCCTTTAGACGACACCAACCTCCTGAAGCCGCGGTGGTTACGGTTGATGGACAGCGTGAAGCTCTGGTTGTATTCTGGTGAAAAGACAAACGACATGTTTAACTTCCAATCAGCAAACAAAGTGTTTTGGCTGAAATAATAATTAATCTAACAAAGAAGTACCAAGAAATCTAACATGTTTCCCTCAAAAACACTAACAGTAGTCACAATATGTGTAAACTTTTAATAAATCTGTATTTTTTTAGGCTTTTTTTCTGTGGATCTGAAGAAATATGTCATCAGTAATCAGCTGCCCAATGAAAAACAATTAAACAATAATCATTTTCACAATAATAGTGCCCCCCCCCCCCCTGTAAAAAGGTAAAAATCCTCCAAAAACATGCATGATAAGGAGGCATTAGTGACACAAGTGGGCTTAGAGCCGGTTCTCTCTTACCAGGAGAGTTAGTGTTCTTGATGACAGTCGTTTTGTGTCTCTGCGGCTGATCCTGTTCACAGCAGAAGAAAATAAACACTTTTAGGGGAAAACTGTTTCTAGTCTAAATTAATTTGTTGTGAAAATGAAAGAGCTGTAGTTTGAGGCTGGTACCGTGCTGGGGTAGGGGAAGTCAAACTTGACGTAGACATTCAGATCACTTGGCTGGATTCCTGAAGGATAAGCAAATTTATCCCCAAATATCACATTTATAGTTGAATAAATCATCATTTTTTTGTCTCTGAATGTGATGTTTGAATGTTAAAATAAATGAATAGACAAAAATTTAAAAATGAAAAGTTAGGAGTCAACAGTTCTTCATGGTATCTAAACATGTAAATATTTTTAGAGGTATTTAAAAATAAAACCAATTTTAAAAAAGAAAAGTTTTAACAGTCAGAGTATTTAAGCCAGCTGAAACATGTCCATCCGTCTTAGATGTAGAGACATGTCCCTGCCCTGCTGTTCTGTATTTAAAGATTGATTTGTATATATTGTGTTTTTACCGCTAGGCGTAGGAAGATTCATTCCTTTCACAATGACAACAACCAGGTCAGTGCTGCTCAGCTCTGGAAATATTCTGGAAAACAGAGAAACGACCAAGAGGAAGACAAAAAGAATCATTGACTGACTTGGAATCTAGTTGGAGTATAAACAGCAACATAATCATGCAAAGCAAAGGGACAAAGATAAACATGGATCTGCCTCAACCACTGTGAGACCCCAACAGATGGTCCAGAAGTGGTGTCTGTTCCAGTATTTTATCAACCAAAAGGGATGCGACTCCACTACTCAGATATCCACTGACAGTCGAGTCAGATTTTAGTCACTAATGCTGCTCACAACATGTAAATAGCACAGGAGAGTCTCGGTCCATAGTTATCTCATTTCTGACTCCACAATAGTTGAACGAGCAACCAAACACTATCAGATCAGGGGCATCCTTTTTAAGATTCATCCCTTAAAAGACCACCAGAGGAAACTGCACGATAAAACGTTTTTCATCTGGGATGCTGCATGACGTTGCAGCTTTACGCACCGCGTGACACGCTAGCAAACCGATATAAACACACCGGCCATTTTGAATGTGCACCATGGCTGATTCAGCAAAAAAACACGAGAGATTATTATTATTGGAAGAAAGGAAAAGAAAGAGAGAAATGGACAGAACAATAGATAAGACAAGAGTCAGGATAAGGATGCAAGACGGATCCCAAATTAGCCGTCGACAGGGGGCACGTCACTGTGAAAATGACAATAGTTCTGCATTGCGTCTTTAACTGGCGACACTTCATGTGAGCAGAGTAACACGTTACACTAATGAAACTTCTTCAGTTGGTTACTCACATGAATAAATTTCTTATTTTATGACAACTTCTGTTGAATTTAACTGCAAAAATCCGGCAAAAATGTTCCGATTTGATAACAGAAATCTGATCACTGCATATTAAAGTCCACTGTACTTACCCTATTGATTGCCAACATTTAAGCATTACAATAGAATATTCAAAAATGCAAATTACACTATACGCAGATGAAACTGCACTTATTATGCTCAAAAGACAAAATGCACCACAATAAACATCTTTGTGTTTTTAATGCAAATACAGCTTTAACTGAACTTCCCACCTCACAGTACGAAATGATCTCTCCTCAAAGTGATGATTAGGTGGAGACAGACCCTTCGACTGAGCCAGTTTCAGAACCTCCATACTCTTCTTACAGCTTTCTGCCATTTTCTCAAACCTAAAAGCAAATGTATGAAGACTTTACATCCCAATCAACACGATTCATTTATTCCAAACTTAATAGTAGGGTGGCCTAATAAAAAACATGAGTCTGTATCAAACACATATGTGTTTTACTGTAAAATCTAACTCCTGAAACCTTTTGCAAGACAGATGGACGCTTACTTTGTTGTTTCAGCAACGTTCCCCAGATGTGTGAACTGCTTCGAGTAAGTCAAGCATTTCTAAAAGGGAAAGCAAGAAGAAATCTTTTTCCTCATATCAACAATTATCAACTTCTCATTTCTGTTATTTGTTTCCTATTACTACTTGCTGCTACAAGTCAAAGGAAGTTTACCCAAAAACATAAAAAGAAATGAGTTTTTTAAATAAAGTAACTTATGAGTAAGAAGAAGGTGAACTGATCCTGCAGTTTTACCTCATACTGCTCTTTCAGGATCTTTGACAGCTGTGTGTAAACCTCCTCTGCTTTCTCAGAAATCTGCACTTCGCTGTGATGAACCAGGATGAAGTCGTCCTCTTCGTCACCAGGGGGCGACGGCATCTTCAGGCGCAGCACAAACAGTGTCAGTTACAACTTGATCCCTAAGCTTTTCAGGCCAATACTTTGTACTCTGAGCTGAATCAACACTATAAAATATAAACTTTAAATATTCCTCTGCTGAGAGAGACATCTGAACTGAGATACTATCTGCAACAATATCCCATGTGAAATTCTCTTTTTCACACTGTAAAATCCCACCACCAGAACAGGACTTGTAACTATATGCTTACTGTGCTGATGTCTACAGATTTGCCGCTGCGTGCTGCTTCAATCATGGGGTCCAAGCTCTTTGCGGTGCGGAGGAAAATCTTTGCCTGCTCCATGTCATTCTTCTGCTTCGCCTGCAGGGCCGCTTTCATGTACTGTTTCTTCCGACCCTCCAGGAGCTCCAGCTGCTGAACTGCTGGTGAGTGGACAAAGACAAAATACAGCGCAAGTGGACAGTAGATGAAGTTATGTGGATAATTTAAGATGTCTACTTCTAAACAATTGACAGTTCAATCTTGTGTTGACCTGAAGTGTTAAAAGATATTGTGGAGTGGCAACATGGTCTTTCCACCTAGATCCCGGATAAAATCTCCTGAAGGTCAGCAGGTGAGGTGATGTGAGAATTAAGGAGGTAATCTTCAGGAGCATTTAGTAAAAATAACTGCTTCATTGTCTTTACTGCAGATGGGTTGACCGCTCTTTAAGAATGGACTTATCACCTCTGTGCTTCCTTCCCTTCACTGGCTTACTGTTGGCTCACCTTAAATGGCCTTTCCCCAACACACATCTCAAATTTACTAACCTGGTATGTGCCTTCCCAACCACTGAGATCCACAGATAGTGCCCTTTAATTATCCTCTGATCACAGCTTGTGACAAAGGGAGATCTGGCTTTTTCCATTAGAGCCCCCACGCTATGCAATTCTTGGCCTGCTGCACTCAGATACAACATCTCTTGATACCTCTAATATAATATCAATACAATAAGGAGCTTCATTTGCTATTTTCAATGTACTGTAAAGAAAACAGCAGTTTCCACAACTAAATTTTTCCATCATGTGCTGCCTCTTGCACACTAGTCAGTCCCCATCTCCCTATCTCCAGCTGAACCTTTCCTGCTGTGATGAAAGTCATCTGTATCATGGAAATCATTCTGATCTGAAGTCCATTTTGGAGGGATTTGGTATCAAATAGTTCACCATCACTATCAATATAAACACCAATGACATATCAACGAGAAGAAAATTAGAGAGTTGAATTAACTACTGAAAATGAAAGAGACAAGACTGGAAAGATTCTTCTCCTGTTTCCATCTTGACTGTGTGGTGTTGTTGAGGACCTGATGGTTGTTTGGACAGGGATGCAGCTAACCAGCATGCTGACCTGCTGGAGAGAGTCCTTCCCTCTGAGCTTTTCTGTCAGGTGAAGCTGAAGGAGATCTTTTTGGTCTTGGACCTGAAGTGGAAATGTCTAACACGGGCTTCTTTGGCTTTTGTGGAACAGCAGGTTTTGACTGTAACAGACACAATATATAAACCACTCATCCACAAACAAATGAACAAATAAATATGAAAATCTAAATGCTTGCAAGACAATACTGATAGCTCACCTCTTCCTCCCTCTCATCATCTTCTTCATCTCCTACTTCAGCAACATCAGTAGAAGCGAGTTTGCTGGCAGCCTCAAGAGCAACAATAAGTCCCTGCTCAGCTCCTGCTGCTTTCTGTCCGGGGATTGGAGGAAAGCCTGAAAGATGACATGTAGGTTGACTTTAGAGATCATAACAACTTGTTTCCAGATACAGACTGTACAGAAAAACCCCAGATCTACAGATCTAAACACATCATCCAAATCTATTTTGTCAGGAGCCAAGTGTAACATGGACACGAGCCTATAACTTCAAATACATGATTCTCACCAGGCGGAACCGGCAGCTCATCAAAGTTGACTGATTTCCCTGCTTTGTGAGTTCGGATGGCACTTTGATATTGCTGCAGGAAGGAGGTTAAAGAGATTTTAACAGCACAGCTGATGCTCAACGAATTAGCTTAAAAGGACAAAACGATTAAATTTAACATGTACAGTCTTTATAAAAGAGTATCAATAAACAACTTAGGTTTATGCATATATATTATAAACTTAATGTCTTTTTAAACAGAAATATCTCAGCAATATTTTCTGCAAAAGCTCCAGACTTGAAACCAATTTCTGACTTTTGTATAGATTTGTATGTAAATATGAATATCATGCATGAGCAGGGAGAAAAGTCACATGAAATACAAACAATCTTTTAACAACAGTTCTATAAATTTAACTACATAAGCCAGAAGGTAATCCCTCTTTCTACCTTAGCAATACGGTCATGCATTCGCGCCTTGCGGTCATCTCCGCTGGCTTTAGCCTGAGCACACGCCTCCACATACTTGTCTCGCCTCTGTTCAAGAGCCTCCAACACATCTTTGGGAGCTGAAGGGGCAGCAGGGACTAAAGGAAGAAACAATGAGTTGACATCCAAAGCTGTTTGCACACAGCGTGTTACTACGATAATATCTGATACGTAAGCAGAGTAATGGACAGGTCATGAAGAAAAGTGAAATTAAGAGACTACAACATCTACAAATCTGTCTACAACAACAATACTACCAAATATATCAAACTGAATAGTGCTGGACCTGGAGCTGTTGCAACTGGTTGGGTGACGTGTGTGTTTTCCTCAGAGAAAGGTTCATTTACTGCGGCAGAGCTTCCTCCTGCACCTACAACATAAAAATATGTGATCAACTGACATGTTCACAAGCAGATCCGAAAAAATTGTAGCTCATAAAATTAGTAGACTTTTCCACTGACAGATGGCTGACAAAAGGTGTCCACGTAAAGTGTTGGCCCAATTTAGTTTACTTTATTCACACACACAGAAATACAGCGTATAGAGTAAACATTTTTTAAGCTACTTAAAGCTTATAATAGGGGCCCCAGTGGGCCAAGGTGAAGAGCAGCTTCAGTTTTTCCTGCATCATCTCAAGAACTAATCAGATGATGTCTGTGGTGGAGAAGAACCTTAGTTGGGTAAAGAGCCAGTGACTTGATTTTTTACATTTCAGTTATCTGTTGTGCGCACGTATGACTTCGTTGTTACCCTGGAAAGGAGCACTACCATTAGGATAAAAATCCTTCTCAGGATATAAAAAATCCTTTAAAACTACTTTAAAACTATTTGAGGTAAGTCTTCTTTCAAAGGAAACAAGCGGTTTTAAATACGAAACCACCCAAAAAAGAGCAACAGGGTCATCATTTAGTTTGTAACCTCTCTTTATGTCAGCTAAATTAACTGTTGTACATTTCCTTACCCACATTCCTTTTCTCAGCCATCTTTGCCACCTCTGCTGGGTTTCTGGACTGTCCGATTTCATTAGTAACTATAGAACCCCATTACTGAACTTTGGCAGATTTTCGCACTTTGGTGCTCCCTAACAAAGGTTACTTCAGCATGACTTGCATCCTGTCTCTACTCTGAGGTCTCTTAAGCCATTAAAGGTCAGTCAGATAAGACTCTTATCTTATTGTTTGCTCTGTCATTTTTTTCCCTTGCCTTCTCTGATAATGTCCTCTTGGGTTTCTTTGCTCAAATAGCCATAGCGCACATGCAAATTCAGTATTAATACTGGAAAACAACTTGTTTTAACCAAAACAAAATGTGTTGTTTGATTTCCTGACCCTCTCCTGGAGATGGAGGAAGGTCACCGAGGTCGACTGCTTGTCCTTTCTCCAACGCCTCCACCACTGCATCGAACCTCTGCACAAAAATAAAAAAAACAGACCAAATAACAACATAATGATGCTCTTTGTCAGCATCCGCATTGTTGGCATATTTCACATTTTCCTGAGCGAAATCCTCCTGTCTGAACATGCAACGACACACTCAGAAAACAGAATGCACGTATCCTGCAATGCCAGCTTTTTACATCAATTTTAACTCAAACATAAGAATACATAGTTTGGTTTAATCTCGTGATCAATTTCTGGTAAACAAACTTTAGCGTCATTTCTGCTGATTCCAGAAGTATTTTTTTTCTTTTAGAATATTAGTTTATACATAGAAAGCCAACTTTATTTTGGAGATAGCTCATGGTTATAGCTTACCTTGCTGATCTTGAAGAAAAGTTTTGCTTGCTCCATATCTCCTTGCTTCTTGGCTCTTAGAGCTGCCACCTTGTATTCTTTCTGCCTCTCTAAAAGCATCGCCTTGGTCGCCTCATTTGCTGTGGATTCCCCGGACAAAATAGACAAGTTACCATAGTGAAAGGCTTCATTCATCTCACAGTGAGAAGCTAGAAGACACCCACTTCGCCTTAACCATTAAAATTCATCTTTCTGGAATCCAAAACCCAAAGGCTGGTTAGAATAAACTGAGAGATCCATTATAGATCATTTATAATCCAGTGCACAATAAAGTGTCCTGAAATACAGAGTAGAAAATCTGTAAAAATAAATTATTTATGGCAGGTCGTTTTATAGGATAACAGATACAGAACATTACGGCTAACACTGAACTCAGTATTTGTTAGTTTAGGTTTAAATGTGACAATTACTGTAGATGTGACATAAAGGGACAGATAATAGTGTACTGACTCAAAATGTGGGACAGTAGAGAGGGACAAAAATCTTGTATTATCTGATTATTTTTTACACCAAAATAATCAGGCAAGCTACAGTTTATCTTACACACAACTGAATATACAAACACAACCCCACATTTAGGTCCAAGACTCAAGTGCACAACCACCTGCAACTATGAGCTGCTGTATGATCAGGAATTCTGTTCTCTATCACCAACACTCATCAGATTACCAAATAGCTTCACAGACACTCAATCCACACACCTTTCCCAAACAGAGTCTTTATCTAATCATGTCTGTTACTGAAAAGGCAATCAGATATTCACAGACTCTGCATGCTCTGATTACTGGCACAATTTTTTCTTTCACTTTACGGGAAAAAGTGAAAATGTGTACTAGTTTCCCACTCTCTGTGACAGATGGCGTGTTTAACTTCACGCCAACAACTGAGGTCATCCAGATCTGGTTCAACACTTATTTTCAAGATGATCTGGCAACAAGTCAGGCTGAGACTGAGCATCATGCAGCCTTCAATATGTTTGACAGCATTTGGACCAGAACGTGCATATAACTGCATGTTTAAATTTATTTTTAATAAAACACAACTGAGTAATAGCCAAATTGTAAAAAAACAAGTGGAAAAAGAGGCCAGTCTCCAAATATCATCCCCCAAATCCAGCTGAAGGATCTTGAGAGAAAACCAGTCAGCTCTCTAAGATCTAGAGATTCTTGTTTGTGTGTACAATAAACAATTTCCAGGATTTATTTTTTTTTAATATTGAGTCTCTCTGATTCTCTACAAAAACGTGGAGACAGCATACAGCTTCATGCAGCTACAACAATTATACCGTTTTTATGGGAAATACACTGAAAAACTTTAAACTGGAATAAACCATTAAGTGTTTAAAAAATACAGACAAATAAATGCAGACATTTGGTATCCAAGCTTTGGAGTTTATGTTTAGATGTGGTAAACTGAGAGAGAGGCAACACTTAGGAATAGTTAGCAGCATGAAAAATTTTAAGATTTATTTTTTCTAATTGAATTTTCTGTAATAATCATGATTATCCCAAATTAAACGTAACAAGGGAAACTTACCATCTGTCTGAATGGTCTGCAAGGGTTCAGCAGATCCCTCAGTTTGATCCTCAGGTGATGGGAGGCTGCTCGAAGAGGGCAGGGAAGCAGAAAAAGACTGATGCTCCTCACTGTTGGGTGTGATGATTTCAGGCACAGCAGGCGGCAGAGTTAAAGCCACCAACTCCTCCTGATGAGCGGGCTCAGGAGGTGAAGGTACAGGGGGAGCAGGTCTTGCAGGAACAGTTGGCTGAGGGGCAGCTCTCGGGGCTCCAGTGGCAACAGGCGGAGGGATCTCTGCCTCCGTTACAGGCCTCCCTTTTTTCACATCAGCCAGCATTGACTCCAATGTCTGTAAAGAGCAAAAGTAAAAGGCGGTTTAGCTAAAAGTTGCAGAAAATGTTTAAGATCCCAGCTAAAAAATCACAAAATGTGGAATAAAAAGTAGAATTGTAGCAGTTACGTTACAAACCAATGAAATCTCAGCAGTATCTGTAAATTCCACAAGAAGTCCTATAAAACGGCAGGATTTCCTCCAAACAGTGTAATGATACACACAAGAAGAAAAGAATTTCATTTTTGTGTTTTAGGATTTTTTTTTAAATACGGCTGACAAAAATGTGCACGTTCAGCTGAGAGCAGGGATTTAATTTCACAGAAGATACTTTTTTATTTATAAAAATTGAGTTCGCAACATGAAGAGTGGGCTTGAGCAAATTAAAGATAACATAAAAAAATCTTTACTGTGTAAAGTCATGATAGCTTACACTGAATTGTCATGATCATGTTGATGTTATTAGATGGTATAAGTTTTTTTTTCTATTGACGTTTGAAAATTTGGGTGGTTAAAACATTACAAGTTGAAAGTATGATGCCCTTCAGCCTTTATTGGTAGTACTAATATTTCTAAAGAACCTGTTAATGTGGTATTTTCTGGGCTTGTTATCAATGGGTTTAAAGTGATTGATAAAGAATGAGTAGAGTGAGAAGGTATCTGCTACAGCATAAACAAAAATAGGGTTGACAAAACGCTAACTTATTTGAAGGCCGCTGTGGGCTAAATTTGGGGTTATCTGCCAGACGCGAGTTCCAAAGTATTCCCAAGCACTTCTGTGTCAGCAGCGATACGTTTATTCTTTCCAAGCATGGTTCCAAAACAAATCCAAACAACGAATAAACGATATTCTAACTGAAACAGACTTATACTCTAAATTATGTGATTACACCATCAACAGAAAATGTGACCACCACCGAGCTCACCCCACTTCCTCATTCATTCATCCAAAACACCTGTGAGTTGGTACCTTTCAAACTTTGTGACACACATACGCCCACAGCAACACACCCACCACCCAGATGCCGATGCTGCATGTCACCTGTGCCACCTCATAAATATGCAAATATACTAATATGGCTCCTACAACCTGCTTATCTGAAATTAAATAAAGATGTTAATAACACCTAGACATGCTCGTATGTTTTCATGAAGATGTAGTTTCACCAACCTTCAGGCCACGGTCATATCTTCTAACTTTGGATGTCTCCCCTACAGTTTTGGCATGCTCTATAGCTGCCTTGTACATGGCTACTCGCTCCTCCAAGGTATGTTGGAGGCTGCCGGGTGCTGCTGAGGAAGCCTTTATTTCCTGCTGCTTCACACGAAAAAACACAACATGTACTTAATGTTCATATTCACAGTTAACAACTGGTGGTGAAGAGATCAAAAACTGTGGGATGATAACATAAACATGAAAATATGTAAAAGAGAAAAACTAAAATATTAACTTTAATATCTGAAAATCTTATACAGGCACATAAGACATTCAGAGCATTTCAAACCAATGACACATGCATCAGGAAGTACGTAAATAGGAATGCAGTTACTTATACCACAAAGAATGGAAATTATTTACCTCAAGCGCATCTAGTCCACAAGTGCAGGTTAACAGTTATTAACTAAATAATAACATTTTCAATAGCTCACTTTTGTAGCAAGTGGTAGGAAAGCAGGACAAAAATCTCTGTCTCTTCCTATTACCGGGAACACAGAAATCATCTGACACGTCTATTGGTGGTGTCAGTTTCTAGGCTGGCAGAGATCAGCTTTTATTGTACCTGCACCACTGGGGACTCTGGTGTTTCAGCTTGACAAGACTCATCAGTGACAGAGGATGTGGAGGAAGCAGATACGACATCCTCGCCCTCCTCCTCACACACCACTTCCTGTAGCTCTGCCTGATGGGGAAAAATTGTAACAACTGATCAACGATCAAATTCATTTCTCATACAAAACACTATGTGTCTGAGTTTGTGAAAGTGAGACCAGATTTCCATTTGTTTGTGTCAAGTTCTGTCTATTTATTTCACAATTGAAAATGCAGCAAAACTAAATGTGTTGATGAAAATTAAACTCTAATTTTTTAGTTTAGTTTACTCAGTCAACTGTAAGGATGGCTAGACGTGCATTTACGCTTGCACATGATCTACAGTTCTGCTCCATTTCTACTGGACTGAAAAAGAACAAGGCTTAAAAAATAAAGTCAAATTTTTGCTGAAAAATTGCCTCTGGTTACAAATCCCTATGAGAGCGATGTGTATAAGATTACAGTTCCCGTCAGATGTTTGGATCCAGTCATATTAGAAATTAACGTCATGGCTACGCTGGGCTTTTAGTGATGATGATCTCTTAGTTTGAACAATTAGAACAACTTTTATCAAAGGAATACAAAAGGAAACAATAAATTTGTGCCAAATTCATTTTTTTTTTAATTGAATGTCTTGACAGGACTTCCTTTTACCTTCATAAATCCTGTCATGACATTATTTTTTTTTTTTACATCTTTCAAGTCTCAACTAACCATTTGCTCTAGTCCTCTTCAACACAGAGATATTGGTAAACACATCTTCAGTTTGTCACTACGTTTACACTGACCTTTTGTGTCTTATGGACAAAATATGTCTTCAAACATTACTTTTTGTTTTAAAAGTCAATGATCTCTTTTAGGATTAGAATAAATTCTGATCTTATGCTATGAGCGATACAAACCTCTCTGGAGCAAACTGCTTGCTTTGTAAAACTAGAGGCAGAGCTTGGTTTTTATGCACTACACATTTGAATTACACTTCAGCTCAAGATTATTAAAGCTTAAAATTTCAGATTTTGTTTTGTACTGCTAGTTATCGATAATAACTTTAGTTATAGAAATATGGACTAATACCTCACACTACTAATTTTATAATAGATTACTAAATTTCATTTATTTATTTTACTTTTAATAATGTATTATACTTTAGATTTTGTTGATGTGTTTTATAACTTTATAAAGCACTTATAAAGCAACATCTCATACCTTTTAACTGGACATTATTGTTAATAAATTCTTACACTGCAAGAAACTTTACCCCGGAATAAGACCAAGATTTTAAATAAATACATTAAGCACCCACCAACAGCTCTTCGTCATCTTCAACATTGTCGTCGTCATCATCATCCTCGTCTACATCTCTCATACACTCGTCAGCCATTCTTCCAATGTCCTCCATAGGCAGGGGGTCTACAACACAAACATGTTGTCATGTAGTCACGTAGTGACAGACTGCATAGCAACAATATCTTGTGTAAGAATGGTACAGTAACTATGCAGAAACATGATGCAGAGGGATTTTAGTAGCTTAACTTAAACCTATGCTCAAAATTACAGGTACCATATCTCCAAAAGTAATCACAAAAATCTGGATCCAATCTGAGTATATCCTATGTTCTGTTTTATAGTAATAATGAAGGTGCTCTATGAGAGCTGCTGTCAACAACACTGCAAGTTTAAGGTGGGATTAACAAGATGTCAGTTTGACACCTAAATATATGTGGTAGACTGAGAATAACTTACAGGTTACAGTTAAATTAGCTCTATGATGACAACAATACATAATGGCATTGCTTTCCTTTGACCTGGGATACTGGGGGTTTACTGGTAGTAATGCAGAAGTCTCAAATCAGCTGCAATCACAATTAAGATAACAAGTACACGTTAAATGTAAAAGCCAACTGATTTGATGCCATGATCCAGTACTTTTCACATTTAAACAAGCAGTAATATTTAAGTGAAAATTTATAGTTTTGTGCCGCTTTCAAATACAAGAGTTCAAGAGGTGGGTTCGTAAAATCTCTTTGTCCAGGGTTTCATTATCTAACTATCCGTATATGTTTACAAAACTGCAAACAAGAACAGCTGGACTCACTTTTACCCTTCGGCTTGGCTCTTCCTCCTGCAATAGCTTTATTTCCAGTAATAGCAGCAAGTTCCGCTTCTAGGTCCGGATCGTCCAGATTCTCCTCCATTCCCATTATCATCTCCTCTGGGTTCAGGTCTACGAACAAACCCATCTAAAAGCCAAATTCGTAGTTAAACTTCACACCTTCATAGCAGCTATCACGTTAATGCTGCTTTAATAATTCTGCTTTCGGAAGTTGTTACCTGCTTGGCTGCAGCAGCGCCCTGCCCTTTCGGCATCGGTGCTCTCTTCTTCTTACCAAACATGTTGTTTGTGTTTCTTGTTGTTGTTTAGTAAACAACCCAACTCAGACCCCCGTGATTCAAACTGCACCTAAAAACAAAAACGTATATCGAAAATATGCACCCTGGAGTTAGGTTGCGGTATTGGAAATCATGTGAGCGGTTGTCAGGTGGCTTCCTAACAGTCTGACAACGAGATGCCAACTGACGCTGTTAGCCCAGCTAACTGTTAGCTAACCATGTTTCTTTCTCCAACTGGAAAAGTTTATTTGTGAGCAAGAAGTTGTTTGTCGCTGCCACTGTTAGCGAGTACGTCAAATTGACTAATATAACGTTAGAAGAGCGTGGATTTTTACCTGCTCTTTCACCACTTCATGAGGTAGTAAGTTTCTCTTCTGCGGTTTGACAGCGCCTATTTAACTACGCATGCGCAAAGCAAGTATGCGGTTGGGTGAACCCCGAATCTTGTCTGACAGGCAGGAAAATCTCTCAACGTACGAGTACACGAAATGCATATAAACCAGTAAAGTTAATTTCTGTCTGTAAACTTTAAATGAGATCCATAATTATTTTTCATATACATGAAACGCCATGAATCAAAGAAATGCCATTCCTGTCAGACATGATATAAATTCAGGTGATTAAACAGTAAAAAAAAAAAAAAAAAAAAAAAAAAGGCCTGTAACTGACAAGACATTGACATAAAATTCTACACATAAACCAAAATCTTCTAAAATCTGGATACTTTTCTTACCAATGAATCTGACCAAAGTCTTACATCACAAAATAATGCATTTCATAATAATTTTCAATAAAACTTCAGGTGGAATTTACAATTGTCAAGTTGATTTATGAAGTTCTTCACTAAATATAACGCAGAATTAAATCAGCCTAAGTTTTCCTAACAAATGACAATACAAATTAGTCTTAAGTGTTAACAAATGTTTTATTTACTCTCAAACAGAATACAATGATTAACTGAATGAATAATAACCATCTTTATTCCTTCCATAATACCAGTCAAGATCAGGTTTAGATTTTAAATGCAAAGATAGCACCCTGCTCCGGGTTTGTTTTGAGAGGTTAAACTGCACATAAACTAAGTAAAAGAATAAAAAAAATTATCAGTCACTCTTAAGGACCGTTAACAAATCAGGTGGATGTGAAATCACAAATCCCTGTTGTTGCTGCTGAGCAGTTTGGGGAAGGATGTGCCAATGGACTGGCCATGTCGATAGACGACCAGCTCCAGCATGTACTCATCCACTTTGACCACCACAGATGTCATCTTCTCAGTCGACATGAGGAAGATGATGGTAAAAAGAGCAACCTCGAACTCTGGACTGACACCAATGAAGGAGCCGCCAATTGGCTTCACCAAGCCTTTCCAACTGAACTGCAGGTTCAGCATGTGGTCGTCCTCATCAGGCTTTAAAACAAGTAAGAAATATGATACAAACATTTAGAAAAGTTTTTTCAGTGTGCCAAGTTTATTTAAGTAGCTTGAGATAACGTGTAATGTTCTTACTCTGTCTTTGTTGTCTCGTGCTTTGTAGCCTTTGTAGTCGACATTGCCGCGCTTCTCCTGCAGATAAAACTGGATCCAGTTGTGAAGGCCCATTATCTCCTTGCCAAATTTGGTCTCTCCAACAAACACATGTTCAAATCCACAAGAATCCTCACTATGATAAAACAAAATTACTATTTAAAAACACAAAATATAATCTTTGTGTGTGTATATGAGTCTTAATTCCTCCCAAGATTAAGTCTAAAGACGCCATGTCCGTTAATCTACAGTGTTTGCATTGAAACAGAGAGATAAAAACACTCGAAGTGGCACAACCTGACTTACCATTAAACAAAAATTGGACGTTGAAAAATGAAAACTTTTAATTTTGCAATCTCACTGACTAAAGCATGCATTCAACAACTAAATAAACAACCTTTTCTCAGTAACACATTCTGAGAAAAGGGTGATTTAAATAGCATTTAAATCACCCTGTGCAGTAATATCTACTTAAGGTATAATTTATGAAAAACATCAGTTATTCTCGAAGTATAAATGCTGTATGCTGGAAGTGTGCTGGTTCTGCTGAAGGACAATAGTGCCTTTTTTTTTTTACCAACATTGTTTTTATTGAATTTTAACATAAAACATAATACAAAATAACATGTATAGAACAAACATGTCATACAAACAAGCACCCCTTATGTTCCATTAGTTGGTTGGGGATTAAGTCAACAAATTACACTCGGTCTTAGTTCAGGTTATACACAAAAAATATACATATATATAATAAATAGATACCTCTTGTACTGCAGAGGGCCACTAATCATTTATCCCAGGCACTTCCATTATATTTGTCAAGTCTGTCACCGTTATATAGTTAACAAAGGGATCCCAAATCTGATGAAAAAGTTGTTGTTGGTCTTTGATTAAGTAAGTTATTTTCTCTAGAGGAAGAGTTGTAGACAATTCAGACAACCATCTACTTACTCTTGGTCGTCTGACATTTTTCCATGAAAGGGCTATAACTCTTTTTGCCAGCAGTACGCATAGATCCAAAAATATCTTTTGATTCTTTTTAATTTTCACATTACTTGGATATATGCCTAAAATAAAGAGTCTTGGAGTTAAGGGTATTTGGATATGTAAAATGTTTTGAATATTTTCTTTCACCTCGTGCCAGAATTTCTGAATTTCTGTACATTGCCAAAGACAATGGAAAAGAGTGCCTTTTTCCTTTTCACATTTAGTACATATATCAGGTATGGTTCTATTATATTTATTAAGCTTTTCAGGAGTGACATATGTTCGCATGAGCCAATTATATTGCAATATTTTTAAGCGAGTGTTAGCGGTTCTTAATTGTGCTTTATTACAGGCTTCCCCCCATTCCTCTATTGATATATCTTCATTCAGATCCTCTCTCCATGCCTCCAGCCGCTCTGTGGATGTCTCTGTACACTCATCTATAAGGCATTTATATATTTTGGAAATTAAGCCCCTTCCCAAGCAGTTCGTATCCATTAATTTTTCCAATGTGGACAGTATGGGAATATTCAGTGTTTGGTTTTGCTGTATTCTAATAAAACTTCTCAGCTGCAAGTATTTAAAGAAATGATTACGTGGTATATTAAACTAGTCAACTATTTCTTCAAATGTCATCAATACCTGCTGTTGACTGTAAAGATCACCTATTTTCTCCAGTCCCCTTGCAGCCCAGAGTCTAAATCCCCCATCAGCCTTTGCTGGGGGGAAAAAATGATTCCCCCATATTGGGCTGAAGACCGAGAAAGAGGATGTTTCTCTCAAATAATTTTTAATTTTGTACCATACAGCAACCATGTTTTTCACTATTGGGTTACTTGTATTCTTTTTAAGAGCCTTGACATTTGCTGAATATAAGTATACAGGGAGAGGTAAATGTAAATGAAGTTCCTCCATCTCCTTCCAAATAGGAATCTCCCTTTCTGTAAAATAAAACAACAATGTTCTCAGCTGTGTTGCCCAATAGTACAAAAGTGGATTGGGACATTTAAGCCCCCCTCTGTCAAAGGGCAAGTATAACAATGACAATCTTGTCCGGGAGCGTCTATTATTCCACAAGAATCTAACAAATAGTCGTTTTAGTTGCGTGAACAGGTCATTTGGAGGAGGAAGTGGAAGATTTTGGAACAGGTACAGCAATTTAGGCATAATATTCATTTTAAGGATATTTATTCTTCCTATTAGAGACATTGGTATAGACATCCACCTATCCAGTGATTTAGAAATTTCTTTCATTAATGGCTCATAATTACAGGATACAATATTTTTAAGTCGTGGGACAATTTGAATGCCCAAGTATGTGAAATTATTAACAATTTTAAACTGAGTAGCCATTTTAGGAGGGTTCTTGCTGTCTAATTCATCTAAAAACATTATAGATGATTTAGATTTATTTAACTTATATCCTGAGATTCTTCCAAATACACCAATAAGCATTAATAATTCAGGAATGGATTTCTCCATGTTTTTAAGAAAAATTATTACATCATCGGCAAATAGTGCCACACGGTGTTCCTGCTGTCCAACTGGTATACCTGTTAACACCTGATTTGACCTAATAGCAATCGCCAGAGGTTCGATGGCCATAATAAAGAGTAAAGGGGACAGCGGGTCTCCTTGTCGACATCCTCTTTGTATTTTAATTGCCTTGGAAATGTTTCGATTGGTCATGATTTCAGCAAATGGTTGAGTATACAGTAGTTTTATCCATCTATTAAAATTTTGTCCAAAACCAAAACGTGAAATGATCTCAAATAAATATGGCCATTCAACTCTGTCAAAGGCTTTCTCGCCATCTAATGACAGTATTGCTGTATCTGGAGTCCCCCTTTCTTCGTTCAGTATATTTAACAATAGTGCCTTTTAAAGTTAAACTTCAACCTTTCATTCAGTGGATTGTCAATCTGTGCCATTTTTTCCACACTTCTCCTTTGCATTAGCTTCCCCTGCTGCTGCAGTGATACTCACCCTCCACTCCTGTCCCTGTGGTAGAGGCGGAACCAGATGTCATACAGCTGCTTCTTGAACTGTGCAGGGTCAGACGGTGATTGGCCCTTCTTGACCAGATAGTCATGAGCACACTAAGTGTCAAAGCAAAACATCACATGATGAAACTGCAAACATCTATTAGGACAAAAAATTATAATATAATTTAATAATACAATGAAGGACAGTTTATCAGGATGAACCACTATTATACTGGAAGGTAAAATCTTGTTATTGATCCATAAAATAACAGAACTGTGTCAAGAATTAAATCTCAACCAGTGCAGATGAGAAGAATAAATACCTACACCTTCTCTTCTCACTAAAGCTGAATAAAGTATTTATGAGCAGTCATGTCTTGCCTGCAGCAGAGAGCAGTCTGAGCTCTCAGTCAGGTGAATCCTGGAGGATTTCTTACAGGAAATAAATTTACACACCATGGCACGCATAGTGGCTGGTTAATGTATCCTGCTGCTAATCAACTGAGTCAGTCAGGATTTATGTCTTGTTGTTTTTGCAAAGATTTAAAGTATGGTATTAATGCTGATGGGAAAATCTTGTATTGATGATATTGTGACTCTCTGTAATGGAGACAGATTGTCAGAAATCACCTGACCAGAATTGTTTCTACAACTTTCTGTCTTACTTTAGAGTGTCTCTGGAAGTGAGAGCAGCTGTAGAAGCACATTAAAGGACTGTATTACCCTCCTGCTGGGTCTGCCATCTTAAAACCTCACTCTAGGGGTCCTACACCAGGGGCTGAGATAATAGTGTTCCCATATGGGAACAGGGTATATAAGGAATTGTCTTCTTCAACATTTGTCTGTTGACCTGTGCATTCAAACATTTTTCTGCTGGCTGTGTGAGCTCCCACAATTGCAGTAAAAACAGCTGTGTCTTCTCACTGCTCTGAGAGTCTGTCGTTCATTGAAAGGTTTTCCTAACAATGCCTTTCCAGGCTTTTCATTTGTTTTTATTGCCACATAGTGTGGATGTCATGATGGGCTTTTTTGCTTTTAAGGCGTCTTTTTGCAAAGCCAAGGCAGACCTCGCTCCACATGACTTTGGAAAAGTAATTAATGTCTT
Organism: Melanotaenia boesemani; assembly: GCF_017639745.1. Taxonomy (NCBI): domain Eukaryota; kingdom Metazoa; phylum Chordata; class Actinopteri; order Atheriniformes; family Melanotaeniidae; genus Melanotaenia; species Melanotaenia boesemani. Next base: position 26,069,684 of record NC_055689.1, on the reverse strand, counting down.
TGCCATTTCTTATTAAAACTATTGTAAATTATTGGACATTGATCTTAATGAATCATCACTTGGTTGCCTGCACAGCATATAATTCACAAGTTCATCTTCTGACATGAAAGAAATAGCATGACCACCTGTGTTACTCTACACTGGTTTTCAGTTTATTTGAGGGTCAAGTTTAAAATATTATGTTAATCCTAATGCAGTTCTTTACTTCTGTAAACGTGTACAGTCTCAAACTCTGCCCAGATCTCAATGAGCCAGTTGCTCTAGGGTTAGGGGGTTCAGGCTCAGAAACAGAGCTGACTCAGCTTTTTTTCCTCTGGCTCTCTAATAATCTCAGTTCAGTTCAGTTTATTTGCTATTTGCAGTATAAAAAAAACCACATTGGAAAACAGTTGCAAGAAGCTCAAAGTGCATTGTCCACATATAAACAGACGAAACATAAAAAACACAAGCCTAAATAGACACACATGGATAGGTCATAAGAACACATAAATGCCAGTAATATAATAAAACAACAAAACACTGTATAAATAAGTAGCAATAAAAAGGCAATAAAAGCAATACAATGAGGTGCTTGTTCGAGGTATTCAAGGTGCATTGTTCAAAGTCTTCACAGCTTGTGGAAACAAAGCTGTTAGCATGGCGAGATGTAGTGCATTTAACAGAGCGATATCTTTTCCCTGAGGGGAGGAGGTTAAACATCTCGGAAGCAGGGTGGCCAGAGGGATCCCTGATGATCTGCAAAGCTCTGGTCAAAAGTCTTGATTTGTAGGTGACCTCTAGGACTGGTAGCTCACAGCCAATTGCCATACGAGGACAATTGGAGCTGCCTTACTTCTTAGATAAAAGCTGTACAAAACCTTGAATCATTACAAGACTACTAAAAACCAATTTCTTCTGGCAGGCTTTTTGTTCTGATTGAGAAGGATATCTTAATATTTACTGTACAATTTATTTATTTTACTCTTGTTTTATTTGATCTTACTTCATATTTATTGCTCATTTAGGGTTGGGTTATATATGTATTTTTTACACATTGGTAGAAACTTGAATGTGCAGAAGAAATAGAGCTTTATTGGCTTGATGTAGTCAGTAATTTGGGATTAAGCTGCTGATCAGCAGCTGGATGATCTGGCTATAGAAGCAATAAAGCTGAGAAACACAGATGTTCTTAGATTGAGAAAATAGTGGCAAATAAAAAAAAAAGTGATGCAAAAAGTATAAAGTTTCCTACATGTGACATTTACTGTTTTGCTACCTCAAAATTGAGAGAACGTGCTAAAATAAGGATTTAACTTGAACAAAACATATATTTGTACACGATGTAGAACATGCAGGAATAACTTTGTTCTCAAAGATGCTTTGGTAATACCAAAAGCATAAAATAGAATAAAATGACAATCTAATGTATAAAAAGTGAACTATTTTATCTAGTATCAAGTTGATATTTTCCATAAAATCCTTTTTTTCATGATGGGAAAGGAATCAATATCAAAAAACATGTTTTAAGACCCGACTGAGTGTCTTTTAACTCTGCAGTGTTAGACAGGAACATACAAAGACCCTGTTTGCCAAGAAATTACCTTCACATTAACTTTACATCCGCACTAAATCAATCAGTATCCCAACTCTAGACATTTTGGTAAGTAACCTGAAGCAGAAAGAACTGAAACTGCTGTACCTTCATAACATCAGTCTCCATGATGGCGTTGAGAAAAAGCTTGTTCTCTTTCATCTCCTCCGATGTGACGGTCTCTGAAACGCCCGTGGACATCTCATAGTTGTCCAGCAAGTTGATGAAATCTGCGTAAAGAGGGAGCGCGCTCTTCAATTCATGAGATGTGGTTCAAATAAAACAGAAATATAAGGACAGAAAACAAAGACCACAGAAGAAGACCTAAAGTGTTACGTACGTTCATATGTCTTAATCGTCTTCAGTTTTTCTTCATTGACGTATGAGAAGAGAGGAGCGTGGGCACAGTCTTTTGCATTGTTAGTTCCCTGTGTCACATAACCTGCCTTCCCCTGAATAAAACACAGCATGCACGCACACACACACACACACACACACACACACACACACACACACACACACACACACACACACACACACACACACACACACACACACACACACACACACACACATACACAGAGCAGCCAGCATGTTGTCATTGCACAAGTAACCAAATGAACAAGAATTAGTCATCAACAGTCTGATTGTTTTACATGAAAAAAGACCATTGTGATAGTTTTGCTAAAGGAAGAAACAAATACACAAAGTCAAATTATTATTTTTTTTATTATTATTTTTTTTTTATAAAAAAAAAAAAAAAGTCAAATTATTTAGGATTAGAGCAAAGAAAAAAAATTACATGAATTCAGATTCTTTTTATTGTGTCAACTTCAGAATTTTTTTTTTAAAAAGTGCCTGATTTACTATTAAATCACATCCATATTGCAAGTAAATCTGGGTATAAAGAAGCTGGCTAAGTGCTACTGGACTGATATCTGCAGCGGATATCATTGTGACTACCCACAGCCTATGAGCCACATCCAGGTCATAAAACATTCAGGAATTCTCCCCCTACAATAAGGGAAAAAAGGAAAATGAATTTATATTTAATGAGAATCCAAACAGCTTGAAGAAGTGCACATTTTACTCTCCGTTGTTTGGCTTATATTTGAATAATCATTACTCTGGTGTGGAAATAACTAGCTGTATTTTCCTGCAAAGGGCCTTACTGCTCCGGTACTACTCTAAGAAAGAAGTGTGTTTTGTATAATGGTGGCAGGCTGGTAAGATTATATTATTTTTGCAACAGCCAATATTTCAATGCAAATATTGCAAATTAGTTTAAACTAAGAGCTGGCATGATGAACTAATTCCCATCGGTCCATTCTTTATTAAAGCTGCACATTTCCATGTCAGTTTTTAAGTTAAGTCTCTTTGACAGTAAATTTTCTTCTCTGATCCCAAACTTTTTTTTTTTTTTTGCCCATTTCTTCAAAGCATATTTAAAGAATTATTTTACTTTTTTCCTACAATTTAATGAAACTTATTATTGATTTGCAGCTGCAGTTTTCCATGAACTTCATCCTTGCATTCACTCTTTGGGAATCCAATAAATGCTTTAGGATTTTAGTCAACACTGTGATGTTTTTACTCCGGTCTGAGAATCAGTGTTGGACCACCAACATTCTGTTCTAGCAGCACCAAAACAGACTGTTTGCTGCAGATGATATCACATTTTATGCCTCTACGGTTAACTGGCTTCTGATCCAGATAGATCTGCATTTATTCAACCTTTCTCTGAATGTTCTGCAAATCAGATAGCTGTGCCAGCAAACCGATGATACTCACCTGGAGAGAAATGACATAATCAGTTCCCGGTTTGAGGCGGTTGCTATCAAGGCGCCAAAGTTTATTTAGCACCTCGGTGAGCTCCTGGTTGGCCTGACGACTGTAAAAAAGATAGAAAAAATAAATTAACTAGAAGCAAAGGAAGAAATAATATGCATATTTCAGAGCTGATATTTTGACATATTTGGAGGAAAAAACATGTTTATAGGAACTAAAAATTGTTTTGCATAATGCATAATGCAGGTTGTCATTATTTTTATTATTCCGGATATCTGTTTCCACTCTAAGTATGACTATTCTTAAAGTTCAAATACAGTTTCCGTCTTTACAGAGATGACTGACTGAGGTTTGATATTCTTTAACTGTTTTTAACCCATGAAGGCCTGACTTTTCCTGACAGAACATATTACTTCACAATATCTACAATACTCCAACAGTATAGATAGAAATGACATATTCTGCTGAGTCTTATATCCTTGGAGAAGTAAATGATAAAAAGGAAGTCGACTTGTTTGTTTTCAAAGCCAGTACAAGTTTAGAAGAGTTTTTTTTTTTTATAGCTGGGTCAATCAAAGCCATGATAATTGCATGATTAATTGATTCAGATAACAATATTATCAGTGGAAAAGAGCTTATCAGTCTCTTTTAAGCAGTTTTTATTCAAAAAACCTTATGTGTAAATTACTGAACTTGTAAAACAAGTTTAAGCCAACGTACAGTGATGTTTAGAGCCATGCATGAGTGAAACTCACTACCACAAAATATTACACAACATGTTATTTTAATATTTAATTTGTAATCTGTGAAAAATGCGAATTGTATACTTTTTCTACTGTAAACTGACCCCAGGAAGAATAGCTGATGCAGCATGCTGCTGACGCTAATGGGGATCTCAGTAAACATAAACATAAACATAAACATAAATGCAATTTAGACTCAACTAGACATACTTTAGTGACCTCAGACTTTTAGACTGCTGTGCTACAGCAAAATATATGATACAAATATATGTAACAAATGTGTGTGTGTGTGTGTGTGTGTGTATATATATATATATATATATGGCTAAGTTACATAGTTGTCCTTTTGGTGCAAATAAATTAAAAGTTCTGCTAATTAAACCACCAGTCTACAGTATCTACATGGCTATTTCCCTTCTTTTTTTGAGCTACCCCTTTTATACAAATGCAATATATATATATACATATATGCTACATTGGTGCAAAAACATTATTGCATATATGTCCAAATATTATATTTGACATTTTTCACAGATGAAACTGTGAGAACAAATTACATTTCTTTGCAACATGTTGTTTTTAACTAAATAAGATATAGCTTCAAATTAGTTTTTAAGATGTTATGTGAAGACAACACTGGTTCATCTCTTGAGTTCGGTAACTTTTTGCAGTTTGAATGACTCATAAATCAGTATTGTATAAAGTGGCTTCAGAATTTAAAAAGTTCTTTGCATCGTAAATGTAAAGTATGAATGTGTAAAAGAAAAACTTTAAAAAAATCTTTAGAAAATCTGAAGAACTTTTGCTCAGGACACTAAAAGATTAAAAGAAAGTTTGCTTGGAAGAAAAACAAAGAAATGAGTGACAGGTCAAAAGTATTATTTGCTACTTAAACATATATAGCATGAATTTAAAATGAGCTTTAAAGCATTGTAGCATTCAATCCCATAGTCAACAGTTTAAATAAAACGGTATTGGAGAAAATAAATACAGTATATGGGCTACATTCAGTTAGGTTAAATGTGACAACTATTTATTACTTAGCTAAACAATTAGACCCAGTTTCTGTTTGTATTTCCTGCAGAGAAGATCCAATTTCTCGTTAAATGTTTGAATAAACAATATTTATAATTGTCACTTGTTCAGCGCCTCAAGGCCTTTTGTTGTTGAACTTCTTCTCTTGGTGGTGCTGTTTTTCTTTTGTCAGACAAAATAATGGCAACATGGGAAAACAAAGACCCAGAGGGAAAAACCTGGGCTCTAAATATGACCACACCTCCATCATTAAGTTATCACTTTGTGCAGACGTCATAAAATTAGATAGAACTTCTAAATAAAGTGCCACTAATCTATTTTTTTCTTTTTTTTAAATTTAAAATATGTATTAAGGACCCCATTAACAACAGCCTTTTTCTTTTTTTTTCATAGTCCATTTGCTCGAAAAGTCGACTTCATTTGGGTTATTGTTAATACTCTTGGTCAAATCAAAGAAGGGGTCAGGAAAAAAGAAAAACAAGAAGAAACGTCAGGGGGTTTCAGGAGGACCAAATACAGGAAGTGGACTCCATTGTGGGTTCAGTGCACGACATCTGCCTCTGGCAGACAGTAGAACATGTTATTTAAAAGATCCTAAGAGAAGTGCAGCGTCAACGCTATCTCGGTCTGGAAGTATACCCCCAACCGAGTCCCCAATCGTACAGCATCTAGCGGACTATATCCTGGTTTAAATGCACCCTCAAATAGCCACACCTATGTAAACTCAAAAGATGGTGAGTAAGAAGCAAGTGACAGGAAGCAAACTGAGACAGACTCATCTGTTCTTAATTTAGCCCGGACATAGCAGTGGATATAATGAGGAAGAGCAGTTATGGACTTTAATTGCAGCAGAAATTGTTTTATGTGAACTATATCATGTATGTTCTGTTTTATAATTCAGCCCACTAATCACTAAATGGTTTTGCCACATTTCCATCCCAACAACGGTCTTTGTTCTTCCACACAACATCCTGCCCTAAGAACAGATGTTCGTCTAAACCACTTAGTCTTAAACGTGAAAGAGAACAACAACAAAAAGAACACAAAGATTTTATCTCGACTTTTGTGTTCAGAGAAACCATGAGAAGTGTCACGTTACAGCGTGTTTACATCAACCATTTCCTCCGAGCTATGAACTAACGGGGTCCAAATATTCAACTGAAACTACAGCAAAACATTAAAATATAACTTCTTAGAGTGTATCTCTGTTATTTTTAGACTTTCACACCACACTTACCCCTTTGCCATGGTTTCTTTCAGTGGCAGCTGAATTATGTCCACAGAACTTTAGACGCTGAAGTTAGCTTCCGAGTCGTGGTTTCAGTGTATTTGCAGAGGGCGATTCCACTGGCTTTTTAGGAACTTTGACGACATTAGACCAGTCCCCCATCAAAAACTACAATACGTAGACGCTTCAAACCTGGACTAAAATGTCCAACATAGTATCTAAATTAATTTAAACACAGTTTCTGATTCGTGAAACTTTTATTCAATTTGTGAAAATGCCAACTGGGCTCATTTTATGATGTTTTTGACATCTAAACCACATTAGACTGGGTCCTGTGAAAAACTACAACATAGACTTTACAAACCTAGACTGGAATATCACACACAGCATCTAGATTAATGTAAACACAGTTTCTGATTTGGAAAACCTTTATTCCATTTAACAAATACAAATTAGATAAATCTAATCTGATGTTACAGAAACTTTACACATCTGAGGTATTTTGCCTTTCTCACTGCTTATCATCTAGAAGAAATAAACATGACAACAGTTCAGACTAAAGTAGACAAATTTTTCTTCATAGGACACAAGTTATGTAAAAATTGCATTGGTTATGTCTAAAGTGGATCTTAATACACATACAAAGTAAAAAAATGGAAGCCATGTGAAACCTGACTTTTTGCTTTTGCATGTTTAGGGAATGTCCTGTTTCTATATTCTAAGCTTTATTTGCATGATGAGCTCCTATTTTCCTATTACATAGAATGTATATCCAGGTGTTATGGTTCTTTCTCTGCATTTAACCCATCCTAGTTGCTAGGAGCGGTGGGCTGCCAGGCCAGATTCCAGGGTTTCCAGATTCCTTGATCAGGGGTACACAGTGGTTTATCTTTTGTATGGAATATGCTTTAAAAATAAAATTTGATGTTAAATTGGGTGTTAAAGAAAGAAATTATGAAAGTAGATTGAAAGAAATAAGTTTATCTATATTTGGAGCGAGGGTTGAGATCTTTCTATGTACCTTGAAATTACAGAACTAGTTGGTAGAATATAGAGGAAAATCTAATTTTTGTTTGTTTTGTTGTATTCTGTTCAAAAGACGGTTGCACTATAACGCTGAAAGGCAGTAGTGAGCGTTGACGTATGCCAACTCCCAGAAAAGTAGTAGAAGAAGAAAATAACCAATGGCGAAAACAACAGTTTCTGCGCATGCGCAACATGTCACACTTTTTCTTGGACGTAGAGAGGCATATTTAGCTTACTCTTATTACATATAAGGATTACTGCCTAGTTTAAGGTTTTTATTTGTTGCCGTTTTTCTGATGTTGGACTCCGTTTGGACTGTCAACTAATGCGTATCTGATTGAGTGACAAATATTCAACAGAAAAAAAGTTTAAAGACAGCTAATAGCGTACTAGCTTAGCCTGCTGTAGGAAACAGTGGCAGCATGGCAGCTGTGTTGGGGCTCATCGCTGGCAGCTACGAGCAGATCACATTTGGTTATCAAGTATATACTGGTGAAAAAGTGAGTTGGAATGTTATTTTGTGGTGATGTGTATGTGTCAGTGTTAAACAGCTTATTTCTAATGAAGAATGGATTGAATGTATCTATCCACCCACTTGTATGTCCGTCAATCTAAGGTTTTACATAAAGTAAATGTTAATTTAAAATGTTTTAAAGAAATGTTGCTACTAGTTATATCTACTAACTCAAAGTATTTGAACACTTCCAGATTGTTTATTGTAAGACAGAAAAAAAAAATCAATATATATATATATATTGTTTAAATATTTAGATAATCATGCCCAGAAACCTACATTACATTTTATGGGGCTTTTTCAGTTTGTGTCCCTATTATTGAGCAGGTGTCTGTATTTATTCTATTAATTCATACTTTGTACATGACTTTTCCTCTTACAGGAATGGACAGCCAAAGCTGATTTCACACATCATGCTCACACTGCTTCAGTGTCAGCTGTTGCAGCCAGTGAGAGGTTTGTGGTCACAGGAAGCAAAGATGAGACCATCCAGTTGTATGATATGAAGAAGAAAACCGATTATGGGGCTCTGCTTCATCATGATGGTATGATTAATGTATGTTGGCTGTGTGAAATAATATTTCACTCAACTGTACTGACCGACTGTACAAAGCAGGACCATCAGTTGGGATTTATGTTTGTTTAATTTTCAGAGATTTCCACAGCCATATAGTAATCTTTATGATGTAGATACAAACAAATAAACATGTCAAACACTTTTTAGGAATGCAGATAAAAAAGGCAGTTATTGGTGATCCATAAATTTGATTCAAACACTTTTTTTTACTGTATAGGCACCATCACTTGCCTTGAGTTTTACGGGGCATCTCACTTACTGAGCGGAGGAGAGGATGGACTTCTGTGTGTGTGGAGTACAAAGAAATGGGAATGTCTGAAATCCATTAAAGCTCACAAGTAAGCAAACAGAAATGTCATGCAGTTGGACAGTTTGTTGCCATGATTGGCGCTGAATGTGACAAATCAAAGTTGCTTCTTTAATAATCTTGTTTTTCTCAGAGGTCATGTCACATCTCTATCCGTCCATCCTTCTGGGAAACTTGCACTGTCAGTTGGGACAGATAAGACTTTGAGGTAAAACTTAAAGTTTTCCTGAAACATCAGTTGTACAAATGATTCATAAAATGTGAAGTAATAATGACTCTTGTTATCCTTTTAGAACCTGGAATCTCACTAATGGAAGATCAGCTTTTATCAAAAATATCAAACAGAGTAAGTTTCCCCTTGACTTGAGATGTAAAAAAAAAGCCTTTTTGTTAATTTAGGTATAACATAAGTGTGTTTTCTTTTACACCTCTTACAGATGCAACCATTGTCAGATGGTCTCCAAATGGAGAAAGATATGTGGTAGTGGTGAATGATAAAGTGGATATCTACAAGTTGGAGACAGCCTCTGTGACAGGAACAGTCACAAACCCAAAGAGGATCTCATCTCTTACGTTTTTAAATGTGAGTTCTCTGGCCAGCACTCAGTAACATGTACAGTTGTGATCCTAAGTTTACACACACTGGTCCTGGCAGAATTTGTGGATTTTTGTCAATTTTTCAGAGAATATCAATGATAAAAGAAAAGTTTGCAAACACCAGTGATTTCGGAACACATGGTCAAAATTAACGGCAAGATTAATGCAGCATGTTACCAGAGAACAGTGGAGGAAAATTTGCACCCATCAGCCCGGAAGCTACACATGGGATGTACTTCCATCATGACAAAGATCCAAAACACAAGGCCAAGTCGACCTGTCATTGGTTACAGCAGAATAAAGTGAAGGTTTTGGAGTAGCCATTTCAGCCTCCTGACCTCAACATTATCGAGCCACTCTGAGAAGATCTCCAACAAGCAGTTCATTCAAGACAGCCCAACAATTTTACATGAACTGGAGGCTTTTTACCAAGAATCATCTGAGAAAATAAAGAGCCTGATCAGCGACTATCACAAAAGACTTCAAGCTTGTCATTGATGTTTAAAAGGGGGCAATATGTGGTATTTAGAACTTGGGTATGTAAACTTTTGATCAGGGTCACGTGGATAGTTTCTGTTGTCATTATGATTTAAAAAGAGTAAACAAAATTGTTTGATAAGAAATGGCTTCACCCAACCACTAACCATGAGTGAAAGAAAATTTTTTGTGGTATCATTCATATTCTCTGAAAAATGGCCCAAAAATCACAAATTCTGCCAGGGTATGTAAACTGCATAACTGTATGTATGAAGGATAGACTGCAAAAGTTTGAGGATTAAGTCAAAGTCAGCTTTATCAGTTCTGCAGCATGTACAGGACACACAGAATTGAAATTACTATTCTCTCAAACCTTGGTTTGTAATTAAAATAACAAGGCATTAATGTAAGACAACAATACAAATGTAAGAATTTTGAGTTTAAACCAGTGTTGTGACTGTCTCTATTTAGAACACCGTCATGGCCGTAGCAGGAGACGATGAAACTGTGAGATTATGTGATGTGGAAAAGGCTGAATGGGTGTGTGAGTTTAAGGCTCATGAAACCCGGTGAGTTCTGAGTATTCTGTACAGCACTGCTTCCCTGCCATGTGAATATTCTTGCTTTGCCTAATGTGTGTGTGGTTACTGAAGGAGAAATGCACTTCTTTGACATCATTTTTATATTTGTTTGTGGTTTCAGAGTGAAAGCAGTTGATAGTTTGATTATGGAGCATTACTGCGTGCTGGTGACTGCTTCAAATGATGGTTTCATCAAAATGTGGAAAGTCCATCTTAAAGAGGTGAATCTATTCTAGTTTGTTTTTAATATTTGAATACAATACCTGGAGGCCAAATGAATATATACATATTCACATTTGCAGCGCAGGGCTGTTTATAGTCAATTTTGCTTTAAAAATATGACTTGTATTTGCAACACACAGAGATAACAATATTAAAAAAAAATCTTTCAACTAGAAAAAACAAACATAAAAAACAGTACACATAGCGGTAAAAATGGAAATCATTATTTACAAGATTACCTTGCTTATCTATAGATCTTATGTTTCAGGAGCTGGAATCTCCCACCTTTTTAGGGGAGGTGAACACAACAGCCAGATTGACATGTCTTGCTGTGTGGAAACCTTTAGTGGTGCAGCAAATTGCTGAGAAACCAGCACCTGAGGCTACAACATCTAAAGGTGGAGTCACGCAAACCCAAACTTAATTTCCCACAGTATGTGTGTGTGTGTTGAGTGTTACAACCAGCAGGAGTCCCCGCTTTGTGAGAGTGGGATGAGAATGACCGAAAGTTAAATATTTCTCTACTCAGTATGGAAACTAGCTCTATTACAAAATTTGAAGCTTGAGAAATGCAAACTCAAGAAAAATGCTTATAGGTCATCATTGCCCCTCTGTTCACAGAGCTTTCTCAGGAACTTGCAAGGACAAAGAGAGTCCGAATTGCAGCAGAAGAAGTAATTCTGGAGGATGAGAGTAAACCCAAGAAGAAGAAAAAGGATGGAGGAAAATAAAGTTTGGGCTCTATAATAAAGCATCCTGTGTGTTTAATTATTCACAAACTGTTACACAAATCAGACAAAACATTATGCCCCCTTGCCTTATTCTAAGTAGGTCCACCTCATGTTGAAGAATCAATAAATAACATCTATGTGTGTTTTCGAGTTTCTGGTACTTGGACACAAGCAATAAAAAATACTTTGGACAGTTTGGGGTGGGGTCTTTGTAATAAGGGCTTGTTTCCCACAGATTCCATTAGATTGATATTTCAGAAGTTGTAGGTGAATGAACACTTGAACAGTTCTCCAACAGAAGATTGTATTTTAACAAGGAGAGTCATACGTTCTCTTTCATAATGTTGGTGTGTCAACTTACTCTGTCATGCTTAATTTTTGTTCTGCTGGTTGTATTTTTTTAAATAAATAATTTAAAAATAGCTGAGAGTAATACCTTTTTCTTTTTGTATTGATAACCCTACTATATTAATAAGCCACTATAAAAATTTATTGTAAAAACGTCTAATGCTTTATTTTGAAGGTTCAGCCATACCGGAAATGAAGTGTTTCCGGTTTGATCGGAGGTTGCCAACAAACTTTGTTTTGTGTGATATTTTCAACTTAGCGTAACTAAGAAATGTTAATCTTTATTATACCATATCTGATGTCAGTTCACTAATATTAAAACTGATTAACTTTTTCTGGTTCTGGTGCACTTTGGGTAAAATTCAGATTCCTGACTTCTGGTTTCCAAAGGGATTTATCGCCGGACAGGTAACCTGTTCGTAGTCATGGGTGTTGACTGGATTGGGTTCGGTTATGCTGCTTTGGTGTCAGCAGGAGGAGTCATTGGCTACCTGAAAGCAGGTAGGCGAGGCTCAGTTTACAGTTACTGTTTCATAACTTATGTGTTTAACTTATACACTGTAAATACCAGCTCACCAACTCGTTCTGAAAAAAAAAAATGCAGAAGCTATTTTAGTTTATTAGGTGCAGTTTGCAGATGTTATGCTTTCTGGTGTCAGATTGCTACAGGAAGTAATATGAGATTAACATAAAACTACAGAAAAAAAATCCAAGTCAACTTTCTAATCTTCGTGAAAGCATGAGTTATAATAGGTATGTGTAATATGATGCTAAGAAATGTAGATAATTATCTTCTAAATGTAAATGGGTGATGACAAACATCAAGCCTGCACCTCCTCCGCAGGCAGTGTCACTTCTCTGGTGGCGGGACTCCTGTTCGGCCTGTTGGCTGCTGTTGGTGCTTATCTGGCATCTCACAATCCAAAGAATGCGTGGATTTCACTCGGTGAGTGACTTTACTTTGTTAAACTAAAATGCTGTTCTGTGTCGTGCAGCTTTTGCAAACTCCCACTAATACCTGTTTACCTTCAACTGCAGGTACAGCAGGAACACTGGCTGTGGTGATGGGACTGAGATTTCTCAGCTCCTGGAAGTTCATGCCAGCTGGTTTAATGACATTGGCGAGGTAATGCTGCTTGTAGGCTGTTTGGCTTAAAATAATAGTTTTAACAATCTCCCCACTGAGGGACTAATAAAGGTTTCTTATTCTTATTATTTAAAAAAAAATAGTTTTAATCTTGTCTCTATTTTCAGTTCACTGATGCTGGTGAAGATAATTGTTGGAATGTTGAAGACAAGACCACACAAATCTTGATCATTATATAATCTTTTTATTGTCTTACTTCTATAGTTTTTCTTTTTTAATCATTTGTAAACCGTATGAGGCATCAAACTGTATATTTGCATATTTCTGCTGTGATTGAATAATAAACTCTACGTATAAAATAACCACTTCATATTATTTATATTCTGTTTAAAAAATACAGACAGCTGAAGTGAAACCTTTGTATATAATTGAGCATCACTGAATAGCGTGTTTAATATAAATATTGCTGCAAACAGTCAGGAACACGAAGGAACACACATTTCCCTGTAAAAATGCATTGGGAACTTTTCCCATGAGTCATCCGTGGAGCAGGTTTCTGGGCTACCGGTTGCCTCCATATTTGGCAGTCCAGTCCACCCGTCCATGCACTGGTTGAATATTTATCTTCCCGGGGAAGGTGGGTTTCATTACAGAGCTGGTGCTGGAGCCAGGTATCTCAGGATTCTGAGATCTACTCCATCCTTCAATCTCTGATCAACAAGAAGCAGAAAGTAAAGTGTGAAGAGCTGACATCTTATTTTGTATTCAGTGCTGATTGTTTTTTTGTTTGTTTTGTAACCTTCGTTTGAGGGTGCGAGTTGGTTTAAGGAAATCTTCCTTTTGGATGTTTTCATTCTAGTGTTACTTCTTAGATCAGCAGCTGATGACAGATCCACTACAAGATTAGCAAAAAGAAAGAAAGAAAAATTAGCCCCTGCAATGACAGGTCTCTCATGAAACCTCTCTAACTCCAGGGGTAGTTAATGCAAAAGTTGGATGAAAACATGATGACATGCATTGTTGCTTATGTTTTTGAACATGTAATTATACATCAACCACCAGTAAAGTACGCTTGACCTGAACAAACTACATCTCAAAACCCCAGAATATTCTCTTGTATCATCTGATTGGTATGAAGTAACAATGACTAAAGAAAGTCTGAGCCAATGAGAGGATAGAAAGGCCTAAATTGGTGACCACTCACCAGCTGAGGTGCCTCCTATGGGTGCCAGTATAATTCGCTGTCTGACTGCTCCTGTCTCAGCCTTTTGAAAAGTTGACGTAAAAGCCTTGGTGTTTCTGATGAAAGAGTCTGGACAGAAAACAGATATTGTATTTTGGTATTAAAAGTTTTCAATATTAGCAAAAAAAAACAAAAACAAAAACCCAACAACAAAAAAAACAAACAAAAAAATACACACACATATATATATATATATATATATATATATATATATATATATATATATATATATATATATATATATATATATATATATGTATATATATATATACATATATTTGTTTGTTTATTTATGTCTATTTTTGCTAATATTAAAAACCATACTTGAAACTTACCTTTGGAAAGACCAAGATCCAGAGGGGTCTTTTCTTTCAGAAGCTGCTTATCTGTTATTGTAGAGAAATAACCACATCACATTAAAGACAGACAAGAAGTCAGTGAAGTAAAAAAAAGTCACTTAAAAATTCTCAGGAAGAGGAAGGGATGCTTCTCCAGCCAGATAATTTAGAAAAATGTAGCTTGCGCTGCTTAGTGAATAATGTGATAATCAGTGAGGAAAAAAGAACTATCAGCCTGTTAAACTGGCATTTCCTTTGTCTGTGTAATATTGTAATTAGCTGCAATAGTTAGGAAACTACATTAGCATGCCCAGCAGTCTGTAATGCATCATTATATAAACGGTTCTAGCAGGGATAAACATAAATCATAACAGTCTTTGGAGGATGTTCCTGATTTTTTAGAATTTAAATACTTCCTTTTGCATTAATCACAATGTCAGTAAAATGTGTATAAAATAGTGTTGTCAAATATGAGTTTTGGCTTACTTTGTGTTATTAGAACAGATCCAATTACATTAAATCCTCCAGATCTTTGATAAAACAACTGTGGCAACAACTGCTGTTAACATTAACTGTTTTACAGAGAATAACATGAAGAGAAATGTTCTACACAGCCCATGAAATTGTCACAAATAAATACTCTTGAAACACTTTTTTACCTTTAACCAGAGAAAGTTCAAGGCCTTCTCCTTTGTTTACGCCCCGGCTACCCGTCAGCTTTTTGCTGTTTCCCTCATCCACCACAGAGGAGCTGCTTTTTGGATTTACACCTGAAAAAGACAAACAGCTGAGGCTGAATTCAGTGCAGCTAAATCCAAATACTGTTGTTCAAGACACCTCAACTAATTCAGAGCAGCTTGCTGATGTCAGACGGATATAATCCTGTTTATTCTCATCAAGATTATTTTGTTCTGTGGTATTAATTTGCTATGAACTGATCACCCAAAAAATAGTTATTCTGTGTCCACATTTTGATCATCATATAATACTAGATATTATATGAATGTGGTTAGGCTAAAAAGGGGTAAATGAGTAATCCACTCTACAGGCCACAGACAAAAAACATTAAAGCCATAAGTCTCAATGTGAGAAGAAACAGTATGCAAGTTTTTCAAAAAGCAGCAGGAACTTAGTTTCAATAATCATGAAACAAATAGCAAATTTATTGTAAAACTGAATACAAAACTGTGCTTGAGTATAAATATCAAACTATTTTAGGAATTAAAGATGAAATACAAAAATATCAAATCAGAGTAACAGTAATTCATGATTCTAAAAATGAAACAGTGATACTAACAGATTATGTTGATTTCTCAGATATTGTGCATTATTACACTTAAAATCAAACATATAAAAAATATTTAGGTAGATTGGTGACTCTTGATGACAAATGTAGGGAAATTAAACAAATAGATGAAAAATATGACACACAAAGTAAAACAAATTCCCATCAATAGACTGTCTCCTGAAACAAAATGGCTTAGAGCAGTGTTTCTCGGTTCTGGTCCTCAGGTACCACTGTCCTGCATGTTTCAGTTGTTTTCAGACTTTTAACACACCTGGCTACAATTAATGACGCATTAAAGGGCTTGCAAAGAACTTGATGAGGCGGTCCATTAATCCGAATCAGGTGTGTTGGAGTAGAAAAATGCTGAAAACATGCAGGACAGTGGTACTTGAGGACTGGAATTTAGAAACACTGGGGCCGCCTTCTTTTCAGTCAGCCGGATGAGGACCCAGGGAGAAGTAATAACGAGCGGTGGAGAAAATAGAAAAAGCTGAAAGTTTGATCATTATTCTCAGACAGCCTTTCATTGCTCTCACCAGGTATGTATCTGGACTGGCGGAGGTAGTGCTGCTTGGCAGACAGAGTGGCGGACTCAGCTCTGTTCAGCCCTGTGCTGTTCCGCAGCTTTCCTCCTGCATGGTTCTTTGACTCTGAAAATCTGAATAAAAAATTATTGGATATTATTAAAACTTATGGAAAAAAAACAACAACAAACAAAGAAAATCCCCAAATGTTCTCTTACCGAAGGCTGGGCTTATCCTGAGTGTTTTTCAAAGAAGTGATTGTGGGTTTTTTGGAGATAGAAACTCCAGTATCATCCCCGTCATCCCAGCTGACTGACTTAAAAGATGTCTGGACCCATCGTCGACGTCCTGCTCCGGTGGCGGCTCCTTTCTGTATATATGGATGAGATAATGTTTTTGTCAGTCTTGTGAATGATGAAAATCAATTACTAATGAAGTATCAGGATGCTCTGGTCTTTCTAAAATCTGAAGCTTTTCTCTAAAGTTATCAATTAAATCCAAAGCTATGCCAAGGTTAGATGTATAAACACAGGATTTGATGAGGCTATATGAGGAAGATAAAGTGAGTCTACGAAAAGTTCTAGTTCTTAAATGAATAATGTGCGTCTGAGTGATACATACAGCTTGTAAGCTCCCTGCCTGCCTGTGTTTGACCAGGCTGAGTGGTTCCTGCTGTCCGTCTGTCAGGGTGCTCGTGTTCTCCTGAGGAAGGCGGATCTGCTGGAGAGGCTGATGGAGAGACTGGCGGTAGCTCTGTGGTTCCACTTGGCTTTCACTGAGTTTAGAGAAGTCCAGGTCTGTCTTACAAAGGGACAAGGGCTTTGTTTCTATAGCTGCCTCAGACACCTTTTCTTGATGTTTGTGTCGTCCTGAGTGCTTTAGAGAGGCCCCAAGTGACTGGCCAAGATGAAAGTATGGATACCTCAGAGCCTGAAAAATGTGGTCAATGCAAACATTAAAAAAATACCAGCGATGTGTCTTTTTAGTTCATGTTCAAGCAGGTGTTTTTGGTTTTTCCATGAATGAGAAGCATGCAACAGCACAACATACATCAAGTAGGCTAGTACGTAGTATTCAAGTCAAGTAAAAGTGCTTTGGTTAGAAACACTAATTGAAGGACTTGTGTTTCCTTGCAAACTTCAACAACCAACTGTCCTAACTCAAATCTTTGTTTTTATTCAAATCAATATAAATGAAAGGTTACTGGGTTTTAAACGTGCCTGAACAGCACTTGGTCTTTTTTCTGGGTCCCACTGCAGCATGTCTTTCATCAGTGTGATCGCCTCATCACTGGCATTGGGAATCAGAGATCTGAAGTTGGTGGGGACACATTTTGGGAAGCGGAAGTTCATGGAGGCAGCCAGGCTGAAGCCTTCAGGCCAATCTGACTAATGTGATAAGAAGGAAAGTTAGTTTTACTCAACAGAATCCAAAAATAGTACAGGATTGCTCAAATATTTACAAGTGATGAATTGTCTTTAGGAACGTTTGCCATCACAGCAGATGGACAGCTTATAAAACCTCATCTCACCTTGTTCAGTGTTCCCAGCACCTGACAGATCTTGAAGATCTCATCCACCTCGCTGTTGCCTGGGAACAGGGGTCTTAATGTGTACAGCTCCGCCATGATGCACCCCACGGCCCAGATATCGATGGGAGAGCTGTAAGAGTTGGACTTAAGCAGAACCTCTGGGGCTCTGTACCTGACATAACAGCACAGAAGAACAGCTAGTAAGACATGTTGTGGTAACTTAATTATGTTTTATCATAAATTTATCTTTACATTAAAAAAAAAAATCT
Organism: Melanotaenia boesemani; assembly: GCF_017639745.1. Lineage (NCBI taxonomy): Eukaryota > Metazoa > Chordata > Actinopteri > Atheriniformes > Melanotaeniidae > Melanotaenia > Melanotaenia boesemani. Next base: position 26,051,660 of record NC_055689.1, on the reverse strand, counting down.
GATGTTTTCTTTTTGTCACAGCAGACAACACTTAGTAAAATACCATGTAACATACACGCCAGGGTCAACAGAAAGCTTTTAATTGACCTCCTAATAAACAATGTTTACATATAAACTCTTAAAATCTGAGCTGATTATCTGTTCAATCAATTGCCCTTCCTGTTTATGTTAATGGATGGCTGTTCTGTTGTTAGTAACCAACAGTTTTTTAAAATGTACATTAAATAAGTGATTTTACAGCAAACCATCCACCTTGACTAGTTCTTCATGTTTAATTCACATTTCCATCATCAGACTCTCTCATGTTTGCTTGTAAAATAAATCTCACCATCTTGTGGACACATAATCTGTGTAAGGCGGCTGCGAACGGATTTCTCTTGCTAGTCCAAAATCTGCTATCTTGACCAGCTCTGGGCCCATGCAGAGCAAGTTTTCTGGTTTCATATCACGATGGAAATACCCTAAAGAACAAGAGACACTTAATACAACCGCTGCTGAGGCTCACGTGTGCACAGATTTGTGTCATTTTCTGAAACAATAAAGCCGTTGTCTAATAAGTCTTACTACTCTTACAACCACTTACACTAAGTCTACCAGTAAACACGACTTTCTGCTTATGCAAATCACAGATTTTTAACTGAAATTAAGATGACTTAACCTAAGAATTAAGACAAGCCTTTGGCAAACCATTATATATTAGATGGAAAGGGGCAGAAAAAGGGAGGAGTCTCTTACCGTGCTTGTGAACAAATGCTAAACCAGATAAAACCTGGAACAGAATGTTCCTTATCTCATTTTCAGAAAACATCTTATCTTCCCTGGAAGATCGAGAAAAAGAGAAACAAAAAAAGAGAATAGAAAAAAAACTATATGAAACAATTGTTTTATTGAGGCAGAAATGACACCAAACACCTGTAAGAGCAAAAAAATATTTTTTTTTTCTGGAAATCAAATCTTTGCTCAGTTGGCATCCACACCTGCTCTTTGCCATGAAGTGAAGGAATCTGATGTCATATTTCAGTTGTGCTTATTCATGTTGACTTAGTCACTGGCTATTTGTCAATACCAAGACGGTGAATCAATTTCACATTGAAGAAAATATTTCTGAACTTGTTCCATAATTTTTAGATGCAGTTTGTTACAGATTACTGAACCTCTGCACAGCTTAACACATGAGAGACTCTGCCTCTCTGAAATGCTCCTTTTATATCCAGTCATGTTACTGACCTTTTGTCCATTAACGTAATTAGCTGTCAAATGGTCCTCCAGTTGTTCCAAATATGTGTTTCTACCATCAAATTCAAAATGAGCTAATGCTTTCCATGAAATGGTAAAATGTCTCAGTTTTCAACGACTGATATGTTGTTTATGTTCACTTGGAAATAAAATACGTGTTTCTGAGATTTACAAATCATTGCATTCTGTTTTTATGTACATTTTACACAGCATGTTAACTTTTTTTTGGACTTGGGGAGATAAGTTGACCACATCATTGTCTTAGTATAAAGGGAAATTGGGTTATTAATTAAAATAATTCAAACGTTGTGAACTGACGGCACAGACGTTACCTTTAAGTGACTTTTCTAACACAATCTCACATGTTTGGTCATCTGACAAAAGAAACAAAAAAATATCTGTATGGGAAGGTGCACAGACAAATGTTCACAACAGTTACAGAAAAACAGAGACAAATGCTCATAAAAAAAACAAAAAAACAACTGAACACTCTGGTACATGTCACATAGGACTTATCACATCGGCCTAAGCATGTGAGAGAGATGACAAATGAAGTCTGACTGACTACCTGTCAGTCCTGTCATCCTTATTTATGGACACAAGATCTAGATAATAATTTACCAGAACTGCTCAAGAGTACCCAACACAGCGGAGATCTAACAACTGAGTGTTTTTTTTATTCTGAGCAACTCATCTATAAAGGGACCAAAGCTTTGTGATGATGTCATAGCATTACTGAAAAGATCATGTGTGATGAATAAAATGTGGGGTGTGATAGGTAAGACAAACCAAAGGAGTATACAAGCTATAAAGTGTCTATAAAGGGTCAAAGCCCCTCACCAGTGTGTGAAATAAAGTGTGACCTCACGTGTCATAGAACTACAAAATAAATCAACTTCATATACATTTTATACTAGGGCACCGGGATTTTAAAGTATTTGCAAATATGTTCATAATTAAATCGATATGTAAACATATATAATATTTATATATACCATGTTGTAAATATAGATTATAAAAAAATTTGTGAGCATTTGTCTCTTTTTCTTTTGTTTCTTTTATTTTATTTTATTTGCATGATTATCATAAGAGATGATAACAAGATAATAAAGCAAATAACACAAATATACAAATATATATAAACATTCGTTCAACTTTACACAGCCTGACAAATAATAAAGGTTGGTCAGAAGCTTTATCAATATGCATCCCACTGAGTCCCAGTAGACCCACTGAGTCCAAACTGGGTCCTAAATTCCAAGTTGTTATGCAAGAAATAAGTCAGTCTTTCCAGTGGAAGAATTTCCATACCAGTTCTCCAGGCTGGGTAAATTCTTGGAAATCTAGTGTTTCAGGATTACCTTTCTTGCAACATACAACAATATTTTTTTCATATTATTTCAGCATTGGTCTGTTTTTCTTTTAGTGTTGTGAGCATTTGTCATGGAATCATATGGGAACAGCCTTACTGGGAATTACACAATAAGGCTTTATTATTATAATAATAATTTTTTTGTTTATGTTTTTTTTTTTTTTTTTTTTACTGTTTTTACAAAAACCTTCCTAAACAACTCTGGAAGCAGATTCTAGACAATTTGACTCTAGTTAAGGAAGTACATACAGGAGGGGTTCAGCATTCAACCACATAATCTTGGCTTGTTAGTTTCGTTTTGGGAACTTTGATTTCATGCCATTTTTGTCAGACTAACATGTTATAGGCATTTAGAAAGTCCAGTTTAGGTCTGATCAATAAAATACTAAGAAAAAATTCATGTGAGAGTGCAAACAGCTTGAAAAAGCAGCATTTCATTAAAGAGAAAAGATAGCAAATTTAGTTTTTCTTCTATCTGTATTCAGCAGCTTTGCTCAAGTCAACAATCATTTTTATGAATCAAGTACAATCCCTGAAATATCTGAAATGTCGTGATTCTGATGACTGATGCAGAGAACAGGAAAATTAGAACACAATGACTCAAGCTGACCTCAATGAATAAATAAAAAACAGTGACAGAAAAAACTTTACACAAAAAAAAAAAAAAGTGATTATGACAAATAAATACGGTCTTTCATGTGTTCTTACCTTTCTTTCATAAGCTGATAGAGGTTTTCTCTCATGTACTCAAATACAAAGTAGAGGTTGTCATTTTCCCTGATCACTTCCTTCAGTTTCACCACATTGGCATGGTTCAGCTTTTTCAGTGACTAGCACACACACACACACACACACACACACACACACACGCAAACACACACACACACACACACACGAGAAACTCAGTGTCTGAATAGAAAAACTATAAGATGCACTTATTGTACATTAAATTTAACGTCTTGAAAAGCAAAAATAGCTGGTATACACAGTTGTGACTTTTCCCATCCCATACTTAATACATTATGTAAACTGTTCTTTCAATGTACAATAACAATTATTCTTACCTTCACTTCTCTTAGATTCAAGCACTCATCCCAGGAATAAAACTTCTTCTTCATCCTGTTGTGGAAAAAAAAAAATTGCATGGATCCCCAGGACGAGTAGTTCTTTTTTCCATAAATAATTTATTGATCCCCACTCAGGCCATCTTGATTAATTTAAACAATTCTCTTATAAATATCTGAAGGAATACACTGAAGTGGACGCTCTAGTGACTTTCAAAATGACGAATGGCAAGGAAGAAAACACTTGGTTCAGTGAAATCACTACAGATTATTCAAGCTTTTGTTTCACAAAAGGAAGGAAAAGCATTTAAACAGAAGAGTGCTATCCTCATAGTCAAGCATGGAGATGGTACTTTCAAGCTTAGTGGTTTATTTCAGATAATGACTCAGATGGTATTGTTAAAGTAAATAGCATAATGTTTTTGGACCCTCTAACAAATAATAGGTGCACTTAACTTTAAGTGATGAGTAATGATCTTAAAGCACGCTGATTAGAGGTCTTATTCTACTTTTATCAGCACTGCAGAACATCTCCTCGTCACATGACATGGAGACATGCAGAAGCAAGGTGGGTGCAGGTCAGGTACTGTTGTTCCTGTCTGTCTGGGGAAAAAACTCTGTGACGACATAGCTTTTCTCTCACAGACTTCACTTACTATGTGATGATTTTTTCTTCTTGTTTTGTCAAATCTTTGGGTCTCTTAAATTCTGCCAGTGGGGATATTAATAATTAGTTCTCCCATTCCGAGAGCTTATTTTATACATATGGGTATGAAGTATTTGTCATTTCAAACGAGAAATCTATAAAACAATTAATTTAAGAGCCACTTTGAGGTTGCTGGCGAAAAAACAATGCACTTAAACCTATAGTTGTTATTTTTCTCTTTTTTTTTACCCATGTGGCTATAACAGGTGATAGTATTCTTAGGTCTGTGAGACATATATAACATAAAATAACACATATTCACATACTCAGTAACTGTTGTGAACTAGTTGTACTAATTTTGTCAGTCTTTTTACACTCCATCTGTACAGGTGGAAATAATTTGCACTATCTAATGAGCCAAAATCAAACCTGAAGCCAAGTGATAATCCACCCACGTTTAGACCACATTGATGACAAAAAGAAATCTTTGAACCTGCAAGGCCTCGCTTTCTTATTTTTCTTTTTTGTCCTGCCTTGTTTCTACTGTCTGACTCTGTGACCAAACAATCAACCTGAATGCATTAACTTAAGTGTCTACATTCCTAAAATATAAGTGGAAGAATGTTTTGGCTTATCCTGGGTGAGCTTTCTTCAACTTTTCTGGTTTCCTCCAACAGTGCAGAAGCATGCATATTAATTGGTGATAGCTGTGAGCATGCATGGTACATTGTCATGTTTGTGTCTGTGGCGAGCATCCCAGGAGGTAGAGACTGAGAATGTGAAGAATTAACACAAGCATGTGCAAACTGATAAATGAGTAGTGGGGCTAGAGATTGTAGATGCAGTAAAGGAAAGGTCTACAACCCTGATAACTTGTGTTTCAGGGTTGTAGACATGTTTCAGTAGTGGCCCCCCAGCTCTGGAACAACCTGCCTTACCAGGTCAGAGCTGCAAAGTACAGCACTTTAAAACCCTACTAAAAATACATCTTCTCTCCTCGGCTTTTACTTCTAGTTTAGCATGCTGTCTTGGTCCTCTTAAACCTTTCTATTGCTTAACTTTTAAATTTTGTTTTATTCTTCCTACCTTTTTATTATTATTATTATTATTTGATATTTATGAGTGTATTATGAGTGTGTGTATGTATGTATGAGTGTGAGGCTATGAGTGTATCTTTGTTTTCTTGTTGTCTGACATTTTTATTGTCTGTCATGTACGGCTCTTTGGTTAACTGTTTTTAAATGTGCTATAGAAATAAATTTGACTTGACTTATGCCACATAAAAATGTCAATGTCTAAATACCTTGCCATGTGTTAGGTGCTGTTTTGGTCTTATGATGACCAAATGTGAACAGTATGAAGAGGACTGCTTAAATACAAGCTGTCACTGAACCAGAACATTTGGTGGTCAATTCATGGTTCACACAGTCCCCAAAAAATCCCCAACTTAACTGTAAAATAGAAACCAAAAGGGGATTACAGGATACAATATGCAACGTTGTTGTACCTATTGCGGCAACATTATCAATAACCTACGTTTTCTTTTATGATGTTTCCGATATGCTACATACCATGCAGTTAATTTATACCTTTTTCAATCATCAGTAGCGTCAACTTATTTACAGCCTTATTTACATTAGTATATCTGTGGCATGCTTAGTAAACTCTTGCTGACCTTTAGATTGCCACTAGCTCCCTGTCCTTCGCTCACCTTTTGATTGCCACTAGCTCCCCGGTCTCATTGCTCTTCCCCAGGAGCACACTGCCGTATGTGCCATCCCCTAGCTGCTTAAGCATGGTGTAACGGTTCATCGTCCACGCAAAGTCTTGTCTCTCCTTCAGCCCGGAGCCATGCCAGTCCCAGACACTCCAACAGTCGTTCATTATAAACACAGAACTGTCACTCCACAGATTAAAGAAAAAAGAAGAAAAAAACAGCGCTGCTTTATCCTGCTTCTGTCAGACTACAAAAAAAGAGGCTGATACCAAAAAATAAAACATCCTGGGATTGTTTATTTTCCCTCTGCAGATTAGTGATAGTAGAGAAACACCTGATGAGGGCATTCGGAAAAGTGAAGCTGTCTCAATCTTGCCTGTTGCACTGCAACTGACAAACCTCAGCTAAGCTTTTACAGAGGACAGGTGATCCCTTGCGAGGGCAAGTGGATTAAAGTCATCATGTGATTAAGAATATGTTGCAGGAAGCAGACTCACCGGAGATGCCAGAGATGTAGTTCAAGTCCACAGAGGCTGAAAATAGGACCATAGTGACACATTTGTGTCAAGTCAAGTCAGGTTTCAACAGACTGATGTTTCTCACTTAGTAATAAGCCATCAATACTACATTTACAGCCAGTAACAGAGTCAATAATAGAATAAAAAGAGCCTAAATTTAATCTTATACAAAAATATTCTATAAAGTTACAAGTCACCTATATAAGTATTATGGTGCTGATATATCTGACAAATTAGTATGTTTAATGAGACAGACAACTTGAATGAAATATACATTTGCATTGGTGGTTACAACAATTCACGAACTGTTAATGCATAAAACTAAAGCAAATATATTTGTTAAAATGTGAGAACAACTGTTACATATCAAGATAGGTTTGGTGTTTTATAATTATTTCATTATTGTCACACTTTTATTCGTGTGTTCTATTTTATTTTTTAATGAGGTCCTCTTATAAGCCAAATTCCTGTTTCTCATTCATACGCTACTGAATGCAATTCTAGAGCAAAGGTGTTAAAGAAGATAGAGAAATATTGGCAATCAATTCATTAAAAACAGGTAACAACAAATTCTGTGACCTGATTGAGATTTTTAACCAGTAAATATTTTTATGTACTTTTTGCACTTATATGGAGGGCTGTTGCCATGAAGTTGCCACAGTATTTATCTTTTTTTTTTACCTCATTATGTCACATTTAAAAATAATACATAAAAATGTTTACAAGATATCGTCACTGCTATGAATAACAGACCTATACTCTAAAGTTTTCCAATATAAACTTATGTCTCCCTCTCAAGTTGAGGTAGTTTTTAGCTAAGGGCTTTCAAAACAGAATACTGGATCTAAACACAAGCAAAGCACTTTAAAAAAAATATATATAATAAAGAAAAATAATGTATAAGAAAGCATTGCAATTATGGCTTCACAATTTAAAAAAAAAAACCAACAGTTCAGCTAGTTAGCACGCACAGGGCACCAATCTTTAGCTACGAGGCTAACTAAGCTAACTTTGATTCTTAGTCCGACCATTTTACATCCAGACATATGGTTTGACAGAGTTGTATTATTAGTATTATTGTTATTATTTATTTTCATTTAAGTTTATTTTGTTTTTTAATAGCCACGAATTTATTCTGTTATATTCAAGACACTCACAAAACCGTTTGCTGTGGAGACTCAGGCGGAGTATCTTCGTCTTTCGGGGAGTCAACGTCTCTCTCGTCTCCACGACAATGATACCGTTGTTAGAATTATACATAGCCCACATGGAGTAAATTAAATAGGCGCAGAAGATTTTCAAAGAAAATGTTATCAAGAATCAAGAATTCAAAAGACTGTCGCTTGGAAGTGGTTAGAGGTAAGGCATACGGTAAATGAGAAAAATGGTAAATAATACCCCGAGTTTATGATGGGAGTAATTTTACTAATATCTTGCATATTTTGCACAACTTGGAGTGATATGTGTCCCTGAGATCAGCTCACATCAATTCAACAGGCCCAGATTTAGTTGGTAAAGATGCTGCAGAGGCTGGGTATCATTATTCAGTAAATCAGCCAATAAAAATTTGGACAAAGAGTATTTAATATAGAAAGACAATAACATCAGTCTCTCTCATTTGTTTAGACTGATGGTTAACTAAATATTTTAATATGTAGGTGTTGACAAAACATGCAATATTGTGACATTTATATATTTATGCATTTTACTAGTAATTTAAGTTTGAGTCACAAAGTAAGGAGAACAGGGTTGGTTGTCAAACTTTTACTTAAATTTAATTTAAATTGGTAGCCTCAGATGGATCCATTTTAATCTCTAATGGAAGCCTAAAGTGTCATGTCAAAATTAATGGACTTTCCACTTCTCAATATAAATTTGTTTCAAAGATATGGACTGCCAAATACAACATGGGCTTTTGTGACAACCATCCCCATTGTTAGTGATTTAATTGTAATAAGTGTTACATTTTAAACCACTGTGTAAAAGACTCATGCTATTCCAATAAGGGAAAAAAAGTAAACTGAATAAAAATGTATATTTTATAAAAATCTTTTCATTTAAAGCATTTAATGTAATATTTTAGTTGAAACAACCGTTTATTGAGGCTACAACCTCTCATATATCAAGAACGGACACAATTACTTATAGTAAACAGTATAGTGCAGGGCTACTCAATTCGGTCCTATGAGGGCCGCAATCCAGCAGGTTTTCCATGTATCCCTGCACCAACACACCTGAGTCAAATTAGGTGGCTCTAACAGCCAATCAGGTTCAACACAATGACTCATTAGTTTGACTCAGGTGTGTTGGTACAGGGATACATGGAAAACCTGCTGGATTGCGGCCCTCATAGGACTGACTTGAGTAGCCCTGGTATAGTGTGTATAAAAACGGTACAACAGAACAGACATACGCCTACTAAAATCTAGTATTTCTTTCACTTATAAAATGAACTGGCTGAATATTTTTTGTACTTCAGTATCAGTGTCAGAATTAGAAAATCAGTATCAAGAACAATATAGCAGACAATAACAATACAACAGTATCAGGGGGTGTCTGGCCAAAAATAGTCTTCCGGACAAACTTTCTGCCCATTTTCTATCTACAAAAGAAGAAGAAATTACGATAATCACACCATGCATGCATGGTTTTTGCACATGTGACAACCAACCCCGGAGAGAATTTGACAACCATCCCGAACAGGCATTTTTACCTAGACATTAAGCTAGCAAGCATAAACAATCTCCTAGCAGAGAAAAGAAAAACATTTTGAACTGTAGCTCTCCCTTTATATTATAAAATGGTAATAAGTGTTACATCTTAAAAAGACTTAGAAGAAGAATGCAGAAAAACTAAAACTGTACATTTTAATGTCAAAAACATAAAATGTCCTCTCACCTCAATGTCAAAAGTCAAAATGCTAAATTAACCATGTTGTTTATCTGTGACCACTATAACTAAATTTCAGTACCACCGTCTTTCAACAGTTTCCTCTAGTGGTCAAGTTGTAGCCACTGTGACAACCAACCCCATTCTCCCCTATTCTATAAAAAATATAACTACCAGTTCCTTTCCCCTCAGCAGAGGCAGCTTTGAAAGAGATTTTCCAAACACATTAAGTTTCTGTACAAGGTTTTGGATCAGTTTCATTGGCATTGGCTCATATTTTACTAAATAAAATGAGTTATATTGCACACCACTACTACCTGTCCCACCAAATAAAAATGGTTTAGAGTCGAAAAACATATTTGACTACTGAAAAAAATTAAAATTAAGAAAACTGTTAGATTTTATAGCTTTTATGTGTCACGACAAAGGAAAATGCCTTTCTTGTGCACCATATACACAACAATGCTGTCTGCTCAATATAATCTGAAACTTGACTTATAAATTATTGAGTCTGAAGGAGCTGAATGGAGATGTTTGTTGTCATGTTAATGGTCCTTGACCATCTTTGTAGAGAGAGACATGTCTCTAATTTCCCTCAAGTCCACAAATAGATGCGCTAATATTATAATGAATGAATATTTTATGTATTCTCCAGTTGTGAACGCCCTTACTATCTCCTGAGGTGCAACAAAGCCTGCAGCAGTACTGAGTTTATGGACTTGATCAACTTATTTGAACTATGTTTTCACTGTTTAGCCTCCCAAAGAAATACTGAAATCACTTTTTTAAAATCATCTTCACCTTGGTTTTTCAGCTAAAGCTCTTTGTTCTGCAGATGTCTTTCAATGTTAATTTTTTTGTTTATTTTGTATTATTTTTGGTAATTTCTTGGCACAAAAAAGAGTAAGCCAGCATAAGAATATCCACACATAATTGCACCCTATTTTCTGCTGGAGTCTGGGAGGAAGGGCTGAAGAGCCACAAGTTGGATAGCACCTGTTCTATGGGAATCCCTTCAGATTTACCCCCAAAATATTTAGGTCCTTGTTTAAAACGCGGTTATGTGAGAAAAAGCCTCTCACCCAATGGTAAGATTTTACTAGAATATAATTTAAACAACTAAAATTTCTACTAAGTTTATAATTGTTGTTTACCTGAGTTTGTACTTACCTAGTTTTGATATAACACAACTCGGAAAAATATATTCTAATGTTCTTTTCTGTTTATTTTGCTTGGCATGTTTCTGGCATTTGTGTATTCTGTCTATCTTCTAGTGCCAGGCTTGTTAGGTTTTTATTTAGAAAAAAATGTCTATAAATAAATCTGACTTGACGTAGTTTCAAGATTTTTAAAACCAGCTTTGAATTAAAAGTAAAAGAGAGACAGTTGCAGAACATATCTGGTCAAGAATAAACTTTCTTCCCAATATTTTAGTTGTGAGGCTATATATAAAATGAACTAGAGTAAGGTAGAATTGACTGGTTAGGGGCCTGATTATCAAACATTCTTCCTCGAGTGAGCATGATTTTGACAAAAACACAGTAAAAGTTAGCAAAGAAAATAAGATATAACTGAGGACTGCTCTGCAAGACAGAGGATAACTATTAATGTAGTAACTGTTTTAACTAATGAAAGTGTTTTTGATACACTATGGATCAGCTTGATACTGATGTTTCAGGGTTGCAGTGTGTGAAATAATGCATATTTACTTAAATCTTTTTACCTTGTCACATGGTATTTTGTTCAAAGATGTAAATGGTTAAGGATACAGTTTAATTTCTTTAAAATGCATGCATTATTTCCCACTGTTTACTTACCTGTCATTTCTATATGAATGAATTTAACAAGTGCTCCATCCAGTGGTTAACTTTCCTCCCTACATCTGTTCATAACTGTAGCCCTGTTATTACAAGCATTATTTCTGATCTTTACATTCTTAAACTTTAATAAATGTCACAAAGGTGTTTGAATTTTTTGTTCGAGTGACCAACAGCAGGAAAATTCCACAGTTTAGGTCTGAGTTAGCTTTATTTCCCCATAAAAATACAAACAGGTGGAAATGTTACTGCAAATGAAATGAACACTTGTTAAAAATGTTTAAAATGTTTTGGTAGGTTTGATTGTGTTTGCATTAAACAATCAGCTGAATTAAAACATCTTGGGCTTTTGAAATATCCAAAATACCAACAAAAGGCTCTTTACAGGAGACAAATTTAAGTACCAGCATCCTCAGATATTTAAAAGGACTCAAGTGCTGTTTTGGGTTTCAGGTTAAGTTGTGAGAATTGATGACTGATACTTGGAAGTATTTAAAACAGCACATTGATTAAATCATGAATAAAACGTGTCACACAATTAAATGACAAGTATTAAGCTTGTGAAACCAGAGTTTACTGGAAGGACACTTTGTGTCTATGTTTTTTTGTTTGTTTTTACAAAAAACTGTTAGAAGTTTAAATGTCATTTTAATGGGATTTTAAGTTCTCTGGAAATAATGCCTGCATAAGCAAATAGCCAGTCGTGTAGAAAAGAGCAGGTTCACTGAGCAGCAGATACCAGCTGGTTTAGACATGCAGACATAAAATGTGAGGAATGAAAATCATGACCAGCATTCTCGAAATGGCCATACTGTAGTAATATGACGTGCCATGCATTGCACCTAACATCAGTGCAGTCAGATTGTTGACTGTCTGCGCGGCGGATAGACCTCTTTTTTCTCCTAGGCTGTGCTTTAGGTTACTTACGGTAAGGTGGACCCGCAGTGTCCACTAAGGGATCAGGTGATCCACTAACTACGAAACGAAGGCTGCTGGGGAAAATGCAAAATGACATATAGCAAATGTCGGAGCATTATTCATTCACATTTTCGGCTCAAAATCGGATCTAAATCTAAATGAGCTCCAATGTAACGATGGCACGTTAGGACTGGTGGCGCATCTGCAATTTTTTTTTGTTTTTTTGGATATTTTTAATATATGAAAAATCACATTCACAGGCAAATATTGGTTTCAACATGGGGCTGTGCTACAGTTTGCGTCCCCGGCTCTTCGGGGACCTAAGCGGCTCTATCTCCAACGCTACATCGGATTCAGACCAGCCTCCTGACGCCGCCGTGCCGACTCGCGCCGGGGGAGCTCGCCAGGAGGACACCGGGGGATGCGGCGAGACTTCGTCGCTACGCGGCGGTGGTGGCGGCCTGGTTCGCCCCGGGGACCCAGCCAGGCTCTCGACCGAGGTGCACCGCCGTGGAGACCGACAGTGTGGTACCGACAGTGTGCTCATACAAAACGGGGGTGGTGGAGGCAGTGGAGGTGGAGGTGGCGGCAGCGGAAAGGGCTCGGGGAAGGACCGCGGCCGACGCTTACAGCTGCTGCAAAAAACAAGTACCCAAAAGCAGAAAAACTGGGACAAATTGTTGGTGGAGGAAAAAGAGGCCGAGAAAGAGGCGAAGAAAGTCAGTAAAAGCATTGACAGGGCGCTGAGGGAGCTCAAACGGGAGTATAAACAGACGCATCGGCTGCTGCTGCTCGGTAGGTTGTTTCCCTCTCTGTTATTGTTGGACTAGGAAGATGTTTATTAATAGAAACCAAAACGCACCGGCCTGTCCAGAAATTATGTCACTGCTGTGGCTAGGCCTATTTACCACATCTGATGCCTTGGCTGTGAAGACTACCCTCTACGCCTGTCAACGACAAATGATGAAGATGTTTATGGATGGATTTTGTTGCATTTTAGAAATGTCAGTAACCAAACAATGAAAGCTGTCGAAATGAACCAGGATAGGCGGATATACAGTCAAACCTTTTAGCTTGGGGCTATGTGGTCATGTCTACCTATAAACTATTACTAGAGTATTATATAAGGGTGTGACATCTGTTCAGTGACAACAAAAAAGATAGAAACCACAGATGTTCTGATTAGCTGCCACATTCACAGCAAGAATAAAGAGTCCTTTTAAATTAAAGTGCTGGATTATGTTTGAAATGCCTGGACATTGGCTCATTTACAGTATCCCCCCCCCCCCCTTTTTTTTTTCTACAATAATTAATTATACCATGTAGAAGAAGAAGAAGAAAAAAGGGCTGTAATACAGTTATGTACAAAGTGTATTTCGTACGCTGTGTGCTTTATGTCCAGACACAACAGGCGGAGAGACTTTGGGCAGTCCACGTTATAGTAATGTAAATAATACAACTTTAGTGTTTAATTGCCTAAAGAACAAAAAACCTTCAGGTTTTGGGCCATAACTGAGTAATAGAAACCAAAGTTGAGTACAGTATATTGCCCTTTATTACATTGTAACATATGTCTGGGGACAACAGCCACATTTTTTTTTTGGTTTACAACTGCAAACCTATAAAGAGGTTTCTTAATACAAACAACAACAACAAAAAACCCAACTCCTTTGTTAAGTAGAATATTAGTACATTAGAAAGTTGTATATTGCATTATTCAGTATAGTTTAACAGGTTCTATAACATACAGAGAGGCCACCTTGGTTCTGAAACCCATAAGAATATCATATTATAACAGATGACAAAATAGCCATGTCTGCAAACAAACTGCAAGATTATCCTATCAGTAAAAATATACTGGGGTTAATCTTTCAGTTTACAAGTTTGCAAATAAAACAGACCCAGTTTGTAATTTAATAATACAGAGAACACAACCAGATATAACTTGTGGATTCATAAAGTATTTTTTCCTTACAGTGTAATATTCTAAAACTATCATAACTTGCGGCCTAATCTGCCCATGGACACCAGTAATATGGCCTTTTGGCCAACTGGTAAAACTAGTTAGAGATAGTTGTACTCTGAACTGAAGAAGCTGTAGTTGAGGTTGCTCCTCCTAAACTTTCATTGGCCTTCAGATCTGTGGTTATTGTTTAAATGCGTTTTGTTAATCTTGTCACAGCATGTTTGTAACAGTTTAATTGTTTTTTTTATGTCTATTGTTTTGTTTCTTATGTTTTCAGTATTTTTATTTGGGAAGTCTGTTTTTTTAAAATTGGACTTATTTAATTACTATAGTGACTATATTAAAAGAACACAGTCTTTAAATATATGTAAGGTATAGTTTAATGTTCTTTGATGTCTTGAGACTACCTAGAGTTTTGCCTTTTCTCTGACAACTACAACAGTTTAGTGAATTAGAGTATTTAGCATACCACACTAGTGTGTATGTAATAAGGGCTATTAAATAGAGGGGTTCTATCTTTTCTCTAGTGTGTTTTATGGAACAGTTGCATGTTTCCAATATATTTACTCAATGCGTAGTTATAGAGCTGTGTAGAAGTATGTGTATCCTCCTGGCTAAAAAGTTGTGTTCGTTCTTCAAGAAAGTTTTTGAGCTATTGTCCTCATCGGTTTGACTTTTTCACATGAATTACAGGCTTTGTATAAATTGTATGTAATAAATTCTTACATCTAAATCAGCTATAGTTATATTTAGACTCTAAAGATTAGTCAGGTGCATCACATTGTTATCCAGTGTCTTCAGATGAAGTTGTTGTGTTCAGCTCTCTCTGATTTTGTTGCCCAAAAAGTAGGTTAGAACTTATTTTATTCAACCTACAAGGCTAAAATTAACAGCAGTCTTTGTGTTCACCTTTCCAGCTGCTTTTCGAGAATTTACACAAGAATGATTTAATCACTGCAGTCATAATTTACACAGATTGAGTTTGTAAGTTGGATTTTTTTAGTTTGTTTTTTTAAAACCACACATTCAGTGAAAAATAGGCATGTAAATGAAGCCCCATGATTTTCAAAAATATATCTACTAGACTTCAGTAGAGACAATCTTTATCAGAAACGGACACTTAAGTGTCATTGTGGCGTTGCTGTTAAGAAAAAAATGTGTAAGTGTTGATACATTTACAGTAAAAACAGACCCCACTTGCTTTTGTTACACTTGATGCCACACTGCATGTTTCTGCTTCACTCTAAAAAGTGCAGCTTCTTTTCTCTGCATAATAAATGGCCACCAGTTTAATTTCCTGAGTAAACAGCTCTCACTAATTACACACAGGAAGAAATGGCTCATCCTAATGAAGTCTCACAGGGAACTGTCATACATTCTTCTATGAGCTTCTGCTGAATGCTGCCATGCACAGCATGTTTGACCCGCGTTACTGTGCCACTTCAACGTGTCATCGTGGCTCTGTTTTCCTCTATAGAGTCACACTACCGCTGCTGCACCTCAACCAACACGAGCCACAGGCCATTTCTGGTTTTTCTGAAGAGGCCTTTGGGACTTTATGCCCTGCAGGACTCCTGTTGCATGCTAGAGAACCGAAGTGGTTTGAGTTCCTCTGAAAGTGGACACCTTTCTAATAGTGTTACATTTCAAGGCTACATATGCTAGCTAATCTGGGTCACTTTATCTGTTTGTATTTGCTGCAGTTATTCTGTAAAGTAATGCTAACTTTATGTTATGAATGAAAAAATGAGAATCCCATTTTTTTAACTGAAGCACATTTGTTTTTGCTTTCTCACTGCATACATGTTAAAGTTTTTTTTTATATAATTACAATTTACAAATATCAGCAAAATTATTTTTTAATGAATATTAATGATAACATGTTGGCATTGCAGGTCTGAGGTTAGTTACATAGCTGACAAAAGATTATTTATTGATGCTTTGAACATTCAAATGTTTACTCAGTATTCAGTAAAATAAAAAATCTTTTCAGCAGACATATTTGTTAATTTACCCAACTCATACCCATTTTCTATTGACTCTAATTACCAATAAATGTAGTAAATTTGCTTTATTTAAGCTGCAGTGATTCAGAGTAAATTGGGTTGATAAAGAAATACATAGTGTTTTAAGTGAAATTGTAAAAATTAAGATTTTTATTCATTATGGTAGAAAAAAAATAGTTTTAATGTTGGTAAATGTAATGTGGTAAATGTTACTATTTCTTGGTCATTTGTGGTATAAAATGTTAACTTTGAGTTTTGGATTTTGAGTCAAAACAAATGAACAACCTTTGGCTCTTGGAAAATGTAGTGGACATTTAATCTTTTTTATGAGACTGACTGTCAATCAGTTTATTGATCAAATTAAAATATTAATTTGCTGTACCCCTCATTTATAACAGAAGTCAGTTTAATAGCACATTCCCAAAAAGGTCCTGAACATCACTCAAGTAAAACTTGCAGTACAGATGGGTTGTTAAAATCTAATTAACACTATCTGCAGAGTTAGTAGAGTTAAGATGCCTTCAAATACAACTTGCAGTTTTGTGTTTTAGAAGCTCAGAACATTTCTTTCCCCCAAGTTAAAAATCAAAACTTATTGATCAACAAGTTATGACTTGGACTCCTGGGAACATATTCAACTTTTTGAATAGACTGTGGGTCCAACGCTGTGCACGTTAATTGTAGTTGTAATAACAAAACTACTGTTACATATGTCTCTCGCGTCTTTTAATAGAGTTCCTAAAGACTTTATACTTGACTGCAAGAATAGACATGGGAACTGGAGCGCAAGTTCCTATTATTTTTTGGAGAGGAAGTTACTTTATTGTTTGGTCTTTTGGATCAGATTCTACACTGGCCTGTGATAATATCTGTAGCAGCTTTTCTAGAAGTCCTTAGCTGGCCGTTTCATATCTCAGTCTTATCACCTCTATGGGCCTGAACAACAGACTGGCTGCAGTGCTGCGTTTGACAGAAACTACTGAAAGAAGGTAGCAGGCAGGGCTGGTGAATAGCTTGCTGGAAGTCAGTGGTAAATGTCATGTGTTGTTTTATTATTTGTTTGTTTTTTGAGCCACTGTCTGACATGTAAAAGCACATTTAGGAAACACTTACTCATCTGCAGAGGCACACAACACAGGCCTGCTGTCCCTCCTCTTCCAACGCAAGTAGTCGGGTGAACTTTGCTTCGGCCTAAATGAGTTTTATCATTGACCATTGCTGAACTTTGCTACTCACTGAGTTTCCAGTTAATGTAATCACCGACAGGAGGTACTGGAACATAAGTTATTGTCATATTTATGATACTGATAGCAGAGCTGTGATGGGAATTGTCTTACTTACATCAAAGGAAACCACAGCACATCTGAAGGACATTGGGTTAGACCTGTTCTCCACGTTTGCATACTGTATTATTCATGTTTTATCAAGAGCTTCTGTCCCCACAGAGAGAGCTGTAAAGTTCTTTCCAGCTTTAGGAAAAACATTTCAAGGAGGCTAAATTTAGCTCGGTATCATTTGGATGTGTGCCTCGTTTATACAGTACATGCTTCAGTTATAGTCTGGGTCAGTAAATAAGTGGAGAAGATTCTTGTACAGAAAATAACTCTTTAAAGTGCAGTTGTTATTGCATTTGTTATAACATCTTGCTGATGATTATTATTTTTGTCTGTATGTATTAGCATGTATTAGCATGCAGTCCTGTGCTAAAGATCCAAATGTAATTTTGCATTGCCGAGAACTGATTAAAAACTTTGGTTTATGGTCTTACACTGCCAGTCCGTGGGAATTAAACCCCCAATCACTGGAGGTGAGGCTGCCGTTTTGCTATTTAAGTATGACGGTCTAAAAATAGACGCAAGTGTCAAACTTTGAAATCAAAATTTACTTCTGATAAAATAGAAGATGCGAAAATATCTTTTAAATCTGTACAAGCACACGAATGTCACCAGAAACCGAAATTATTAATTATAACTCCTTGTATTACTTACAAATCTCATATTGATGAATCAAAGCCCTCCACCCACCTACATATGTTGTTGATCTGTGCTGAAATTTTGCTGCTGGATGGATAATTTTGCATTGCATAAAAGTCGGTTCTCACTACACACTGGCTGATTGATCAGTCTTCTGTTGCATGTTGGACCTTCAAAAACTTCAACCCCATCCAAAGAAATGTTGTGATGCTGTGTCACATGAACACAAACAGAATGTGGTCTTGTATTTGAGTTCATAGAATATAAAAACAACATATTAGAGTTAAACTGATTGTTGTACTGGCTCTATTTTGAAAAAAATATATGCTAAATTTATCTTTTGTTGCCTGCAACATATGTCAACAAGGTTGGTACAAGGTAATGTTTAAAATTGTGTCGCATCCCCTCTTTTACCAAAACTGTTGCATTTTCTTTCTTTTTTTTTTAAAAAAAAAACAACATGTCCTCCCATTCTTTCTTCATGGAAGATTTCAGCTGCTTGATAGTACAAGACATTAACTTGATATTTTCTTTCATAGTATGCACCAAATGTTTTCAGTGGGTAAATGATCTGGATGCAGAACAGTTCAGCACCTGCATTCAGTGCTGTTGTAATATCTGCAGGATGTGTTTTGGATTGTCTTGCTGAAATTAGCAAGACTATCCCAGAGAAAGATGTCATCTGGATGGCAGCATCCAATCCAATATGTTCAGCAAAATATTGGACTGAGTTACTAACTGCACTTATGCATCCCCATACCGACCCAGATGCTGATTAAAGCTCCCTCTCCTCTGCTGTGTGGAGGATTCAGCACTCATGATTTCAGTTTAACTTCAGTCCATCTTAAATGGGTTCAGTCCAAGATGAAGCAACAGTTCTGAAGTATTCTTTAGTTTAAAGGGTAAGGTTTTAACTTGTTGATGCAGGTGATGAAACCTCCAAATTCTTTGCAACCTTTTCTGATCTGTTATCATATCATCCAACAATGAGATGTTCCACCATGTATTATTTATTTCTTTACCTTTCTTTCTTTCTTTCTTTCTTTCTTTCTTTCTTTCTTTCTTTCTTTCTTTCTTTCTTTCTTTCTTTCTTTCTTTCTTTCTTTCTTTTTTAGCAGGACCCATTTTTTAATTGTATTTTAAACATTTTACTGGCATTAAGTTAAAAATAAGTATGAATTCCTTTAAAAACTTTTATGAAATTTCTCAGCTTAAACATGTGAAATCTTTGACCTTATTATTTTAAATAAAACATATAATCTAAGTTATTTTAAAACCATAGTTGTTAAAAATTAGACTTAGATTCATACTTATATGATGAAATTTCCCTCCTTTAGAGGATGAATGTGAAAACACATTTGGTGTCAAACTCGCCAAAATGACTGTTCATCAAGTCAAGTTACAAGCAAAAGCAGACCTTTGATTAAAAAGGGAGTTAAAATACAAATAAGCAACAGCACACCATTTTAGTCTCGATAAGAGGCAGCCACAGCAAGCTAAATATAAATATGAGACAGTGCTTCCTTAAAAGGACAATAATTTATGCAGCAAAACCTACTTGTGTGTCATTCATAGGGAGCTGAGAGCATCTACAACACTCATGCAATACTGAGTGTGATCACTAGAGGGCGATGTGGGTCAGTCACTCGTTTTGACCTTGCTTTTTAAGGCGGATAGACTGGATCATTCTCTGGTATCAGAGGACTGATAGAAGCTTTATTGTCACACTGCTACAGGTGAAGTCAGGGTTTTGGTTTGGATTTGCATACTGCACAACTTTTTTTACACTGATTTCACTATGTGAAACTTGTATTTCCATCACATTTGCCTAATTCCTTTTTATATCTGATACAAATAATAAGCCATTGGTTTCTGTGAGCTTTTTAGTGGCCTATAAGTGATTGTAGTACATGTGTCCTGCACATTTATGAGTTTTAAGGGCACAAATGCAACAGAGTAGCAGTGTTAACCTTAATCACGTGCTCTTTAATGAACAGGATGGATTGCATACAACTACTGTCACTTAAAAACAACACAACCGTAGTTTTAGTAATGTAGTGGTTAGTGAAAAGTTCACCCCCGAAAAACCTTGTATTTTGTTCAACAGGAAGCCACAGCAAGCTAAACATAAATGCAACAGTCACACTGCTTTCTGTTTCCTTTACAGAAGCATGACATTCACTGTCAGAGTTAAGCGATTGTTGCTCAAGTCCTGTTGTAGATATGACACTTTAACATATGTCATCAATTAAAATGAAGAAGATTTACTTTTCTCTATAGGTCAAGTGAACTGTTTGGCAACTAAACTTTCAGATGGTTGGTCCCTGAAACAACACCTTCATCTTGTGGTGACCTATAATTGGGGCTGATTTGGTAGGATTGGCTGGTAAATATTTATGAGTAAACAGGGAATTACTGAGCAATTATTTATTCTGAACATCTCTTTCTATTTGCTAAGGTGTGGCGTACAGTATGACATGGAGGTTTGTTAACTTTGTCCCGAAACACTGTAAGACTATGAGATCATTTTGGAATTTCACACACCAAAAAAAAACATAGGACTTTTTCTTTTTCTTATTGCCTAAGGTATTATTAACATATTCTTGTGCTATGCTCTTTGGACTTTGTATTTTGTGGTGGAGTTGATTACATCTTTATGGTGATGTAAAAGACCTAAATGGAATTTTTTATCTCCTTATGTGTCCCTGCTATGTTACAGTAGGGCCATGCTCTGTGTGGATCTTATGAGTTTATTTTGTTACTTGTGCGATTTCTATGTTTTTGTTTAACTAGCAAAATGAAAACGAGAGCCTGATGTAAGTTTAGAATAAAAACCAGGTGATTTGTGTTACAGGGTAGCAAGGCTCCGGCCCCCTCTGAAAACAAAAGCTATCATTTGCCATATTTAAATATTCCACCCTGTTTGCTTCTTAGACTCATTTATCTGAGTCATCCTTAGTGGTGGAAAGAGGTAATATTAAATGGCTAGAAATGAGAAGAAAGTCTAAAATAGTAAACTCACTCATCCTAAAATCCTTAAAGGGCGGCTGATGCTCCGGTTGGAAAACTGTTGGTCTGGGCGAATGTTAAACTACACTCAGTATTTTACTCTTCTCATTGTAATTATGAAAGATACTAATAATTTATTTAAGTACTTTGACAAACTTTTGTTAAAGAAAAGTACCCATTATCCACCTAATATAATGCTGTAGTTTATATATTTGTATAATAAGAATTTATTTTTGTTGCTGGTGACTGGAGGCTTGTTTTAGTATTTTTTAAAGTATTTGGAAGCGTTAAGTAATATTTAATTAAAATAAAACTCACTTACTTCAGGCTCAATGTACCAAAGTACAATACTTCCTAAATAAATTGCATGAAAGTTTTGTAGAAATTCTTAAAAAAAAAAAAAAAAGAAAACAATACAATGAATATGTTCTTATTTTTCAGCTATAGTACCATTTCATGATTTACGTTAAACTGACATTTAAATAGCCCCAGTACTGTGGTGTTATTTTAAAGTACATTTCATGTACTCTGTCACATTCATGATTACTTTGCCAAAACATATGATGACACGCGTTTCAATAAACAACCAAATGTATCAATAATAATGATATAAGGCTTAATTTTACACACAAAACAGTTCCTCTTTACTTTTACTGATTAATACTTAGTACTATATCATGATTTGTGGACAGAGTAAGAAGGTCATTGCTTCTTTTCCTGAGTGGTGCATTACAACTAAGAAGTAGCTGTACCTGTTGAATGAATACAGCAGGATAAAAATGATATTTGTGGAAGATAAGCAAGCTAAAGTTATATGAACCATGAACTAAAGAGACTTGAGTAAAATACAGAGATCTCAGAAATGTCATGGGTTTATGTATAAAATTTGCTGTACTATTTTAGAGTAAATTACAAGAATTTCTTTTTTGTATGAACCTAATTTCTTTATATACAGTTATGTACTGGTACTCTGGTAAATTTCTCTGATTTAGGTACTTATTAGTCTTTAGACTTATGTAAAAGAGTATACTCATTATTTAGGGCTATTTAGGACTATGTAGGGCTGTTGCCCTACAGTCAGGTTCTGCTGAGGTATTTCTTTGTGGAATTTGCATGTTGTCACATTTCCATGTTATCAGTTTTGTCTGGCTTCCTCTTACAGACGAAAAACATTCATGTTTGGTTAATTTGTAATTCTAAATTTACCCCAGAAGTGACTGGAAGCATGTTTGTTTCTCTCATTGGTCTTTTTGATAGCTTGGCATAGAATAAAGTCACCATAGAATATCCCTAAATAGATAAAGATGGTTTAAAAAACGGATGAAACATAACACATAATAAACTTTTTTTCTTCTTTTGATGATAATGCGTCTTTTAAAATTTTGGCTTTAATGTTAGTATGGCTGGAAATTTGCTCAATTATTGTTACTCTGCCAATATTGATTAGTAATTCCAAATATAACAAAGTATACATAAATACATTAGTTTTTATGAAGGTAAGACTAGATTGATGCTCCAAAGGAAGTTTAGAAGCCTGAGACAGGAAATTCTGCTACAATCTGGGGAAAAAGTATTAACTTTTGTCGTTTGCTAAATTCAAGGATAAGTTGTTAGGATGTTTAATCCCGCAAGTGAGTCAAAATAACTGCATATTGCAGTTTTAAATATGAAGGCTAAATACATAAATGATCTGTCTTAAGGTATCTATTAGTTTCTGACTTTGTGAAAAATGATCACTCCCTCAGAACTAATTTGACTGGGTTTTAAAATGAATCACATGCATTTGTGTTATTCTTATATCTAATTTAATGTTTCCGT
Organism: Melanotaenia boesemani; assembly: GCF_017639745.1. Taxonomy (NCBI): domain Eukaryota; kingdom Metazoa; phylum Chordata; class Actinopteri; order Atheriniformes; family Melanotaeniidae; genus Melanotaenia; species Melanotaenia boesemani. The sequence goes on along the minus strand of NC_055689.1, from coordinate 26,028,711 downwards.
TCCTCCGTGAAACCATTCTGAGTTTCTCTCCAGGGAGGCTTGCCTCACACTTTAAAAACTTATGAAATAAAGTATTAAAAGGAAGCCCCAGCTTTACCAGCAGCAACATTAAATTGATAGTCAAATTAATGTTTCAGTAATCCAATGATAATATATGCACCGTTCTGAAATGTGAGATTGCACGTGTCAGGTAATTGTAGTAATTTAAGTGTATTAAGATACATGTCTTGTAGTGGAGTAGCTCTGCTGTGTTTTATTTACTTTCACACCTCTTATGGTAAAATAGTTAACATGATAGGATTATATGACAAATACTTAAGTAAAACATCTCCAAAATAGAATGCAAGTACAGTATTTACTATAAACTTTAAATCTTAGCATCTTACCTATACATAAAGAAGCAGTGCAAACAGCATAAATCATATAATGTGTGAAAAATATGGTAGGAACCATTTTGTTCAGTGACTATACAAGTACCCTACATGCTGTCGTTTCGCAAAATATCGGCTGTAGCACTAACTTTAATTTAAATCTGGGCTACCATATTGTGTTGCCAGACCTAAAACGAGTGCACACGGATACAGTAAATGGGTTGCCAGTTTGGGTCAGGGCCATCTCTCAACTGAAAGCCAACAAGTAGAGAGACAGACCCAGCCCCTCATGTAAAGCAGCACAGAGGCGTACGGGCTTCCTCCCCTTTTGTCGATTAGTTTGATACCAGGATAGTGAAGGACTAAATCGGGAATGGCCTTTCTCTCCTTTACCACACAAGTTATAAAATTATATTTGAGCGCGGGTTGTTAATTTTACAGTTTAGCGCAGGTTTGTTTTCCACCTACACGATCTACGGCTACTTCCTGGTGCCACAGAGAGAGGCAGTGCTGAGTTAAAGAGACAGAAATACTGATAGAAATTCAGATAGAAAAAAAAAAAAAAAAAAAAAAAAAACAGTGAGAGAGGAGAGGGGCTGGAGACGCGATAGAAACAGTTGACTGGATTCCCAGAAATTGAAATACCCCCTCTCTCTTATTTATGTATATTTTTCTGATATTTCTTCGCTGAAGCGAGTCGTTATTCTTCGTCGGTTTGGATGACGGTCGGCTGCGGCTGAAGCGGAATTGGAACGGGGAACATATTCCTCCCTCCGACGGAGAAGCCTCACCGAGATTTTTCTTTTTTTCCCCCCTTTTTTATTTTACAGTAGACTCATTCTGGTGTTATTTCGAAACCACAATATCATCCCAGGTGTCATCTTTATATTTGTTACGATTCCACAAGGAAGGGTTAGGGCGACGGAAGATGGGTTGTTTGGGCAACAGCAAGACTGAAGATCAACGCATCGACGAAAAGGCACAACGAGAAACTAATAAAAAGATAGAAAAACAGCTGCAAAAGGAGAGACAAGCATATAAAGCAACACACAGACTCTTATTACTGGGTAAGGCTGATTTATATGTGATGGCTATCTGAAATGTAAGCTAACCGTAATCCCTTTCGTTTACCGAACACGTAGCCCCATTTGACAGCGCTTGCAATAATATGTCATGGGGGTGGATATTGATGGAAGCGAAGGTCCAGAGCCTACAATTAACTGGGTTCATTTCCTAAACATTTCTTGGGTTTTTACGCTAACCAGGATGCCCCCGTTTGAGGTCATTTGGTGATATTTTTCTCTATTTTTGTGGTGTGTTTTCGAAGGTGCGGGAGAGTCCGGAAAAAGCACCATTGTGAAGCAGATGAGGATTCTACACGTCAACGGCTTCAACGCTGAGTGAGTGCTATTCAGTACGCTTATTAAATAGCAACATTAACGGCTCAAAATAACATTAATACTTATTTATATGGCTCTTCTCTTAATGAATAACACTGTCGAGGCCAGAGTACAGCCTGCGAATGGATTTTCCCCAGGCACTGCAGCGCCTGTTGGGCCCTGTATCTCATGCAAAGCAACTAATGTCTCTCTCTCTTTTTTTTTTCTCCTCCTCCTTTTCGTGTGCAGTAATCAGACATATGTGAGGATCTCAGTGTCACACAGATGGCATATAAGTCAGTTTCCTCTTTCATGCAAGAGAGTGAAAGGTTGTGATCGACACAGGCCTATTGATGATTTGTTTTGCTGCAAGGCCTTGCATGGCATTGATCTCAACTGGTCTGTTTTAAACGGGCCTTAGTCATGTAACTGTATGAAAATACTTTTATTTATATATTTATTTAGATTATTCATGGGAAGCATGATCTTAAAGCATATGAGGCAAGATTTTGGACGTTTAAGATTTAAAAGAGAGCGAGCAAGAGAGAGAGAGAGAGAGGAAAAATGGCTGCACCTTTGAGTTTAACCTGTTCACCAGAATCCCACCAGAATGTTTTTATGGTTTTTACTTGAAGTTTGGTTTAAGATAATAAGTGACATTGTGTTTATGGGTAATTCATAGAAGAGGCTGAACATAAAAAGCCAGAATCCAGTTTGTAACTGATTAGTAAATCTAAAGATCAATTTGGATCTTACTTCTTTAGCCGTGGATCAGAGGATAAAACAAACTTTATGGAGGTCGGGATCACTTATGGTAGAGCACGATTAAAAACCAGGGAGCACCTATTATTCCCATGGACTAAATAGTGGGTTGACAAACAAAGCAAACAGCTTGGAAGCGTGTCGCCGCTGCAGTGATTGAGGTGGGGCTTACAAGAGAGCTGTGGCTGATATAAAAAAAAAAATAACCTCATACCTTAATTGTTCAAGGGGATAAAAAGAATAGCTGTTCATGAAAAGTTGTATTTATAATAAATTCCTCAGAGTTTTGCATGAAAAATGAACATAGGCTTGGACTTGTGCAGTACCCCTACGTGACCAGCAGGAAAATCAATTCTATTTTCACGTCAGTCAGGTTTTATAAATAACTACATCAATGTGGTTTTCCACTTAAGTAATATTTAAGATTATAAGCCTTCTTTATAAATGAGGCCCCTAAACTATGTGTTGAATCGTAATAAATTGCAGTCCAACTTAGCTCCACCTAATTTATAACTAATTTGATGATAAAACTATTGTAATTTACTATAATTAATGTTTTTGTAATCGTTGCCTCGTGTGTTCATTCTGTCTCCATACAGAGAAAAGAAACAGAAAGTCCAAGATATTCGGAAAAACGTGAAGGATGCCATAGTGGTGAGTTTCATCTGCATCACCTACCAAATGTGCTCAGTGACTCTGTTGTTACACAGAATCCCACTGTAATCCCATTTTATTGATTATTATACAGAGATATGAACAGTTATTCTTGTAGTCATCCTGCTGAAAGCATGTTTTTGTCTCCTCTTTTAACTTCTGCTTTATAGACTATAGTGTCTGCAATGAGCACTTTAATACCCCCAGTCCCGTTAGCCAATCCAGAGGACCAATTCAGAATCGAATACATCAAAAGCATAGCACCACTCTCTGATTTTGACTATTCACAGGTAAGACGTTTTATGAAGTTCTTATGTGTTTGTATGTCTTCAAATGTCTTTTTTTCTCTTCTGAATATGTGTTTGTGGATGTTAGATGACTTGGTGATGGTGGGGCTTTGTTGTTTTACTGAACAGTACGTCTGATAATGTAGATTTTAGTGACATAGTTCAGGATTGTCAGCTCTAACTTTCTTTCTTTCTTTCTTTCTTTCTTTCTTTCTTTCTTTCTTTCTTTCTTTCTTTCGTTGTCTTTTGCTTCAGGAAAATGAAGTTGAAAATGACAGATAGTTATTAACTTAAGGATCTCGTTTAAAGTTTGATTTCTTGTCATAACTGTATGTGGATTTGAATGCGACGTTTAGCACATGGGACTCATTTCAGTGTGTGATCAACCATTCGATAGCACAAGGTCATGTGTTGGAAATGTAGATCATGTTTTACATAATTCTGAAAGTCTTCCTTGTTTAACACTAGTTTGCATCACCCAAAAAGCAGAAATGACTTAATTGAAACAGGGCTATAGATAGACTCACAGAGATTTGAATGTCTTTTGTTAATGTACTTTTATTGGAACCACACTGAGGTATTAACCAGATGTTTCATGTGAGAGAAATATGTGGCTATAATTTCTGTTTGGTGTATTGATCTGCACTTTTTTAGATCTAACAGAACTTTCCATTCCTTTCATGTTGTTGTAGTACTTAAACCATTCAAAACTGCAGAACTGATCCAAAAGGCATTACTTCTTTTTGCATTGATCACAGGTGATCAGCTGATAAGTGTCTTTTTTTTTTTTGTAAGAGAAAAGGTCTGCAGTTTCAGCTTCAACAGGAGAAGTTGCTACTTTTCTCTGATTTTTGGACAAAATACAGCATTTGAAGATTGTGAAAATTGTGAATCAATGATAAAATTTGATAAAGAAAATTGGTAAATTTTTAGTTATAGTCTCGTTTTTTCATAGTTTTTTTTTTTTTTTTTTTTTTTTAGACAGTCTTACAATCAGACAATTGTTGAAGTCTTGTGGAGTAATTATCTTTTTTTGGGGATATTATAACTGTATTCAGGTCTAATCCACACAATCATAAACTGTACAGCAACGCTTTGTCCTTAAAGTGCTATTGTTTCTGCATTGCCATCTTACATCTTATCATGTTGTTTCCCAGCTTCCCTCTCAGCCGCTTTATGTAAGACTACATCACAAGAGTATCCATTAGAAGGAGTTGGGTGTTAACTTCTTGATGGAGCAGCAGTGGCCCTCACTGTTATGATGTTGTGTTGTGTGAGGGCCGGGGCCATGGGGAGAGTCGGCGTTGAGTTCCCATGCCCGGCTAAGCCAAAGGGAACAACATGGCTCTGTTTGGAGCAACTGTGCTTGTCAGCAGTCTCAGGCTTCGCTTGTGTCACCACTACATTGTCACTTAGTGTCACCAGGCATGATATCCAATACATCAGGAACAGGGCCAGTCAGTAACCTGTGGCTTTCATCTGGTGGCGCCCTTTTGAAATGTGGAAGCATATTTTGCTGAGAAAATTCTGAACAGATGATGTCATGTTTTATGATAAGGTATTAAGACGGATAAGAAGAAGCAGACAATCTGTGACTCTAGGTTTGACTACATGTCTTGCTATGTAAGCATGTATCAGAATGACATTTTGTACAGAGCAGTGCTGTTTTATTTATCAGTTATCAATTACTCTGGTAATTACTCATGTATGTCAAGGATTTTGTCCATGAAATGTCAGAAAAGAGTGAAAACTTTCTGTAACGTTTTCCCAGAGCCAAAGGTGACATAATCAGTGTTTAAAACTAAATTTACAATTATTTTAATTAATATCCAGTGCAACGTAAAAACTCAGATGAGTTTAGCTTGACTACAATAATTTTTCAGGTAATCATTAGAAGCTTTAAGATAATTTTTCCTCTGAATAATCGAGCAGTCGCTGGATGTGGTTATGGTTTGGAACTTAAAGAATAATTATTACATTACCCAGTGATAGTTGAGTAATAGAGCGCAGTGTTGTGAAGTCATGGCATTAGCTGCGTTGGGTCATGACATTTCACAGTTGATGGTCCGTAATCAAGATAGCAGAAAGTATATTCTCAGTTACCTTTTTGGCTTGTTAAGTTACAGTCGATGGAGCAGTAAACATATAAAATCAAAGAACAGTTTTTTTTTTTAAACAAAGAGTTTGTGTTGATTTTTAATTGTTAAAATGCAAAAGTTTAGTTTAGCTTGCACTTTAGGGACTGAAAATTTTTTCAGGCTGTTTTTTTCTTTGTACTGTGTTTACATGTTACAATCCGTTCTGATGGCTGCTTAGTGCTCATAGTAAAGTTTCCCTTTTAGAAATTTTGTCCTATGGTAGCTTGGCGTAACAGACCCATGGACCAGTAAGCGCCGATGCAAACTGTCGTCTATGCAAATGGAAACAAATGCCGCAGCTGTAGCAGCATTAGCCACTAGACAGTGTCTGTCAACTGAAGTGAAGCAAATTCAAATGAGCCTTGGCTCTTGCTTTACTATGTTGTTTCACTGTCAGACATGTTGACTACTGTGTAACTGTGTGTCATTTTACTGCAGAACTAGGTTTTGTCACTACTGAGTATAATTTGAAACCTGTTAATGCGTTTTATATATAGCACAGACAATGGAGTCAGGATTAGGCCCACAGAAGTTTGTCCTCTTTGTTTTTTAATATTGTTTGATGTAAGATGACACAATAATCTACAATTATTGCTTTTGATTAAGACATTTGGTCCCTTTGTTTCCAGCTACATATGTCCAGCGTAACACCTTTCCAGCATTCCTTTGATGTTAACTTGTTAGGGATTTCCTTCTGTGGAACATTTTGAGTCCTAGAAGTTTGTTTTTCCTCTAATTGATCACTTGAGGATACCTGATGTGGGGCAGAGGGTGGCATGGGAGGCTGATCTGTATTTGGAACCACGTTATGAAAGATGAACAGCAGCGCGCCCTCTCCTTTTGCTTTTTGCTCTCTTTTCAAGCTAAATTTGTCTGTACTGTTTAACTGAAATAACCCATGAAAGTCGTCGTGTCGGGTGACTGTTATCTAACACTGATACACTATTCAATTCCAATAAATGAGATGATAGTTTCCTTAGTAGCTAACAGGTAGTCTGGATGATTCAGGATGGAGGTTTGCAGAGGTGGTGATTTTGCTGTTTCTGTACATTTTAAGGCGAAGGCTTTCTGCAGAATGCAACCCCTGTGAAAGAAGTTGCAAGGCATTTGCTTCACTGTGTTGTTTTGAGAAGTTGAATGAAATGTAGGCCATTTTGTTCCGTGTCAGCCTGACCTATATGATTCAATTGACATTACATCACAAACTTTACTTGATTAAACCAAGTCTGAGCTGAAAGTTGGTACTAGCAGAGGCACAAGAAAATCAGCATCTCATGGCTTGTGATGAAAGTGGGAGTGGAAACAGACTAAGAAGACAGGAAAGAGTTTAAAAAAAAAAAACAAAAAACAAAACTTGTGTTTAAGCAAATTCCCTCCTGGTCTCTTTCTGCGTTATCAGTTCCTCTGTAGGGCACTGCAGCACACACTACATTTATTCAAAGGCCCAGTGTCACACGCCTCTGTGGAAAAGAACCCTGAGGACCATACTTGCATTCCCCTCCTCCCTTCTCTGCCCCTTCCACCCTCTACTCTTCATCCTTGCCCCACCAAGCCCTAACTAGGCTAGTCGGGCCCTTCTTCAGGGCTTCAAGCCCCTCCATGTCTCCTGGTGTAAAACTCTAAAGAGACCTGTAAAGCTAGTAGCAGGAGTGTAATCTGCTATGTTGAATCTCGCTCATATCAGCTGAGCTGAGTGTTGAAGTTTGACTTCAGCTGAAGGGGAAGCAAATAAAGCACGTATGGTTCCAGTTGTTTTTTTTTTGTTAATCAGAAGTTTGGTACAATAGGTAGTTGGTTTTGTTGCAGAGAGCCAAAGTATGGATGTGTTATGTTTTCATGTAACGTTATACTTATAATATGTGACATCATAGCATCAAAGTGTTCAGGTTCTTCCTGAAGTTTGTAATCTATTAAAATAAGTGTAAACACACATAAATATCTCTGTGAAACTTGTAACGACTGGATCAGTGGATTTTCTCCATGTTTAACTTAATCACCGGATCTGCCGAGAGGAGATCTCCCGGAGCATGTGATCGTTTATCAGGCTCCTTCTCCCTCTCTCTCTGGTTCAGGGCTACTTTCACCCTCTCTCCCCAGTCAGAGCACAGAGCCAGTGCTGAGTGCAGAGTCATGTGGTGGTACCAGGGTAGAGGAGGAGCCCATCTGAAAGACGTGTTCACAGGCGGCGACGCGGGATGTTAGCCCAATCATCTTTGTTTAGGGCATACAGAGAGTCCTGGGAAATGTCTTAAAGTCATTGATGAGATGAGTTCCTCTCATAATGCTCTGCTTTGTCCAGGAACAGGAAGTCAGCTGAAGCACTAAAACTATGTGTAGTCACTTACAGCATTGCGCCTATGGATAGATTTTGCACAGCGGGAGTGTAGGTTAAAATCTATGTATTTTGGGAGAGAAATTAACTTTTTTTTTTAAATGACTTTACAGCATTTTTTTTTGGTGTGTGTGTGTGTGAAATTAGCCTGTGAATAAGACTCTTAATGCAGTGCCTCATTCATATATTAGAAAGAGAAGCAATACTGAAAGGCATGCACGTTTTATGGTAAGAAAAGAATGACATGGCATTCAGGTTGACTTCTTTTAAAGATAACAGAGGAGTGTTATTGTTTTAAAAAGCTACAGCTCCCATAGTAGCTCTTTTAAATACTATGTAACTACAACAATGCACTGTCATATATACAAGATTAAGCTGTACTACATTTCAAGCACAAGGATTTGTCTTGTACTGTAAGTAGTCTGATATATTGAGGTTTTGTCAGTTCATATCGAGGGGAAAAAAATCCTGATTTTCATTAAAAGAAATCGTCATAAACTGCAAATGCGAAGTCATTTAAATCGATTTATCACCCTACTCTGTGTTTACCAAGTTTTGTGCAGCAACGTGGCAAAGCAGGATCCCATAGGTTTGATTAAATTTGACAAACTCTTAAGGAACTGTGCCCAGTCTTTCTGACTTGTGGCGTTATCTGGAAATCATACCTGTTGAGCAAGATATTCTACTACCAGCTCCTACTAGTTGTAGTGCTTGAGCAAATAATTCTTAGGACGTTGTCACCAACATTACAAGAAATGGGTTGGCTCTTGTTGAAGTGTGTTTTTGCAGAAGATACAGGAACTGTGGGGGAGATTATCCTTTCCTCTTTAAAATGTCTGTAGAAAGTGGACTCTAAAATATATGTTTTGTTGGATTGTTTTGCCATTCAGGGATAAGACACACAGTGGCATTAAGTGTCATATTTTAAATGCATACTGCAAGTGCAACAGCATGGCCCACAGGCTGTGTAGGCTTCTTCATGCTCTCCTGCTATTTTGGTTGTGAAAAAGGGTTCAAATACAAGTTGTTGGCTAGAGTCATCAGTGAAGGCACTCTCAGCCAGTACAATTCCTGTTTTTGGTGCTCTGAAATAGTCATGCCAGTCAGCGAAGCATGATGACAACAAAAGTTGTCAATTATATGTATGTCTTAGTCATTGTGTGACTTGAAATTACAACCACCTTAGTCCTACCTCTAGAGTCAGATCAAAAAAAAGTTTAAAAAAAAGTTTACTAAAATTCACCTTCCTGTTTACAGTGCTTGAGTTGTGAAGGTGTGTGTGTTTGTATAGTTGGTATATTGTATGTTTGGTTATATATATTTGGTTGTATATGTATATTTGGTTACTTTGAAGCACGTCCTTTCCAGGTGATTTAGTGAAGGTATGCATGGTGGATGATCATGTATGATGGCACTGCATCCTGATAGAGCACTTGTGTATTTAGACCCTGCAGATTTGCAGATAAGTCCAGCTGCCTCCAGGCTAAAAGTCTTTCATTTTTTATGCAACTAATGTTCTTCTAAACATTTCTTTCTGCTTTTTACAAAATTGTTATGAGCATTTTTTTTCAGATATTCCAAAGGTGTAACGGGCTACTGTGCATTGGCAAATGAAGTATTAATTCTGAAACTATTCTCAAGGGAAAACTAAAGACATATTTGCCCCCAAAATGCCTGTTCTGAATGAACTTCCTCTCTGGTTTCTCTTCTTCCTCCCACTCAACAAGCTATCTGTGCCGGGCGGAAAACTACCACAAAGCAAATCTCAATTACAGGCAGTTACAAAAGTTTTGGGGTGCTCCTTGTGCTGTTTTTACTTTTTTCTTTTTTTTTTTAAAGAGTTTTTGCAGATTTCAGTAACAGTGAAAGTAAACTTGTAAATGGTCACACATTATATAGTTAACTGGTTTTAGAGTGTGTTTGTTTCCTAATGTTATTTTCTTTTTCCTCAGGAGTTCTTTGATCATGCAAAGAAATTGTGGGACGATGAAGGAGTGAAAGCATGCTTTGAGAGGTCCAATGAATACCAGCTCATCGACTGCGCACAATAGTAAGTTAAAACTTTTAAATAACATTTCTGGTGTTATGATTTTGAGCTTTTACATTAGGAGCTTTAATGAGCACATGTGAATGAACATGGTTGTTTGAGCAGCTCTAAGACAGATAGAAGAGGTTAAGTCGGTGTTTTTTAAGCTTTTGCACCTTGTAAGCTATAGTTCTACCATTTCTTTGTTTGTGCTCTTTGTGTCCTGTTTGAGGTGAAAGCTATGTGGTGTGTGCTGGTGTCAGGTCATATATGAATATGGCTGAGATATGTTTACTCTGGGTGTGGCACGTCAAGCAACAATTGTAGATGTCCTGTGGAAAATTATACATATATCTCCTCACGTCAGCATATTTGACATATCTCCATGGCGATATGCAAAGCCTGATCTGACCTGCATTAAAATGTCAGAGTCACACTCATTGTATTGATGTAACATTAACCTGTAAAAACTGTAATGACGTAATGACGCTTTAGTTAAAGCCAGTTTTTCATTTTGCTGTCAGGTTTGGTCTACAAAACCTATGTGGGTCATGATTTCAGTTTCACTATCATTTGTGCTCAGGTTTTCTCAATACAATTGTACTTTAGATAGTGTAGTTGGGAAATGCTGATAACTGCAGTGTGGCAAGGTAGAGACATTGGCCACGTTTACATGAGAGTTTTAACTCCCCTTTAATTCAGAATAAAAATTAAATCTTCTTGAAAAAGATTAAAAATGACCTTGTGAACACCTAATTCAGAAGGAAAATGACCGTTCCGAATTAAACTTAAATCTGAACTAAGTGGCTGGTTTATTCTGATCTTCAATTCCGCTTTTAATTAATTCCAGGCTTTCTGTGCATGCTCATTCCCTTGTCCCGTCACAATACAGTACTCCATCTCCCTTCTCCCCAGCTGACGAAAACAAAGATTTTAGGCGGAATTGAATAAAGGAGAATAAACGTGTTCTCCATGTAATCCTTAATTGAGAATGATTATTTCCTTGTAAACGTGAAGGAGAATACTTTAATTCTGAATTGTTTAGTTCCAAATGATAAATTCAGAATAAAAAAAGAACATCATGTAACCGTGGCTCCATCTTTGCGTGGAAGGCTCCTGCTCTACCTCGGACACAGTAGAGGGCCCCTCTGTAGCCTGAAAAAGGAAGTTTGGATATGCAAAGTGACCCACTGATTACACTGCTCTCCTTCTGCTTCCCCTCTTGATTCACATGTAAATATGATGGCATGTACATGGTCCATTTTCAGGGGGGAGGGGCCACTGGAAGTAGTCCCTTCCTGTCCCAAAGGTTGGCTCCCTTTATCTCTGCAGGTTCATTCAAAGGCATGCTTTATCAGTACTCGGATATCGGCTGGTTGCTAGCCATTTTGTGAGCTTGTGTTTTATGGATGGAACATAGAAAAGTTTTAGTGATGGTGTAGTACTATTTTCCTCAATATCTTACATTTCCTGAACATAAATTTGACATATGGTCAAGTCTTGCTATGTTGCGGTGCCTGTAAGCAGCTGCCAGCAGAGAGATAGTCAGGTGATGGTTGGAAAGTCACATGAAACTGTAAGGTGGAGCTGATACAATCCATGGTCTGTTTGTCTTTTCTGCTCAGCCAGTCAGTGTTTGTGCACAATATGTAACAAGCTAGTTGGTTTTATTTTGGACACTATCCCAGTATCACAATGACATCATATAATGTTGTGGTATCGTACACATTTCAGACCTATATTATTTCCTTGTTACAAATCTGTATATGCAGCAGTTCTCTGAATGTTGAAATCTGGAAGAGTATTCTATATTGTGACGAAAATCACTATTATCAGTGCTTCAGCAGCTAGCTGGAGCAGTGATAACGTGGCTGTCCTGTGACATGAGTAAACATTAACACAGTAAAATAAAGACAATGAATGGCATACAGGATTTAAATTAAGTACTAGCGGTTCAAATGTGGGTTTTCTGGTGTGTGCTTTGGTTTTGAACTCAGTCGATCTGCTTTTGTCTTTAAATCCTACATCTACTTTTCAAAATCTAAAGTGCTGCCAAATTGCTGTTGCTTCAATATCATTATATTTTCTTCCTCATTTGATTTCTTCTCTCCTTCCCTTCTTGCTGTCTTCCTATCACTGCCTCTCTGGCTGTTACATCACAGCTCCTGATTGGTTAACAGCTGGTGGGCTGTTGTGCTGTTTGGTCAAACAAAGCCATTTAATTTATTCTTTCTTAATTATAATTAGGTAGAGTTTAGAAGTTTTAGAATTTCTTTTTTGTACTTACTTAGCATTTTAAGTATTTTTATCATCAGTTATTTTGCTTTATTAATGCCACAATGCTTTTCTTAGTCTGTCTAGGTGTGTGTGGGATGTAATGCTATAGATTTATCAGAAAATAACATAAAAACGATAACTATTAAAATACATTAGTTTGTCGTTAGTTTAAAAAAAGCTTTTGTAGGGGGAGAAACGGTTAAGACTGAAGTCTGGAAATTGTCAAAGCACATGGCCTCTCACTTACTTCCTCTCTTAGTTTTAACCTGTGAATGAACTCTGTGGATGGAAGACATTCACAGATAATTTGTCCTACCTGGTATCAGACTCATCTGTGTGTAAATGACCACACAGGCACATGGACATTTATTGTTGTTATGACCGCTCACCTAGTCTAACTGGAAACACTGGTAGACAGCTTCAGCGGCCAACTGTGTTAAAAGGAAAGGAGCAAGGTTCATCACACTGGACACCGGTTGTATTAAAGCAAATGTATTTTTGAGTGTGAGGACCTTTCATAGTGTATCCGGTATTATTTGTAAGCACTTGCTACTTTTAAACTTGTATACTCCTAGACTGAACTGGAGAAGCTTTCATTCTTCTTCTACTTTAGCCTTCTTCAGGTGTCCTCTTTTTTTTTTGTATGAAATGTTAACTTCATTTTGTTCATGTAACAGGATCTGTATTAGATCATGAATGTGATCGGACTTCTTTCAGTCATCCAGAGTAAATTAAAGAGGAAGTTGGCTTACATATTGTGGTGTGTAGGAGGAACAGAGGATCTTTGCATATTCACAATCAAAGCTTTGTCATAAAATCTCTAAAAATTATAAATCTAGCTGGATACAATTTTGGTAAAGTGTGTCACATTAAGATTTTGTGGAGGCAGATGATATACCTCTGCCTTTTCATCTGGATTGTCCTTCACAGACCTTGTTCCACTGCAGATATTTATTCCAGCAGGCTTAATGCTGGCTGGTCCATTGGATACAGACACAGGAAATAAGTATGGGCCGATGGTGAGAGCTTGTTATGCCAAAGAGCGTGTCCATATCGATGCTTTTGGAATCCTGTCACACATTGATTTGCCCTCTGCATTGCACATTTATACGTTTTAAGAGCACAGATATGTGTCTGCCAGTTGATTGATTATGAGCTATTTTCAGCTGTGGCAGGCCAGTACCATTGCAATGCCTTGGATGTGTCAACGGCAAAATCAAATGCTTTTTTCACACGCAAATTAGAACTCCTGGCCTGGTCCTAGGAAGTTCCCTCATGTAAATATGCCCATGAAGTGATGGCTGGAATACCAGGCTGCAGCAGTAGAGAGTGGGCCAGAGGAGAGCTTTCTTGGATGTTCATGATGTTGGTCTCAGGGACTTAGTGAAGAAATGGTGCTGTGAAACAGCTGTGTGACACAGTCACAATGAGAATGAGGCCTTGGACAGTGATAAAGTTGATGCCAGATCATATTTGTGAGTATGGTGGTGCTGAAGCTTGATTTAGGTGCCCAGATCTAATTTTTGAAATCCTATTTTCTTGATTATGAGTTATGCATCACAGCCTCTCTCTGGCCACTTTGTGTAAAAATACCATGTATTGTTTCACAACAAGCTTATTCTGGTCAATGTAGTTCACACATTTTTGTAGTTTTATTCTTTTAGTTCGAAATAGAACACCTGAGTATGCTGTCATATAAATAAAGTAGATGAGATGCTAAATATTGTCATAAAACTGTCGTTTTACTATATTAAATAAATTCAAGCTATTCAATGAGAACTTAAACAATTATTTAATAATTTCTTAGCCAAACAGCACAAGTCACTCTTTATATGTTCAGTGTTGTTGCATTTAACAATTTCAAAACCAAGTGAGCTTGTTTAGTCAAAGACTATTTCCAGTAAAAATATTAATAAATTAAAATTGCTACTCACTTTTTTCTGAGATAAATACAAAAGTTTTGTTCCTCAAAGCAGTTCATTAAAAGTGCTATCACTACGTCATATCAAAACTTTAGCTGGACTTAAATTCCTGTGACTTTTAGACATGCAAACCCTTGTACTTTTTAGCTTCATGGAGGTCTGAAGTAACATTCACTCATTTGAAAAATGCTTTATAAATTTATGTGATCTTCCAATTGATTTTTACTGTCCTAATCTTTAAATGGTAAAAATTGTTGTAAAATACTGTACACCTACAACTAATTGTAAGATTATCAGCTGATAAGACGATTATTCTCCCTTATACTGGCAGCTGAAACACTGAGTCTTTCTAATATCACAGGATAGTGGATAAAATGGTCAACTTTTTCTTAAAAGCAGCATCTATTTTTTGTTTTCTATCTTGCTAAAACCACAAGATATTTAAATCACAATTTAAAATAGTTTAAAATCTTCACAGGGTAGTGATTAAAGAATATTCAGTTTAGCTTAGATACAGATGAATATATTAGACATAACAAAAACTGTTAATTTAGTTTTGATCTGCTAATTGACTGGTGATGTGAATGTAGCAGTCACACTCAGTATCAACCCTCTCAATTAGAGGTAGAAAATTATTATATTTACATGATTCTTAGTCAGAATCATATGGCTATTTAGATGCACAATAGGACAGCTGTGGACTTTCCAGATGTTGAGTTATCCTTGTAATGTATTCAAGTAATGTTAGGAAAACGCACTGAAAATTACCACACATTGGATTGATTCTGATTTTAAATAAATAAATAAATAAACAAACAAACAAATAACTAACGCCCAGATGCAGATAGTTACTGACCTCATCAGTCTTGCTTCAAAGTCAGCTTTCATGTTCAGATCATCCATACTCCCTCTGAAGGTATCCCACTTTAAACCTTGTGGATCTTTGTGTACTAAACAAAATTATTGTATGGACTTGACATCTACTTTTTAAATAAACTTACCAAAGGTGAAAGTAACATTTTACTAACATCATTTTTTTAAATTCATACAGTATGATGTCCCCAGCTTTCCCACATCAAAACGAATAACCACTCCACAGAGCAAAAACTGCTCAGGAAAACCTGGAGAAACATAAGAGCACAAGGCATTAACTTGGCCTCCACACCTTAATCCAATTAAAAATCTGCAGGTTGGGTTGGACTTATTCCAAACTGTGTAGGCTCCACCCAGCAAACCAGATATGAACCAAAAAAACAAATTATCCTGCCAGACACCTGAGGAGATCCTCAACAGTGTCCATAGCTCAAAGGGTCAGAACTGGTCTGCTGCTGGCTGTGGACCTACCCTGCATTAACCAGGTTGTGTTCTAGCTGAAGGGAGGAAAAAAAAAAAAATATATATATATATATGTGTATATATATATATGTGTATATATATATATATATATATATATATATATGTGTATATATATATATATATATATATATATATATATATTATATATTTGTGCTGGGCAACGATTAAAATTTTTAATCGCGATTAATCGCACGACATGCTGCGATTAATTGCATCGTTACGCGCAAAATGTCTCTTTCCTTTAAAAAAAGGCCTACAGCTATAAAAAGAAAATGCAGTAAGGTTTGGTTTACTAACACCACATCAGGGCTCTCCAAACTGCAACTCTGGAGCTGCAAGTGTCTCTCTGGACCTTCCACAATGCCTCTAAATACGTGGCTAAAATATTTTTTTTAAATCTATCTTTCTTGTCATTAGGTTGGAAACCATGGACTTTTTTTTCCTTTCTTTTACATAATTTTCCACAAAGATATACATTCCTTAGCAGAAAGTCTGTCTATCCTCTTTTTTTATAAAGGTTTTATGTTTTTCTTTATTTTAAAACCTTAAAAATGGAAATAAAAATGTGGTTCTTCAAAAATAACAAACATCCTATGGTGGCTCTCCATTAAAAATATATATTAAGTTGCCTTTTTGAAAAGTCTCGTAACATTTGCGTCTCTAAAGTAGTTTTATTTATCTGGCTGAGGGAAAAATGGCTCTTTGGATTGGAAAGGCTGCAGACCCCTGCACTAAACACATAAACAGGTTTAGCAGCAATTTTCAGATAAAATATTTCTTCATATATATTTATAAAATCAAATATTTATGACAAAGAAGGATGAAATGTTCAGGATTTACTAACTAAAAGGTAAAAGTCAGCAGGATGAATTTAAAGCTGTGAAGCTGCTTCCTTCTAAACAGAAGGAACAATATGTGATGAATATCAGCATCAGGTGAACAGACAGAAAGCAGGATTAGAATCTCACAGCTTCTAGATGGTGAGGAGAGAGAAATATTCACAATATGCACAATAACTTCCATCCATGCACCTTCAGTGTTTCATTATCCAGGTTTCTGGCCTATAATTTCTCTAAACTTTCATTTTCAGCCTCCGCTACCAGGAGTTAAGGGGTTAACAACTCGTTCCTGGTGTAGCGTCAGGTCTGTAGATGTAACTCTGAACATGTGTGGTATCCACAGAAAGTCCAGAATCTCAGCTAACAGCTCAGTAAAACCATTTCTGTCACCAACAAACACAGTTAAGACAACACATTATTTAAAGAGCAGCTACACAAAGTCCGAAAAATATGTAAACACAAATGATGTCTCCCCATCTCCACCCCACGACATGAACACGAACAAACGGCTCCTCTACTGAAAGTTCACATCTCACAGATTCCACAGGTGGAAGTTTCATCTCGCTATGACCAAGATTCACCGAACCAGAGGTAGAAAAAGGCCTGATTTATGCTTCACGTTTGTAAAAGTCAGAAAGCATGTCTTACCTTTGTTGTCTTGCATGAATTAAAACAGCATTTATTAAAAAAAAATAATAATAAAAAAGTTTCCTGTCCAAAAATTACGATGTTCTGTCCATCTGCATGTATTTTGACAAAGTGAAATGTCGGTTCTTTTTTTCTTCTTCCTATTCCAGACAGAAAACATCTCTTTATTTTAATAAACCCGATCACGTCAGACGCACCGCTGCAGCAGGGAAGAGAGACATGGACGCCATGTTTCTGTCATCAAAGCTGGCAGCCAGCAAAAAAAAAAAAAAAATGAACGTGCGATTAAAAAAATTAATGGCGTTAACTAAGCGTTGCGTTAATGCGCGATTAACGCGTTAACGTACCCAGCACTATATATAAATATATATATATATAAATGAAATTACTGAAAGTTATAAGTGTGACAAGTTGTAGTTTTGGGTGTGGTGTTGTGAAGATGGGCCCACATTTGGTAATGGACAGGGTTCCAGATCTCCCAGTGAGTCCTGAAGATGGGGCTATGCTTTGTAGAGATACATGCATTTAAGGATGGGTCTTGGTCTTGGCCTAGGCTGTGGCTGGTGTTAGGGCTGGGGTTTAGTGGTGGTCACGGGACCCTGTCACCAGCCTGGGGGCCACTGACACAGTCATCTGGGGCAGTAAAGTGCTAAGAATGGCCGGCATTGTCAGCCATTACCGGCCCCTGAAGGGCCTACAGAAACAGAGGGGCTACGCTTCACAAACAGTGGCTCTCCTCAATAAGGAGCCTCTTCTCTTCACGGAAGAGCCCGAGAGAGTGATATTTATACACCGGCTGCATGTCACTGCTGCTTTTTTATGTCACTAATAAGTAGCTGAAATACTTAATGTTTTAGCTGATTTGCTCTACAGCATCTGTTTCTACCTAAAAAATTAATAACATTTCCCTGACTACTTATTCTAAAGACATAATAAATGTGGTTTTTGGTGTGGCTGTGTAGCAGTTAAAACTATGTTGTTTTGTTCAGTTCAGTTCCAGTTTTACATAATTCTCTTATGCAGTATCAAATACACAAACTGTTATTATTAATTTTTATGACTGATTGACTATTAGTACTACTGCTACTTCAAAGGAAGGTGGAGATTTGACTGGCTGAAGTAACATAAATAAAAGGAATGAGGAAGAGAAATGTTTAAGTAGCAAAAAATATTATTTTATATGACTTATTGATTAAGTGCCAAAAATTGTGAACCTTAAAGAAAAATACTAAAGAGCTAAAATCAAATAATTTGGTTCGTTTTTTACCATAGCGCAATTGAAACCATAATCAAAACTACTATAATAATATTAATAAAAAGAAAATTTAGACTTTCTTCATGAAATGGATCATAAAAGGCCTTAATCCAGATTAACAAAAACCTTTGTGTCACTTGTTATAATCAGATGACCCTGCTGTCAGCTGACTGAGGAATAATCAAAGGGGGCACTATGGAAGTGTGTGTTAGAATTTATCTGTGTGTAGTTATGTGATTTGTGTGCATGATTTCTGAGTAAAAGGGAGGAGTGGTTTTGAGCTGAACTGTAGAATGATCTACTGGAAGCTCAGTGGGATTCGATCTACACAAACTGCTGTCCTTAAGGTTGTTAGAGCCCCCTCTGGGACTAAGTCTTTCTCTCACACTGCCCCTCTTGGTCTCCGTCTCTCTCTGGCTATCTGTTCTGTCCTCTCTTGAGGCCAGAAAGTGATAGAGAAGATGTTGCAGAGCACATGAGAACACATGGCAAGTCTTTTCCAAAGAGTGAGTGTGTGTGTGTGTGTGTGTGTGTGTGTGTGTGTGTGTGTGTGTGTATGTATGTGATATGTGTGTAAAATGTTCTTTGTCAAGGCATCAACATCTTCTGTGTGCCTGAGATTAAGTGTTCCTGTAACTGTTAATTGTTTTTTTTCTGTCCATTAGGAGGGAGTTTATGTATTTGGGAAGCTGTAGATGTCAGGTCTGAAAATCTTTCAGCCTGGTGGGGAAACTAAAGCCTAAAGCTGCCCGGCATTGCTTGGTACATGTCACAAGATTAGCTACACTGCCTGTGTGTTTTTATTTTGTTTCTAGAGACCAGAGGCTCTGACAGCCTCTGTTTCATTTTGTCAATAGCCATGTTTCCATACAGTTGTCAATTTGAAGCAAACCTTGTAAAGAAATTAGAATTAGGCACACTTTGGAAATAAATAATTCAAGAAATAATTATTTGACAGTGACTGGGGTGACTTTGTGAGCCTGAAAAAAGCTTTTTGCATGAATTTCAGCGTTATACAATTACCTTTGACGCACTAAACATCAGAGAAGTGTTGTTCATGTGGTTCTAAGGAGGGTACATAAAAAGGTGGAAACCTCACAGCAAAACTGTAACTCCATCTCAGCGTTCTGTATAACCGGAGAGTTGTAAAGGTGTAATGATCACTAACAGCTGCATAAGAGAAGTTGAGCTTCACCATCCAGTACCATTTGAAACGGGAAGGGAACCAAAGTTGAGCCTGGCATGAAAGATTCCTGTATGAGGACCCATGCAGCCACATAGTCTCTCTCCTTCTGAGAGAAATTATTTTAGTCTAGGAAAGTTTTACAATTACTATATGATGATATTCTTTTGCATTAAAATATAACCTCACAGCCTTTCATTTCCTCTTCCTCCCTCATTTCACTGTCATTGTAAAGAAAACACATCACTCACTTGCATCAAATTCTGTGTTTTGAAATTAAAATCTTGGAAAAAACCAAAAAAGACCCTGAAAGCAAAGTGAGTGATACCGAAGGAGACTTCCTTGTTGCTTTGTTGCTGAAAAAGATAACTGTGAATTAACTTTTTTGTATCAGGCAGCAAATAAAATGGTTGCAGTGTAAAGTAAAAGCACTCGGAGAACACTGTCTCCCCATAGCAGAGAATCCTTTAAAAAATTCCTAGATCAAGGCAGTGATCTGGGTCACCCCCAAAATCGAATCACTTGTTCTTTATTCTATTTCTGACATTTCCTGAAAATTTAATCAAAATCCGTCCATAACATTTTGAGTTATATTGCTAACAGACAGACCATTAGACAGACAAACAGACCGGCACCGAAAACATAACCTCCGCCTTGGTGTGGAAATTAATAAAAAGATAAATAAATAAAACTTTTGGAAATGTTGCAGTTTCCATCAAACTCTTCTCTAAGAGATTTTTTTTTGTTTCTAAGTTTTGATAAGGAAATAAAAGTATTAAAATTGTATCATGCTTCAGATATTTCCATGTAAATTGTGTAAATTGTTAGTGTGGCCTATTTTGTGTTCACTATGTACTGTACAGTGATGCTGATAAAATGAGAATTTTATGTTCCACTTAAAGAAGGGTAGCTATAAATAGATGTTTATTTTTGGGTTAAAATGTGCGTCCATTTTAAAGGACAGACAAAGAGCGAGGCCGGTGAATGGCGGATATCTGTGAGGCTGTTACTATGTGCCGACAACGTGCACACATATACCTTTGTATTTCATAGACGCACACATGCACAGCCTCCTGTTGTCCAGGAGTGTATAAGCACAGTCTGCTGGAGGACAGCAGTGGCGCTGCAGGTCCCCTGCTCAGAGATTGTGGAATGGTCGGCCATAGACCCCCTCCTCTTTCCCCTCCTTCCCCGATTACTTTCTCTCTCTCTCTCGCTCTCTCTCTCTCTCTCTCTCTCTCTCTCTCTCTCTCTCTCTCTCTCTCTCTCTCTCTCTCTCTCTCTCTCTCTCTCCCTCCCTCTCTCTCTCTCTTCAGAGTCCCCCCCCACCACCCCCTCTGTCACTCCCCTCTCTCCCCTCGCCTTCCACCCCCCCCACCCCCCTTAGAGCTTATGTAAACTAGCTGTGGAGCCAGGGCAAGCTGAGGCTATTTTTAGCAGCAGCACTGCAGAGCAGAAACTGGCTAGGGTCACGTGTGCACAGCCGAATCAAAGGGAGTATCCCGGCAATGCGCTGTAAACAAAGGGAAGGTCAGTAGCAGAAGGTGAGACACAAAACGCCTCTGTGTTGGTTTTGTGTGTTTGACTGTGTGAGGGTGGCTGTGCCTGGCCATACCTTCTCTTCTCTTAATGCCCGGACATAAAACAAATCACTGAGTGTGTATGAATGCACCCATATGCTTTCCTGCTCACTCTGTCTCCCCCTACCCTACTCACACACACATCTCAACAGAGGATGCACAAGTACAGACTATATTTATTCAAGTTGAAGAACATACATGTTTAAAAAGAAAACTGATGAAAGTAGAAGTACTTGAAACATTTTAATTTAAAGTAAAAAATAGGATGCAAGCGAAATGTAACTTAAAAAAACAAAAACAAAAAAAACAAAAACAACAACAAAAAAACAAGCAATTTCACCAGATCATTCAATCCAAAGTTTGTCCTTAAATCATAACAATTCTTTTTTACAATATTAAAATTTTGTAACTTACAATATAGTAAAGTTATGGAGATAATGATGAGTGGCAACACATACTTGCCTTGACTTGATCTTTTCGTCGATAACTTCAAACAGTTGTCTTTAACGAGGAAACACATGAGAAATAACTTCTTGCTCTAAATCTGCTCCATCTGTAGTGTCCTCCGCTTCACTGTTATCTACATCGAGTTACTGATTATTCTGGTCGCAAACATTACACTCGTGTCTGCGTCTGGTCTGTTTAGCTTTGTTACATCTATTTCTAGATGACTGTACCAAGGGATTGCCATTTTAAAATATCACTCTCCCCATCCATGCAGGTTGAAACTATCATGAAGTTGGAATGGTGCACAGTAATGCAAGGATTGTCATTAAAATTTTTTTTTCTTTCATTCCTATCCATTACATTTAAAAAAGATGCACCAAGCTCCCTTTGTAGATCAAGGAGTAGAAAGCACAGATAGTTCACCTAAAATGTAGTTGGTAAAATTACAAAGTCATCAATTACAACTATGTGAAAATTGTAAATGAGTACTCTAACAAACTATTTATACTTTGTTACTTCCATCCTATGCAGCTTGTTTCTCCCATTTTTAGAGACAGAGTTGGGAAGTTGAATTGATCAAAGAGGAGTTTGACCATAAGGAGACATATTGCTATCTAATCATGACAAGGGCTCCCAGCTTTAAACACTCTCCCTGTTGCTGTTGAGCCAGTTTACCTGAAAGAGCAACTACAGATTCTGAGCAATAGAAAGAATTTATCATAGAGCACATGGCCATGTGTGTTCAGTTTAGCATGTTTGGGGGGTGGGGGGACTCAAACCCTCAGAGCCTGTTAAAAGTCTGGCCTTGTAGTGTACTGTAGTCCACATTTTGTACCCTGCAGGCCTGTCTAGCAGTGAAGCTACAGGGTGTGGGTGTCCAGCCACACCTAGGCAAAAGGTTTTCCTCCACCTTGGCCACTATTCAAACAAGCTTCAACTTTCACCTCCTATGGAATGTGGTCATAGCGGGGCAAAAAGCTATATATAGAAACCTTCCTATATTTTTCTTTCACTATGGTTTGCTGAAAGTTTGACCTGTAGGTTGTTTCATCTGTCTAGGCTGAACAAAGTAGCTTGGAAGCTAACTTAACTAAACATTAAATTGCTGGTTTTTAGCAGTTTTGTTTGGATAATTGATTGATTTCTAACAAAAGATTTTAGAATTTACTCTGCTCACTATACTCACCAAAAAGAAATGCATTCCAATTTGGAGATGAGAGATTTTGCCATGCTAGCCATAATTTCCTTTGTTTTTGTTATTTTTAAGAGTATTCTTGTACTCCAAAGGCATATTCATTCAGAAATGTAATTGTAGTCATTGATGTGTTTCTATGCAACTGAATAAACAGAGGTTCAGAGTTTGTGGGTCTTAATAATGGAATGTAATAGGGGTGTGCCGATTCACTATTTAATCGATTTTTAATCAATGCAACATTTGCTAATTCAGTTACGATCCGTAAATGTTCAAAATCAATTATTTTTCATGATAATTAAATGACAGGAACACAGCTGCTAAATTAGGCAATAACATAAAAGTTGCGCATGTTACTCGGACATATTAAGGAGCTGGACCAGTCCACCCCCTCTAAAGTGTCTGGGCTAATAACAGTAAACAACAGAGATACCAGAAGGTGGCAGCTAGCCTTGTAGCCACTGTTACTGAGCGTGAAATTTACTCATCGAGTTCGAAGGCGAGCGTTTGGAAACATTTTGGGTTTTTATGGACATGACAGCGGACAATAGTAATACTACAAATCTGCAACAACACCACATGCATTACCAGCCAAGGTTAGAAGAGGAGACGAAGCCGCCGGTGTTGACGGTTTGACATACATTGTTAGAATAATAGTATACCATATCCTTGTCTGTTGGTTTAGACTACTTTATCAAAGTGCCATAACTATGTGTTCCTCTTTGATAGATATGCTAAAATGATGTTTAATATTTTATTTGACAACAGTTATTTTAGAGTTAATCATTACACGTCCAATCTCCCAGTTTGAGAGAAGGCGCTAGATGCTAATAAGTAGATACTACAGTACGTGTTTAAATGACATTATGAACTCACTTGCAAGATTAACAGAAAAAATACATAAGTACAGTTTCATACAATGCATCTGAGTTTTTAAGTGCATACCCTTAAGTGCAGTCATAAAAGAGATGCACTTGATCAATGTGCAGTCAATATGCAATATAATACACTAAACTAAGTTGTGGGGTCACAGTCGACTGTATGCCGACGCAATTTCTGAGCCGTCAGTGTTGCTGAATTAATGGGTCATTTGCAGTTTTCTGTGCTATGCATGCTCATTAACCAAGGGTAGTTATTCTGACAACATATGCCAATCTGTCAGAACACCTGTTGTTGCTTTAACTATTGCTAACACATATTTTCTGTAGATTCCCCCCCCCAAAAAAACAAAAACCCAGAATGAAGAAAGAACAATATATTAAAAATCCTGTTAATCGTTTAATAATAGAATCGAAGCACCCTGAATCATAATGGAATTATGAGGTACCTACGATTCCACACCCCTAGAATGTAACGGACCAATACTTGTAGTTTTGTTTATTAGTTGTGTTGTAGTATTTTGTTTGTTGTTTTTTTTTGGGGGGTTTATTTTTTGTAACTATCTTTTAGATTTTGTGATGTGAAGGAGATGAAACAATCTGTTTGTTTGTATTACCTTGTGAAATCTTGGGATCTCTTGGATTTTACTTGACTTAAAGTCCAGTACAGTTTTAGCAAAACTCCAACAAGCTAGATGATTTGAGTTTCACATTTTTATTTTTATTTTATTATTTTCAAAAATAATTATAATTGTATTTTTCCTACAAACTACTGCATTAATCTGCAGTACCTCTTTATGTCCTCTCACCTTGTTCTTACCTGTCCTTTGGCAAAGTAATGACATTGTACAGTTATTACTCTGTGCAGTTACTCTGTCCTGCTAATTACCCCAACATCAAATCAACTCCTGTCTATTTTGCTTGATCTATTTGTATCACAGTTGCAGTGACAAGAAAAAGGACAAAAAGGAAGAATGAATAAAGAAGGAACTGCCTCAGTTCATTTGTTTTTGATTTTGGTAGGAGGGATGTGAAGACTTGATACATTGCTCTCACAGCATCACCACAGTTACTTGCCTCACTATAACCTGGCCTGTTTCAAGAGACTCCTGTTGAAAACTTTGTGACTTGTAACATTTTCATGACTTATCCCCAGTGTTTGACTCTTTACACGTGCAGGCCTGTTTGTATAACTCATCACAATTGACTGTGTGTCTGTCAGATTCTGACAGTATTCAGTAACTCATTATATGCCACTTGGTACACAATTCTTTCCCTGTTTTTGGGAAGATATGATTTATTTTTAGTTATGTGCTTGAGATTGTGGCCTTTTGAAATAATCCGTTTGTGTAGGCCTAATTTTGCTTTGCCCTCCCCCTATACAGACATACACACAGTGACAGTGACACACATACAGTACAGAAAGCCAGCACAGATCCCGGTCCTGCTTTGTGTTGATGTATGGGAGAGTCGGGGAATGGAATGATACAAGTACAGCCTGGCTTAGGAAGAGAGGAGGGGATAGAGAGAGAGAGAGGAGTGGTATGGACTAACTGGGGTTGCCATGGGAACCCAGCTGCTAAAACCAGGCAGGGTCAGTGTGGAAGAGAAGCTGTGTGAAGCAGGAACAGAGGGATGCCACCTGGAGGCCAGATTGAGAACTATACAAAGAGCACACAGGCCTGAAAGGCTCAGGTTCTGGCTGCATTTCAGTTAGAGACACTTTATGTTAACATCTGGAAAAAAAAAAACAGAAAATTTGAATTAATTTGTTTAAATTGAACGTTTTCTTTTTGGTGGATGTGTTTTGTTTATAACCACCAGGTGGTCCAGCATGTACAGTTTAATACAGGATTATGCAATCTGAACTGATACTGTAGACACCCCTGTCTGATATTAGCCATTGGTTATTGACTTTTGATTAGGGTAACGAGGAAAAGCTCATTTTGAGTGGGTCACCGTTTGACTTCCAAGCGGAACAACTAATTTGACATAGAGGCTGCTGTTGTTTACAGGCAAGAGAATTTAAACCTGTCCAATACTGTTGATTAGGCTATTTTACTTTGTTTTCTATTTTTGGAACAATTCACATTGGCTGACATAGTGCATCAATAATCGGCTTTGGTATTTAGAGCAACCCATCAGTCAATTTTAACTGTATTTGGAAGCTCCACATGGGGCATAGTTTAGGCCTGAAAGAGTTCACATGGTCTACCGTGGCTCAAATTTGGGGACTGAGTCTATTTTAAACAGAGGTAATGTAATGGTCCTCATAGACACTGAGCAGAGACAAAGGGGCATTACAACATATTTTACATTTTTATATACAACACCTTTCAAAACCACGACTTGATGCGGCCCTGGAAGGCAATTTGGGAACCTTGAGATAAAGCAGGCACTTTTGTTTACACAAGATTTGGTTTGACTTTCAGGAGTGTCTCTGTTCTTGCTCCTATATTTAGGAAGTGCCCACTGAGCTGTTGATGGATTTGTCTAGTTTCAGATCCATCTCCCAAACTGCACACTGTTCCTGTTTGGATGGATGAGCTGAACCCCAGGCTCAGATCTTTCCACCAGGTGACCAGGATCCTGCACAGCTCCACCTTCACGTAGTGCGTTGCACGTGGCTCTGTGTATTGTAACATTCACTACATTTGACAGTTTCCTGTTATGTAATAAGTTGGTCTGTGTTGCTGCTTTTATTTGGTTCTTTGTGCCTACTGTTGGTAAAAACTGATGGAAATTTAAGTTGACCGTGTCCTAGATTGTGCTTAAAGGAATTATTCAGTTGGTTAATTATGAGCAATTTGGTGACAATAAATAGGCTTAATTTTTTATTTTTCTAAAAACAAAAACAAAACAAAAAAAAAACCCAAACTGTTAAATGTGCCACAATGGCTACATTTACATTACTCGTCATAAAGAGAACGTAGATGGCTTGCTTTTATAAATTTAGTGGCTATTGCTAGTAGGGCCGTGGAATTATGACAATATTGCTCTGTCTACATGGTTAAGCAAAAGCTGCAAGGAATCCTATATGAGAGTCTTTACTTATGCCAGGCTTCAGGTATTTATTTGATCTAAGACCATGTAATAAGGTGATACAAACTGGAAAAAACAATACTGACAATCAGATTTCTGTGTCCACATAACTCTGAAAAAGTCAGATACAAGTCACATAAATGAAAGAAATCAGATTTGAGTCATTTCAGCCAATAATATAACACATAGCATAATCAATCACAGTTATCAAACACTTCTTATTTTACATATGTTTGACTTTATTTGTGCACCTCATTTTTCCCCAACACTGATGTTCAATTTATTTCCAGGAAACACTGGCATTGGAAAAAACTTCCAAATGAACACTTGATCTTCCAGTTCGAGGACAACCACATGGAAGCCCACTTTATCTGCTGAGCTACAGCCTAATGATTTATTCAGACTTTTAAATATGAGAAATTTCTGCTCCTTCTGTTGATGTTTATTATAAATTCAGTATTTTGGGATTTTGATCTGTATATATTTATTTCCAAATAAACAATAGAAAAAACAATCTGAAAGTTGACCAGCAGTGGAAATAGTTGTTAGCAGCATCCAGTAACCTTCGATGTAGAAAATCTGAACTTTTTTTTAATGTTTTGGTGATTTTCCTGCGGCTCTCGTATCTCTTCTGCCTCTGCCCACTCCACATATTTTGTTTTTTTTTCTAGATATGGTTACCACTTTGTTGTAGTTCACTGTTGAATAATTTTTAAATAAACTCTTTTCCAACTAGGATGGTGTTGCTGAGTTTTAAAATGCTGTCACCAGTCGGTTGGATACTAAAGTGGAAGTCCATTATGCTGGCCTGACCGGCTCAAAATATGGAAACTATTGATCCGATTCTGTGCACTGCTAATTAAAGATGGTCCGCTATTTGTAAAAAGTCAACACAATTATCAAATGAGCACATGAGGCTGGGTGTTTGTTGGTGGGAACGTTGGCAGCTTGTTGAAGAGATTTTTTTTTGTCCACAGGTTTTATTTAAGTGTTTTGTAACTTTTTATTGTCTTTTGATGTCTTAAAGTGGCTTTTTTTTTTGTTGTTATTGTTGTTTTTTGCACGTCCTGTGATGATGATCTCTTTTGCTAGACCTTGTCCGGTTCACCCTGTTTTTAGCTTTGTTTGTGAGTGTTTCTTAAATGTTGTGGCTCTTGTGGCAACTGAATGGCAAAAGAAATTATACTGGTGTTCTGGAGGAAGTCTCCAATGAGCTGCATGATGTCCCTGAGCTCTAGTGTGAAATGTTTTAATATCCTCCACCATCATCTTCCCTCTGCCTCCTTTTCTGCTCAATAGGCAGCAACATGTGACCTGCACCACGTGGGGCTGAGGCCTAAGGCCCCCAGCATCAACTCTCTCTCAACATATTGGTGTGTGTGTGGGTGACGTTCAGGCTGTGCATGTGCGTGTGTGTATTCATGCTTGTGTCTGTGTTTCATGGAAAGATGAGGCAAACAACACAGAAAGACCAGGCCAAGTCAAGTGATACTGTCCATAACAAAGCCTATACATAGCAACACAGACTAGCCCGCAGGACCAGTAGAGTGTGTTTAGGCTAAATACAGAGCCAACCCAACCCAGAGGAGAGAGCTACATTGAGGGGGGCAGTAGTAATTTCTTTTACATTCAGCCTGCCAGTTCAGAACAAACTGTCATGGAACTTTAAGAGGCCTCTTTAGGAGAGGGGCTGGTGTGTGAAGACAAAGATAAATGAAAAAATTGCAGCTCATTTAATTTGGTTTCACGGTGGAAGCGGTCAAACCTAAAACACACATATGAATACTGAAGCATTCTTTGCCATGTACGTACTGTACACAGACTGAAAACACATAGAAAACTGGTGGCCTGGTATCCCTCAAACCACAAGTTTGACAAAATAACCACATCACACAAAGATCACTGATGCCAACAGAGAAGAGTTCTGGGAGGAAACTGAGGGAAAACAACATAAACCACACATTTCCCTGGACATTAAACCCAGCTCATCTATTTGTAGCTCTTAGCCAGAATGATTATAGTCACAGAAAACTTTTTTTTCTTTTTTTCTTTTTTTGATAAGGCATTATCTGGACAGCCACACAGTAATCAATGTTATCAAATCTTTTCTAGCTTTTTTTCCCCTGGATTCAGCAGCCTCATTCTTTTCTTTCTTTTCTTTTATTTATTCTTATCTTGTATAGAGACTATATTTGAATCTCCAACACTCCACCGATAGTATTTCTGTCACATGGCAGTCACAAAGCACTCAGTAATTATAACCTAGCTAAGTTTCTGCAATAAAGACTGGCTAAAAATACTCCCACATTAGAGCAGTAATGGGGCAAAAGCTGGAGTTTTTTTGTGTTTTTGTGAGTGAATATCTATTTGTGTCTACTTGGGGGTGATCAGTGTGTATGTATGTATGTGTGTGTGAGATGCTCAGTTTCATTTTGTGTCTTGTGAAATACAGTACAAAGGGTTTGTTTTGTGCAAAGAGCAGCACTAACTGGTATATACTATATATACTGTGTACACACACGCAAATGCCAACCAGAAATTCTATAGAAGTTCTTTAATGAATGAAAATTATTTAAAGTCTCCATTTTATAGTCATATTTTTTCCATATCTATTTGCTGCCTTTTAGACCATCACAATCTATCCATAAACATTATTGCTCTGTATAGTCAGCAGAAATACTTATCTGTCTTTATAAGATGCTGACAGAGCAGTGGTTCCCACCCTAGGTGTTGGGAAGTTAGATAAAGAATTTATATCACCGGTGAGAATAAAGAAAAAAAAGTTTAATCTTTGCCTCTCTGAAATACAGCTTAGTTTTGCACCTGTAGGTCTCAAACTACTAAAAATATTATTATTAAACAATCCAAATAACCCTTAAACATATATCATAGTGAATAAGAGTAAAAATAAATAAGCTTCCATCATCAAATTCCTTTACAAAAATCCAGTAGTAATAAACTGCTCATGTGCAGATGTTCTGCAGAGAGGTTTATGTTCAGGATGACGGTCTAAAGGGTCCACTCAGTTTTGCAATCTAGCCAAAAAGTAACAACAGTCCAAAGGTCTGATTGTAAGTTAAAGACAGAAAAGTATTGAGAGAATTTTACACCGAGGATTAGACCAGTAATCAGTCTGGTTAATAAGTACGTAATGTTATGTATAGCAAAATAATAAATAAGCCATTTTTAGAAGTGCTTCACATTGTTCACACTGCTAGTGTGTGATGAGCAGATTTTAATAACTTTAAATGATAGCATAGTAATCAGAAACTGAAGTAGTACATGCAAGCTGAAAGAAGCTGTATTTATTTTTAAATCATTGGGTTCTTTGTTGAAAGCTATAAATTAACTCCTAAAGTTAGTTTTCAATGTCACCTTCATTTCCTCTATGCTCTCTGATACGCCTGATACAGTGGATCTCATGAAATTAGTGTGAGAAAGTTAAGTTCTCTTTCAGAAATAGCCTAACTTCTCCTTTCGTGTGGACTGTGTGAGGCAGAAATAGTCAATGTGATGAAAACATTGTCAGAGCACATGAGCAGTGTGGCTGTTATCTAATGGTTTATAATGCAGCATTCATGCTCAGTTATTTAATCCTAGTTGGGTGTGTTAGTGTGCTACTTTTAGGACTGAAGTGAAAATGAAGTGACAAGTTGTACCCGACAGAAACTCTAACCGTGTTTGCCGATCTCCTGTGCATCAGGTTTCCTGTATGCTGCAGCTTTGTTGTCTGTCTGGTGACATCCTGAAACTGCAGATGGTTTGGTTAGAAAATCAACTGTGGTGAGAGGATGGCCCTGTTTAGTCCACATATGTGTCATAATTACCAGTCACTCACTGACACCCATCTATCGCTTTTCCTCTGTCAGAAAAACTTTCTTCCTGTTGTAGTTTGTGCGCAAAAAATATTGCAGGGTAACATATGGTACGTCAGTTACAATATTAAATTAATATGCTTTTATTATTTTCCCCAGTCAGGTCACAAAATGGCATCAGAAGAATCCAAAGTGCCATATTCAGACTCTGGATTTGTCTAAAATTCAAAGAATATACCATAATTCTGACAAAGAACTGTAATAATTTCCTGCTTTTAGGGATGCTGCCTCTATCCAATCTTCCTTGCCGTTGATAGAAAATGTTTTGTCACAATAATTGTCTATTTACTTTTAATTAGTAGGCCACTTTTTGCATGGTTTGATCTACCTTGTAAGAGTTAATAATAACAGCAGTACTTAAATGTGACATTTAAGGGCATTTAGAGTTTTCTTTAAGAGGAATAAATTTCTATTTTAAGTTCTTGAGCTTTTTGCGGTACAGAATTGGTTAATTTCTAACCATGATCTGTGACTTACTTAGTTACACTAACAGATGGGTTAATTTCTAAAGTAAACCAAAGATGGATTAAAACTGATTTGTAATGAATCATAGTGTACCACCTTAGAATACTTGTATACCTATTTGCCAAAGCAGCTATACTAATGGGCCTTTATTTGTATATATTTATGTCTGAATGTTTCGTGGCCTTTGGAGTGGCCTTGTTGAACTCTTTTCTTGGAGTTATCCATATCATCCAGGGGGCCTGTGTCACCGTGTGTCCCCAGCCTTGGTGTCCCGAGCCTGCCTGCTGTGCTGCAGAGAGGCCCAGCTGCTGCCACTGCTGCTGCTAATTCCACTGCTGCACATGCTCTCTCTGTAGTGAAGAGATGGCAACAGCAAGCTGTCTAACCTCCACAATAACCGCCTTATGTAATCACTCTGGCTAGAGACAGACCAAAATAGCCCAGACTGAGCATGTATGCCCTCTTGTGGCATGCAGCTGCCTTAACGCTGGCCTTCCAGGCCTTTTCATGGACTCAGATATGGTGATCAAATTGGTGATAATAGCAGCACTTCATGGGTGGGCTTATGTAAGTTTACTTTTATTTTTATTTTTTCTATTTCTTTTTTTTTTATTATTATTGGTATTGCATGAAAGTGACTCATGCTGAGTGACTTAATTTTGTGAGATACACTGTGGCTCAGAGTGTAATTTGGTTTTTGTATGGCTGGGTATTCATGTAGGCAGTTTTCCTAGTTTTTTTTTATTTTGTTTAGTGTCATTCTACTTTTTTTGTGTGTGTCTATTTGGATCTTTCCACAACTGAATAAAGTGTTTGGATCTTTTAGCAAAAATCTAGATCTGTCCTGTTTCTCTCGTTATAGTTTCCTGGACAGAATCGACTCTGTAAGACAGAGCGACTACACACCAACAGACCAGGTCTGTTCTTCTGCTTATCTGCTCAGTGTACATTTTTATTTATTTATTTTTTTTATGTTTCAAACTTGCTTATTTCTTTTTCTCCGTGATGTGCAGGATCTGTTACGCTGTCGGGTGTTAACTTCAGGGATTTTCGAGACGAGGTTCCAAGTAGACAAAGTGAACTTTCAGTAAGTATTTTCTTTGCTTTATAACGGACATAAACATAGTGAAAGTTTTTTAGCAGTTTATTGGTATATTTATTAATTCATAATTTTAGTCTTCTTTTTTGCCCTGCCAATAGTGGCAAGTGGCATAAATCAAAATTTCAGATGGCTATTTTAGAAATAAGCAATTTAAAAAAGAAGCCAGAAATAAAGCATCACTATCACAATAAAATCAGTGTTATCAGTGCATTTCTAGCTTATTCTTTTTCACTTCTATACATGAATTATTCATGTCCCACAGAGAAGCATTGTTCTGTCACATCCACATCCACTATTATATCCTCTGTTATGCACCAAATTTTCCAAACTCTTTAAAAAAAAAAAAGAAAGGAGGCTCTCAAGGCATTTTCCAGTAATTTTCTTTTTTTAACATTTGACTGTGCCCCCTTTTTGCATCACTGTTAGGAATAATCAGACTGGAATGCCCTCTTGGGCGTTCCTGCTATATTTACCTTGGCCTCGTGTTAAGAGCCTGAAATGTCATAAGTTTGTTCCCTCTAACGGCAAAGCATTCTCTAACAAAGCACTGAGCCCAAACCTGCTCGACAGCCGGAATTGGGGGTGAAAAGCACGTCATCGAGGTGACTTAAATGTAAAACAAGAAATATGGTTTCTGAGCCAGATGAGTTATTTACTGATGGCTGCAGTTATAAGAGCAGCTGATAAAAGTTAGAGTAAATGCTTTGATGCCGTCTGATGACATGATGCATTTCCGCTGTCGCAGACACAACAGTCTCATTCTACCATCTGAAATAGGTCTTTGTGTCACATTATATCATCCTGAATGATTGAAAAAAAAAAGATGCGGGTCAAGATTTCCCTCTGGGTGTGCATTTTCCATTATTCAGTTATGATGACTTCCAAATATCTAGCCTGGGTCATGCAGGCCACCATCCATCTAATTAATTTTATTAGTCATTTTATTAATCATCTATTTATTATTCACATGTCCGTATTTCACCTGTTAATGTCAAGTTTATCTTTTTCCAAGCAGACCTGAGATCGGTATCACTTGTATCAGGCGTTTGGTGATAATCTAGTCATTACATCCATATTATGAGACCTGATGCCATCAGCCTGTGATCACAAGGGGGCAGCAGTGAGTGTGTCGTTACATCTGAGTCTGACCCAGTATTTTGTCTCCTTCACAGCATGTTTGATGTTGGAGGCCAGAGAGATGAAAGGAGAAAATGGATCCAGTGCTTTAACGGTAAGACTTTCAGCCAGTCTGTTAACCACACTTCTCCTATCGCATCTCAACCCTTTTTCTTTGCCAACGTCATCATGAGGCCATCTATTATTTCCCTTTTTATTCCTAAACATGTCAAAAAGCTGCCCTGACACTGAACCTCTGCTCTCCTTCCAGACGTCACTGCTATCATCTTCGTGGTGGCTAGCAGCAGCTACAACATGGTAATAAGGGAAGACAATAACACCAACAGGCTACGGGAAGCCCTGGACCTCTTCCGCAGTATTTGGAACAACAGGTGAGTCAGTACCTGCTATTTCAATTAGAACTGTTGAACTTAATGCATTAATGCAAAGATCTGTGGAATTAACAAATTTGTAAAAGACTCCAACTCTTTATGGCAAAATTGATTTTGCGAAGGCCAATGTGGCTTAATCAAGAGATGGCAAACACAAGACAATATATAGAGGATTTTACATATAATTAAATAATTGAAACAAAAGGGAGAGAGTGCTCCTCAGCCTTGATGCAGAAAATCCTTTCAACTGCATCAGCTTGACAATTTTATATCTTTGTTAGAAAAATATAGCCTTAACACAAACTCAATAAACATAGCCAAAATACTTTAGTAGGACCCTATGGCCAGAATAAAAGTCATTGGTAATCTCACTAACTGGTTCCAGCTGGAAAGATCTACTAGACAGGGCTGCTGTTTATCACCCACCCTTCATCAAGCCTGTGGCTCAAGCAGTAAAGGAAGATGAAGGAAAAGCAGGGATGGAGGAGAAGGACACAGAGCATTAAATTGGGCTTTTTTTGCTGATGACAGTCTAATTAGTCTAAAACAATTAGATATAAGCCTTTTTAAACTCATGGAAAAATGTGACTATTTTAATCATTTACCAGGTTATAAACTCAATGTTACAAAAACACATATATTTCCCATAAATTATACTCCACACCAAGTAAACAAACAAGCATACAAGTTCAAATGGAATGCAAAAGCAATAAAGTACCTAGGCACGATCTTTGTTAGAAATTTAACAAAACTACAAAACTGTATGAACTGTATGTATGTACAGACCTGTCAAAGGAAAATGTACAGTGTGAGGACAGATATCTGGTTAAAATAACGCTAGTCACAGCCAAGAAAGGAATCACTAGGAAATGGTATAGAAAAGACCCTCTCACTATGAGGAAATGGATGGACACAGTAGAGGAGATTTTCAACGTGGAAAGACTCAAATATAAATTGAGATGAAAACAAACTGAATTCGAAATCAAATGGGACAAATGGACAGCATACATGTCTCACTATAGGGACGCCACTAAAGACTGAATGACGACAAAGGCGTTGCGTCATTCTAACAAAAGACAAGTACCCCACTGACACTGCTGTTCTTTGTTCTCATACACTGATAATCAATAAAAACTGAGTTTTCAAAAAAAAAGTAAAAGAAATCCAAATTTGGCATCTCAGCGAGAGAAGCTGATTTGGGGCCTTGTGACAACAGTGACCCGAATCCACCAAAAACCATTTTATCCTCCTTATTTATGAAGATTCTGACAGTTTTCAAGCCTGCAGGATGACCCATCGGATATATTGAAGTATTAACCGCTCAGTCGCTGCATCTGACCTGCTGGTCCACACTCCTTACCAGCTGGTTGTGGTCATGCACCAAACTGCTGCTTGCCAGAGTAGAATGGAGTTGTTTCACCGAAGCACCTCTATCACAACGTCAAGCATGTATTTGTTGAGGCTGTAAACACTTTGCTTTAGGCAGTCTCCAAGCTAGGTGTTTATATTTTGAACTGTGATTAATTGCGACTGTGATTAATCAGATTAAAAGTTTGAATCATGTGACAACCCTTATTTCAATTCCAGGGGGTTCTCCTTTATTGTTGTCTTCTCATGCTTATTACTGTTCTACAAAAACCTCAGTGGTTCAGTACTTAATATTTCATTTTTGCATCTAACTCACCCTTTAAAATCATACAGCTCTCCAAACATTTAAAACCGTTTCTACCAGTGAGAGTGACATGACAGTTCACGTTAGGTGGTGTGATAAAGAACTCTTACTGGCTTCTTATTAGGATTTGGTTCTATGTGTTGAAAGTAGTACACATATGTTAGGAGCTCTGATCTAGTAAGGTTGCCATCATGACTTTTATGCCAGCTTCACACCGGCAGCTGGGCGTGCACAATACTTATGGCATACATCATAATTTTAATTTCCGCTCCTACGTTAACAGATTAAAGCACCAGTGGCCTCGAGCTGTGCTGCAGTCACATGAGTTTCAGTACGGCATCCATTTTTCATGTCTGAGATGAGTGTCATGGAAGCGGTTCTTAGCAGAACCCACAGCCAAGACATTTGTTGGTCATGATTTCCTTTTAATTTTGAGAATCGCATGTGACTGGTCTCAAGTCTTTGATGTCTTGAGTTTGAGTCATACTAACCATGGACTACATGAAACTATGGAATTATGTGTTGCTGTTTCCTGACTGGTGTTTGTCATTTATGTTTCAGATGGTTACGCACTATATCAGTCATATTATTCCTGAACAAACAGGACATGCTGGCTGAGAAAGTATTAGCTGGAAAATCCAAAATTGAAGACTACTTCCCTGAATATGCTCGCTACACCATACCAAATGAAGGTTTGTCCCGGCTAAACTTCCTGTGATGTACTTTTAACCTTGCTGTCTCGACTCGTATTAACAGTGACCCTGCTGTTCTTACAGCAACTCCTGAACCCGGTGAAGACCCAAGAGTGACGAGAGCCAAGTTCTTCATTCGAGACGAGTTTCTTGTAAGTACATCACCACATGTCTGGGCTGTTTAAAACGAGCCAAAGTTCATCAGTGTCCAACCATGAATAGACCTGTCCTATTAATTTCTAACTCGGTATTTAATAGTCCTGCTTGTAGTCCCAGCTGTGCATATTTTGTTGCTTTGAACTCATTGAACCTTTTCTGCTGTTGTAAACCACATCATGAGGACAAGCAGTCTGAAAGTTAGCAGCTGTTTTTTTTTTTTCTTTAACTACCATCACTGTTTTTGTACAGCCTCTGATTATTGTGATTAGAACGTACAGTTATGTGAACAAAAATAGCTTTTTATGAAATCTGATCTGTGAATAGAGGCTATGTAGTTGTTTTCTACATGCTGATACTGTTCCCATGGTTACTTATGACTGTGAGACTCAAATACCATTATTATCTATATTATTGCTTTATTTTTAGCTTTTAATACCTTCTTAAAAAATGAAACGTGTATTTCCTGGTGTTTGCAAAAAAACCCAAGTTTGTCTCTCATGATATGATAATGCTTATCTTACATATTAAAATAAAGACATCAGTGCTTGTGGTGGCTAAGACAAATCTAATTTTCTCTTAATTTAGGTCTTGCATGGTAGTTTTGCCAGTGCTGAACACATAATAGCTATTTGTGGTCAGGGTAGCTGTATTTAGATGCAGTTCTTCTTCTTTTTATTATTATTTTCCTAAAATTTCCAGCCCTTTGTTCAGATCTACTCCATGCTTTTTATCTTTATTGTTTAATAAAAGAGGAAAAGCCCTTGTAATGTCAGATTAAAATAATAAAACTTAAGCAATTTTACCTTTAATTTGCAAAGATGTGACTTTGAGTAGCTGTTATAAATGTAAGGACTTTGCTTACTTTTTTGTGTGAGCGGCAGTGAAGCACTCCTATGACTCACATTTTGAGTCGCAGAGACAGGAAGTGGTCTTATTTGATGTGTGTTGTTAAACCAGCTATAGCACACCACAATTTAAAACTGAAATGAAACCTTCCTCCTGGTTGTTTCCTGACATCTCGCGTCTTGTTTCCCCCCTCCCCCCAGCGGATCAGCACTGCGAGCGGTGACGGCAGACACTACTGCTACCCCCACTTCACGTGCGCTGTGGACACAGAGAACATCCGGCGGGTGTTCAACGACTGCCGGGACATCATCCAGAGAATGCACCTGCGGCAGTACGAACTCTTGTGATGGATGGGAGACCGTCTCTGTCAGCCTTCTGTGTTATTTTTTTTCCACCATTCTGCATCCTTGATGAACCCTTCATCCTCCTCCTTCTCATCCTAACCCCACATCCCATAAAGAGACCCTCAGACCACCCCTCCTGTTGAGGACTATGAAGTACTACTGAAGTGTGTCAAAACCTCTTCCTCTTTTTAACTTTTTTTCTCTCTTTTTTGTATTAGTTTTTTTTTTATTTTTGGGGATTCATTCCCATTTCTCCAATGTAAAAGGAAGGTTGGGGAACAAAGTTTGTTGTGTGCCGCTTCTTCTTTTTTCTTTTTTCAGATTTTTCTTTGAGTCCTTCCTTCTGAATGCCTTGATTTTTGTCATTCCACTAAGCCTTGGGCTACCTCCTGATGTAATTTTTTTTGTTTTTGCCCCTTTGTGTCCTGTTTTTTTTTTCTCTCATTGGACCTGGACTGGTGGGTGTGGAAACAGAAAACACACCTGCAGGACCTCAGTGCAGAGGCGGTGTGTGTAATGAAGAGAAGGAGGAATTCCATGTGAGCGAGCGTATGTGCGTGTATATGCTTTTGTGTCACCCGCCAGTTAACGCTGGCACCACCATGACTTTTCTGCCCCCTTTTTTTTGCCTCGTCACCCCCCTCGTCGTCCTCCTCCTCCTCTTCCTCCTCCACTCCGACTCGCTTCTAGTGGATGGAGAGGAATCGAGCGGGTGAAGAGATGAAAATGCACTTTTCATCAGGTTCCTTAATATGTTTTTCTCTTGTTATTGTTTTTTCTCCAGAGGAAGCATACACACAATGTAGCATCACAATATTTATTACCCTGTCACAATGTTAGCTTGCCGAGCTGCAGGGTGGACCGAGCAGCCGAGAGACATGTGGAGTGAGAAATTAAAAGAGGGGAGGGGGCGGGATATAACGGCGAAATGAAGACTGATTTAAATGACGGAAAAGGGACTGAGCTTTCTGCACCTTAGCCCTGCTGCCTCCACAGACTCGGACCTGCGTTCTTTTTCCACACAGACCATCCTTTTAGCTTAGAGATACTGACGGAGAGGGGGGGGGGGATATGTATTGTTCTTTTTTTTTGTTTTTTTTTGTTAACTTGTACACTGTGCAAGGTTGAATTATCCTGTACAGACTGTAAAATGTAATATTATTTTGTACAACTTAATTGAAAGAAAAACAAATCTACTTGTAGATTTTTGTGCCTTGATTATGGCTGTACCTGTAAATGAGCTCAGATGTAAGTATGTTTTCGACTGCGCTGTACAGCTTGATGTCAAACTCTATCTGCAGCGAAAGACTGCGGGTGGGGAACTTTCTCTGTAGAGTTTAGTTTTTTCTGGTTTATAAAAAAAGAGGAAATGCTGTTTAGTAAAAAATAAAAAATAGGGAAAAAAAAATCCTAAAAACCTGTATACATTATGCAAATTAACCACTTACCTGCAGTGAAGACCAGATGTTGCAGCGCCATGCCTTTTTATTTTCTTTTCTCCTTTTATTATATATATATATATATATATATATTTTTTTTTTTTATTTCACAGCTTTAAACAAACATTGGAAATCCATTTAAAGTGTCCAAATTGCAACCTGGTGTTGTTTTAATAGGAACCAACTTTTTTTCGTTTCTTTTTTGTTGGCTTTGTTTTTTTTTTTCCAAATATAAAGTGTGTCTGAGATCTATACTGAAGTGCGTGCCTGTGCGCATGTGTACATAAAACAGAGTCACAGAAGCATTGTGTGCGCGTATGAGAGGATGAGCGTGTGTTGTGTGTAAAATTTTATAAATGTATGTACATGTAAATTTATAGGTCTATATAAATATATATGTACAATTATACATGTTTAATTATGTGTGTGCCTAGGTGTACATACCTATGTATGTATACGGTAAATATGTATACATACACACATAGGAAAGCATGTTTAGAATGGAGATGAATAAATGAGAGCGTGCAATATTAGTAATTCTTTGGTCCTTTGGAGCCATAACTTATGGCACAGGCACTATGAATGTGTGAGCAGCACCCAACAAGACGAGCTCTTCTTGTACAAACAGCATCAGCCTTTTCTTCTGCTACAGTACACGTCTATACCCGAAAGAGAGTGAACTGACTGGAGGTGCAAAAACCTTGTTTGGCCTGGGAGGATGATTAAATGACGTTTTTATTTTCTTTAAATAAAGAGGCACATTAGAGGACTTTTGCTTTATTTCCATCTTGGTGTCCAGTTGTGTTCAGATTTGTTGCCAACGAGGGCTTTTTTTTTTTTTTTTTTTCCAGACTGCTGTGCAAGGCCAGAAATGTCCTTACCAAGATGGGGTTTATTGGTTATACATTGGGATTTTTTTTCTAGAGTTAAAATCCCTGCACAGCAACACAGCTGCTCTGATTAATTAGGAAGGTTTCATTGAAGATATTTAAGCTATAAAGCTGCGAATAATCAATTAATATGGCTTTGTTCTGCTGAGCTGTGTACTTCTACACCATGTTGACTTGCAGGACACTTGAATGCAACTCTAAATTGAAGGAAAAATTACTCAAATCATTACTGTGGTCATGCATGGATCTCAATAAGTGAGCCTTACCAAAACTGTCCAGATGATAAAAAAACAAACAAAACAAGGACAGTAGTTCTAGTGATTAATCTGAAGAGTGTAACATCTATATAGTCATAATAAGCAGGTTTAAACTTCAAACCGGAAGAATCAATGCTCCATTTTCAGGGCTTATACACCAAAAAAAACACACACACACTTGTTTCCAAAAAGCGTTGCAGTGGGCTGTAACAGTAAATCACATGTTTTCCTGCTGTGACAAATCAAAACATCTGACATCTCCTGGTACTTTAAGCTTTAATGACTTTAATGAAGTTTTTAGTATGGGTGGGATTGGAGTAAAATCTCTTTTAAGCTAAAATGAGCTAAACCTTTAGATATAGTGATGATGTATGATAGTATGTTAGCAAATTAGGAAATGGAGTTTTAATAGACCATAATACAGTGGTTTTAGCCATTTTTCTACATTCAACTTATCCCTGCCACTCTGTGTGCTCAGATATTACTATTGATATCCAGGATAGATGGTAGAATATTTTTAGGTAAAAGGCATAACTGTATGGCTGTCAGGTAAAATATCTAAACTAAAACAAATTAAGCCAGCAAATTGGAAAAATATTACATAATGGAGCTGCTGGGATAGGACCAGCCCCCCCTGCAACCCTGCATTGAAATAAGTGGGTATAAACAATGGATAGATTGATGCTTTTCTTTTTTTTAAACAATTTCACAGACATCTTGAGCTTAAGTTGTGAGGATATTTTATAGCTGCAGCAGTATTTCAGTTTATCAAAAAATGTTAAAGACTTTAATAAAAATTTAAATAAGTAATTTTATGGCCAAACTGACGAAACTGATAAAAGACACTTTGATATTAAGGTAAAAACTATGTATGAACTATTAATAGAATAATAACAAAAAAAAAACTTTCATAAAATACCTTTCAATATTTTAAACAGCCTTCACCTGAAGCATTTTAGATAATTTCTGTTTTTTCTTTTTGTTTGGATTTGCAACCATGAAATTTGAATGACTGAGTCAAAACTCCTGCATACTCAATTTCCTTTATTCAACAGAAAACTCTTTATTATTTACAGATCTTCAGAAATGTTTCAACAGTTTGGCAAAAAACCCCTCACAAACATTTGGCACAAGAAGTCAGAGATAAATATATTTCATAAAAACAAGGAGCAGCCGTGATGGAAGATGTGACATTAATGACAGGAGCAGACGGTGTTCAGAGTGAGAGATCGGTGTGTTCATGGCTCACAGGTGAACAGAGGAAGAAACATAAAGCATCAACATAACTCTACTTTGCCACCTTACATCAGATTGTTAATCAGGTAATATTTACACATATTTGTGTTTGATTTGTCCTACTAAATTCCATGTGTGTTCACTCTAATTATTCAGTTGCGCACTTTTGAAGTCAGTGAAAGTTACTTTTCTGAGTGAAAACATTTTTCTTTTTTATTTTCCAAAAGTCTGGATCTCCCACTGATTATTTGTAAGAATTTGGCTCCCATCATCAGCTACATTCACACCACCATCATCATAACCTTTTAGTCCTATAAAGAAATGTGAAACATATATTCATGTCCTTCCCCATGCCGTGACACAGAGTTTATATGGACAGGCTTTTTGCCAACTCAGGACGAGGAACGTCACACTTGAAGAGATCCTCACATGAAGCTCCAGAGACAGTGGTAACAGATTTCACAGAGACTTGTGCTTCCCCAGCAGGACCAGGCTGAGGCACTGCAGCAGACCTTTCATCCACAGACAGTGGGCCAGGAAGAGCAGCAGCAGGCAGGCGCCAGCCGAGCAGTAAACGCCGATCACCGTGCTCTCCTCCGGCAGGAAACACTTGGACATTGTGTAACTGCCGGCCGAAACCGACGCCTGGGGAAGGGGGAAGGGGAGGAGGGAGAAACTGTGGGTTAGAGGTGATAGAAAAGAATTTCTATCAACTGACACGTCTGCAAAGGGTCATCGAACCACCAGGGGGCCTCCTAACATAAGAAAAAATATTAACCCTATTTAATTTTGTCTTCAGATTTTGACCTTGACCATCTTCAACACAGCTTTCAACAACAATCAAGAAGGCAACATTGTGTCATGACAATAGCTTTTAATGTAACCTATACTAGTATACCCATGAACAAAACCCACGTCCTCCCAGCAGGAGCTGCCACCAGGGATCAAACTGCTCATCTTGCAGGTGAGGAATGAATGAGCTAATAATGAGCTCAATATTAACCTCACTGTAAAAGAGAAGGGAAGCCTGACATGCTGGGAACTCACAATATGTGGAAAAAGTGCATGAGAAATGCTCCTAACAGTCATGTTTCTTGTTTATTGATAAAACTGAAACAAAAGAAACACTCATGATGGTCATGAAGCAGTTGGCAAAAAAAGTTCAAGATGCAGGTTAATATAGACATTTTCTTGGCATGTTTCTTTTTTTTTTTTTTATTTTGCTTCACTCACCAGGATGAAGCTGGGGTTGTTCCTGTTCCTCCAGCTAAAGGACGGCACACTGATTTCTGGGTACTTGTTGTCATGGAGAACCTCACATCCGCTGTGGGTATGTCCGCTCAGGATGAGGCGAGGCTTAAACCACTGCAACAGCTGAAGGAGAGAAAGCCACATCCACCTCAGATGGCTGTTTCTTACATCACAAGTTTCCCCATCATCTTATGTATCTACACCACGGTTTTTCTCACAGAACTGTTGGTCTGTGTTCATTCAGATGAAAGTGTCTGACAAGAGATCAAAGCTCTTAGTAAGGGCACAAAAGCTGACCATGATGCGGGCTGCAGAGCACTCACCCTCTGTGAAGCTTCCTTTGACAGCACGTCGTACTTCTCTCTGAACAGCAGGTGTCGCTCTTCAGCAGGCGCAGCATCCTGTCCTTTGCAGCTGGCATCACTCACTCTGTACATAGGATAGTGCTGGAGAACAGAGCAGACAGTCAAGAGAATATGTATATGTGTATATATATATATATATATATATATATATATTAGAGATGGGATTTATGGCTCTTTGAAGGGAGCCGGATCTTGAGGAGACGTTCCTTTCAAAGAGCCATTCAAAAGACTGGCTCGTTCTCACAATATCTTACAAAATTTCACAATATATAAGAATGACAAACAATCAAAATATGTATCTATATAAAATCTACTATACAAGATTAAATATTTATAGGAAAAATATAGATAAAAAAGGACAAACCTGAGCAGTCAGTGCAAATTCTAGTAAATGTTTTCGATAGAACTCACAGTATTTGTTTACCAAACAATACTCTATGCCCACAGATGCTTCACATGAATGTAGCGTGTTGGACATCAGACTTCTATGATGTCACATGTTATTTATTTTATTTTCATTTTACTCAACTGTACCACTTCTTATTTATTTATTTATTCATTTATTTATTCATTCAAGGGGGGTGGGGGGTGGGGGGTTGGGCTTGGCGTGTGTGTGTGTGTAAACGTGTGTGCGTATGACTGTGTGAAAGATTTCATTGAGTGTTTTTATTCTTATGTTTTTAATCATGTAAAGAACTTTGTGTTGCCTATGGCATGAATAGTGCTTTATAAATAAAGTTTGATTTGATTTGATTTGATTTGATGACGGCAGTGTCAAAAATTTGTATATAAAAAGAATGGCTCACAAATGAACGGCTCACAGCTGTGAATCGATTCCCATCATTCATTTAAAAGAGTCGTTCAAAAGAATCGATTCGTTCATGAACGTCACATCTCTAAGAGATATTTATATATATATGTGTGTGTGTGTGCGTGTGTGTGTGTAAAGGAGGACATGTGTGCAGCAAAGAAACTGGCTCAGTAAAGTGTCTAATCTTGAACTTGCAGCTATGTAACTGTTTAAAGAATAAACAAAATGTGATTACAGAACAAAATGATGAATTCAGTCATTTATCACTTGAACAAAATATTGACCAATTCATTCTCCTCAGAGGTGAAACTGCTGTATTTCTTTGTTTTAATTAATGAAATTAAATATCTTCTTATTTTTAGGTATCGGATGGAGTGATTAATCATTAAACTGCAGAGCAGAACACTACTACACCAACACATGCCTTTTTCCTTTGTTCTTGCTGTAA
This sequence comes from Melanotaenia boesemani, assembly GCF_017639745.1. Taxonomy (NCBI): domain Eukaryota; kingdom Metazoa; phylum Chordata; class Actinopteri; order Atheriniformes; family Melanotaeniidae; genus Melanotaenia; species Melanotaenia boesemani. Next base: position 25,984,783 of record NC_055689.1, on the reverse strand, counting down.
ATCGATTTTTAGACCATGATCTGTCCTCTGAACGAGTTTATTTTCAGTGTAAAGCATCAGAAAGTTTTCTTGGACACTTCCCAGGTTTTCTGTGCCACACTTATATTTGCTGCAGTCTTGTCCTTTTTCAGCTCTGGCAAACCAGTAATTGTGGGTTGGCATAAAATGAATCGCTACTTAAGCTACAATGCAGGAATGTCGTCACACATATTGGATTAAAAAGCCTGCTTTGTGGAGGAAAATACGAAGAGATTTACCTGGAGATTATTCAGCATTGTGTGAACAGGTTTGGTAAGTGATTGAGTGTGATGTTAATGTCCTGTAAAAGTCCTGCACTGCAGCTTTAAATGAAGCAATCCTAGAGCTTATTCAGTGGCTGCAGATCAACTCAAAATATGTAATAAAAACATGAAAGGAACATTGTGTTCGTTACAGAAATCCATGATGAGCACAAAAGTCTAATAACAGAACAATGCTCAGGTTCAGATTGGAGGGTGTGGGACATTCCTCCCTGTCCTGCACCTCCTGGTCTCACTGTCATTGCCCACATGTGCAACGAAGTCCTTAAGCAGGATGACGGAATACCCAGAAAGACTGCCTTACAGCAGAGGTCCCCAACCCTGGTCCTCAAGGCTCACTATCCAGCAGGTCATAGATGTCTCCCTGCTGCAACACACCTAATTCAAATTAATGGCTCATTAGCAAACTTGTGCAGAGTTTATTAGAGAGGCACCTCCTTCAATGACAAAAGAATGGGTACTCTGAACTTCTGTTTGGGTAACAGGCACAAGCAACAGTCAGGATTCGTTCCCCCATCCAGAGGCAGAGAGACTCCACCCTCTTGAACAGGCTCCAAGCTAGGGGAGGGCAACAAGTGTGCCCAAACCTGCTTGACGCTTTTCATAGGAGTGGAAGAAAGTACAACCCCCTTCAAGGAGACTGGTTCCAGATTCTAAGCTGCTCATCAAGGAGAACCTGACTATAGTCTAGCCGGGACCTCTCGACCTCGGGCACCAGCTCAGAGAGTTGACATTCCACGTCTCTAAAGTCTGTTGCTGAGGACTGGACCAGTAAAGTGCCTTTGTTTGGCAACTGCCCCACTTACACTGCACCGTTTTTACATTTTCATCTGATGCTGAGCTGATGTACATGACCACTAACCAAAAACAAACACACAAAATTTAATTATTATTCCAAAATGAACAATTTACATAATCTAAATTAATAAACAATAATCTAAATAAAGATTTTAATTTTTTTTTAAATACTACAGTAGGTCAATAATGAACCGAGCTATATAATAACCAAGCTATAACCCAGCTAACTCAATAATCCAGCTAATGGCTCAAAAAGGCATTAAAGTATTGGCGGTTATTAAGTTATTGGTTGCTACACATGTAATGATCATTTGGTCACAAACACAAGGAGGAAGAAGGGATGAGGAAGCAGGTACTAAGCCACAGACCTTGTCACACCGAAAACTTCATGTATCAGCTGATTGCTTTGAAACTCACCCTTCTCAGACTGTTCCACATCAACTTTACTATTTTCCTCACACTCATGTTTCTGCTGCTTTCTAACTTTTAAATGGATAGTTGTCTATAAAAGCACATGATTAGTTCCAGAAATATTGTACATGGTTGGTTTCACATGTAGCACAGGTACAAAAATCTATCAAGTTACAGCTTGCTGCTTATTAACCTGTCACGCCACAGAAAACATCCTGTTCACCGTCTGCTTTGAGCAAGTGCACAAATGTACCTGCTGCACATTTTCTGCTTAGACTGGGCTGAATTTAGACACGGCTATGATTGTTTTCTAGTAGTGCATGTTAGTGAAGCTGAGAGAAAATTTAAACTGATGCATAAGAGTTGAATATTCCACCTGTTCTATGTGAAAGTTCAAGGCACTGCTGCTCCTTTAACTAACATGTTCTGGACATTTTATGAATATTTTTTACTAGACACTGTAGAATCTAACAAGTTTGCATTACTATAAAAAAAAATGCAAACTCATTGCCTCAAAATTATTATTTTTTTTGTTAACTTGAGTAAAAGAGCACAATTAACAAGAGTAATATGAGTTTGTAGAACCTAAATAAACCTGAGTGTGCTATAATTACATGAGGTTATAAAAGAAATCTGATGTGATCAATTCCACTTAAATAAGAGACACTTCACAAAATACTGTTTTTATTTTTTAATCATAGACTCTTTTAATTTTGTTCAGCATGTTTCTGGCCCCACTCATAAAAACGGTCACTCAGTAGATTTTTCTCTTGTGGACTAAATATTAATCAAGTATGTTTTGAAGATTTTCAGTGACCACTGCTGTATATCATTTAATTTATCTTTTAAGGTGGTGCCTGCCGTATGCAGCGTTGTAACACAAAAACATATTCTTAATTCAGTATTGAGTGATTTCTCTGACTTTTTTTACCCAGCTCCTTTGCTGATTGTGATGATGTTAAAACATTTGTGACAAGCTTAAATAGCCATTGTTTGTCTGTTTTGGATATGGTATCACCTGTCAAACAGACTTTAGGGTGTAAAAAAGCCCAATCCGTGCACGGGAAATGCCGGAAAATGGAACATCTGTGATAATCTACTAAATTAGAGGTGCATTGACTCCACCTTAAAGATATGATGCAGGAGCTAAATAAAGCAAACTAGCTCAGCCTTTTCCTCTAATCTTGTTTCTTATAAAAAGAAAAATCTGAAAGTGTTTTTTGACACCACTGAAAACCTTGCAGCTCCCTCACCTCTTCATGTGCCTGTATACTCATAGGAGGACTGTAACAAAGTACAAGACATTAGGGCCAGTATTAATCTTCGCCTTATAAATGTTTGTTCAACGGACTTTTTTACCTGTGTGCTCTTGGTCTTCCTTCACTCCTGTCAGCCTACAGGAAGTGATAGCCTCAGTGGGCGTCTTCAAACCTTGCTGACATTGTCCCAACATCGCTGTTTATAAAAACCTTTGGCGTTTGGTAAAACTGATTAATCTTGAATCTGGCTCAGTCCCCAGCTACTTCAAACATGCTTTGGTAAACCTCAATCCTCAAAAAGCCCAACCTTGACCAATCAGAGCCTAAAAACCACAGGGCCGAATCAAAACTACCATTTGTTTCCAAAATTTTGGAAAAGGTAGTGGCAGGTCAGCTGATGTCCTTTATGGAGCAGCATGATTTCTTTGATCATTTTAATTTTTTAGAAAATGTTCCACTGAAACTGCTCTAGTGAAAGTTTCTAGTGATGTGATAATGTCTGCAGACTTAGGTCATTACAGTTTTGGCTTTACCAGATTTAATGTCTGCTTTTGATACCGTAGATCACAGCATACTGATAAATCGACTTGAATCAGAGATGGGGTTTTCTGGTTTTCTGGATCTGTTCTTCATTGGTTTTCCTCATATATAAAATTAAGAACCTTTAATGTCATTATCATCAATATAATGTCTGATGTGTCCAACCTATCTTGTGGAGTTGCACAGGGTTCTGTTCTTGGTCCCGTTTTGTTTTTGTTGTACCTCTTGGTCAGCTGATTCGTGGTTTTAAAAATGTGTCCTATCATTTTTACGCTGATGACATTCAGTTGTATTGTTCTTTCAATAACTCAGAGTTTCACTTTTTATCTGTGCTAAAAGTGGTTTTTATCAGCTACGAGCTATTTCTATAGTTAGGAGAATGTTGTCAAAATAAGATCTTCAAATGAAATGACCTGATTTTATCTCATCTCGTATTGATTTTCGTAATTCCGTTTTCACTCGTTTCAAAAAGGCGACTCTCAGCAGACTTCAGTTAGTGCAAAACTCTGCCGCCAGACTATTGACAGGTACATCCAGGACAGCCTAAGCGACCCTTATTTTATCTAATTTTATTATGGTTTTTACTTTCAAGACATTACATGGTCAGACCCCCACAGTTTGCTGACTTGCTGTGTCCCTTATTTTCAGGACGCCCCCTTCGGTCTTCAGGCCAGAGCCTCCTGAAGGTCCCAAAGACCCGTTTTAAAACTTTGGGGAAACCTGACTTTCAGGCTGTAGCCACCATACTTGCCCCTGTCCCTCTGTGTGGTCGACTCTGTGGACTCTTTTTAAAAAGCAGTTAAAAACTGTTTCAGGAAAGCTTCTTCTTGATGGTTATTATTTATTTTATGAAATTATGTTGTTTTATTGCACCCGTTTTATGTACAGAACTTTGTGCTTTTTATTTGTAAGAAGCACTTTATAAATAAACTTTACTTTATTTACTACTACACATGATTTAAAGTTCAACTACTTGAAGTCATTGCTGAACTTTGCAGCAAATACTTGGTGCGACCGTAGTTTTCGCTAAACTAATGTCAGACCTCTCTGTCAGGGTGCAGCAGCTGTGTGTATAATTACTTTTAAACCAAGTAACTTAAGAAGAATCACGTAACACCACTAAAATCAGTTGTTCGTTTTCATCATCAAATCAACATTATAACAGGTAAACTGTATTTTTATGTCCATAACTTGTACATTCTGGTGAAAGGTGGATTATCGCTGATATGAGTATATATAATATAGGGACCAGAAAAAATGTTTTCCAGTATGTTTTGATGAAAGGCTTTCCTCACACACAGAAAGTAGAGATTATCAAGTGTGACGTTTTTTTTTATAAACATATCATTGCTAAATAATTTATTGCTATTCATCATATCAGTGAGAAACAAAAGAATAAATGTAAACGGAACAAGAAAAGCAGACATTTTAGTTTGCATAATTGGAAAATAGATGTGACATCATAGTTTATTTCTGCTTTTATCTCATGCTGAAGTCATTAGAAACCTTTTTGTGTCATTTATATCATCGAACAACCAAATAAATAAAAGTTTAAATTATCCAGTACTTTTAGGCCCTGATCTATTAACGCTTTGCGTGTACAAAAACAGGTGCAGACGGCTTTGCTCCGCTAAAATCGGCCCAAGCTTATCTATCAAAGCCGCAAACATGGAACTGCGTCAGTTATCCTGGCAAAACTGCGCCGCTCTCCACTTTGCGTTTCTGAAGCTACTGCATATGCATTATGGGCGTTCCGGCCAGAAAGTGCACATTAGTGGGAGGAGACTATGCAAATAAATCTGGTTTGCGCAGCAGTGGGATTCATGTAGCCCGCAAATAGTTTGCGGTGTTTATGTTTGCTCTAAAAATAGCGTTTCTGAAAAGCAGGTGCTAATTGGCACAACAGTATACGCGCAATGGCTGCAGTAATAATTTTAAGGAGGAGGCACAGACACCATGAAAGGCGACTAAGATAATGCATTTTTTTCTATTATATTAATATATTTAGAATGCCAGAGAAGAGGATTGTGGAGACGATCCAGCGTTGCAATATTAGAATTGCTGGATAAGTTTAAAGACTTTATCATGCCTGTCTTTTATTATTATTATTATTATTATTATTATTATTATTATTATTATTATTATTATTATTATTTCTTTATAGCTTTTAAACCTTTATTATTTCTTATTTGTTCCTTGCATGTTTTTATATGTACAATACCTTGGTTCCTAAAGGTTGTTGTTAGTGTGCCTTATAAATAAATTGAACTTGAATATGAAACTATATTGCAGCATTTCTGGTGACATTTAGATTTTTTTCCTCGACTTCCGCAATATTTTTATTTGTCTCCTTTATTTGTCTCAACTTCTATCGGATAAAAGTTAATTTTGCGTTTGCGGTTTCCTTGCTCTCCAGAACCTTACATGACAGAGCAAACAGCGCCGCTAAATCCTCATTTAAATACTGCTGTTTGCTCCGCAAATGATAACAGGAGCAGTCTTAATAGATCAGGCGCTAATCGTAGAAACATAACCAGAGCAAAACTGCGCAGCAAATGTTAAATAGCGCAGCAGTTTTGCCCTCGTCATAACTCAGCCCCTTAAAGTACTGGATAATTTAAACTTTCATTAAGCTCCTAAAGAATAATTTAAAAGTGAAAGTGCAAAGTTGCATAATAAACCCCTTAATGAAGTGATTCACCTTAAGTACATTTATTAAACCTTTTGAACCCCAAAGTTCATATGACTTAATTAAGATTAGTATTAACAGCTACATTAAAGTGACGTTAAATCCATAATTTGATTCTATTAAAACCAATGTTATATTGTACAATGAATGAACTATTTTATAAACCTTTGAATCTTCATTAGAGTTTTGTTTTTCTTTGGGGAAAATAATTTTTTAAGAATGGCATTATATTGTTATAGAAACTAATCATCGGCTGTTAGGTGTGAGCTCTGAAAGGGCATAAAAGGAAGGACAAAAAGAGGAAACACATGGCAAATGAAAAGTTTGGATTAGCAAACAAAAGGCTGTAAACACAAATTTATAAAATGGTGGCAACTTCAGCAAGAACAAGGACTAGAACAAGACAGAAGGAATTAATGAAATGAATAAGTACAGATAGAGAGGCACATAAGTAGGTTTTTCAAGAAAAAACCCCACAAAATTTTAGATTTAATAACTGATTTCACTGGAAGGGATGTCTGAGATGAGGGACAAGATGCCAGTAAATGGAAAAACAAAAACAGCATGTTGCTCTAAAGACTGCGCGCAGGTTTAATCTGAAGCTCGTCTAAGAGTCACTGTAAATATTTTTTTTCACTCTGCAGCACTGAGACACCATGTGTGAGCATTGTGTAAAACAAGCTTGAAAAAAATCTTTATTTCTCTTGCTAAATGTGTTGATGAGTGGAGCCAACCTGACTTCAAACAATGAGCACATATCCATTTTACCTGTAACATGATGGGAGCTGTGGGAGGATAGGACTGCGAGCCTTCACAACTCTCCATCCCTTTGCTGCTGGACTGCGAGTTCTGCAGAAGAGTAAATATAAAGAATTCATCAGCTGGCTTCTGCACAAGTTCCCAATGTGTCCTCAAACACCCGTCAGCATTTTTATTTCATAATTCTGCGCTCTGTTTCCTGGAAAACTGGCGCTGCTGTCAGGAAACGCTGCATGTGTAAAAAGAAAACACCTGCTCTACCTGCAGGAGCAGGTACACTGGAAGTTTATTATTTCTGTTAACAACTTGAGGTCTGGCAAGCAGGGTGAGTGGGAAGTGTTGATAGTGAAAATGTGACTTCCAGAAATTTCTTCCCACCTGAAGAGAACAGTTGAGATCTCTGGAGAGTTTGATCAGCTCCTTTTCCACCGACTGGCAGATGGGACAGCCGTCGCCATGCAGGGCAACGCTGTTCACCAGCAGGAAGCTGCAGAGAGGAGAGACTGAGTGAGTCTGACGAAGCTGCAGCGAAGCTGCAGAGACGCATCCCAGAAGAAAGATTACTAAGAAGATAACTAATTTCTTATTACTTATGTGATGATTTAGAGCAAAATAAACACGATGAGAGCAAATTCAAATGGGAGAAGTCAAACGATGAGATCCAGAGGAAAATCTTCTGCAGTTATCACAATGAGCTTTTCAGTGGCACATTGTTTTCATAATGTGCCTTTAAACTCTAATAAATTAGATTAAATCTGCTTTAAATGTTGCCACAACTCAACATCACATGGAGGAAAGACACTGCTGCAGTGACCTCTCTAGGATGACAGTTATGAGAAGAGTTCACAGCAAAATGAGGATACTTAGAGCTACTCTGATGTTGAATTATAACATAATAACTGGTCCAATTTAATTGATTTTATTGGTTTTAATAGAGAGATCAAAGATATTTAAGGAAATATTATGTGTTTTTTATAATGAGGGTTTGCAATAAATAAATCTTCATAGTGCTTGGACATGTTATGTTAATATACAATGTTTGATAGGATTATATAAACCCACGTTGACATTGAACACTACTGAAAAGTGAGGAAATTAATGTAGCTTAGTGACAGTATTAGCTTTTCTGACATATTAACAAGGAAAATAAATAAAGTTTGCCAGCTTTAACAGAAAAACCAATAAATGTGTTTAGGTTTTTAAATTATTATATCTGTCTAACTTTATTCTATGATGTGCTTGACATTTAGACAGGATTTAAACAAGATCAAATTTAAGCTTAGCCTTAGCCAGTCAATAACTCTCCATTTTATTCTTTTTTGAGTTTGTGAGTATAAAGATCCACTTTTAATTCACTATTCAGGGGACAAGCTACCTGGTACCCGAAGGAATAAAGCAGCCCAAACCATAACATTTCCACCACTGTGCTTCTCAGCTGGTATGCAGTTCTTCTCCTAAAAAGACATATTTGGTCTTCACTAAAAGGTGCATAATCCAAGAAGGCCTTGCATTTGCCTGTATGTTTATAGTCAAACAGTAATACTCTAACTTTTGCTCTGTTGAAATAGGACAGAATCCACACTTAAAACTGTAAGAAAGCACTAGTATTTAAAAGCCAATCTAGAAACTGGGGGCTATTTTTAGAGATTTCCCTTCCTATTAACACAGGTATATGTTATTTAATAGAAGAGCCAGTATTTTTTATGCAAATATCTTTGCAAAGTGTGCAGTTTCCATGTGATGCACTTGTACTTCACATGACATTTACTGCATGCTCTCTGAACGCCGTGAAAACATTTTGTGCAACATATTGGCTGGTTTCTTGTTTAAAATTGCATCTTTGGCACAGACTGACTGAAGAGATAAAAGTGGCCACTTGTCAGCCTGCAGAGACACATATTTTTCTTGCAGCTATGTTCCAGGTTCCCATGCATGTCACATCCTCCGGAAACTTACTTGACTCCCTTTTTGGTGACAATCCTGGTGGAGGAGGCGTTGAAGACCTTTTCAAAGCGCTGCAACTTGAACCAGTCCATTCTGCAGGGAGACACAACACGTCTGTCACACTGCATGAAAACCTGCTGCTCAGTCTGTCACGTCGGTCTGTCATGCACTGTTACATAAGAGCTGTGCCAGCTCGCTTCCTGCTGCACGGGTGCAATCAAACCACGTATGAGCCGCGGCGTGGCTACATAATCCTACATCTCTGAATCACACACATCAAACATGAAGCTGTGCGATGATATACAGCACAAAATACACAGGCTGAAAATTATGATTAAGAAGAAGAAAGGCTTCTTAGATGCCGTTTTAATAAGGACTGAACATGTCATCATTAGTTGTGTGTGTGTGCCTTTCAATGAAAATTTGAAAACATACACTCACTGGCCACTTTATTAGGTACAGTTGTTGTATTGCTTGTTAACACAAAACGCTAATCAGCCAATCACATTGCAGCAGCTGGATGGATTTAGACATGCAGACATGGTCAAGATGATTTGAAGATTAAACCAAGCATAACAATGATGAAGAAAGGAGATTTATGATGCGCCTCAATCTGAGGCGCCACTTTCAGATGGGGTCAGAATTAGGTGTAAGCAACATGACAGCATGGATTCCTACAGCTAAGGCTGTCTGTGTAACGGTGTGGGGAATATCTTTTTTGGGCACACTTTGGACCTCTGGGTACAAACTGCACATGATTCCAACACCACAGCCTACCTGAGTATTGTTGCTGACCATGTTCTTTCCTTGATGACCACAGAGGACAATGCACCATGTCACAAAGCTCAAATCCTCTCCAACTGGTATTTTGAACATGACAACGAGTTCACTGTACTTCACTGGCCTCCACAGTGACCAGAGCTCAACCTAGTAGAGCAGCTTTGGGACGTGGTGGAATGGGAGATTATCATCATGGATGTGCACCCGACTAATCTGCAGCAACTGTGTGATGCTGTCATGACATAATAGAGCAAAATTTCTGAGGAATGTTTACAACACCTGGTTGAATCTAAGCCATGAAGAATTAAGGCAGTTATGAGGCCAGACACAATACCAGAAGATTTGCCTTATAAAGTGACTGGTGAGTGTAGTTTTTCTTATTTTAAAATGAGCTTTTTCAGTTTTAATGTCCACACACTCTTGATTTTCACTTCGATACCCAACCAGGGTTTTCTTAGTGTACAGTCCTAATCATGAACACAAAGCTGGTGTTTTTTTTTGTGTATGTTTTAATGTTTTGTTGTGAGTGCAGCCTGAGAGGGGCGACCACTCTGTAAAGATTGTAAAAACAAATCTTTCTCAACATAAAATGTCAAAGAACTTGGGGGTTTGGGCTGTGTGGTGATGTGGTAGTTTGCACCGTTGCTTTACAGCAAGAATCCTGCTTTGACTCTCGGCTGGTTCTTTCTGTGTCTCCTCATGCATGAATGAGTGTCTTCTGAGCATTTGGCTAAATCCAAACACGTGCATGTTGGATGAAATGGTGATTCTAAATAGGTATAATGTGATTGAGCATGGTCTCTGTGTTGGGTCTATCCAGAGTGTTCTTTGCTTCTCAGATAGTCCTGAACTGAGTTGAGCTGGTATGGAAAATGAATGAAAATGGGGATTTTCAGCAACTCAAGTTCACACTGAGAAAATCCAGAAACATCTTTAAAAGGGACAAGAATGAAAAACAATACTGAATGATCATTATGGTTCATTTAAAATGGACTGAGGTGACATGGAAATGTATCCTGTTTTCTCTTTGCTGTGCTCTGTTTTTATTTATATTTTATTTCGTGTAAAAACTGACTTTGAGTTTGAGCAGCAGGAGCTGACTCTGCACTGTCTCACGCTATTATATGTTGAACCTCTTTCATCCATCAGCGTTTGTTAAGCATGGCACTGCATGTTTGTGAGGCTGATAATGTTGCAAAATAACGTGTTGTGAGAAAAATGCAGCCGTTTTAAGTTAAGCTGACCCGTTTCATGTCACACACACATCACTTACTCACAATCTCATGTAAATCCGGTAAATACTGCACACCATCTTCAGTCATTTTCTTGTCTAAATTTGGACACCTTGAAATACCAACATGGCAGCTGCCATATGCCAAATTTAAGGCCTCAAAAACATTAACAAGCTAATGGCAGATATCACTACAACTACATGAACGTCTTAAATACAATCTATAATTCACAGCATCAGCTTTTATTTTAGAAAGGTTTCGCAATAATTATAACTGACATGAAAAACTTCAACTTTCGCTGTTAAATGATGTCAAACTGGTACTTCTGCTCAACGACAGAACTTCTAACGCAGAACAAACATTTTTAATCTGTATAAATCATTTATGAACTATTTATCCAGACTTTACTCTGGCAAACTAGGGAGCTACTGAATAAGGACTCATAGCACAAAGCTTAAGGAAAAGAAAAACATTTAGTTTTTTTTTTATGAGAAAGTTAAATCTTTAGAAAGTGGTTGTTGTCAGTGTCACTTGTCACTTTTACAAGAAGCAGCTTGATTGTGTAAGTAGAGCGTTATCATTACTTTAAAAAAAGAGTGTAGGACTCTGCAGGTTCAGCAAACAGTATTCAGTGGAGAATTAAAAAGCATTTTCTGTGGATTCATGTACATTAATAACGTGTAAGCAGGGCTAACTTTAAAAATATATGTTTATTATAATGAAGTCTTTTGTAATTTTATTTAATTTGTTGTTAAGGTAACAGGGTGAACTACCTGTATGTTCTCAGCCATGGCCTCTGCTCTGAATGCATTTACTGCAACCAAGCCCATGAGTCAAATATTTTATATGGTTATGTAATGTGGACAAACTAGTCTTTTCACTTTTGTTTGCTGGCAGTAAAACAGGTTTCACTGACCTCCAGTCAGCCCAAAAAGCCTTTCTATAGACAAACAACAAATTATGCCACTAAGGCGTTATCGTGCCCAGGGGTCTGATAAGTAAAAAACATTTAAATCAGTCTTTAATTCATCAGGAATTTCTGCTGCTCCCCTCTCATCTCCAGAACATAAGGCGGTGCAATGAAAAAGCAAGGAAGAAAAGTCTGTTCTTACTCATAATGGAAACCAATGTCGTGATTTCCAACCAGTACAACCAGCTCTGTGTCGGTGGAGTGTCTGAACATCCTGTGGAAGCGACGTACGTCGTCCTCCCAGTGCTGCAGAGAGACCGACACAAACACAGCTGAAGCAGGAATCAGCTCAGGCCTTTCAGAAGAAAAAGAAAGACAGAAAAACTCCCCTGGGAAGCTCATGAGCATTAACTGGATCTCTGAGGGTCTCGCAGCAGCCTCAGCAGACAACATGAGCCCTTTAATCACATCAGCACTGTTTGCGTTTCGCATCACATGGTTGCTTTTAATTAGTGTTGAAACAATTTACAGCTGAGATGAGGTATGGAGGAAAAATGACAAACGTTTGCAACTTTCAGCATCTCAAATGTGAGAATTTGGAGTCATTTTTTTGTTCCACATCATTGTGCACTGATTATTTCTGTATTGAGAATAAAAAAAATAACTTGTTGCTTTGGTTGCAGACTTACATTCAAAGTTAAGAACACTCACCTCTGTGAATCCTCCATAAGAAGTCTAAAACAAGTTATTATTAAAAACCTTTAAACTGAGATGTCTGAGGATCAGCTGCAGCTGTTGGTCTGATGTTATTTTGTTGGGTTAATGGGCCATTTTTCCACACTTCAGCATAACAACTGCTCATTAAAAAAAGTGTAAAGTACAGAATAAATATATGGGCAAATATTTTGATTATCAATTAAAAAGGTGGAAGAATGTGAGTCAATTCAAGGTTTTTGCTTCAGATTTGAATCTTTTTGTGTTTTGTAATATTTTGATTTAAGTCATGTGGATCATAGATTGCGGTGAAATTAAGAGGATGCAAATATTTATCAAACAATCTAACAAAAGTAAAATGAATAATTTTATTAAGTTCTATTTTAATGTACAAATTTTAATGTCACATAAAGCAAAGTCAAAACTGATTAGTTCAGAAAATCATTGACAGGTTAATCTATAAACCAACGGTAAACCTGATTTCACATTTTGCTTCATTGTCCAAAGCCCCTAAACTATAACTTAGTAGCTAGAGCTGCCAGGAGAGAAACCGAAAAGAGGAAAAAAAAAAAAAAAAAAAAAAAAAAAAAAAGCTCGCCCCCCCCATCTTGTTTTGTCTACTGTCTGTTCCTCTATGAGACTCTCTTTTGTCCTCCTCGTTTCATCTATTAATTAAAGGATCCCAACACGATTTGTGTGAAATCCCAGGGTTTTTGTTCCTAAACGCAGGCGCTGAGAGCGTGCAGGCTGCAGCTGTTTACCTCCTTACCTGCAGCCTCTGGGCCCAAATTGTACAACATGATGATTAAACAACCGGACAGCACCGGCCTCTGCTCTGCATCCACAAACATTTTCCCAAGCACCATCAGCGTCATCATCATCCTCAGCTATCAATAACAGTGTTGATATGCAGACAATGCAAAAAGGAAAAGATGGAGCTCTGCGTTACCTTCTGTGAGCTCCACTTGCCTTCGTCGAAGATATCCCCGAGAATAAAGACGATTTCGGGCCTGAGCAGCCACAGAGCGGTCTGAAAAGCCCTCTCCATCTGCCATTCCCTGCGCGTTGGGACACAACAAGTCAGCGTTATTTGTTGTTTTTGTTTACAATCCCGCCCGCAGAGCCGGTGCACAGAATTGTGGATAAAGCGATGATGAAGTGGTTAAAGATGAAGATGAAGACTTTTACCTTCTCAGTTTGTCGAACCAGTGCCCCCCTACAGCTCCGAGGAGGTGGGTGTCCGACAGCACCATGGCGCGGACAGCTGAGTCCATCGGTCGCCCGTCGATGCTCTCTCCGCCCCGGGCATGACTGAGCTTCGGCCAGGCGCACTTGAGGATGGTGGGGAAGTAGATGAGGTACTCGCAGAAGAAGAAAGCGCCGCCGACCACGACCATCAGCACCACCGCAACCACCCATCTGACGCTAAACCTCGGCATTTCTTCGTTATTCGTCGTTTGGGATGCCCTGAACTGGCGCACTGGCGGTGATGGAGCGGTCCATGAGGCATCTTCACCTCGATACAGACCTGGAGGTTTAGGTCTCCTGCCGTGGGATGCTCATGGCAAGTCGCTGTGGAGGCAACGTCGGCTAAAAAAAAGAAAAGAAGCACCCTGTCGCGTCTGGTTGATCCAGAAAAAGGATGAGAAAGTTTAAAACGCACTCCTGTTTTTCAGGAGAAACATCACCCAGAAGCGGCTTTCACATCGTCTGTCTGTCGGGCTCACGAGTCAAGCTAGAAACATCACTTCCGGTCGTATCTTTCAAAATAAAGCCGTAAAACATGCCTTCTATATGTGATCAGTAAACCCAGTCTGTGCTTCAGCATTTTCATTTGGATGTTTTTTAAATCTTATTTGTATTTTATGGAAAATATTGTGCTTTTTATTTGACAGCCCCTGGGAAAGTAGATGATGGAAAATCAAGAAAAACAAGAGAGCAGCCTGTCTTCATTTTCTGATTTTGTTTTTGGTGTAGATTATTATCTTTCTGGGAAAGAAAAGTCATGTTTCCCCACTTGTATTATCTCTTTTCTCATCTTTCAATTCATCATATAAACTATTTTAGTTCTGGTGTATACTTAAGTCCACAACAGAAAGACAGTTATTTACCTGGCTCTGGTTACCATACATTTACCATAAAGATGAAATATGTGTATGCACAACATCCACCCATCTGTTGCCTATATCTGGTTATTCCAGGACCAACACGGAGAGACAAACTAAGTACAACATAAAATGTTTAAACAATAAATTGATTAGGCCCAACCACAGAAATACTGAAATAATATTATATAACAAATATTAATACAGCAATGTAAACTGATTTAACAGGGATCTGTTTTATTTATGGATATTTCTTTTCTCTCTTATTTGTAATATTAATAATGCACAACATTTTGCTTGACATTTAAAAGTTTTGCTTATGGTGGAGTGTTTAGCTGTTTAGTTGAATATCTGAATTCTTGGACACATTTAACATAAACTTCTAAAAATCGTATATAAAATCAGCAACATTTAAAGTACTATAAATTGTCAAGTGGACACTGTCACAGCCAGTTCAAATGTACTAAATACAAAAACAGTAACAAGTAACTTTTGGATTGAAATTTTATATTCTGCTACATTCAGGCAATTAGCATACCATTTATTTACAAAGGTTTGTTTGACTTTTAATTTTATTCCTATTGGATATCTGCCACTGTTTTTAACACATAAATAATGAACCCACAATTAAGATATCAAGACATCAGGACTGTGTGAAGCCTTTAAAAGAATAAAAATGCCACCAGCAATGAAACAACTTCTCTACAACTATGATTTGTCAAGTCTAGTCAGATCAGTTTACTTTGAAAGAACAAGTACTTCCGATTTTGTTGTTAACACCTGTGAACTTGACTGTCAGGCAGGAGAGAATGAATGGAAACAACTGAGTTCTAAGTGATTTTGAAAATTAATCGTTTAATAGCCCGAAAAATTATAGAACATTTAATTGATGAACAATAATCTGATCAGTGATCAGCAAAACCACGAACACAGACAGATGGAAGGAAGACACAAAACGATGGGACAAACGAGATTAAGTGATTAAGAGCAGAAATCTTGTTAGCAGTAGACTGCTAACAGCTGAATAAGTGCAGCTCTGTCTCTGATGATACTGGTCTCATTATGACCTCAGAGTGCAGCTACCTGTTCAGCCAGTCTGTTTTCATGTTTCCGCGTGCGCTCAGTGACAGGGAGGCGATTCACGCCTTTCACTTCCTTTCAGCTCTGACTTTAAATAAAAGAAGTTGAATGCAACATCTGACCCGTGCAGAATGACTAAGCGAGGAGAAAAGTGGAGCTCAGCAGCATTCAAACAAAGGGAATTTGAAGCACGGCAGTATGATTGGAGAGAAATGCTTCCGAGTTTTCAGACTCGTGGTTGGCTCGTGATCATGAATGAGTTATTTTGTTGTTAAAAAAAAAAAAAAAAAAAAATTGGGTGGATAAGCTGAAGTCTTCCCCTCCAGATGTGCAGCCTAGATCTGAGGATTAATTTCAGATGCAAAAGTTAAACAATTGTCCATGACTCCTTGCTTTGCAATGCCACAGAACAAAAGATGACCGCATCAGTTTATTCAGATTTTTATTCATAATTTCAAAACTTAGAAAAAACAAAATAAAAAATTAGAGTAAACTTCAATTATACACTACAAAACACAGTCACTGAAATCCACTATAATACAACTATAAACAGTTTTATAAACTACATACATAAAAGAAACTTACATCTTTACATTTAATCCTAATTTCCAACAAATGCATGCTTACACATTAATTCAGAGAAGCTACTAGTACAGGAAAAGATTGGACATTTTCTATTAATTATTGTCTTTTTAATATATGCTGTTGCCTTGCACCCACAGTATGGTGTTTTATAAATATTCTTATTACCAATGTTTTAATGTGATAATCTAACTCTAAAGTGAAATATGTTGGCTACGAATTCAGGTGGAAGAAAAGTGTTCTAATCCAGGCCTTTTAGATAACTACATACAAGACACAATAAGCATGCTTTATGAACATTTTATTTCCAATCATTAAGGTATAAATGATTCTTTAAAGTGGATTTGATCTAAATAAGATCCAAGAAACTGAAACCAGTCTAAACAGTGCACATTTGTACAAGACCATGAATTTATACACTTCTTATCTTCTCTGAACCTTCCAGGAAGGTCTTTACAGGACATTAACCACGGTTACATAATGTTATTTAATTCAGAATGAATTTTTCAGAATTAAATAATTGAGAATTAAAGTAGTCTTCTTTGTGTTTACATGTAAATAGTATTGGTTGGTATATTGTAACTGTGAAGAAACCAAGATTTGAAAGACTTTAGGTGATTTGCATATATCAGCAGGGTGTCCCAGTGAGAGCAACAACGCTCCCCTTGATCTAACACCACCAACCCACACACAGATGGGAACAGCTGTTTGTAAAGCATATGACCCCCCCCCCCCCCCCCCCCCCCCCCCCCCCCCCCCCCCAAAAAAAAATCGCCTCTTCCGCCTTGGAGCTCCCTGTTCTAGTTATAAAAACACTATTTTTGGAAGGTGCACACAGACTGAAGGGGTTGCTGAATATCATCGTGACCAACATGACTGCATCATGTGTTAGTTGGAAAGTACTTGGAATGGTGCTCACAATTTGATTAGGCAGAGGTAAATATGTCTCTTTGTGGTGGAGTTTTTCTAATCTTACTCTTCCTGCCCTTGTGATGAGGATACAAAGATTTTTCTCTCCCTTTTTTATTTTTCCTCCCACAAATCGTCCAGTGTTTCTTATTCACTCAGCCAGACGATGAGTTGTTTTTTTCTTCAGTGGCCTAATCAGCAAAGAATGATCATCCTGTATTTGACATATTTGGTACACCCACAAATGCACCAATAGCATTCATGCTTGTACTTCACCACTGTTGCTTGACTTTAATTAGACAAGATCATTTAAAAAAAGCTACAAAGGAGGGTCAGATTTTTCTATCAATACAGCTTACCAGACAACAGCAGACAATTAATAACATATTGTTGTTATTGCTTTGTTCATCAAATCATCAAAACTGGAGAAGTAACTTGAATGTCCCTGAGGGGTCATTTGGTTTACAGAGTCAAGTACAAATATGCATGATTCTACAATATATCCCATCTAATATTTATTAAATACAAACACAAAGTACACTCACCACAGTGCCCACTATCACTGGCTATTAACCTCCTGAGCTCTGTGCCCAGTCTTTAGATAGATAGATAGATAGATAGAAGTACTTTATTCATCCCAAGCTGGGAAATTTAGGTGTTGCAGAGGTACAGTCATTTAGCATTGTGCTTCTTAAGGTAGCAAGGAAAATAAAAAACAGTATAAAAATTTCAATATCTACAAGACTTATACAGGAGGTATTTAGCTATACACAGTAAGAGTGAGAATAGCTAGCAAGTAATATAGTCCAGTGCAATGATTAGTAGTGACAGTTGTTTTCAGTGACACAAGATGAGGAGTTTAACTGTGCAAGGTTGATCCAGCCAGTGCAAAAATTCACCAGTTACAACAGTCACTCATATTGTTATCTCTGAGACAATGATGATGAGTTAAACAGTCTTATTGCGTATGGCAGGAAAGATTTCCTGAAGCTGTCCTTGAGACAGCGAAGCTGTCTGAGCCTTTTGGAAAAGGAGCTCCGCTGTCTGTCCAGCACAGGGTGGAGAGGGTGGTCCGGGTTATCCAGGATAGATAACAGTTTGTTCAGTGTCCTCCTCTTCACCACTGCTTCTAAAGTGTCCTGTCTGCAGCCAGTGACAGAGCCAGCTTTCCTGATCAGTTTGTTCAGTCTGTTGGTGTCACTGGCTGCAATGCTGCCCCCCTAGCAGACCACAGATGAGAACAGAGCACCGGCCACAACAGACTGGTAAAAGATTTCCAGCATTTTGCTGCACACGTTGAACGACCGCAGCTTCCGCAGGAAGTAGAGTCTGCTGCAGGCCTTCTTGTACACAGCTGAGCTGTTGGTCTTCCAACTCAGTCTGTTATCGATAGTCACTCCCAGGTATTTATATTCCTCAACCGTGTCCACATCACTACCCAGGATGCAGAGGGGCTGTGGAGCTGATCCCTTCTTCTTGAAGTCTAACACCATCTCTTTGGTCTTGTCCACATTAAGCAGCAGGCGATTCTTACCCGCCCACTACACAAATCCGTCCACCAGCCCCCTGTACTCCTCCTCCCGTCCACCACTTATACACCCAACAACTGCAGAGTCGTCAGAAAATTTCTGAAGGTGACATGACTCTGAGTTGTACTGAAAGTCTGTGGTGTATAAGGTGAGCAGGAATGGAGAGAGCACAGTGCCCTGCGGGGCTCCCACATCACTCATCACCACATCAGACAGGACACCGCCCAGCCGGACAAACTGCGGCCTGTCTGTCAGGTAATCAGCGATCCAGGAGACAGAGGACCCACCGACACCCATCAGCTGCAGCTTCCCACTCAGTAAAGAAGGCTGGATGGTGTTGAAGGCACTGGAGGAATCAAAGAATGTGACTCTCACAATGCCTCCACTACCATCCAGGTGTGAGTGAGTGAGCTGCAGCAGATAGATGACAGCATCTGCTAGAAAATTGCATAGTGAAATAAGTAAGTGTCTGCAGCTATTTACACACTTGTGATATGTGTTAAAGTGTGTAAATATCAGTATATGTGTTAATGGTGATCAGTAAATGGCAAATAGCCGAAATGCAAAAAGTTTAACCGGTTAAGGCCCAACCCATGAAAAAATGGTAAGAAAAGTCCAATTTTTTTAAAATATGAGGTCTTTATTTGGCCTTGTAACAAAATGTAACAAAAAAATTTTTTTTGGGGGGGGGGGTATCTACCATTTATTACCATGTGATATATATAAAATATTATAATATGGTTTTCTGCTTCTGGGTATCTATTAGGGGACAGAAGACAAGTGTCAAATTGTGTTCAACAGGATTTTGAGCAAAGTTTATACTATAAATTGATGCAAAATGTCTCAAAAACTGTATGTGACAAATATGTCAAGTCAGGCTCTTAAGGAAACTGTGCATAAACAATAGATTACAACCTCAGTTAACTGAGGCAAACGAAGAGCTGGCCAAAGTTCCTCCACAGTGATATGTGAGCCTAATAACACCATTCAGAAAATGACTAAAACTGACTCTGCAAACTATTGGGAGTATATAAACAATAACAAGTGGAATAAGTAATGTATTGTATTTCATTAAAGTTGCACAACCCCCAGTAAGGACTGGGTTGTTTCTTTTCAATTGTGTTCTTATTCATAAAATCTTTTAATTTAAAGATGATGTATTTATTTAGCTACTTGCCTCTAGATGTTTTACCTTTAACAGCAGTCAAGTATTTAGGGGTTCTCTTGATACTGAGTATACATTAAGTATATGTGATAAATGATTTTATGAAGCAATGTTTTATGTATATGTTCCTGTTTACATAAAAATGTAAATACAAGGTAACACCTTCTATCTGTGAAACTGTTTGCAGAAGATGTGTTACAATTTTTCCATGCACAGTGCCTACAAGTCGGTATGAAACAGTTAAAGTGACATTTTCTCCTACACAGACCCTAAGTGATGGAAAAACGCACTGTTTGATGTAACCAATCAAATTTGCTGCTCATGATTTTTGCTTGTTGAACTGAAAAGACCTTTTTTTCTTCTATTTGGTTCTTGTCTGACTGAAGAACTGATAAACTCAGCAACCTCGGGTAAAAGATGCTTGTTTTCAAACGGTTTGGTCACATTTTTTAGCTTTTAAATGTAACATAAGGATAATGGGTGGGATCTAGTATTTAAAATTAAAATAGAGCATAAATCCATCTCAGTACTGTGTTTCCCTGGCAGCAATAACTCCTATGAAGATAAGACATCTCTAAAATGCACTAGTTTAAACATGGAGCAATAATTTACCACATAGTTGTATAAACTAATATCATAAGTGTTCATTTCAATTATTCCTTTCCAAGTAGGTGTGCAACAATTCATGCAATAGACCCAGGTTATAGTAACAACCCAGCAGCTGGGCAGTGATGTGGTCTAAGAAACTTAGTAACTCAAACCAACAGATAGAAATCTTTAGAAAGTGAGACTTAAAAAAATGGGCAAACGCTTAATGAGGGGCCAGACTGACTGGTAGAATGTGGAGCGTAGAGTAATAAAAACAAGAACGCACATTAGACACACCCAAAGCAATCAACCTGTGCAGTAGATATGACTTTATTCCCTATATGTGAGTCATACTTGTAGAAGACTGGATCCTACATCTTCCACGATACACCTAATCAGCTCACTGACTGATGAAATCTGCAGGGTTATTTTTAAAATGTTCCCCACAGAGTCACAGGAAACATTATACAACGGTTCAGGATGGAGAGCCTCTTTTACCGCTCTCATTATCATCAACATGTTGGTATGGTAACCATTTATTCATCAGATGTTTGACTAATTAAGAACCAATCAACATAGAAACATTGTTGACATGTTGTAATAATAATAATAATTTATTACTTAATGTGATTTAGTATTGGTCTTATGGTATTTGACTTAAAGGATATTCACTGTAAACTACCACAAACAGCCTGAAGAAGATTCAGTGTTTATTTTAAATTGTAAAAGCTCTGTCTCTAAACAGAAACCACATAAATCAGAGCTTTTTTAACTCACAAACCTGCACTCAATGATCATTTAGCCTCATCATTTGAGCAAAGGCTCACTTGACATTAATCTTACCTGTGCAGCTGTTTCATGGTGTTTTCAGAGGAACAAGTTCTATAGACCTACGAACACAGTTTCTCCAAAAGCTAAATTAAATGTCAGTGTTTTAGCTTCCCTGTCACTGGGAGTAGATGTCTTCCTAATAATAATAGATCTGAAGTGATGAAACTATTATTTCAAGCTTAAAACTGGATTCAGGAGCAGCTTATCCATTCAGTCTACAGTTTATGGAATCATTTGTTAAATCTGTGTAGGAATTTTCATTTAAATGCAGCATCTGACAAATCAGTTTGCTCCTTTACAAGCTTAAAACAATACACAACAAGGAATTTAAAGCTGAGATCACACATTGATTTGTTTAGACGCCATATTGTACTTGTTTTGATGCAGTCTTTCTATGCGCAGGCCCTGAATTTCTAACTTCAAGATGTTTCTCGGTTCAAACTGTAGGATCAGCCTGCAAAATCATCAGTCCATTTTTAATCCTCAAAGCCAAATATTATCATCATCAACAGAGTAATTAAAAAAAACGACCACACATGACTATGTTTTAAATAAATTTGCCAAAAAACAGGGATCAGAGTTTGCAGAGGATCCGATTTCAGCACAATAACCGGCTCGTTACTTAGCAGATACTGCATTCAGTAACTAAACTTAATTACTCCCAGGAAAGTCTATCTTCATTGTCCTTTTATCTTTCCCATCTCTTTCCTTATTCACTACATCTGTCTTTATTTTTAGCCAAACAAAACTTGATCTAACCAGGCAACTGAGGTTATAAACAAAGGTGGTGGGAGAGCTTGCCTTGCTAGGTGGTGCTTCTATTCCAGTATTCAATAAGACGTCACACACCTCCACATTCCTTAAGAACAGCCTAAAAAAAAGACTCTAAAAAAGCTGCAAATGAACATATTTGTGGATATAACTGCTGTCAGTAAAGAAATAGTCCGGTATACTTCATGAAACCTTAAATTTGTCATTTTATTAGTCAAATTACTTACATTAATATGTCATTTAAAAAATCTAAACATGATATATTTTGAGCTTGTCAGTTTAATGACGCATCTATGTTACAATAGGGTCTCCATATGCACAGTTTTTCTCAATACCCAGGTTAAACCAGTTGCCTTTTCCTGCTTTATATGCACTGGTAACGATCCTCGCCCAGCCGTGTTCTCCCTAAAAGCAAGAAAACAAAACATGACAGTTCATTCTGCGGGCACAACGCACAGCATCAGAGAAAGCCACAGTCCTAAAAATACTCCATTCATTACAGCAAAAAACAAAAATCTATGACAGTGAATTTCTAACTAAAGTTTGCAAACAGCAGCTGCATAGCTGCTGCAGGCAGGGCATGGTGAGTAAAACCAACCCAGAACTCTCCCCAGGAGTTTCTCACGATCCAGAACTCGATCCCGTCTTCATCTATGCCCCAGCCAGCCACAGACACAATGTGGTTCGGCAAGGAGAGGGGGTGAAACTCAGAGAAAATGCCTCCAGAATATTCCTCCAGGCCATCGGTTACCATCAGAGCACAGCTGAAAGAAAACAAGAACTTCTGTTTTCTTTAAGAGAAAAATGAGCAAACAGCTTTAGATCTGCAAATCAGATGTTGCTAAACACATTTTTCACAACATTTACATACCCTGTAACTCTTATTGTGTCTCTGACAATAATTAGATTTAATGTAGTTTTTTGCACCCTTACAAAGGTCATTACAGTTCAAGAAGTTTAAGATCTTGTAGAGCTTTATTTGAATTCCTATATCTAATGAGACAACTGAATAAAAGCAGGATTTGAAAGGTTTGACTATAAGAATAACAGTCAAACAAACTAGAACTGTAAAGCTGTGAATGCATGGGGGAAGTAAGAGAAAAAGATATTATCATATTAAATTAACTTTAGCTGTTCCAAAGTGAATAGAAATCTTTATGTGGTGATATTCTAATATTGAATTATAAAGAGTTAAAGGGTCAGGCATATTCTCTTAAAGAACTTTGGAGGACCTTCCCCTACCTGATGGGCCCATTGGTGTAAATTTCAGCTTTCATGTGGTCTCTTCCAGAAACATCTCCATAGTCTCCCACTTTCCACACAGTGTAATTCTTCACAATAGCACATGATTCAAAGAAGGAGCATGTTCCACACTGGTTAAACAGCTCGCACTCTGAAACGAGAAGAAGATCACTCCTGCTGCTGTAGTCAAGCACATTTAGATTACTGCTCAGTTTCAGACTTAAATATCTAAAATGTGCAGACGTGGCTGACTGATGAATGAAGTTACATCACTGGTCGGATCTTTCCCTCTGACATGAACACCAACTCAATCTGATCTGCAATGTCATTAAATGAAAATTAAACAACCTCACAATAAAATAAGATGAAATCTACTGCAGAATTTTCTCAGTGAATCCTGAAGTGAGAGAAAAGTGATCTGGACTGATGTTATTTTGTTTTCAAGACATTCCACTGTGCAATGAAAAAAGATTTAGTATTTCATTCATCAAGATCTAAAATATGTTGTTTAAGTGTCCCTTTTATTGTTTTGGGGGAATTATACAATGTACCCGCTATTAAAACTGTTGTCTGCACCTAACATGATTAAATTAAATCTATTGTGCAGCACTGGAAGGAGCTTAAGTCGATATTTTAGAAGACAACAGGACTTGTCCAGATTTGGTCTAGTTTTAGATCCTGTGGGCATTAAATCTCTTGCTCTAACAATCTCCACTCCCAAGAATTTGGAGCCTGACAGCAGAGATTTTTTATGAAGAATAACACTGAGATCAGCCAAGACATAAAAACTTCAGTTCATAGATGATAGATGTGCTCAATGATAACACTGTGCAAGCTAGCCAGCTGGGAAAATGACTTCTTTGTAGCCTTGACTTTCTGCACTGGTGCTCAAATCGGATAAAATCTTCCCAAGCTGCTGCTAAATAAGCTATTCCTTTAAGATTTATATTTTACTTGAAGATTTTCTGACCACATGTACTTAGGGTAATTTAGTGTAACAATTATAATCAGAGTAAAAACAGGATGAAAACGGAGTATTTCTTACTTTGGTTTATAGCTTGGTAGTTGTTGCAGGTTTCATCAGGAATGCCTTTTTCATGTGCGTAGGCGTAGACTCTCAGGTGGTCTCCTCCATAACAAGAGCCCGCCTTCCCACAGTCTATCACGTTCTGGACAGACAGGTAGGCTGATGGCCACAATCCTCTACGTTTGATGTTAATACGATCTGAAAAAAGGAAGAAAATACCACCAGAAAACAGTGAAACTCTCAGTAGGTTTAAGTCCTGACAGCATGAGTGCTACTAAATATTTTGAAAGTAAATATGATTCAAATTAACATGCTAGCAATTTTTAAATCAAATCTAGTTTCTTCTCCCCTCCTTCCCTCTGTTGTCATGGTTACCTGCTAGTGCACTGGTGGCTCCCATTGCCCAGCAGGAACCACAGTATTGGGGGATGTGCTGGTTCCTTGTGACACTAACATAATTTTTCCCCTTGATGTTCCTCCAATCCCACGACGGAGGAAGACCTGTCACTTTTATATACTCATGAGGTCGGGGCTTTGTCCTATAATAAGCAAACAAGAGGATCCACATCATGTGTAGATTTCATTGTCACAGTTTTCACTTGTTTGACAAACGATGTCTCCTTCCAGCACTGCACAAGTAGCATACTGGCTGTGATTGATTATCAGCTCCTGCAATATCCCGTGGGGGATTCTGACTGAACAGGATATTGAAAGGTGATTCCTATAATTACTCCTTAACCTGAGCGCAGATTCAATCAGCAGGAATAATGGAAAACAACTCAGGGAACAGTTTTACACAAGGAAAACATTAATGTTGTAATTAATATATAAAATCACAGTAAAGTCACAGTTCTTTAGTCATATCTGAAAAAAAAATAGTTGCAAATGTCCTGTAACATTTTCATGTTTTATTCCCACATAGAGTTACATTCTAAAATTAAATCAAATGTTTGTGTCTCTCAGTACTTTTGAAAGACACACTCTAACTAACTCTAACTCTTCTGTGGTTTTATGCAAAGAAGTGTATTCTTCCATAAAAAGGGGAGAGATTTAAACATGACAACAGATTTATGTTTGCATGTGTGTAACCTAACTTATTTTTGCTGTCACCTTCATGACCCATCTTTGGTAGTTATGGTAAGTATAGTGGGTGTGTGCAGGTGTTTGTATGTGTGTGCGTGAAGAACCCACAATTTTATAATTTAGGAAGGCTATAAACACATGGGACTACGGATGGAAATTAGCAACCTTAATTATGCATCGTCCCATTCAAATAAACGATTAAATAATGTGATTTCTTTGTCTTAGCATGTGAAAGAGATGAAAGCATCTCCACTTTAAGCAGCTACAGCAGTAAAGTAATGCACGTTTTATTGATGAACAGAATTATGACAGCTTAATATTTATTACAAAAATGTGTGTTGTAATGTTTAAACTACATTTTTTCTGAGAATACTTCTGTTGGGGATGTCCTATTTCTACATGATACTGAGTGAGACTGTATTTTCCCTACAATATATTCAATTCCGAATGTCTGATTTTCAGAAAACATCTGACAACATATCACACAACATAAGAGACTGTAAAAAATATGGAAACAAAAGAATAAAAAGTGATCCACAAACACGTGAGGATAATTTTTATAATTCATTTCTAAGCTACAGCTAAATCACTACACTGGTGTAAGTTATAACTTTAAAATCACAAGTGACACCCTAAAAGCTTACTACTTGAGAATATTACAAGTGAAATTATGTACTGATTAACACATAGCCGTTGCGTACATCTGACAATTATTTTCCCGACGCAAACAACTAAAAGCCCACCTTCTCTTTTTACTGTTTTACTGTCTGCACCCACGATAAAAATGTTCCTGTCACTTACTTGACTGCGCCTGGTCTGCCGTCTTCTATGGGTTTGTAACACGGCTCGGATAAAAATCTGGAGGAAGTGATTTGTAATAAAAATGACGTTAAAAAAAACAACAGCAGGCCGATGTTTGAAGACGCCATGTTGGCCCCTCCCCCTTTGCATTACGCAGTGACGCAATCATAGAGCGCCGACTGCTGGCCACTGACTGCACAAAGCGCTGTTTCAATAAACTGAATTTGAAACCTAAGTGATGTTCTTGTAATACCCTCAAGATATTTTATAGAACCTGAACGCAACACTGATTATTTATCAGCTATTGCTGTTTAAGGATCAGCAGTAAAACTACATTTCTGAGGAAGATGAACTTTCTTACTTACATCATGTAATTAGTCTTTTTCTCATTTTTGTTTTTAAACACTTTTTTCACAATGTTTGCACTTAAACCTATGAAAATTTTTAGAATAATATTTTATCATGTGATAGAGTTTTTCAACATGTTTATATGGTTACTTTTAGAAAGACATAAAGTTAGATAACATATTTGAGTGTTTTTTTCTTACTCTTGCAAAAGAAGAAGAAAAAAGTATCTCTCAAATTCACAAATTACAATTTTACATTCAGAGCATGAAACCAATATAAATGTTAACGACTAAATGTTTGCATGTGCAAAGGTTATTATGTCTGAAGACTTATTGATTGGGTTTTACTTCACAATCAATAAGACTTCAGATATTTGATGTTCCTTGTGAGCTTGCAAGGGCTGTGCTGCATTTGAGTGTCCTTGGGATGCACGACACTGAGAGCTCAATTCAGCCAGAAGAAAAGAGCAACATTGAAATTATCATTAGTTTTTATTATCTATATTTGGGTTTTTAATAAAATGCCTGCTATTGAAGTCACAGTGATCATAATACCTGGATAATACCTTGATCCTCTGTTAAAATCTACACACAGGAAGTGTGAAGCTTTTAAGGCCACCTTCTCACCCTTTCCCAAATGCAAAGGAATTTGCTTGATTTAATGCACACCTGTCCAGAAATCAAAATATGACCTTAAAGATATTATAGTAACAATTAAGAAACCATTTAAAGTAGGTGAATACAGAAATAATAATGATGAATACACTGTATAAGAGTGTTAGGAAAATGTTTGGGCAGGGTCAGTGAGTGCTTGAATTTTAAGCTTATCCAGTGTGCTTTCTTTTTCCTTTCTGTTTTGTTTTCTATTTTAAATTATGCTTCTTATTTTCTGATTTTTCAGTGTCTCTGTACAGCGCCTTGAATCACCCTGTGATTGTGCTTTACAAATAAACTTGCATTGCCTACTTTAGAGAAACCTTTTCTGAAGATAAATTTTCAGTAATTTATTCATTTTAATTGTGTTTTTCTTCTACTTCACAGTGATTGATAAGCTAACATCCTCAAGATAAAAAAAGTGGTGGCGTGGTGTAGTTTTTGTTTGCTCAGCAGGAAACTTAAATAGCTCACTTAGTTCCCAGTTACAATCACATTACACCTAATGCAGCACAGTTGATTTGTTGGGTTAGCGTGGAGAATATACAGCTTTTAACAAGGTTATTATGTTACAGGATGAAACTAGACTTCAACACACCCTGTTTTTGTAAGAGGGAAACAATGTTGTTTGTACTTTCAATGATTACAGATTAGATGTCCATTAGGAACATAATGAACCCTCGTGAGGAACCCTACACAGTTCACTGTTATTTGTTGAACAGTCCATCTTCAGTTTGTGGTTTATGCTCTATTGATGATGATGAGCAGCTCATGTGAAAGTTCTTCAGTAGAAAAAGAGAGGGTGCATGTGTTTGAAACTCTACAAAACAGGCTGTAAAAGTGAGTTATATGATTTCTGTTTGGTAATAAACATGACTGGACCAACACCGGGTATATGGATGTATCCACAACTTAAATGGAAAGTAGTTTAAAGAGTATTTCCAGAAATCATCCGGCCATTTCTTCATTTTTAAGTCATTTTTGCAAATATAATTTAAACATATTGAGCACAATATACTCACCATTTAAAAAACATCCAGCTAAAATTAGTTTATTTCCTGGGAAAACCAGGGGCAGGGGCACAGACCAGAGAAAAGGGTGACACATGTTAATAAGGCTTTTATAAAAAGGGTTTAGATTATCAGAAATAATTTATTATTACAATTAAAGTGGTCATCTAATGTAAAAGGTAAAGTAAAATTAGTAAAAACAATTAGTTTTTACTTCTCAATAGTTGTTTATTTAGGATATCCTGCATTGTATGGTTTTAATCACTGCCTTTGTTTCATTAATAAAGAAAACAAGAACAAGTTTAATTTAGTTTCTTCTGCATTGTTGGATGTCTAACTTTACACAGTAGTCACATTTGGTGGTTTTATGACTTTGACATCCGCTTCTTGGAGGTCAAAGCTTGGATGTTTACAGTTTGGACAGACAAATATTATCACTCATGTTCATTCATAAACAGATAAATGAACTCATGGTTAAAATATACACAAAATATCATCTGTCACTGATCTGCCACCATAGAGTGGGTAAAATATTAGAAAATTAAAGCATTTTCAACGTATCCTTTGCTGTATTATTTCAGTTAGCAGAAAAAATTTTTAGATGCCGAACTTAGACTGTTTTACCATCAAAATATTGTTTTCACACAGTTTTTTATTATATTTCAAAGATTGATATTTTTATTTATTAATTTCTTAATTTATTTATTTACCATTAAAAACAATAACCATTACTTGGCTATTGTTGTTTTTACCATCACTTCTAAACCTGAGCTGAAAACAGTTTATTTAGGGGAATAATTAAGTTTATTCTGAGGAAGGCAGTCACTAACAGAGATCTTTTTTTAGAGGCTGAGGTACAGTGAAATGTAAACAGTCCTTTATCTCAAAGAACACACTGAATTATTACTTTGAGCATCCAAAAATGATGATACACGTGACAGTGAAAACGGGGAGGTTGAATGTTTCCAGGAGTTGCTAACCGCAGATTATTTATTGCTCTGGGTTTAAAGCTTTTTCAACATGCATCAAACAAACTGAAACGTGATTTCAGATGAAAGTTACAAGAGAAGAGAGAAGAGACTACAGCCACAGTTCATCAACAACAAGTCATCTCATTGAATTTTGTCAACTGAAATTGAAGTTTTGAACGCAGACACACTCAACATTCCTCTTCATAAAGTCAGATACAGTTTGTTTTCTCTGAGAGTACATGCTCTACACATCCCAAGAAGTCCTTTGTGGTTTCACACACAGAGACAATTGTCTACTGCAGGAGCAGAGGAATGAAGTCCCGTCAACCTATCACCTCTTAGATCATCATTGTTGTGTTAAAAGCTGCACTTTTCCATGCTTTGGTGCATCTTCAAAAGCACAAACAGTCCTCAATTATGCATAACCTTACAGCACGAGGATGAGTGTTAGCTTGTTGGCTGTAAATTTTTCAGGATGTAATGTGATGTTCCAAACAGCCTGCCAACATGCGAATCCTTTATAATGAAGCCGATATCCTGGATGTGTGCATTAACATAAGCTTCTTCCTGCTTTTTGAAGCAGGGGCGATAAAAGCCTTGATGACACACTAAACAAGCTTCAATCATCATTTAAGGAGTCCCATTATCCTGCATCAATTTGCAACACTAAAATAGCTAAAAGAGCTGCTCTGCTGTACTAAATAAATTAGAAGACAATCGTGTAGTTGCAGTTAAATATTTTGATCTCTTCCCATTTGTTTTGAATTTCTATGCTATTTATTTTATTCATTTTTAATATTATGTCATGTTATACATTGTAGGATTTTGATCAAATTTGTCGTTTTTAAAGTGCATTATAAATAAAGTTGCAGTTGCTGAAGTTCTATCAGTGAACTACCACATCTGTCAGCAATGCAGGTTGATGGTGAGATTGAAATTTTAATTATGCCTAAAAGTGAGAGCAGTGCTGGCCTGTCATTCACACACTGAAACATCTAATCAATAACCAGGTAAATAACCAGTAATAATTTCTTTGGCCATTTTCTCATATAATTTCTTTTCCTTTTGAAATCTATCATTGCTTATGTTATTCCTTGTGTATATATTGATAAACGGATCTTTCCTTTTATGCAAAGCTTTGTGACTTCTAAATGATGACCCAACCCAACTTTTTGTTATTATGGTGGATGATGGCTACTGATGGATGAAGACACAACCACCTTTGGTTGGGTTATAAGTAATGATC
The DNA here is from genome assembly GCF_017639745.1 of Melanotaenia boesemani. NCBI lineage: Eukaryota > Metazoa > Chordata > Actinopteri > Atheriniformes > Melanotaeniidae > Melanotaenia > Melanotaenia boesemani. The sequence goes on along the minus strand of NC_055689.1, from coordinate 25,954,507 downwards.
ATAATCCAATTTGCAGCATCGTGCTCAGAGAATTCAAATTGCTGTTCAGTGTCAACAAAACCGAGAGGTGGACTGTTAAGTAAAAATGCATTAACTTGTTCAGTTGAACTGACAAACAGGTGGAGTTTTAGGTCCCTTGGAATTAATAATCACAAATAACCCATCATGGTCATGACATCTCAAACTGCTGAAGAAAGCTAGTAAAGGTGAGTAGAGTCTGGTTCTTGTAATCATCTACACAACAGCAATAAGGAAGCATCATATTCACATTCACTCACAAGGAGCATAACTGGAAGGCTCTGCAGCCCAGATCTTTAGTAGTATTGAAGGAGCAGTTTCTTTCTGCATGGTGTAAGACAACTGAATTCATAACAATAACACACTTCTCTCGATTATTGATTTGTTTTCATAAAACTATTGTTTGCGAAAGATCTGTGTAAGAAGTGCAATAAATAAAATAAATAAATAAACAATAATAAAACCACACACAAAACATTTGCTACTTCCCTTTGGGATAAATAAAGTATTTTAATTTCTTTACTTGGAGCACAGGTTTAAAACTCTGGGATTCAACAGCTTCCTGTCAAGTTCTTCACAAAGCCCCATTCATTTCAGTCAGGTGTTGGAGCAGCAGGCGAACAACAACAACATGCAGGTAGTGGCCCTGAGGAGCAGAGTTTGACACTCCTGATTTAGAGTTTGATGTGTTGCCATCAGGTAGGACATTTAGATTTATTTAGCAACTTTAACCAGTGTAAACATTCATTCTAACCACAACCTGTATATGGATATTTGATTTGTATCATTTTAAAATACTTTAAAATATTGTTGGTTACTTTTAGACATAAGTGTTAGTCCATGAGAAAATTAAATTGCAACTCTGCACTGGAATAAGTGGGTATAGAAAATAGATGGATGGATAATATACTCATAAGCCATTTACAAGACTCATTAAACACACAGATCTAAACAGTCAGATCAAAATCTCAGTTTATCCAGTATTTCGTTAATCAAATACCAACAAATCCCCAAAAGCATTGCATGCGCTTGTATTTGCTGATAATTCTAATGCTATAATAACCCTATTATTCATGACTCCAGCAATTTACAAGGATGACTGTAAACTCTTGTAATGTCAGAAAACCTTTGGTGTAAATCCAAAATGTCCTTTAAAAAAAAAAAGAAAACAATAATAAAATGCATTTTTACAGTGACTGTTTTATTATAATTTAAATATATTATCAGGTAAATCACTTATGAATACAATATGAGTGCAATCCAAAAGTGTAGTTAGGAGGTTTTCAGAGGACAAAACAACCATGTATGTCTACATTCCTAAAGACACGATCAGCCCACAGCCACCACAGAAAGATACTAAAAAGCCCACTTAAGCAGAGAAACCTTTAGAGTGCATGGAAAGTGCATCCATGTAAATATTGAGCATGCACAGTTTGGATTTCACTTGTGGATCAATATTGAAGCAATTTGGACGTTAATCTAATTACCTCTGATTTCTTCTTGGCAAATGCTGTTTGAGTTGGGCAGCGTGAAATCTCTAGTGAAATTAAGAGAAAAAAATAATAAAATCATTATTTATGGGAATTTTCCATGATCACATGAATATTTAATTGTAATACAGTTCCTGTGCTATTAGATCTTAAGAGAGATAATCAATATACACTATGTATACAGGTAATTTTATATCTTGGTAAGCATCTTTTTGACAAATTGAACTGAAAGAGTCACTTATGCGAGGAAAAAAAAATCAATCAAGTAATTATATATCATTAAAAGACACAGGAGTTGACCTTGCTTTTTCCAAAAAGTAACAGTCAAGATTAAATATTCTCCAAACTCTTATAAGATCCTAATCTATCTTAGGTCTTTAAATCGCTGTTATGAAGCAGCATCATAAATATGAGCAACAGTATCTGCTGTCAACATGACGGGGACGTATTAAACACAGGAAATACAACTTTTATGTAAATACGGAACAAATGGACAGATAAATGAGTCTAATTTGAATCCAAAAAAGCACTTAAAGATGTATTCGCTTCCAAAGTGGAGCTGTTTCTTTAAAAAGGGGTTCTTCCTTCGCTCATTCTTCTCTTTTCTAAAGGGTTTTACAGAGTTGTTGAGAAGAGGCGGACAGACAAACCGACCCTTGTACCTTGGCATTAACTTAAATGAGGAATAAAGAGCTGGAATAAATCATGAGAAGAATTTGACAATGATAGCTATGTTTTCCTAAACCTTTAGATCTATTGTCACAAGATATAAAAAGTACAAATATACACCAAACATTCAATATTTTAATGAAATGGAATTAAATGTATGTATGTATGTATGTATTTATTTATTTTAAATTAAAACAACTCGTAATTAATCGACAGTCTAAGTCTTGTTCCAATGGATGATGGCTGCTGGCAGGAATGATCTGTGTCTTTCTGTCTTGCCATGTACCTGAAGAAGTCTCTGACTGAACAATCCCTGTTGTTTCCTCACTGCATTGTGTGGAGGATGTAAAGAATTTTCCATTGTCTTCAGCATCTTGTGCAACATTTTTCTCTGAGTTATCCCCAGTACAGAACCAGCCTCGTTGATCAGTTCAGCTTTTTTAAGTCTCTGACTCGGATGCTGCAGCCCCAGAAGATGCTGCAAAGCTGATCGCACTTTACATAACAAACTTATAGAAGATATGCAACATCTTTGGTGCAGAGATTGAATGATTTCAACTTCCTTAAGAAGTAGAGTCTGCTCTGTCCCGTCTTTTAGATGCTTCTGTGTTGCATTTCCAGTCTGGTCTGTTATCCAGTTGAACTCCAAAGTACTTGAATCCCTCCGCTACCTCTGCATTTTCTTCCAGGATGAAATCAGTGCTTTGTTTTCTCATTTCTCCTGAAATCCACAGTCATCTCTTTTATTTAATATGTGTTCAAGATGAGGTTATTATTTCCACACCATCACACAAATTGACTGATCCCTGTACTTAATTTCTTGTCCATCACTGATACGTCCCAACAACTGCAGAGTTCTTCAAGTATTTCTGCAGATGACAAGACTCAGAGTTGTATTGAAAGACTGAGGTGTACAGTGTGAAGAGAAATGGTGAGCGTACAGTTCCTTCTAGCACTCCTATGCTGCTGACCACCCTCTCTGACAAGACTCTCATTCTCACAAACTGTCGTCTATTTCTTTACATGACTAAAACAAAATTATGCTGCTGTCAATTGCTGCATCTTTGTAAACTTTTTATTTTTTTCTGAATACTTACACTAAACAGTCACAACATTAAAACTGCTGCTTAATATCTTGCAGGTCCTGCTCATGCAATCAAAACAGCTGCTGTCATTAGTTGTAAATATTTTCTTGAGAATACATTAGATTGAAAGCTCACTGTCACAGCCTTTAAGTTAAGGCAACAGACTGAACAAGCACTGGACTTTAGTGATAAGCAATGCAAAAAAAAAATCTTCTTGTTGTTGCAATACTACTGAAGATATGAGACAAATGAGTCAGGAGCAACTTGACCTGAAGCTCCACTGCTGAGTCAATTTGACCCACAGATTTTATCAATATCTCCCTCTCAGGAATCAGATGAATAATGGATCAAAGACAAATGTTACTTAAGATCTGTATCCATCCAAGGGGTTAGATCAGCGGGTCCGGACTTCAAACAACACAAACAAATCAAGGGCTGACATGTTTTGAGGTTGATTATTGATCATCACTGGCTGCAGTTCAGGAGCCTCGTGGGCGACTCTGACTGCTCTCACATGACAGTCGTAGCAGAGTAGCCAGTCTGGATCTCTGGTGAAAAGTGAAACTTCAGGGCAGAGGTTGGCAGCGAGCAACTTTTTTCATTAGTATGTTTATTTTACTTGTTTTCTTAAGCTGAATCAGTTCTTCTGATTGGGCCAAATGATGAATCATCACAAGCAGGACCTCTGCTGCTTAAAGTGCCCTGGCTTTTTCCATGTGGAGACGCAAGAGGGTCATTTGGATAACTTCTTTTCTCTTGCTCTTCTCCTTTAGACAAAACAGCACCATGGATCATTTTCCTTGTCAATAGAGTTATAAAATATGTCAAAGAACACTTGATGTATTGATTTTATTCTTGCCTTGATGATGCACAGTGGAGTTCAAGCTTCTACATTGTCTTTAAGAGTGGTAATAAATCATCAAAATATAACTTTAATAGTAATATAACATTCATTGCGTTTAAACTCAAGCAGTTCATTATTTATAGTTTCAATCTGTGGACATATAAAAAGTCTTCCATGCTTTTTTGCTATTTAAGACTTCAGACTATTATCAATAAATGCTCCATCATTGACGTAATAGTCACAAAACAGGACAAATTATGTCCAAGGTGTTCTGCTGATGAAGAACTTAATTGTCAATTGATATTTAAAATAAAGAAAAAGTTAGTTTTAGACTCTTACTGTAGATTTCAAATTAAACTGAAGCAAATGCTGTGTGAGTCAGCACCAGCGTTTAGTATACACTGGAACTTTTTTGGAACATTTTTGTGTATTTTATGACTCACCAGTGACTCAAAATGGAGAAATGATGCAGAAACATGATGGATGTAGGTATTTTCAGACATTTAAAAACCTAATCATGATGCATCTTATGTCTTAAAACACTCAGTTCGACTGTAATTTTCAGCAACAGGAAGTTATCTAAATATCAAAGTGGCTGTATCCTAAGGTAAAACTTTTCTATTCAGATGATAATGACAATGCTCGTATTCACAGTGCAGAATGGCTCACGGAAATGATCATACGGGTTTGGTCCTCACAGTTAAAAGGTGTCAGCGCATAAGACAAAAAGTTCTGTCAGGAAGACAAGCATCTTCCTTTTCCTGCTCTTTCAGCCAACCTCGGATGTCCTACAACCTCTGTGAGCCAATCATCTGATCTTCTTCCTGCTGATGAATGCCTTCTGTTGTTGTTAGTTGTCATTTTACGGTCAGATCAACATGACCCCTCTCCACCTCCCATTCACATCCTCTTTCATAAGATCCTGCACTGATGAGTTATTTAGTGAGCTCATATTATCTCTTCCTCTTTTCGACTTTTGTACTTTTGTCCAGCTCAGAAGTGACAATCACTGTAAAAAGCTCCTTTACAGAATGAGGCTTGAAATCCTCACCATACACGTTTGTCAGAAATACTTCACTATTCTTGTGGCTTAACTTAAAATCGTATATTCAGCACATTTTTTTTAAACTGGGGTGATTTTAGAAGTATTAAATATCAAGTCTTAATTTTATTAAGTTTATGACGTTTTATGTTGATGTTATGAAGCTAAACTGATGTCCACATGTCTTCATATTTTAAGAAAAAAAAGCAAAGATGTGTCTTTTGAAGAATATAGCAAAATAATTTTGAAAACAGTTTATTTGTGAGTGTTACAGAAACAGAAATATGTCCATTCGCTTTTATACCCATGACTTTTTTTCTCAGAAACTTCAGAAGGCAAACTGAGTTGGAGCAAGAATAACAGCCAGAAGAAATCACAGCATGAGCCGAGTCAGGTTAGTTTACATGGCTGAGACGAAACAGTATCATTTAAAGAAAGCCAACAATATTATCTGAACAGCACTGGAAACAAGAGGTAACCTCCAGGAGGGAAAGGTTCAGGGAGGTCTGCTGGGTGGATGTTATTGCCACATTCCTCTCAATTCCAGTTCTGAAAATGTGTTTTTCACACCAGTAGACGTCGCTGTTTCCCTCTCTTAACCAGTATTATCAATAGTAAATGAAATTCTATCTGGAAGGAGTCGCTCTGCTTTGATGTTTTCAGTTCTAAACACGCAAAATAAATAGAAAAATATTTATGCATATAATCTGGTAAAATCAAACAAGATCTGCAGTGCTCTGGAGCACGTTATCTTATTACTCCTGGTATTTCCATCCATATCCTCGTCCCACCTCTTGGTTCCAATTATCCCAAGGGGCTGGGCCGGCTGCCAAGCGCACACTTCTGATTGGCTGAGCCCGGTGTCACTCTCAGGCTCATTCTGTATCCTCCTGTTGGTAAATCCTGTCCACACCAGAAGTCAGAAAGTCAAATTTCAGTAAGGGGGTTCACACAGAGTTGTCGACTTATCCGATTTTCCCGCGCCTGTTTTCAACGATCCATTGTTAAGAAGTGTTGTGAGGATAGTTTAACAGTTTAAAGGTTACTTTCATAACAAGTTTTTCTTGTTAAAAGAGGGTTAATTAGACTTGAGGACTTATTGGTTCCTTTCTCCGGCGTTTTTACGCGTCTTGCCAGCGCAGCTCTCTGCGCACCTGAGTCCGCTGTTGTTCAGTTTGGACAGCGTCAACATGTCTTCAGCGCTTCTGAGCAGCTAAACTATCATGGTGAAATTATTTACTAGCGACCTGTCTGCTGTGGCGAACCTCTGTAAATGCGCTGTCTCCCACTGTGGAATGGCCGGAGTCCAGGTGTCATCCAGGGAGAGCCGATGTGGCCGGTCGGAGGAGCCAGCTGGGATTTGACAGAGCGCTGGAGACTGGGATGCGAGAGAAACCTTAGAGGGACAAACTCCGGCTTATTTTATCTGGATTCAACACGGGCTGACCAGAGCCATGGCCTCTCAAATGGTGTGCGGATTGATCTTCAGGTTGCTGCTGCCGATATGTCTTGCAGCTGGTGAGTTTTCTCTTAAATCCACAATTTTTACACGTCTCGACTGTCTTGTGATGTACGTGCGCCATGTGGGGTTGGATGTTTATCAAGCGAATAAACAATTTGATACCAAAAAAGTTATTTGTCAAAATTATTCTGTAAATGTGATGATGATTATTAGTTTTGTTAATGAAATTATAACCCACCTGTTTAAAGTTTCTCAGCTTGACTTACTGAAATTCACGATGGAGCCATCCATCATATCTTTATATCTTGCTTCCAAGGAGCAAGACTTTCTTGTAATATTTTACAATAGTTATACAGTCTTTGTTACCGTCTGTCAAAATCTTTTCTTTTCTTCTTTGGCTCTGCTGTCACTCATTTTCTGTCCAGTCAATGGGCTTACCATTGTTCAAGAAGTGTGTGTTTTGCTTTTAAAATCCACTGAACACAGACATGTTATTCTTAACTTAAGGGCTGAACAAGTGTTATGTTTAAACATGACAGACAAATTAACTATGAACAAAGTTTTACTGGCAATATAAGAATAAATGAAGAGCGGCTAAAATCTATTTGATTTGCAATGAGCAAATTAAGGGTTTGATTTCATGATTTGTGTGGCTTTGTTCCTTATTATCCTGCTTTAGGCTATAACGCCGCACAGTCATACATCAGCTATTACTCACAAATTGCAGAGCAGCGGCATGACTTACCAGCATTGTCTTCCACCTGGATGTCACCTTTTATTTGATTTAGAAAAACCAACAGCTGGATGTCTGTTCACTGGAGTGTGACTAAAGGATGATATTTATGATTTACTTACAAATGTTTCATTTGAAAGTTAAGTATTTGAAACTCTAAAATCACATGAAATACTTGTTTTCTTACTTTAAGCAACTCTGTTTTATTGTAAGCATAACTGAAAACTTAATTATAGTTGACAGATGTTGAACAAGTAGCTAAATTACTGCACAGAAGTAGCACTAAATGCACATACTGCCATGCCTGTATAATTTGTTGATTTATATAGCTGTGGTTTTTTAGTTTTGTTTGGTAGCCACTCATAAATCATCAGCATTGTTGCAGATGTAGCTGCTGACAGTGTTACTGTTATTAACATTTACACTGCACTGACAGTGATTTCCCTGCTGTTTCACATTCTTTTAAGTAACAATGACGGAGTTTGTTTGCAACTTTATTGAGAAAGCTGCTCCTTACAGTCAAGGTTTTGTGTGTTGTTGAAGGTTTCTGTCTGATTCACTTCTTAGCTATGCAGATGTAGAAGCTGATTTATACTGGTTGCTTTTTTTTGTACTTCTTGCATCTCAAACACTGATTTAAAGTGGGTCCAGATGATACTGGAGGCTTTTGCACCTTGGATGCAGACTCTTTGACTTAAACACAGCTTAATTAATGTTGTAATCCTGTGGTAGGCCGCAAGTGAAAATGATTAGCATCAACATGCCACTGAGGTTCCAGTGTGGTGTCTTTACAGCAGGCAGAAGTACTTTTAACGCTAACAGCATGCGTTCTATAGATAAGACCCACTCAGTACAACCGTAATGCATTGTTTGACAGGCCGATGCGCCCTTTATTTCCAAAAGCAATTGTGAGGCCATGCGTTGTCTCCATTAATTTGTGGAAAGTCGTTTTAACAGTATGAATTAATAATGCGGTTGCAAGGGAGAAAGGAATTGCTTTCCCTCTTATCGTAAACATACCTTTAATATTTTATATTTTTTCAAAATGCCAGTGAGCACTTGTCATGCACTGCAGCTGTACGTGATAACTGACAGGACGGAGAAGTGGAGTGGAAATATGGAAACATGCTCAGAAAGATGAAAGATTAAGTCTCTTTTATTAACTTTTTTGTTTTTTATCATTTGATTTTCATTATTAGTATTGACAACAATGAGTTTAATTTTTTTCCACCTGATTTGGTTTGAACTCTCAATATTTCTTTGCTTTTAGGAAAATGAAAAAAAAAAAAAACATTGCTACATAAACAGATCGGAAACAGACAGCAGATGTTATCATTCCCCCAGCGAACATATTACCCTCACTGTATATGTTTATGTCTGCAATATATGTTGCAAACTGTTGCTTTTCATGTGCTAGTGACAGACTTGTCTGCTGACGTTACACAGTCAGTGTTTCCTGTTAGCCATCTGACAGCACCTCTATTGAAACGCACACAACTGCTGTGCCCATGTGTACACAATCCCCTCTACTAACACACACGCACACACACACATTTACACACAACTACAGGTTTGATCATCAAACAGTCCACTGTTTATCTGTTTACTGGCAGAGTTCAGAGTGTGAATAGAATTGTGATCAGTCACTTTCCCAAATGTCTGACACTGAACGTGGCGTGTGAATGTGGGGACGAGGCAGCGATGCCGACTCAAAAGCACAAAGCTGAGGAAAACACAGGTTAGCTGCTGGGAGCATCTGTGGAGTCACAAAGCTTTACATTTTAAAAACATTGACCCATATGTGGTATATTTGCATATCTTGAGGCTAAAAACTGTTATCCTAACGTCGAAATGTTATTACTTAATCAGAAATAAAATTATTCCAAAAGCTGTGACAAATAAATGTTTGTTTAAAGCGTAGGACTGTAGAGGTAAAAAAAAACTAAACTAAACAGGTAAAACAGAAAATAGCTGCTAAAAATGAAGTTAGAAGTAGCTGAAAATGTAAACATCAGGTAATTTGTGTGTGTGAACAAAAGACAAACTATATTGTATCAAAGGTGAAAACAGTTTAGCCATAAGTTTAAGATTCTTAGGAATAATATAGGGAAAAATAAATAAAGTTATAATTCAATGCTTTACAGTAGTTTGACCAGTAAATCAGGTGCAGTTATGCTCATTTAAAAAAAAACAAAAAGATAAAGAAAACTAGTGTACAGTGTTTAAAGTAAAAACACTAAATAATTTCAATATAAAAATCTTGTAAATCGTCATTGATTTTGTTTGAGTGGAACAGTAGCAATAATGCTGGCTTTCAGAGTTCACTGCTGGTTGCTATGTTTTATATCAATCAATCAAACTTTATTTATTAGGCACTTTTCATACAGTAAATTATAGCACACAGTGCTTTACAGATTTTAAAAAGCATTAAACCATAACCCATCAACCCCCCTCCCACCATACACCCGCCACCTCATCTCCAACACCACTTCTTCATCACCACACATACATAGACACACACACACATACACTCAGATTAATCTGGGGCTGAGCACAGAGGAGCCACGTAAGGAAACACTATCACAAGAGCCATATAATATGTATAATATCTCATTAACAATCAAGAAATGATTTCAAAAGCATTATTAGTCCAGTCTTCATTCTAAGGTTGTGTAACATTTGTTTTTGCAAAATTACTGTCAAACCATCTGTTTTGTTTCTGTATTTCTCAATAAATTAATAAAAGCATTAAACACACACTGGCTCAAGACAACACATTTCCACTTTGGAAATTACAATTAATGCCAAAAGTGAAAGAGCTATTTTGTTATAATAGCTGATTTTATCTACCAGGAGAAAAGTTTTGGTTGATATACCTCTGAAATGGTTTTTCAGTTATAAAATACTGGATGTGATTTTTCAGCCACTTTAACTATAAAATAAGTTGGTATTAGGTGTCGTGCTCTGACGAAAACACTGGCTTTTGAATACTTTTTATTAGTTTCCTCTAAAAGGTTTAAATTCTTGTTTTATCTCTCAGTGCTCGGGTTGGCCTGGCACCGCACTGCTTTATCTTCTGTCATTAAGTTTATTCATGTTCATTGGCTCGAACTCTGAAATCAGCTGGTTCTGACTCCACATGTATGTCTGCTTTGCTTCTTATATGTTTAGGCATTGTGTGTCAGCAATAATGGCTTTTACTGGGGAAAGACAAAAGCCTGATTCAGAATAGGAATTTTTACAGTAATTTGATGTCTGAAAACAAGAACAGTTTATTTTCATTCTCGGTGCAAAATCCTCAGATGGTGAGTCATACAGCAAAGGCAAATGGTCAGAAAGACTGCAGTCAGCTGTCTGCGGGGCAGCAGCAGCAGCACGGCCTGCAGATGCACACTTATTATCAGAAACAACAATCAGTATTGATACAAACATCTTTACATTATTAACTGAGCAGATGAATAGTTGTAGCAGAAGATTCTGAATTGCCTAGTTGGGCAAAATTGGCATATCTGTTACTAATGTAGTGCCATATTTAATGAAAATAAAGTGGGTGCAGGATAAAAATGGTGAGAATGACACACACAAAAAAAGAATATTATGAGTCATTCCTTAGCTGAAGCCTAGAAACTGTCATGCTTACTGTTTTTTGAAAAGAAGAGCAAAAAAAAAAAAAAACTTAATATGGTGAATGATAATCATTAAACACTTTTTAAAATGTCATTTTATCGGTGGTGTTCTTTTCTGGCATGTCACACATTTATGCACAGAGGTAATCTACAGATGTTTGTGATTTTGCCCAAAGTCGGCAGACCCCATGACATTCATGAACTTTTGTTAGTTTTCATTAGTCTGTATCTGAGCACAGAGAAAATCAGGAGGTGCACTTACTTCTGCACCAAGGGAAAAGTCGGAGCCAAGTTAAATGTCAATGAATAGGTCCATTGACTGCACAAAGATAAATACAAGAACCATTTTCTGCAGTTAAGTGTAATTTTTCAGTAGTTCAACACCAGTAGCTGCAGATGCCTGTGACTTAGACGATAACTCGCGCGGCCGACCGGGTTGTAAACTCTGAGCTTGTTGATTTAACTGCGAAGAGAAATTTGGGAGGTCAGACTGAGTGTCCACATTTTATACAGAGTCACTGTGTACTTCCCTCCTTGCCTCCGGACCTAAAAATGTTCAAAGAACTTGTGCAGCCTATCTCATATTTTGTGTTTGCTTTGGGATTTAACTTGCGCCTGAAACTATGAATCTACACATGAAGTGGGCTTCATGTGTAGCTGGTACAGTTCATTTCAGACGCGTTAGCTGGTGTTCAGTCAGCACACGATGTGGGCCATTTATTACTGATAAAAGCCTTGAACAGGGGCGATAGTGGGGGTGGTAGGGATCAATACATCAGTTAATGATTTTTAAAAGTTATGTTAGCAGTTAAGTGTTTTAACCTTTGATAATTGCACAAAAATGTCTGTCATTGGACTTGATGGGGTGTGTTTGGGGAAAGGTAGCTAAAGGAAGTTACATAGTGCAGTGTCATGTGAGCTTGGCTGCAGCAATTATGTTTATCAGCTCATTACTTGATAAGTTAAATAATTTACGATTTTTAAAATAAAATAAATTCAGAATTGTTAAATAAAAGTGATCAATCAAAAGTAAATTAAAACACACTCATTTTTCCCAATTTTTAATTGCAGCCACATAACTTTTATGAACACTTTTATTTATACAAATTAATTCATTAATGGGTTAATTGTCTTGCATATGATTCTTTTAACTTTAATCTTAGCTTACAAATAAGATAAATTAAATCAGAAATAACGAAACTTCATACACTCTTTGTGACATTTCACACTCGGAATTGCTCCACGTTCTCCTTGTTTTCCTGTTTTGTAATCTGGGATTTGCCATCTTTTAGTTTGTGACGTCTTTTTCATTCCATTTTATTTCCAAAATTGTTAACCCATGAAATACTGAAGCATGAGGTCGTTGCTAAATGAAACCTTTACGTGAGACAGGAAGATCTAACCACAGAGACTTAATTGTCTCTGTTTTTACACCTAAGGACTTTAGGATGATTATTCTACTTCAAAACAAACATCACTTTCCTTAGAAACTGAATTAAAGGCAGGTTTGTTTTTGTGATGGGGGCCAGATGAAGAGATAATTAGGCTTGTGAGTTTAGACTTAAGTTAGAAGAATGTTCTGGTGTTTTATTACCACAAGCAGTTTTTCTACACCACAAACATTTTAATGAGTTTAACCACATGTTTCTCCCAAATCTGTGTTCACTTCAAGTGAGGATCCCATTGCCAGCTTCTGCATTTTTTATACAATTGTGCATAATGTAATGCATGCAAAATACAAAGACTCAGCAGACTTGGTGGTATTTGTTTAAAAAAACAATCAAACAAACAAAAAGATTTTTATTCATGATTATTTAAAAGTGGATTTGCTACGTTTGTCTTTTTTCTGCAGCTTCCCTGTTCAGGTACAATGTCCTGTCCCTCGTCTACCTCATCTACCTCCTGCTTATTCCTCTCTTCCCAGAGCCCACGAGCACAACAATGCAAGGTGAGAAATACAACCAACATTTTGTAATTTCACATTTTCATTGGTTTTGTCTTTGCCCACCACGTGGAGAATCTGGACTCTTTTTCCTAAAACCTTTAGGTTTGAATGTTGTTCTCTGTAATATAAGCCAGCCCTTCTCCACTAGACTTGAATTTCCTTGTGATGATGGTGGATTTGGCACATGTTTTAGTCCATGAAAGGTAATATTGGTTTGTGCCGGCACAAATCCATCTGTAATAATAAAACAGATCCAGCGTTGGCCAGATCACAGAAATAAAGATGTGGTCCATCAGAGCCAGATTTGAAATCTGCTTGATAAAAGTGGACATTGTAGGCTTATTAAAGGCTTTATTCAAACAGATAATTCTCATATAGCTGAGACAAACCAAGAACTCAAGCTGTGCTTTGAAACCCGTACGACCCTGAAAATGTTATTTGTAGAGAAAAAGAAAAGAGAACATTCTGGGATGTGGACTGTTTTTGATAATGGTTAACCACTTCAGTTCTAAAAGAAGGAAAGAAAAGTTGCTTTTTGATACTTTCAGTTGGTTTTATTTTGTAAAATCCATAATCTGTGTGCATTTAACAAGTAATGATACTTAATTCAACCATTATGAAGGTTGAGGTGAAAGCTTCATATTTCAGCTTTTAGGTTTCAGATATGTGTATTTAATGAAAGCCACCCTTAAAGCTGGTAGAGTAGCTTCTAAATCTTCCTTTCATGTCTGTACTGAAGCTATTTATCCTTCAAAGAAATATGGATCACAATGGACTGCTGCAGTTTTTGACAAGTGACTGAGGTGACTGTTCTTCTACGGATGATGAATGTAGGATTGCAGCCGCCAACTTCTGCCGCACTGTCATGAACTCCCTTTACCGCAAATTACTAAACAGCACACCTCCCAGACCTCTGCAGTAATGATATGGGTTTCTGTAGAAGACCACATGCAGTGTTTAATAATACATAACCCCATATTGGCAAAGGGAACAACATTCAGTTTGAGGTTTGTCTGCTCGTCTCCAGCTGAAATAACAATCAGGAAGTAAAAGTGGAAGAAAGAGAAGAGAAAGTGGACCACTTACTATCTCATCAATATTTAAAGAGAGGAGGCTTCTAGTAAAGCTGGATGTTCACCTGTCTGATGGTTGTTGACTTCAAGAGTTATGTTGAAATTAACACTCCCATGTTTTATTGTCCCTCTAAGTTGACCTGAAGATTACGTCTGCCCAGTGAGACAAACCTGAAACCAGCAAGAAATAACACATTTATCCCTTTTAAACAATAAAAGAAATCAATAATAAAAATAAATTAAATCTAATAAGAAAAAAATTGAACATCAGAAAATTAATTTAAAACATTTGAACAATAGTAAAGAGGCTAAATATATGTTTGAGTGATATTTAACCAAACAGTGGAGGAAAACTGAGCAAACACAACATTTGTGGAGCAGAATTATCAATTATTTAAGCAATTGTCAATTTTGACTTTTAATTTTAATTGCAACCTATCAAATTATTTGATGTAATTATTAATTGAAATATAATTTATTGCTAGTGTTATCTGTCAAGTACCATAAAAAAATGTAAAACAATATTTACTAATTTAGACTAATTCTAATGTGGATCCAATACTCTGCAAATGTCACAAGGTTAGATAAACCACTTCCTCTCTTAAACAAAAGCAGCTTTCTTTTTATTTAGCTTTTATTAAAGAGAAGTGTAGCCTGAAGTTGATAACACTTTCACACCTATGTTTACATGATTTTCTCCCAGATAGCTGTGTGGTTTGGCTGATCATGCACAGCACCCAAATCATAAAAGAAGTGAAGTAAAGTGCCACAGGCATCAGATAGTATGAGATATTCTCGTAGCATAACCTGCCAGGACTTGCATCCCATCTGTCTGCCTCTGCTGTCTGTCATCAGGGACGGGGCTTCAGGCTGACAGACACAGTATGAGGAACTTACACAGAACGCAATCTAAGTAATGGGATTGTTTTTGACTAACAATGAAATGGCTGAAAAGTTGCATGCTATTGCTTGATAAACAGCTCATGTAAATCAAACATTTCTTATCTTGTGGAAGGTGAAAAGTTTTTAGACAAAATTTCCCGTTCAGCATTTAGATTCATGTCAAATTCCAGGCATTTAAGTTGCCGGGTTGGTGAAAAGTTAACACGTGAGGAAAATTTAAGCCTTACATGAAGGAGAAAGTTTCTTGGCAGGGACTTTTTCTTTTAATTAATGTTCTGAAAACTCAGTATAGATATGCAGAAAATACACAGTGACAGCACAAACTTAAATATGTATCTTATTGCACAGAAAAGAAACAGATTCAGCCCTTGTTAAAATCATTTCAGAGGGAATTTATTTAAATAAATTCAGTTCTTTGTGTTGATGGTCTGTTTCATATTGACTTCCGATGTTAAAGGACATGTGGCATTTAAATCTGTTAAGTTAAATTGAAACCAAATGTTAGGCATGAATAATTTATTTGGTATGATTTGCTTTAAAAAGCCACAGTGCGCCCAAGGATATGTCATTATATGAGACTCCAGTCCTGACTGGAGTGAAACTACATCTTATGCAACTTCTTCTTTGTGATTTACTCTCTAATATTCTAATTGCAGTATTTGGCTGTACAAACCCCCGTTTTTCGGTGTTTGTCAGTGGAGGTGAGCAGAAATTGTAAATGTTGCTCTCATATGGTCAGTGAACATTTTACGAACCTCTACAGTAGCTGCCACATGCCTTGTTCAATGGAAACTGACATGACAGTTTCCCATAGGGGAGCCATTTAGCACTGTGGCATGAATTCGTATAAATATTTGATGTTATGGGTGATTTATCAAGTTTATGTTCCAGCTTGTAGACTTCTAACAGTGAGTGTCTGGCTTTAATGCATCTCTTAGTTTGGCTTTTTGAAAACCAGTTGTCACCAAATTCTTTCTGGGACTTAGACACTTTTTCTACTTTAAGGCAGACAAATTATGAAATAAATGGCATTATCTAATTACTTAATATACCAGGTCTATGATTAATGATAGCTTTAACATATTATTAAAGCTGAACTTTACTCTCTGTTTAGGAAGCACATAAAATGCACTCCAGGAGAGCATTTTGAGACTGAATAGTGACGTATTCAAGATTAACATCACCAGACACAGATGCCTTTTAGACAAAAATGCTGTTCCAAATACTAAAAAAGGGCGACATCGCCAGAGCATTTGCATTGTCCAGAGCTTTAGGACCAATTTGGATGCAAAAGTTTACAAAAAGCTCTTCATTCTCATATTTACAAGCATTCTTTTCCCTCATTGTGAAAGCCCAGGGAATTGCAATGGGAAATTTGCACAAATTGTTTTTCATTTAAACATTTAACAAGGAGACGTGGTGTGTTGTTGCACACACGTTGTGATAAGGTTAGCCTTCAGCGTCCCGGGGCTCAGCGGTAGTGCTTCACTTTAGCCAGGATATTGTGCAGTACTACAGTAAAAGTTGTTACTCGCTTCCCATAAGGATGCAGTAAATTTAATGAGATGCTGCACCGTGATTAACTACTGGACCAGACTGTGTAGATATGTGTGACAATTTAATCCAACAAGGTCGATAGCATAGCAAGTCACAATGCTGTTGTTTGTTTTATGTCTTTAAAGTAAAATGTCAAGAAAGGATGAAGGTTAAGATTTTAATTTTTATTAATAGATATTATGAGAAATCTTAGAGAATTATCACCATAACAACTCCTGAAATTATCCCAAATACCTGTAGGTGCTCTGTAAAACAGCCATGTGGTGAGCAGCTGTGCAGCTTCGCTAGCATCAGTCGTGTCCTCCCACAGCTGTGTTTTTTACCTGTTAAAGGAAGACGCTGGCTCAGTCAATACCTTTAATGTTCTTGTGGCCCCACACAGCTAAGTTATTATTTGTTAACATGAAACCAAAGAACAAAATCACATATAAAGGTCAGTTTCCGCTCCTCTGATGATGAATTACAGACTTAAAGGTCTTGTGGTCCACCAGAATGTTTATTTGACTTTTCAATAGAAATAAGCTTTGCTCAGTAGAAGTGGTGCCAGTTCTTAGCCAGGATATGTTCTGAGAGCCACAGAAAGTCCTTTTTGGATGTTCTCCCGGTCACCCTCATCTTCTCTTCCAATTCATTCAAAACAGCTTCTGACTCTGTAGCAATATCAGATCGATATGATGTGCAACAGGAAACAGCTGTCCAAAGATAACTACATACGAACTCAGAAACACCAAGAATTTTTTAAATGTTTCAGACGTTTGTGTCGGGAAAAGTTCTTTGTGTGACCAAAAATAAAACAGCAAAGAGACTTTTTTCTTTGTATCAGTGCACAGATAAAGTAAATACCATGTGGAAATCCTTAAACTGAGTGTTGTTTTACTCATTGTAGCTGTTCTCCCCCTTTAGGCCACACAGGGCGGCTGCTGCAGTCCCTGTGCTTCACCAGTATGTCCTTCCTGCTGCTCCACATCATCTATCAGATTACCATCAACAGCCTCCTGGCTGGGAACTCCATCTCCGCCAACTTCAGCTGTGAGTACACTGCAGCCTTTATAGTCAAAGCTTTGAGGCCAGTGAGGTTTGTTGTGTGCAGAAATCAACATGAAGAAGGTCAAAGATCGAAGAGGAGGAAATGGGGCCGGTTGCTTGTGTTGAATTCAGTTGTTCTTGCTTTCTAAAAGCATTGAAGACATACAAGAAGCAACTTGTTTGTTTTTAAAAAAGAAGGACTGATGAAACAACAGTCAAAGAAACAGAGGATTTAGACTCAAGAATCAGCTTGAAAGTTTTTGGAGAAACCCTTACTTCTCTGTAGACAATGTGTTATTTTCAGGAACTCATATAGATATACACTCATCTAGCTTAGCTAAGATAAATGTAAATACACTAAATATATTGTGGTTCAAACACATTTTAAATGTTTTGAGTTGAACTAATGTGTTGAAATGGGAGAAATCTCTTCTGCCACATGTTCATGCCAGACTGGGAACACATGTGTGTCCCATCCATCACACAAGTCATTTTCTGTGCTTAAACTTTGACCTCAGCGGCTTATTTAGGAGTCATCAGTGAACGGACAGCTTTTTTCACACCCTGAGGGGAATTTTCAGTCCAAAAGTGAAAGTTTGCACCATTTAGGTAAAAATGCATAACAGTTTCCCCACATGATGAGGAGTTATAACTCACATTCCTCAGCTTAATTAGCTTTTTTATTACATAAGGCAACAGACAAAAAACACGTCAGAAAAGCAAACACTATAAGCTGCTCCCTTGCTCTTATAAAGGTGTAAATAATTGGCTGAGGCTGTCTCTTGACACTTAGTGTTGAACTGTAAAATTTGAATAAGTAAAGACAGGACAGACCCTGACCTTGTTCTCTAATGACTTGTACTTTCTAATGGAAGCAGCTTGCTTTCCTCGGCTGAAGCATAGCCAGCTCAGTGGGCAGAACAAACCTTATCGTCTCAGGCAGAAACACAGGAGCTGTTCAGAGAGGATACACTAAATGTGCTCTCAAGGAGATCTTTATGACTGGATTCTCCGGAGCTGCAGTATTTAGCAGACCAAAACCCAAGTGGGATGAGTTCATAAACCCATTTACTTTATCTAACTCTCATATTATACAGTTGATTTGAAGCAAGACTTTTCTGCATATTAAAGAGATTAAGGACATGTCACCCCCTTCATTTCTTTTTATTTCCTTTGGATTACACAGGAAGTTAGACATTTCTCTTATCCCCTTAAACTGCCGCCTACATTCTGAGAAAATGCGTTATCTCGGGTTTCTATATCTGGTATTTAGCCCTCCTGACAGCCTTTTCCTTTTGGCAGCCACACATAAACAAGGAGTCCTGTTCTACACTGAAGTGGTTAACCTTCCCCTGGATAACTTCATATAATTTCTCTTGTTCGTTCGCAGCCAAATACACCATTAAAGCAGTAAGCTGGGTTGAAAGTGAATGAGAAAACCTTTCCAAAAGACCTAACACCTCCAGCTGTTAGGGCAGGTCAGCGACTGGTCACCAGATGAGCCTTCCTTTGGAGTCATCCGTCATTCCTGTGTGCTGACTCGACACAGAGGGAGCTGCATTTACAAACAGTTTGTATTAACCGTGAAGGAGCTCTAGACGGGTGGAGTTCTCTACATTTCATGTCAGTTAAAATGTCTACAAAGAGATTACACCTCTTTGACTTTGAGATATTTTCCTGCAATTGTCTACACTTGTTGGCAGACATTGCCCTCAGTGGCACTCCCCACCCTCTAAAAAGAAAAGGATCTGCTGGTTTGTTTTGTTCCACATCTAACGAATCAAAAGGGCTAAACAGCCTGCTGAATAACTGTTTCATGACAATTACCACTCTTCTTATCCACACACATCCTTCCAGCGGTTTAGTAAATGTGAAACATTTTCTCAACTCTGAGACTGTCCAGTAATCGTTATGAAATGCTGAAATATTGACGCTCAGTCTTTAGAAAGGCGTAACTCGTATTAGGCCCCAGAGATAGAGGAGAGTGCAGAGAAATGCTGCGCTGTGTTTAACAGTCCAGCAAGCACAAAGGGTGTTTTATGATGCTCTCATAAAGTCTGAGGACAGGTATTTTTGGTGTCCAACTGGGGTGAAACGTGGCCTCGCAGCCACAGACAAAGTAAGTCTCACACTCTCTTCCAGAAGTCTTCATGCTGAGCTCAGCCTGTTTTACACAAAATTATTCTGTCATGCTATGGATAAGACCGGCCTAATTTTACCTCTGACATTCCTCCGGCATGATGTCACACACAGGATGGGTTTCCTCTCACACCTGTTGGTTTAGCTTGGGCTGGGTGAAGTTACGTGTTGCAGATGTTGGGACTTGGGGATCATTAAAACAGGCCATGTTTTGTTTGCAGTCATTGGGTTTCTGTTTGAAGATGTCAGTGGGGTATTACGGGCTTTTTCTACCACTGAGGGGAATTGTTGGGGGTTTAAAAAAAAAGCATTGCTGGACTTTATCTCCTTCTCTGCAAGGTTATGACTCTGCCTTATATCTTGGTTACTGAGCAGCTAGAACAGAAAATGAAGAACTACATCATGCAGAGTTTAAAAGAGCTGACTTAAATAATTATTTTTCATCACGTCATGTTAAGCAGGACACAATATGACAAATTATTCTATTTTATTTTATTTTATTTTGTTAACTACAGAATTCCCAATATGCTATTGTATCCCATCAAACTTCTGTTTGGACTAACTTTGATACTGCTGTAGTTTGCTGACTTTTTGCTGAGGTTTGGTCTCTCCATACCAGAGACAGATAGGCGTGTCTATGCATCTCTAGCTTGTTTTATTCTCTCCTTTTTGTTGCTGTAAACTCCTGAGCCTGCTGTAAGCTGTAGTTTTGCATTGGATGGGACTGATGAGAATCAGTCAGTTAACATTAGGAAGGTGAAAACTGATGAAAGACTTGGAAAGTTTGGAACTGGTGCAGTCTACAATGAATTACGTCAAAATCTTAACATTTAGCTTAAATGTTAAGCTAAATGTATCACAGCCTAACTCGTAGTAAATGTTTGCATTGAAAAGGTTTGTCTTGTGTTTCATTCTTGGTGGTGGTAAAGCAGATTGATCGTTTATTTGTTTGATGAATATTTGCTCCTCAGTGGACCTTAAGACAACATTCTCAAAACCAAAAAAAAAAAAAGAAAAGAAAAGAAGTCATATAGGGTTAGAGAGTTTTTTACCACGATAAATCCATCTGGCTTCCTTCACCAAACTGTAAAAATGGGAGTGGCTGCGTGGAGGCGGACAGATAAGCCTTAACAGTTCACTTTGTTTTTGAGTGAAGTGTTTGATGTCAGAGGTTGGCCATGTGGCCTCCTCCCTTCACAGATGTTTTTGTCCTTTTAAATTTCTGTTGTCACCCACCCACTGACCTGTCTTCTCTTCTACTGCTACATAAGAAAGAATGTATTAAATTTGTGATGATCTTTTTATTTCAGAAGGTAGAATTCAGTGGTTGGGGTCAACTTTCAGGGTCTTAGCTTCAGTCAGGAATAAGGAATCTGGTGACAGAACGTCTGCAGTAGTGATATAATAATTAGAGCTGTTTTATTTTTTCTGATTAGAAATAAAGTTGTTTAGAACCCTGATTAGAACCCAGTTGTTTTTTTTAACCTGAGTCACTGATATTCAGATATGTTCTTTAGAGATGCTGAACCATCATCCAAAATAAGAATTCTCTGTCCACTTTGCAATTAAAGATTTTCTACATAGTTTATATAAATTAATGAATAAAATTAAATAAATGAATAAAAAGCCCAAAAAGTGTGTTTGACATCTATACTCTACTTGTAATACAGAAGCCTCAGATATGTGCAGTTCAGCACTTAATTAATTACCTAATGCAAATCATCCGGAGAAATCGATGTAAATCACAGACTAATGTTGTATTTTCTCTGGCTGTAGAACAAAGACCCAACAATCTTTGTTCTTCTTGGTGTATAAATAGAATACCTGGACATCTCTGGAGAAGGGCCATGCGCGAAGATTTAATCCAAAGAAAGCCTGTGGCTAATGTTTTTTTTTTCTTTTCTTTCTTTAGTTTTCATTAACAAAGCAAATAATTATTCATTAAACAGGTCACCATAACACTGCTGGGCATTTTTGAATGAATGTGATATAATAATGTCATTAGACGTGTGAAGGTTCAAGTCTTTGCCACAAAAACATAACTGAAGTAGCTAAATTATTTCACTTTTTTTCTGTCCAGGTTCCTCGTGGGAGAGCTCTATAAGACAAATTGGTTTTGAGAGGTAAGAGAATGATTATGCAAAGAAATGTGGTGAAGTGGAGTTTTAACTATTTAAGCTGCCAAATCAGGCCTCTGTCATGCACAATAAACAGCAAAAAAACCTTCTGAATAGACATTTTTACATTTATTTCTTATCATCCACAGTATTTATTAGAAGGAAGTTGCATCAACTGTTCAAAATGGCCCAAATATACCAACCTCACAATAACATTAACCATCATGTTTTGCATTTGACTGTGCTGGTGCATCATCTCTATAAATCCTCAAGCCCTTTGATGAAAGCTAAACCCAGTTATGATGGACAATATGCTAACAGGCCTATTTTTCAAAGCTCTTGATGTGTCTGTTTCCACACATCCTTGTGATCGTATTAGATTTTTTTTTTTCTGAATACGGGAATGTCGAAACTCAGCCACGTCCTTTTTCCAGTACTTAGCGGCTCTCAATGGATAGTATACTAAACAGTAAGTGGCGGAAGTAGGGCCATAAACATTTCATCCTGGCTGCATTTACCTGTTTGTTATGAGGATCATATACAGAGCATATACAATATTTACAGCTGCATTTTCTTCTTTTTACTGCCTCTGTGGCGGAAAGTATATGTATAAGAATCGACTGAGGATTCACAGCTGTTATCTTACCTCAGGACTGACCCTGATAAATCCTTTAAAGATACCAAATATTTATATGCTGTCCAGCATGTTTTGCAGCCTTGTATGTATTGGTAGTTGTTACTTGTTACCCATGCAGCTTGCAGCACTGAGGACAGGGTTTAGCATGCTAATGTTTTTGTAATTCCCTCACGTGATAAATAAGGGAAAGAGGGAGTCATAAAAGTTGCTGGCTCAACCTTGTTTGGCTCTGATGGTTTCCATCTCTTTCATCCGCTTGAGGATGCACAAAGCTTCTCAACAATAAAGCCCATGGAAACAGACGTCCTTGATTAAATTAAACTCTCCAACAGCAGCCAGAGGCCCAACTATTTTTCTTGAGTGTGCGTTTTCCATCGCAATGATTAGCACTCTGTTTTCAACTTGTTACTTTTATAGGCCTAATATCCACTCAAGGATAGAGTGAGATTGGTTCTACTTGAAATGACTAGTTGCTTTACAACCAGAGCCAAACGCTTAGCTTTTTTTTTCTCTGCTGCATGCACTGCCAAATCACCAGTATGTTTTGTTTATTGTAAGCTCTTTAATTACACTTGGAGCTCAGCGTGAAATGTAAAGAAAACACTGAGGTGGCCAAACACAGGATACGGTGTGATTGGTGTGAAACTGAAACAGAAATTGGTTGGGATGATAAAAGAGAGTTGTAGAGATTTTGAAACCTGTTAGCCATTTCAAAGACAATTTTCATTTGCTTTAATTGTACATGTAATCATGACACCTCATAAAACCTATCCTCAAGCATTACTGTAATGAAAGAATACTGTAGCTGTCATGGCAACAAACATTCAGCTTCCTGTCTGAATGAATAAACCTGATTGGATTTTAGATAGAGGTGAGCAGAGAAATTAACAAATGCCACAAAAGCTTTGTTTGTTCACACTGATTTAGAAAATGTTTTACTTTAGTTAATAAATGAGAAACAAAGATTAAATAAAGCAGAACTGGGATAAATGCAAATGGAAGTGCTGCTCATAGAGTTTAGATCTTGTTAATAGACATCAAAACATCTCATAACATCTTGTTTTTAGTTTTTTCTTTGGAATCAAATAAAAGAACAAGAAAATAGGGTTAATTGTGCCAGCTACCTTATTATGAGCAAACAATTCGTCTTCAAGGGCGTAAACATGTTGTTCACTGCTGAGTTTGAAAAAAAAAAAAAGTAAATAACACATTTTCTCATGTTTTTTTTTCTTTTCTTTGAATGGAATTTCACTCACTTGTTAATGGCAATACATTTAAAACCAGCAAGGCTGATTTTATTAAAGAGGGTGGTACTCCATATAAAAGCCGAAGCTTTTGACACAACATATTAAAAGAACAATTAAGTAACGGAAAACTCCAGATTCCCATGAATTCATGTGAGGAGGTGCTATTTTGTGAAAGATATAATTGCAGTAATATTATTTGTTCCCGTGAATTGGAAAGGCTTCGTCACTTGAACACAAGAAATAAGAAATTTTAACTTGCGTGCCTGAACATTTTTAATATAAAGTTCAAAAGACTTTTCATTTAAGAAGTGTGACAGTCATGTTTCACAAAAATCCTGTACGGAAATACCCTGGATGTCTCAGAAAAACTGTTTACATTAAGAGTAGTTGTTCACAAACAGTTAAATGAGCTGTAATTTTTCCCAGTTTCCATAATTTTGTTGGGGTCCTAGCCTGCATGGATCATTCCAAATCACAATTTTGGGATGTATTTGGATTTATCTGGTTTTTCAGGAAACAAGCCAGTATGTGTCCTCTGTTTTCTGTTTGTCCCTAGCGTGATTGGTGCAGATGCAGGGAACGGCATCCGAGTGTTCATCCCTGACATCGGCATGTTCCTGGTTGGCTTGGCCATCTGGCTGCTGTGTCGCAGTCTGGTCCAGAAGAGGCCACCGGAGGACATGGCTCAATACAACACAGACTTTCAGGCAGAGGAACAAGTGAGTTTTCTTTGTGCTGACATGAAGTGCCTTATTTGTAGATACCTAATGATTATTGATATGGTAGAATAGTCAGTTTTCGAAATAAGTCTCCATTTCTTGAAAAGATGTAAAACAAATGACAAAGTGATTCAAATATTGTGACTTTTTAGATAGTTTTCAGTGCACGTTTAAATGGTGTTTCACTACATAAATCAGTAGTGCTTACTTATAGATACATTTTTTTATGCTTTGAGATAAAATTAAGCAAAAGGAATAATCTGTTTATAATTAAGTTAATTAATTGACATCTGGATGATGGTGTTGAGTCACTGCATACATCCAACTGAATTTTTAAAGTTTTGATGGTGGCTCTTTTTATAAAGAAAAAAAAAAGAAATCCACCAGTTTCAGTTTCACAAATTGTAATGAAATACAGTAGTTGTGGGTACTTATTGATTTACTCTCCAATGCAACTCTGATATGCTAATTTTCATTGGGGACACTGCACTCTGGGCCGCAAGAGTGCGCACAGCTCACTTTTTCTTTCGCAGGAACACGTTTACATACATAACTTTTCACATGGGGCTTCTGAAACTGGCATCAACAGCTTGTTAACAAAAAAAAGAGATAAGACTGATGGATTTCACCCAACTGCAATAAAGTGGGCAGCTCATCATTAATCCCACTGTATGAGTGTAACGTCTGCAGCTGAGTCAGAAATATTTTATTATTTATTAAATTAATTCAGCAGTTTTTATCCAAAGTGACTTACAAATAAAGTCAATGTGAGTTTCAGTATCTTGCCCAAAGATGCTTTTATATATAGACCGGGGATTAACAAATAACCTTTTAATTGAACTACAATTTCTGGAGCTACAGCTATCCTCATTAATTCACATGGTCATCTTTAAAAGTGGTGAATGTTAGAAACCATGGTCTAATAAAGCTTGTGGGGTGTAACAGCAGGCGTGCATGCATTATTGGTACATGCAAAAAAAAATTTTAAAGAAAATAAATTGTGTAAGAAAGTGATATAGATGGGATAGCCAAAAGATGGGATACCATGAAAAAATCCACAAGACTGGCTAAATTTAAAGAAAGAAATGGACTTTGACGGTCTGCTTATGATTTCTGCTTTTGTGTTGTTTGATGTAAGAATGAGCACTTTTAGGTTTGAGTGAGTGTTACAACAAACCATCTGGAAAACTAAAGACAGTAATGTCAGCAAAACATAAGTAAAGACTACCAATCATCGAAGAGGAAATTTCCCAGCTAGTTTTAAGTAATTCTGTCCGTAAACATCCTAAAGTAAACATCTTGATGCAGTCTGAAAAATTGTGGGTGCCATTTGGACTGTCACAGTTTTTTTAAATAGCAGACTTTGTCTACATTACTTTATGAAAGTGCAGTTTGTTAATAATGTTAAGAAAAATAACTTGTGCTTAAAACATTTACAAACAAATGGACATGTTTCTACAAAGTTCTAGAAACAAAAAGGCATAAAAGAAAGAAACAGATGTACAGTGACTACAATAAGTTTCCATGTTGATAGAAAATGAATTGTTCAAATTAATGAGGCAATGTTTTTTAACGTCTAAAACTTATTCCCTCTGTTTCTGTTTATCATTGTAAATGTGCAGAGTTAATGCATGTTTTTATAACTAGACTGAATGAAATGCACTAGTGCTTTTTATAGCATACAGTATATGCACAGTTGCCTATAAAGTGGAAATAAACATTTTTACCTCCTCTCATAAAGAGTATGACAATGTGACTGATTCTTGATAGATAATTATTACAGATATAATTACTGATATGTATAGATAGAAATAAAAAGAGGAATGTTTCTGAAAACATTAACTTTATTGGTGACTGTGTAAAATATATTAATTTAAAAGGTGGTGTTCCTGTGGATGTGATGGATAACATATTATTTGTGTGATAAATTTTAAGGCCAAGCAGTCTTGTTGCCACATTATGAATTTTTTCCCACTCTTAGAGTGTGTAGGCATAAAAAGTTTTCATCTGACCCAACAAGAAGCCCCCCTCCCAGGAAGGACATGTTGTTTTCTAGCCTCCGCTCCGGGGAACCTTTAATTACACCAACTCACACTTCCCAGTTGTACAGAAGAGATATTTAAATGCACCATTTCACATTTCATAATGACTAATTAAATTAATATAGATTAATTAGTAAATTAAGTAAAATAAAATAAAAAAAGCCGTGTCTTTTCATGCACAAGATTCTGTCCTCAGTGAGCTTCATAAGTTGCGAGGAATGGGAGTTTGAATATAGACTTCTGTGTGAAAGTTGATGACTTGGAAAACAGCCCCTTCTCCCTGGCAAGTCCTACCTTTTATGACTCAGTCTTAATTAAATCCACATTTGTTTTCGATTCGGCTGCTCACGCTGGCACAGATGGCATAGTTCCCCACCACTGAGAAAAAACAGAAATTCCTCTACAAGAGCCTGTTGTGGCTTATGTTTTTTGAGAGTGAGCCATCTGAACTAAAGTTATTGTTTCAGTCAAAGCGAGATTTATACCACCTGCTACTCTTGAGCCTTCCGTGTAGAAACGAATGGCTGTCTTCTTGTTATATTTCTCTTTTACTGAGAATGTAGGGGAAGAGGGGACACAGTTGCTTAGATACAGCAGCTAAGGAAGAAATAGACGGCTAGATCTCAAGCCAACATTGTGGTTCTAGAGGAAAACATCTGCTAAGAGCTGCTGGTTATGTCCCAGGCAGCCATGCAGACCGCACATTTGCTCTGATGTGTCCTGTTACACGATGAAAAACATTCACAGGAAAGACTTCTGTAAAGTAGCAAGGGATACGCAGGGATTGTTATGCTAACGCTACCTGTAGGAAACAGTTTTCAGCACCATGGAGAGCTCTGACCATCAGCACCGTTCACCTTTCCATACTTAATAGTTTTGTCACTTTGATCCACCTGCAAGGAAGAAGATGAAAAACTGAGCCTGGATGACAACAACATCTTGCTGGAGGAGGACTTTGAAGCGGGATATGAGGCTGAGGAGGATGAAGACAACGAGGAGCCGTATGGGGAAGAGGAAGAAGTGGGGGAGGAAGAAGAGGAAGCGAAAGAGAGCACAAAGATGAAGATTCTGCGGCTGGTGGCTGAAGTGGCTTCCAAGGTGAAGGAGATTATTGGGAACTTGATCACCACAGCAGGGATGGTGGTGATTACCATTTTACTGGGCATGACAGGTGAGTTTCTCTGGATTTGCTTTTGTGAAAGTGGAAGTGTTTAACTTGCATCTGAATGCCTAGATGATTTATTGGATGATTTTCTCACAACCGGCATGGAGACATTCCACTTAATGATAACTTGGTATTGAAAACATTGCACATTTAATGAAACAGGCAATCAATTTGATCAACCAAAATATATTACATGTATAAAGAGGTTGTTGCATAGATTATTGCAAAATATATTATCCGTTTAACTACTCAGGCAGCTTTACTCAGGAGTTTTACAGTCCTGGGCCTGAGTCTACCCTCCTCTGTAGCCGAGAGCACCTGATACTTTATCAGTTTTCTTCTCTTCTCTGCTGTGAGTTTATCTGTAAGCCTGTTGTGGAGTCTGTCTTTGTAGACTTTTTGCTCTGTCTTTGTATGGTTACAAAGTGAAAACCAAAACAGCTGTGGAAGAAAGTGCAGTAGTTATTAACCTTTTCCACTCATGACGATCTTCCCACAAAAATCCACTTACTTTCAATTGGATTAAACTGAACTAATAAATACTTTATTAATCCTCATATAAGAACTTCTTTTTATAGCATGAAATGCTACAGTAGTCTTCATTCAGTGGGCATTAGACATTATAAAACTCTCATTGTTTAGTTATAGTTGTAGGCAGGAGTGACCTCCTATATCCTTCTTTATTGCAGTAGAGCTGAAGAAGCCTCTGTCTGAACACATTTTAATGCTTCTGTAGATAGGGTGCAGAGTTGTCCAATATGCTGAGCAGCTATTGCAATATTTTTATTGCAACAGGTACTTGTTCTGGTTTATCCAAAAACAAGAGGAATACCTTGTATCACTTAATGTTGGCTCAATTAAGGCCATAATGAGCAAATTACTTTCAATCAATCAATCAAGCTGCAAATTTGTACATAAATTTCCTCAATACTGTATTATATGTAGAAACATTATTTTAAACAAATGGGGGAAACTTATGTAAAATTCTAAATGCATTAATAAATGACTTTTAAAAATGTTTTGCTTTACTGTTACCATACCATAGGTGGGTAGAGTAAGCTATGGCCAAAAAGTATAATTTAGCAAATTCTGTATGCATGTAAAATTTGCAAACTTGTGCATATAATCCATGAGGTGATGAACCTTAACACCTTCCAGTTGGGTCCTTAGGCAAGACCCTGCCTAACCATTTTAAGTCACTTTTGATAAAAGTGTCAGCTAAATGACTGCAATGTCATGTAATATAATTTACTACACTGACGGATGACATCATCATCCATAAATAATTCCTGATTACCAACCCAAAACATCTAATTTAAACACTGCATTTAACGCTTATCCTTTTTGAAACTAAATACAGTGTTATACAGCTCCCCAGAACTTGCACAGACTTTAATCAACAGCCAACACAAAAAGGAGAAAGACTGACCAGGTCATTGGTGTAAATCAGATGATTGATAGGACAGTCCCCATCATACATCCAGTCCCACATTTATTTAGTTTCTTGGAGAGTTCATTATTTAACAAATGAGTCACTATGATGGATGGAAAATAATAAGAAGAAAGAAGGACAGTGGAAAATAAAATGTGGAAATAAGCTGAGAGGTATCAACATAGAATACATGCAAATGACAGATGATATTGTCGTTCCTCTGTCCTACAGCACCCAAACCACCATCATCAATGATATTAAAGAGATATTTTATTGATTTTTAAGTGGGGTTGTATGCAGTTGTTTAAGAGTAGTCTGTGTCTAACTTGCAATATTAAATGGTCTGATTGCTCTCTGTTTGGAGAATCAAAAACTCTCCTTACAGACAAACAGATGCTACATCTTTTGCAAAGCAGTATCTCCTTCCATTGCTATGCAGATGACACACAAATCTACCTGCCCTTAAACCCCAAAGACTCTAGTTACATCCATCCACAATGCCTTCAGGAGGTAAAAATCTGGATGACTAACAGTTGTATTCCACTAAATGATTGTAAGTCAGAGATGGTTATTTAGTCTCAGTAGATTTAGAAATTTGCTTCTAATTCAGTTTTCAGACCCCTGCCAAGAATGTGGGAGTATTTAATTGTGAACATAAAATTGATAGACAGATAAATTCAGTGAAAATAATTGCTTTTCCCACTTGAGAGATTTAGCTAGACTAAATCTCTTCCTTTCCAGCAGTAACTTCAACACTATTATTACCACCTTAATCACTTCAAGGTTGTACTATTGTAATTGTCTGTACTTGGATATCAGCCAGTCTCTTTTATTCCGTCTGCAGCTGATACAGGACTCAGCTGACAGATTTATAAATGGTACCAGAAAAAGACAAAGTATCACCCCTCTTCCTTTGTCTCTCCCCTGGCTTCCAGTTAAATACACAATTGTGTTAACATCCCCAGGCCTGTTGGCCTGTAGCTAACTATGAAAGGACTGCTACCCTGGCACATCATTTGGTCTCTGTGTCAATTTGCCTTGGTGTTACCCTGTGTGGGAATTAGAGTTGATTGTGAGTAAAAAGAGTTTTTCTGAGAATTGGTAAAAGTGTGAAGTGAAGATCTCGATGCTCTTGTAGGAGTATTTTCTTTATTATTGTATGTGGTTCATTGTGGAAGCCCAGATCTTATCTGGTGTATCTTTATTTTCATTGATTGGGAGAAACGTATTCCCGTAGAAGGACACTTCCTTTGTTTTCTTTTGTACCTGATTCAGGACACTTTATTTATTAAGCGAGTTTTGTTTTGCCGATAGAGGTAATTATTCCTGTTGTAGGACACTTTATGTTTGGGTTTATGTGGATCTTGTGACATTTTGTATTAATTTTTGTACCCAGAGTGAATAATCACTCTTACTCTGTTACTTTGGTTGTAACTGATACTTTTTGCTGCCTCTTGGCCAGGACTCCCTTGCAAAAGAGGTTTTTAATCTCAATGGGACTTCCTGGTTAAATAAAGGCTAAATAAAATAAAATAAAAAAATTCTCTGTTTTACTATATCCTTGAGTCTGGCTCTCTTTGTTACTGACCCTTCTGAACCCCTAGACCAGAGGGCATGTAACAAAATGGGGGCTTGTCCGGGAGTTTCTTGTTATTTGTAGGGCCGTTTTGTGCTGTCGTAGACTTCGTTTCACGTCTTGTTGGTTTGCATTGTCTGAGAGGCAGAGACTTTTGGTAATGGTGCGCTTTGATTTGGAGAAGTTCCTGGAGGAACCTACTCTGGATCAAGTGGAAATGTGTCGCACGGATGACTTAGCTGCAATAGCTGCTCATTATCGGATTCCGATACCGAAACAGATGAACAAAAAAGAGATGAGGGCTTTGGTGGTGGATGGCCTGGTGGAAAGGCGAGTGCTGTGTGTGGCTGATTTTGGTACTGTGGGTGTTCTGGTTGTGGTGCCTGTGTCGCCTGTGGTGACGGACCCCCTTGGGGTGAAGGCACCTAGTAAGTCTGAAAAGGGGGACCTGTTACTTTCAGACAGCTTAGGGGAGGACTCGGTGGGAGGCGACAGGCCAGATACAATTTCGATCCTTTCCTCTTTAGCACTGGTTCCACTACCTGTTGAGTGGAAGATCGATTGAAGGTAAGACTTGCCAGGCTGCAACTAGAAGCCCAGGAAAAAGCCCAACAAAGACAAATGACAATTTGACGTTAGGAAACTGGAAATCAAAGCCGATAAGGCAGTGCACATGCGCCAGTTAGAGGTGGATGCTCAGGCTAAAGCCACCATTAAGCCAGATTTTGGTAACCCAGCAGGGTCCCAGACAGTTGTTTCTTTCTTCGCCCTTTTGACATCTCTAAGTTTATTCAGTTTGTCCCAGTATTTAGCGAATCTGATGTGGATTGCTATTTCTCTGCGTTTGCACGCATCACATTGGCGTTGCAGTGGCCTCGAGACTACTGGGCACGTCTGATACAATGTAAATTATCTGGAAAAGCTCAAGAGGTAGTAGCTGCGCTCCCTCTTTTGGACAACCAAAGGTACAACATTGTAAAGGCTACAATTAAAGGCATACAAGTTAGTGCCAGAAGCATACCGACAAAAATTCACACAGTAACCAAACCCAGACAGTGAAATGTGATCCTAAGGAACACCGCTGCCTCCACTGACAACAATCACAGGTATTTAAGGACAAGCAGTTCATCTGTGTGGTCCACTGGATGATTCCTGAATCGCTGCCAACCAATCCAGACAAAGGAGGAGGGAGCTTCAGATGTTGGTCCCACAGCCAATTATGACGCGCCAGGGTAGCGGTCCTTTCATAGTTTCATAGTTTCACAGGCATGGGGACGTAACAAATTGATTTTCAAATCCTTTTGTATGTTTTTAAAGCTTTACATGGATTGGCACCTGCTACATTTCTGAACTCCTCTACCAGACCTCCTAGATCTTCTGAGAAACAGCCTTTATCTGGTCCCTGAGAGTTTAAACTACTGCAATATAAGTGAAGGACATATATTACCCCTGTCAAACTCTATCATATGTCCGGCAATAGTCCAGATATGTGCACTAAATGTTTAGATGAAAAAGGAACCCCTCTTCACTGTCTATGGGAATGTCCAAAGATCCAGAAATTCTGGGAAGATGTAAGTGTTTATCAGGGCTGTTTAATGTAAAAACCTCTAAATGTTAAACTTTGTGTGCTTGGAATTTACCCAGCATAATTCATACAAACACAGAAACAGACTAAATTACTGGACTTTGGACTTCTTCAAGCCAGCAGAGCTATTGTACCATGTTAGAAGAGTATGAATGCTCCGTATTTGAGCCTCTCAACAAAGAAACTTGCAGATTGTATTGGTCTGGAAAGACTAACATATATTCCCAAAGGGAAACAGAACAACTTCGTAAATTTCTGGTAACCATATATGTGCATTATAGAAACTGGAAACTGGACACCTCTATAATTATGTTGTTTTGTGGCTATCTCTGTGTTTTCGTTTTGAAATATTGCTCCTTGCTTTTTTTTATACATATATATATATATATATATTATATATAAGTGTAATTTGAGTTTAATGTGTTTAATGGGTGTATATATGTGAGTGAGTGTGTCACTGTAGAAGTTTGTAAAGTTGAGATGTTTCTGTTTATCTAAAATGAAAACCAATAGAAAAAAAATATATATATATATTTTTAAAAACTACTTGTGGAGTTCAGTCTCTCACAACATTAAAACACTTAACAAACTTCTGTCCACTGTTCTTGTGTTTGCAGGAATCATGCTGCCATCTGTGACCTCTTTTGTTTACTTCTCCATGTTCCTGTTCCTGTGCACCTGGTGGTCCTTCCGCCGGACCTTCAACACGCTCATCTTCAGCTGCATGTGCGTTCTGATGGCCATCTTCAGTGCTGGACACCTCACCGTGCTCTACCTGTACCAGTTCCAGTTCTTTCAGAACTCCGTTCTACCGAGCGACAACTACACCAGGTCAGATACATGTTTATCTTTAAATCAGCAGACAGAATCCAAACATTAAAACTTTGTAAGCAAATACCTAAGTTGTACTGCGTTACAAAGCACTGGTACTTCAAGTCCTTTTTTTGTGTCACTATGTCCTTCAGCTATATCAAAATGTTTTTATTATTATGCTCTAGCTTATATATAAGTGTAATTTGAGTGCAGAAAAAAAAAGTTTTTTTTTCTTTTTAATGGAGCAGTTGGAAAACATCTACTCTTAAGGACATAATATAAACTTCCATCTCACTTATCACTTTGATAAACCATTAATTAAACAACACAATATCTTACTAATGCTGTCTTGGCCTCAGCAGCCTAGTCTCCTTTGACTCAGCCATATTCATTTCACCCCATCAAGGCAAGGTTGTTTAAATCCTAATAAATATTTACTATTGTCACAAACATGAAGGCAGAGGAAAGGTCAAGCCTAGCTGGAGGGTAGATGTTTCAAACTCCTACTCCCAGCACATCAGTATGAGAAGCAAAGCTTTTATGCTCTTTTGTGCAACCAGCGTCTTTTATTATGTATGAGGAAGGAGACAATCAGCTGTCTGTGGCTGCAGCGGTGAAGCGCTGTGGTTGGAGTAAAGCCACACTGTTGTATGTCTTGCCAACTTATGTTAGTCACAGTTGTAATGAAAGCTGACTGTGTACAGAAAGAACAAAAAATGGATAAAAGAAACATTTCTATGGAATTAGAAGGTTTTTAGTAAATCTATTGCTTCAAGTACTAGGTTGGGTAAATATAACATGGTTGGAATGATTACACTGTATACAGAAAGCTAGAGTGTGATTCGGTATTATTAGGTTGGTGGAACAAATTTCACACTCGTACATTAAGTTGCTTCTATCAAACTGAATTAATTAAACTAACTTACACTTTGTGTTTACTGTTTAATCATAATATCTTGAAGGAGCAAATCACAAATATATTTAAAATATCATCAAAAGGCACAAGTATTTTCGTAACTGAAGAATATCCTTCAGCATCTTATCTTTTTGTGATACTATAAACTACTATAAACTATAGTTTCAGTTAAATTGACATTATTCATCAGAATGTGAAGGGACCAGTTCTTTTAAACGTCTACTTCATTATTTAATTAGAATTAATCTAGAATCATGAAATAAACCTGGGCACAGTGTTAGTCTTTTTTAAAAGTAACAATTAGCCAATTTTCTATTGTTTTAGGTTTAGCAGAAAATACCAAAATCATTGTGCTTGACTGTCAACTAACATGCAAAAATGCTGTTTGCTTTTAATATCAAAATAAATAAATTGGAATTACAATTTCAAGGTGGATTTGCTCAACCTATGGTGTTTACTGTTTAATTAGTCATGATAAATCTTCTAGTCTATAAAAAAAGACATATAAACACATTAAAAAGGTCAATTAAAGATATGTTCTTTTAAATAGGGTGTGTTTTAAACCACAAAACCGTTGATCTTGCTACTATCTTGACAAAATAAATAAATAATAAAAACAAAACAGAATAAAATAAAATTATACTCACAGTACAACTGATCTCTTAAAAACATAATTAAAGTTAATTTATTTCGGGGTGAGTTTTTAAAAAAAAAAAAAAAAAATTTAAAAGTCACTTAACATTTTTTTTTTTTTTTTTTTTTTTAGTAAAATTACATGTTTCTTAAATAAAAACCAAAAATAAAGATCTGGTAAAATGCATAAAATTAAACATCTTGGATAGAAAATGGAAGCGCACTGAGACAATACTGAACATTATACTGCTAATCTGATAACTGGAAATAATGATGCATCTTTCATTCCTCAGCTGCACTGAAGCTGGGTCAGTGTAGCCGGCCTTTGGTGTTGCAGGGTTTTATCGATCTCCCTATCACTCATTTGAAAGCTTTGCTGTTGTGTATCAGGACTGAAGCTATTTACAGCCATGTTGAGCTGAAGCTGCTTTGCGCAAACCTTGTGTCCTCCCCATCCCTATGCTGCCTTTGATGGTAGACAGACCAGTTAAATTTTATTTAAAAAAAATACAGCACACGTATGAGCAGTAGTCTGTTCACATTGCAGCTGTTCTGATTGTGAAAAAAGTGTCAAATTTAAGTGAAAGTTTTCTGAAGAGGCTTTTCAACCAACAGAAAGTTGTTTTATTGTGATAAAAATAGATTTATTTGGAACTAAAAAGAAAAAAAAGTTGCCAGTAGTAACAGATGCCAGTCTGAGAATCAGGACGTCTCTGACAAGAGTTGGCATGTGCTCAATCTGTGAAAACAAACAACTACTTGACTGAAGCATGACACTGGTAATGCAATCAATATGTGTTGGCTTGCTGTTGGAAAAGTGGTTTCCAAGAACTCACGGCTGTTCAGCCCAAAACTAATTCAACACTAATTTACTGAAAATAGGCATATGGCCGCCTATTGCAGCAGAAATAAATAATTTTTCGTGCTGTGCTCGTATACCCAGACAGTGACAATAATACAGTTAAACAAAGTTGTTGGACGATAACAGTAGATCAACTTTTTTGTGCATGTAAAGGTACTAAGCAATGCTCAGGACTCACCAGCGGTCTCCTTACAAAAACAAACTTCTGTTTAACGTTGGCTTATTTTTCTTCTTCTGGTTAAGGAAAGCCAATACTTTCATGTTTTTGGGTTTCAAATGTACTTGTCCAAATAGTTTCAGAGTCAGGGAATGGCTTGCACTGATATTATTTGTTTACATGAATATTCATCAAAGAAGTGCATCCAAAAAAAAAAAATAGGATTACTCCGCTTGTAAATGAGCTTTTCTTAGGTTCCAGCAACCTTGAATCTTGAAATGTTGGTGGAAGTTTTAAACAGTGGACTTCTGATTTTTGAAAGAAATACTTCATTTCTATGTTTAAAGGCTTTCATTTGGGAAGATTCTTGTTTGGTACCTCTTTACACAAATAGGCCAACTATTTCATCATCTGCCAACTCCTGTTGACTTTCCACTGCTCTGAGGTATTTTTGTCTCCCTCTGCGTAAAAACTGAGGCCTGATGTGATGCTTAAATCTAAGACATTCTCCCCTGCTCTGCACTGGTTTCTCTGTGCACACCCGTAGAGGCGATTAGAGTCAAACTCTCAGGTCATAAATATGCACAGCCCTCTGCCGAACAATAGGCTATCGCAGCGCTTGCCCTAATTGTCCTTGTTGACAGTGACTCGGCCTTGCTGTGGGTCTGGTGCTGAGTGAGACTGTTGAGAGGCCTGGCTTCAATTCCACTTCCTGCCTCCCCCACCTTACAATGGAAGTCCCCAGTCATATGATCAGCTGCCCTTCCCCAGTTGTTAGAAGAAACAGGAAGTGCCTTAGGCTGAGGACGGTGGTCACTCCTCCACATAGCATAAAGAAGGACTCAGAAGGTTTCTAAATCTGAGTAGTTGTCACACATACGTCACTGCACTTCCTGAGCAGATGAACTTTGTTCTGGTCTGGAGGAAAAGAAGTGAGCCTTACGACATCCTTTCTTGTACAAACAAAGTCTTAGGCTCGCTGCATTGTTCAGATTCCAAGGTTAGAGGACTCTCATGTCAGGAATGACATGTTAATTTAGAGACCTGCCTTCATAAAAACAAGTTAACCATTTTTTGATCATTTTGTTTATTTTTGGTTGCTTAACAAAGAATACACCCAGCTTTTAAACATTACACGTAAGACTTTATTAGCCACCTATTTTAAATTAAAATGAAATGAAAATATTTATAAATCCCGAAAGGAAAATGATGTTGTAAAAGGATTATTTACTTATTATTTAGTTATAAGTCAGTGATTGTCAGTCAAAAATGAGTTAATTAATAGGGCTGTCAAATTATTGCAATGTTAATTAACCTTCACTTGGGTTTTTTTTTTTTGTTTGTTTGTTTTTTTACTTTAGATGATCACTTAAGTTGTAATAATCAGTTCAACCTTTCATAAAATCTAGTTAAAATGGAGGAGGAATAGAGCTGTGTCTACAGCAGTGACATTTGTTTAAACTTGTAAGAAAAGTGTAGGTGTTGACTACTAGGAAAAGTGTAGGGAATGATGGCATGTTAATTCTAGTAAAAGTTTAACGCATTTATTTACATAAATTGGTTACAGCTGTTAAAGTGCTTTTTTTTAAAGCCTTATTAATTAATTAAATAATTAAGTCCTTGTACCAGAGCATAATGGCTTTTGACGAGAATGACTTCCTTGAACTTTCTGTGTTGCACTGGACCTGAAGAAGCCTCTTACTATAGTTTCCTCACTGTGTCGTGTAGAGGCTTTGGAAAACTGTCCATGACTGGACAAGAACGCACCCATGAAATTAGTTTTAGATGATATAACTATGTACTAAAGTGAAATCAAATAAAGGCAAACTTTCCTATTACCTTAATCTTTCAATCTATATTTATCTGCATTAACAATCTTCACAGGGACTTGTTCTGCTGGGAAAAACCTCGGGTCTTGGCGTTCATTTGGGTGCTGCTTTGACACATACTACCCTTGGCAGTGTATTCTCCACACAGAACAATGTTCTTCACCAAACAGCAACAAACCACTCAGGAACTATTTGATGAGCATAACAAAGATGATAAAGGGTCACCAAATCTGCTCTGGCTTCTGTAGATCTGCTGAAACAAGCCTGATCTGTGGTGGCCCCACCCTGGAGCATGATGGGATGATGGGAATCTACTCGGTGTTAGGGAGGTGGTTCCAAAATTGTGACAGTTTTGTGAATTTTAGAACCATATAGGATATATTGAGGCATTCCTAAGTGCTTACCATTCTTAGCTCATAACTCAAGGAAGACATTCGTTTTGTCCTCCTATTGTAGATTTAGAAGGTTTAACCTTGCCTTCAAGGCAAGCAACAGAGGCTGTCCTTTTCTTTAGATGTCGACTGTAAAATAGCTTTTGTGGTCAGGATAAAAAGCAAGGCTGTGGAAGAACAAAACCAGTTCAATAAGGGGTCATTTTTATTTCTTGCAAATTCTTCACTGTTTGTTGATCTTAAAAGGCAGTAAATTCTCACATTTAACAACATAAAAACCTAACAGTCTTTGTAGTCTCCCTTTATGCTTTAAACGATCTGCCAATCATTCATTCAAACCCACCGTTGTTTATGTTTACTTCCATGTGTGTCTATACAGTCTTATCTGATTCTGATTCTCATATTATTTTCATGCTTTAAAGACTGCTTGTTCCTATCTTGATTTACCTCTTTATTTTATCTCTGCAGAATATTTGGCATCTCCCCCATTGTTCAGACCAACTGCTCCTACACATGGAAGTTAACAGTGCACCAGGGGCGTAAGTGGAACCACTATGTCAATCCCATCATGCTGCTGATTCTCTATTACACCCTGGCAACGCTCATCCGCCTCTGGCTGCAGGAACCTGTTGACCAGCTGATGGTGAGTACAGCAGACTACAATGCTCTGACACAGTATGAGTATTAGCCTTTTTTATTCTCAGTATGATATGTTCGGGTAAAAAAAAGCCCGTTACTTGCTTGTTCATTGTTTTAGATGTTTTGTTTTTAAAAACAATCCTGCAATATTATTCTTTATTTTGATATTAAAAATATGTTTATTGGTTGTGTCAGGTAATTTAGAATTTTTTTCTTGTGTTACTTTAAAGTCAAACATTTCTGGCTTTAATTAGGAACAGACAGGTGTAAGCTTTATTTGACAGGTATGCGTATCTTATCATTTGCTAGAATAACCAGATGTCACTGTCAGATTTTACTCACATATAATCTGCTCTAATACCCCTTTATACTCATTTCCTGAGCACTTTTCAGTTTAGTGAGACCAAACAAAAACAAATGCTGCAAACAGGATTATTCGAGGCACTGACTACAGCTACAGCTCCACAGCTGGCCCAGGTTTGAATCCTGGCCTGGGGCCCTTTTCTGCATGTCACTCCCTCTCTCTCTGTCTGACCCTCTTTCCTGTGAAGAAATTATCGAACAGGTGGAGAGCGCAGACCTTCACCATGCCATTGTAATTTTTTCTTTTTGCCAGAGAGTGTGGGCCTTATTTTTTAAGTTAGAAGCTCTAATGGCAAAATTATCTTTATCTCCCCATAGTAAAGAAACCTTATAGAAATTCCTGGGTCCAGGGGGGGATACTGATCAGCCCCAAAGTCTCATCACTGGTTTCTTATTCCATTTCTGAGATTTCATGAAAATGTTATCAAAATCCTAACTTTTTGAGTTATGCTGCTAACAGACAGACAGATAAATAAAAATGAAAAATGATAATAAAGGCTCCAAGAACCCCAAAAAGTATCCTCAAAGTATCTGATTTAAAGGAAGTTTGAGGTTGAGGGGAAGACCCGACCACAGATTATCTAATGCACACATAAACATGTCATTTAACAATTATTCAAGCTATTAAACTTGTATGAGCTGTGGGAAACCTTGATGCAGAACAATATGTACGTGGATGCAAACAGTGAGTGTCAGAGATGTTTGACAGTGTTGTGTATCAGTGTGTATCATGGCACAACATCACTATAACATCTCCACAGTAAATTCCAGACTGTGAGCTGAAATAGATTCAGATTGAATTAAATGGGCAGCCAGTTGGCCTTGAGATCAGAGCAACTGTACTGATGGAGGATTCCAGTACAATCGATTCCCAGCTGGATCTGTCCACCGTGTACAGCTTACCGTATGTGTTATCTGAGACAGTGTTTGCCTTAGTTTGACAGAGCATGAAGGGAGGACGTATCTTGCCACCATGCTCCTGTGTTGCAGTGCTCTGTTGTGTAACAAACAAAAACAATTTGCAGAATTGTAATGGAAGATGAACGGTCGGTGTTACGTCTCCGGTGTGTATGAACTAAATGCACTGCTGATGCATTGCGTGCACTGTCCAGGTCAAATTCAAATTAGATCTGTGGGCAATTGCTGGATAACAAAAGAAGAAGCCAGTTACATGTGCTTGCAGGTTTTCATCCGTCAGAGGTTCTCATGAAGAAATAAGCAACACAAAACACCCTTAACTTTCTCCTTAACTGTGACACTTTTGGATTAATTACTCTGTTGATGAATTGATTTTCATGTTCCATGATCACTTGAATTCTGATGTTTGTGCTGTCAGACGCACTGTTTTAAAGATGAATGTACTACTGTTTCATCTCGTTCAGGCTGAACTTCACCGCTGTGTTGGGTCAGGGCAGCTGAGACGCAATAAACGATGTGGCACATGGACTTAAAATCGCTCACCAATAATTGAGTAGAAAGATCTCCCAGCATAAAACCATAGAGAGATCATTAACGGAAGCGGCTGAAAGAGCACAGCTGCAGAAAGAAGATCCAATTGTAAAGGGTTGGACAAATCATAAACTGTGTGCCGGTCAAATCTATAATGTAAAATCTATCGCTTGCTGTTAAGTGTATCCTGTAATTTGTCCCAGTCAGAGAACACTGATTGTGCCATGCTGCGATTAAGATACAG
Source organism: Melanotaenia boesemani (assembly GCF_017639745.1). Classification (NCBI taxonomy): domain Eukaryota; kingdom Metazoa; phylum Chordata; class Actinopteri; order Atheriniformes; family Melanotaeniidae; genus Melanotaenia; species Melanotaenia boesemani. The sequence goes on along the minus strand of NC_055689.1, from coordinate 25,914,078 downwards.
TTGAAGGTAACTTATGGATTTTTTTTCATTATGTTAATTGTTAAACTTTTGTGCATCTCTTTCAGTTATTTGAAGGAATTCCTTAAGTATTAGGTCAAGCTAATAAAACTTTATTTTTAAAGGAAATCTTAAAAACAAGACTTAAAGGCTGCAGTTCATCTGAAGAAAAAAGCTTCTAAACTGGTTTCTTTTAAGCCGCTATAATATACATTTTTATGTCAGCTGTCACATTACTTGTATAAAAAAGAAAGGTAGCTTGTGGTAAATTACTGACAGAATTTTTAACAGATTATTTATTGGTGTAATTTTGCATCTTCAGCTCATTGTTGCAGTTCTTCAGTGTACATTTGCAATTTTGTTTTGTCCCATCAGAAAGCAGCTATTATCATCTAATAACTAAGCTATAAATTTAAAAAAATTTAAGAACTAAAGGTAGACTATTAGGTAGACACAAATGGGACAATTCTGTTTACCTCTTCTTTGTACTGGCTGCACAAATCTTACAGACACTTGTCTCTAAGAAGTTGTAATTTTCAAGCTGTACTGCGAAGTTTAAATGGTCAAACTGGTTCAGATGTGATATTGGGACACTATTTTTCAAGATTTCTTCATTACTTAGAAGAAACGTTTTTGCCACTGCTGACGTGGAACCACTCTGAGTGAAATATCATACAATATGGTGACATTCAAGAAGACCCACCTCTGTCTCTGTCTTCCTTTCCCTCAGAGCTCGAGGCTCAGCTCCTCTGTTTTCTAATGGAGTTATAGATTAGTGTTTTTATAGAGGGTCAATACTTCCCTGCAAACCTGTAGGGCTGTATGCATTATTGATCTTTCCACAGAGGGGTGTGTATGTTTTCACCTACTCTTACACTTTAGATTAAGGGCTAATAATAAAAAATGATTAGTACTTAAATCAGCAGCTGACAGGTTTGTTCGATGGCGGAATTGCTGGATTTTGATGGACCTCGTCTCTGCCAAAAAGACGAGACATGGTGGATTTTCTGTTTCTATTTCTCAGCTTTTTTTAATGCCTGATATGCAGTTAATTATTGTAAAAAATAATAATAATAATATAAAAGTCCGAAATTAAGAAATTATTTTTGATGTTTTAAAACTTAGCGGTCCCCCACAAATTAAATAGATCCACAAAACTATGATTGCCATTTTGTGAATTATTTAGCACCCTGACCGCCCACTATAAACAAACAAGCCCCAAACCAAGAACCAGTAATGAAAACAGTGAGTCTTTACGAGCACATCCTGGCCAACATGGCAGCATAAACACAAACTAGAGGGGGTTACACAGGACCACACATTACACGATACGTTACAATATTAAAACACACAATAAAACAGTAAAACAATATTCAAATAAAGTACATTGTCCAGTTCAAAGTATATCATGCAGCAAAGCACCTGCACAATCCCATCAATGTCAAAATGTCAGTGACAAGAGTTTAAAACTCAGGGAGACTAACAAGAATCTGAAGCTTGATTGTTTATTTTAAGCTTGTTCCAAGCAAAAGGTACAACTGTACCAAACCCAACTAAATGTTTTGTGTTTTTCTGACTGAGAAAACCTCAAAGACAAGAACAAACCAACAAAAAACAGGTTACCAAGTGCATTTCAAATCATTTATTAATCTTGATATAATAATACAGAACAGTGGGCCAAACCATTGTAATACATTAGAGGGGAAAACACAGATTGATCAAAACTGTAAAAGGTTTTGTTTTGCAACTGTATTTAGAAAAGATAATTCAATCATTTATTTTTCATATACCACCTGACCAGAATATATAGAATAAATCACACACCTTTATATTTTGTTGGACCAATTTTAGTTTGGGCTATGGCACATATTTGATGTGGCATCATTTTAATAAACTTACGCAATGTTACACAATTATTCCTGGATCTTTTACTGGAAAACTTGGACCATTATATGAAAGTCTTGTGTCTTTTTGTGGTGACCAATTCATGAGTGAAAATTATGTGTCATCCTGCCTGAACCACTTTATCACCATCTGAGCCTGATGAATCTTGATATTATCATCTTGGAATACATCATCAAGAAAGAAAAACCATCAGATGGTGGAAAAACCTGGACAGTTAGTGTCCTCAGGTAGTCAGCTGACCTAATTTTTTTTCACATATAATGTTGCTGAACCTGAATCTGACCAACGGAAGCAACCCCAGACCTTAACATGTGTAGTAGGCACTCGCAGTATTTCAGCCACTGCTCTTCTTATCCTGATGTGCCTAGCTCTCTGGGACAAAGTAGATCTGGATTCATCAGTTCACATTGCTCTCCTGTCCAGTCTTAATGCGTCCTAGAAAATTGAAACCTTTTTTTTCGATTAGCCTCACTGATAAATGGCTTTCTTAAGGCTACACAGCTGTTTAGTCTTGAGACCTTGACTTTTCTTTACACTGTGTGTGTGTAGATTCTCCTACTTTCACCTCTAAATGTTGCTGCTCATTTCTACTAATAATTTTCTTTTATTTGATTCTGCCAAACATTTAAGTGTTTTCCAGTCATAATCCAGGTTTCATTGCAGCCATATTTTTGCCACAAGGATAAATGTTCACCACTGTCCTTTCAGGTTTTAATAGTATACTAGACAGATCTTAACCCAGTTTTAGTCATTGGACCGTCTGTGTGCTTGATACAGACAAATGATTTAACCCTTCAGAAACAGGACAGTCTTTTCTATAACCACAGAGTGTGTACTAAACGTGATTCTTTAAGATGTAAGAAGCCTCTTACTGCATCAGTTAAAGTTAAATCAGCTGTTTGGCCACAAAGTGTAATCTTTTAAATTGTTTGGTTGTAGTTACTGCAAAATATTGAAAAAGTGAACATCCTCTGATTTCTACTTGTGTTTGCTGACACACATTCTGCCAAAATTATGAACAATATAAAAATGGCATGCGTTATGCAAAAACTCCCATAGATAAAAGAAATGTTTATTTTCCCTTATATTGTTTTATTTGACACACAGACCCTGCCATGACGATACCCATCACCATTTCCTCCTTAAAAAGGTCACCCAGCTTCTCCTCAGATTCTGAGCCTATGCTTTGGTTTAGCAGGAGCTGATTACATCCATGATTCCTGAGAGTATTAAGTCCATTGCACAATAGTGGACTGAGCCGTGAGATCAGTTTGAGAGATAGACATCAAACACTAAACTGTCTATCTGTGTTTTTTCAGGACGACAAGGATGATGATATGTGTGAGGAGGAGGAGGACGAGGGCGGAAACACAGTGAATAACTCAGCCAACAAGAAGAGGCAGCTGTGGTGGGAATCTCGCCAGGGCACAGATGAGAAAAACGTACGTGAGCGGCCATGTGATTATTGGACAGTTCATGAAGTAAACATAATTTTGTTGACATATACTTGTACGATGTCCAACTATGAAAGCAGGACAGTCTGGAAAAGTGTTGGTAATCTAAACAGCCCCAAAAATATTTTAAATCTCAATTTCCTGAAAAATCCATTCAACAATTTTGGCAGGTGAAGCCAAATGCCTCATTTCCTTTAACTATTGTTACAGCTGATAAATAAATTTTTCATTCAATTTAGGTATCAAGTGATAACAAAGAGGAATGAAAACCAGGCATATAGAGGTGGGATTGTGGTTATTAGTATAAAATAAACCAACTCTATAAACAAACCTGCAGCCGTTGATTGTTTTCATAAGCTTCATAATAGACTCGTCCTTGGAAAGGCTTCAGGTAAACACATCATGTTGCTCACATTCTCACACACTTTCTGACCTTGTTCCTATATTCAGGCCTTCAGTCTCCTGTGGCCACCTTCTGAGGTCTGAAAGCTTTTAGTGTGCGCCAACACAGATGAGTGATGAGCTCGATTTAAAGCGTAGCTAAGGTTTCGTTCCTGCTTATCAGCGTCTGTTAAGAAAAAGAAGGACTTCAGAAGCTCTTCAATAACAAATCTTGCTCTTTTCTCCTCCTAGCTCCTCTCCACCCAGGACGGCATCAGTACAACTGAGGTGCGGCTGCTTTGTTTTTAAATCTTCTCATCTTTACCCTTTAGTCTTGCTGCAATAAAGGAAATGACTGCAGAGCGCTTTTTCACACTGACCCCTCGTTAAACAGAGCTTTGTTAAAGCTGCTTTCTCAAAGCTTTTAGTGTTTTCAGCAGAATAAAGCTGATAAAATGCATGTTGTGCTTTATTTTTTTTTTATTATTTTTTATCTCTTTGTAGAAATAAAAGTAATCTGAGGCTTCTATTTTTTTTTTCCAAATTATGCCAATTTCTTTTAGACTACAAGTTTATTTAAAGTGATGTAAAGTAAATATATCCAGAGGAAGTATTTTATTTTCCTGTAAAGCCAATGCAAAGTAACTAAATGACAACTCAGCAACACAAAAATAATAGTTAATATACCTCTCCTGATTAATAACAAACAAACAAAAAAACCCGATATGCAGCAAGTAGAAAATTTAATAAAATTATTTACTTTTTTTACCTTTGTCGAACAAATGCTACAGAGTAGCTCAGTCCCATCTCTCAGTTATAAAGGTTTATTTGTACTTTTTGCTGATGATCTACAGGTTATGCCTACCGCAAACGGGACATCCTTCGACTTTGTCACAGCTGAGAATGGGCCAGTCTGTTTGGACTTGTACTCCACCCCCCAGTATAAAATGGACCAGAGCACAGACAATACAGGTGAGCTGTGTCAATTTGTAGGTTCAATTCAATTCATCTTTATTTGTATAACGCCAATTCACAACAACGTTATCTCAGGGCACTAAGATAGGACAAATCAGTTCGAGCCAGTTAATTGTCATCCAATCAGTGTTCATACAAGCCAATTCATAATAAATAATAGCCTAGCTAAGAAAAACCAACAGCTTGGATTGAATCTTGACTTTGATTCAGTCCCCCATCCTGAGCATACACACAGCATACACAGTGGAAAGTAAAAACCTTTTAACAGGAAGGAAAATGTCCGGCAGAGCCTGACTCAGGGAGGGCAGCCATCTGCCCTGACTGGTTGGGGTGGAGAGGACAGGAGAGAGAGACCAATAGGCACGGCAACCTTTAGCTAGGGAAACCTGCTTAAAGAAGAAGAGGAGAAATACAAGTTCATGCTGCCTATACAGTCACAAGTTTATACTTGGAGAATGATGAGCAGAAAGACAAAAAGGGAAGGAAGTGCATCATAAGATGACCCTCAGCAGTCTAAGCCTATGTCAGCATAACTCAGGGATGACTAGGCCACCCCTAACTCTAACACTTCTAAAAAGGAGCCTGATCTTGAAGGTAGAGAGGGTGTCTGCCTCCTGAACCCAAACTGGGAGTTGTTTCCGTAAGCTATGGATCAGATTGCTGAAGGCTCTGCCTTATATTCGACTCTTAGAGACTTGAGGAACCACAAGTTAACCTGCAGTCGAGAGCCAAGTGCTCCATTGGGAACATATGGAACTATGAGATCTTACAACGGAGCTTGTTCATGTAGAGCTCTATATATGAGGAGAAGAACTTAAAATTATATCCTAGATTTAACAGGAAGTCGAAGAAGAGAAGATAAGCCTGGAAAAATATGATCCCCCCTGTTAATTCTCATCAGAACCCTCACTGCAGCATTTTGGATCAGCTGGAGACTTTTCAGGGCATATTTGGAGCTTGGGAAGTCCAAGTGCGGTAGCAGTCCAATCCTAAATGAACAAAAGCAGGTTCACAAAACTATAATGAACTGGTGGACTGTCAGCTGTTTAGAAATAGATGTATGTAATGCCAGATATCAGTGGAAAGCTTATCTTTGACCACAGTGGGTTCAGTCAACACAAAAATCACAAAAAGGATGGCAACTTACCTAAAATGGACCTTGGAAATTCTCTGGTCAATAATTTCTGGACAAAAACTGTAATCTTTTTTTAGTGATAAGAGTTAAGCATTTGTCCCAAGTAGTTGTTTCTTTAATTTATTCCTGCATCATCGTACTCCTTGCAGTTGTATCTCATCTTTCTAAAAATCTCTTAAGACCATTTTGCATATAAACATGAAGGATTTTTCCCGACCTAGTGGCTGAAAGTGAGGATATCTGAGTTTAACTGTTCTCATAATGAGTTATTTTGTCCCATCAGAGAAAAAAGAAGAGTGTGTGTATGAGGTGTGTTTGCCACCAGAGGATTCAGCGTTGAAGGAATCTGAGGATGAAGAGAATGAGATAAAGAAAAGAGGAGTAGGTGCATTTGTCAAAATCTTCAACTTCATCATGAAACAGAGCTACATTTGTGCTCTTATAGCCATGATGGTGAGTACTGCACTGCACAAGTCATGTGACACACACATCCATAGAACATAGAATGTGTTTTCTATTTGGATTTGTGTAACGTTGGTGGGAAAACATGTGACCTGATCCTAAATGAAGTGTTTAAAAACTACCAAACTGTCATCAAGTGTCTGTAATTTAATAAATGCTGTCTGTTAATATTTACAGTTAAAATGAACAGAAAAGCAATACTGTTACCAGGAAGCAACAAGTTGAAATCCACAGACTCTTTTTGTCTGTTAATCAACTTTGATTGAGATGAACAAAGTCCTGAACCTCTCAGTGGAACCAGTCCGCAGGAGGAAACTGTCTTATACTGGACAGCCTCTATGTCTGCATGTGTCTCTTCTAAATCACTTAGTTAATTTAATAAAACACACTCTGAATGACTAAATTATGACTTGATAACACACAGAGACTGTATTTTTTTATGACATATAAGCCTTGCATTTTTCTTTTATAACTAGTTTCCTGAATGGTTAACTACAACACTAGAGTATTTGGAGAAAACCCATGCACACACAGGGAAAACATGCAAACTCCAGGAACATTTTCGCTGTGAGGTGATGGTGCTAATCACCACACCACCATGCAGCCTGCTTCCCAAACTTTGCAATATAACCACTGAAAAGTCCTCCTTGAAATGTCCTCAATTTGCCAGGTCAAATCTCCACGTCTTAGTCATGAAGGGCGGAAAGGAAAACACAAAGAACCTGTTGTTGTTGATATCTGGCAGTCTTTGAGTGGATGAGTGTGATTTTTTTACACTGTATAATTTCATTTTTATCTCTGAATTTTCTTTGTAAAGTGTGAAGTGATTTGTGGTTAACGTGTATAGCAGAGGTGCTGTTTAATTGTTTATTTGTTTAATATGTCCTCTGCAGGCGTGGAGCATCACATACGTCAGCTGGTTGACGTTTGCCTTCCTCATGTGGTCCTGTGTGTTGTGGATGGTGAGGGACCGGAGGCGTTACGCCATGCTGTCTTCTCCCTTCATGGTGGCTTATGGCAACTTGCTGATAGTGCTGCAGTACATTTGGAGTTTTGAGAACATGGAAACAAAACCAGGATTCTTTGTCAAAAAGGATAACTTGTTTCACTCACTTTCATCAAAGGTTTGTAAAACCCTGACTGGTTTTCTCTAAAAAAAATTAATAAATAATACTGCAGCTATGCACCATACAGCTGAGGAGGGTCTGTATTTTTATGTTTTGGAATGGCTTTAAGACTTTAATGTTTGCAGCCACTGAATTTAACTTAAAATGCCTTCCACCTTATATCACCTTTAATCAACAGTGCATGTGTGTTTATTTTACTAGAGGATAAAATGCTATTGTATTTAATTTAATTTAATATATTTGATTTAACTATGTGTCTTTCAATGTTTATTCTAAGGTGCCAAATTAATGCAATGCATCCTTTAAAGTTTAGACAATCCAATCAAAGATTACAAACTCAGTTGTGAGTTACTGTATAAACATCTATCCTCTGATGGTTTGGGGCCACCCATAATTTGCTCTGATTGACTGTGACTAATTTATTTGTTAATCTTTTCTTTTCTGGTGATCCATATGTCTGTAAACATTTAACATTTTATTGTGTGTAGATGCTGTGTATGCTGAGCTTCTGGTTACTGCTCAGACAAACACTCACAGAGAGAGAAGAGAAATTACAAGAAGACAGTGCAGGTCTTTCAGATGTTCATGTGGAGGATCAGAAGGAGAAGGGTAAGCCTTGGACTCTATTTTCCTTAGATTTCATTAACCAACATCCTATTTAGTCTCAGTTTTTCAGTTTTAATCAAACTACTAAAACTGTCCTAGCAACTACTATGGAAGATGCTAACTAACTATCACTTGCATGTGTTATGACACCATTTGTAAAGCCAGTTAGTTATAACAGTGGCTGTTGATTTCAGATTTAGATCAACATTTACAAATACAGCACATGTTTTTGGGTTAAAAACAGCTTTTAGCAAAAAAAAGAGCTTCTTGGTGGACGGTTAAATATCAAAAGCTGCTTGTATGCTCCACTTTTGTAGAGGAAGAGGAGCCTGAGGAAGGAGGGGAGCCAGACCTCATGCAGGTTCTTGGGAACATGGTGATGGCTCTGATGGTCAAATATTGGATCTACCTCTGCGGCGGCATGTTCTTCTTCGTCAGCTTTGAGGGAGACATTGTCATGTATAAGATCATCTACATGATGATGTTCCTCTCCTGTGTGGCACTCTACCAGGTACTACACATGCCACTGATTACCACTATAAAATACTTTATTTTTAAACATCTACAGTTATTCCCCACATTATTCTTCAATTTAGCTTCTTCTTTATCTGTATTTTCTAGTTCAAGTGTGCACAGACATATAATGCTGTTTGAATTTCCAAACATTATAATGGCTGTTTTGGTGTGAATATGAGTCAGTTTTATTTAAATATTTTAACAGTTTTAGCAGTTTAATGATTATCTTTTTTTTTGCTAATTTGTGAGAAAATTTTCAAAAACTTTATTCGATGTCCTGAGAAAACTAAATTCCTCCAAGACAGAAGATGTGGACACTAAACTGTGTCAAACTGGAAAGTCAACAATTCAATTTAAAACAAAATAAACTTTAACCTCTAAAATGCAGTATCTATCATTATTGTCATCTAGGTGCATTTTGAGTGGTGGAGAAGGATCCTGAAGTACTTTTGGATGTCAGTGGTGATGTACACCATGCTCGTCCTCACTTTGGTCTACACCTTCCAGTTCGAGAATTCAGATGATTTCTGGGAGAAAAATATGAATATACCAAAAGCCAGGTGAGCGCCTCTAAGAAACTACTGATCTGTGTAAAGGTCAAACAAAAAACTAGAAAACAACCCCAGTTCTAAAATGTTGGGACTATTTGTTAAAAAAATAATATAATGCTTTGCAAATCTTAAGTAAACAATATTCTCTTGCTAACAGAAGAGCAATAACATGTTAAATGTTGAAAAAGAGACATTTACCGTTATTTAAAAATTATTAGCTCATCTTATATTTAGTAAAAAAGCTGGAACAGCTCATTGTTTACCGCTGCGTAGCATCCTCTCTACTGTTAACAACACCCTGTAAAAGTCTGGAAACCAAGGAAGCCAAGCTGGACTTTTGAGAGGAATGTTGTCTCATTCTTGTCTTAAAGAGGATTTTAACAGCGCAGCATTACTAAGTTTTTTTTGTTTGTTTTATTTTACATTTCATGATGTGCCAAATGTTTCTTAGTCTGGACTGCAGACAGGCGAGTTTGACACCTGGACTCTTCAAAGTGATGCTGCTCTAACAGACGCAGTTAAAACAAGGCCTTTAAAGATGTCATCTTGGTGGTGTATTTTGCTCTAAAATTGATGGTGCGTTTACAGACATGCAAGTTGAAATTTATTTAAGCGCCAATGCACCATTAAACTTCGACTTGAGTCTCTGCTGGATCAGCTGGATCTCAGCTGGAGTTGCATGTCCTCCCTGTGATGGGCTCCACCAGTGGCAAAAGCTTCCTCCAGCTATTTATTTAGTTGTTGCCACACCAGTATGCATCTTTCCTTTTTACTCATAAACCATGTTTTTCATTGGAGGGGAAAAAAAAACCTCCAGCAAAGAGAAGGATAAAACCAGACTCATTCATTCATTGTAAATAATGCTACAGCTATATTTGCTCAGGTAAAAATCTGTTATATAGTTGATGAGAAAATATGATTGCATCCAGCTTCCACATCTGCTTCGTTACAAATTCAGTGAAAGATGAGCATTTTTTAAAAGACTGGAAAGATTACAGAAGACTTAAAAAACTTTTAAAAGTCTAAACTAAAAGCATTTGGAACTAAACTGTATGACTTGTTGATAAGGATATTAGTTAATCAGGCTTTATTGCCTTTTTTTTAAAAGTGTGTGTAAAAGAAATTAACTACATAATTTAGGTAATTTATCCTTATGTTGTTAAGAATGAACTTTCCATTGTAGACTGAGTCAAAGATTTGCTTTTATCTAGAAGAGCTTCTTCACTTCTGATGGAGATAGTGGGAGATTTCACTTAAATGGCCTGTGAAATCTCTGGTGTTTTATGACCGTCATTGTAGGTTTCAGGCTTCACCTGAAGTCTTGTTACAGTGAACATTGTTCATAGTTTTACTTGAAGTTAAGTCTGAATAAGTGTCGTCAAATTACTTGGGATAAGTGAAAATATGTTATTGTAGGTGAAGAAGAGGTGATGTTTCAGTGCTCCCCCGGTGTTGAGGAAGTTTCTTTACTTTGACATAGACGACCTCTTTGATTCCTCACTAAAACCTCTCGTCTTCTCTCGTCTGTGGTCCTAAAGTGTCTTTTATAATTAAGATGCAGGAAAACAGCTGATTCCTGGCCTGATGAATTGGCTCTCCTGTGTTGATTCATCCATCTTTTTAATCAGTTGTTAGTTTCTCCAGTATGGAGCTCACTGCAGTCCTCATTGTGCTGAACATGTGGTTGCCTTTTTTCAGAGTGTAAGGTTTGGTCCTTAGGATGAACCAGTTTCTGTGTGATGGTGTTTCTGGGTTTGAAAAACACCGATGGAGTTTGTTAAACATCATTTAGGTTTTTCTTTTCTTTCTCCTGGGCGTCAGCAATGGTGGGGATGTTGTCTGCCTGGTTCTGAAGGGTCCTGATGACTCCCAGCTTGTGTTTCAGGGGATGGTGGGGATTGAAAAAGGGGTACTGTGTGTGGGTTTCCTGGTCTGTGTGTGGGTTTCCTGCAGACTACTTCCTACATTATGTTGACAGCAGGAAAGGCAAACTGTTGTTGTTTGCACCTTCTTCTGTGAATTTGATGTTCTTGTCTAGCGAGTGGATGTGATGGTGAAAGTTTGCACTTTTTTGGCCTTAATTTTAACCTATGTGTCAATCACATACCTGAACAAATGATCTGGTCTACTTCTTCTGACGGAAGCTTGATCCTGCTTCTATGTAGACGTTGGTCACAATGGGAGACAGTGGTGAGCCCATGGCACATCTATGTTTCTCTTTGTAGGAACTTCCATTTTAGCAGAAGTAGGTAATGATCAGGCAAAGTTTAGGGAGCTGGACATCATTGATAAATGCATATTAAGAAAAATCGTATATGCTAGTTTTGTATTTAAATATGATTACATTCCCTATTTTAACCATAAATCACTTAATGTTTTGAACAGTTTTGATCTTTCAGACATCAGTAATCTCAAATTACTTGCTTTCTGTTTTCTGAACATTTTTTTCCTGATGTAGTTTGAAGGACATGGGCTTGGAGCAGTTTGAAGTGGCCATGCTCTTCACCAGGATTTTCATTCCCACCTCCTTCCTGCTGGTGTGCATTCTCCACCTGCACTACTTCCATGAACGCTTTCTCCAGCTCACAGACCTTCAGGCTGTGGTGGCAAAAGAGGAGAGCACTATCTACAGGTAAGACACTTAATATGTTTTTCTTTTTTATTTAATCCAGACACCACTACAACGTTGTCTTTCCTTTTGTATTTGCTTTGTCTGTTTTCACATGTCTGAATTTGAATAGAATGACAATGAGCCTGCAGGAAGATTGTTCATACACTTTGTTTCTGAGAGGTCTGTGTTTAGCAACTTAGCTGCAACGTAAAATTACATAGTGTTTTAAAATATTTTCACACACATTTTTATTTATTTATTTTTTATCATACTCCCTACTAAATTCCTTTTTTAACCACCTTTCTCACCACACATCTGCCTTTGTTCTGCTATATCCTGCAGTCATAACATCAACATTTCACAGTCTGTGATGCATGTTCTTTATTTTATTGTTGTGTCGTGGGTTTTTCGATGGTTTGCTCGCCTCATCTGCTTCTCTCTGTGACCTGCTGCCATCTCTCCTCTGCCACCTTCTCTCACAGCCATGCTAAAGTCAATGGGCGTGTCTATTTAATCATGAATAGGTGGGTATCTGCTCGCTTTCTGTGGCATCCATCACCTTCCCAGTTCACCTCTGAGTTTCAGCAACATCCTTCTCCCCTTTACTCTCCCTGTAACCTTGTTCTTTTCATAATAAAGGTAATCTACATTATTAATCCTCTGAAATCCATCTTTTTCAGGTTTTGTTTAATCTTGTGCTTTTCTTTCCTCTTGTTAGATTTCTCAAGCATGTTTGAATAAGCTAAACTTCTTCCCTTCCAATATCTTGCCAATGACCCCTTTCTATGCACCAACCCCCAGAAAATCACCCCCTTCCTAAAAAATAGAAGCTCCCAAAACCACTGGAGTCTTGTGGCCAGTTTCCATGCATTTGAGTATTTCTACATGAATATTTTTAAAGTGGCTTATGTTAGCTCTCCTCCTGTCCATCTTGACGTCTGTGTGACTTTATTGTCTTGAGCAGCATCAAAGAAAAAATTCCCACTCAACAGAGCAAGTAAGTGTGATCACTGGACAGCAGAATGCTTGCCTTGATATGCAGCCGGTTCATGTCAGCCAATCCAAAACTTTGACTGCACTCCATTGCCTGAGGAGACTGCAAAAAGTTACTTGCCTCCCTCCAGCAACCATGTAACTGCTGTGAAGAGAAAATTGCCCACCCATCATTAAAATAACATACACCGTTTTAAAGAATGCAGAAGGAATGCGCAATGCTTTTGGGTTACAATGCTTGATGAAATGCTGTTCAGGTTGCTCACAGAGCTGATGAGTCCCATCTGAACGTTCTGCCTCTTGACCACCACCTGGACCATGTGAATGAGCCTGTGTGGTATTTATATACTTATGAGGACTGGTTTAGTGAAAGTGCTGCTTTTAGATTCCTTAAACTCATCACTGGTGATCAAAATAACAGACTAGCTTAATTTTTCTAGCTCATGCAAATCTATAAATAAACTGTTAGTCCAGCATCTATCTCCACAGCTGTCCAAACTGCAGCGGCTCATCTCTGCTCAAAGACATTACTTAGCAAACTATAAATAATGTGTTTATATTGTTACATAAGGATTTCTCTTGATAAGTTATTTCCCATCCTACAAGTTCACGGTATTGCTTTTTAAGTTTCAAACACACATAATCGTGGCTGTTTGAATCTCTGGATGTGTGTTGCTTTTGTCAGCCATGACATAAACTTCTACTTCTCATGTGTTATGTCTTTAATTGACTAAAAGAAAAAAAAAACATCAAGTGGACATGTCAACAATTACGTTCAAGATAAAAATAAAAGTACTCTTGTAGTAAGATGTCTGTTTTAAGTTCAAGTTCAAGCACGTTTACAACCACCCCAGTTGCTTAAAATTCTGTACAAAGAAACATAAAATGATACAACAATAAAAGAAATTGAAAATTAAAGTGATATATATGTGTTCTTTTGTGGGCTACCTGGCAACAGTGGAGATTAAAAATGCTTCATAAAGCAGCAGTGTGCGTCAGCAAAATATGTGGAAACTCTGCCCTGATATAGCTGCAATATTGTTATAAAGATATAAAGTGTTAAGATCTGCTGTTCAGCATATCTTTTTACCAATCAGCTAACTCAAAACTCAACCCCAAAATATGCAGGGCTCAGACAGAAATAGCCTTAGAAGGAACTAAAACTTTTCATTGTTTCAGTTTTTTGGAAAACAAATGCCAAGGAGTAAACTATCCAGCAAGTGTGACACAGCTTTTGTTGCATTCTGCTCACCAGCAGCCAGATGTGTTAAGCAGACATGAAAGAAATGTGTAGCAACATAGACATTTTTGGTTAAGAAAATAATGACAAAATTAACCGCTGTCTGATGCTCAAAAGACAGGATGTAATATAAGCATTACTCAAACTCTCATGAAATGTTTTAGGTTGTTTTATGTGGCATAAAATATGTTTTCTCCAGTGGTCGCTGTAGCCGTTAGCTTAGCTCCTCCATCAGAAGATGCTCCAGTCTGAGAGCGCTCTGACTGCTCTCTACTGTGAGTAATACACACCTCACACACACTATAAATACTTAAACAAAACTAAAGCAAAAAAAAAACAAAAAAAAAACAACAACAAATAAACAAAGAAGGACAAAGAACGTCTGAATTTTATTTAAAAACAAAACAATGTGTTTGGTAACATTAAGGTCTAAAAAGAAGAGGGGGAAAAATGTCCTCATAAGTATATTAATACAGGTGTGTGCAAGTGAATACATGCACATTTCTTACTGTGTATAACTGCTCGCATGTCCTCAGACTGGTGGACCCCGATGGCAGCCTGGCAGACCTGACCATGCTCAGCGCCAGCTCGGTGGACGTGGCGCTACCCAGAGAGAAGGAGGAGCTGCGTGAAAAACAGGAGGAGCAGAGAGGGTGGGATTCAGAGAATGAGAAGGATCAGGCCCTGGTTGTGGTGATGGATGACACCAGCATGACTGGCGAGAAGGCAAAGAGCTTCTCTGACCATCGGCAGTCCAGCACAGAGGAAAGCTACCGCTGCAGCGGGACCGAACCGGAGCCGAGCACAGAGCAGAGCTCAGGTACTGAGCAGAACAACAGGTCCAATAACTTAAACTTGAAATATGCAGTGAAACAAAAAAAGGCTCACACTTTACAGTCTTCGTTGGTGGGTTCTTATCTTTTCTTGAGTGATCTGCTTTCTTTTCTAGTATTTTCTGCTTGATAAGTAATGATAAAGAGATTTCGCTGTGAGTTTGTCCCTTTATTTTAGTACAAAATGCCCAAAAAGTCAAATAACCATGTAAACCTAGATATATATAAGTTTTAAGTCTGTGAAATGAATCAAGGTTTAATATTCCTCCTACTTAAATATTCCTCAGAGGATGTAACTAGGGAAAAATAAGCTCTCTTTATTATTATTATTATTATTATCATTATTATTATTTTTATTATTATCATCTGAATAATATAACTTTTACAGTTTAAACCATTTTGAATAATAATTCATGATTAAATACATAACTTTAATTTATGCAAAAATCACAATTAAATGTCAAATTTCAGCATTGTCATGTCTTAAAGGGGATAAATATTATAGAGTAAATGTACACGATGTCATCTAAAAAAATGTCAGGACATTTGGAGAGGTTGCTGCTGACTGTCTGCCCAGTGCAGAAACAAAAACAAAAAATGAGTTATTGTAGTTTGTCTTTATTTATTTATTTATTTATATTATTTTATTTTTTTATTTATTTTTTTATGTAAATTTCCAAAAAGTTAATAATGGAGAGTGAAAATCTATTGTTGTAATTCATGAAAAAAACTAGGATGCAGGCCCCCAAAAAGCAGCTTTGCCACCATTGGCTTCAGCATTTTTTGTTTATAATGTACGTTTCTAATGTTTTCCTGGTGTCTGGCTGTGTTTGACCTGCACTGATTCCACACAGTGACCAAGTTGGCTAAAGGCATGCCCTGCAGACTTAGCTGGTGAAATACTTTGGTCAAAATATCACATGAAGACATGAGAACAGTTCATTTTTGAACCATGAAAATACACTTCTTTTCAGATTAGCTTTCTTTTCTTTTCTTTTTTCAGGAATGATTCACTCACTCCAGTCCGCCCTTCTCTTCTGCATAGTCTGTCATTTTTAAGATTAGTAGTTCTCAATAACCCTTGAAGCATATTATTACTGTATGAGAGAGTGTGCAACATAAAAGTGCTAACAACAGCACACACAAGAAACTCAGCTCAGACTGTCAGATCTCAAACTAACAAACAAACACTGTACTTCACTGGGAGTTTTATTAGTTTATGTTTCTAGGGGCAAATGTTAAGAACTTCTGTTGCAAAGACTACTTTTAACAAAGAATAATAAGTTTATTTTAGTAATTAGGAAGCTGCTGAAGATCCATATTATGATATGAGTAGTTAGGATTTAAAACATTAAACAAAGTACAAGTTAATTAAAACGATTCAGTTTCTTTCTTTAGTGAAACTCATACACTGGTACTGTAACTGGATGAGATTTGTGGTTAATATAAAAGCAAAAACAAGAACAAAAAGTGTTTTTAGTTTCCATTTCTGAGTTATATTGAATAAAGCCTGCTTCAAGTTCAAAGCAAATGAATGAACTTTAAGCTGAGATAGAGATGGAAATAGAGGCTGGATAATTCTTCTCTAAGCTCAGTGTGTAATGCAGAAATCACTGCTTATATAAATTACTCACTGACAATCCCAAACATAGTGTCAGGTTTCTATTTTTTCAGTTTTTCGTGTTGGTATAGTATGTATGTACATGTCCATTTATCTACATGTGCAATATATAATGAAGTGTATGCAGAAACGGTTTGCATGGCGTTATAAGTGAAGGCTTCACAGTGTTTATTACATTACACTACATTTGTTTAAGAGGGGCTCTCATGCAAAGCAGCTTAAAATGTTGATTTTTATAGATATGACAATTGCTATCATTCTGTCTAGCTACCATGCTTATTTATTTAGTTTTCAGTAACTCTCCCACCCAGGAAGTATTCTGCTTTTGTGTTAAACGATTTGTGCAGGGAGGTGTGGCTCAGTGGGTAGAGTGGTCGTCTTGTTGCCTGAGGGTTGCCGGTTTGATCCTCGGCCTGTTTAGCTCATGTCGAGCAAGACACCGACCCCCAAATTGCTCCTAATGGGTCGTGGTTAGTGCCTTGAATGGCAGCTTCCGCCATCATTGTGTGAATGTGCATGTGAATGGGTGAGTGTGATGTATATTGTAAAGCATTTTGGGAAATATTCCAGGTACAGAAATGTGCTATTATTTATTTATTTAATAAATAATGACACTGATCTAGTGAGAGATCTTGTGTTTAAATCATTTAACACAAAAGCAGAATACTTCCTGGGTGGGAGAATTACTGAAAACTAAATAAATAAGCATGGTGGCTAGACAGAATGATAGCAATGGTGATACCTATAAAAATCATCGTGGGATTATCTCTATGGTTACATCATTACGTCGTCCTGAGACATTTTGAAGGTTAGTCTGAGTTGCCAGACATAGACAGTCAGTACAAGAAGGGTGCATAATTCTCATAATTATGCTAGCTGCATGTGTTACTATTATAAAAAATACCCTTCTGTAAACAAACAACCTCTAAGTAGCAACTTGCTTGCTGAAAATACCAAGTTTTGATGCAGACCAGGACTGTACAATAGCACAGGCCGGCTTGGTTCTTCCACCAGCATGTTTGACCCGGAAGCTTCATGCTGGGCTTAATACAGCCAAAGATGATTTTGATTAGTTTTGATAAATACGAACAGGATTTTGTTTTCCTTTATCAGAGTGATAATGCGTGCAGACATGCCATTATCCAGTGCGGACACTGCACTGTGGAGATAGACGTGACCACTTGAGGCAGGTTCTGTGAATCACATGATCACACAAATATGTGGCTGCTGTTTCTCGTTATACAGTTGACATTGAGACTGTGTAGATCACAGAGCTGTATGAAAACCTTCAGCATCTCATTTGAGATTTCGATTTAAAATGTGATGTTGATTCTTTTAATTTGCATTATTTTCCTACACAGCTGGCCCTCTTGACTCCTTTATCTGTGCTTGCAGTAAAGATGAGACTCACATGTGCTGTTATATTGAGGCTGTTTTCAAAATCAGCTCTAAGTGGAGAAGCAATTTTTCTCAGATTTCCCTCGGCCTGTAGCACTTTACGAAGTTTGCTGCATAAAGTTTTAAAAGGCCACAACTGTCTGCTGCTGTCCAAGTATCAGCTGCCTGGGCTCTCACCAGCCGGTTATTAATCATTACAAGAGAAGTGGTAAAACATTGTCCATGTAGCAGATTTTTGGGTTCAGTAGATTTATTTCCTAGTTTTTTGTTCTGACACAGCGTGTAGCATAAGTGCTCACTTTCACACTCCTGCTATGACCAACTAAAGCTAAAGACAGTGCAGCTGGTCTTAAATTAAAGTGTGGTTTATATACACAGAAAATAAAATAGGTAATAAAACACAGCCCTGCAGGACCTTTTAGTCCATAATGAGCTGTGGGCTATACTTGCTATACGTTCTCTCAGAGTTTCTTATCCAAACAATGAGCCCTCTATTAAAACCTGAGATAATGTGGCTTCTGTAAAAGTATACACCCACTACCACACTGTGGCTGGAGTTTTTATATTCTTTATGAGAATATAAAACCAAATACTAAGTCCTAATTCTCAGGTCATTAAAACAACAGTTTGGAATTTGCTTGTTAATTTATATTTTAAATATGTTCAGATCAATCTGAACCCACGTCCATTATTACTCCCAGAGTTGAAATGGTGTTTGCCATAAAATTTGTCTTACATTTCACAAAGTAAATGCACTTTTTTTTGCTGATGTGCAGAATTAAATTGATTTCTTAAGCAGCTGTTAGATAGAATAAATAAAATTGCTTTTCAGTTAATATTAAATCAGGGAACCTCTATGTTCAAATACCAGATTTATTTTTCAGCTCTTTATTTTTGTATCTTATATTAAAATAATTTTATATGATTCATCAGAAAAAGGCTGTTTTTCCATTATATGGAAAACGCCATCAGACTTGACCTTTCACTTTAGTTTCCACTGCAATGTTACGCGGGTGGGGTTGTTTATCACCAGAATGCTGTGTGAAGCAGACACAGGAGACTAAAACCTTGCAGTGTGTAGCATTACTGCACCCTATTACGATGGGATACCTCTTTAGTACAAAAGTGTTTGACATATTTTTGAAAGTCAACATAATTATGTCTCTTTTCTGTAGTGTAGTGATGGGAAGTCCCAAATAGTTCTTCATTTATTGTCACTCAGAGCTTCTATTTTAGTCTAATTTGGCATTTATGAATGGTTTGTGTGTGGTAATCAATTATTTTGTTGGTAAGATTTATTTTCTTCATAAAAGCCTCATTTTTATGTTTCATTGTTCGGTAAAAAATTACAGTTATTATTTAACTTTTTAACCAAACCTTTAATGGAAAGCTGAACACAGAATCATAATTTTACTGCCATCATAAACTCTGGTTCATATTCAGCATTGAACATTTACAGTATGCCTTAAAAACTTTAAAATCCCCAGCACCTAAAGGGTTAACCAGTCCTGTTCATAAATGTGCTTTTGAAATTGTAACTTATGCACAAGGATATCTCTTCCATGAGCACAGGTAGGATAACTGCACTTTGTGCCCACTGCTCACAAATTTACAAACCATTTATTTCCTTGGAGAACTAGGAAATGTACCAGTGTGCAGGACTTAGCACTGCAGCAGTGACTTTATTGTTTACAGCTGAACATTATAAACTGAGAACATAAGAAAGAATCCCCTGCCCACCATCCTGGTTAAGTTTCATCTTAATCAGAACCATTCAATCAACCTCAGCTGAGGAAGTAAAAAAAAAAGAAATATTAAAAAATAGAAATCTGATCATGGAAAATAGTGAGGTAAAGAGGTTGAGAAATAAAAATGTTTTAATGGGCAGACAAATTTTAGGTATTTGAATATTTTATCAGCTATGTTTAAAATCTGTCTGGGTTTCTGATAATACAGCTTATATTTTTACTTAGTTTGTCTTCCATTTATACCATTAATGGCTTGCATTAGTGATAGTGGTCCTTTTATTGGCCTTATAGTCGGATGATGTATTCAGATGTTAAGTAAACACACAACAATTACCCTGGATTTTCATAAGAAATATGTACCTTTACAAAAATCTTAAATATCCCCTGATTTTTTTCCTTAAATACAAACATGTTAGTCTTTAATCTTTGGACATGCGTCTGTAATTATGAGCTGAAACCTGAGGACACTTTCCATCTACTTTTATTCATTTCAGTGAATCTGTATTTTCTCTTTTTCCTCAGACCTTAAGAGCAAATGGCACCTGGTGGTCGACCGTCTGACGGTGCTTTTCCTCAAGTTCCTGGAGTATTTCCACAAGCTCCAGCTCTTCATTTGGTGGTTACTGGAGATTCACATTATCAAGATCGTGTCCTGCTACATTTTTATGGTCTCTGTCACAGAGGTAGGAAAACTCAAGATTCCTGGAAGAAAAGCAATTCGATTGGTCTCAATGTCATGAGCAATAGTGGCATTTTGTTAAAATCCCATGTTATTCATCATCATCACAGGTCTCGCACGCAATCTAAAGCAAAAATACACTTTTATCAAGTCTACTCTGGCAAATCAGCTCCTCCATGAATATCTTCAGACTACACGTCTGAGTCGAACAACATTAAATATATTGCCTTTTTTGTTTTGGGATTAAACTTTAGATGAGAAGACAAATAGTTCCTTAAACTGTGACTCATCAGCTGTCTTCTGCAAAATTTCTCTGTGCACACAACAACTGTGTAAAACCTTGTATACACTCAGCCAGCTATAGATGAGCCTGTTGGAAAGATCTATCAAATTATTAAATAAAAATGTGCTGTTTGCATGTGTAAATTTAAATATCCCACAAAGAAAAGAAGCATCTAAAAAAAAACAAATAAAAGAACAAAACATTAAAAACTGCAAAAGGATGTTGCATGACTTAGATAAATATACAATAATATCTTCCATTAGACACCATGTCAAATGCTAAATATAAGGTGTGCTATTTTTTACAGTATACAATGTAAATTGTGAGGTACAAAGCTCAGTAAATAAGCTTCAGTGATTCATTTCTTTCTTTTCTTTCTTTGCAGAAGTGTTTTAAAACTTGTCATTCTAAAAAATATTTGTGCTCGGATTTGCAATGGAAATGGCTTTGTTTTTTCATTTTTTTATTCTTTTTATTTTCTTTTACATTCTCATCACCTGTGTTGTCTCTTATGCAGGTGTCTTTGCTAAACTGTGTGTTCCTGGCATCCTGGGCTTTTGCCCTGCCCTTCAGGCAGTATCGACACCTCGCCTCCATTGTTTGCACTGTCTGGACGTGTGTCGTCATTGTGTGTAAAATGTTGTACCAGCTGAAGACGATTAAACGTCCAATTTACAACTGCTCTATGGTAAATATCTTGACCAACATGGTTTATATAACTCCATGTTCTTATTCCCGCTAATATGATCACAGTTAAATTAATTGGTAATCTAAATGGAAAGATTCCTCTAATTATTTATCATGTACAAACATATTTTACATCGTGCAAAATTTTTACATCAATAAAATGGTGTAATATCGCTGTTAAAATCCTGCATAAAAACTCTGGTTTTTGTCTCACTGTTTCTGTTTACAGTCACAACATTTCACTGAAGAACAAAAAAAAGCGTTGGAGAATTCTACTTTGTACAAACCAAATGATTCAGTCAACTGGTTTGGCCTGGAGAAGTCTGAAGACCTACTGGGATACCTCAGGGTGAGTGGAAGTCTTAATCACCGAAAGAGTGAACCACACTGAGCATTTTGAGACTGTGTCACCAAAACCTGGATCCCTGCCTCAGATTATTTTGTTGTTGTTTTTTATTGTTTTCAAGCTTAAAGGTCCCATATTATACACTTTATTCCCAATCTGAGACCATTCATTAATATCTAAATGAAATATTTCCGCCATGGTATGGACAAATCGACCCTCAGTTTGAGTGCAGCGGCTTCTCTTCACCTCCCTCTTTTTAGCAGCTTCAGAAATGTGCCGTTTATGGTGGGCGGAACCCTGGTGGAGCAGCTCAGCTGTTGGCTCCGCCCATCGCATCACCCGTCATGAGGTGATTGACAGGTTAATATATTTTCAAGCTATCAGACTAATAAGGCCGAAACGATAAAATAACTGCCAGCTCTTACCTCTCCAGCTGTGTCACGGACAGTTGGTATTGAACCTGGCTTCAGCTTCAAACGGTTGGCGAAGCCTGCTTTCCATGCCCCCATGTTGTGGAAACAGTCCTCTTTGAAATGCTGGCCACAGACATGCAAAACCTTTGGAAGTTTTCCGGGTACATTTCCTCCAAAAATAAAATTAATCCACTCAGTCCTCGTGGGTTCAGTGGATGGAAGTAAAAAAACGTTTTCGTGTTCATTTATGCAGCCACAAACAGAACAGTGCTTCTGTCGCTTAGCCATGTCCGCTAATGAGGGTTGTCGAAGAGGGAAAAACACTGGGCGCTAGGTGATTTTTAGAGGGCGGGCTTTGAGAGCCGGTAGACGGGTCCATCGCTCTGTGGGGAGTGGTTATTGTCCCTTATGACGTCATAACGTACACGCTTTCAAACAAGCTCATTTCAGCGCTTACTTCCCTAGAGGTGGAGCAGGGGGGAGAGAGAGCGCCTGAAAGAGTTTCACACTTACGGGTCTCCTACACATGCGGGGGGACCAGTATGACTGTTCCAAAACCATTAAAAAGTTAATTTTGCATAATATGGGACCTTTAAAGGTGAATCTATATGATGGATAAATTTCAAATATTAACCCATTAAAGCCAGATGTATCATATTTCATACATACACTTTCTAAGACCTTTTGCATCACTTTATGGTAGAAACTTTGCTCAAACCCTTGTTGTACACAATCTGGTACTTGTTTCCTGCCCCCTAATGGATACCAGGAAGCAGAAGACTACATGACAAAAATCTTGACCCATCACATGGTAGTAAATGGTAAAAATACTAAATAAATAAATAGTTGATTTTTTCCAATTTTGTTTAAGGGCCAAATAAAGATTAAAAAAAAAAAAAAGATTGTGAAAAAACTGACTTTTCTCCCCAGTTTAAGTTGGGCTTCAAAGGTTTAAGAGTAATTGATACACACCAGAGCTACTTTTATAAAATGAAATAGAATGAAAAATATCTTATGTATCCCACAGGGTATGTCTTAAGGTAAGTAATAGGTTTTAAGGTTTTTTGAGAGTATGGGTGGGGTTTGTGATTTTAGGTCCAAACATTTAACTACAAATGTTTTTTTCCCCATCGGTTTAACTATAGGGGTGGGTATGGGCTTGAGCTAGAAGCCTCTGGTCAAGACGACATATTTCATTAGGATTTTTTTTTGAGGTTCAAGCATAATAAAAGTGCATCCTTTATTATTGTTCTTTTATTTTTTTTCATTGAGAATTTAAGAGAATCAGCTGCTCAAAAAATATTGAAGATATCCATAAAACATTACTCTCTGACTTTGTAACAGTCATTTGTGGAAATCGATGTAGTTTGAATCCCAGAAACTCTGCCACAAACTAACCTATATATATTTTTATAAATTGAGTTTTAATACGCAAGACTTTCCCAATTCTATGTAATGTTCCAGGACACATGGAACAACACAGCAAACAGGGACAAATGTAATACCAGGACCAAACAAAAACACAGATTGTTAAACTGATTAAATGCTGAGCAAAGTAATGAATAACAGAAGCCATTAAGCTTAAATAAAGACCAGAACAAACCCAAAAACCAAGAGGCAAAGTCACATCAAAACAAGGAAACCAAGAATGAAAATCCATGATGCAAAGTGTAACAAAATAAACACTGAATCTTGCATTTTAGTTTTTTCTTTCTACTTGTCTCTAAAAAGACATCATGTCATGGATGCACAATAACCTAAAATCTCCAAACTGACTAAGGCCTAAAATACAACACATCTGTTATGATTATAAATGAAAAGTTTGATCTTTAAAAGTTTTTTCAAAAATTGTTGATTTTTAACAGAATTGATCAAATTATAAATATTAAGAGTACCAGCAAACAAACAAAAACCAAGTACAGTAAAAATGTCCTCTCTGTCTGTGCAGAGCAACCTCTTGATGTTGGCTCTGTTGGCATTTGAGGTGACAGTCTACCGCCATCAGGAATACTTCAGACTGAGGAACAAGCTGTCGCCTCCAGCTGCTAGAATTATCTTCCATGACATCACACGGCAACACCTGGACATTGGCATCGTCTGCTTCATCAAATACTTCATAAACTACTTTTTCTACAAGTTTGGACTTGAGGTAGAGAGTGTACCACAGTTATTAAAGTGTATATCTCACTGCACTCTGCTCCATCATGCCTCTTTTGTTTCTCTCAGACATGCCTGCTGTTGGGGGTCAACGTCATCGGGCAGCGTATGGACTTCTATTCCATGCTTCATGCCTTTGCCTTGATTGCAGTCATATATAGACGAAGAAGGAAAGCCATTGCTGAGATTTGGTCCAAGTACTGCTTCTTTCTGTCCTGCGTGATTACCTTCCAGTACTTCGTCTGCCTTGGGATCCCACCTGCAGCCTGTAAAGGTTTGTGTGTTTGTCTAATTGTGCTCACATTAAGCTAACAGTCACAGTAATGGGACTCTGATTCAGTCCCTTGAACAAAGTGTTTGGTATCATGTCCAGGTTTAGATATTTCATAGACCAAACTTTCCAGAACAGAGCAGTTTGATCTGTCTCTAAAGAATTATCACCATTATGGAGAAGCAAGAGAAGCAGAATGGTGGCTCAGTCAACCATTATTTTCAGCTTTTGCTTAAATAAATTCCCCAAAAACCTGGCAGTATGCCCACCAGCTCTCCTCTCAATTTTAAAAATACAGGTGCAAGGAGCTCATTTCAGAGCAGCTTATGCATACAAAGTAGATCTGTAAAATGATCTTATGTAGCGAAATAATAGAATTTTAGCTAACCTGTCACTACAGCCTACTCCTGGAATATCTGGAAAGAAACATTTATTCCAGATGTTTAAGGCGTAAATATACAGTAAACCTGCTGGTGTTTCACTTCACCTCTGATGCCATTAACATCACAGACCTATGTATTTGGGGAAAATGGTAGTAGTTGGTGACTCCTAGTTAGAGAGCCCAGGTCACTTTCATTTTGGGTTTTTAGTCTTCTCAGGTTAAGTTCTGTCTTGTTTTTATTTTGTAGTTTTTCCACCTGAGTATTCTGTTTGCTTTCTACTTCCTCTTCGTTAGTACACCTAGTTTGATTTGCTCATTTGCTTCACCTACTCCCTATTAGATTCTTAGTTTATTTATACCATTTGGTTTCAGTTTTCCTTTGCCAGATCATGCGTCATGTTTCCCATTTTGTCTGTGTAAGTGTGTATCATTTAACCTTGTTCCTGCACCCGTCTGCTTTCTGCCTCCTCATCCTCACACCCCACTCACTATGACATTTGTGTTTTGAAATAAAAAGTTCTATACATACATGTCAAGCAGGGCCATGTTCAACGATCTTTCTGTTATCAGAGACTGATTCATCATTGTGCTTGAAAATAAATACAAATGATTATTTGTGTAATAGCAAAGCTTGGACCAGGCACAAAAACACAGTTTGTATTGTGAGCTGATATTGGTGCTAAGTCTCTCTTTTGTTTGCTAGTAAATACAATTTATGGTTTATAATGTGTTTTCACTCCAGTATAAGATATAACTGTGTACTGAAGTACATGAAGGCCTTTAGCTTTTTCACTTACTTACCATTTTAATATCCCACAGTTGCAGCAGGTCATGTAAAAGCTTTTGTCCCTCAGTATTAGTGATGCACATTTTCTTTTGTTCCTCGTTACCATGTTGAGGTTCTCATTGCCATTTCTGCCTCTACAAGTGCTTCACAAATAAAGCTGACATTTTTATTGTCCTTCATATGCTTGATTATTGCAGAGTATCCCTGGAGGTTTCCAAACTCCACTACAGACTCAAATGTAATCAAGTGGCTCTATGTCCCGGATTTCCAAGAGAAGCCAAATCCGCTCTTCCTTATCTGTACGTTCATTTATTAAGAAAATATTTGTTTAGCAAGGATTTGAAAGCACCCACTACGTGTTGTAGGAAGCACAGGATGCATACAGATGCCTAAGTATGAGTTGGACTAATGTAAAGTGTAATTGCTTCAATGCAGGTCATTTATAAGTCTCATTCTTAATGTGCCACTTAGTGAAAATGTATTATTTCAGTTTGTAAAAACTGTTTTCATTGATGCATTTATTTATAATTCGGATTTTACTGTGAGGAGGTCCTCGTGTTTTGCAATTTTTGTAAAGTAGCCAATAATTACTGCCGTCTAATCTATGTTGTAGTTTAAGCCGTAGCTCTGCTTCCTAATTGTAGCTGACTACAGAAAAAGCTAGTTTCTTAAAATGGGCACACTTAAATGAATGAGAGTAGAGTAATTATTCCTATTAGAGAAGAACAATTATGAAAACTTAATCCTATATTGAACTAAATGTGTATTGATCACTTTACTGTGATATCTCAGTTATAAATGCTTTCTTCTTCTCTGCTCCTAGACGACTTCATGTTGCTGCTGTGTGCCTCACTGCAAAGGCAGGTCTTTGAGGATGAAAACAAGGCAGCGGTCCGCATAATGGCTGGTGATAATGTGGAGATCTGCAGAGACCTGGACGCAGCCTCCTTTAGTGTCCACAACCCTGTACCCGACTTCATCCACTGCAGGTACTGCAGCTTACACTAAATAGATGCTCCATATACACTGCAGCAATATGTGGTCCAGATTTGCTTTTTGAATTTATATTAGGGCACAGGGAGACACTATATTACATTTTCTTTATTAGGTTCACTTAAAATATTTGTCATTAAGTCTGTGTGGTGCCAGTGCTCTGCTTGGCAACCATTAGTAAAGAGGAAGACATGCTGAAATGGAAAGGAAGTAAAGTAGACGCCGTAATTGATGCCTAATTCTATCAGATACCAACAATAAAGTCAAACTGTAATATACTCCACACAGCCAGAGCAGTTAGAAGAATTCCATTGAAGATTTTTTTTAATATTAACTTGTATTTTAAGCAGTTTGAAACAATGTCATTAACCAGATATTCATTGAAAGATCTATGGTGTACATGATTTAACAAAAGGCTAAATCATTTTGTCAATATTTTTTTGTTACATATTTTTATTTTACACTTTTTAAAACAATTGATGAAGATTTGTGCCAAATTTTGGGTCACTTTTCTGTCCAAGCTCTACTTCAGTGAACTTTAAACAATTCTTCATAGCATTTTATGAGGAATCTTGAGAGAACTTCTAAATTGACTTTAGGAATAAAGGAATATAGGAATAAATGCTCAGATGTCAGGTTGTTTTTGTTCATGCATATCTGTCAAACTAGGATAATTGTACCCATGTTAAAAAAAAGGTCATTCAAACTGTATGTAGTGCTGCCAGTTAATTTTAAATTAGCAAAGTCAATCTGAGTCCCTCTCCCACATGTCAGTAACAATTTTTTTAGGTAAGAATGTTATTGAGTTTTTTACTCAGCCTATTTGTCTGGATTGGCTTCCATAGGCTTACTTGGATAAAGAAAAGTAGGTAAAGGTGTTGATGACTGCTAATTTCAGAAATAATTAACATTAAGGTAAATATAAACACACTCAGAATATCTCTCATTTTAAATATATATATATATATATACATATACATACATATATATATATATACTGACATAACAGTTGATGCCAGCAGCTAAGTGAGAAATATTATTCAATACTTTCTGTGTACATAGTTTAAAATTCTGGTTGTTCGATATTCAGATTCAGAGCGGGATCTTGACTTTGCTTAGAAAAAAAAAGAGCAAAGGAAGATTTTCAGAGGTGAAAGAATGGATCGCAAGCGAGAAAGACAGTGAGAGCATCCCGACCTGTCCACAGTCATTGATTACGTGCTCTTTACATTCCACTGTTTTGATGTGCAAAGTGGACAAGTCTTTTATTAACGCACTCTGTGTCCATCAACAAGCCCTTGTAGAGAGAGAGAAAGCTGCACAGCCCGTCTGTTCACGCCACAGCAGCTCTGCACTTATTCCATCGTTTCCCTCCAAGATCGAATTACGGGTACAGGGTGGGGGAGAAATCCATAATCCACAAAACACTCTGTCCGTCACTCCGCGACTCAGACGCTTTTGCCCTGTACTCTAACTCAATAAATAGCTTTCAAGTATGGAAAAGGTATTTTCTCCCTCTGATGAAGAAGGACACTCACTCAGCTGTTCCGGCCCATCAAAGCATTGTCCGACCAGAACCCACTTCATCAGTGCTGCTTCCTAAACAGTGCAGCTGTTGCTGTGGTTAATGCAAGTTGCATCCCATGTTTTTGCCACACACATCACTTTAATGGTCTCGTACATAGAAGCACAGGAGGTGTTTGCATGCTTTTAACATGTTAGACACACAAGGGACATGCTGTGAGGTGCATATGCCGAGTGACAGCATCAGGTTACAGCTCTCATTCCCAGTCATTGACCAGACTCTTACTGGTAAGGATGATTGAAGAGCAGGTTATGCATACAGCTATAGAATGAACTGAAATATTGTTTCGACTTGTATTGCTGTGTTTGGCAAACATGAATCCTCACCTGTATTATCTGTGGTGTCCACTTCCAGTACAGTGGGACTAAAATCCGCTTAAGAACTGTGATCTTTATGTAATATTTATTTGTCTTTCTGCAATAACTTATGGATAAAAGCTGATTCTTGAGTTTTAGTCACTGAAGGTTCACTCAGCAGCTTTCAGTGGCCTCTTATACGGAGTGTTTGTGCATGGATCCTGGGATTGTGTTTGTTGTCAACCTAAATATTAATCCTTAAAGCCTAATGTACCATATTTGATACACTGATATAGTTTCTGAGACCTATTGCATCGCTTTATGGTAAAAACTTTGCTCAATCTCCTGCTGTATATAATCTGATGCTTGTCTTCTTCCTCCTGGTGGATGCCTCTTGCACTACAACAACTAACATGTCACACAGTAATAAACAGAACATATGCTCATTCAAATATTCTTCAAAAAAGAAAATTAAAAAGGACATTTTGTCTAATTACTAGTTAGTTACCAGCATCTTTTCTGACAAGAAGATCTTAGAAAGTTCATATAAAGTGCAACAATAGCTGATCTAGTAAAATTCATTATTAATAAAATGATATTTTGCAAGCTGAAAAGTTTTGACATCTGCGTTTAAAGTGTCCTTTCATGAAAAAGCTGATTCATATTTATCTATCTGTCTATATCTATATATGTCTATAAATATATATATGTATATATATATATATATATATATATATATATATATATATATATATATATATATATATATATATAGATAGATAGATAGATAGATAGATAGATAGATAGATAGTTAGATAGAAAGATAGATAGATGTGTGTGTGTGTGTGTGTGTGTGCAGCTGCCACTGTATAAACTATAATCAAAATCAGTAGTGTAATCGCAGAGTTTACTGGGGGGAAAAAAACAATGTGGAATAAAATTCACATGTACCCATAATGTCGTCTGGTTTCAGTTCTCAAGTAGAAATTTTGAACATTCCCACACATTAAGAGCCTGTTGGCTGCAGAGGTTTTTCTGTATTGATTCCAAATGTAAAGCTAGATCATTTACACAAGTGGTTATTAGTTTCCACTCACAGCTCAGCTTTCTTCTTCTCTAGGTCCTACCTGGATATGCTGAAGGTCATCATGTTCAGCTACCTGTTCTGGTTTGTCCTCACCATCATCTTCATCACCGGAACCACACGCATCAGCGTTTTCTGTATGGGTTACCTGGTGGCCTGCTTTTACTTTCTGCTGTTTGGGGGCGAGCTGCTGCTGAAGCCGATCAAGAAGATCCTCCACTACTGGGACTTCCTGATTGCATACAACATCTTTGTGATCACAATGAAGAATATTTTGTCAGTAAGTGATCTTTGACAAAAAAAATGGGTGATTTACTAATTATGATAGAATACCATCTAGAATATAATTTACCTTGTCACGGCAGAGGATAGCACAGAACATAATCTGGTGAACAGTGAAAAAATGCTTTATGTAGCAAGCACCAAGTGGGTCCATAAAAATATACTCCCATTGGTGATACAAATCAACGCAAATTTTTGTTGTTATTTTGTTTATTATTATTATTATTATTGTTTATTTTGTTTCAGTCCAATTGAGGAAGTCAACTTTTCCATTATATACATGTTATACATTAGCATTCTTCTTCATCTTTCCCCCATTTTTCTTTGCGTTATTGTTACCTTTTCCACTTCTTTTTACAGTTTTGAGACTCATTTTTTGTCCAGATCTGATTCAAATACCAAAATAGATCATTTAATAATTCCTGACTCCACTTGATTTAACTAGTTTGCTCCATAAAATGCCTACTCTGGAGATATCTGTAAAAGTCCTGATTGATTAAGCCACTTCAGCTGTTTAGACCCTGAAAACATTTTTTAACTAAATTGTTAATGCTCTATTAAATAAATGAATCTTGTTTGCAGATCTTGGCTTGTGGCTACACCGAGTCATTGATGGAGAACCATTGCTGGTTTATCCAGTTCTTCAGTTTGGCTTGCACCATCAAGGGATACAGAAAACCTATTTCTTACAGTGAGTGATCATTATAAAGTTTTGTGTTATATACATATATAACCATAACAGTATGGTTATATCCATTTCAATTTCATTAATGAGCCTCATTAGGTCTAATTCAGTCAAAAATTAAGTGAACATGATTGTTGTTAGTCAGGGCTCTAAATCTTTTCCATATATATATCTATATATATCTATATATATATAGATATATATATATATTTTGTGTGTGTGTGTGTATGTATGCAGCACAGTGAAAAACATGGACCCCATTTTATCCTGCAATGGGATCCATTTAGTGTGATTTATAATTTGATCTGCAGAGAGTTGGATCTAAAATAACTTCACACTCACTCGATTGTCTTCATTTCTGTTGAGATCGGTGTGATGTTTATCCTAATCTCTTTGAGAAGCTAATTTACAGTAAAACAAAATGATGCAGCAATAAACTGTAAAACTGTTATAAGGTTACTGCACAATCCTGAGTCTGTGTAAATCACTCTCATAAATGCCCTCACTTAAATTTAGCAGTAATCCCTGTTAAATTGACAGTTTGAAGCGGTGGTGTTGTGATAATGATGTTTTTAGATTTACTGCACAGCAGCTCACTCTCAGAGGGAATTGAAATCAGTTTGTAGTTTTTAATGAATTAAAGTGCTGTGCTGACTGTGTATTCCAGACTGTGAACTGCCCAAGGATGAGGCGGGAATAATCTGGGACAGCATCTGTTTTGCCTTCCTGTTGCTACAGAGACGAGTCTTCATGAGTTACTACTTTCTCCACGTGGTTGCAGATATCAGGTCGTCTCAGATCCTCGCTTCCAGGTACTCTACTGCACATTTCATCTGCATTTAGACATTTTACAGCTATTGTTTTATATGACAGGGTTAGTTTCTGCTTAGAGCTGCAGGGACTTCGGGAATTGTGCCGTTGATGTCAGTATGGTTACAGCTTGAAATGTTGCAAAGCCTGGGTCAGGAAGTGTGAAGCATGCAAACTGTGTCTCGGCCACTTTGTGTCCAGTTGAGTGTATACATACAGGAGCAATTTAGCTGAATCACCTGGATGTGTTAGTCCAGCACCAATAAATGAACTTGGTGATTCTCAATAAGCAAATGCATACAGGAAGTTATTATAGTGTGTTTTTATTAGCTTTCTAAGACATGTATGACAGAAAACCCTGGAGCCTTAAGGTGTCAAACAGGCGCTGTAATGTTGTATTTGAAAATTATACTGAAAATTATAGGGTTAAACCACCATTACTGTAGACACTGATACTGAGCCATAAGTTTTACTGGCATGTTAATGTGTGTTTCAGAGGAGCGGAGCTTTTCCAGGCCACCATAGTGAAGGCTGTGAAAGCCCGGCTGGAGGAGGAGAGTAAATCTGTGGAGCAGCTGAAGAGACAGTGAGACTCTGAATGTTTTACCCTCATGTTATTATGTGGTCTCTGTGGTTGTTGCAAGTGTACAACACTCGATCATACAATTTGTATCATAAATCGCAATGTTTAGATTGAAGCATCGTATTTATTTAATACAGAATCTTTTTCTTTTGTGTGTGATTTTCTTCATCACAGTTATAAACCATTCTTTGTACTATGGCATTCATTCATTTATATCCCATTTCTTTCTGATGGGAGGTTTTTCTTTCATCCTAATTTAACTGTCAGCAAATCCCATGAAAGATCATCATGAGAAATGTGAGCTTGTCTGAACAATTTCTGATTTAGATTTTTGTCTGTGCCAGCTGCAAGTGTACTGTACATTCACTGGTTGGACAACTCATCACAAATATTTCACCTTCACAAAAACCAGCATCTGTCACCCTGTAAACACGGACACATTTACATTTACATGTTGTGACGGTCTCGTTAATGGGACAGTGTAAATGTGTGATGGCTTCAAAGGAATGAGCGTCCCCATTGGTCGTAGTGCCATAGCTTTCCTATTGGCTATTCCCCTTTAGAATGTTTTGATATGAACTTTCGAGGCTTGGTGTCCACACCTGTGAAGAGAAAATGCATCACATACCAGAGGATTAAATCGCTGAATCCAAAGTTTGTTTTTTATGCTGTCACCACACACATAGTTAACTATAGTATGAGAACAGGTGCATATGTGTTGTGGTAAAACACTAAATAATGCACAGCAAAGTTTATTCAGCATATCTTGATGGTGGAGTTGTTACTTGTCCGTTTAGTAAAAAAACAAAAAGAAGTGGTTAACAGTTCTATTAACATACAAGAATCAAACTAAGTGTTGTTATGGTAAACAACACTGTTCCCTAAGATCTTATTGAACCAAACAAAGCCAACATATCTTTGCCCTTGTGTGTGATTTCAGATAGAGGACATATGTGTTTTTAGAAAATGAAGCTTTGAACATCCAGGAATCATGGGGATGTGACAAATGTCTCACACTTTTGCACAATGACATCATGTGTTGTAGCCATGTGTTAGATTTTCCCCTACTATTGTAAGCTCTGTGGCACAGGAGCTGCACTTGCACTTAATGCTAGTTGAGTTCATTTATTGTATGCCTTTTTATGGAATTAGCTGACAATAAGCTACACTAAAACAGTATGGTTATATCTATTTCCGTTTCATTCATGAGCCTCATTAGGTCTAATTCATTCCAAAATTAAGTGAACATGATTGTTGTGGTTTAAAAGCATCTCCTGGCTCGTTCTTAATCTTTTCCTGGAAGCCAGCTCTTACTTTATCATACCACATTAAAGCAGCGTATTTCCATTACTTATAGTTAGCTCAGGAGCTACTCATGAGCTCTGATTATATCCACTCATCCACTCTAATGTGCACTCTGCTGTAATATAACATACTTTAATTTCCATGTGAAGCCTGAAGATGCTTATAGTCAGTCTGTTATGTTGTTAGTGTGTCAATACTTTGTGTTTCTTCACCATCTTTCTGATTTAATTAGGATGGATCGAATTAAGGTGAGGCAGCAAAAGTTTAAGAGGGGCAAGGAGAAGATGCAGAG
This sequence comes from Melanotaenia boesemani, assembly GCF_017639745.1. Lineage (NCBI taxonomy): Eukaryota > Metazoa > Chordata > Actinopteri > Atheriniformes > Melanotaeniidae > Melanotaenia > Melanotaenia boesemani. The sequence continues at coordinate 25,880,605 of NC_055689.1, read as the reverse complement.
CCTGGCGCAGGAGTCTGTGGACGGTCAGACAGTTGTCCAGCCTGAAGAGGAGGAGGATGATGGTATGATATGGAGCATCTAGCTAAAAAGGAAAAAAGCTGGCATAGAAGTTGTTTGATTGCTTGTGGTGCTAGTCATAAATGCACCAGTAATTTGTGCATTTTTTTTTTATAACAGAATGCAATCATGTTGTGTAACAATTTTACTCAGCAGCTTCATGCAGTGGAAATATGATCTGAAAAGTTTGCAGATAATTGATTTTCTTACAAAATGTTGCATTGATGTATTTGTGAAATTTTAGGAACACAGCCAACGAAAGCCACGACCAAAAAAAAGCAGTGGTGGAGGCCGTGGGTTGACCATGCTTCCAGTAGGTTGACCCCCCCAAATCCTCTTTTGTCTCTTCCTCCACTTTTAATGGCCCTTTTGTCCTTGACCAGAATGCTGAGGATTCCCATACTGCAACTGGGCTCTGAAGGCACCAACACTCATTAGCTCCCTCCAGACTTTAGTCCTTTTCTGTCTCTATTTAAGGGCTCTTGCTACCTGTTGCTCTCTTGTGAAATCTTGTACTGCGTGGAGAGGCACTTCAGTTTTACGATGATTCATAACACTATTTGAGCACGGATGCCTTAAATAGACACGATGGGATGATGTAGAAAGAAAGCGATTAATGGCTGGAGGTTTGTACTGAACGCTGTTAAAAACTTCATCATTGATCTCACCTAAAGAGCCCACAGTAGAGAATCGCTCTCTGGCACAACATTTTTGAGCAAAGACATGAAGTTGACCCACCTTTGTTTTTCATACTTAAATAAAGGATAATGGGTTTGTTCATTCTTTGCCTGTAGACATGATCACTAAACAGGCGTAAGCAGAGAGAAAAACAGTAATTGGAACCATGAAGAAACAGAAAAAACAGAGAGAAAAAAACCCGCCAGCATTTCTCTGAGATGTTGCTGTGGTTGTCTGTTTGGTTCGAACTCATGTCTCATGTCATACTCCACCCCCACATTACACATTCAGATTGTTTTACCTCTTTGTCATTTGATGTTTCATCTCCATTTCCCAGCATTCTCCCTCATCTCCTGCCCACTGTTGTTCTGTTCAAGGACATAAGTCAGCCTTTTCTACCCCACTGTGTCTGACACTGAACTGCTTTAGTCTGGAGTCACTAAAAGTAGCTTAAAGGTGACCGTGTCCACTGAAATAACAGAGATCCTTCAGTTATATATGTATATATATTATCCTAACATTTCTAATGAGCTGTATGTTTTCTGTACTTTTGTTTAGTCTTTTTGTCCCTCAGTGTGTTTATTGTCTAAATACATATAAATGTTTAATGAAAAATGAGTTATATTGAATTAATGGTAAGTGGTTTGATTTTCTACATTCTCTTTTTATCAAACCTATTTTGTACCTTATTTTAATGTCCTGAAAGAGTTTAATGACTTAAGCCCCAGACTGTGTAACATTTGACTCTCTGTCCCTCAGTGGTTAGAAGTGGAGACTACTACTTGTTTGAAACTGACAGTGAGGAAGAAGAGGAAGAGGAGGAGGGGGAAAAAGAAGAAGAGCCGGCAAAGAAATCGGCATTTCAGGTGGATTGTTATTCCTTTAATTTCAGATCGGAAAGAAAAGTCTCGGGTTTGGCTCTATGCCATATTTATATTGATTTTATTTTGTTGTAAGTTTTTCTTTGTGGAAATTTATCCAATTTGCTGTTAAGTCAAACTGAATGAGGTCTGTTCTGCTGAATTAAACAATGACCTCTTTGGAAAAGATGCCACTTTGATGACATCTAAAATTCCAGTTTATGCTTCTGCACATACATAAGGTCGCCATAGATTCCCATGACGAGCTCCCACACCATCACTGGTTTTGGCTTTTACACTTTTCTATGATAACAGCCGGGATCTGAATATTTTTCATCTTTGGCATGTAGAGGCAGACGTCAGTGTTTATTCAAAAGCAGCTACACGTGTCCTTTGTTAATCTGTCCGTCTGAGCTCACGTCCAGAGAACTCTACTGTGCTGTAGAGCTGACATACAGCTTCCTCCTCCTGTAATACAGTTTCAGGTTTCATTTCTGGATGCAGGAGCAGACTGTGTTGAGGGAAAATGGTTTTCTGAGGTACTCCTCTTTGAGCTCATTGATCATGATGGCATGACTCTATCTCATGCAGAGCTGAGTAGGACTTAAAGCTCACCTCATCCAAACTGTGGTTCTCCGTTCTTGTCCTTAATGTGCTTAGATTTCTTCTAATTCCTTGAATAATTGGATAATATTATACCCTGTAGAATTTATAAGACAAAAGTTCTTTGCAATCTGAATTGTTTTACTTATTGATGATTCTCTGAATAAAGTTGGCGCAAAGTGGTAAGCCAGTATTTGGTGGAGGCTTGTTTTATACCCAATCCTGACACCCGCACCCTTCACTAATTAACTTGTTGTTTGTTGAAGCATCCAGAAGGCTATTGGCCCTCCTCGAGCTTCTTTGAGTGTGAATATCATATTCTAGATTTGATTATATTTTCTAAATAGAGGGAGGCTGGTCTATAAGAACACTGCAAATCGTTACCCAGGACTTTTATCTATTAAATAAATCTTTATAATTAAAAAAAATCTTCAAGTGAGTTAACTAATGACAGATCTGAGTTTTTATTGAACTTCAGAAAAAAATCCAACTTACTGTATTTTGATTGGAGTTTGTTAGATACATTGCTTTGAAATAGAAATAGATGCATTGTTTTTTATGTCTTCTTCCCTTTGACAGGTAAGTTGATGGTATCCTGTTAGGTTTTATTTCCACATAACACAGTGTGAAACTTAGAGCTGAATGTGCCACAAAGAAGGCCCTTATTTCATCATGTTATAACCACAGCTGCAGACTGATTCTTTTATCTATTCGTCAACCCATCTTCAAAACCGTGAACCTTACCCCATCACACACACTGACATCTCCAAACAGCAAAATTTAAGTAAATGCAGATTTCTTATCTCCCTACCTTTACATCCCTGTGCAGTGTTGTTCTTTCTCGTTTTATCAAGATAAATGTTTCAATTCTAAATTTTTTATTGTAAATTTGACATTTTAGTGTTGCTGCTTTTTGACATGATTATGCATTATTTTGCTGTGTATAGGTCATTGTGTTTATTATTCACTGTCTCCTAACAAAGTCTACTTCTTCTAACAGTTCTAGATCTTTCTCTACTAATCCTCTCCCTCTCTGTTCTCACTATCTTTAGCGAGCAGTTGGGAAGTTTGTCTCCGCTGTTCTGGCTTTACCCAGGTCTATCATTAAGCTGCCTAAAACTGTACTGCAGTATGTAGTCAAGGCAGGCAAGGTACTCACGCCCATCTAACATAGCTTGCTTCCTGTGTGAACTTGTGCCAGCTCAAATAACAACTAATACCACAATTAACTGCCTTCCCAACTCAAGTTTGGTGTTTACAGATTGTTCATCTAAATGAGAGAAGTCTGATCTCATATGAAAAAATCAAATCTGAGCTGGAAAGGAATTGCTTTTGTGCTGTATTTTGTTTCTGGAAATGTTTTGCATGAAATGAAGTTTTGTTCTAGATGTTTAATTTTGTTCTGTGTGCTGGTCTGAGGAGTTATCAGCTCCACCATGCATCAGTACCTCAGCCATAAGCTACATGTATAATGTTTTTAGAGATATTTTCCTCCTTTCCATACAGCTCGTCCTTTTGTTTAATACCGTGGATGATATATAGATTTTGAAAACAGTCAGCTATTTTTTTCTAATTTATTTATTTTTGTATTATTCAAATGATCATGCATCTTTCAGTTAAAATGTATAAGTGGCAGACATACAGATGCATGATTTTGTCTGAACTAAAACAGCTGTTTAAAAGAATATTGATAGTGATATATTCAGACAACAGTTATTAAAATAATCATTGATAGGAGCTTGAAAACAGGGCCCGACTCAGAAATGTCTAGAAAAATCTAGGAGTGTTTTAGAAAATGTTCTCAGTTTATGTATAATCTGCTTGTTTCCTGGCATCCTTTTACTGAAAACTAATTGCTGCGTCCTGTTCTCCAGTTCCTTTACCATGCTTGGATCACAAATCCTAAAGCTGCTCTGAAGGCCCGAGGCAAAGAGAAACGCAAATTTTGGAGAAAATACACCAAGAGAGTCAGACACAGGAAAAGCAAGAAAGATGGTAAGCAATTTTAAACATTTACTGCATTTTTCTGGCAGGAGTGGATATTTATTGATCTAAGAAGTCTCCTGGTTGAACAGGGCCTTACATTTTGGGCCCGTTTTGTTAAATTACTCCAACTATTGATGTCTGATGACACATAAAAGAGCATTAGTGTGTTTATAGGGATGCAGACCTACTTTTTATGTCCAGTTTGTGCGAGTGTTAAACCTCCGTGTGAGCTAATGTTACATGTCTATGTTTAAGTAATCAACTGGAAATGTTTCATGATGTTAGTGAACATGTTTGTGTGTAAATTGAGGTTTCCAGTGAAAATAGATGGAATTCTAGTGTGAAAATAAAACTGAACCAGACATTTTCATTGCAGCAGCACCAACATAAATCAAAGTTTACAGCTTCATTCATGTTCATATTCTGAAGGTTTCCCTGGGAGGCTTATACATATATTAAAATAAGTGTCCAAAATATTTTTTTTCTGCTGCAGACAGTATTTACTCTTTCCTAAGGAACCCTTCTATATAGATCTTTTGATTGCAATTGATCAAGAAAATGAAATCATTATTAACATTTGAAATTTTGGGGTCATACTTAGTGAGATTCAGGTGAGATTTTCTGCTTATGATTTAAAAAGTAATTATATCCCTCCTAGTTTTTTTTTTTTTAATAAAGCATAAAAAAGGCTTGAAATAATTGTTTGTGTTTTCCAACCGTGGTAATCTGTTTTTACTCTGCTCCAGCAGGTCATGTTGCTGTAGAGGTAGGAGAGCTGTCTGATGAACAAGAAAAAGGAGAGAATGAAAAGAAGCCCAGTGGTCCAGGTTGGTTTCCCATTGAATAAGTTTTTCACAACACTATAAAACAAAACATCCACTTTATTTTGTTTGAGTTGTAGATACTGACTGGAAATACTGTATAAGGAAAGATCGTGCATGCTGTTTGTAATTTAATAAAACACAGAGAGCTTCCTAATACCCTCCCAGAAACCCACAATCCAAACTCAACTCTGATTTAAGACACAGGAAGTTATGTCTCCCAACTTTTCGAGGCAAATATAATTCTTCCAAGAACAGGGACTCTCCGTTTCATATTTTCCAATTTGTTTGTCGATAATTATGAGTTTGCTGTGGTTTGAAATAGCTCTGTCTTAATAATAATAATAAATAATAATAAATTTAATTTCGTGGCGCCTTTCTACACCCAAGGTCACCGTACACAAAAGGAAGGAAAAAAAAAAAATATTGGCTTAAATTGGCTTTTCTGTTGCATGCCCTCTCTGCAGACAACATCATCAAGCGAGTGTTCAACATCATCAAGTTCACCTGGGTGCTCTTCCAGACGACAGTGGAGAGCTTCACCAGCTGGATGAATGACATGTCTAGGGAGTACATCGACATCTCTACAGTGCTGCGAATTGAGCGTTGCATGCTAACGCGAGAAGTCAAAAAGGTATATGAGCCACCCCACTGGTTATTTTACATGCAGAAGGTAAATTAAAATATGTCTTTTGAAGGTTATTTAACCTCCTCTTCTCCTGTCAGGGCAATGTGCCAAACAGAGAAAGCATCCACATTTACTACCAGAAGGCCATGAGGCTTAACATGTCCAGACAGGCCAGTTTAGACGAGCTCAGTATGGATGGGTCAGCTACGAGCTCCACAAGGGTACGAAGGAGGAGAGGAGGATATCGGATGGAGAGCCAGGAGTCCACCGCCTCCAGAGACAGCATGTCCAGGTACTCAAAGCCTGATGGTGGATGCAACATGAGAGTTAAACAACAGGAAGAATGACACATTCAGAGCATCCTCCACACTGAACTTTCTGTACAGATTCATGATTTCTTGATAAAGGGAACAGGGTGAAAATATTTAGCTGATATTAATGTACATTTCTCACCTTATTTTCCATCTCTTTAAGTTTGATAGTAGCTTTTTTGATATTAGTTTTTCTTTTCTGTGTGTTATGGCTATTCCTCTTGCAGTGATGTACACCCTTAATACCTGATATATATATATATACAAATTTCCCTGAGGAATTCCAAAGGGATTAATAAAGTATTCTGATTCTGATTCTGATATATCATATTAATAACTCGAGGAGAGAGCCCACACATACACATAGAAAGGCCCCTGTTTAAATTATTTGAATGTATTACAATGATAAAACATAATAATACCCTGCTACAAAAGCAGTGCCTCCAGCTGTTAGCCTCCTCTTTAAATTAGTTTAAAATGAGCATACTGTTTCTGAAAGGAGTTCAAACTGAGTTTCTTAAATATCAGCTTTAATTAAGCTATGATGTATATTTTTTGTTCAATTCTTGCAGGAGAGATAAAATCTTAATGACAGTCATTTGCTAATAAAATTAAACTCTGTAGATGTAAGTAGAAAAACTGTATTTTGAGCTTTTAAGTTGCACCACTTCATTAACTTCACACTGATCCATGTCATTTAAATTTTGCAGCATCTTTGAATTTTGCCAACATTTTATAATTTCACGTTACGCATCTATCCCATCTCATCATTCTCACCTCTGATCATCCCATCTGTCACTCTCACCATGTATCAGTGGTTATACTGAGGCCACAATGGTTTCCCGCCAATCCACTCTGGAAGACATGGATGCAATGACAGAGAAAATTCCCAAAACCAGTGAGCGTGCCAGGCCCAAACTGCGAAAGATGTACAGCATGGACATGTCCAACTCATCAGCAGACAGTGGCAGCAGCTTCATATCCAGGTGCCTGGCCTCTGTATCCCTCATATACACTCCTCTTCCACTCACATGAGTAAAACCACTGCATCCCATCGTTCCTGCTTGTGTTTCCATCAAGATTTACATTGAATTGTAACTTCAGTTGAGTCAATGCATGAATTTAAAGGCAGACTTGACTGTCCTTTATGAGATAAAACACTAATTAAGCTTCAGAAATCTGTTTTTACATTTATTTTAAGCAGACAGACTTGAACACAAGCTGACACAATTTTCTGTATGTGTGTTTTTGTCCTCTGCAGCGAAACAACACAGTGTGTTGTACTCTACTCAAGACAGGGTACCACAGACACTATAGAAGAAGTGGAAGATGAGCAGGACCAAGGGGAAGACAAGGAGCAAATTCCCTGGGAATCCCAACCATTTGAGGCGTGTCGGGGGGCTGAGGGGGAATCATGGAGTGATGGAGAACCCAGCCAGGAAGAAGCAGAAGTAGAACTAGAAGAGGAGAAGAAGGAGGTGCAGAAGGGACTGGAGGATGAGGAGGGACTGCAAAAAGTGGAGGTACCTGAAGACCAGGAAAGAGAAGGAGGTCCCTGGGAATCATTCAGCCCAGATGAGGGTCCCTCCACGAGGCTGGAGGAAGCACAGTCAGCCCTCTCTGCTCGGGAGAATGACTTTGTTACTGATAGTGACGACGGGGGAGACCAGCAGGACTTCATGCAGACAGAGGGTACGTCAGGTGTGCTCTACACCCCAGATACAGATGCCTCCAAAACTTCAGATGCCGATGTGCCTCCCAGCTACAGCAAGGCGGTCAGCTTTGACCGTCTGGAAATTAGTGATGATGAAAGTGACAGTTACAGGAAGAGGCGCATGATTATGACGTCTGACAGCCGCTCAGACAGCAGGTCAGACATCATGCTGCCGTCTATGACCACTGAAATGACCGCCAGCGAACTACTGCTCACCAAGTAAGTCCAAAACTCTGCTTCAGAGAACAAAAGCAACTTGTCTCAGATGTTTTATCAGATGTTCATCTTTGAAATGGCAACTAATTTGTTCATAACATTGTAAATCTGCACCTATCCTATAGTTCAAAGAAACTTAACTGGTTCAGTCAGCCAAAACTCTGATATTAACACACGCTTAGTATCACATCCTATTTCAATGTGTTTATTTTTTAGGATGTTTTATGATGAGGAGCTGGATCAGTCAGATAAATTCTACCAAAGCCAGCCTCTGATCCTTCAGCTGTGCTACGCCCTCTATAACATGCTGGTGTCACACTCGGAGTTTGTGTGCTACCTGGTCATCATTATCAACAACATGATGTCAGCCTCCTGTATTACCCTGGTCCTTCCTATCACCATCTTCCTCTGGGCCATGCTGTGTGTGCCTCGGCCCAGTAAGCGCTACTGGATGACTGCCATCATCTATACTGAGGTACTGTCCCACGTGAAGACATAAAAAACAAAAACAAGAATAGTCAAATCTGAGAAAACTCCTATTAATTTCCTTTTGTAGAAGTTGAGACAGGAAAAAAAGGTTTAATTGTTGTGCTTTTGGATTCAATTGTTTATTTTTATCCTCATTTTTCGTTTTGTAAACTCAGTGACACCGGTGTTGCTTTCCATCTAGGTCACCATAGTCATCAAGTACTTCTTCCAGTTTGGCTTCTTCCCCTTTAACCAGAACTTGATGAATAGGAATAACCCAACTCACGCTCCCAACATCATCGGTGTGGAGAAGAAAGACGGTTATGTCCACTACGACCTGGTCCAGTTACTGGCGCTGTTCTTCCACAGGTCCATCCTGAAGGTGTGCAGTTACACAAAATACTCAGTCATTTTCTTGATTTCCTAAAGCCAGTATTCACATAGTTTCCCCTCTTTATCAATAATTTCTCATAATTAAGACTTTTTTTGGGACCTGCATCTGACTGTTGTTATGAGATGTGATTCAAAAATTTCCACACTTGCAGATCTCATTGGCTTACATGTGAACAGATGGTAAAAATAAACCATCTCTTGTTTTCATTCCCAGTGTCACGGCCTGTGGGATGAAGATGACCCCAAAGAGAAAAAAGAAGCAGCTCGTCAGAGTGAAACTGAGGATGAGGGAAAAGACAAGGAAATGAGTGAGAAAGAGTCTGAACCTCCTTCATCAGTGATCAGTGAGAGGAGAGGCTCCACGCACACTTTGAGGTCCTTAAACTTTGGGACCTCCATAGATTCAGGACATGTCCAGATGCAGTCCTCGCAGCCACAGACCTACCAGCGACGCAAGAGCTCTAGTGGAGGCTCACTTGTTTCTCATCGATCTCGTCTTTCTTCTGCAAGATCTAAGAGAGGTGAAGGCACCAATTATTTCATAATGGTTACAATAATAAAGATGACTTGTCTATTACATGAGGGGACAAACACGAGTACTTACAGCATAATAACATCAACAAATAGAAATACTTGCGTTACAGAAATTCTACTGTTTGTATTGTCTTGATTTGAGCGTTTAATAGGCATCAGTTTTGTGACTCAGGGTGCATCAGTGACTCACTGCCGTCTCACGGATCATTTCCAGCTCAAAATGTAAATTGTTTCCACAGGAAGTACCACTTCCCACAACAGCAGCCACAAGGATGGCAGTCAGGCCAGCGTCCATCAGAAGACCCGCAAACAGATGATCCTAGAGAAACTGAGGGAGCAGCTCTTTAAAGTCAAAGCTTTTGCGATAAAGCGGTATGATAAGCCACTATCATTGTTTAAAATAGATACTCAGTTTTTTTTTATCCTTTGAACTCCACCCATGGTTACTTTGTGGCTAACACTAAAATACAGGCAAGGCTGTAAAATAATGGCATCAATGAGAAATACGCTGAGAATAATGTAAGAGACTCATCATCATATCAGTGACACATTAGCGAAAACCTGTCATGGATCTAAATTTAGACCTTTAATTACAGTATTCTCGTCTGACTGTTCAGTGTCATTTTCGTAAAAGCTGCAAAAGACGAGCAAAACTTGTTATTGTTCTAAATTTAATCACAATGAAACGAGTGGTTTCTGAGACATTACGCCTAGAAGAGTAACTGAAAGCCAAATTCTTTCTACTGTGGTTTTCTGTGGTTTTTCTCTGTTACAAACACCATTAACACAACAGGACCATGGACATGCAAAGACAGTATTAGCACATTCCCATGGTATACTTTGGGAAATAACAACAACTACCATTAGTTTCAGGGCTCATGAATAACACCAGCTCCTCTCTTTGCAGGTTTATGGAGACCTACCTTCCCATTAGGCAGTTCTATTATAACCTGATTCATCCTGAGTACAGCGCCGTCACAGATGTCTATGTGCTGATGTTCCTCGCTGATACTGTTGACTTCATCATCATTGTGTTTGGATTCTGGGCATTTGGTGTAGGTTTGGATTTTAAAAAATAAATACATTTATAGATAAATTCATAGTTCTTATATGAAAGATTTGTCTCATGAGGGAAAAGTTAACCTCAAAGTTTATTTTTTTGTTTGTAGAAACACTCAACAGCCGACATCACTTCATCTTTGTCGGAGGATCAGGTGCCAGGACCTTTTTTGGTCATGGTCCTGATCCAGTTCGGCACCATGGTGGTGGACCGGGCCCTCTACCTCAGAAAGACTGTTATGGGAAAGGTCATCTTCCAGGTCATCCTGGTCTTTGGGATCCACTTCTGGATGTTTTTTGTCCTGCCTTCTATCACAGAAAAGTGAGAGCTTCATATATCCTTAACTCAGATGCATTTAGAAGTCATTATATATCCTTATTAATTAAAGCAAACAGAAGGTATTTAACAGTTTTTTGCATCTGCTATTAATCAAAGAAAGAAAAATATGACTAATAATTTAATTATTTAAACATTCTTCAATCTCAGAAAGTCTCCGTTAAAAGAAAATCACTTGATCATTTGTCATGTAATCAGTTTTGTCTCAACACTTTCAATACAGATGGTTCAAAAGGTGTGTGTGGGGGGGGGGGGGGGGGTATTTTTTTCCCTGCAGCTGAAATTAATATCAAAAGCAAACAGTCCACTTCTATAACCGTGTCTCTGCTTTTTCTATTGTAGGCGTTTCAGCGAGAACACAGTCGCTCAGATGTGGTATTTTGTCAAGTGTATCTACTTCGGGCTGTCAGCCTATCAGATCCGTTGTGGTTATCCAACCCGTATTCTGGGAAACTTCCTCACCAAAAGCTACAATTACATCAACCTTTTTCTGTTTCAAGGGTGAGTAAGTAAAAATTTAATTTCTTCCAGCTGAACAAATATTTCCAGGACAATGGACACAATGGGATGTCAGCTCGTTGCTGCCACTGCTCAATTTACTCCCAGTGCCCCAAAATTACACCCAGGGTGCTTCAATAATAGTAACTAAAACAGTTGCAAGAGGAAAGCATTTGTAGTATTGTTGTTTATGTCCCACAAGTCTTATAATTCACCTTTCTTTCCACATTTGAAAGATACTTGCTACTTGATGGTTTTTAAGGGCTGTGATTTAAACCCATGCCATATATCCTCCCCTTAAAAATCAATGATAAAAAAAAACCTGACAAAGTTCTGCAATACCCTTGAACTATTGTGGCACTAATTTACAGAAAAAATCTGAGCACTGTGCCAAAGCTTATTATAACACTGAACAAAATAAACAAATTTATCGTTGAATTCTCTGAGTAGGAATTCTTCAGTGTGTTTGCATTATCAGGCTCATGTTGGGACAGATGGACTAAAACGTGTGCTTTTTAGGTTCCGCCTGGTACCTTTCCTGACGGAGCTGCGAGCAGTGATGGACTGGGTTTGGACCGACACCTCGCTGTCTCTGTCCAGCTGGATCTGTGTGGAGGACATCTACGCTCACATCTTTATCCTCAAATGCTGGCGAGAGTCTGAAAAGGTGTTTATCACAGAGGCATCAGTGTAAAAAGAACCAGTGTCTGTCTGTCATGTAGGAATTCAAGCTAAAGTTATTTTAGAAATTTATTAAGGTAAATCTTTTTTTTTTTTTTTAATCAGCTTCTTTACTCTTGTTGCTTTGTGTATACCATTCAGTCTATCCAGTAAAATGCCTTCTATTATTGGATTTACAGGCATAGCCCATACATGATCGAGCATGTTGTTAATACCATTTACATCAGATTTAGCATTTCAGACACCCTCACACTGCCACCCTTCTGCAGAGATACCCCCAGCCGCGAGGCCAGAAGAAGAAGAAGGTGGTGAAATACGGGATGGGAGGAATGATTGTGATGCTGCTGATCTGCATTGTGTGGTTCCCTCTTCTCTTCATGTCCCTCGTAAAATCCGTTGCAGGAGTTGTTAACGCTCCGCTAGATGTGTCTGTCAAAATCACCCTGGCTGGTTTTCAGGTGACATTACCAGATCATTTGAAGCACATTTCTTTACTCCAAAGCAAAGTCCAAATAGGTGCCCAATCTCTCCAGTGTTAATCTATTAGATGTTACTGACTATAGTTTGATGAACATGATCATATTTTCTTGGTATTATTCTTTTTCAAGTAAACAGATTCAGTGTTCATAAAAAAGTTCATCACAAATGTTATAAATATTTTGGAATAAATGCTTCTTTAAAAGTGTTTTTTGTTTTCATAGCCGATTTTCACCATGAGTGCTCAACAAACACAACTGAAAGGTGTGACAGAAACGGATTTTACCAACTTTTATAATGAATTTCACCCTAAGGATGGATCCAAAACAAGTGTAAGTTTACTATAGTTGTGTTTTCCTCTGGGAACCATGAATATTTGGTTTTCATCTGATCCAATAGTTGTTGAGGTTTTGCATGTGCTTGCTTTTATATTTAGCCATTTTAAAACAATTAATGAACTCAGATTTGCTCAGGGAGACTGTAAATCATTGATTGAAATCAATGATATTGTTCTGTTGACAGGAAGCCATGGAATGGCTAGAGAAATACGTTTCAGAGGACCTGATCATCGCTGAACTGAAAGGCAGTTCCAACTCTCTGTGGACCATCAGCCCACCCAGCAGAAAAAACCTGATACAGATGTTAAACTCCTCGAACGAGGAATTCCCCATCACTGTGTCCTGGAGTGTACAAAGGTATCTAATGACAACTGATCACCATGTTATTTACGTGTTGTAAATATCTAGTCGGTTTTACATTTTCATCCTTTGGGTTCTTTAACTATTTAGCCAAAAGTAAAATATGTCAAATCACGTTAAAGAGAAAAGATTTGACTTCAATTTGAATAGGTGTTTGTTAATTTAAGTCTTCCTCTGACAGGAGATTTAAAATATGAATAGAAAACACGGCTGACCAATAGACCCCTTCACTCCCCGGGCTCCATAACAGATGTTAAGAATTATTCATCAAAATTCAATAAAAATATATTTATCAAATAAAACTAAAGATGTACATAGAATAATGTCTTTAGCCCCTTTTTACCTCTTTACATTTTACTTCCAAGCAGTCAGAATTTCTTGTATTCTTTAAAAATGGTCTTGAGCAGTAGTTGCTGGCTTGCTGAAAGACATTTTGGCTGCTTGTTGTATGTGACCATTTTCAGAGGAACATGTTTAGGCCAGGACATGGATATGAATAATATTTGATGCAACATCGCCAGTTTGATATGCTGCACACTTGCATTAGGGAAAAGGTAGGAAATAAATATTTAATAGCTCCATTAAAAAAAGAAAACAACCTCTTTAGAAGCCAGTAGGAGCAGCATTTAAGGTATTAGTGTCTAATCAGAAGGAGGCATTTTCTTGGTGTTCACAAATCATTGTCTTTTAATTGTTCCATTTTATAAAAGAATGGATTGCATTTGGTTTTACATATGTTGATCTGAAAGTCAAACTTGCACCTCAGCAGGTGAAGTTATGATGACACTGTAATGCCCGGTCAAAAGGGACAGAGTGCATCACAAAAAGTGAGACCCATGCTGCATCAGCTTCTGCAGTCCCTTGCAAGAAGATTTATTCTACAAAAGAGTAAATTAATTTTCTCAGGGTGATCATGTCCAAGACAACAAACAAAATGAGCCAAAGTTCAAGTAGAACCATATAGGCTGTAGCAAAAAGAAAAAACAACAGCAACAAGAAAAAAAAACAAAAAAAAAACAAGTAAAACATAGATCGCATCCTAATCCCTAAACAAAAACAAGAGAAAACAACACCTGCTGCAGCCCTGAATTGGTCCACTTTGAGTTTGAGTTTCTAGGTAACACCTCTGAAATATCTCCAGCAGACTGCAGAGTGAGACAATGTGTGAATTCAGCAGCTAATTTTCTGAAGCATTTACTGCAAGCGAGTGTACTGCTAATACTCTGTTCTACTGCCCTGTATGCGTCCTGTATGCATATGTAGCTACTTTCCACTTAGGTGTATATACTGTGAACCTGGTTTAAAACATATTAAACAGTCATCAAGCCTCATCTCTCATTCTTGACAAATAGTAAATAAAAAACAAATTAAACACAGTATTTTTTTTGCAGGAACTGTGAAAAAGTTCTGGACTAAATCATCCTGATGTCCTACTGAGATGTTCATGTGTGAAAATAGCTTAGCTTTAGATCGACCAATCAGACACGAAGCTACAGGCCTGTGAGGTTTGATGTCCTTACACTTAAACTAATTATCTTTTTCCTGTTTTCAGAAATCTCAGTCTTGGTGCCAAGGCTGAAATAGCTTCTGGAAAAAAAGTGATGACTCTAAGCAATGAAACAATGGCTGATCTTAAAAAGATTCTAGAAGGCACACCAAACCACACAGAAGTGTGAGTATGTCATCTAAAAATCTTCTTTACGCTGGGTTGCTGTGTTGGATCTAAATTACGTCCACAGACAACAAGCTGATGTTGAATTTTAAAACCAAATTAAACTTAAATGATCTGATTAGTAGATTTTACAGTTGATTACAAAACTTGAAGCAAAACATATGCAGTTAAACATGATTTGAAGTATAAACCATGATGTAATTTTTTTCCAAATTCACTCAAATATATTGACAAAATAAAACTCAAACTGAGTACTGACAGCTTCTTTTCTTCTGCAGGATCATACCAAAAATCATCCCTCGCTATATTCGAGCCCCCAGTGATTCAGATGCCACACTTGTCGAGCAGCTGCGTGAGTTTCCTTTACTTCTTTCCTTCATATTGACATGATGATTTCATTATAAACTATTAATTATATTAAAACTCATTATTCTTTAAGTACTTGTCAAGATTTGAGTCACCTTGGTAAATTTATCTCAAGTACTATGTTTGAATCTTAACATTTGTAAACTTTCTTGATCATGAAAACATGACTATTGGAAATTTAAAATTCTGCACATGGAAGCCTTAAAGAGATTTATTTTTGTTTTGTGTTGCTTTTTATTTATTTAATGACTTATTTCATTCTCTTTTGTAGCCAACAATACGTTTGACATTCTCCTCACCTTAAAGCGAGGCAATGAATCCGCAAGTCAGGTACAAGAGTGGTGGGTTGTCAACCAGACAGAGCCTGGTCTCATTTACAACAAGAATCAAACACGTGAGGCCGGCCTGCAGATCTACATATTCAGTGACCAAGTCAGCCCACCCAGTTTGGGATTTCTGGCTGGATATGGGTATGTCCTGACTAGTAGACATGATCCTACTTTAATGCCTAACTTAAATGCTTGTGCTTTTATTTTAACTACACATTTTTTATTTTATATTTTATTAAATGTCTAAAATTGAACAGTAACTTAGTGGCAAGGCAAGGCAAATTTGTACATTTCATGTACAAGACAATTCAAAGTGCTTTACATACAACATAAAAACATTACAGCAAGGTGCAGGGGAAGAAAAAAAATAAAAAAATACAAGTGCATTAGAAAAACAAAGATCAAAAAAGATAAAATTGATTACATAAAAACAGCAGGAAAAAGCTCAGATAAAGAAATAAAGTTAAGATTTCAGTGTAAAATAACTAAATGCAGATCTGGATTTCTAAATAAAAACTATTGAAATGCAGCAAGGACAGGTGGGTCTTTAACCTGGATTTAAATAAACTTAGTGTTTCAGCTGATCTGAGGCTTTCTGGGAGTTTGTTCCAGACATGTGGAGCATAGAAGCTGAATGCAGCTTCTCCATGTCTGGTTTTGACTCTGGGGACTGATAAGAAACTGGATCCTGATGACCTGAGGGTTCTGGTGGGCTCATACTGGGTCAAGAGGTCTCTGATGTATTTTGGTCCTAAACCATTCAGAGCTTTATAGACCAGCAGCAGAACTTCAAAGTCTATTCTCTGACGAACAGGCAGCCAGTGTAAAGACCTCAGAGCTGGACGGATGTGGTCCACTCTCTTAGTCTTAGTGAGGACTCGGGCAGCAGAGTTCTGAATAAGCTGCAGGTGTCTAACTGATTTTTTAGGTAGCCCTGTGAAGACACTGTTACAATAATCAAGCCGACTAAAGATGAATGCATGGACTAGTTTTTCCAGGTCCTGCTGAGACATCAGATCTTTTACCCTTTATATTTTCTTGAGGTGATAAGGGGCTGATTTTGTAATTCCCTTAATGTGTTTCCCAAAGTTAAGATCTGAGTCCATCAATAAACACAGATTTTTGGCCTGGTTGGTGGTTTTTAGTTGTATAGACTGAAGCTCCTTGGAGACACTTAATCGTTTCTCTTTGGCTCCAAAAACCATCACCTCAGTTTTGTTTTTGTTTAATTGAAGAAAGTTCAGACACATCCAGTCATTAATCTCTTCAATGCATTTCCCAAGAGCCTGTACGGGGCCTTGATCTCCTGGTAACATTGTAATATATATCTGTGTGTCATCTGCGTAGCTATGGTAACTAATTTTGTTGTTCTTTATAATCTGTACCAGTGGGAGCATGTAGATGTTAAACACAAGAGGCCCCAGGATGGAACCCTGGGGAACTCCACATGTAATTCTTGTCTTCTCAGATGTAAAATTACCTATAGACACAAAGTACTTTCTATTTTCTAAATAGGATTTTAACCAGTGTAGTGCAGTACCAGAGAGGCCCACCCAGTTCTCCAGTCGTTTAAGCAATATATTGTGGTTGACAGTATCAAATGCAGCAGTGAGGTCCAGTAAGACTAAGACTGACATTTTTCCATCGTCTGTGTTCAAACATATGTCATTAGTGACTTTGGTCAGAGCAGTCTCAGTGCTGTGGTGCTGTCTAAAACCTGACTGGAAGACATCGTAGCAGTTGTTTTGTGTTAAAAAGTCGTGTAGTTGATGAAAAAGGCCTCAATCGATTATCTTACTTAAAAAAGGAAGATTTGAGATCTGCTTGTAGTTGCTCATTTGTGTCTTGTTTAGATTGTCCCTTTTTAGCAGGGGTTTGATTACAGCTGTTTTTAGAAGTTCTGGGAAGACACCGGAAATTAAAGACAAGGTCGCAATCTGTAACAGATCTGGCTCTAGAGTCTTTGAGACCTTTTTAAAGAAACCTGTGGGCAGGATGTCCAAGCAGCAAGAGGAGGAGTTCAACTCACATATGATATTGCCCAGATTTTTGCTGCTAATGGGATTAAACTGTGTCATGGTAGTTAAACTGGTTTTCAATGGACACAGGTTTCTTGAACCTGTTGCTGCTGATGAACCAACTGTTTGTCTGATATTCTGGATTTTTTCTGTGAAGAATTTGGCAAACTCATTGCAGGCCTTGGTGGAACAGAGTTCAGGTGCTACTGACACAGGAGGATTTGTTAATCTGTCGACAATAGCGAATAAGACCCGAGCATTATGATAGTTTTTGCTAATAATGTCAGAGAAATAGGACTTTCTTGCATTCCTCAGTTGTAGATTATAAGAGTGAAGTTTCTCTTTATACATATCAGAATCAACCTGTAGATTTGTTTTTCTCCATCTGCGCTCGGCTTTCCGACACTCTCTTTTTCCATTTTTCGCCAGTGTGGAATTTCTCCATGGAGACCTTTTCCTCCCAGAGACAACTTTCACCTTAACAGGAGCAACAGCATCCATAATACTTAACATTTTAGCATTAAAACTAGTGACAAGCTCATTGGCTGAACCCCCTGATAGGGCAGGTGTTGAAGAGAAGACCTGGTTAAACATCCCAGTCCTGTTTTCAGTAATGCACTGTTTTGTGATGACCTCTGTTGAGACATTTGTGTGAACAGGAATCGTACTCTCAAAGAAAACACAGAAATGATCAGACAGGCCCACATCACACACAGTAATTTTAGAAAAGTTCAAACCCTTCGAGATCAGTAAATCTAGAGTGTGTCCTTTAGTGTGTGTGGCCCCTGTTATATGCTGAGTCAGCCCAAAGTTGTCCAGACCTTATCCTGAGGGGATAAGGGGACAATAATTACACAGTCAAAGTCTACACAGATTAAAGCCAGCAGTCCACTAAACTTATCATGAAATGCTGCGCAGTACCCTGGTGGGCGGTATATATCTAGAAACATTGATCTATTTTTAGCTTTTAGCTGAAGAGCCACATATTCAAAATAAGTAAAATTTCCAAAAGATAACTGTTTACATTGAAATGATTCATTAAATAAAACTGCCGCTCCTCCTCCTCTCCTGTTCAGTCTGACCTCACTGATAAAACTAAAGTTGGGAGGGGTTGACTCTTATCAGAGCAGCTGTGTTCTTATCTTGGTTTAACCAAGTTTCTGTTAAAAACATAAAATCAAGGTTGTGTTCAGTGATAAGATCATTAATTAAAAATGTTTTCCCTGCTAATGACCTAACATTTAATAAGGGCAACTTAATGGGTTTGGAATTATTTACCCTATGTTTGGGGGCATGCTGTGGCTCACAGGGTATGTTAACACTACTCAGAAACCTTTTAGAAAGCAGCTCTCTGTGTTCTGACTGAGCTACTTTTCTCCTTCTGTTGCCAAACAGTACAGATATTTTTGAACCTTCTAATAAACAGGGATCCAGCTTGTCCTTGGAAAAATTTTGACTGCCATTATCCACGCAGCCTGGACCCTCCACACATCATACATTCAAAACATGAAGCTGGCATGGTGGTATAGGAGGGACTGGGCGCCCTCCTATTAGTCGCTCTAGTGGGGGGTTTATGGGGGACAGAAACATATTGGCCTGAGGGGTAGATCTGAGTCCAGCATGGACCCGGTCCATCATCTCTTTAGTGAATTTCAGATGAGAAGGGGGGGGGGGGGGGGGAGTATGGGCGACAATGACCTGTTTGGGGTTTGGTGGGGCGAAGGATCATCGTCTTGGTTGTTGGTGCTGTTGAGGGGATTGGGGGCAAATAAAGATCCATCCTCTTGCCTCTGCTGATGCCTCTGTTTTTCGAGGCAGAGTGGGGGCAGATGCAGCTCCTCCTCTGGGTTTCCACTGGGTTTTGTTTGGTCTATTTTATGAGATAACTCCTCTTGTATCCCAGTCTTGGCACCGAATACAGAGGGATGACGCAGTGGAAGTGGAAAAGGTTGGAGGTGAAAAGTTTCACCCCTGACTTGTTCAAATTTAATCCATTTGCCTTAAAAAGATGTTTGCGTTCCCAAAAGATGCAAAAATTATTAATAAAATGCAGTTTGTTGTAATTGCATGCCGAAATAAGCCAATTATTTAGTGCCAGTAATCTACTGAATCTTTCCCCTCCTCTTCTGATGGGGGGCACAGGTCCACTGCTGGTTTCAGAGAGCTCGCTGTGTTTAACAGTCCAGTAAAGTCCTGCTTCAGAACCTCAGATTGTTGCTTGGACACATCATTTGACCCTGTATGTAGAACAATGTTTCTCACATCTGGGTGATCAGCCACGGCTTTCAGAATTCTTTCCTGCGTGTCACTGATCATATCTTTAGGAAAGCAGAGGACTTTGGTGTTCTTTCCACACATCCACTGAACATCATTTACAGTAGAATCACCAATAATCAGAGTTTCAGGCCCAGCCTTTAGCTTTCCCTGGGGCCTTTTCCCTTCTGATCGGCTTTTAGTCCTCACCTCGCAGTCCTGGGATAGGTGGTCGTCCAATGAAGATCCTGAGTCCTCTGATAGTGGAGCAAGTCTGTTCTGTAGTTCCACATTCAGGCGCTTTGGAGGTTTGTTGTTAACCTTCTCAGTCTGGGTTGTCCAGTCCTGTTTCCTACCATGTAGAGGGGTAAAAGAGGTCCTTTGTTTTGTAGGGAGCGGAGGCCAGTCAGCCTCATCATAGACTTCAGCTGGCTGTGCCCGGCCCGTGATGCGTTGTCCTCCCTTTTCCAGAAGGCATGATTTACTTTTTGGCTTTGCACCAGTGATTGATCTTTCACATTGGCTGTGGGTCAGTAGTGCAGTCATTAGCAGCCTGTATGTCAAACTGTTCTTGGATAAGATACTGAACCCACAGTGTGGCCATTAGTGTGTGATTGTGTCTTTATGGTTGGAACATGTGCTCAGTGGATGGCACAAAATGTGGTTTGCCCTGTAAAGCACTTTGTTCTTTAAAAGCAACAAGTTGATGTAAAACAGCAGTAACAAGGTAGAAAAATTTGTTTTTATTCTACTTTTTCTAATTATGTATTTGAGCCTGCTTTCACGCAGACATACTTTAGTGTTGATTTAGTCAGTACTCAGACATCAGTAAAACCTCTAAACAACTCTTGCACACATTTGTTAGGTTTGCAGTCATCCTAACAAATGTTGGACAATTTTTCTTTCTGCAAAATGATTTTGTCATGTTGAAATTTATTTTTTTTTTTTTTACATCTATTCATTCTTCTTTCTTCACTCCAGCAGAAAATATACTTGAAGCATTTGATTATTACAAAGATGTTTTAGAACAAAAAGCAACAAGACACACACACACACACACACAACAAGTGATCACATCTAATTTCTTACACAAGCTCAAAAACAAATTACAGAACTTATTTCTGTGTGCTGGTGATGTCATGATAGCATAAAAACATAGTTTAAATTTAGCTTGATGGATTTGATGGTTGACTTTTTAGACTTTGTAGTTTTTGCAGGTTTGCATTTTTTGACCATTTTGAAATGCCACGTAAAAATGGTATTTGTTATTTATCCATTTGAGCACTGTGCCTAGTTTTTAGGCCTCTGCTCAGAAATTGCATAACCATAATTAAATGAGTATATTTCTGCAACCACAAGGTTTATTAGAAATTGTTTGAAGTCATAGTAAAGGGAACACTTGTGAAATTTGTTAAAGTATGCAAATGTCATTATATGTGTTCCTGGTGAAGAATAAATGAAGATGGCACAAATGAAAAAAAAAATAAACACTTTCAAGATTAATATGAATATGCTTTTGGTGTGATATAACTGTAGCTCTAAACCTTTATCAGATCATAGCACAATATATCCATACATCCATTTTCTATACCGCTTAGTCCACCTCAGGTCGCAGGGAAGCTGGAGCCTAACCCAGCAGGCGAGAGGCAGGGTACACCCTGGACAGGTCCCCAGTCCATCGCAGGGCCAACACAGAGAGACTAACAACCACTCACACTCACTCCTTGGAAGAATTAAGAGTGACCTGTTAACCTAACATGCATGTCTTTGGAGGGTGGGAGAAATCCAGAGTACCCAGAGAGAACCCACAAATAAACGGGGATAACATGCAAACTCCACACAGAACAGCCAGAAATGCAAAGCTTGAAAGTGAAACCGAACAAAATTAGAAAAGTTTTAGTATGAACAGTTCAGGTGAGGTCTCCAAGATGGCATCAGCTGTTCTCAGTGTCCCCGAATTGGTGAACCTCAGGTTTTGAAAGAATAAGTGGCAAAAAAAGCCCAATGTGTGAATTGTTTTTAGCAAGGCATAACACATTTTTTTGTAACTTTCATATAATAGACAACAGAAAGTGCTTTACATGAGACGCTGAAAGCATTACAGCAGCAGGGTGCAAAAGAAAGATTAAAAAGAGAATTAAAACACTAAAAATAATAAAAGAGATTAAATACAAACGCGTCAACGGGAAATACATCATCATCATTATCATAATCGTCTTCATCAAGACCATCATCATCACCATCGCTGTTAATGTACATATGTGAGAAAATATATTTAAAGAGGAAAAGAAACTTTGTTTAAAGAAATTGGCAAATAAGAAAGTTTTGAGACCTGATTTAAAAGAACAAAGGTTTGGATCAGACTTCAAGTTTTCTGGTAGTTTGTTCCAGATATTAGGAACATGAAAACTCAACTCTGATTCTTCTTGTTTAGTTTTAACTCTCAGGATGGAAAGTAAACTTGACCCAGAGGATCTTAGAAGTCTCTGTGGACCATATAGCTTCAGTCGATCAGAAATATATTTAGGACTAAGAATCATTCAGAACCTTATACGCAGGCAGCAACATTTTAAAATCAATTATTTGGTGCCCAGGAAGCTAGTGTAGAGATTTGAGAACCAGAGTAAAATGTTCCCTTTATTTGGTCTTTGTGAGGACATGAGCAGCAGTATTCTGCAGTCGTCTTAGTGATTTTACATCAACTAACTTGCATAATTTTGTAACACTGAGGTAAATATTTACAAGAAGATGCTTAAAAAGTGTGGATAAATGATATGGGGTGTGCCTTTTTGCTTGATTTTTCTAAATCTATACCAACCGAACAGGAAGAGGACACATGCTCTCAGGACAGTGTCATAACTCACCCTTCTCTTTTTTCACTGCATAATATTAGACTTCAGATCGAACAGCCAAAGACCAAATTCACAAACTGAATATTTCCTTTTTCTTTTGCTTCTTCTCCTCTAGAATAATGGGCCTGTATGCCTCTGTGGTTCTGGTCATCGGCAAGTTTGTGCGTGAGTTTTTTAGCGGCATCTCTCACAACATCATGTTTGAGGAGCTGCCCAATGTGGACCGCATCCTCAAGCTGTGCACCGACATCTTCCTGGTTCGAGAGACAGGGGAGCTGGACCTGGAGGAGGACATGTACTCTAAACTCATTTTCCTCTACCGCTCACCAGAGACTATGATCAAGTGGACCCGGGAGAAAACTCAGTGAGGGGGACAAAATGACTGGAGTCGGGTCAGAGCTTTTCAGAGATGCTGCGTAGTCACTCTGTTGGTCTGAGCAAATGAAGAGCAGCTTTGTCTTCCTCAGCTGAGCTCAGATGGCAGCATTACAGTGTTAGCGTCACATAGCAACACATTTTTGAGATAAAAACTGGGGTTTTTACAAGTTGATGAAAAGCAACATTAACAGACTCACTACTGAAAACTGAGCACAAATACGCAGGTGCTACCTTCATCTGGCAAAGTTTGGCCTCCATTGTTGAAATATGCAGCTGGTGTGCAGCTGGAGATCTTTCAGGAGACTTTTCTAAGACGTGAAGAAGAGTCTCATCACTTCTGTAAGATGAGAATTTTTCCTCTGACATTCAAATGGTAGGTTGTGAGATAAACTGCCTGCAGCATCACTCTTTAAGGGCTTCCCACTGACAAATATGTGCACAATGGTGATAACTCGAGTAAAATCTCAAAGTTTCTCCAACTGGAACGTATGGATCATGGGACGGTGCAATACTGAGCTCCTGTTCTTCAAAGGTTTAGAAGGATGAGAGCACCAAAAAAAATAAATAAATAAATAATAAAAAAAATGTCATTCACAACCAAGAAACTTTAACTTAAAGACATCTTTTTCCTAAGTCTCTGAGGCACTATGAAGACAAAAAGCAGAAAACATGATCAGACAATCTTGCCTTAGTTTGTTTTTATGAGAAGAACTGAAACTTATGGATTCCACATCTTTCTCAGGAAGAGCTGTTTTCACAGATACTCATTGTGTATGTTGTATGTTACCATATGTAGGCTTTGGTGGATCTAACTGATAGAACATGAGATTGTAGAAAAGGAGAGAACTATTTAAATGGCATGAAATATATTGTTGGTGTTGTATAAATGGACTGATGTTGAGTTTGTTTACTGCACAAAGATAGAAATTCAGCACAGTGGAAGTTTTTCTTTGCAGGGAATGAAATCTTTGCCAGTCGTCCACATCTCAATCATCTGCAGGTTGGCTGGTGTTAAGATCGATAGAGCGCTTGCGATATTTATCAGGCTGTAGACTGTTCTTCATCACTTTTGAACCTCATTGTTTTTAAAAATTCACACATTTGACATTTGATTGCTTTGATGTCCACAGCTCTGCATCCGGCCAACAAGGAAGAAAGAAGCAGACACACAGAAAAAGCTTCCCAACACAAAAGGCTGAAAGATGGAGCCTTTTGGTCCGAACTATGCATTAGAGGACATTGTAGCATGAGTGAAAAACTTCATTATTGCCATGACTAATTCCCAGTACATGTACATAGGGGTTACATTAGGTGGTCAGGTCACAGCGGAATAAAATGTGAACCTGTTTGTTAAGGTGGGGAGGTGTGATGGAGGTCCAGAAATGTGCAAATAAAATATGTAGAAAAGCTGTTGTGTTTGTGGAAATGGACTGTGAGAGAAAGCAGATAATCTGTGCCCGTTTACAGGATTTCAACAGGAATATAGATGGAAACCAGCTGCAGCAGAATAGATCTTAGACAAACCTGTGGCTGGATGAAGACCTCCACCAACTACAGCACTTCCTATTTTAATGAATAAGTTTGTCTTTTCTACTTAATTAAATTTACAATTTTCACCGACATACATTTAAAAAAGCTTCTTTGAATGTTAAAATCATTTTGCTTGTGGAAACACATATTTCCTTTGATTAGTCGGTTCCTGTAACCCTGAAACTATTATTTTTCCAAGTGCTCTGAAGTACAGAAAATAATTTTTGGATATGAGTTTTTTTTAACAGTAACCTATATAGTATTGGCTTATTTCTAATTAAATAAGCCACATAGCCCCTGAAACCATTAAAACAGTCCAAAGCTTTGCAAAAACTCTTCTCAAACTGTCTCATCAATCAGCAGCCATGAGCTCATTTAAACTGCTGATAGCAGGATTAAATGATCTGATTCCCACAGAGCAGGAGACCACAAGAAGATACGAGTTAGCCAACTGTTGGCTCCGTTTGTAATGTAATTACTAAATGATAATGTTAACTGGAACATAAAATAAGTTGACGTTTGGAAGGAAATCAAAACTTCTAGTGAGACTTAATTGAAATAATATAAAAAAGCAAGTATAGAATATTGCAGAAACAGGACGTCTGATTTAGAGCCAGAGGGTCAAACAGCATTTTTAACTAAATTGTGTCAAAAATAATTTAATACAGTAGATTAAAAAAATATTTAAAATAATATTAAAATATGTAGTGGTAATAAAATGATTAATCATCAGTGTGCTGTTGGTCCTTTAAAAATTATTTACTAGATATTGGTCTATAAAGTAACTGCATCCAATCAGCTTTCAAGTAGCATTTCTAACTTCATCTTCCAGCCAAACATACGATCCTGTTTCCAAAGACACTGAGACAACTGGATGTTGAACTAGACATTAAGATAGACATATAATTTATCTTAGTGTCATTACATACAGTAGCAGCCAATATTTAGACACACCTTCCCATTAAAATTGAACCGGTAACTATGTTCAGTGGACTTAACATGTGGTGTCCTACAGGGGTCAGTGTTAGGACCCACATTATTTAATTTGTACATACGTATATCTGGATGGTGTTGATTATTTAATTTTTTTTTTTCTGATAACACAAACATGTTTTGCACTAAGGCCAATCTACAGAAACCTTTGGATGATGTCACATCTGAGCTTAAAAAGATAGAGGTTTGGTTTGACATCTTTAAACGTTGGTAATTATATGGTAAATATTTGGTAATTATAATAGAAACATTGATTGAAAAAGTTAAAGAAATGAAATATTTCAGGCTGACAATAGATAATCATTTAAATTGAAAAACACATGAAGCATTTGCAATCAACACTTTCAAAAGTTATTTCAATCCTCAGTAAAGCAAAACATGTTCTGGATCATAAATCACTTCACATTCTGAACTGCACATTCATTTTACCATATTTAGGTTACTGTTCAGAGGGTTGGGGCAGCACATACATACCATCACTGCATCCATTAATCATACAACAAAAGAGAGCAATGCGCATTATACATGAGGATGAATGTCAGCACCACACAAACCCACTTTTTCTACAGTCAAGATTATTTAAACTCACACATCTGGTTACATTTGACACAGTGCTAATAATGTTTAAGGTAAGAAATAACACATTACCAGGCAATATTTAGAAAATGTTTAAAGATAGAGAGGGAGGTTGTAATTTAAGGGGCAATCTAATGTTAAAAATATTGATTGTATGAACAAGAAAGAATTTTTGTGTGTCCTTATGTAATGTTTGGCTGTGGAATAATTTAAGTAAGGAACTTAATAACTTGCTAACTTACATTCCTATGCTTTTTAGCCTATATCTTTAAAAAAAAAAAAAAAAAAAAAAGAAGGGCCTGTTAATCGAATAGCTATTATTAAAACCCTAAGGAAAGGAATAGGATGCTCTAGTTGACATCTATTCAGTTATAAGCCAATACTGGCTTTAAATACACTGAGGAATTTTAAACATGAATTTTTAGACTATGAATTAAATGCTGAAACTAATGAAGCATTCTGTAAAGATATTGTGGATAACTTACAAAAGAAAGAGTTTTTCTGTTCCCACTTAGTGGCACAGCTCACATGTCCAGTCCTGCTAATGCACACATGCATTGCAGACTCATTTAGGATGGGAAGCATCGCAAAAGTGTATGAATGCATGAGCATTAAACATCGCTTAACAGGGAGAAAGCATTAGCCTCATCAAAGATAAATAGGTCGTAGGAAGCTACACAGTCATTACATGTCTGTCAGAGGCCATTTTGGTGCAGACATCTGCAGCTGCTGTTAGACTCGCTGATATGGAAAATCTGTCTGCTAACTTGTTTAAGAAAATGTACACAAACCATCAAGTGGGACACAACGGAAACGTTTATTGATGCATATGCAGTTCACAAAACTGCATCAGAGGATTACACAAAAAGCGGACAACAGCCTAAATAAAAAATGTAAACAATCCCTTCATCACCTTGAGTAGCCTAATATTAGATTTCTTTTCTTTTTCTCAATTTCAAAAGTCCTTCTAGCAAGCTGCTGTTACCAACACAAACATTATTAACAAGGACATGTGGGGAATACACATAAAATCTCCCTGCATGGTCCCTTTTTAATCTT
The DNA here is from genome assembly GCF_017639745.1 of Melanotaenia boesemani. Lineage (NCBI taxonomy): Eukaryota > Metazoa > Chordata > Actinopteri > Atheriniformes > Melanotaeniidae > Melanotaenia > Melanotaenia boesemani. The sequence continues at coordinate 25,853,560 of NC_055689.1, read as the reverse complement.
AGTTCTTATTTGAGGATTGAACTGTGAAGGGACATAAAGAAACAGCAAGGACTGTTTTTATGGTAAAGTAGCACACATCTGGAAGTAGACTGACAAAAATCTGTCTACGTCTGACTTAAAGCTGCATCATCGGTTTTTGATTCTTTTGAATGCTCATGCCGAAGACAACAGTCAATCATCCTACAGAATGAATGTTGACAAATTAATTGTAGATTTAAGTTTATTTAATTATTTCATTACTTCAGACATGCGTGATTGCATATTGCTCCAGTAACATTATTAACAGACAGCAGCCGTGAACACTGATTTAAATTAACTCTGTACAAATACACACTTAAACATATATCAAGATATTAGATATATTTAGAGTATTTCTGATTTGAATATACCTATAGTAATCTTACACTCTACCCACAATAACAGCAAAATGTACAGCTTCACACATGAGATATAATAGAACATGTACATACAACAGGCTGAGGATCCACCTCAAACAATAAGAAATTAAAAGGCTTAATGTCGACTTTTCTGCACCACCTACTACAACTGTGTGGGTCGTTTTTAATTTTTTCTTTTCTGCACATTAGAGGTCAAACAAACAGCCGTCAGAACTGATGGCATTTCCAGCTCACACACATACAAAGGGTGTACTGGTGACAGCGGAAGGGCAGAGTCGACACTGGAGGCTGAAGGCTAACACAGCCCGCCTTCATAGTCATCCTCCTCATCTGCCGCAGCCGCCGGCGCCCCGCTAGCGCCACCCTGTGGAGCAGCAGCCGCCTTCTTCTTCTTTCCTCCTCCTCCGGGTACCCTCAGGGAAATGGCCAGTTTGGCATACTAACAGGGAGAAAATGTGTCATTAGATCTCAGATTTAAAGATTTAAATGGTTTTAAGTATGATGTGATGAAGAGGAGTGTAACTTTGACTAATTAAATTAATGGAAATATGTTAGCATCAACAAATAAGCCTCACCTGAGAGCAAATACAATGGAAAGGGGAAAAAAACCAACCAGATGTTGAGATTAAGACCTCATAATCTCATCACACTGTTGTGCTCTTATGATGTCAGTGACAGGTGGGATGGTCCAGCAGTCCATGTCAATGCTGGACAACATATTGTCATTTCGGCTACTGGACAAACCAGTCTTGCCCTGTGTTTCTCTATTGGGTGGCCTGTGACATCAATGAGCTGCATCTCCATCTGAGTACACCTGATAATATTTTTTTTTTTTGTCATTGTGTACCACAGTTTATTAGCATAGCAGATCCGGGCATGAACCAGATTCATGCCCTGTCATTGCCTACAATCCAAGACAAGTCAAAGACTGTTCACGGGATGGGATGCGATTCAAATTCCTTGTCCTGGCTGTATCTCTGATTTTCAAGGATAAGGTCCCAGTTTTTGAAGGGAGAAATTGAGAAGTTGTGGTCACTCAAATGGTTCCTAACGGTTTGCTAATGAAGGGGTATATTATCAATGCTCCTTCATCCCTAAAAGAAAAGGAAAATCTTAATTCTGCAAACCAGAGCGGTAAGGAGACTCTAGAGATGGAGCTTAAATGCAAACAAGGACTGAGATGTAAGCAACCTGGTCAGGCTGCAGGATACATTGTGACAACCTGGTTAGAGCAGACTAAACGCCTCCAAAAGTTGCACAACGGCCCATCTAGATCCAGACTGAAAGATGTAGTTTTGCTGACATTCATACAGTTTACAACTAAAATATATAAAACCAAAAGAAAAATAACTCTCAGCTCGATTAAAGAGATCAACAAATAAAGACAACACTGGTTACAACAAAAACAGATATTCTAATACAGATGGAGCTCTGCTAACTTTAGTCATTTTTACACTGGTCAAAAAACCCACAAACACCCACTAAAACCTGCCTTCTAAGAGTAAAAGTAGTGTTAATAGGACACTCGGTCCAGCATCATAAGACTCAGTAGTCACAGCAGGTGTTTATTATATTGTTTTGATTGGCAGCAATGAGAACAAAACACCCGAGTTCACACACTGACTTTCACTCAGGACGCTGCAGTCAGAGCTAAAAGAGTGGTCACTGCTCACTCTTTATTTACAACACATTTACAGACTGCTACGTCTACGGTAGTGGTAGTTAGCTCATATGTTGTAGCCATAAAATACCCAGTGTTAACATACTAGTACTGGAAATGGGAATGGATGCAGTTGGCTTGTTTCAGTGCTAGTACCCATATTTATGAAAGAAAAAAAAAAAAAACTAATATTAATGCATTTTTTTTGTTAAAATGGCAAAATATAAGAGGAAGAATTTTCAGACTGAGGCCAAAAGCTTGACTCAAAACGAGACGTTAAATTTTTTTTATTTATTTCTTTGTCAACGATACTCACATCATTGTCCATGTACTTCAGCAAAGGTGAGTTGCACACGCGGTAGACCTGGTCCTCATCTTGCTCGTCATAGCCCTGCAGTAGTGTTTCCATGGCAACACAGTCTTCACTTCCACTGTAGCCTGGCAGACTGGTGGAGAACAATCAGCACTACATATGATGATTTTTGGCTGCAGTGATAGCAGTGTGACACATGAACTTTATGTCAAAGGAAAAACAACCAAAAGAAGCGCTAGGACCGACTTTTGGGTGAGAAACAGGAAGGTTCCTCTGTTTTAAAACGTCATACCTGTAACTTTCTCTGACACATTTATCAGCTGCCACATAGTCGCCTCTGTGAAGATGAATCAGCACTTGAGCTGTTGTTTTCTGGGGGACGAGAGCACATTTTTATTACAGTTTCAGCATACTTGTTAAATAATCCAGGCTGCTAAGCTCTGGTCTTTCTCTTATTATCAAGAATTTTCTCAATGATACCATAACTTTACAGAAATCCACTAATTTAGCAAAACTGTATTTGTTCTTTACTTGGAAACTACTCCATGACTGCATTTTCAGTCTCTAATCGGTAGCTCAGAGTAAAGGCAAACATCAATGCTGCTGCGGTATATTAATGAGCTGAGGAATATAAATCAACCAGGCAGTATTCAATTAAGAAGAGGCTCAATAACCTACATTTCAAATGACTGATAATAAATTAAGTTTTAATTAAGGTGCAAAACAACAGGCTGACACACCTTGAAGCACATGGGGAAGTTCTCAATCTCTTTGTACATGTTTTTTTCCTTGTGCAGGGCAACTGCAGCCTCATCCAGCCTGAAAGACGAGACCAGGAAGCAAGTTGATGATGATTAGGTGATGTATTTTACCAAGATTATATATAATTTTGCATTATTTTAAAAAAGAACAGAAGAAACGTGACAAGAAATTACATTAATGAGAATAAGGCTTCATTTCTTTTACCTTTTTAACCTGACTAGAAGTCTAGATGCTTTACCCAGCAGCTCTACTGCCTGACGCAAGCGGTCCTCATTCTACGGCAACAAAACAAGAACATATGAGATAAGTGAAACAGAATAACATCCATTATCTATACCCCTCTTGTCCAGTCTAGTCAGAGGAAGGCTGTACCCTGGACAGGTCACCAGTAGAAAAACATTAAAAGCTCATTTATTCAGCTTCTGTTGAGAACAACACACCTCAAACACACCAGCTGCCTTCTGGTACAAGTCAACAGCTTTCTCCAGGTTTATAGGCTCTATCAGTCTGAGGAGATAAAATGGGTTGTAGTTTAGAGGAAAGCCGGTTGACCATTTGTTTAATTGGAAATTTAAAAAAAAGTATTTTTAGTAGCAAAAAAATAGCATGAATTTCCAACATGCATAGGAACTCAACCAAACTAGTTGAGTTTTTATGCATGTATCAGCTGGTATATTATTACGAATGCGAACATCCTCTATCTGTAAAATGGAGTAAGTCGAAATAATAAGGTGTCAGTTTTACTTTCCCGCCCGGTCCAGAGCCATGGCAGCAGTGTCAGGAGTCCCATTCTCCATGTACATCATGCAGGCTTTCTCTATGTACTGGATGGCTTCTGGCATTTTCTTTTGTTCCTGTTGCAGCAAAAAATACAGACAAGTTCCAACAGCAATGCAGACAACTTGCTTCCATCTCTTTACAAAGTCCTCACAGCAGCACTTACCTTCATCATCATGCCTGCCTGCTCAATAGCCCTGGGGGGAAAAAAAGAAGCATTATACACAAATATGGGTTTTACGTTGGAATCTGATCCAATCAAATCAGGTTTATAAAAGAGGGTACTCACTTCGCAGCATGAAAAAGCCTGAATAGCAGGTTAAGGGAACAACTGAATAAGTACAGCAGGAGTGCACCTGATTATTATTTTTTTTTTTTTATTATAATTAAGCTACTTATTATTTTCTTAATTGTTTATTTATACAGTGTATGACATGTCAAATACAAACTCCCTGCAGCCTAAGATGACTTCACGTTAATCCATCTAGTCATCTTAAACTACAGTATCACACAAGACAAAGATGGACAGCTTTCTTTTATTTATGGAAGAAAATGTTAGTAAGTTTTTCTTTGTACACGTGTTGCTTTTCCCAACTAATTTTCATCCAGACCTTATACCTGATGTAGTTTTGTTGGTCAACCTTCAGTTTATCCATCTACTGTTCACTGAAGCCTAATCAAGGATGTCTGGAAGGGTGGCTATCTAAAAACCTTTCTAAGGAAGGAACACAGGGAGAAAAGGCTGAGGTATGCCACACGACACAAGACATGGACTGAACATCAGTGGCAACAGGGTTTATGGAGTGGTGAATCCTCTCCAGAGCCCAGACCTCCACATAACTGAAGCAGTGTGGGATCACCTTGACAGAGAACAGAACAAAAGGGAGCAAATTTTCAAATGACCTTCAAGAAGCCTTAAAATCTATCCCTGGAGACCGCTTAACAAAAATTCATGAAAGCTTGTCTGAGAGCGTACAAACCTAAATAATAAAGGTAGTCAAATATTTATTTCAACCATGTTAGAACTGTAATAGCCGGCATTGAATTTCTATTCATGCTTGCATGTTTAAATAAATCACTGCACCCATTTCCAGTTTTTCTGGCAACATACAAAGAAATAAGAAATGGATTAAGACTTCTGCAAAGTTCTCTACTGGCTAATTGTAACAGTTTTGGAGGGCAGAGGATACGCTTTGTTTTCTGTGTGGTACTCAGCCTCCTTCAGGTAAGCATCCTTCGCTTGCTCATACTGCTTTGCATTCTTGAAACAGACAGCTGCAAAGAGAAGATTCAAATCAACTAATAGTAATGTGGGATTCTGGTATGACTTTACTACAGTTTTCAGTTCCAGTAAGGACCTATGCTTTACCTGCTTTGGCGTATTCTGATGCAGCACTGTCAAAATCAGGTTTCCACTTTGTCAGACTTGTCTTCAAGCTACGGAAACATGATGGTGAGTTACAAGCGGCTCGAGCAACCAGAATCATCAACATAATCAGTAACTTTAGGTTACTGACGATGATAAATGGTCCACAATACCAATCATAAACTCATGACAAAACCATTTCTATTTTATGTCGCATAACCTCTTAAAATGCCACAGTGGCCTTAAAGCTAGCTAAAATTACTAGTAACACAAACTGGTGTTTCCATCGCAGAAATGAAGCGACTCACCACTTCTCAGCTTTAGCCATGTGCTCGTGAGCTTCATTTATCTTTTGAGCGGCCATGGTGCTGATTAATCGCTGGGGTAGACCGAATTTATTTTCGATATATGACTGTTTTCTTTTTTGTCGATGTTTGGATTAAAAGGAACTCCTCCTCTGCTGGTACGTCATCCGATGTCGCAGGCTAAGGGTGCCGCTGAGGACAAACTACTCATGAAAACGCAAAGCACTGTTGAGTTGTTCAGGGTTACAAGCATTTGGTAGAATCAGTGTTCTTTTTATGTCTTTTTGTGGTTTTAACCTGATTGTGCCATAATGTGTAATGGCCAGCATAGACAGCAGTTTTTTTTAACACCATACACAGTACAGCAGAAGGGGCTAAACTTAACAATGAATAAAAATAATTTGATAACATCACTTGAACTTAACTGCTAACAACATTCAAAGACTATTACTGTTAAAACATGCATACCCATGAGCCTTTGCGGCTATGTTTGCAAAGGCTCATGGGTTCATGGGTATGTCTGTCAGCTCTTTACAACTCCTCTAGGAGTAAATTCTTATTGCACAACATGCTGTTCTCTAACAAGACAATTACCTAAAAAAAGAAAAAGAAACAAAAATGTGTCCGAACTATGTATTGACTGCTGAATTTTCTCTTTAAATTACATCTTGTATTAAAACAGTCATTTTCATCATACTGTTCACATTTTGACATAATGAGACTTAAGACCATTCCTGCACTTTGCAGGGTATGGTTCTGATAATGATGCCTTTAGGTACACATTAGATGTGTATATCACGTGCACATGCCTGTCAAAGATCTCAAAGCATTTTCTTTTTTAAATAAACCTATAAATAAGAAAAATATTCCTATGTGGGCTTTACAAGACACTCAGGTGTCCAGGTATTATGTGAGGGATGCACGCACTCAGGGGGCAATTGATGTAATATGCTTATCTCACTATCTAACTATATACACACAAGAATTTATTATCAACTTGCTGTGAAATCAATAAAGAGGTAGTAATCTAGCAGTCTAGGTTGGAAATGTAAAGAATAATTTGTCACTTTATGAATAAAATGTCACTTTAAATTTCAATAGTTTTACGAAATTATTCCCTTTTGAATATAACACATCACATCTAATCTAAAACAGACATAACATTATTTGGCTTACTGCAGGCATCAAACAAGTGTTTTGAAATTGATACAGATGGTTGCTGGACTTAAATCCCAAGCATCTCAGGCTCCAAGAGACTCCCCATCAAAAAGTGTCATGTCGTTGTGGTGTCATTAGCTAGAGTTCAGGCTTCTGATGATTGTGGAGGTTGTCATTTTGATAATAATTCTTTAAACAAATAGATGCTGGTCCACAGAGATATGCAATTTTTATAATATTAATAATTGTGTGGCTACATTGAAGCTTAGTAGTTAATCATAAAGGTGTCCTCATTAATCACTTCATTATTCGACCTGGTCTTAAAGAATATCATTAAACTACATTTCAGCTTTTTTCATACATGGATGCACAGTAGACAAAGCAAATAATGCTTTGGCCCTGACACACTTATCTTTGACTTTTAATCTCAAGTGAAGTGAGTTTAAATCACGCAATTGGTTCTAAAAATTAGCACAGTATTTTGCACCCTGTGTCTATTGACCCTGGACTCAAAGAAAGAAAACTCACCAAAGAAACCCATTAACAGTTATTAAATGAAAAAGACCTCAGGTCAACTACAAGAACTTTCATCACTAGCTTTTAAATCTTCTCATACAACTTTCTGAATATGGCTGATTGAGTCCAAGTGTCCAACGTTCTGTTAGACCCACACTGAACCATGAGTAGTGAGCTCAGTTTGTGTACGACCAATTTGCAGTTTCACAAACTTTGGCTAATATGAATGAACTGAGTTGGTCTGAGTAATCATTGGGATATGGATTTTCTTTTATAAGAGTTCTCAGTTGTGATGTATTAAGTAGAGTTAGCAGACAATAAAACTGTGGAGGAGGGAAAAAAGGTGGGAGAAAATTAGATAATTCATTTAGACATGTTTTTTTTTTGTAACACTTTATTGGTTTTTGATCATTTGAATAAACAACAAACAAACATTCTCAATAACAAAACATTCCTTCCCTTTTTAATAAATTACATTTTTGGAAGAAAGAATAAAAAAATAAGCAAGTAAGTAAATTACTAGATTAATTAATTATTAGTTGGAAAAATAAATAGATAATACAAAAGGCTATACACACATCACACAACACATCCATACAAGTACACACAAAACTTGTAATAATAGAAAAAATGTACATAATAAATAAATAAAAATCGGGTCATTATCCTTTTTGCTCCTCCCTTTTCAACCACCATGTTCTGTCACAAATTACAAGAAATTTGGACTGAATCTGGTATAGGTTCCAATTCTTATCTAGCTCTAAATCTAATTCTGGGTGTTTACACATTCATGTTTTCCATGAAATGTCATAAAAACCCTCAACTTTTTCTTTTAATATTCAAATTAATTTTTCTAATGCTGAACAACAAGACATCCCCCTAACCAATTGTCTAAAGTTGTGTTTCTGACTTTTCTTCCAGTTTAAAGCTATAACACCTTCAGCATGCAATAAGCATGTTTGTTTGTGCTTCCTTATAAATGCTGGGAGATCTTCAGTGTATTTATGTTATAGACATATTTTAGCCTCTATGGGAACAGGACTTTCTGTCAGTTTAGAAACAAGCTCTACGACCTCCTTCCAGAACATCTGGAAGAGAAGTTGGTACCCACATACAATGGTAGAGGGTACCTAACTTCTTCAGTACACTGAATGCAAGTGTCTGGCATATTAGGACTGAAGTGGTGAGGTTTTATAGTAGTTATGTAAATCTTAAGTAACATGTATACTGTAACAGTTTGCATCGGTTATTTATTGGTTGGGTTTAGGTCTGGAAACATGCCATCTCCCAGTCTTCTACAAAGATATCTAGTTGAAGATCCTTTTCCAATACAAAGAGAAACGAACAGGAGTTTTCTTTGGAGCTTGATAATACTATCATACGACTTGGACAACTGACCTCTATCGCATAGGGGGGTTTTGAAGGAATGCAGCTTCCATGGTAGTTTTAAAAAGGGAAGGAATAAAACTCCTAATTCGCACATACCATAAAAAGGTGCTTTCTGTGAAGGTTTTACTTTTCAATTCATTGCTGAAAGGAAATCGGGTGTCCTTCACAAAACGTCTCTATTTTAAGGATAAAATTCCTTGTTCTCTTTTGAAACAAACTGAATATAATTCAGTGGCATGCCTTACCAATTAAAGTTTTTTTCCATAGAAAATATCATAACCGGAAGCGGAAATGACGCAAGACGACCGTTCTCTCTAATGGCTGAACAACAACATCTGTCGGCGAGTAGCAAACTTTCCCAAAGTTATTCAGACGCAAAAGAAAGTTGGAAGTAGCTGATTGCATCGGTTATATAACCGTCAGGTTGTGTTTGTAGGTTCTTTTGTAATAACAAATGTGGAATTACTAATGGATCCCAGATATGACATACCGCGGAGGGCCGCCGGTGGTGGCGGGGGCTCCGCAAACTCGTCCCCCGCGTTGGGGGCTCAGTCACGCCGAAGAAAGATGCCTCCCAGACCCGCTGATTTCAAACTCCAGATTATAATCATCGGCTCCCGTGGTGTTGGTAAAACCAGCCTTATGGAAAGATTCACCGACGACACTTTCTGTGAAGCCTGCAAGTCGACCGTAGGTGAGGACAAGAGACGTTAACGGGACTTGTTTTTATCTACTTTTTATTCAGCCAAATAGCAGGGCTCCGGCTACTTTATGGAGGAAACGCGTTTAAACTACCACGGGGTGGACCTAGTAAACGTTTTAGCGCTTAGTTTACTGTTTAACGGAACTTCACAGAGGTTATATTGATAGCTACAGCTGGCTAACTTGAGCTAACTCCAACAATAACATCGTTAATGTAACAAACACGAAGTAACTTTTGTATTTTATCCATTTTTTTTACATCTAAATTGCATAGATTAATGTTTTTATAATTTTTTCTATATTATAAAGTGTTGAAAGGAGGTCGTGCAAAGATAATAATAACAGTAATGAGCCAACCATGACAAAATGGTCTTTTAAAAATATAATTAAGGCAAGACTTTCCAGTACAGCATGTGCTAGGGTATCTCAATAGAGTAGGTCAGCCTGTTTCTGTTATTTAAATTAGTGCGTTGTCTTATCTAGTTATATTTTCCATATTCATAAATTCCATGTTTTACATAAAATGTTATATATCACTGCTGGTACTTTTTCTAATCAAAGAAAATATTTTCTTGATACACAAACAGATTGCTGTGCCTTGCTCATGTACTTCTAAGTATAAAGTAGTGAGATATTTGTGTGTGGAATTGGGTAAACAGTCCTGTGACCATTGCAGCAGCCAACCATAGTGTCCAGTCCTAAAATAGCCACACGCACTCACACACACACACACACACACACACACACACACACACACACACACACACACACACACGCACGCAGCTGCTGTGCCAGAGCTCCATTTTGTGGTCAGTCATTCCCATGACACAGCCATGCCTCACTGATATTATACTCTTTTTATAAGATGTCATTGATGAAATAGTCTGACAATCATACAAGCCTGTCTAACAAAGAATTTTTATACAGTAGAGTATGTTAGAGTTATGACAGTCATGACCTCCGCATTTACTGTTTACAGCTGAAAATCCACAGTTTATTGTATTAGGGTGGATTGAAAATATAAAATAGCCAAATAGAATACCCAAACAGTGTGGTAAAGTTCAATTTACCAAAGAAATTAAACGATTTTCTCTGCTAAAACACAAGCAGCAGAAGAATTTAGATATTTGTCTTTGTTCACATGTTTGTTTGTGATTCATTTCAGGAGTTGACTTCAAAATCAAGACCGTTGAGTTGAGAGGGAAGAAGATCAGACTACAGATATGGTGAGTAGCTGGACCAAGGTGCTGTTCCTTTATTGTCCTCCATGATGTGTTTCCCCTGTCATGTCACCCTGCAGGTTGCACTAACGAAAGCTCATGATGCCTTACTGAGTGTCTCAGCTTTGCACTGTGTGGTGTTTTTGTTTTTATGTTTTTCCAGCTCCTCAATAGTCATCTTCTGCAAGCTTTCTGAAATTACCAGTCATTTCATTCTTGGTTAATTAGGACCTTTACTATTAGTTTTTTTCTTCCAGTTTGAATCAATAACTATTTGTACTCATATTAGAAAACACATAAAAACAAAATCATTCTGATGTGATTTTATAACCAATCACTGCTCTTGTTTTAAGGTTTCTAACCGTTATAAAACCGGAGCACATGTATAGATGAAGTTTGCAGATCTTGCAGATGTATCTTCCAGACTACTGGCTGCGTGTTTCAGCTTGTGCTGTGATTAGCAGTGTTTGAAGGTGGGACATCAGTGAGGTTTCAAGCTGCTTCTGCTTGATGTGAACAGCTTGAACCTCTAAATATGATACACCCACCTGATAAAGCACTCATTTAAATATTATTTTAGTCAATCTCTGAACGTTTGCATGTGCTACAGCTGTTCTCGTTTTGATTAAATCTTTTCTTTTCCTCCATTATCACTGACCTGACACACCTGCTGAACTGTACTGACATCTCATAGACTCTCCTCAGAGTGCTGGTGAATAGTACTTTGAATTTATTTGCAATTAATGATCAGATTTTGCATCTTTTGTTACAATACCCTCATCAATCACTTAAATGCCACTAAATATTGAACCATGTAACACATTTCAATGAAGTCACAATACATAGACAATAATGCTGCAACTTGATAATCAGATTTAATTCTAAAACAGTGTTTAGAAATCAGCAAGTTGTGGCGTGTCAGAAGTCTTGATTTAGACTCCTTTTATTGCTCAAACAGGCCGTCACTAACTACGAGGTTTTATTTGATTCGGTTATGTCTTCTCTTCTGTCTTGTGACTTCAACTAGGCCTTAATCACATTTAGAAAATATTTACTATCCAACCAGTAAAAGAAAACCTATAAACATTCAACAAGGTACGGTTAGGAGTACTTCAGTTCTGCCTCGGCGTACAATGCATTTGGAAAGTTAAGATCCGTTCACATGCTTCATCTTTTGCTATAGTTTAGACTCTTGTCATAATACATTCAGGTTTTTTCCTCTCCAGTGTATTTGTAAAGTTTACACTGGGGAGTTTGTAGACCTAAAGGTAGGTTTGTGTCCAGGCTCAAAGGAATGATGCATAAATATGTTTCTGAATTTAAATATATAACACAAAGTACCATCCATCAGTCCTAAATGGAAGAAGTTTAAATCCAACAACATTATGCGACAGTGAGAATTGTTGATGGCAGCATCGTTGTGTGAGGATGTTCTGTAACAGGGGCTGACATCTTGCTTTTAAGGTGCCACGTGTTAATCAGCACTGAGTGACTCTGGGGTACTTTTGGATGTTTATCTGCTCCAACTCAGGATGGTGTGGATGTGCACAAATTAATTTCTGTTTAGGTTTATGTGGCTACAAATGTGAGCATCTTTTTCTTCTAAGAAACATTTTTCCTGACTAACGTTTCGAGGTTCTAGACCTGATACCAGCACCTTGTAAACAAAAGAGAAAAGATTGATATATTTTAACTTACCTTGAGTCAGCTGGCCGATTATTCTTGCTACAATGTCTTAGAAGATCATGTTCATTAGAAACGAATGTCATCCACAGCCTACACAGGATAAAATGTCATACCATTTCTTCATGTTGTTGCAGTTTTAGGCTCGTCCTCTTCTCCTGGAGGCAGTGTAGTTTTGGATTGGTTCTGAATAGGATTTACCCCCCACAGTACTACTGGCAATGGGAAAGGACTCTACTAACTTGTTTTAGCAAGTTTACTTGTAAAAAAAAAAAAAACTAAACTGTAAAACCTGCATGAATTGGGGAGCTGGATACTTCTGCAAATAAGTATTTCATACTGAACAAATTCACTAAATACTTCAACCTGTTTTTGTTGCGTTACCATGGAGACTTGTGTAAAAATGATTATTTTTTTTGTTTACTTTGTGACTGTGCTTCGCTGAAATATGTGAAATCCAGCACTTGTTTCACTAACATATTTGTCCTGCAAACTAACACCCCTCCACCTTCACATCAACCTACATCACTTCCACCCCTCACCACACCTCCATGTTGACCACACTCCTCTGGCCGTCCTCGATCTGCCCGATCAGGATCGCCATCGTCACCGTGCGTGGTCTCTCGTGTTGAAATGCTCTCATCAAGCTCCACTGCTACTTCACCCAAGCCTTACCTAACCCTGCCATTGTGCTGCTGTCTCTGTCCACCCTTCTGCTCATAAGGCTGGCTGTGACTCACAGGGGAAGGGAGAGGCTAGCTGGCTGAAGGTACAGTAACACTGCACTGTGACTGTAGCTCAAAATGGTTGTCATGCTTTCAGTCCAGGCTTGGCTGATCTGCTGAGCCATATAAAAAAAAATTAAAAACTGAAGAGTTCATTTCCAAAATGCAGCAGATTCATTTTGGAGGCACATGTTTGTTTCAGAAAGTATTTATTTGTATTAATAATTGATAAAGCTCATACTTAATTGAAGTTTTGTTCCAGTAATTGGTTCATAACTGTGTGTGATCAGACTGAAAAAATAACATTTTGGAGCAAAACTCTTCAGTTTTATGTCAGATAATGAGGATGTGAACACCAGATTTAGCTCACACAATGATTGATTCAGTGTTGTCTGTAGTTTCCTGAGTCAGTACAAACTTTAGAAAATTATTTCACCAGTTTCCACAGAAATCATTTTTAATTCCCTCTTTTTGTTTTTGATCATAGTCTTTAAAAATATATACGACTAGTAAAAGTCATCTTTAAAGAATAAAAATAAATGAGTTAATCATCCATTTGTGATTCAAGGAAACATGACATCCCTCACATGACTTCTTATTTGGTCAAATGTTTTTCTTCCAGGGACACTGCAGGCCAGGAGAGGTTCAACAGCATCACATCAGCCTACTACAGAGGGGCCAAGGGAATAGTGCTTGTATATGATATTACAAAACAAGAAACGTTTGACGACCTTCCCAAGTGGATGAAAATGATAGACAAGGTAAATAACAGTACACTTCTGCCCTTGTCTCTCATAAAAGCAATGCATCTGGTTTACCCAGTGTAATGTCCATTTTGCAGTTTCACTGTGTAGCACTGAGTTATAATCAATTATAAAATATTCATAATTATTTTAATATTGAAATAGCACTAAAAATCTGTTGGTGCTTTCAGCCTGCAGGAACACTTTTATAGTTCTTACAACTACTGGAGGCAATCCTTTCTGAAATTTTGTGTCTGGATTGCTGGAACCGGGGCTGAAAGGAGTTCTTACAGCTTTTTATAGCCGTGATGTAATTATACAATACAGACAATATGTGTATAGTTATTGGTTATCACGTGAAACCAAAAAAATCACATCTTTAAATGTCTCATATGTCCCTATGAGGATTGACTAAATAAGTATTATTTAGTTCAGTGGTTCCCAACCTGGGGTCCATAAGGGGGATCCTTTAAAGAAAACAGGGGGTCCACAAGACTTTGACTATGCAGAGCCTGTGTGATTGCTAAAATTAAAGTCATGTCCACACAGACGAGTTGAGGTGTATCTGCCTAAGTATTTTACCACTGGGATGTTTTGTTCACATAGAACCTGTATTTTTTTTTTTAGCCTGAAAACACACATTTTTTAAAAGGGCAGGCCCCAGGGGAAAAGATGGGGTCATCAAAATGTGCTATACAGCAGTATTTCAAAACATCAGTTCTTAATAATAAAAATGTAAATAAAAAAATCTTAACAAGCCACACATGATGCTTCAATCAGTTTTGGTCTATGTACTGTGTGGTTTTGTGAAGTCAGTGAGCTTCCTGGTGGTGCTTCGCTAGTGGAATAGGTCATTTCTGGCTTGGTAACTTTGATCTTTCCTGCACCATTTTATTAATTCAACATGTGTGAGAAAGGTCACAGTGCAGATTATTTGTTGATAGTTATTTTAACCTGTGTTATTGAAGGTCAGGACAGGACTCATCCAGAATGCATGATTTACAGTGAGAAGACAGCATGATTTCAAGGGAGGGGTCTATGGCTTTTTGTTAGTTGCATGAAGGGGGACCCCAAGGAAAATGGGTTAGGAACGACTGCTTTAGTTGGCAGTATGTAGCTCGGCAGCAAGATTTCTCAAAACTACACAGTGCTGCTTTGAAGCTTGTTTTTGTTAGCACTAACACGATCTATTTGGTGTTGGCTCTTCCTTTAAACTGGCAGAACTTGCAATGTTAAGTAACTAGAAATTATTTGTTCATTCATGGGAAGGTTCACCACAATGTCACATTTATGCAGAGAGGAAAAAAAATCTAGATCTTTCAGGCCATCTGTAATTGTATTCCACCAATGTCAAATTCGCCTGTAAATAGCTGAAAATTTTAGCTGATGTCATTCTGCTCTGCTCTATGTTTCATGTCAGTACGCCTCAGAGGAAGCAGAGCTTCTGCTGGTTGGGAACAAGCTGGACTGTGAGACTGATCGCATCATCTCTAGGCAACAAGGAGAGAGGGTGCGCACAACAAACTCTGACATCACTGTCATACAATGTAGAACTACAAGTTTTCTTTCAGTTTAACAAGCAGGTGGACCATCCCTGATGGTAGACTTTGATGCGTTTCATGCACATGGTGATTACATCTGGCACAGCTGCAGCTTACTGAGAGCTTTTATTGACACTGACGTAAATGAAAGTTTCTGATTGTGTGGGAAGTTTGCATTATGTTGTTCAGTTGGATTCCTTCGTCTGTCAGTTGATTTCTATGTTCTTTGCTGACGCTAAGCTTCATCATTTTACAGTTTGCCTCTCGGATAAGTGGAATGCGCTTCTGCGAAGCTAGTGCCAAGGATAACTTTAATGTGGATGAAATTTTCCTGAAGCTGGTGGATGACATCCTCAGCAAGGTTGGTGTGATATAATTACCGTTTTTAATTAAATGTAAGAATATATTTATAAGCTGCTGTGACATGAATGCTGTAAGTGATTTGTGCAGTTTTGCATTGTTTTATTAAATTTAATAAAATATGTCCTGATGACGGATATTCTCACTGACGTTTTACAGATTTACTGGGTGGAGGAAACCCAGAATGACCACTAATGCAGTTACAGGACAGTTTTGATTCTTCACTTTCATTTTCAGTCCTACATGGTATAGTCAGATGAATATCGGGTCTTAAAATGCTGCTTATGTTTAAATTACTGCATTTTATGGTCTCATAGGAGAATATTTGTTCAGCTGAATCCACCTAATTGGCTGAAAATAGCTGTCCGATCGAAACAGGACAAAAGAAAAATTAAAGGATTTTTTTTTTTTTTAACAAAAGTACTTTAATCTTTTGGGACTTTTTTTTTAAGAATTAAAAAAATGAAAACCTTCACACACCAGGTTTCCATTGCAGTTTGATGCACTGGGATGACCAGAAAAATGACTTCACTGACTTTTTGTGTAGAACATCTAAACGCTGTACCATGAAGATTTGTGACGCTATATTGCTTTTTTGAGCAGAACTAACGTAACTTTGTCTCTAATCCCACAGATGCCTTTGGAAGTTCCTAACAAGGAGCTTTCCAACAGTGTCCTGTCTCTGCAGCCTGAACCGGAAGTGCCACCAGAGTTGCCCCCTCCCCGCATGCGCTGTTGCTGAGAGTGATAGTGGTCACCCCTCACCACCCCCCCGAAATCATCCTTCTCACATAAAGTGCTCACACATACAGTGTACACATCTGGCCACCAGGGGGCAGCAAACAGCAGTAATTTGGAATCATTGCCTGGTGCTGTAATGATGCATGGACTCTCAAATAAGCAGTATTATCCTCTCATGTTTATTCTACTACTTGCAGCACACTAACACTTCGGCCTGAAG